>NC_139461.1:41911000-43121500 GCF_057233095.1 Heloderma suspectum | reverse complement strand
GAAGACATTTTAATAATAAGCTTACTGAAAAGTGAGAGAGCTTATTTAGAACTGTTAACAACAGAGCTGGAAAAACAGTGAATTTCTTGGAGCCAGCATCAAACATTTGGCTGTCCTAAGAGTTCCATATTTAGTTACATTGGGGAGGAAAGCATTGCTTTTTTTGCCATAATAAAAGAAATTACCTTGCATTAAGAAAATATTTGAACAAAGTGCATTTTCATTTTAAATGGTCAACAAGGTGTGATCAGAAGGTCCACTGTGGGATGGTTTTTAAACTTTTAAGAAGGCAGAAATAAGATAGATCTCTTCTAAATACTATTTGTGCATGTTAGAAAAGTGGCTACTGTCCAACTATTGACTCAGTCCCCTGATTTGTAAATATGTTTAGCAAGATAAGCTACCGTCTGCATATCTAGAACCTCAGATTAAATTTTTCTTTAGTATTCATTGCCTAATTCCAGAAGCTTTAATAGACATTCCATTATTTGGTTGCTCTAAGGATTAAAGCCTGTTTGTCACATTTATGTGTGCTTTTTCTGCATATAAATTATCAGCATGGGAAAACTGAGACAAAATCTAAACTTATCAAGGCTGTTCAGAGCATGCTACTGCTTCCTTTGTAACTAGATAACTCTTTCCCCTAAGAGGATGAAATTCTGACACAGGTTGTTAGAACTAAATTTTAAAGATGGATGAGATTTGTTAGATCTTACAAAGGATTCTGTTATATTAGTTCTTCAACTGCAGCTTAAAAGTACTCAGCAGTGACATTTTTTTTAAAAAAGGGCGCAATCCTGTGCATGTTTAGACAGAAAAAAAGTCCTACAATTCCCAGCATGCCCCAGCCAGCTATGATGGTTAGAGAATGCTAGGAGTTATAGGACATATTTCTGTCTAAACATATATAGGAATGTGCCATAAATATTTTATTCTTAGTTTTTCATTGTACTACGTGTTTTAACATAGGAGCCCTTCCATATACCAATCATCTGTCCATCTAGTCCAGCAATCTCTTCCCAACAGTGGCCAGCCAGATATCTCTGGAAAGCCCCCAAACAGGGCATAAAGGCTATAACCTTTCACAGCCATTTGGTATTCAGAGGTATCTTGCCTCCTAATTATGGAAGTTCCATTTGGAAGTTCCATGTGGGATGTCATGGCTTACTAACTCTCTTGAGCATAAAATCCTACTTTAGCAATCCTAAAATTAGGATAGCCCAGGCATTGCTAGACAATTCATAAAAGAAATATGTTGTTCTCTGCCACTGAATACTTTTATGGCAGGGGTGGGCAACATGTGACCCTCCAGATATTTTGGCCTACAACTCCCATGATCCTTCACCATTGGCTATGCTGGCTAGGGCTGATGGGACTTGTAGGCCAAAACATCTGGAGGGCAACAAGTTGCCTACTGTTGCTTCAGGTGATAATGTGTATTACTTACCTCAAAATGTAGATCTACATATACCTTTAGCGGCTGCTTAAGGTCTTTTCTCCTTTCTATAAGCTGTCGAACTGCTGTTAATTTAAATAATTGTTAATAAGTCCAGTCCAGTTTTAACACTCCATCATAGCACTGAGTGGTTTAACCTGGGTGTCTATTTTGAGTTGTCTGGAAATTCGTGAAGCTGTCACTGGCTAGTTAATCTTTGAAATGCGTACACTTCTGTGAGGATTAGGAATCCAAATGTAAGTTTAGATGATGTCCAGGTCAGATCGCTGTGTCACTTATACAAATAAGATGTGCCCTTGAAATGGTCAGAGAACAATGGCAAAGCTCTCTGAGTCAGGCTGTGTAGTACCTACTTATTAAGGGAGGAAGAGTGACATCACAACTCCTAGTGAGCTGAAACTGTCATGAGATGCTAAACCATTTAGATAGGGTGAGTATTCAGGCAGGAGGACTTTGTTAGAATCTTACTAATTCAGGGGTGGGCAGCTTGTGGCTCTCCAGATGTTTTGGCCTACAACTGCCATCATACCTCACCATTGGCTATGCTGGCTAGGGCTGATGGGAGTTGTAGGCCAAAAGTTTGGCGGGGCACAAGTTGCCCGCCTCTATGCTAATTGATTCAAACAGATTGCAGTTACTACCAACCCAAATGTGGGAAAGTTCAGACTCAATTTAAAAGTAAGGCGGGAAAGGCTTAATGAATCTCCCCTTCAGTTTAAAGGATTGCATAGTCTAGAAATCTGGACACTCTGATATTTTTATCTCAGTTTCACAAACATTTTGAACTCCCCTGTCCCTCCCTTAACTTGCTCTACCCTTTGTGCTTCTCCAACCAGGTTATGCAGGTGAGTACTTGGAGAGGTTTGTGTGTTTTTACACGTGTATAGTTAATCTAAAACTGGCATTAGATGAAGGAAAGCCCAAGACATCTTTGATCCTTTCCTAAAACACAAGCAACCGTCATAAGGATAAAGCTGCAGCTCTTTTTGAGAAGAACAGGGGTGTTTTGAAGGAGCTGTTTTGCTTCTTCCTTGGAAGCGACTGTAGTGTTAATGCCAGACCTCTTCTATATAAACACCCCCTTGGCAGTGGGATCAGTTCCATAGTCTGAGAAGCTGGGCTTTATAATCAAGGTGGATGCAATATATAATACACAATATGGGTAGGTTTACTTGTATACTGTAATTAATTTTAAAACTTTCCCTGTGCATTTTTGGTTCAGAGGGTAACCAAACAAGTTCAACATCTTGTTTTCTGGTATTATGGAGATTATTTTGGAGTGCCTTGATTCTGATATTTTTTATAATGCTAAACTAGTGCAGCTATATTGGTACATGTTAATTATGTCTTGCACATATGACTTCATTTTTGAAGAGACACTTAAATCAGTTTTTGTGTGTGTTTTGCAGTTGCCATATGCATCATCCCTGGCCTGCATTAATTTATTTTTAATTGTCAATCATTTTTACATATGCAAATAGTATTGCAAATAGTGTTGGTGAGGTTGCCTAGTATTCAGAGACAAGTTTAAGGAAAATGTGTATCTAGTTTCAACTAGACTCAGAAGTAGGGTTGTGAGAAGTATTGTTAATGCTGGTGAATATTAATGAACCAAGGCTATAGGTGATCCTATAGCCCTCTTCTGATTTGTTGGCTTTGGTTAAGGATTGGGAGACATTACGTTTGCAGCTTCCAGTTCCTAAGGTTTTCCATGTAGTAGTGATAGATGCTATTTCAGCTGTGGTAGTAAGGGCACATAGATATGGAACAGAATTGAAAAACTCTACAGCAAATACTTTACTATGCAGTTTGATCACTGAACAAAACCAAGTAATGTAGCAGTTGGATTAAATATGAGAAAATTCAGCAGTAGATTAAGTATACTTTGGGCTGTTGTGGTGAAATACTTGGACTTCTCCATGTCACTAAAAATAGAGCTCAGTAGACCCTATTCATATAGTACCAACCTGGCTTTTGTTTTGACTCCTCTGTATAGTTTTCTTAGGGAATATATTTATTATAGTGATTTATATCCCACCCTTCAACAGCAGCTTACCAAAATGTAGAATTGCAGTAAAAAAAAATTAAAACAAAAACTTTAGATACCGCACTTATTTGATTATATTTTTTAATCCAAACTGGAAATGTTTCAGTGATGTTACAATTAGTTTTCATACATTGACCTACATTTGTTCTAGTGATAATGCTTTGCCAATTAATTTCTTCTTATATGAGGTTTGATTAAAACTTATTCTGATGGATGTACTCTATCAACATTGATTAATATTGGGGTGAAATGGAGAGTGTATGCAACTGTATGTAGGATGCCTATGTGGTGTTGGTGATAGAGAGGTATGGTGATTTTGTACAGACATCACTTTTGCCTCAAGGTGGTAACTAGCATCATGAAAAGGTAAGTCATTACTGGTCACTCTGTAGGTGTGACTACTTGTACTTTTAGAATTGCTGTTCATGCCATTAGTGGGAAGTTCTGTATTATCCTGTAGCATAGTATCGGTACTTAAAGAGTATTTGTTTCCTTTTTTCAGTGACTCTTAAAACCTCTGGTGAGTTTCTATAGGGAAATGTGAAATCTCATGAGATAGGATCTTTCTTGAACCTCCCTTGAGAGCATTTCAGACCAGTGCAGAAAGTTATGCCCATGGTTACGTGCCGCTTCTCTTGTGCAAATGATATTCTCAGCAGTGAGACTTTCTGTTCACAACTGGTTTCATTTCTGAGATCTTTTCTCCTGTAACCTTATATCCTATCATGGCCCTGTAAAGCCCTGTCTTCCCTGATTTCTTTATAAGTAGTTGACTTGAGTAGGCCCACTAAGATAAGAATGTGAACCAGGGATGACCAGCTTCTACATTTTATGGGGCTACTCTGTTTCTCTAGATACTAGTCTTGGGGCTGGTACAATTTATTCCCCCCCATGAATGGTCAGGCTGTATCTTTCATTTAGTAGTAAAGGAGCTATTGATATGGAGCAATTGCTCTGATGGTATGAGATCATTATCTTGTGGGGCATCTCTAATTCCTGTGCTTCCTGAAAGATCTTCTTAATGGGTAGATCTTGCTTTTCCATGATACAAATAAGAGCAATACAATCAACTTTATATCAGATACATATGAAGTATTAATTGTTTCACAGTTACCATACATTTTAAATTTTGTTACGCCAACTCTGGACAAGATACAGTTGCTTCATGGACTGATCTAGTTAGTGATATGTCTGTTACCCATCCCTGCTTTACACTATAATTAATAAATCTTCGCTGAAAGCATGATTGGGTAAAATGATTGAAAAGAACACCCCCCGCCCCATACAAGAAGGAGCTAAGTCAGCTGAGAATCATGAAGCTTGTTATAACACAGGAGTGTTTGTAGTGTTGCATGGTCTTTGTTGAAAAGCAATCTTGTGGGTAACTCGAAGGGCATCTTCCCAGGAAATCCCATAAGGCTTATGACAGCAGCAGTGCAGCCACATTAGGGAAAGGTGGTTTCTGTGAAAGACAGAATGTATGGCTGTCATGGCAGCAACCAAGTAAATTAACCCATGAATTGCAGGGATGCATGCCGTGTGCAGGGAAGTGTCTTGTTTGCATTAACAACTCTTGCATGCTGCCTCTGAGGGTTGTTTCCATGATGTCCAAACAGGTGTTGTTCATGGGTGAAACTACCCCAAGTTAACCAAACAACAAGCTATGGGTGGTTAACCTGGAGTTGTTTAACCCACAAACAAACCCAAGTGCCCCTATTTGGAAGCCACAAAAACAACTCTCAAAAGTGGCATTTGAGCACTGTTAATGCAAACAGGTAGTGGCTCATGAGTGGCTTGGGCACAGTGTATGTCCCCACAATTTGTGGTTTAATTAACCCAAGCTTTGCCACCGCATGCTGCCAACATGTCCGAACAGGACCATTGTCTTACTGAGAAAGTTAAATGTTAGAGAGGGGATGGTCAAAGTATGGTTTGGAAGTAGTAGAAAATTTATAGAAATTGGTGAAGAACCCCTGTTGTACATGTGAACTAGTATTGCTACAGAGAATAAAGGGATTTAATTGTATGGTATTCCACATGCCTGTTGTCTTATTTTAAATTGACTTGCCTCAACTGTGCATGCAGTGCTAACACATCATCAGGCCACAGATCCCTGGCATACGAACTCTGCACACATAAACCCTTTGCACCTGCTTGCGTGCAGGGGGGTGGGGGGAAGTACAAGTGGGGAGTGGATGTGGGTGCAGAGCAAGCACCACCCCTAACATCCGTGCCCTTGCCGCTTCAGTCCTTTGCCTCCCTGTGCTGAGCAGGAAGATCTGAAGGAGGCTTCTCTATTCATGTTCAAGCAAATGTCAGTAATAAGCCTCCTTCAGACTTTACTGCTCAGCACAGGAAGGCCAAGGACTGAGGGGCTGGAGATATGGGACATGAGGCTTGTGTGTGCACCCTCATCCCCTCCCCACTTTTACCCTCAAATTAGCAGACTGAATGCCTGCAAAAGGCTACAGGCAAGACATCCAAGTTTAATTGTTTCCATGTAATGATGGAATGCTGCACAAGTAATACTTTTTTTTTCTAATAAAGAAAAATGAAATAATAAATGAAAAATGAAAATGTTTTGATGGCACATTGAGATTAATTTTTAAGAAGCTTTTTATTACAAAGTGGCATAAGCTTTTACAGGTGACAACCTCCTTTGTCAGGTGCTAAGATGGAACTGGTGAAAGCAAGGTGGAAATGTCAGTTAAAAGTTGACATTCTAAAAGTCTTAAAGGGACAGTAACAGTAAATGTTACTCAGAATCTTTATAATGTGCATAGAAACCATAATCTCTGTTAATATACAATTAATGCAGACAATTTTCTGTATGAACTCTAGTTCAACTATCGTGTTTTATGCATCTACTTCATTCTATCTGTGTTGTTTTTTCTTTCTTGTGCACACCTGGCATTTAAATTAGGCTGCAATAATCTGATCATAGTGATTACAGTAATGCTCCTTCTCAGATAATTGAGGTATATACTACATAACATCCCGATCAATTGCTTATGGCTAGATAGAAAAGGAACTAATTGAAAGTGGCCTTAAATTCCACAAAAGGAATGTCAAAGTTATTTGCTAGATTCCTCCCCGCCCCCGGTTGGAGGGAACATCTTGGGATATCTAGTCTAGCAACAGTATTCTTGACAGATCTGCATCTAGTTCATCGTATTACATTTTTATTCCTCTTTTCCTCAAGGTAGTATATGTGGCTATCTCCTCTGTTTTATCCACACAACTAGCCCTGGAGATGGGTTAAGCTGAGAGTAACAAGTCCAACAAAGTCACCAAGTGAGCTTCATGGTTAAGCATTTCAGCTTCATCCTGCAGCGTCCTGGGAATGTGTGGTGGTTATTTATGAAAATGGCATTCCTCTAATGTAATTGCAATCTAGGATCAAACTAACCCTGTTATTATCTTCATTTAAAATCCTTACTACAATCTACCTATATATTCATGCATGTACAAGTGGTGCTTTTGACAGGGGAAAGAGGCAAAAACACCTGTGGAACTCGGTTTGCCATAGTGGAAGTCCATAGATATTCTGAGCTCTTGATTGTTGCATTGTATTTCAAGTCTTGTTTTTATGTACTTATTTGGATATAAGTATTTTTAAGAAGTGATACTCAGCTTCAGATCATTGTTCCTTTTTTTCTGGGCTTATTTCACATTCCCCCAGCAGGGAGATGTAAAAGTTTAATTTCTGACTAATAAGGTTTGATTCTGTAGCCCTGAAATCTGTGACTGTACTAACTAAATAGGGAGCTTTATCAGACTTGATATTCTGGACTGAATTACAATTTCTACTGTTTCCTTTTAAATGTGAATGACAGTGGTCCTGATCCAACATTGCCTAATTTGCAGTCTTGCTTATTGATGCTGTCTCTCTCCCGCACCCAAATTTCATTGCAAGCCTATTTATCTTTGTGTGTGTGTGTGTGTGTGTGTGTGTGTGTGCTATAATCGAGCTTTTGTTATAACTGCTGTATCCTCAAAGAATTGGAAAATACCTTGGGCACTAAAATAAGTTACCAGACTGCAAATGTTTACCAGATGTCAGATATTGCAAAGTTAAAATGTGTGACTGATACCTAGATTGTATTTTTAACATATTGTGTATGTTTTTCAAAAGCTGTCAGAATTGGGCCAGTCTTTCTAAGATTAATTGAATCAGTCAGAGAATTGGAAGGTACCTTGGAGGTCATCTAGTCCAGTCGCCTACTCAGTGCAGGATGCAACTGTGGCATCCCTGACAATATGTCTGTCCAGTCAGTGTGGAATGTTTGTTTAGTGAAGGAATGTGGGTGGCTGAAATAATAGTTAAGTATAATTATTGTTGCGGGGTGGGGGCATCTAGATCAAAAAGGGACAAGTCATGCCTTACAACAGAATATTGCAATGTGTAGTGCTTCTGTTCAGGGTCCCCAGCCACTCTGTTCCAGTCCCTTCTTCCCGTTTTCCATTTTCCCCCAACAGTCAAGAAACATTTTCTGTACTACTGAGCATGTTCAGTCCCCATTAGCCTGTTTTGGGTTCCCTCCCTCTCCATTTTGATCTTTTTCTGGGGTAGTGGTCCAATCCCTGTTGCATTAAAATTGCTGATATTTCCATTAATATCAATCACCGCTCTCACTTACATCGCTGGGGACATTTTAAAACAACTTCTCAGTGTGAACCTGGAAGTGACAAATGCAGACAGTGAGATGGCTCTTCCTACCTTTCAAAATACCTGTACGTCTCTTCCTTCTGCCTTTCTTTCCAGTCACTCCACTCCATTCCCCTCTCCCACCCTGTTAGTATTCCCCCACCCCCGCTCCACATTTGGTGCCATGAGTTCTTAATAGAGCTCCCCCCTCCCTTCCCTCTTAAGTTTTTTTCCCTAAAGGATTTACGGTGTATGAAACCCAAATTGGTGCTGATTTGGCTGCAGCTCGAATTGATGCTTTCGAACTGTGGTGCTGGAGAAGACTCTTACGAGTCCCCTGGACTGCAAGGAGGTCAAATCAGTCAATCCTCAAGGAAATCAACCCTGAGTGCTCATTGGAAGGACAGATACTGAAGCTGAAGCTCAAATATTTTGGCCACCTAATGCGAAGAGAAAACTCTCTGGAAAAGACACTGAAGCTGGGAAAGACTGAAGGCAAAAGGAGGAGGGGACGGCAGTGGATGAGATGGCTGGATAGCATCACCGATGCAATGAATATGAACTTGAGCACGCTCCGGGAGAGAGCGCAGGACAGGAAGGCCTGGCGTGCTACGGTCCATGGGGTCACGAAGAGTCGGACACGACTGAACGACTGAACAACAACAACAACGATGAGCATGGGAAGACTTGAAGCTTTAGAATATAAGAACAGTGGTTGAATCGGCCTTCTAAACCTCTTCTGATTTTTTCCACCCTTGAGCTCTATACTAGCCCAGAGGCAGCCATGTCTTTGGCAGGAATATATGTGGTGATTGGAATTAAGTGGCTGGGACTCCTTCTAACAGCTGCTTTATGCAGAGTTCCCATTAGCATCTATCTAATTCCAGCTGCTATTGTACTGAGAATGTTCTCTCTCTGGGCAGTGTAGAGCTGCAGCAAATGCAGACTAGCTTTCTTCTTCTGCCTCCTTAGTTGCAAGAACAACATTCAGGGCTACTCTTTTCCACTCCAGTGTTTTGAAGCACTGCTTTAACCACAGAAATCATCAAAGCTACTGGATTACTTTATTTCTCACTATACTGTACTCTCTTGTGATTGTATTTGTCAAAATATTCTGAAAGAACAGGAAAATACATACATCTGTCATCTTTAAGCTGGTTAATTTTGATGGGCAATAGCAGACTTGAAAATAAATCTATGGAAGTTAATGGTCCATATAACTTTGTATTGGCCTGCTTGCCCTTAACTTACTAATATCAGTAATTTTGACACGTGAACCTGAAGAGAAAATTATCTCTTCCAATTTATAAAAAATGTGTTTGCTTGCTTTGCCTATAGGCAATCCTTACTTTCCAGAAGACTGTAGGTGAGTGTCTATTTTTAATTCTGGCAGTAGCTACAATGTCCCTGTTATCAGATTTCTTCCTTATATACCTTTTTGCAGCACAAGCTGAAGTGGAGAATTGCATGATACTGAAGTTGGTTACTTGTTCCCGGTTCCTTATTTGTGTGAAAGTTTGAAACGGAGCTCAATCAGTAAACTGAATAAGGACCCAAACTTTACATCTCCCTGCATATAAACTATAAACATATAAACAGGCATTTGGGGTGGGTTAGGGTATTTTAGAAAATGTTTTTATTGTAGAATTTTATTGTTTTATTGTATGTTGTACATCGCCCAGAGTGGCTGGGTGACCAGCCAGATGGGCGATTAATAAATTAAATAATAAATAAATAAATAAATAAATAAATACTAGTAACCAACTTCAGCATAATCAGGATTGCCCCTCATCAACTGTCTTTCAGTGCTGTAACTCTTTCCATATGTTGTTAGCTGCCTTCCATATCATTGCTTAGGCTGCTCCGTTGCTTGTACTGTTGCTTTCCCACTTCCTCTTGCCACTGTCCTGCAAAATGGTCTTATCTGTATTCTAATCCCAAATGGTTAGAAGTCTTTTGGGGATAAGAGAGAAGATGCGGACCTGAATTGCACATGCACCTGCCTCTACCTTGCCAGCATTAAATCTGCTTTATGTGTAGCCTGCTTGTCGCTCTTTTAATTGTAGAGATCTACCATTTGAGGCTAAGAAAAGGGCTTGGAGCTATGCATGCAGCCATCTCAGGTTCTGTCTTGTAGCCTTAACACTAAAAGTGGGAAGAACACTGTGTCTGGAGCCAAACCTCTTATATGTATTTATTTTGTAAGTGCCTGAATCCCCCCCCCCCCCAAATTCAGTTTTGACTTTCTCTCAACATTGAAATAAGGAGCCATTAGTTCAAGATACCAGTTTGGGTGCCATCTTGAATTCTGAGCTTCCAGTTGAGAAACCAGCTTGGGAACAGTGATTTTCAGATGTAGCATGGTCAAAATCTTAAAACGTCGGTTCCCAAAAATTAATGAAACTCCTCTTGCATTCCATTTTGGGGAAATGAGCTGAGGCTATATCTATTTTCAGAAAGTGCATTGTTGCAAACCTAGATTGGGGGTCAGGGCTGTCCTCTATGTAGTCTACTGTCATGGGAATGAATCTGTAGGGGACTTCTTAAATATAATCTGGAAGAAAGGTTCCTGAAGCTTCTTGTTCCTTGAACAAAGGTCACTTTGGGTGCATGCTTTTAATTTTTAAACACGAGACTGTTTATTATTTGCTTACAGTGGATTATAAAACACACACTCAGAAACAGGTCCTCACAACAACTCCAAGCCAGAGCCTCAGTTAATTGAATTTAGTACATTTGTGAATAAATGGTGATATGAAAGTGACCAGCCATGTAGTTATAGGGTAACTCTTCAGACCTGAAGGGCAATCACATAGAAGAGACAAATACGTGTTTGCTGCTGCTGCGGAGGTCAGGACTAGATCTAATGGGCTTAAGTTACAGGAGATTTTGCTTGAACATTAGGAGAAATTTCTTAATGGTGAAAGCAGTTTGACAATGGAACCAATTACTTAGAGGGGTGGTGAGCTATTCGTTGCTGGAGGTCTTCAAGAGAGAGATGTGCAGATTTTGCTAAATCTGTTCCATCTGTATTTTGCAGATTGCTGGGCATCTTTCATTCTGTCTTGCACTCACTGATGGAATTAGATTTTTTGTACAAGAATTTCATTCATTTGCAAATATGGGCATTTGCAAACAAAATTGCGCAGATCCCCCCGCTGAGTAAAAAAATGGATCGCAAATTCACAGAATCCGCTGGATTCAGAAAAAGCCAGTCCACTGTGGAATCTGTGGGTCGGATTCATAGAAATCTGAACTCATTTGAATCCATTACAGATTTCTCCGATATCCCTACTTCAAGCAGAGGCTGGATAGCTCTAGTTCTGGATTTCTTGCATGGACCAGGGGGTTGGACTACTTGGCCTATAAGGATGCCTCTATGATTCTCTCTCCAAGTATTTTATGTTAAGGGATGTACTTAACATAATAATTGTTAAGCAATTTAAATTTTCAGGAATAAGAAAAATAATTATGTGTTTGCTTAGTTAGCAGCTTTTCCCAAATGAATGTTTTCCCTTCCATGTATTTCATTAAAATTGAGAAATTCCAAAGATACTTTATAATGATACTCAGGAAGCTGGTGCCACCCATTTCTGAAACTAACAAAAAGTTATAATGAGACTGGATTTGTTCTTAGCAAAGAAATAAGAAATTTAAACTTGATAGGATATGCTGATTTTCATAAATTTCCATTTGGTGTCCTGCCTTCTTAATATATTTCTAGAAAAAGGATATGATGACATAAAATTAAAATGCTTTCCACTCTATGTGTAATGCAGATGGGTTAACTTTCCTAAACTGAGCAGAATTGGCTAAAGTGGCTTCTTTTTTTTTGTAGGCAGTAGCTTTAATCCTCAAATTGGCTTCTTACATATCTAGGCTGGGATTTTGACCAAATTTTGTATATTAGCCACAATCCATCACAAAATTAAAAGAGTTTAAGCATGCTTTACATGGACTTAATAGGCTTACCTCTGTGTTGGATTGTAGCCATAACACCTGACAGAGTCCTATTTTTGAAGTTGAGTTTAAATAGTAGTTGCATTTTCTTAGAAGTGTGTAACTTGATTATACCTTCCAGTGCTTAGCTCAAGCAAGGGATATTGATTTAAATTCAGACATGCACGATTCTTGGTTGGTATAAATGTATAGACAAATGGGCAAACATTCACTGCAGCTGATTACTCCAATAGTAAAAACGTTCGGGAAACAAAAGCAGGGTACATGGATTTCCATTTTTAGGGATGCTCCTAAAGTTAGTTTCTTCATTAAATATTTTCATCCCAGTGTTGCAGAAATTGTGTTTATGTATACTTATGTATAATTGTGTATACTTGGATCTTCAAAGGATGACCCACGTATAAATTATTTCTATTTCATTAAAATTAAATTTCATTCCTGACAAGGAATCTGAAGATCAGCTTGCTTTCTGTTGCCAGGGCAGCATCCAAATCCTGCCAAGCTTAAAACACTTTTGACTGTCCTATTTACTGTTGGTAGGAAAGCAAAATAAAAGGGGAGGGGCAACTCAGCTATATCTTTAATCCTTTTAAGTTATTGGTTGATTGAAAAATGCAAACCAAATTATGGGGTCTGTGATGCAGACACTGTCAGATAGCACTGGTCATTATGGAAATATATCTTGCAATGACAGGCAAGAGGTGGCAAACCTGAGAAGGAAGATCCCTTTTCCACCCCACACAGTCTTTTAGTCTTCTAACTGATGGTCCCAAAGGATCCTCTGCACATTGGAGAAGGCAGGGTGGGGAAACTGAGGTGGTTGCACACTAACATTTCGCTTGATTTGTAGCCATTGGCTGAATAGCTGCACTACCCTAACCGTATTCTTTTATGTTTTAGGATTCTGGTGAAAGATGGTGGATCGCTTGGCAAACAGTGAAGCAAATACTAGGCGAATAAGCATAGTGGAAAACTGTTTTGGAGCTGCTGGTCAGCCTCTTACTATTCCTGGCCGAGTCCTGATTGGTGAAGGAGTACTAACAAAGCTGTGTAGGAAGAAACCAAAAGCAAGGCAGTTCTTCTTATTCAATGACATTCTTGTTTATGGTAACATTGTCATCCAGAAGAAGAAATATAACAAACAGCACATCATTCCATTGGAAAATGTAACTATTGAGTCCATCCAGGATGAAGGAGATTTACGGAATGGATGGCTTATCAAGACCCCAACTAAATCTTTTGCTGTGTATGCCGCTACTGCCACAGAAAAATCAGAATGGATGAACCACATAAATAAATGTGTTTCCGATTTGCTTTCCAAAAGTGGGAAGACCCCCAGTAATGAACATGCAGCTGTCTGGGTACCTGATTCTGAAGCCACTGTATGTATGCGCTGCCAGAAAGCTAAATTTACCCCTGTCAATCGTCGACACCACTGCCGGAAATGTGGGTTTGTTGTATGTGGGCCCTGTTCTGAAAAGAGGTTTCTTATTCCCAGTCAGTCTTCCAAGCCTGTGCGAATCTGCGACTTCTGCTATGACCTCCTTTCCACAGGAGAAATGCCTACGTGCCAGCCCATGAGATCAGACTCTTACAGTCAGTCACCGAAGCCTCCTTTAAATGATATATCAGATGATGATGACGACGACGATAGCAGTGACTAAACAGTGAAAGAGAATGTCTTGATGTTGCAATTGGTATTTGAACCTGAGTTGCTGTATGAATTAACCTCTAGTTGCAGGGTCTTCTGAGAGGCCTACCCAGCCATAAAATTTGCCTGAAATACCTTCAAATCTAATGTGCCTCAGTATCTGAATCTCCTAGATATATCATCACTTTTTTCTGCAGGGATAGACTGCTGCAAAAATATCATTTTCTAGCTTTGTATACTTGATTTCATCTTCAGGGGATGAATTGTTCCCCTTCCCTTCCCCATTCTTCCCTGGGGAAGATTAGAAAATCAAGCACAAATTCCTTTTTCTACCCACAAGCATCCCACATTGTTTTTACCATGATACCTTATGGCTTCTTTTTAATATTGGGGTGGGCTGGGGGAATTAAATCTGCATGAGACTGGTATTTTGGTTAGCAAATGAATAGAACTTCTAACCTGACTTTGAAACTGATGCTATACTAAGACCCTTTGTAACATAAACACATACTGCAATGTCATTAACTTTTAAAACTTTATGCAAGATGTCATATACCAAGCGGTGCCTTGTAATGACTGCACTGTTGCAGGAAGAAGCTAACCCATTGTACCCTCTGGCACGTGACAAACTAAAAAAATAGTTGGTGCTATTGACAATAATTGCTGTTGTATCATTAGGATTTGAGTAGTGAGGGCTGTGAGTATATCATTACAATGTGTGTTGTCCACCAGCCCCTTGCACAAAATAGTTTCCTCTAAGATGCTGTATGAGGACAGATTCAACACTGTTGTGGAATCCAACTATTGTGAGACCACATAAGTGTGGACTCCCACACCATGAATAAAACTGCTCAGCTTGAGGACTTCTAAGAAATTAGATATTCTTCAAATGGATTCAGTCTCTTGCTACTTTCAAAATTGTTTGAGATTATTAAATGTTTATAGCTATCGGGTATTAGTAATTGAGAACTGTATTGTCTCAGATCATGGTATTTGCTGTAATGTTTTTGATTTGATATTTATAAAATGTAATTCCTCAGATACTTCACTAACCTTTTTTAAACTTTAGGAATGGATTTCTTTTATAATTAGAATGTGTTTTAAAAGCACAACATGGGAAAATATCCCAATTGTCCATCCGAAGGAAAAAACTCCCCCCAAAGTCCATCCTTTGTACACTGCTGACCTCGAGATAGAAATGAACTGCAGATGACTTCATTTTAAATCTATACGTCCAGGACCAGGACAAATAGTGCAAAAGGTGTTTCCAATAAAGTATTTACTTTTTACTTTTAACACATTCTTTTCTATGATGGTGTCAATTTTCGAGAAATGTCAGATTTAGCTCTGTGAAGTTTTGTAAAACGCCAATACATATCTCTATTTTTATATTACTGTGGTATGTTTAATCAATTCATGTAGAAGTACCCTGACAGAATTGTGTGGGAATTCGGTAGCACCTGAGGGTTTATAAAAAATTTTGAATATTGTTTGTATTAAAAAGTTACAGTATCTAGATATTTGTTCATTAATATACAGTTTCTACACTTGTTGCCTCATCTCGCAATAATTGGGCTATATTTATTGAATAAACAGTCAATTCTGCATCTTGCACTAGTCTCCCATTCTGTACTCTGGCTGCTTTAGGACAGATATCAGTGTTGGAAAAAGTTAGATGAGGGGTACAATCCATTAGGTGACGTGGAGCAGCCTCCATTCACTTTGCAGTTTGCTTGGGAATCTGTTGGAGATCATGTAGCAGCAGTGTCAGGCAGATGCCTGTTCAGAGCTATAGCTTTCCAGCTAATATCCAAATACCTGAACTGTGCTAACAGGGATTAACTGCATTCATCTAGGTGGCAATCTAGAGAGCCACACATTCGCACACATTTTCTGAGAAGGTGCCCATACAGCTTGCCCTCCTGCTCCTTGAATTCCTAAGTTCAGAATAGTTTGGGCATCTAGGGAGAGCTTAAAAGCCCCATCTAGATTATGGTCAAAATGTTTTGATTGGGTTGACCATTTTGCAGTGTGCCAAATGGATATATAAAGACTGCATTCAAATGTAACGCTAAAGCATGGTTTAGCATTACAAGAGCAAACCTCAGTGAGCCTTGGGCTCATATGCTCTCCCCGCTCCTCCTTTGGTGTGGCCACAAGGAGATTGGAAGTTTCCTTTTTACATTAACTGCAGTTTAGAATGTTGTCCAAACTGGAAGTGTGCTTAATCTTAACTATGGTTAGTTGAAACTCTGTATAAAGCTGGCTTGTTTCAACAAAATGTAGTTAAGATTAACCAGTTTGTCTGAATTTGGATGACACAGCAGCTGCAGTTAATTTAAAATGCATGTTTCTTCTGCTGAAGGGATAATATGAAGATCTCTTATCCATAATGCAGATATAAACTATAAGGTACATCTTGATATAGTCAGCTTTCTTGTTCTTACCCTATATTGTGCAAAACACTTTGCATATTTGAATGCCAACTTATATTTGCCCAATTATCTTGTATGTTGCACAAATGCTTCAGCACTTTCTACCTGCAAGAAAATTTATCCTCCATTTGGCAACACGCTCTACCTACCAGCCCCTAACCCCATTGTTATTTGTGAATGAAATTCACTCTATGCTGCAATTGATCCCTGAAGCTGTTACCAAATTGACATTGTAGGAGAAAACAATTGTAGGTATAGAAGTGTGAAAATGCTGCCACTTCTGTGGCTCTGTTCACAATTTTATTGTGTAAAGTGAACTTTTGTCTTGTGTGTTAGTCAAACTTAAAAGGGCTTAATAAATGGTTTTGTAACTTTGTCAGACTGAACTGCTTTCATTTTGTGCATCTGAGAACAGCTTAGAATAAGCAACACTTTATTCCTTGCCTATATGGTATCTGAAGAGGAAGCGGGGTTAGTAGTGCAATGTAAAAAAAGATACCAGATTAGCAACACTTAATATTGTATTCGCAAATGCAACTCTGCACTTGAATATATTTTTTATTCAAAATGGCATACTTTTCAAGATTTTTTTCCAAAGCAACAAGGTGGTCATATTTCCCCCCTCAAAAATAAATTGCCTTTAATGTGGAAAATAACTCATGTGTTGCTGCATAAATAATGATAAAATAACTGCCAAGTGATTTGCTTTTAGCACACACAAAAAAATCCTAACTTCACACACATGCTGGCAGGATCTGATCTTGCTGAAGTGACCCAGGAAACAGATCTTGTGGTCTCAGTAGAAAGCTCACTGAAAATATTTCTAATGCTTTTATAATGAGCGGTATCTAATTGGACACTAGTGTTAAGGTAAATTATGTTGTGCTGGTGTACGGAGCCTCTAGTGTAATGCCAGTAGTGTTTGCTGGTGCAGTGGGGTTTCCAGAGTATCCTGTCATGCCAGCTAACACTGCTGGCATTGCACTGCAGGTCTGTTACGCTACTGCAACGTAATGGATGCTGCTAGTGTCCAATTGAGTACTGCCCTATATTTTAAATCTAACCAGTCACAGACATTCTCTGTTAGCTCATTGTGGTATGACAGTGAAATATGAGTTGAGATGGGGTTGAAAATTAAAAAGCAAGTATAATATCTCTCATCGTGTACTTGCAGTCTGTATATATGCTGTGTTATTCTGCCTACCAAATTTCAAGAGTGATAATGGAAAAGGAACAGAAAAGGGCAACAATGAAATACTATAATGCCAAAGTAGTCTGTAGTAAGGAATTGCAATTCATGCACTAAAGTGGTCTGGCACAAGACTCTTAGTCTTTCACAGTAGCGATAAATTCTAGCTTTTACTGAAATTGGGTCTGTGATTCTTCCTCTCCTTTCTGGAAGTATGGTCCCTTGAACTCAGTTCCTCAGAGAGGGGCGTGTAAGCGTGTGGTGTAAACTCTTAAAATAACTGGGAAGATGGGTGGGAATTAGTATAGGGGAGGGGAGGGGACGAGGAAGCCAAAGTTTATTTTTTCTTTGTAGGTCCCCAAGGCAATAGATTTTTAACCACACACAGTTGAATGGAGCAGAATGCCTGTGTGTCTTGAGAAGTTAATGCACACCCAAACACATGGCACTACTGAAGTAAACTCACCCTGATATAGTAGTCCAAGCACTGTGTGGACTAGTTGAGATTACTTTCTCCATATTAATGCTGCTATTTAAAACAAGGTGGGATGTGGACAGTCACTAACTTGTTAACAGCATTATCCCTAAGCGTGCACCTGTCCTGACCTTAATGTTATATATATAACTTGGCATTTTGGATCAAAGCGCCATAGGGCAGGGACAGAACAGGCTGTATTAAATAGTTGACCTGTGTGCCAGGATTGAAAGCAAAGGTGTTTGTTCCCACCACCACCCTGTTCAATAAGATCAACATGGTGTAATTGTGCCATGTGGTTCCTTGGGTGTGTCACAGGCTGCTATTTCAATTAGTATAATTAGTAATGTTTTGAATTTTCAGAAGCAAACATTTTTGCTTGTGTAAGTAGAGCATTTGAATCTCCCATGCTTGTCTTTGCTAAGCCCAGATCAGCTGCCGCTGCAGCATTTTTTTCGCTGCATACTCTTGCTGGTTCTATCATTCCAGCCAATTGGGGATCATGCAGTCAGCGTACTGATGACACACATAATTGTAAAGCCAGTTCAGAGAGAGGGCAGGAAGTATTTCCTTCACTGAATAATTGTCTGGGAGAGAGCCATCCTAAAAACCCTCCTGCTCTTGTTTGTAGCGCTTTACACACACACACACACACACCTGCCCATGGCAAAATTGCCCAAATATTTTTTTGCACATGGCAAAAATGTATAAAAGTGTCCTGTTTGGGCCGCCAATAACATACATAACTTAAAACTCTCTGTAAATCCAGCAGGTTCTGGAAGCAAAGTATATTCAAAAGTAAATCTTTTTGTCATTTTGCCCCCACTTTGAGAGATGTTAATGGATATAAAACTGAAGGAAAAACTTGAAGAAGTGTAACACATAGCTTATTTAAATTAGGTCACAGTAAGTTATTTAATGTGGTCACTTCATTGAAAAACCAAGTGCCTAGAATCATGGAGACAAATGGTGTCCAAGATGGTCTCTGTTTGCAAATGGTCCTCCAAAAGAAGTGGAAATGCAGCTCGATGGTTTTTATGTTACATTCGGTTTATCTTTAAACTTAATTTACAATGAGTAATTTTATATTGGCACCTATCAATCACTCCAGTGCTTCTTGGAGGTTTTTTTCCCCAGCAATTTAGCTTCACTGTGTTCTTTTCCCCCCCTTCTATTTTCAGCTTCATAACTCCTGCTGAGAAGGTACCAGGGCAGTGATGTCTCATCTAAATTCCAGACAGTTGTTCTAAATAGTGCTATGGATAGTACAGATGGTATGGAGTACATATACAGGCAGGTCTCTACCTCCTTAGCACACATGTATCTCAGCCTATTTTGGGGACTTAGCCCCACAATAAACCTTTAAGGTAGATTAGATGGAGAGTAGGTTGCTGAAGGACACCCCGTGAGTTGAACATATTTAAATCCTGCCTAGCTAGGTCCAAGTTACACTCCCATTACACCTTGCTTGCTTTGTTATTTTGCACTTGGCAATACTAAGGGCATGCTCCTGCCAAAATGAAGCACTGGAGTCCCAGTGAGTTCGGCATAGTTTTAAATCTCTCCTGTTGTAATCCATGGGTCTTTAAGTTTCCTACATTAGGGTGAAAACTAGTCAAACCCACTTATTAATTATACAAGCCTTGTAGTCTAGGGCATATGTCATCAGATGCACAAAGCAGCCTGGGTATGTTTAAGGAGAAAACAGTTTCTCCACAGAGGTGGAAAAGACTGGGGAAATACAAGAGGTTTGGATCCCTACACAATTATAGCAAGGTCTGTGTTAACTCTGTTGAAGCGGGGGAGAACAGAGAATGGCTGTTCTTTGGGTACTTTTAATTAGGATTAGGTGTGTCCTACCCCCAGTGCTGGCAGAGGGCACAGATTGCATCTGATTAGCACAGTTGGAAATTCATTTTGCTGAACTGGAAAGATTGTTAACAACATGTGAGGAAAAATAACTTTCTCTAATGAGAACAACATTCATGTAACCCAGCCTTCCTCAACCTGGTGCCCTCCAGATGTATAGGGACTACAGCTGGCTGGCATCCTCCAGTCAACATGGACATTGGCTAAGGATGTTGGCAGTTGTAGTCCAACACATATGGAGGTACCAGGTTGGGGAAGGGTGATATAACCCCTACCCAACCCAAGAGCAAGTGTATCAGAGTTGGTAATACATTTTTCACATTCTTCCCTCAATCTGAACCAATACCATTACTCTTCTAATCTTGTGTTCTTATTGGCTCACAGACAATGCATGAGACACAGTGATGTGACCACTCCATTATGCTGGATAAGTATAAATGTAACCCTTGTCTCAGGATCCCTTTTCCTCCACATCTGGACTTTTAAAAAGCTGACTTCCTAGGAAAGAAAGCTTCCATTTATTGAAATGTTCCTCTTCCTCTGGACTTTTGTACATCTTGAATGGTGGCCCTTTTTGTGGAAAGCTTTGCACATCTCCACATTAAGTTACCTGGCAAGATAGGTTGCTCCCATTTTTCAGATGGAAGTAAGAAATTCTTTTCCTTTTCTTTTTTGTTGTTCAGTCGTTAAGTCGTGTCCGACTCTTCGTGACCCCATGGACCATAGCACGCCAGGCCTTCCTGTCCTCCGCTCTCTCCTGGAGCGTGCTGAAGTTCATATTCATTGAATTGGTGATGCTATCTAGCCATCTCATCCTCTGCCGTCTCCTTCTCCTTTTGCCTTCAATCTTTCCCAGCAGCAGGGTCTTTTCCAGGGAGTTTTCTCTTCACATTAGGTGGCCAAAATAGTTGAGCTTCACCTTCAGTATCTGTCCTGCCAATTAGCACTCAGGGTTGATTTCCTTTAGGATGGACTGATTTGACCTCCTTGCAGTCCAGGGGACTCCTAAGAGTCTTCTCCAGCATCACATTTCGAAAGCATCAATTCTTTGGTGCTCAGCCTTCCTTAGAGTCCAGCTCTCACAGCCATACATTGCTACTGGGAAAGCCATAGCTTTGATTATACAAATCTTTGTTGGCAAGGTGATGTCTGCTTCTTACTATGCTGTCTAGATTTGCCATAGCTTTCCTCCCAAGGAGCAAGCGTCTTTTAATTTCATGGCTACAGTCACCGTCTGTGGTGATCTTGGAGCCCAAGAAAATAAAATCTGTCACTGCTTCCATTTCTTCCCCTTCTATATCCCAGGAAGTGATGGGGCCAGATGCCATGATCTTAGCTGTTTTAGTGTTGAGTTTCAAACCAGCTTTTGCACTCTCCACTTTCAACCTCAGCAAGAGGCTCTTTAGATCCTCTTCGCTTTCTGCCATTAGGGTGGTATCGCCTGCGTATCTGAGGTTGCTGATAATTCTCCTGGCAATCTTAATTCCAACCTGTGATTCATCCAACCCGGCGTTTCTCATGATGTACTCTGCATATAAGTTAAATAAGCAGGGCGACAATATACAGCCTTGTCGTACTCCTTTCCCAGTTTTGAACCAATCGGTGGTTCCATGTCTGGTTCTTACTGTTGCTTCTTGACCCTCGTACAGGTTTCTCAGGAGACAGGTAAGGTGGTCTGGTACTCCCATCTCTTGAAGAATTTGCCAGAGTTTGTTGTGATCCACACAATCAAAGGCTTTAGCGTAGTCAATGAAGCAGAAATAGACGTTTTTCTGGAATTCTCTTGCTTTCTCCATGATCCAGCGAATGTTGGCGATTTGATCTCTAGTTCCTCTGCCTCTTCAAAACCCAGCTTGTACTTCCAGTAGTTCTCGATTCACATACTGCTGAAGCCTAGTTTGTAGGATTTTGATCATAACCTTGCTGGCATGTGAAATGAGTGCAATTGTACGGTAGTTTGAACACTCTTTGGCACTGCCCTTCTTTGGAACTGGAATGTAAACTGACCTTTTCCAGTCTTGTGGCCACTGTTGAGTGTTCCAAATTTGTTGGCATATTGAGTGCAGCACTTTAACAGCATCATCTTTTAGGATCTTAAATAGCTAAGCTGGAATACTGTCATCTCCGCCAGCTTTGTTGTTAGTAATGCTTCCTAAGGCCCACTTGACTTCACTCTCTAGGATGTCCGGCTCAAGTTCAGTGACCGCACTATCATGGCTATCAGGGACATTCAGAAATTTCCTGTATAGTTCTTCTGTGTATTCTTTCCACCTCTTCTTAATCTCATCTGCTTCTGTTAGGTCCCTGCCTTCTTTGTTCTTTATCATGCCCGTCTTTGCACAAAACGTTCCCTTGATATCTCCGATTTTCTTGAAGAGATCTCTAGTCTTTCCCATTCTCTTGTTTTTCTCGATTTCTTTGCACTGTTCATTTAAGAAGGCCTTCTTGTCTCTCCTTGCTATTCTCTGGAAATCTGCATTCAGTTGGGTATATCTTCCCCTTTCTCCCTTGCTTTTCGCTTCCCTTCTTTCCTCAGCTACTTGTAAAGCCTCATCAGACAGCCACTTTGCTTTCCTGCATTTCTTTTTCTTTGGGATGGATTGAGTTGCTGCCTCCTGAACAATGTTATGGACCTCCATCCATAGTTCCTCAGGCACTCTGTCTATCAGGTCTAATCCCTTACATCTATTTGTCACCTCCACTGTATATTCATAAGGGATATGATTTAGGTCATACCTGAATGGTTTAGTGGGTTTCCCTACGTTCTTCAATTTAAGCCGAAATTTTGCAATAAGAAGCTCATGGTTTTAATTATTTTATTATTATTTTACAAAAGAAAGCAAGAAAAGAAAAAGTGTGGCTTCATAGATTTGAATATATCAATTTCAATGCATACATATGAAGTGTGTGTGTGTGTGTATAAATATAAATAAATACAGGTTTCTAAGAATGACACATAAACTTCATAAAAAGCAGATCGGTTCAAAATAAGACCCCTCTCATTCATGATTTAATAGTGGATGAGAAGGCTGATCCGGCATGTAAAACCAATACCTGGGTGGGTGAGCAGGGAGGAGTCAGTCTCTCCCAGCTGTGCCCACCAGGGTACTTGGTTCAACATCAGGGAAGGCTTGACGGTTGGGGGGGGGTTGCTGTGGGCTATATGAATTCCTTCTCCCTCTGCAGGCTCCCTGTCCATGTGACTGCTGGTCTGGAGTGTTTGCATCTTGTGTTGGGTCAGCGGGACAGATTGGGGATTCTGTTGGTGCACCGCCCACCCCACTGCTCAACAGACTCCCTATCTGAGCTGATGGAGGTGGTCCTGGGTGTGCTGTTGAGATTCCCCAGATTATTTTTTCTGGGGGATGTCAACTTTCATGATGAAGGCACCTTGTCTAGGTCAGCTCAGGATTCCATGGTCTTCATGACAACCATGGGACTGTCCCAACATGTCATCGGCCCAACACATGTAATGGGGCATGCTCTAGACTTGTTTTTCTCATCTGGACATGGAGATGGTGGTCTGAAGATGGGAGACTTTGAATCAGTCCCTGTGTCATGGTCAGATCATAGCCTGCTGAGGTTTAGACTTAATGGCAGCTTTCCCCCTCTGCAAGATGAGGGACCTATTAAGATGGTCCGCCCCCAGAGACTAATGGATCCTCTGGGGAGGTTTCTGGCTGATATGGCTGGCTCTCCTGTTGGAACCCTGGTTGATCTGTGGAATGCATAAATGGCCCGGGCAGTTGACATGATTGCTCCTGAGTGCCCTCTCCAGAGTAGAGCTCGTACTGCTCCGTGGTATACTCCAGAGCTGAGAGTGATGAAGCAAAATAGGAGATGGCTTGAGTGCAGATGGAGAAAAACTCCTTGAGGAGGCAATTGAACATTGTTGTGTGCCTACAGTCATGTATATTCAAGGGCAGTGAGGGCGGCTAACAGTGGAGGCTGGTGGCTCTGATGTCAGTGGGACAGTGAATTCGCTCCAGGTTTCAGTCAGAACTCTCAAGGAGCTGTCCAAGGTGAGAAGCGGGTTTCAGTCAGAACCAGTCGGATCTCTCAAGGTTCCTTGAGAGTTCCAAGTGGTTCTGACTGAAACCCGGAGCGGATTCACCTCCCCACTGACATCAGAGTCACCAGCCTCCACCAGTGGCAAAGAAACAATATTTTGCTACCTCTATTAAATCCATCTGCCACTCAGCAGAACTTTTTAGGGTTGTCCAGGGGCTATTACATGCCGGATCTGAGTGCACTGTCAATCTGTCTGAGGCCCACTGTAATACATTTGCTAGGTTGTTGTTCAGTCGTTCAGTCGTGTCCGACTCTTCGTGACCCCATGGACCATAGCACGCCAGGCCTTCCTGTCCTGCGCTCTCTCCCGGAGTGTGCTCAAGTTCATATTCATTGCATCCGTGATGCTATCTAGCCATCTCATCCTCTGCCGTCCCCTTCTCCTTTTGCCTTCAGTCTTTCCCAGCATCAGGGTCTTTTCCAGGGAGTTTTCTCTTCGCATTAGGTGGCCAAAATATTGGAGCTTCAGCTTCATTATCTGTCCTTCCAATGAGCGGTCAGGGTTGATTTCCTTTAGGATGGACTGATTTGACCTCCTTGCAGTCCAGGGGACTCGTAAGAGTCTTCTCCAGCACCACAGTTCGAAAGCATCAATTCTTCGGCGCTCAGCCTTCCTTATAGTCCAGCTCTCACAGCCATACATTACTACTGGGAAAACCATAGCTTTGATTAGACAGACCTTTGTCGGCAAGGTGATGTCTCTGCTTCTTACTATGCTGTCTAGGTTTGCCATAGCTTTCCTCCCAAGGAGCAAGCGTCTTTTAATTTCATGGCTACAGTCACCATCTGCGGTGATCTTGGAGCCCAAGAAAGTAAAATCTGTCACTGCTTCCATTTCTTCCCCTTCTATATGCCAGGAAGTGATAGGGCCAGATGACATGATCTTAGTTTTTTTAATGTTGAGTTTCAAACCAGCTTTTGCACTCTCCTCTTTCACCCTCAACAAGAGGCTCTTGAGATCCTCTTCGCTTTCTGCCATTAGGGTGGTATCGTCTGCATATCGGAGGTTGTTGATAATTCTCCCGGCAATCTTTATTCCGACCTCTGATTCATCCAATCCGGCATTTCTCATGATGTACTCTGCATATAAGTTAAATAAGCAGGGTGACAATATGCAGCCTTGTCGTACTCCTTTCCCAGTGTTGAACCAATCGGTGGTTCCATGTCTGGTTCTTACTGTTGCTTCTTGACCCTCGTACAGGTTTCTCAGGAGACAGGTAAGGTGGTCTGGTACTCCCATCACTTTAAGAATTTGCCATAGTTTGTTGTGATCCACACAATCAAAGGCTTTAGCGTAGTCAATGAAGCAGAAATAGACGTTTTTCTGGAATTCTCTTGCTTTCTCCATGATCCAGCGAATGTTGGCGATTTGATCTCTAGTTCCTCTGCCTCTTCGAAACCCAGCTTGTACTTCCGGTAGTTCTCGGTTCGCATACTGCTGAAGCCTATCTTGTAGGATTTTGAGCATCACCTTGCTGGCATGTGAAATGAGCGCGATTGTGCGGTAGTTTGAACACTCTTTGGCGTTGCCCTTCTTTGGAATTGGAATGTAAACTGACCTTTTCCAGTCTTGTGGCCACTGTTGAGTGTTCCAGATTTGTTGGCATATTGAATGCAGCACTTTAACAGCATCATCTTTTAGGATTTTAAATAGCTCAGCTGGGAGACTGTCATCTCCGCTAGCTTTGTTGTTACTAATGCTTCCTGAGGCCCACTTGACTTCACTCTCGAGGATGTCCGGCTCAAGTTCAGTGACCGCACTATCATGGCTATCAGGGACATTCAGATCTTTCCTGTATAGTTCTTCTGTGTATTCTTGCCACCTCTTCTTAATCTCATCTGCTTCTGTTAGGTCCCTGCCTTCTTTGTCCTTTATCATGCCCGTCTTTGCACAAAACGTACCCTTGAGATCTCCAATTTTCTTGAAGAGATCTCTAGTCTTTCCCATTCTGTTGTTTTCCTCGATTTCTTTGCATTGTTCATTTAAGAAGGCCTTCTTGTCTCTCCTTGCTATTCTCTGGAACTCTGCATTCAGTTGGGTATATCTTCCCCTTTCTCCCTTGCTTTTTGCTTCCCTTCTTTCCTCAGCTACTTGTAAAGCCTCATCAGACAGCCACTTGGCTTTCTTGCATTTCTTTTTCTTTGGGACGGATTTTGTTGCTGCCTCCTGAACAATGTTATGGACCTCCGTCCATAGTTCCTCAGGCACTCTGTCTATCAGGTCTAATCCCTGAAATCTATTCCTCACCTCCACTGTATATTCATCAGGGATATGATTTAGGTCATACCTGAACGGTTTAGTGGTTTTCCCGACGTTCTTCAATTTAAGCCGAAATTTTGCAAGAAGCAGCTCATGATCTGAGCCACAGTCAGCTCCAGGTCTTGTTTTGACTGACTGTATGGAGCTTCTCCATCTTTGGCTGCAAAGGACATAATCAATCTGATTTCGATATTGACCATCTGGTGACGTCCATGTGTAGAGTCGCCTCTTGTGCTGTTGGAAAAGAGTGTTTGCTATGATCAGCATGTTCTCTTGGCAAAACTCGATTAGCTTTTGTCCTGCTTCATTTTGTACACCAAGGCCATGCCTGCCTGTTATCCCGGTGATTTCTTGACTTCCTACTTTAGCATTCCAATCCCCTATGATGAAGAGGACATCTTTTTTTGGTGTTAGTTCTAGAAGGTGTTGTAGGTCTTCATAGAACCGATCAACCTCAGCTTCTTCGGCCTCAGTGGTTGGGGCATAGACTTGAATTACTGTGATGTTGAATGGTTTGCCTTGGATTCGTACTGAGATCATTCTATCATTTTTAACATTGTACCCCAGTACTGCTTTTCCCACCCTTTTGTTGACTATGAGTGCTACTCCATTTCTTCTAAGGGATTCTTGCCCACAATAGTAGATATGATGGTCACCTGAATTAAATTCGCCCATGCCTGTCCATTTTAGTTCGCTGATTCCCAAGATGTCGATGTTCAATCTTGCCATCTCATGTTTGACCACCTCCAGCTTACCTTGATTCATTGATCTGACATTCCAGGTTCCTAAACAATATTGTTCTTTACAGCATCGGATTTTCTTTTCACCGCCAGACACATCCACAGCTGAGTGTCCTTTCGGGTTTGGCCCAGCCGCTTCACTCTTTCTGGCGCTACTTGGAAATACCCTCTGCTCTTCCCCAGTAGCATATTGGACACCTTCCGACCTGAGGGGCTCATCTTCCGGCGTCATATCTTTTAGCCTTGTGATACGTTCCATGGGGTTTTCTTGGCAAGAATACTGGAGTGGGTTGCCATTTCCTTCTCCAGTGGACCACATTTTGTCAGAACTCTCTGCCATGACCTGTCCGTCTTGGGTGGCCCTGCACGGCATAGCTTATGGCTTCACTGAATTACGCAAGCCCCTTCGCCACAACAAGGCAGTGATCCATGAAGGGGATTTGCTAGGTACTTCCAGGATAAAACCTGTTGCATCCGCTGGGACTTAGATTCCAGTGTTACTGCAGGCGAATCGGGTGAGGTGTCCAGAGTATAGCCTGGTCTAGTTTTCTTGGATGAGGTTCAGTTGGTACAGCTTGAGGACATTGACAAGGTGCTTGGACAGGTTCATGCAACCATTTCCCTACTGGATGCCTGCCCCATTTGGCTTATAAAAAATAGCAGGGAGGGAATTGCTGGTTGGGCGACAGAGGTGATTAATGCCTCCTTGTGAGTGGGAGTGGTACTGGGCCACCTGAGAGAGGGGGTGGTGAGACCATTCCTGAAGAAATTCTCCCTAGACCTGGAAAATCTTAATAATTTTGGGCTGCTGGCAAATGTTCTGATCCTGGGCAAGGTCCTTGAGTGGGTGATTGTAAACCAGCTCCAGACACTGGAGGTCACCTCATCCAGGGGGTGAGACCGATTATCTGGATCAATTTCAACCAGGGTTAAGGCCAGGGTTTGGAACAGAAACAGACTTGGTTGCCCTGTATGATGGATGACCTATATTGGGAGAGAGACAGGGGGAGCATGACCTTGTTAATTCTGCTTGATCTTTTGGTGGCTTTTGATGTCACTCAGCCTGCCCTACATCCCCTAAACTAGACTGTTGCTCTCAGGTGCAGGGGAGTATGCCGTCTTGTTGCCAGTGTTGAAGTGAGATTCAACTTCTGGGGGATGCTGGGAACTGTAGTCCAACACATCTGAAGAGCACCAGGTTGGGGAAATCTGGCCAAACCAGTTGGCTTCTGTACATGGAATGGGGGAGGGATCTTATCCTCTTTAGGCAGTAAAATATCTTGGCCCAGCTCTCTCTCTCTCCCTCTCTTTCTCTCCCTCCCCCCCCCTCTCTCTCTATCTGGGCAGGATCTCCTGCATGCATTTAACTTTCACAGAGGGTTTTGATAAAGAGGTAGAGGTGAATTAAAGGGAACAAAACATTTTGGAGGTTAAAGCCAGAGTTCTCATAAATGCTGCATTCTATCCAGGGATTGGTCACAAACTGCTTCTTTCTGGCCCATTGAACTCAAGGAGTTGTTTTCCTATGTGGGGTTGAATAATTTTTGAATGTAAGCCACATTCCTGAATGCCACAGAGCTATTGCGAGACATTTTCAGTTATCTATGTCAATGTTTAATGGGATTTGCAAGCTGGGTTTTACATTGCCATAAGAACAACATACCTTTCTCCCCCACCCCCCAAACCAGGTTCCACCATTTCCTAGCTGAACAGTGGGATAAAGCCAGCAATGCAACCAGAGTGGGTAGGTTTGTTTTCCTAGTTCAGCATCAAGTACCTTGGGAGGATTTCTGGACTGCTTGCAGCCCAAGGATGAAAGAGGATCGTCCTGTTTTCAGCTGTTTAATTTTCAGATAAAAACATCTTAAAAGAAAATCTGGAACAGGCAAGATTGCAAAGAGTAGCACAAGCTGACATGTGTTTCATTTCCCTGTAGGTTGGCAAATGCGAAAAAATGAAGTCCGTGCCTTGCTTTTTATAATGCCACAGCAATCAATATAGGTTCTGCCTCCTTCAGTGAAAAAAAAAAAAAGTCCGTTCCAAGTAACAATTCTGAGGCTTCTTTAATTTACTCTGGCACGCTCCCCAGCTTGTTTGGGTTTCTGCCATCCTGGAATTCTGCCCCAGGCAGCCTTTGTACATAGACTTTGACATGAAGGGCTCAAATATGATGGTGAAAATGTTTCCCTTTACATCAAGGGAGGGGAACGTTTTTCTCTTTTGATGGCTACATTCCCTCTATGGGGGGGGGGCACATGCTGATGGTGCCTGGGACCAGAGCCAAAAGGGACCCACCCTTTTTCTCTCTGCCTCCTTCTGCCACCCATTTCTCTCTTTCCTTCTGCTCCCCCTTCTCTTTCTCTCTCTTTCTGACACCCCCTTCTGGTCTCTCTTTCTGACACCCCTTCTCCTTCCTCCCTCCCTCTTTCTTCCTACCCAGTGGGCTGCCAGAGTGGGAACAGATTGCCAGTGGTGTAGTGCAGCGGGAATACAGGAGTGAGCAGCTCCAGGACATTTTTGGAAGCTGGAGTGATGATGCCGTCTGTTGGAGCGCCAGGGTAATTGACTGATCCAGGGCCAGCATCAAGGGCAGGCATGGTTGGGCATCTGCCAAGGGCCCACACCCCTCCTGGGGCCCACTGACAAGAGCCCCCTGGCATTGCCGCTCCTCTTCATCATTGCAACCTGCTTGTTCACCAGCCTCTTTCTCTGGCTCAGGCAATGGTGGTGGCGAAAACGAGGAGCAGTAGATGCCACTGCCTATTTAGTCAATGGCTCTCCAACTATCAAGCAAGAAAAAGGTAGCAAAAATGAAGAAGCGGAAGAGGAGCAATTGCACCTGATGACAACAGCCGCGAGAAGTTAGACTCACTGAGGGAGGAGGCCCGTAGAGAGTATTTTGCCAAGGGGCCTCAAAAACCTGGAACTGACACCGGATGGATCCTCCTTGCTCTGGCAGGTGAATGAGATGATAATGAGACATGTTTTTCTATTGTTTGTGACATTAGTATAGTTAGAGGAAGTCAGAGAATGAGGCCGGCTCCGTATTCTGTGTTTCATAGCATATCCTAATAAATGGGATATTATGCTGGGGGGGGGGGTGCTGCTCTTTGTGTGCAGGGTTATTTTTGGGACGTGGGGTTGCCTGGTGAGCTCCAGCACTTAAAAATATACCAGTACAGCTGGGGTGGGCAACTTCTGGGGTGGGAACAGCCGGGCTGGGCATCCACTGAGGCCACACCCTGCCTCTGAATGTGCTACGGTGGGGGACATAACTGCAGCAATTTTCCATTGAAACAAGGCATGCAAGGCCCTGATGCTGGGAAAGATTGAAGGCAAAAGGAGAAGGGGATGGCAGAGGATGAGATGGCTAGATAGCATCACCGATGCAACGAATATGGACTTGAGCACACTCCGGGAGAGAGCGCAGGACAGGAAGGCCTGGCGTGCTATGGTCCATGGGGTCACGAAGAGTCGGACACGACTGAACGACTGAACAACCGCAATGCAAGGCACACACACCACTCACAAGGACAAGCACACTTCTGTGAGGCTCCTGGAAGCACGACCCTGCTTGCAGATGAGGCGGGTGCATCCCCACATGACTTGTCTCAGTGGAAAATCACCACTGCAATTTGGGTGGCAAATGCGGCGGCAATGGGAGGGGAAGAGGCGGGGCCCACAAAAACAGCCAGGAGAGCACATGTTGCTTGCCCCAGCACTTAGGCTTATACAGCACAACACGTTGTGGTCCCTCAAATTGTTTGGATATATATTTATTTTACAGCATAATGGCAGCGTACGTTCTCATATTGTTTCGATGTATATTTTTAAACTATATAGACAAAACAATTTATCACTAGATTTAGCTCCATGCCTATTTATTATCACCAGTAAGCCCAACCCAGTTGTTTTGTGGCTGTATTTCTTAAGGTGTGGGGGGGCATTTCCTGGTTTTTCTTTGGCCTTCCCAGCATTATAGCACTGCGTATCCCACTGCCCAGAGGTCTAAACGGATTGCTTGCAGAGGACGTCTGCTGAAGGTTGATCTGACTCAGATCAAGAAGAGCATCCGAGGCAAATGGGCATCTGCACCACACGACAGCTGGATCAGGACCAGATTTTTTTCTAATGGAGGTGCGATGGCCAGATCAGGCATCAGAAAATCAGGCATCTGCACCACTAATCTCTCCAACCGTGCAATTATGGGGGAGGGCCAGAAAACAGCCAACATTTTATAATAAAAGGATAGCATGAGATCTACTAATGTAAGCGTAGAGCTAAGGAAGGAATGACCTTTGCCTGCTGGAGACGTCCAGAGATTAATCTTTGACATACACAAGACAGTGAACCTCTCAGGAGAAAGATGGTAGCAGGCTAAAAGTGCAATCCTATGCATGATTAGAGAGAGAGAAAAGGCCTACAACTCCCAGAATGCCCCAGCCAGCGAGTAGTAGGCCTTTTCTCTCTCTAATCATGCATAGGATTGTGCTCTAAAGCACTTAATTTAAAGCTTGGACTGATGTTGCATGCATATTCCCAATGTTTTCCCAAAGGACAAACCACATCAGCTGCACCTTTGGTTGACCACTGGGCTAGATATTATGGTGCAATTCAGTAAAAGTTAGTTGTGGTGCAAATCCCACTGAAAGTATTTAGAAAGGAACTTAGTTGTGTTTAACAAACCTCACTGATTTTCAGAAAACTTGGTTGCAGCTAAAGTCAGATGGTTTGTGTCACTCGTCTAAAATTCCTTTGATGCTAACATTTCCTTGTTTCTGACATGAACAGACAACAATCTGGTTTCAAGACAGCCCAAAGTCTGGCTACCAAGTGTAGTTTCACATTATGACTGTTAAATAAGCTCAGTCCCAATCAAAAGAAGCAATTTTGAGTCATTACTGTGATGGAACTACTCCCTTCTCCAGCAAAGAAACTAAAAAATAGCAGCAATTTCTGTACACAGTGGACACGGTGTAGGGAGAACCAAGTTTAAAAGCCTGATCTACACAGCCTTGTTGAAAACACTAAGGCTGTAAACCTAGACACAGCTACTGGGAATAAATCCCATTGAGCTTCACAGGACTTCTTAGTAGGCATGCATAGGATTGCATCGTAGGCCAGCTTTTCCAGTGCCAGAGGGCTCTCCGCTAGGGGTTCATTTCTTGCCCAGATACCGAAATCATACTGAACTGACTTGACCACAGTCATGTGCTCATCAGCTCATTTTGCAGCCTCTTTGTGCAGCTTAGCTTGGGTGTGTTCAGAGTTGAGTGTCCTGTGTGTAAAGTGTAAACAGCGAAGTCACAAGAACTTGATCCAGCATGCATTGTCTGAGGCCAAATTCCATTTTATTTCATCAGAGAATAATGATGAAGGGGGATATTTGGAAAAGGAAGCTCATGCTGTAACACTGATGGAAAAACTTGGGTTTGCATTTTATTTTTTTATGGTGTAATGAAACCCTTTGGAGCAGATGTGGGGGGAGGGACAGACAGGGGACTGCCGGCGGGGAAGGGAAACTCCCATTGCACAAGCCATTCATGTAACGTTGGCTTTATCCCAAAGACGCCATCGTAGTCCCTCAGCTAAGAGAAATGAAACCCTGCAATGCCGCCTGTAGACTTCTCGCTGCTTGGGGAAGTGGGGAGCATATAACAAGTGTGATAGAACAAGAATTGCATTGCAAAGCGAAGGCCAAAGAGGGTGGCTCCAGACCAGTCTCTCCCAACCTGGTGTCCTCCAGATGTGTTGGACTGCAACCCCCATCATTCCCAGCCAGCATGGTGGCTAGGAATGATGGGAGTTGCAGTCCAACACATTTGGAGGGTAGAAGATTAGGGAAGCCTTCTCCAGACAGTTAGCACATGCATATCTTTAACAGTTGTGCGATAGGCACACACACTTCTTTTCCAAATCAATAGCATGTCATTCAGTCCACACACAATAGATGGGAGAATAACCTCGCTGATGGTGAGGTGAGTATGAGCATCTCCACACCAGCCTAAAATCCCGCATTTAAAATGGGGCTTTCTGCTTCCATCTTAAATGCTGGATCATCACAACTCCCTTTACACGTGCTTCCTTTCCCCCCTCCCCTTTTCCCCTCCTTCTCCCCCTTATCTGAGTCTTCCATATGTTTCATTGATCTCGCTCCTCTTCTTACAGCTTTTCCTTTTTCACAGAGGGAACTCAAGTGGAGCTCAAGCGGGGTCATTTGATAGCTCATTATCTGCAATCTATTTAAGAACAGAATAAAGGCCAGTGAGTGTGGAGACGCCCTGGAGGTTCACGATGTCATCTAAAGGGCCTGCAAGCTTTCATGAGTGAGCAATCTCAGTAGCAGGATAACAGCTCAGTGTGAAGGAGCCCTATCTCTGTATTGCTCTTTGCCCTGCATGAAATTCTGTTTACAGCCCAACCTGTGCAGGATGGGGTGGGGGGTGGGAAATTTATTTTATTATTATTAATTTTTATTATTAAATTTATTAATCGCCCATCTGGCTGGTCACCCAGCCACTCTGGGCGATGTACAACATACAATAAAACAGTTTAAAACAATAAAATTATACAATAAAAACATTTTCTAAAATACCCTAACCCACCCCAAATGCCTGCCTGAACAACCATGTTTTTAATGCACGACGGAAGCTCATTAAAGAGGGGGCATGGCGGAGTTCCCTAGGGAGGGAGTTCCACAGAGTGGGGGCCACCACAGAAAAGGCCCTCTCCCTCGTCCCCACCAGTCTAGCTGTCCTGGCTGATGGGACAGAGAGAAGGCCATCCGAGGCTGATCTTGTTAAGCGGCCTGTCTGGTGCTGCTGGAGGTGCTCCTTAAGATAGGCTGGGCCGGAACCATATAGGCTGGGCCGGAAATGGCTCATCCTCCTTCCATGTCCAGCCCCGCATCTTCTTTAAATGATGCCAAGGATACCACTTCTCCCAACGTCTCCCCACCCAGCTAAGCCAGGCCCTGGGGTGGGGTTGGGGGGAGCTTGCCAGTGTGCTGTTCTGGCAAGATTCGGATTGGGGGGAAGACTCTAATTCACCAGAGAGTGGGCTGTGGGTGGGAAGTCTATGTTGCCCCACAACTTTACTCTCCTCGTGGTGGTTAGGCTCCATAAAGACAATGCCACCCAACAGTAAGGCAGGGTGTATAAACTCAGGCCCGGGGCCCAAATCCAGCACACCTGGGTCCAAATCCAGCCCTCCAGGATTCCCCAAATGGCCACAGCCCCTTCCCTTGGTCCCACTGATGGTTTGTGCAGTTTCCCCCAGTTTTAAGAGGTTGCAATGCCTCTCCTAAGGCTGAGTTGCTGGCAGTAAGAGCTTGAAGCTCACACACGCCGGTATCTTTGGTATTTTGGTGGCCCTGCCCCCGCCCCTTTGCCTTCGGCCCCGCCCACCCTTGGAATGTGGCCCCGAGAGTTCTCTGGAATGGAATTCAGCCCTTGGGCTGAAAGGGGTTCAACACCCCTGCAGGGAGGGCTTCACAGATGTGCGCTTGACCATAGACCTGGTATTACACACAAAACCAAAAGAGAGAAGTCACATCAAGCAAGACGTGGATTCTCTCTTTCTTCCATTAGTTCTGAAGACCATTTTCACAGGAATGCCGGAAGCTGCTCTTCTACCGAGCCAGACCATTGGCCCATCTGCTCAGTACTGTCTACACTGACTGGCAACAGTGGTCCAGCGTCCAGTGGAGGCTGGTGGCTCCGATGTCAGCGGGGTGGTGAATCTGCTCCGGGTTTCAGTCAGAACTCTAAAGGAGCTATGCAAGATGTGGAGCACCTTGGATAGCTCCTTTAGAGTTCTGACTGGTTCTGACTGAAACCCGGAGTGGATTCACCGCCCCGCTGACATCGGAGCCACCAGCCTCCACTGCCAGCATCTCAGACAGAAATCTTTCCCAACCTTACTTGGAGATGCGGGGGGTTGAACCTGGGAGCTTCTGCATGCCAGACATCCTTTTGCGTGCAAAGCAAAGCATTTATGGCTGTTCTTTCCCATCCCACTGCTGTAACAAGCAGCGCTGGCCATCACATACTTCTGCCACTGTATAAGTGACATTATGTGACTGTTTACCACTGTTGCCTTAACGTTGAAAAGGCTGCAAGATAATACTGCTTCACTGGCTATACTGGGTCTAAGAGCTGCCACTAAGTGTTACAAGCAACACTAAGTATCAAAGCGAAACACAGTCTAACTTGTTTTATGCTGATTGCTCCCGTGCAAAATGTCTCCCCCGAGCTCTTCATTGATAATTACTCTCAGCTTGAGCCCATCATTCTGAATTTGCAATCAGCATTTCCAAAAATTAAGTGAGGCAGTTGTCTGCATCTAATCGACCACCCAGGAATATGCATTTCTTATCACTCTGATGCACTCCATTCCTGACAGTCTCTGACAGCTTGGGGAGAAGAGCCTTTCTACTCCTGAAGATGGTCATGGGGAATCAATATGCAGATGACACGCAGCTCTATCTCTCGTTCAAATCTTCACCAAGGTTGGCTGTAGAATCCCTGTACAAATGTCTGGAGACGGTGAATGGCTGGATGGGGAGGAATAAGCTGAAGCTGAACCCTGACAAGACCGAGGTACTTTTGGTGGGAGACAAGAGGAGGTTGGGGGATGTTGACCTGGTGTTGAATGGGGTATGGCTGAAAGACCAGGTCCGCAGCTTGGGGGTCATTTTAGACGCTCAGCTGTCCATGGAGGCTCAGGTGTCAACTGTGAGCTGGATAGTGCTGTACCAACTCCATCTGATACGGTGGCTGCGCCCCTACCATCCCGACTATCTGCTCGCATCAGTAGTACATGCCTTGGTCTCCTCTCGTCTAGATCACTGTAATGCGCGCTATGTGGGGTTACCCTTGAAGATGGTTCGGAAGCTGCAGCTAGTACAGAACACGGTGGCTTGCCTGATTAAAGGCAGCCGCTCACGTGATCACATCACTCCAGTGCTGAAGGAGTTTGCACTGGTTACCAGTTGTTTTCTGGGCCACATTCAAGGTGTTGGTGTTGACCTTTAAAGCTCTATATGGTTCCAGCCCAGCCTATCTCAAGGAGTGCGTCCAGCAACACCAAACAGGCTGCTCAACAAGATGCTTCTCTCTGTCCCATCAGCCAGGACAGCTAGGCTGGTGAGGAGGAGGGAGAGGGCCTTCTCTGTGGTGGCCCACACTCTATGGAACTCCCTCCCTAGGGAACTCCGCCATGCCCCCTCTTTAATGAGCTTCTGCCATGCATTAAAAATGTGGTTGTTCAGGCAGGCATTTGGGGTGGGTCAGGGCATTTTTAGAAATACAATGTTTTAATGTGGATTGTTATTGTTTTAAACTGTTGTATTATTGTATGTCGCCCAGAGTGGCCAGGTGACCGGCCAGATGGGCGATTAAGAAATTTAATAAATAAATAATAAATAAATGTGTTGGACTGCAACTCCCATCATCCCTCACCGTTGGCTATGCTAACTAGGGCTGATGGGAGCTGCAGTTTGGTGGGACAGAGGGCAGCTCAGCAGAGGTAGTCACTGGAGGTGGAGCCAACTATGCCTAGTTTGCTACATTTTTCAATATATTACCTGGTAATGCACAGAGTAAGGACGGAGGAGCCCTGAAAGGCAGGAAAGTTGGCAAGCATGTGCAGCATAGCAGTTTTTCAATACATTATTACATGGTGCAACAACACAGACAGTGCAAAGGCAGAAGAACTTTGGAAGGCATAAACGTTGGCCGCTGAGGCACTGGAGGGCCACATGTTCCCTACCCCTGTTGAAGATTCTCTGGAATTCTAAGGGACCAGTCCACATGTTATTTCTGTGACATGGAGGCGAATAAAAATGGCATCCACATGATGGCTTTTCCCTCCACTGCTGTAACATCATATAGTCCAGTGTTCCCCAACCTGGTGTCCTTCAGGTGCTGTTGGACTACAGCTCCCATCACCTCCAGCCAGCACAACCAATTGGGTGGGGATGTTGGGACTTGTAGTCCAACTGAATCTGGAGGGCCACAAATTCTCCACCCCTGAACTAAAGGGTGAGATTCCTCAGTGCAGCTATTCTCTACATCCTATTGGAGCGAAGCCCAATGTGCAACAACCTGCTTTTATATTTAGATGAAGAAAGAAAAAGTGAAAGGAAAGGGGGAAGAACCTTCAGCTTCCATGCTGAAGTATGCTTGTATGCAAGTATGTTTTTATTTATTTAAAAATGTATAGCCCACTTTTCTCTTCCAAAAAAGGAGCCACTCAAACTGGCTTACCAAACATTAAACATAAGAATAATAATTAAAGCATATGTATAACAAGCAGCAAAGACAAAAGCACAAAGAGCCAAAACTAGCAATCAATCAATAATATTAAGCAACAGCAGTCAATTACTTGTTTAAAGAGAAATGTCTTCAATTGCCAGTGGAAATTTATTCCCTGGGGCAGGGAATACAGGGTCCCACCACCAAGAAAGCCCTCTTGCACGTTGTCACTAACTGTGCCTCTGAAAACAATGGCACATGCAAGAGGGGTGAAACAGCTGATCTTAAACGAATACCTTCCCAGTCAGAGGGGCTCAAATGTTATCACAGCATGCATCCCACAATGAAGAAGCAAACTGCTCCAGCTTCCCAGATTGTGATTTAAGGGTGTATCTGCCTGTGATAATTGAGAGCACTAAATGCATTCAATCAACATAAAAAATAAACTGTGTTAAAAGAAGTGCTATTAGCTACAGATCCATGTTCAAGGTTATGTTTTTGACATACAAAGCCCTAAAGAACTTGGGACCAGGATACCTAGCAGATCACCTCCCCCTATATATACCCAGTCGACTGTTAAGATCTTCAGAGGAGGCCTTGCTGGTCATTCCATGACCCACAGAATGTTGCTATGTAGTATCTTGAAGGCGGGCCTTCTCAGTGGTGGCACCCATGCTCTGGAAAACCCTCCACCATACAGTCAGGGAGGCAGAAAATGTGGAATGCTTCAAACACCTCCTGAAAATGCACTTGTTCACCAAGATCTTCTCCGGCTCATAAATAACTGCAATTGATCATATGCTACTCTGTCTTACTGCTTTTTGTATTGTTTTGTGCTGATGTAGTTTTTAAATTGTTTTTAATAGTGTATTTTAAATATAATTGTTTTTTCACTGACGTTGCAATTGTTTTAAATAGTTTTAATATTGTATTTAATTTTTTTTTTAATATTAGTATGTTAACCGCTTGGAGATTTTTAATTTTAAGTGGTATATAAATATTCTTAATACGTATTAATAATAATAATAATTAACATAATCTGATCAAAGACTCATAGACATTGCAGATGGTTCCTCCCATACCTGCACTGTGGGTAAGGGGAACTGTATGATCAGTGTTGACAGCACAGCCAGCACCATCTGAAATGTGCTATTCATGTGCAATTCTCCCGTGCCACATTATGCCTTCATTTTGGGAATGTTTTCCCTGCACTGCTAAATTTATTTATTTATTTATTGCATTTATATCCTGTCTTTTTTTTTCCCTCTTGCAAGGAACCCAAGGCAGCTTACATTATCCTCCTCTTCTCCATTTTATCCTCACAACAACCATCCTGTGAGGTAGGTTGGGCTGAGAGTCTGTGACTGGCCCCAAGTCACCCACTGAGCTTCCATGGCTGAGTGGGGACTAGAACCTGGATCTCCCGGCTCCCAGCCCAACACTCTTGTCACTACACCACACTGGCTCTAAAATGCTGGAAACAGAGCACAAGAAACTGATGAGCAAATATGCCAAGAATGGTAGCACAGTGGCAGCGCTAATGGTTATCACTCTTGCTTGCATGCTACACCTTCATGGAACCCATGAAATAACAAAATAGAAAGCTTTCAACCACAACAAGTGCTCTATTCTCTTATTAGTGAATAACCATAATCACTCTCATCATCACCATTTATGCATATCCTACCTTAAGGTGGGATACATGGTTCTTCCTGCACCCCTTAATTCTCACAACAATCCTGTGAGGCAGGTTAGGCTGAGCCTCAGAGATAGCGACTGATCCAAGGTCACCCTGTGAACTTCATGGCTGAGTGGGGATTTGAACCTGGATTCTAACCACAACACCATGCTGGCATCTGGATTTAGAAAGAAAGAAAAAAGCTCCCAAATCAAAGGATATATCCTCAGATGGACATGAGCCCTGGCAACTCTCATTTTAGATATTTAAGTACTGAGACTGAATGAAACACAAAAATCAGGTGACTGTACCAAAGCAGGAGCTTCCACTGGGCAGTTGTCCCAGCATAACAGCTCGCTCAGCCCTGTAGCTATGTAATGTTAATCACATACATGGACTGAACTGTTTGCCATTGTTTGGTATAGGTTACATCTGTGACCTTTTCTGCTCAAAGCAGCTGTGTGGGCTGACCTTCAGTCAACTTTAAAATCCTTTGTCACTCTGCCAAGAGCCTCCAGTTTGTTGAACTCTCCACAGCATGGAAATTTTTATTTGTTGTAGAAAACACCATAAAATTAAGGAGATTTCTTTAAAAGCTCCTGTATCTTACACATTCAGGGCTTCTTCACACGGAGCTTTTATCTTGCAATTGAGATTGCTCACTCACGGAAGTTTGTGGGCCCTTTACATGATGTTGTGAACCTCCAGGGCATCTCCCACACTTAATGACCTTTATTCTGTTTTTAAATAGATCAGATATAATGAGGTATCAAATTACCCCGCTTGTGTTCCAAATGAGTTCCCTTCATGAAAAGAGGAAAACCCGCAATCAGAGGAGCGAGATCAATGAAAGATATGGAAGACTCAGATAATGGGGAGAAGGAGGGGGAAAAGGGAGGGGGGAAAGGAAGCACGTGTAAAGTATGTAAATGTATAAATGCCAAGTTCTGCACAGAGGAAAAAGAAACCAAATGCACAGTTACAAGATGGGGGATACGTGGCTCAACAACACTACAAGCGAGAAGGATCTTGGAACTGTTGTCGATCACAAGCTGAATATGAGCCAACAATGTGATGTGGCTGCAAAAAAGGCAAATGCTATTTTGGGCTGCATTAATAGAAGCATAGATTCCAAATCCCGGGAAGTACTAGTTCCCCTCTACTCAGCACTGGTTAGGCCTCAAATGGAGTACTGTGTCCAGTTCTGGGCACCACACTTTAAGAAGGATGCAGATAAACTGGAGAGGGTTCAGAGGAGGGCAACGAAGATGATCAGGGGACTGGAAACAAAGCCCTATGAAGAGGGACTGAAAGAACTGGGCATGTTTAGCCTCGAGAAGACTTAGGGGAGATATGATAGTGCTCTTCAAGTACTTGAAAGGTTGTCACAGAAAGGAAGGCCAGGATCTCTTCTCGATCATCCCAGAGTGCAGGACACGGAATAATGGGCTCAAGTGACAGGAAGCCAGATTCCGGCTGAACATCAGGCAAAACCTCCTGACTGTCAGAGCAATATGACGATGGAACCAATTGCCTAGGGAGGTGGTGGGCTCTCCCACACTGGTGGCGTTCAAGATGAGTCTGGACAGCCATCTGTCAGGGATGCTCTGACTTGGATTCCTGCACTGAGCAGGGGGTTGGACTCGATGGCTTTGTAGGTCCCTTCCAATCCTACTATTCTATGATCCTACATTTAAAATGGAAGCAGAAATGCGGCATTTTAGGCTGGTGTAGAGATGCTCTCAGCCTGGTGTTCAGAAGCTCTCCTTGGCAACTTCATTTAAAACGGGTGAGAACCCTGTGGGCTTCCAGATGTGGCTGGACTTCAACTCCCATCCTCCCTAGCCAGAATGACCAATGGCCAGTGCTGATGGGAGTTGTTGTCCAACCACATCTGGAGGGCCACAGGTGCCCCACCCAATTTAAAAGGAGGACAGTTATAATGGAATCTTCTTTATAGGACAAGAGTTCAAGATGAAATCTCTCCTTTGGCCTGCTGGCTGCTCTCTAATCTTCCATTTTCAGCTACTGAAAACAAGGCCTGGCCACAATTTGCAGAATGAGATCTCCTTTGTTGAACTTTCCAAGTCAAATAGGTATAATAGCTGAACGGATTGTGTTGAAGTTAATGGGATCTGTAGTGGGATTGTAAATGAATTCTGTTCTCAGTTACACTAATGTAAACCAAAGCTAATTCTGTAGGATTATACTGGATTTATTTCAATGCTCAGCATTTCTCTCTCTCACACATCTAAATATCACCACTGTCATCTCCCTCATTTTTAATGAAGAAGCTACTTATTTCACTCCGGCTTGACACCCTCATTTTCTAAAACAAGTACAAGTGATTTAGCCAGTCCTTTCATACTTTGATAAACATAATCTCTGGCTGCCTGAGTGGCATGGCAATTGTACATAACCGTGCTGTTTTTTAATAGTCAGTTGAGGGGATTATTTAAAACATGCTCTAATGCAAGGACTGTACTCTCATGCTGCATGAGGATTTCTGTACGCAACTCCCTGCACATCTGGATTATAACAGACCTCATCGTTGTTCTCTTTTCCCCTACAGCAAAGACACTAATGCCTTCAACAGTTTCTGTCCTTGGAAAGTACCATGCATTTAGAGGAGAGAGATGGCGCAGAATTGAGAAATGGGGCAAAGATGGTGAAAACCTAACAGGTATGTACAAATGTCAGCTGTCCTTTGGTTCAATGTATAGGAGAGGAACGTTTTATAGTGTGTGTGTGTGTGTGTGTGTGTGTGTGTGAGAGAGAGAGAGAGAGAGAGAGAGAGAGAGAGAGAGAATCAACATAAGTAGGAGATACATGCCAAAACAGAGATAAAGCCTCAGTTGCTCAAAGGGTATCAAAGGGACTCTAGGACAGTTTGGATCTTCCCCTCCAAGGTTAGGGGGAGAAGTCTGCTTTCAGAGGGGAAAATCCAACTTTGGATCTCCCTCCCAGCCCCCCTGGAAACCTCTCCAGTGCTTGCCTTCAGATGTAGGTAGAGGAAAAAAGGATGTATGTCATGGGTGGCCTGGGAGGTGTGTTGTGGGTGGACTGAGTCTTTGGATCCTGTGGATTCAAAGCCCTCCCACTCCCCATACATCCCCTGAGATGGCAGAGGGTGGGTGGGAAATGGAGCTGGTGTACATAATTTCCAACCCATTGGTTGCAATCTTGAGGACACAATCCAGTCCAAAGCTAAAGACATTTGGGCTGCAATCCTACAGAAACTTACTGGGGAGTAAGTGTCATTGAACTCAACAGGACACCTTTCTGAGTAGACACGTATAGGATTGTGCTGTTGAAAAGTCCTATTGGTTTCAATAGGGGAACTTTAAATGTATGCTGAACTCTTCCACTGAAATCAATGGGTCTTAAAAGTGTTTAACACACAGGTAGATCATGCCCTGCATTTTTAAATACAGGATAATTGACAATCATTTCCTCTCTCTGATCTTATCTACACCACAGCATATTACATTGCAAAACACAGAATACCTTTGTATCTGACTGTCTGCTTCAGTGTTCTCTGACCCGGCGCCTTCCAGATGTGTTGGACTACAATGCCTATCATTCCCAGCCAGCATGCTGGCTGAGAATGATGGGAGTTGTAGTCCAACACATCTGGAAGGCGCTGGTTTGGGGAAGGCTGGTCTGTTTTAAAAGGGCAGAGCAGGGAGCTATGACATACTGCTTGTTGGTACTATTTCCTGCTCTCCATACATGTCAGTCTATGTTTTAATTGCATGCTGTTAATTATTTTAATATTTTAATATATGTAGTGGAAGTACAGTCACTTGTGGCACATATTCTGCAATCTTTATTTTTCAGAGAAGTTATTATGAAAAGCCTATGAAAAACTTGAGCCATCACTCAGAGACTCAATGTTGCAGGAGAAACCACAACCGTTAAAAATAAATGTGGGCTCTTTCATTTGCCTCTTACTAGTTTCCAACCCTTCTGCATTTTTGGCCTGCTGGGAAGCCAACTTCTCTGTGCATTCATGGTCCTTTAACATAATGGAAACGATCAAGCTTTAGTTATGCCCTTTTCAGTATCATTTCAATGGGAAGAATTTAAGCACATTTTTAACTCTTCCGTTCACATCAAAGGGACTTGAAGTGCTTAATTCTGGATGAATTTGATTGTGCCTTTACATTTTCATAACGAAACTTGCAATACTTAGAAGCCCAACAAGAGCCAATATGGACCATTATAACTTTCCCCCAAAAGACCATAAACAGCTTGGGAAAAGGGGAAGGATTTTCAGTAGAAAAATGGCTCGAGGGGAAACGGTTAAATAGCCACTCCTCTCACCTTCCCCTTCAAATTGTAGTCTCAGCAGCTGTGATGCATTAAAAAACAAAAGTCCAAAAAGAGAACCACAGAATTACACATAACATGTAGTTTTGCCCCATTACTATGTAATTTTTGCTCTGTGGGACCAGTGGGGTGACCACATCTTTGATCTGCACAATCTGAGTTTAAGCTGCAATTCTATACCCACTTACCTGGGAGTAAGCACCACTGAACTCAATGGTCTTACTTTTGAGAAAACAACGATAGGATTGTGCTGCAAAGCAGTGATGTGGATTTCTAGAACATTTTGAATCAGAAAATTTTTCAGTACTCTGCATTGACTGGGATCTGATTTAGTGTCTGATGTGCAGTTTTGTTTTAAATTTATGCCTGTAAAATTTATACACTCAGTGCATATGTGTGGATACATACATGTTTCCTAGAGTTAGTCACTTGAAAAAGAATTATAACTTCGAAAACTGCCCATTTGACAATTATTGTATCCATTAACATAATGTCACACATTAATTTTGTGAAAACAGATTTTTAGAAATTATTTTCTTTCCACTGAAAAATATAGTAGTGGAAAATTATGGGTTGCTAGTTTAAACTACATTGCCCTTTTCTCACTGATATCCATATTTTACTTATTAATTAATTAAAATATTTCTACCATGCTGTTCCATACTTGAAATGTTCAAGGTGGCTTACAACATAATTAAAATAATAAGAAAAATGCAATTAAAAAAAAGTAACAACAGAAAACAACAGCTAAAAATAGATTCTGACAGTACAGTGCCAGGATAATGAATCCCCCCCCAGGTAAAATAAGATTGCAGCCTAAGTGTTTCCCTTCATGCAAGGGGGTGAGGGTGATTTCTAGAAACTGCCCTTCATCTGCAACCCCCTACCATATCTCACACCATTCCCAAGCTCTCCCAACCCAAGGAGCAGATTTGGGGTGTGGGCAATTAAGGAATTTTAGACACTGGACATAACAGTTTTGTGGGCGGGGTGGTGGTGCTTTAGATCAGGGTGGGCATCTTGTGGCCCTCCAGATGTTTTGCCCTACAACTCCTAACATCCTTCACAATTGGCTATACTGGCTAGGGCTGATGGGAGTTGCAGTCCAAAAATCTGGAGGGCCACAAGTTGCCTGCTCCTGCTTTATATGGTAACGTGTATTACTTAACTTACTTCAAAATGTGGTCAGGCAGCCCTCCTATGTTTGGGGTCCCTCCTGCTCATTCTGTTGACTTCTACCCCAAAGTCTTGCCCTGAGTGAAGGACTTTGGGTTATGGGGGGGCACACGGTGCTGCAGAGGGAACAGGGAGGTAGGAAAGCCCTGTTCGTTGAATGTGAACTCTCTTCCGTTCATGAAAGGGAATTTAGGATCCTATATTTCTATATATGTAGTTTCATGAGGGAATTAGTAAAGTATGTACTTTCCCTTCATTCTTTAAGGTTGATTAACTCAATCTTAAGATTAAAAAAGAAGTAACTGACGTCAATAAGAGAAACAGGGGAAGGAGCTATCATGTGACATATATCTATTATGCATTTTATGCAGACTACAGAAACCTAGGTTGTGATATATCACATTTATATATATTAGAGTACTGCTAGAGAGTGGGTTGAAGAAGGGGCTATATATCAACTTGTAAGAAGTGCAGAAAGATTTGTATCAACATAAACTCAACGGACCTACCTTGGTGTACGTCTGCCCTCTACAGTTTGAACAGGAACATTTTAAACACTTTATGTACCTTGGTTTACTTTTAAATCGTCTTTGCTGTGATTTTTTGGGAACATGAACATCTTCTCATCCTATTAACTTGAAAGAATGGACTGTAACAGGGCTAGCTCAAGATGTTTTGTTGCCTGAGGCAAAAGACAAAATGGCACCCTCCCTCTCACATACAGTAGCAGACTGAAGTGGCAGTTGGGTTTTACTTCAACACTGACAATGGGACACTGACCTCCATGGCACTGGAGGGCGGCAGGCTAGTTTAGGGGTGCAGGATAGGTCAATGTGGCACACACAGCTCCTTCTGCCAACAGAAGGGAATGGCCAGATGACTTGGGAAGAATGGTCAGAGGGCCGCCACTTGCTCATGGTAGGTCCAGCCTTGGACTGTAACATAGCATTTAGCATGTCTGTTTACAGGCCACTGAAGGCAGAATATGTTTTCTGTTACACCTATACATGGCTGTTCTTCCAAATTGTTCAAGGCAGCTCACTTATGGATCCCAGCTGGTAGGGATGTGTGTGCAATTTAAATTGGGAGACAGGTTGGGGAGGAGAAAGGGTTAAAACCCCCTCTCCCAGTGCCACCTCCCCAATTAAATGAGTAGCCCCACCTGGCTCCTTGGAAAAAAAAGAAGGGGGTGATCCTGCCGCATCACATCTAGTTGACCCCTAAAGAATGCAAACATATTTGGGGTTAGAGGCTCTAGTGCTATTATTTGAGACACAAAATCAAAATATCAGAACACTTCCCCCACCACTCCTGGTTTGTCTGTGTGTGTTTTTTTAAGAATGCATTTATATTTGTATATGTGAGTGCTTATGCGGATGATTAAACCAATATTCTGTGCACGATTTGATAAGGAAATTATAGTTTTTCTACTCCCCTATGACCAGTATTGAATCTTCAGCCAACTATAAAAGAGAAGCCAGTTCTCTTCTCCTTCCTAAGCTCCTAGAGACAGGGTCTTTAAATTCTGTAATGTCACGTGCTCATTGATGGTGCCACATGAATAATTAACAGAGGGAGCAATCCTATCGGGATAGGTGGCCGCCTCCAAACTTGGAGGCAACCACTTATCCAATGCATGGTGGGAGGAGCGTGGAGGGGATCCTCTCCTCCGTGCTCCAGCTACCCTGCATTTGCAGCTAGAAGGCCAATTTTGGCTGTCTAGCTGCAGGACTTTGGAGCGGGGGTGGGGAGGCCAGATGACACATGGGAATCATCATATCAGCACTTCCACACTCCCCACCCCCTGGAACGCCCCCTTTTGCCCTGCTCTGCGCTGCTCTTACAAGCATGGAGCCTGGGGACAATCTCCACCGCCTATGGGACAGCGGGGGAGGGGGCAGGGAGGCAGTTCTCCAGGAACCGACCGATCCTATGGCCGTCTAGCCACTGTCTAGCGGCCATAGGATTGTGCCCTAAAATACCTGTATAAATAGGAATGCCATACACCATTCCCTAAAAGTTAGCTGGAGCAGGTATTGACAAACTTGCTAAGTATGTTCCATGAATTTCTGCGAGGCCTGACTCCCAATCTGAATGTATGTTGAACCATTCACCAGACCAGTTCAACAGGTATAAACTAAACTAAACTCAGGTTATCCAAACGCTAGCAAAAGGACAACAATGTTTTTATGAATCAATCCAAAGCTAGTTCATACAACCATTCTGCTTGCAAGTTGGATGCTCTTCCCTGTGAATAATGGAGAGTTTTGTAAGCCCACTTGTAACTTTTGCTCATGGCAAACAATTAAGGTATCTCATTTGCCATGAGCAAAAGGGGTGGGGTGAGACAACCAGTACTGAATACAGTGGCTATGCAAATCAAGTGTCTTTTCCTTTTAGAAACTCTGAAAACAATCCTATTTGTCTTCTGACATAGCATAGTGAAACCCTTCAGACAGATTGCGTAGGTCAACAGTGTTTTCAGCTGATGGCTCAGGTTCAAATCATCAACTATGTCCAAATTCATGAAGCTTCTACAACAAGAGCTGAGATGGAACTAGGGATGTACAGATTGTGTAAAATCAATTCCATCTGCATTTCATGAATTGTCAGGTGCCTTTCATTTTGTCATCTGCCCATTGATGAAATTGGATTTTTCTATAGTTTCCAAATTTGTGCAAATGCAAATTTGCACATGCAAAAATGTGCAAATTCCCCCCAAATGCACATTTTATGCTTTAGCCTATGGGAGAAATGCACATTTTGGGCAAGTATTTTTTTTTAATTTGCATTTTTTTCTACAATAAAATTTGTGCAAAATTCCCAAAGTTTAGAAAAAACGGTCCGCAAATCTGCACTCTGACTAACAGGTGAAAAGCTGGTCCACTGCGGAATTCGCGGGTCGGATTCATAAAAATCCGAACTCTGGCTCTGTTGTGCATTTCCTCGATATCCCTAGCTGGAACACTACCAAGAGCATCAGAACCATACAACTGCAGTACTGGAGTAATAATATTTTGCATTTATATAGCACATTTCAAGCGTTCAGAGTGCTTTGCCTAAGTAATTTCTGTCTGAAGTGACACTGGAACCAAGGACTTCCTGGCTTATACTGCAATCTTAGCTATCATACTATTTATTTATTTATTGCATTTATATCCCACCTTTTTTCCTCTTGCAAGGAACCCAAGGCGGCTTACATTATCCTCCTCCTCTCCATTTTATCCTCACAACAACAATCCTGTGAGGTAGGTTGGGCTGAGAGTGTGTGACTGGCCCAAAGTCACCCGGTGAGCTTCCATGGCCGAGTGGGGACTAGAACCCGGATCTCCCAGCTCCCAGTCCAACACTCTTGCCACTACACCACACTGGCTCTACTGTCTCACAAGGATCATCAAATCCTGTGGTGTTCACTATGTTAGCCAATACCCTTGGACATTAGTCTAAGCTGTAACTTGCCAGTCACAGCCAAAGAACATCAGTAACCAATAAATATTTATATCCCCCGCCCCCGGCAGCCCTCAACCCATCTGTCCTTAATCAACATCATCACCACCACCATACAGCACTCTTTTTCTATGCGCGCAATGAGTTTTACATTCATTATCTCCGTAATACCACACTAGGCCTGTATTTACCATTTCTCGTGTGAGTTACTGACCAAGACAACATCAGCGCCAATAAGCAAAAAAGTAATAGGCAATTAAAATGTGAAAGTGAAATATAACCAACTTACTCAGAAATGCCAAGAATATAGTTTTTAATTACAGAGAAAATCAGAGGGAATTATTTCCATGTCATACACTTTTAGATTCTAAACTTTTGTTTAAAGAAAGCTTATAAAAACTGTTTGTACTCTGATTCTAAATAGATCACATGGTATGAAAAGCAACAAAAATCAATGGGATTGTTTGTATGTGATGTGTCTGAGACTACAGTAATGAGCAACAATTGTTTTTCTAATGGGCTGTTGATTCACTCATGCTGTTTACTACTGGCTTGCTATAATTGTTTAAGCTACGGTGCACTTCTAAACTTCAAGTGCTACAGAGAAATCTACTGAGACATATTACTGTGGTAGTATTACACATTGCAGGTTGAGAAAATTATACATAAACAAGAATTACATTCAATACAACTCAACAAGGGTCATGGTATGGTCATTTTTTTTTTTTGTTTAAGGAGAAAAATGGGAATACAAAGAGTTCAGGACAACCTTGGTGTTATTTGGTATTTTGATACAAAGACTTAAACACAAAATTTGAAAATCTGCTAACAGTATTAAAAGACAATTAAAACAGACATCTAATCATTTTCTGATTAGGTTAAAAACTGCTTAGTGGTTGGTAAAGAAAGAATAGCCCTCCACCCAATGACTGGGTTCACACAACGTGACAACCCACACTCAAGGTTGAGTATGGGTTGAGTGTGGGTTGTCGTTGAACCATGGGTTGTTGTGTTTTGTGAACCCAGCTGTGCTAACAAACCATGGTTTGTTAACCATGAACAACCCACAGTTCACAGCCCAATAACTAACCATGGTTTCTCTTTGTGGATTGTTTGTGGTTAACAAACTATGGTTTGTTAGCGCAGCTGGGTTCATACAACACAACAACTCATGTTTCAAAAGCAACCCATGGTTCAATGACAACCCACACTCAACCCATACTCACCCTTGAGTGTGGGTTGTCATGTTATGCATACCTTCTCCCCACAAAGAAATGCAGTTGATTCAAAACAGTATTTCAGAAAATATTTTTACTTTTTTATATCCCTTACAACTGGGGGCGGGGGGAGGGACCTGTAGCTTTCCAGATATTGTTGGACTGCCATCAGTCCCAACCATCATGACCAATGGTCACGGATAATGGAAGTTATAGTCCAATAACATCTGTAGGGTCAAGGGTTATTTATTTGTACAAATTTATATACCACTGAACATTAAAAAAATATGAGACTGGCATTCCTACGCCTGCTTTACAAGAAAAGTTTTGTGCTGCTCAATGCTTTACTCACAAGCAAGTTCCACTAAACTCAGTGGGACTTACTCCCAGCTAAGTGTGTATAGGATTGCAGCCTTAAAGGATAGGCATAAACAGCGTGCAACCCAACCCTATGCATGTTTCCTTGGAAGCAAGTACCACTGTGTCCAGTGGAGCTTATTCCCAGGTAAAAGTGCATTGAGACCGCAGCCTAAAAATCAGATTTGCAACTAGAAATCGTGCTTTTTTTATAATTTTGGAGCTGTAGTGTCTTTATCCTTGCCATTGCTGACTGGAACTACTATTTGCTCTTGTTCAGGCTGCAAACTTCAGCCTCCCACACAAGGGTGCTATTGCTGCTGATACTGCCATAGGATGATATGAAATTGACTTTGGACTCACTATTTATCTGCAGGAAAAAGCTAGAGGCTGCGTTATCCCATCTCACCATGTCAGAATCTTCTTTGGAATATACTAAATGCACAATTACGTTACAATTCAGACATTATATCATGCACTATATTTAAAAAGTGCTCTAGAGTCTAGACAAAGCATTCAGTTTAATTTGCTGTCTCTTTCTCTTCCAGATTTGCAGGATGCATTCCATGACACAGACCTCATTTACCTTCAGCTTCATCCCTCTTGTACTGATATTAACAGAGGGAGCTGTCAAATCCAAAGACCTTTATCAACATTGCAACATCCCTAAGACTTAAGATGAAAACATTCTTGCCAACCTGGAATGTCAAGTCTCCGGCCTACTGTTTCACCCATGTTGGTTAGTTCACAAGGGAACTGCAGACAAAGGCAAAGTGCTCAGTTTATGTTTAGAATAAACATGCAACAAGATCTCATTGTACACAGAACACACTCGACCCAACACACACGATGCTGAGCAATGAACAGGACGGTCTTCCTACAGAAGTGGGCATCTGAATGAGCAAGACGGCATCATTCGATGTGTTTGCTACAAACCCAGCGGAGCTGTCGGTCCATAGTGAGGTCCGTTAATTCCTCTACAGATCTCCAGGTGCACTGACAAGCATAGGCCCGCGATCCCTTCTTTGTTAGCATCTTCGTTTTCAACTTGCTGAATTCAGGCATATTATTCCTATCAATCAAGAGCATTCCATTTTAACTGGGGGGGTTTTGGCAGTTGTTGTAACATATCGTTTTATTACCTTGCCTCTTATGTTCCTGTCCCATCTTTGTGATCGTCACAGGGAGCACTCCTGAGGATGCCGCATGCTCCCGAGCTTTGCCTCAGGAGCGCTTGCAGCAGAGCGTTTAATGTCGCAGTACCCACCCTCTGGAGCTCATTACCAATTGTCATTAGAGAGGCCCACACAGTTCTGAGGTTCAGACATCTTCTCAAGACCCTTCTCCTCCCACAGGCTTTGCCTGAAGTGTGACCCAGCCAGCTGTGATCTGTAGCACACAGCAGAGTGCAAAGTTTCACTGCTGATCAGCATGTATTTATTATTGTTAATTTTGTCATGTTTTCTTCTTGTTTTGATGGTAACGACATTGTATGTACTCCGTTTTGATACCTCTATGGAAAGTGGTATATAAATTTGGGTCATCATCATTATGGCTTGGAACTAGAAACTTTCTAGTGTTGAGCAGCAGGCACTTCCACTTGTGCAAATGGGGGGTGTGCGTGTGATTTTGGCCAATTCCTCGCAGCCGAAGCCCCACTTCCACCCCGTGCCACATCATGCACTGACTGTTCTGGAAAAACCTCCTGTCCTCAGGAGCAGCACGTTGTGTGACAGTGTACATGTGTCAGGGGCTGCAGCAAGAATGGAGCACTGGAAAGCTCTTTTCAGAAGTCCTTCCACAATTCTTTGACACAAGCCCATGAATCAACATGTCAATATCAGATATTCACACAGTGGAGAGAGTGTTCAACTGACTTTAATGGGTGATGCATATGAAAAAAAAGGTAAAAGTAAATGCACGTACTGTACAGACACAGTTTTGACTTTCATCTGCTTTGAAATAATAAAGAAGTCCTGTGCATTATGGGTATTATAAGAACAGCTTCTCTTCCTTGATGCTATTGCATAGCCTCCACAAATCTGCAGCACAATCCTAAGCTTGGATGCTCAGACGCAAGTCTCTTTCGGCTTGATGGAACTTACTTTCAATTAAAGTGTGCTTAGGATTGCAGCCATAGGAAATTAACAGCCAGAGCCAAGCTAGGCACGCCATAGGAAAACCATGTTCAGATCGCCTGTTGTCTTTGCCTACAAGCAGTTGGGGGAGAGGGTTACCTTAACTCTCCCCCTCCTAATCATTTTCTTAATAGAAATCGCAACATGTATATATGTGTGTGGCAAACCCCCCCACCCCCCCCACAGGTGGGAACAAAAATAAATACGCTCCAGCCTTGTCATTGATATCTAAGTCTTTGGGTCCACCTGTCATCCACCTTTTTCCAGCTTGTATACTAAGAGTTCCCCACCATTCTCACCTGCCATTCTATATGTTGTGAAGGTTGAAACTGAGCATCTAATGGTTGCCTTCGGAAACATTTAGTACCTGCTATGCCAAAGAATGGTTTGCTCTCACCCACCAATAAACTGCCAGTGGGGGCACACCACATATTCCTGACCCAGAAAACATACCTGAAAAAGAGGTAATCACACGATTTATCCCACTGATAGTCGTCATAATGTGAGACACGGAAGTCACACGCAGTACAGCGTAATTGATCGCAGGTTCTGTCCAAAGGAAGAAGGAGCCATTATAACTGATTGGTTTAAACTCATTGACCAGGGCAAAATATTTCCTAAACGACATCGATGTGATTTAGGAATCTTGTGCATTTTAATACTTTTTAAAGTTTTCAAGCTCTTTGAACTTTTCATTAAAAACAAAGGCCTTGAAAAATTAGTGAATTTCACAATGGCTGCATTCAGATGTAATGCTAAACCATGGTTTACTGTTATGAGACAAGCCTAGTTTCCCACCCAGGCTCGTGTGCTGCTCCTCCCTCTCATCTCCTCCCCTGGCGTGGCTGTGAGGAGGATACTGGAAGTTTCTGCTTTTGTTTTAATTTAACTGCAGCTTGCTGTGTTATCCAAACCCTGAACTGTAATTAATCTTAACTATGATTTGTTGAACGAAGCTATCTTCATAAAATACGGTTTGAAGTTAGATTGTTCCCACAAACTATAGTTAAGATTAACCAGTTTGTCTGGAATTGGAGAACACAGAAAGCTGCAGTTAATCAAAAATGGAAGCAAAAGCTTCCAAACTGCTTCCCGTGGCCAAGCTGGAGGAGGAGGGAGGAGAGAGCCCACGAGCCCAAACCTAGGAGGCAAGGCTTATTCTTGTTAATGGTAAGCTATAGTTCAGCATTATGTCTAAACCAGAGCAGCCCAATGTTTTTAATAGGGCTGTAACATTTAGTTGATCAATTGCAAATGTGCCCCCACTTAATTGGGCACATGTTTAAAATGTTTAAATTATTTTTAAATAAGTACTTATAAAAACCACAGACAGTGGTTGACCTATCAAAGAATGGACATTCCTCCTTCTCTCTCACCCAAGAGGGAATGCTTCTTTTAAGATGGCATCTGGTGTGACATGTGTGCATCAAGTCAAAGCAAAGATAGAATGCTTCTTACTTCAGAGTCATTGCTTTATTCATATGCACATGTATGCTTATTCAAACAGACTAACCAACCAAAACATATTCTATGAAATTACTAAAGATTCCTTTAGTCGGATAGCAGACCCAGTCCTTATAGTCCTCACTAAACAAATGGTGATGATGGAACAGGCTATGGCAGTCTGGTTGCTAGGTCATCCAAGTAAAAAATAGATTATACAGGGTGTTTCAAAATGATGGACCCAATTTCAAAGCAGTATATTTCACAATGGCAACATGTTACAATTACACCAAAAGTTACAAACGGTTTAATGAGTTATCAAGTTTTACTAACCATTTTATAAATGCTCTATGTGCCCTCCACCTGCTGTACGGACAATATCGAGACAATAGTTGAATTTGCCCCAAACGCCTCTCAAAGTGTCTTCTTCCACTGAAGTCACTGCTGCTGTGATTCTGTTTTTGAGGTCATCCAGATTAGTCGCTAATGGTGGCATAAAAACGCGTTCTTTAACGTATACCCACAAGAAAAAGTCTCAGGCTGTAATGTCTGGAGATCTTGGGGGCCGAGAGCATAGCGCCAAATCTTTGGGTCCCGTGTGGTCTATGCAACATTGAGGCAGTGTGTCTTGTGTTGCGGGGTCGCCATCTTGAGAATGACTGAGGCTCGGGGCTGTTTGTGCGCTGAGCGAGGCATCTAGTGGTAATCATTTTAAACTCTATGCCCCACACTTTCAAGCGGGAAGAGTTTCATTCATGAGTGGCTTGTGGTTGCAGAGATATAGCAATTTCAAATCAGGTCCATCTTTTTGAAACACCCTGTATATTATAAGTGGTTCCCAGCCTTCCTTTTGGCTCCCTTCAACATTTTCTAAGGAACGTGGCCCCCTTGTGGTTGTCTCTATTTAAAAAAGTATTCGATTTTACTCCTTAAATTAGCCAGTCACTGTGACCCTGCTAATCTCAGCCAAATTACAAGGAACCAGAACTAGGGATGGATGGAGCAGACTACTTTCAGTCCTTATTTGTTTCTCATGTGTTCATTCATAAGTCCATGCTGTCCTGTTTTCACATTATTCTGCATGTTTTCAAGGAGGTCCCAGGTTCAACCTCCGACATCTCCAGGTACAGCTGGGAAAGGCTCCTGCGTGAAACCCTGGCGAGCTGCTGCCAGTCAGTGTCAACACTGCTGAGCTGGATGGATCAGTGGTCCTATGTGGTATAAGGCAGCTTCCTATGTTCTTTCCTAATTTAATAGTGTGAGTAATATAGATGTAATAATAAGATCAGAAGTATTTTAAAAGTCCCTACCTCTGTGAAATATTTGTTCCAATACCATATGGTGTAGTGCTTCCACCAAGGTATACTGGGCAACATCTACAAGAAATAGAATGGCAAGTCTTACTTTTGGAAAAACAACATCACTAAGGGAGCAATGCTATGGCCACTAGACACTGTGTAGAGGCCTATAGGATATGCTCATTTCCGGGAACCGACTGCCCCCCTCATCCACGCTGCCTTGGAGACAATGTGGAGAAGCCCCATCCTCCGCACCTGGAAGAGGAGCATGGAGCGACTGCAAAGGGGCGTCCCGGGGCGGGGAGACTGGAGCTGCATGTATGACAAATCTTTTGTGTCATACGGCAGCTTCCTCTCCTGGTCAGCCCCCCCAACCGGGAGAGGAAGGCAAGAGAGGTGCGGAGGGAACGATCGCCCCTGTGCCTCTCCTGCCTGGCTTTGGATAGGTGGTGGTCTCCGAGGTCAGAGGTGGCTGCCTATCTATTTAGGATTGCGCCCTAAGGTTTGTTTCCAAATTTAGTTAAACTTGAGGTGTTTGTTGTTTATTTGTTCAGTCGCTTCCGACTCTTCATGACTTGATGGACCAGCCCTCGCCAGAGCTTCCTACTGGCCGTCGCCACCCCCAGCTCCCCCAAGGTCAAGTCTGTCACCTCCAGAATATCATCCATCCATCTTGCCCTTGGTCGGCCCCTCTGCCTTTTGCCTTCCACTTTCCCTAGCATCAGCATCTTCTCCAGGGTATCCTGTCTTCTCATTATGTGGCCGAAGTACTTCAGTTTTGCCTTTAATATCCTTCCCTCAAGTGAGCAGTCTGGCTTTATTTCCTGGAGTATGGACTGGTTTGATCTTCTTGCAGTCCAAGGCACTCTCAGAATTTTCCTCCAGCACCACAGTTGCTTAACTTGAGGTAGACCCATTGAAATTAATTGGACTCAATTACTCATTTAAGTCCCTTTGATTTCAGTGGGTCTACTCTAAGTATGACTAGAACTGCAACCAACCCAATAAAAATTTAATTTCTTGCATTTCATTACACATGTATCTCTTCAACAAAGCTAGTACTTCTGGAAGAATTATAAGACTGGGTAATTCAGAATAAATTGCGGTATTATCTGTATAAAATGCAAATTGGGAGCAAAACATCTGTTTCAACAGACGGAGAAATAAAAATGTTCTAACACCTCCCACAGGGGCCATAAATCAAGGGAATAATCTATAATAATGAAAGAGGATGTGTGGCTGGCTGTCAGCTCTAAGACCATGAAACCTAGACACCTCAAACTTGGCATACATACTAAGGGCGCAATCCTATGCATGTTTGGACAGAAAAAGGTCCTACAACTCCCAGCATTCCCCAGCCAGCTTGCATCCTAAGACAACTCTAGGGGTGTGCACCTCAGGGTTATTTTGTTTTTAATTAATTTTAATTAATTCCAAATGTGTCCATGTGTTTGAACCCTGCAGTGCTATCTTCAGTTACTAGGTAGAAGACCTCCCTAACCGGCACATAGCTTTGCAGTTGATACAGTATGAAGCCATGGGAGAGCAGCCTGTGGGACAGGAACATGGCTGCCCCCTCCCCCCTGCTGTGGAACAGTGTCCTCCTCAGGGGAATGGAGCAGGCAGACCCCTCCCTCAGGGGGTACAGGGGTGCACCACAGATAGGGGCCATGCCTAGGGTTGCCACTGAGCATGGCTTTGCTCAGATGGGGCGAGCACAATATGCCCAAGCTTGCCAGCCATATAGCTTTGCTTTAAGATGTCACGTTACCAAACTAAGGGCTATTCGAAACTGTGCAAAACCAGGTACATCTGCTAGAAAATAATTTTAAAAAGCATTAAGATCTAAAAAAAATTATTAATATTCTTTCCGAAGTTATGGAATATTATGCACAGTAGAAATAAAAATTGGTGGTACTAGTTACTGAAAAAAAAACTACCAAAACCATAGGGTTGGATCCAGGCTAAGCTAAATGCACCTAGGTCCTATTGAAATCAATGTGAAAAGTTAGTCATAATTCAAATGAATTATGCTGTCCTGTATGAACAGCCTCCCAGGTAGAGATAGGAGAACCAGGGATCCTCTGACCTCCACTTTGAAGTTCGGTTTGCCTTGCTCCTGTTTTCACTTGCAACCTGTTCTATATATACTTTTTTTAATGCGATTGCAAGCTCGGGAATGTGTGAGCTTTTTCGGAAAGATATGTTCATGCTCGGGTTACGAACAGGGCAAGTCCTGATGATTTGCGAACTGACATGAAATTCTCCTACATCCCTACTTCCAGAACAATGGAAATTGGTTTTTTTTAGCTATTGTATATTTTGTATGTTTCAATAATTTTGTTGTCAGTAACTGTAAAGGTGACTGAGAAATTATTATTAAAAATAATAATAAAGCCATGCTACATCTCTCACTTCCTTCGGATCCCTCTTCAAAATGTACCTTTTCCATGGAGCCTCTGGCAGTCCCCTAGCTACCACGCTCTACTGAAGGCGTGGGCAGACTTCACGTTTGTGAGATCTATTTTGTTTTTTATGAGAACCCTGAAAGCCATCAACCAGAGCCAGGTGCAAAAGACAAATGCTTAGAATTAAAGCCCAGGAATTCGTTCGGAGTGTCACAGCTGAGCTGAGCTTACAGTCCTTCCACGCAAACTTGCCCCCAGAAATATAATCTTTGGGGGCTGAGTCATTGTGTTGTTGCTATGAGGGAAGTCAGTCCCAGTGAACTCAGTGGGACATGCTTCTCAGCAGACATGTATAGGATTGCGCTATAAGTGCAACTAACGCTGGGTCCGACCCAGGATCTCTTTCTCTTATTGACTGTCAATACAGTTACTGAAATTTGCGATTTCCCGATCACTGAACATTTATTTGCTCATGTGACCTTTACTTACCTCTTACCATGGGCTTGAATGGAGGTGATATTATTTTCAGGTGCAGGGCTGGACGATTTAGATGTCTGTTTCTAATGCACAGAAAGAGGGAGATGGGGACCCGTTAACATGAACCAGCCAGTGCCAGCCACACGAACCAATGCCCCCCATCGCCACTGCTACCCCCTTATCACTGCATCCCCCCACCCCATCCTGTCACCTTCACCTAGGCCTGCCCTCTGGCTCACTCTGACAATACCCCCAGGGCCAGGCATTTGGGCCTGCCTGGCTCCCTGGAGAGCCCTGCTGGCTGCTCTCCCACTGTGGCATTTGCCACAGCAGGAGAACAGGGCCAGCAGGGGTCTCCGGAGCTGCTGCTCGCCCAGAGTATCTGCTGCATTGGGGGAGCTCTTGGTGGGGGAGTGAGCAATTTGCTGCTTCCCCCACGCTGCTGCCTGAGGTGGGGGATTCACCTCGCCTCATGAGAGGTCCAGCCCTGGAACCAGTAGTGTAATAAAGAGATGTGTTTGATTTCAAATAACAAGGAGCAGAAACCTACTCTGAGGAGAGGTAGGAGGAAAGTGGAAAAATAACAATGCATGAAGTCCTTCTCAAAAGGCTCCCATTTCAGCATCAGTACATGGGGAACCAGAGTGCTCGAGCAATTAGACAGAGTTCCCCTTCCTGCCTGTAAGGGAATACCCATTCACTGAGGGGCAGTTCCATGTACACAAAGAGATGCATACACAGAGCTACACCCTTCACTGAAATAAATATGGAAGCCTGCATGCACATGAACTTTGGGTTCTGGATTGGAGTAAACGGCTCTGGCTGGTGCACCTTATTTATAAACCTGTACCAAGACAGAAACTCCCTCACAGCTGAGTTAGTGCTAAACTAGTCTGGAAGCATAGAGAAAGGCATTGGAATTGCAGGCTTTTGTGTTACTGTCTCCTTTTGGACTGTGTCTTCTACCTTCTGTGCTGATCTTGCTAGAAATGGTCTGCCATCTAGACTAGGCTAGTAATGATCAGTGTGGGGAGTGGGATTGTCCCCATATGTCTATTAGCTGTCCTGAATCACCCTAAAAACGCTGGAAGTGCAATATGATGCAGTATCCCCTTCTGACGCTTTATATGTATATTGGGTTGGTTCTAGGTTTAGTCAGAGTAGTCCCATGGAAATCAATGGGACCTAAGTTAGTCATGACTAACTAAAGTCCCATTGGTTTTACTGATTCTATTCTAAATATGGAGTTATTTTGGACTACAACTCCCAACATTCCTGACCATTGGACATGCTGGCTGGGCTGATAGGAGTTGAAGTCTAAAACATCTAGAGGCACCAGGCTGGAAAAGGTTCATATGTTCAAAAGCCATCACTAAAGGTGATGCAAGTGTTTTTGTCTTAAAGAATCCATTCATTTAAAATACACAAGATTTGCTGCATGTGTCAAGACAGGTAAAGCTGAAAGAACCGATTTGCTATGGTTAGTCTGATGTCCCACAAACCACCTAGTCATCCAGCAGCTTCATAAATTTCTTCTGTACAGCTGCTTTGCCCATTTGCTTTTTAAAAATGTGATTTTAAAGCAAATTCAACTTAATTAAGAATTTTAAAATTTCTTTTAAAAAACATTTCCCTGTACAGATCTTGCTTGCTTCTCGCAGACTCTAGTTCTTGTGAAATCAAAAGCCACTCCTTACTTCTTATATCATGACATCTACTCCCCCTTTCTGATCAGATTCTCAAATTTTCAAATCCATCATACTTTTAGGGTGCAATCCTATGCATGTTTAGACAGAGAAAAGGCCTACAACACCCAGCATTCCTCAGCCACCATGGCTGGCTGGGGAATGCTGGGAGTTGTACGCCTTTTCTCTGTCTAAACATGCATAGGACTGCGCCCTTAGTCACTTACCATCCTCCCTTTTCATAAAGTGTTTTTCTCCAAAATTTCTGACTGCCCCCTGCCCGTAATCCTCCCTTTAGGAGGTTTTTTTGGTTTTGTTTTAACCTACCCCAAGATTTTTGGCATAGCTGTTCTCATCAATTATATCTTTAATTATGTCATCTATGTCCTCTTCTTCACTAGCACCTTTTGTCAATACTTTGGAAAACCTAAAACAAAATGGAAGAGAAACATCATTTTGTACACTCTGGCAAAAATTTGAGATACATAGGGGTTGGTGCAAGGGTGACCATATCAAAAAGGCAAAGACTACAGCAGACGTGCTGTGGTTCTGAACATCAGGTATCTGCCACAAAGCGATAAACAGACTAGTATCCAATATAAGTATCCAGTTTCCAATATAATTTGGGGTCTAAGTCCCTGTGCCTGAACCTCTCCCGCACAATATGGAGCTAGCAACTTTGGACTACAACAGAGGGTTGTCAGAAGCTCTTCTCTTTCAGGCTCCAACTGATATCTGCCATAAGGAGGCAAGAACAATGGTCTACAATGCAGGGTTATTTACTCATTTGTTTAACAATATTTTTGAACCACTTATATTAAAGAAATTTCTAAGTGATGTGCATAGGACAAGACTACCTTCCTAGGAATGCTGGTTGGAAAAGGTATGCTTTTATTAGGCACTGAAAACCTATCTAATATAAAGGAAGCACAATACAAAGTTCTGAGTGGGTGGTACATTACTCCAGCAAGGCTTCACCTAATACATCCAAATTACAGTCAATATTGTTGGAAGCGGTGTGGTCATATTGACTCATACTTCCATCTTTGGTGGGAATGTTCTACAGTGCAGGAATTTTGGAACATGGTTGCGGACTACTGTCAGGAATTTCTTCATGTTAGACCATTGGTAGCTCCTAAAGCAATGCTGCTTCATCTCTTTGAACCCAATGATCCTGGATTCCTGCATGAAGACCTTCTTAGCCAATTGTATACAGCTGCAAAGTTATGTATAGCCTGCAACTGAAACTCTCCAAAGCAACCAAATAAAGAGCAGTAGATTAATAAAATTTGGGAGACTATGAGTATGTATAAATGTACTCCGCAAGTGCAGTGAGCAAGAAATCCTAATGTGAAGAATGATATTATGACACCATGGTTTCCATTCATTTCCTATGCTGAGGCACTTCAAACTTTGATAAAGTTCCAACAAAATACAGTTGCCTATATTTTTTCTGATTAATACGCACGAACACACAAAACGGCATACACCTGCACATGCTCCTTTCATATGTTGTAGAACTTGCATTTTTACTTTCATTAGAGATGGAGCTCCTACTTAGATTTATAATTAGTGAATTCTTTTGTTTCTTTAGTGATTGTAATTTATTATTATGCATGTTCTTCTTCTTCATGTTGCCTTTAATTTGTTAACCTTGTTTCAAAATAAAATAAAATAAAATTTCATGATTAAAAAAAAGAGAGTGGGCACTACTACAGTAAAGGACGTATTCCGAGCTATGATGGACCAAACATCCAAAATATTGGGTACCACCAGAAGGGTTGTTGAAAGCTCCTCTTTCAGTGTCAGTCCACACCCCCTGCCCAGCGTGCAATATGGAGATAATAAAACGGAACTATATTGTAGGGTTGTCGAAAGCCATCCTTGCTCACTCCTATCCTTACCTCACCCACACAATGGAGATAACAACATTACATTATATTGCACAGTTGTCATAAGCCAGTCTCTCTCTCTCTCTCTCTCTGCCTTCTCTCTCCCTCCCACAACGTGCAATATAGGGATAACAATACCAGACTACACTGCTGTTGTACGGCACTCTATGGCCCGGGCTCATGAGCTCCCCTTCCTTTCTCCTTGTTTGTGTGGCCACAAGGAGATTGGAAGCTTTCACTTCTGTTTTTAACTAACCACAGTTTACCATTATGTCCAAATCTGGACAAACTGGGGACACCTCAGAGAATGTTTAATAAGGGCTGCTCACAGACCCCTAATTGCTGGAGGTGAAACTCAGGAGTTGGAACACTTACTCATGTGGTCTGGGCTTGTCCTAAACTTGTTCCATTTTGGTCTGATATTCACAGCATTGTTAATATGATTCTATAACAATCACTGTTTGTTAAAGACACCTATGTTCTCTTAGGCTTTATCCACAGTATATGGAATCTATCCTCATATCAAGGCTATGGATACTTTGAGCATAGGGTGTAGCTAAGAGAATTATTGTACAGCACTGGAAGGACAAATCTACACCTAATTTACAGCAGTGGATAGTTGATAATGTGTTCTTTGTTGACATTTGAAATGTCTCTTTTTTGACAGAGTGGCAAGGAATGGAAATTTCTAAACCTTTCCAAGACTGGAGTGGGTGAAGATGCTGAAACTAAACAAATGGAGAACTCCAGGGCTGCAAGAGGAATACAGTGACCCCAGGAACTATATTTTGTTTATTATCATGTTTTTATCCCACCCTTCCTCCAAAGAGCTCAGGAAAACATGCATAAGTTTGTCCCTCTTTTAACCCTCTCAACAATCCTATGCGATAGGTTAGGCTGAGAGAATGTGGCTGACCCAAGGTCACCCAATAAGCTCCATGGCTGACCAAGGGTTTGAACCCAGTTGCCTTCAGTCTTAAGTTCTGAGCATAACACCACACCAGCTCTCCATAGCGGAAGTCAGGTGTTTAAGGTTGAAGAACCTACAGGGTCAGGAACTAAATGCAAGGGAAGGTTTGGGCTGCACAAATCCCAATTACTAAAAATGGGGCAGGCAGCAGTGGTGATGGAAGGTCAGGTCAAATAAACTTCAGCGATTAAAGGCCAATTCACACTTTACGCAGGAAACAGGTTTGCAGCTTGTTCAGCATGTGTTTCCCATGGGGCATCTGTAACATCTGAAGAAGTGACTTGTGGCAGGAAATGAGCAATGGACACGCACAGGGGAGCTGCAACCAGTCGAGGCTCCTAAGTGCATGTCAAACGTTTACAGACACCTGTTTCCAGTTCAGACACCATAGTGTTCACTGAGAGGCACAGCGCCCACCTTTGGGGAAAGTAAGACACCAACCAGCTCCATAAGGGATGCAGAGCACCAAAAAGGGGGGTGAGGAATGTGTATATTTGCTCCAATGACTGAATATGGGGAGTACTAGCAGACAGATACCACCAATGTTTGAATGACAAAGGGAGGCTCCTGATTTTAGAAAGATTACAGGTGGGCTATGATGTGGCTAAAATCTGGGGGAGTCAGAGGCTGGGGTTTGTGGGTCCCATGGTGGAGAAAAATTAAGTATTTTTAATTTTTTTAATTGGATTTTTGTAAAATTTAAGTCATATTTTTAAAACACACACACACATGGATGTGCCTGATCCTGTCTGATCTTGGAAGCTAAGCAGGGTCGGCCCTGGTTAGTACCTGGATGAGAGACCGCCTGGGAATCAGGCTTCCTGCAGTAAGCAGGGGGTTAGACTCGATGGTCTTGGAGGCCCCTTCCACCCCTATGATTCTACGATTCTATGATCATAAACGAAATACTAACTTTCCCTCTAACTTAAAAAATAACAGTTACAATTAAATATCATCATAAACACACTAAAGCTACAATTAGGGAGCAATCCTATGGCTGCTAGACAGTGGCTAGAGGGCCATATGATATGCTGTTTTTTGGGAACCGACCTTGGAGTGTGGGCTCCGAGGTCATTTCCCGGAAAACTGACCTCCCCCAACGTCTGCACTGCCTCCAAGGCAGCACAGAGAAGCCCCGTCCTCCACACTCGGAAGAAGAGTGTGGAGTGGCTGAAAAGGGGCTGGGCTGGGGGTGTTCCGGGGTGGGGAGAGCGGATATGTGTGCACAACACATCCTATGTGTCGTACAGCAACCTCCTCTCCTGCTCACTCCCCGCTCCCTGGCTAGACAGCTGAAAACAGCTGTCTAGCAGAAAAAGCAGGGCAGGAGAGGAGTGGAGTGAACGATACCCCTGTGCTTCTCCTGCCTTGCTTTGGATAGGCAGATGTCTCCAAGTTTAGAGGTGGCCGCCTATCTAGATAGGATTGCGCCCTTAGGGCGTGATCCCATGCATGTTTAGACAGAAAAAAGATCTGCAACTTCGAGCATGCCCCAGCCAGCAGAGCTGGCTGGGGCATGCTGGGAGGTGTAGGACTTTTTTCTGTCTAAACATGCATGGGATTGTGTCCTTACAGCTTCATAAAAATAAAGTTACCTACCAATCAAACATGGGCATTAATGTCTATTTTTCCTCTTGTGAAAATGGCTCTGTCTAGTCTAACAGTTCTTGCTTCTTGAAAATTCTGGGCTTTCAGTTTCATTGACTCAGGGTGCAATCCTATGCATATTTAGACAGAAAAAAAAGTCGTTCACCAGCCAGCATGCTGAGAGTTGTAGGACTTTTTTCTGTCTAAACATGCATAGGATTGCGCCCTAAAGGAACATCTGCAAAATACAGGCAAGATATGATTGTTCTTCTGTGATTATGTGCTGCAGAAATTGGGCCAAGCAAGTTAAGACAGAAAGACAATATAGCAGGGTGGATAAAAATCGCTGCTTAAAAAAAACAACCCAAAAATTGAATTACAAAATATTGAATTGGATTTTTATCTGCCCAGTAGCTATCAAACCTTGCTTACACCTGTATTTCATTTTTATTTGCTATTTTGTTTTTTATGACGGCAAGGCTGGGCCGAGATAAAGTGAAGCAGAAAGGAACAATGCAAGAAAGAAAAAGAGAAGACAAATTGTCCAGTGTGCAGTTTCCTGTATTTTCATACCAAGCCTGCAATCCTATACCCACTTACCTAGGACTAAGCCTCATTGAACTCAGTGGAACTTATTTCTGAGGAGACATGTATAGGATTGTGCTGTTAACCTCAAACTGTCATGGTTGCTGGTCATAAGAAAACCCCTATATATGAATATTTTAAAGACATTCTCTCTGTAGGTAAAAAGAAAAGCATTCAAAATATACACAGTGAGACAAAGCCTGCTTGTAAGAATGAAACAGTGTAAAATACTCTATTTAGTTGTAAATCAACATGTGTTAGTGGTCAGATTTGCACCATTGTTCAGGAAGTATATGAAAACGTTTCAATGGGAAACTTGATTTAATTCAGTGATTTAAATTGATCTTCTCTCTTGCTGATATAAATCATGATTTAAATTGCATTGATTTAAAACAATCCACCCTGATGGATTCCATAAAGGGCTCCTGTGCCTTTGACCCCAGTATTCAAGCACTGATATATACAATAGCTGAACAAACTCCATGGACCATAGGTGGAGGGATATTAGAGCCCAAAGGCGATATTAAAATGACTAATACATAAAAATGAAATAGTAAGAATGTGAGGTCTAGAATGTTCCGGATGTGACTTGGAACAATGCAACAGGAAGTACATTAACGAAGAGATACTTTCATTAGTATTTTGGCTCAGTGGTAGCTTCACTACTTGTGCTGCCGATCCTGCTGTCTGGCACCAACTGGTGCAGAACTGGGAGTTGTAGGATCTTGAGTGGAACATCGCTTGATGTTTTGATTCAAAGTGCTAAGCACCCGCAAAACACTTAAACAAGCCTTAAAAGAGGGCAGGTAGTAGTGACAAATCGAGAGTACGTTAAGGGCTGATGCGTGTGTGGGTGTATGGGTGTGTGTGTGTGTGAAGTGTCTCAGAAATTAAATGAAGTGGGACAGGAGCCTACAAAAAATATGCCATTCCCAGATATTAGGACCGATGGGGAATAGCGTCAGTTACACAATTGTACCAAGGATTAGATGATGTGGAGAATGCCAGTCTATATAGTAGCCTTGCCCAGGTGGGCCACTGGATGAGCTGGCTCAGGATATGGGAGTTGTAGTACAACACATCTGGAGGGTGCCAGGTTGGGCAAGGCTGCTGTATAGCAAGCGCTGGGAAGTTGTTCCCCTCGCAGGGGCTAAAGACTGCTTTGCCTGCATGCTAAGAAATATAAAGAATGTTCAGAGAAACCCTCATGACAATGGCCCCATCTGACAATGGCACATGCGGGCTTTTAGCTCCACGCCTGTGTGGTGCGCACGGTGGCGAAAGGCTGCTTCCAGTGGTGTCACATGGCAGAGTGTTGATCACACATGTGCGGGTTTTTGGCAATGTGCACGTTCACAGCAGCTGTGCACTTGTGCAATTGTCACTTGTGATGCTTCTTTCCTGGGTCTGATGTATTAGGTGGAGCAGTAGATGGGGAAGATGTGTGTGTTGGGGTGGTGGTAACAAGCTAGAGGGGTTGGGGGAGTCTTAGAGAGGAGGAAACAGGAATTGCCTGATGCAGCAAGGAAGGGGGAAACGGGTAGAGAGGGATCAGGCAGGCCAGGCAGTGTGACAATAATTGTACAGAGGGCGGAGCTGGATGGGTGGAGGGAAGAATGGAGCCTAAACAGCTCACCCCTCCAGATTTTAGAAGGAGGTAAGAGCAGAGACACCATACTGACAACAAAGGTCTGCATAGTGAAAGCAATGGTATTCCCCGTAGTAACCTATGGCTGCGAGAGCTGGACCATAAGGAAGGCTGAGCGAAGGAAGATAGATGCTTTTGAACTGTGGTGTTGGAGGAAAATTCTGAGTGCCTTGGACTGCAAGAAGATCAAACCAGTCCATACTCCAGGAAATAAAGCCAGACTGCTCACTTGAGGGAAGGATATTAAAGGCAAAACTGAAGTACTTTGGCCACATCATGAGAAGACAGGATACCCTGGAGAAGATGCTGATGCTAGGAAAAGTGGAAGGCAAAAGGAAGAGGGGCCGACCAAGGGCAAGGTGGATGGATGATATTCTGGAGGTGACAGACTCGACCTTGGGGGAGCTGGGGCTGCCGACAGGAAGCTCTGGCTTGGGCTGGTCCATGAAGTCACAAAGAGTCGGAAGCGACTGAACGAATAAATAAACAAGAGTGTGCACAATCCTCACTCCGGGTTTTCATTTCAACGCTGTCCTATGTGGGCCAGGAGCTGAATGTAAAAGAAGCAAAACAAGGGGAACCACTCTTGCCTTATTTTGTTTTTTGGCACAACTTGCCTGAAGGGCGAGAAAAGAAATACTTGAGCAGAGCAATCTGATGCACGGTGTCTCAGAAGTCACAAAGTCTAGCCATGTTCAAGGGGGCTTACTCCCTAGTAAGTGTGTTTAGGATTACCGTGGGCGGCCACTGTGGGTTGTATCCAATGTTAGTTCTAGTTAGAGTATACCTATTGAAATGATTGGGACTTAAGTTAGTCACGACTAATCAAGTCTCATTCATTTCAATGGGTCTACTCCAAGTAGGACTAAAACAGGATACAACTCTTTGCGAACAGAATGCCGGACTTGACAGATCCTTGGCCTGATCCAGCAGGGCTCTTCTCATGTTCAGGGCGAACCACTTACAGAATTATAATCAATAAATACACTCAGAAATTAGTGTTTCTTTTCAAAAGGAAGTCTTCTGAGCTCTATGGCAGCCTTCCCTACCCTCCAGACGTGTTGGACTACAAATCCCAGCATCCCCCGCAAGCATGGGAGTTGCAGTCCAACACATCTGGAGGGCACCAAGTTGGGGCAAGGTGCTCTCTGGGATGGCTCCGCGCGCTAATGGGGAACCAGAAGTGTCGTTACAATTCGCATTCCACCTGCGATTGCCCCTTTGGGCTCATCCCCAATGAAGACGAGGAGGAAGGTATGAGCATGCGCACTGCTCACCTGGCCCTCTCTCCCGCCGCGGCTGCCTCGGCCTCGGCCTCGGCCTCTTCCTCCTCCTCACGGAAGCGGTTCCTTTTCCTCCCCTGGGCTCGGGCCCGCTCCGCGCAGTCCCGCCTGGAGAGGCGGCAGAACTTGTTCTCCACCTCGTCCAGCAGCGCATCCAGGTCGTCCGCCATCTTAGTCTGTCCTCTCGGCTCTCCCCCCCTGCCGTTGCCAAGGTAACGGATGGGGGGGCAGAGTGAGAGGCAGGCGAGGGTTGCTATGACACGGCATGCCCCGCCCCGCCCCGCCATGCCATGCCATGCCCCGCCCCTCCGGCCCAGTACCTGCTTCATAAATACACCGTGTCTTTAAACGTGTCTTTAAAAGCGGATTCAATACAGAAATAAATCTCGGAAGCACAGGCTCCCCTCGTAGTCTGCAAACCTATAATAAAAAGCAAGCGCTCCGCCCTGCGTAGTCGGCAGGATTCGAACCTGCGCGGGGAGACCCCAATGGATTTCTAGTCCATCGCCTTAACCACTCGGCCACGACTACAGCACACGCACAGCGCCGCCAACACGGCCCCTGAGCTCGCTGTGTAATCCGAAAGCGCGCCTCTCTGCTGAATCTGCCCTCCCGCCTGCCCTAATGGGTTTAATACTAAGCCTAGCCAAATATTAATGTAGATACCTTTAGTCAAATATTGCTGCAAACCTTTTGGCGGACATCTGTAGAACGCACCCTGGAAAGGACCGCGGCTTCACTTTCCAGCAACGGCGCCTCCAAATTAGTCCCCAAAGAACTTCACATCAAGGGCGCCTTAATAAATAAATAACAATAGTTCATGCTAGGAGCCTCTCATGCTCAGAGTGGAGTACATTTCCTTGCTGTGTTGTTCTTTACGACACGCCCGAATCCTCTGCGCAGAATCACATTTGCACCCCTTGATGTCCCATTACAGCCCCCCTGCCCCTTTGGGGGAGGGGGGGGACCTGCGCAAGGGACGATCCTATGCGTGCTTACTCGGAGGTAAGCCTCACTTGTGTCCAACAGGATTTACTTTCTAAGGGTGCAATCCTAGGCATGTGTAGACAGAAAAAAAGTCCCAAAGGGAGTTGTAGGACTTTTTTTTTCTGTCTACACATGCCTAGGATTGTGCCTTAAAGGTGCGTAAGATTTCTGCCTAAAAGTTTATTTTTAAAAATAGATTGCATATATTACCACCTTTGCTTTTGATTGTGCACCTTTAAAAGGAATCAGTCTATATATATATGCAGAGCTTAAAGTCATAACCTTAGCGGGTCCCGTCTTCCTTCCTTCCTCCTTTCCAAAAGCAAACGTTCTGTAAATCCTCCTTTTTAAATCAGAGCATTCCCTTTTTAAAAATATACAGAGGGCAAATATATTTAGCAAGCAACAGCGCCGCCTCCCCGCCATCATGAGAAGGAACACAAAATTTCTAGTGTTTACTTTATAATGTTATTAAAATGGTTTTCATAAGGGCTGGCCCCTGATTAGAGAAATGGCAATCAATTAATTGTATGCTTTTTAATGGATTAGTCAATGGATAAAACAATATTGATAAAAAGACATATACTTTGTTTTAGATGATATGTTCATATGTTGCCACAGGCATTTCCCTCTCCTCTCCTCTTTTATTTTTTTATTTTATTTATGTACTTATTTATTTTCTGTGCCGTGTTTCATCTCAATTGATGGTGGGGGCTGAGGGGAGGGGAGGGGAGGGGAGGGACAAAGAGTAGAGCTGGAGGTATATTGTACTAACATTCATTGAAATAAACTATTCATTAAAAAAGGAAGATCTCCTATGTGAGAGAAAATTGGGCAAGGGAGACACACTTCTGTTAAGATAGTGCTTACTATTCCCAGTTTTTATAAATATTTGTATTTAAAATGATAGTACTTTTCTTTAGAAATTGCTCTCCTATTAACCAGGCCCATTTTTTGTTTAATCAATGAAAAGGTTTTTAAAAATTGAGCGAGGGTGTAATCTTATGCATGTTTAGATGGAAAAAAGTCCTACAATTCACAGCATTCCCCAGCTGGCTGAGAAATCCTGGGAGTTGTAGGACGTTTTTTCTGTATAAACATGCATAGCATTGCACCTTAAGAGCGCAATCCTATGGCCGCTAGTCAGCAGCTAGACGGCCATAGGATACATTGGTTTCTGGGAACTGACCTCGGGGCCCACACTCTGAGGTCGGTTCCCTGAGAACTGACCTTCCCCCCCTCCCGCACTGCCTTGTAGGCAGCGCGGAACGGCTCTGTGCTCCATGCTCAGAAGAGGACTGCAGAGCGGCAAAAACAGGGGTTTCTGGGGGCGTTCCGAGGCAGGGAAGGCGGAAATGCTGGTACGACACATCCAACGCGTCGTGTGGCAGCCACTTCCCCTGCTCCGCCTTCCCTTGGCTAGACAGCCGAAATCGGCTGTCTAGCTGCAAATGCAGGGTGGCTGAAGCACGGAGGGGATTATCCCCTCCGTGGTTCTCCTGCCCTGTATTGGATAGGCCGTTGCCTCTGAGTTAGGCAGCAGTTGCCTCTCCTGGTAGGATTGCTCCCTAAATAATTAATTGCTTAAACATTGCAGACCCGATTTTCATCCTGTCTTTCTGGCTTGGAGGAACCTCCAAAATGACTAACAACATAAATCGGGAGGACGGAGTTGTGCGTGCCACATGGGTGCCTTGTGCCCTCTAAACTAGCTTTCTGCTCTCAGGTGCAGTGGAGAATGCCATCCCATTGCCAGCGCTGAAGGAAGATTCAACCATCAGTCTGGTTGGCCCTTATGTGTGGAATAATGGGAGGGAGGCGCCATCTTGTCCTTCTCTTCAGGGAGTATAATGTCTTGGGCTGGCCCTGCTGTTAGAGATGTGATAATTTAAAATGCAAGGAACAAAAAGCTACCAAGTGCTTAAAAGGAAAGGCTACTTTGATAATTTTCTACTTCATCAAATGTGAGAAAATGGAATATTCCATGTGATAGTAGCATACCAGGGCCAAAAATACTTTAAAATAAAGTCAAACCCCATCAGGAGAAGATCTGTGTTTAAGAAATGCATTGGCACAGATTTCAATTAAGTGCCATCAACTTCAGTTGTTTCAGTTACTTAGGGGCGGGCGCTATCCTATGGCCGCTAGTCAGCGGCTAGACAGCCATAGGATAGGTTGGTTCCCCGAGAACCGTCCTCCACCCCCCACCTGCACAGCCTCATAGGCAGCGCAGAATGGCCCTGCAATCTGTGCTCGAAAGAGGTGTGCAGAGCGTTCCTGGAGGTGTGCCAGGGCGGGGAAGGTGGAAGTGCTGTTCTGACGCTTCCTATGTGTCAGCTGGCATCCGCCCCCCTGCGGCTAGACAGCTGGAATCAGCTGTCTAGCTGTGAATGCAGGGTGGCTGAACCACGGAGGGGATGATCCCCTCTGTACTGCTCCTGACCTGCCTTGGATAGGTGGTTGCCTCCAAGTTTGGAGATGGCTGTCTATCCCGATAGGATTGCATCCTAAGGCTGCAGTCCTATACCCACTTACCTAGGGTTAAGTCCAACTGTATACACAAAGATTTACTTCTGAGAAGACATGTATAGGTTTGAAAGTTTAGTATTAGAAATAAATCCCTAGAAGCTTTATTCTGATAAGCAAATCATCTGCTTGCTTTAAACACAAACCAGAAGAAAAACCTACCTTTACAATACAATCCTAATGCTTCAGAGTAAGCCCCACTGAGTTCAATGGGACTTACTCCCTGGTAAATGTGTATAGGATTTCAGCCTTAAGGTTTCATGTTATAAAATTATAAAATTTTATAAAATTAGGTGCTGGTAAGAAGTAAGAAGCCCAAATCTTAGAACGGTCTGTCCAGCCGATACACTGAGAGGCAAATTTTAATATGTGATTAAAGTTTTATTGATTCATCACACTAGATAATTAACTAAATCATAGAATCATAGAATAGTAAGGTTGGAAGGAGCCTATAAGACCATCGAGTCCAACCTCCTGCTCAATGCAGGAATCTAAGTCAAAGCATCCCTGACAGATGGTTGTCCAGCTTCACCTTGAATGCCTCCAGTGTGGGAGGGCCCACTACCTCCCTAGTGAATTGGTTCCATTGTCATATTGCTCTGACAGTCAGGAGGTTTTGCCTGATGTTCAGCCAGAATCTGGCTTCCTGTAACTTGAGCCCATTATTCTGTGTCCTGCCCTCTGGGATGATCGAGAAGAGATCCTGGCCTTCCTCTCTGTGACAACCTTTCAAGTACATGAAGAGTGCTATCATCTCTCCCCTCAGTCTTCTCTTCTCATGCCCAGTTCTTTCAGTCTCTCCTCACAGGGCTTTGTTTCCAGTCCCCTGATCATCTTTGTTGCCCTCCTCTGAACCCTCTGCAGTTTGTCTGCATCCTTCTTAAAGTGTGGCGCCCAGAACTGGACACAGTACTCAAGATAACGCCTAACCAGTGCTGAGTAAAGAGGAATGAGTACTTCCCGTAATTTGGAAGCTATACTTCTATTAATGCAGCCCAAAATAGCATTTGCCTTTTTTGCAGCCACATCACATTGTTGGCTCCTATTCAGCTTGTGATCGACAACAATTCCAAGATCCTTCTTGCTTGTAGTGTGGTTGAGCGAAGTGTTACTCATCTTGTAACTGTGCATTTGGTTTCTTTTTCCTAGGTGCAGAACTTGGCATTTATCCCTATTATATTTCATTCCGTTGTTTTCTGCCCAGTGCTCCAGCCTATCAAGATCACTTTGAATTTTGTTTCTGTCTTCCAGGGTCTTAGCTATCCTGCCCAATTTTGTGTCATCAGCAAAACTAATTAAGCATTCCCTGCACCTCTTCATCCAAGTCATTAATAACAATGTTGAAAAGCACTAGGCCCAGGACTAAGCCCTGCAGTACCCCGCTTGTTACCTCTCCTCAGTTTGAGAAGATCCCATTGATAAGCACTCTTTGAGTCCAGTTCTGTAGCCAACTGTGGTTCCACCTGATCGTTGTTTCATCTAGCTCACTTTGAGCTAGTTTGCTCATCAGGATATCATGGGGAACTTTGTCGAAAGCTTTGCTGAAGTCGAGGTATATCACGGGACCATTACTGATCATTGCCATGGGACCTTACTGATCATTGTTCTGAGTTTATTAAAATTGGCTTTCCTAAAATCCAGGATACGCATTTGGCCACACTCGGCTTTTGTTTCCTTTAGAACCAAGAACTCAAGTATAACATAGTCACTTTCCTCCAGAGTTCCCGTAACTGCTATTTTATCCACTGAGTCATCTCTGTTGGTTACGATCAAGTCAAGGATAGCCGATCCTCTAGTTCCTTCCTCTACTTTCTGTAGGAGGAAATTACCAGCAACACAAGTCGGGAATTTCTTGGAGGGGCCATGTTTTGCAGAATTTGTCTCCCAACAAATATCGGGGAAATTGAAGTCCCCCATTACTACTACATCATGCTTCCTTAAAACATTGGCTATTTGCTTTTCAAAAGTTTCATCCTTGTCTTCTCCTTGATTGGGTGGCCGGTAGTAGACTCCGACCACCAGGTTCCTTTTATTCTTTGCTCCATTTATTTTGATCCAGATGCTATTGATGGGGCTACCAAGCTCATCCTCCTGTATTTCTGTGCAGAGATATGTATTTTTCACATACAGTGCAACCCCACCTCCCTTTCTGTTCCTCCTGTTCTTTTTGAACAAGTGATAGCCTTCAATTGCTGTATTCCAGTTGTGAGAGTCATCCCACCAAGTCTCAGTTACAGCTATCAAGTCATAATTTCCCTCCTGTATTAAGAGTTCAAGTTCGTTCTGTTCGTTTCCCATACTCTGGGCATTAGTGTATAGCCATTGAAGACCATGTGCTTTATAGTCTGGTTTACTTCCTACATGTATCTGAAGACTATTTTTGGCGCTATTAGAGCTGTTCTCTCCGTTGTGGTGCATGAGCCTTCATCCATTGTTACCCCCAACTTTACCCCCAACATTATTACCCTCTCCCTCCCCTGTAGGATTCAGTTTAAAGCCCTCCTGATGAAGTTCTTCATGCTGTGGCCAAACACATTCTTCCCAGCCTTTGTGAGGTGCAACCCATCCCTTGCCAACAGTCCATCTTCCAGGAAGTATAGCCCGTGGTCCCAGAATCCAAATCTCTTGCACCGGCACCACTTTCGTAGCCAGTCATTCACCTGGAGTATTTTTCTTTCCCTTTCTATCCCTCTTCTAACTACTGGAAGGATGGATGAGAAAACTATCTGGGCCCCAAAGTTCTTGAGTTTCCTTCTCAAAGCTTCAAAGTCTGACGTGATGTCTTTGTAGCTCTGCTTGGTGGTATCATTTGTTCCCACATGGATGAGAAGAAAGGGATACCTGTCAGACCTAAGTATCTGAGCCCTGTTGAGAAAAAAAATACATAGTTAAAATAATGAACAAAGGACTGAGGATCATGGCATCCCATACAATTTCGTAACAAAAGCCTGGTTAATATTCTATAATCATGCACTATACTGCCCATCAGTTGCTGAAAGAAAACCACTGTAACACTGGTGTACTCACAGCAACTGCGTTTGCTGCATAAAATGTGGGGCCACCCATCCAGACCAAGGTAAGGACATTTCAGGATCAAATTATATGTTATATTAGTCCCAACTTTTAAAAAGGCGTGATCAAACTGGCCACTTCTATTCTGAAGAAAAAGCAGCTGTAAGGGACACCAATCCAGATCAGGGGCCTGTGCTGGTTTGCCACCAAAAATCACTCCCTGGCATCTCTTAATGTGCTGTTTGCACTCATCTGCACCTTTGGGGGGTGGGGGTGGGGGTGGGGGAATAGGAGCTGAGGGAGGGTGCTTTACAGCAGAAAATCTTTGCGGGGCTCAATCCAGACTAGAAACATATTCCAGATCAAGACTTGCCTTTTCCTTCAAAATAAATGTGGCCAGCTTAAGCATGGTTTATTTTATTTTATTTTTTTAAAACAACAATTGTGAATAACATCTGTAACAGAAGAATGATAGAAGAAATTATTGGCAGTATAGACTAATGGGTGGAGTGAGTGGAAAAGTCAGTTAGGCTGTGATCCTTTGCATGTTTAGACAGAAAAAGGCCTATAACTCCTAGTGCTGGCTGGGGAATGCTGGGAGTTGTAGAACGTTTTGTGTCTAAACATGCTGTGAAGGTTTGAGGCCTAGAGAGGCAAAGGGAAAAAATCAAGCTTAGAGGTGTGGAGTTTTCTGTTGGGAGGGGTAACCCCGAGAGGAGTAGTTTCATTTCTCCACTTAAGTTTCCTTTCTTCAGGTTTGAAGCAGTGCTTTCATTTTTCAGGGAGGAGGGTATATAAAGCGAGGGAGAGAGCCAGTAAGAGCAGAGACAGCCAGAACCTGCAGTGAGAGCAGAGTCTGAAGAGTGAGCAGGAAGAAGCAGCCTAGAAAAGTCTAAGGATGGCTAGGGTAAAGGAAATTGCATTTTGCAACTTTAATTTTCTTTTAATGCCTTTTGTATCACTCAGCTGTATTGTGTAAATACCTTTAGTTGTGATTGCTTGCTTTAATTTACCAGTAAACTGTTTTGGTTAAACCCTGTGTCTATAGTGTCAGTCACCCCACATGTACAGCCTAAACCCCACATTACTGGGAAGGGGAAGTTCAAAAGAAGGAAGATGAGACTCTTAAGGAGGCAAGAGATCCTTAAACAGTTGCTCAAGGGGTCCAGGTCATAAGGGGAACCTCGACGCACGCATAGGATTGGGCCTTTAGTGAGTAGGATGAGAGACAGGGGTTTGGATTAGGCAGGAGGGTGTGTGTGTGGGGGAGTTAGTGAAAGCATAGCTATGGTGTTAGGTGTTTAGAACTATTATTTATTATTAATATAAATAATGTGATAAATAAATAATTTTAAATCTGTTATTGTATTTTAGATCCCTGCACTGCTGCTAGATTTTATTTTGGTTTTTATTTTTATACTTTATTTTTATAATTTAAAGTTTTTAGAATGTATCTTATGCTGTATTTTGTGGTTTTAATTGTTGTGAACTGCCCAGAGAGCTTTGGCTATTGGGAGGTATAGAAATGTAATAAATAAATAAATAAATAAATATTATTATTATTTATCACATGACTACTTGTTCTAGATGCGGAGTTCTGACCAAAATCCAGTGCAGATCCACTGCTCCACTGACATATATATTGTATTTTCAATGGGGCTGTGCACCACCTCGTTATGAAGCCCAAATAACGAGGTGAAGCGGGCTCTTTTGGAGGAAAAGCCTCATGATATGAGGCAGGTCAGAGCAGTACCGAGGTGCCCTGGGGTGAAGCGCCCCCCCGAAGCGCCTTCTCCACCTCATATATTTGGCGGTCTACTGAATGCCACAGCACTCCAGACAGGTTGTCTCCCAAATGTATCTTCTCAATGCTCATGTGGAGGGGCAGGAGGAGGAGGAGGAGGGAGGAGGGAGGCAAGCGGATGCGGGAAGGTGGGGGAGGCGGGAAGGCGAGCGCAGGACGACGAGGGAGTGTGCTTTGGTGAATAGGAACTCTCAGACAGAACCAACGTTAGAAGTCTCCAATCAGAGAGAGTGGTGGAGGAAGGGGGTATATATACTTTGGCGAAAGGCTGCATTTGGGGATTGGGCTAGCTGTGTCTTTGGGAGAGGGCTGGTCTATGGGTAGATGATGATGTATGTGTGTGTGTTTGTGCACGTGTGCATTCCTTGGAGTTGTTGTTTCTGTTTCTTCATTTTTGATCACCATTAGGCTTTCCTCAGAATTTAAATTTATAGGAACCGTCTTGGTTGTAGTGGGAGCATTCCCTTCCTTCGTTCCTTGATCGTCCCTCCCCATTGGGACAGTGTCTTTTGCAGCACCTCTTCCAGCCGCTTACTCCTATATCTCCAACTCGTTTGTTATTTGTATTTGATTAGATTCATCTGCCCTTTCTATTTTTGTTCCAACTGTCATAAGTTTTCCTTGCAAGTAGCTGCTATGCTCCCCCTCCCCCGGCAGTCCTGTGTTTGTTTGTTTATGTCAGTTTTGGACTCTGTAAATGGGAGCGTTTGTTGTGTAACATCAACCCTTACTTCTGTTTTCTCCTTTCTGTTTCCTTGTCGTGTTTGTCGGTCAACTCTGTCTCTTTTACATTTTTATAAACCCAGTCTTATTGTGATTTTTAAAAACACTGACTTCTGTGCATGTTTCCCCCCTTTTAACTCATATTCAAGCATTTAGTTTTCTGTCTTTCTAAATTCTTAAAGAAAGGCATATTATAGCAGCCTATGTGTGCAGTGTTTGTCTCCTCCCGCCCCCGTGCTGAAGTGAACTGTCTGTGACTTCTCTGTGTTGATCCTCCCCAAACAGACATTAAAAAAGGGTTTTTTAAAGGGTTTGATTTGGCTGTTATTTAATCACCTGCGCTGTCGCCCTGTACTTCTTGAAGTTATCCTGCCTTCCATAAAAGAACACGAAATATAAAACAATAAATTAAAGACACCCGTCATTTGCTTAGGTAGTTCTGCTTTTCTTTAGCTCTTGTGTGTCTGTGTCTGTGTCTGTGTCCGTGTGTGTGCTAGGCTGTAGTTCCACCAGCACTATATGTCCAAATTTCAAGGCAGTGTTGAAAAAGCACAAGTCACATATTCCTATATTAATTATTTTGATAACAGTCCACTGTGTGGCAAAACAATCCAGCGCAATATGAGTCATCTTCAGGGTGTTGGCAGGGGCAGAGGTGGGGAGAAGTTACAGTTCTTTGCTTTGGGAGTTTTCCTGGAAAAACTCAAATTTCACCTGCATCTAGCACACAAGCTGGTGGGCCAAACTGCCTGGGCTTTGGGGAGTGCAATGCCCTGGAGGGGGGCTGGGAGAAGCCCAGGTTTCACACACATCCGTGGAAACAGGGAGAAGTTACAGCTATTGGCTTTGGGAATTTTCCTGGAAAAAATCAAATTTCACCAGTGCCTAGCACGCAAGCTAGTGGGCCAAATGCCTGGGCTTTGGGGGGTGCAATGCCCTGGAGGGGGCTGGGAGAGGCCAAGGTGTCACATGAGTGTGTGGAATCAGGGAGAAGTTACAGCTCTTTGCTTGGAGAGTTTCTTTGGAAAACCTCAGATTTTAACTCCACCTAGCAAAAAAAAAAAACACTGGGCCAAAGTGTCTGAAATTTTGCAGGTTGTCTCCTCTCCAGGAGGGGAGAGAGGTCGCCAATTTTCATGCCTGTATCCTAAAAACTAGAAAAGTGATGACCCCTTGTGTTTTCCCATGCAAGTCAATGGGAAAACGCCAAAACCGCGAGCTCCAGATATCTGAATTTCGCTTCGGATTCGGATCTTAGTCGGATCGGAGGGGGTCCAAATTGGTCTGAGGCAGATCGGGGTCGCTTCGGATGGTCCGAAGCAGCATCCGAAGCAGATTAGGGGTTCTGTGCACAGCCCTAATTTTCAATACCTGTGTGCTGGTTTGGGTGGATTTGAAGTCCGGCATATCTCACCCCACATGCTGGCTTTAGATTATGCAGCTAGGGGTCTAAAGAGGAGAGTCCTGCTGCTCCCTACAGATTAGTAGGTGGTGGCAGCTGATGTTTTGGGGAGTCCTAGGAAAAGTCTGTGAACCCGGTGACCTCTGGGGGCTAGGGCCCTGTGGGGGACCCCTTGATTTGTCACATGTTGTTTGGCCCTAAGTCCTACTTATTTGAATGGGAGACAGTTAAACACCTGCTCAAGTCTGCCACGCCCATGAAGGTTCCTTGTAACATCTGCCTGTTTTGTTAGGTATGCTTTTGTATTGTTAAATTTAACCCAGGTAAGCTGGGTTAATAATGTGTCAGAGAGTGAGTGAAAGGTGTGAGGGGCCTGAGTGTGATTGAGGATTCTGAGGTTATATAAGGAATGAACTGACGGGGACTGAAGAAGCAACATCTAGATTTGTGTGTGGGATTTTAGGAGGAGTAGATTAGGTAGGGAAGTTAGGAACAAGCACTGATGAATAATAATAATGTACAACTTCTCATGTTTTAATAAATCTTTATTTGTTTTAACAATCCAAATTCCCACATGTTGTTTGATTTTACACTACCTTTATTATATCTGTTTCCTGGTTACTTCTCCTGTAGTGGGTTGAGAGAACCAATTGAGCATATTGAGTTTCTCTGGAACCCAGAGAGGGTAAGAAGGCCGAAGCTCCTGGGACAGTGGGTACAGCTGTCCCAAAGTGAAAGCAGGTGTTCCTGAGGGGTTTGGTTCTCAGTTTCAGAGGTGGAGGCTGGGGAAAAGGTGGAAACTTGGGCGGGAACACCACACTCCTCCTCCCTCAACTGTCACCACCACCAGCTATTCTAGCAGGCTCTAGAGAGGCTGAAGACAGTGGAAAGCAGGGCCATTCCTCCAGCCCTGCTGAAAGACTTATTTTTCCTCTTCCCTCCCCATCCCCTTTTCCTTGTGTGTCATGTCTTTTTAGATTGTAAGCCTGTGGGCAGGGACTGTCTTGTTTTAGTGATTATATATGTAAGATGCTCCGGGACCCTTTTTGTTTAAACAAACAAACAAACAAAATACAGAGTCACCCTTGTTTACGAAAGAGTTTAAGAAATGTATATCTGAGAAGGAAAAACTGTAGTTCTGTTCAGGCTGCCGCTGTTAAGACAGGCCTCCCTCTGAGTGTTCAAGAATGTTGCCATATAAAGGAATGTGAAAGTATGTTGTAAGCAGATAAAAAGGATGCGCTGGAAACGTCTTGCTTTCTGTGTGTACGTGCTTTAACTGTAGCAACCTCTGTGAGTGTTTCAGTATCTGATTGGCTGAGCGCTGTGGCGCAGCAAGAAATTGCAAAGTTTATAAGTTACTGTTTATCTGTACCAGGGCATTATCTTCTTGTGTGTGCAATCCACCCATGTTAGTATGCTCTTCGCAGAATCTGCTTGCATGGTCCTCCTGATGTGTGCGGCCCACCCATACTAGTATGCTCTGCTCAGAATCTGCTTAATAAAGGCTTATAGTGTGAGAAGACCCCCAGCCTGCTGTGGTTCTTGGGAAGGTCTGAAAACTTTCCTCCTCATATCCCATCTCTCTTGAATTTTATCAGGATTTTATACTAACTATATTTCTTTGGGACAGTACAGGTATCACTAGCTATTCCAAGTGTGTGTGTGTGTGTGTGTTGCTGTTCAATGTGTCTGGTCTTCAAAGTCCAGTGGGTTTCCTTGGCATGTGGCCACTATTGTCCTTTTTTTTTTTAAACCTCATTCATAAAAGCAACAGAGAGGGAATACTTTATGTTATTTTGTGTTTGACTGGTAACCCAAGGAAACAATCAGAAGAGTCCCTCTGAAACGCTCTGAAGAATCCCTGTCTCTTTGGAGAAGAATGAGAGAAAGCCCATTGCTGGATTTCTCCTGCCAAGATCGCTCAACATTCGTCAGCCTCTTTAAAAAAGAAGCCCGCAGTCCTTTACAGCTACAGGCAAAGTCTTTCGGTTACAAGGTGTTTTACAATCCTCTTGGTACTGTAAGTAATGAATTGTGAGCCCTCTTTAGATTCTCATGTACTTGAAGCTTTTTGTATCGTCGTTCTTTCCCCTCCCGCCACATCTCAAGACTCCTATAATATCACTGCCCTATAATGACAGACGTGTTGGGCAGGGCAGTTGTGAGATCCCTCAGTGATTGATGCTATGGAAGAAACTGAATAGCACTGATGCAGCTCCAAGTCCCCCCCCCCTCTTTCAAGCGCTCCTTTGGTTCAGGTCGTGGTGTCATGTAGGTAAATTGAGTCCAGAAGTTGTGGATCCTCCAGTGGAATTTTTACATTTATCCCTTGCAGCTGTGGAGAGTTTAGACTAATCGCAACTCTCCCCGGCATACCATCATCTCTGTAATTTGAAAAAGGATCAGGAGGAGCCCGAAGGCTCAGAAAGTCTTGAAGAAACCTTTTGTCTCAAAATACATCATCACATGTGGAAAGGGAGCACTTGTTACCTCAGCGCGAGGGGCCTGAGGAATGCTGGGGTCCGAGATGTCTCTGGCAGCCTTTCAAGTGTCCTTCAAAAACACAGCACACCTTTCCGCTACAAAACAGCGTCTTGGGGCCTTCAAGCCGGTTCCTGGCCAGTTTGAGCACGGTGGCCGAGGATATACATGCACGACAGCAGCATCATTGTACAGACAGTCAGAAGGATTTCCTGTGGGATTAGCTTTGGCTGCGTGTCTTCTGTGACAGGGACAGGCAACCTGCTGGCCTCAGCCTAATTTCAAAAACCCTATGCAAGCAATCAGTTTGGACCTCTGGTAAGAGTGATCTACCCCTCTCCGGAATGAGGAGGGAGGGAGAAAGAGAGAATGGGATGGCAAAAAGAGAGAAAAGGCAGTGGCCCCACCCACTTTTGGTTCTGGCCTCACCCACCACTGGCTTCAGCCCTGCCCGCCACCGGCACAGAGCCGGTTCTGCCATGAGCCAGTGTGAAGCAGTTGCCTCAGGCAGCAGATTCTGGGTGTCATAATAAGGGCAGCAAATTGTCAGTTATTTACTTAGTTATTATTGTATTTCTACTGCTAGGGATGGGGAGAGGTGCTTATGGGATTTCCTGTCTCATGTACCGAAATAACTTGGCTGGCTTTGGATACTGTGAACCTTGATTGGGGGTGGGGGGGATCATTTGCTGCTCTGCTTCGGGCAGTAAAATGTCTATGACCCCTGGCAGATTTTCCCAGAGGGAATATGGCCCTCGACAGAAAAAAGGTTCTCCTCTCTTGCTGTACGAGAACTCATATTTACCTCCATTACATATGAATGCAACAGAAACTTGACTATGTAAGTCAACATAGACTTATTCTTGTCAGAGAGGTAGCACGGACAGCAGCTTCCTGTCAAATTCACGGATTTCCTGTCTAAACACTGGAAGGATTGCCTTTGTTGGAAGCCATTTTTGCTGCTCCAGTTTGAATTAAAGTCCTATTCCTAGGGGACTTTTCTTTCCAACTAGGTACAATGAGCTTGATATATTATTTATTTATTACATTTCTATACCACCCCATAGCTGAAGCTATCTGGGCAGTTGACAAAAATTAAAACCTCAAGGTACAGTGTAAAACAATATAAAATATAAAAGCTTAAAACTACAATATAAAAGTACAACCAGAATAAAACCTAGCAGCAATGCAGAGATTTAAAAGAGATTTAAAATACTGATTTAAAACAACAGAGCTAAGAGACTAGAACGTTAAAATGCTGGGAAAATAAAAAGATCTTCCCCTGGCGCTGAAAGGAGTACAATGTAGGCATCAGGCGAAGTAGTACACTTTTAAGAAAATGGCAGTTAGTGTCATGGCACTAGAGCGAGATGGATCCAGCTGAGTCATGCAGAGGTGGGCAACTTGTGGCCCTCTAGATGTTTTGGTGTACAACTCCCATCAGCCCTAGCCAGCGTAGCCAATGGTGAGGGATGATGGGCGTTGTAGGCCAAAAGATCTGGAGGGCCACATGTTGTTCATGCCTGTCCTATAGGATAGTGCTTTCTAATGATGGGCATGCTGGTGAAATCTAATTTTATCAGGCTGCTTGTCACGCTCTGCATGTTGAGCTTTCATTTCTCCCTTTTAAAAAAAATGGCCAGCTGTCTTCGCCGGGCAGTGCTGGTTCTACCATTAGGCAGAGTAGGGCGCTTGCCTCAGGCAGCTGATTTTGGGTGTCATAAATGAGCAGCACATCGTTAGTTATATCGTTTATCGTTATTACATTTTTACTACCAGGGCGGGGGAGAGGTGCTTGTGGAATTTTGTGCCTCAGGTGGCTGGCCTTGGAAAATCATACTCTGCACCGTGATAGGTAGCGATGGTGGGGCATTTTTGCTCCACCTGCGGCAGCAAAATATTTTTGGGTGCCAGCAAGCAACTGCTTCGCAACACAGTCCAGTTCATAATGTGGAGATGTGGCGGCAATAGCAGTGGCAGGAGAAATATGTGGTGGGCTTGGGAGAGGACCCTGGAGAACATATTCCCCCTACACTTTCTTTTGCCATGTCTGCTGGTTTATGGGAAGCAGATCCAGAAGCCATGGGAACTGAACGTCAGCATGGGTTCGTTTAATACAACCGGCAGAACCTGGTATTCTCCAGATAGGTAGTGTAAAGAGTTGTTGTTGTTGTTGTTACCTTTGAGAACAATCATTAGAGATCCCTGGAAGTGTTTTAAAGCTGGGTGGGAGGCTCAAGGACATCAGGATGTGATGAACATTGCCTACCTTCCAGTCACTTTATAACATTTGCTTATGTAGGGTGCTTCCAGACAAGGTTTTTATGCTGCAGTCGGCCTACCTCATTCACTGCAGTTTACGGGCGATCCAGACGTTGTCATCTTCCACTTCTAAACCTCCCGTGCTTCTCCACTGCTTCTTCTGCCTTTTTTTTTTTTTACCTTGGAAAATCTCCTAAATCTCAGGGATACTAAACAGTGCTTCCAGATGCTGTGGCAGGCACCCTCTGCTTTGCATTCTCCCAGGACATGGATTGATGGGCTCGCCCAGTCCCTGCTCCTGGCCAAGCAGCTGAGCAGGGAGTGGGTTGACTGGGAGACTGGCACAGCAATGGCTTCAGTGGTGTGGGAGTAAATGAAAGAGGCTTCTTTAATCACCTGTAGGGAGGCTTTTAAATATATATATATATATACATACATATACATATACATATATAGGCCCATAATATACTGTTGCTGAAAGCTTTGGGAACAAATTGGGTAGTGGGAAATATTTGGAGGGAGTGCCCACATGATCCATTTCTAAGAAACAGGAAGAAGCAAGTTAGATCAGCAGCGAGCAAACCTCTCTATATGCTTAAGGTACTTCCTTCTCTTCTGCCGTCAAATTCCCCAGACCAGTGGATTTTCCTCCACTCTGTGTAGGCGTCCAAATGTGTGAAATGTGATGCTAAGCAACAAAGTGTGGGTGCACACAAGGAAAATGCACAAGTATGTTGTAGCAGCATGCGCTCTGTGTGTGAATGAAGATCACATCTTGCTGCACAGGTCTAAAAGTTTCCATAGGAAAAACCTGGGACATGGTTTTCTTTGCCTGTGTGTGTGCGGTGTGTATGAATGCATGTGCAAATGTCATGTGTGAGTTTAGAGTTGTGGGGGGGGGGTGAGTAGTGGGCCCATAACATCCTGCTAGGCCTGGGCCCATCATGGTCTTCCCTAGACCTACCTGAAGGTGCAAAAGACTGAACTTGAGACTTTCAGCTTTATTATTTATGCATTATTATTTATTGGCAATATTTACAGTCAGGGCCAGAAATATTGGAACAAGGATAACTGTTTGGGCAGTTGGCCTCTGTACACCACCACATTGAAGTTGAAAGGAAACACACCCTGATGGGAGCGAAGTCAGGACTTTCAGCGGTAATTCAAGGGGTTTGACAAAAGTGGGGCACTAACCATTCAGGAAGTACAGCAAGTGGCATATACACACACCCATCGTTGCTGGCTCATAAGTAATGGAACGAATGGCTGACAAGCAGCTGCATGGCCAGGTGTGGCCTGTTTCCTGGGTACCCCATGACCAATCGAGCAGATAAAAGGCCTGGAGGTGGTTCTGAGTGTTATATTTGCATTTGGTAGCTGTTCACTGGAACTCCCAACATGACGTCCAAAGAGGTGTCCATGTGAGTGAAGGAGGCCATCATTAGGCTGAGGAAACAAAATAAACCCATCAGAGAGATAGCAAAAACATTGGGAGTGGCCAACACAACAGTTTGGAACATCCTGAAAAAGAAGGAATGAACTGGCAAGCTCAGCAACAGCAAAAGGCCCGGAAGACCATGGAGACAACTAAAGTGGATGACCTAGGGACGGACGAAAGTCCCTTACCTGATCCCGAAGCTTGCTTCGCGGTGGGGGGGAGGCGCTCCGTCCCTCCTCCCGAAATTCTGGCCGGGGGGGGAGGTGCCCCGTCTCACCCCGCCGAAATTCTGGCCAGGGGGAGGCGCCCCGTCCCTCCCCGCCGAAACTCTGGCTGAGGGGGAGGCGCCCCGTCCCTCCGGCCGCGAAACCTCGTCTCCTGCCGGGACACAAATGGCGGCGGCCGTAGCTGCTGCCATTTGCGTCCCTGCAGTCAGCTGTGATAGGCTACGTAAATGTTTACGTAGCCTATCACGGCTGACTTTTAAAAAAAGAAAAAAAGCGCGTATGCAAATGGCGGCGCCCATGGGCGCCGCCATTTGTGTTCCTTATTTTGGCACGTGTAGTCTACGTAAACATTTACGTAGACTACGACAAAAATAAGGGCAACGCTATTTGTTTACGTAGCCTATCACGGTGTTTTTTAAAAATCTAGCCGTGATAGGCTACGTAAATCTTTACGTAGCCTATCACGTTTGTTTGTTTGTTTGTTTTACTTGGAAATGGCGCCGCCACCAGGGACTTTCGAGCAAGGTAAGTCCCGTCCCGGGTGGGGGGCGTGGGCGTGGCAGACTGTTTCTCCACCAATTTTGGGGGGCCGAATGCGCTGGCATTCGGCCTCCCCGAGATTCGTGGAGAAATTCTCTGACATCCCTAAATTAACCGCAGAATTCTGCTCATGGTGAAGCGGAACCCTTTCACAACATCTAGCCAGGTCGAGAACGCTCTTGAGGAGGTAGGCATGTCATTGTCAACATCTACAGTCAAGAGATGGCTTTATGAATGTAAGTACAGAGGCTTCACAACAAGGTGCAAACCACTGGTAACGCTCAAGAACAGACAGGCCACATTAGCCTTTGCCAGCAAACACCTAAAAAAGGCTGCCCAGTTCTGGAATAAGATTCTTTGGACTGATGAAACTAAGATTAACTTGTACCAGAATGGTGGGAAGAGAAAAGTATGTCCTTCCTGAATGGTTAGTGCCTCACTTTTGTCACACCCCTTGAATTACAGCTGAAAGTCCTGACTTCGCTCCCATCTGGGTGTGTTTCCTTTCAGCTTCAATGTGGTGGTGTACAGAGGCCAACTGCCCAAACAGTTATCCTTGTTCCAATATTTCTGGCCCTAACTGCATCATGAAGCTGGTACAAAGATAGCTCTTGGCTGAGACAAAGACAAAGCAAGCAGATACGTTTTCAATAAATGCCTAAAGCACACCAGTGCTGATGCCTGATGTACCTCAGAGAGGAGATCAGAAGGCTTGTCTCCATATCGTCGCCAAGCAGAAATCTGTAGGCCACAGCACAGACCACAGGCCCTCTGCTTGAAGATTGTAATGGCCGGGAAGGTTGGTGTAGAGAGAAACGTTCCCTGAGGTAACCTGGTCCTGAGTTGTATAGGGCTTTGTACACTAATACCAAATCTAGCTCGGTTGCAGTCTACCTGCCAGTGTACATCCTGTAGCTCAGGAGTAATATGTGCATGGCAAGGAACCCCAGCTGGTAACCTTTCTGCTGCATTCTGCACTAGCTGCAGCTTCTGAACCAGCCTTAAGGGCAGCCCCACATAGAGCGCATTGCAGTAATCCAGTCCTGAGATTACCACTGCGTGGATCACAGTGCCAGACTACCCCTGTCCAGGAACAGGTGCAGTTGTAGAGATGTTAGAGAATTCCGCCACGGACTCCAGTGAGGCCGGATTCTTTAGAATCCGCCCCCCCAGAGTCCGTGGTGGAACGGAGCAATCCCCCCCGCCACCCTGTGAAATTTCCCCAGGACAGACCCTACCTTTTGTCAGCTGTCCACTGCCCTCGTCTGCAGCCGCGAATGGCTGCCCCGGTCTGTGGCTGCCATTTCCCTCCCTACTTTAGCTGTAGATTTTGCCCTTATGGATTTTGCCCTTATGGATGACCTTTATCAGGAGAGGGTCAGGGGGAGCATGGCTCTGTTCCTCACAGCGGCCGCTATGCCATTTGCGTCCCTGCTCTTTGCCGTGATAGGCTATGTAAATATATATGTAGCCTATCATGGCTAACACAGGGACACAAATGGCGGCTGCTACGGTGGCCGCCATTTGCGGCCGCAGCCCGGCAGCAGATGGAGGTCCGGCTGCGGGTGGCCCCGGCCGGCAGCTCTACGGACTTGCTGCAGAGCAGAGCCAGCCGGGGAGGATTCCGGAGGGAGGGACGGATCGCCTTCCCCCTACCGTGAAAGCCCCGCACTGGGATGGGGTGAGTAATCCGTACACCCCTATGCAGTTGGCATTCTAGCCTAAGCTTGTGGTAAGTGCTATGCAGTTGGCATTCTATTCTAAGCTTGTGGTAAGTGCACTTGGGCCTCCAATGACAGTGATAGATCCAGGAGCGGCCCCAAAGTGTGAACCTGTTCCTTCAGTGGGAGTACAGCCCTGTCCAGAGCTGGTAATTCCCCTAATTCCCAGACCTGGGGACCACTCACCCACAGTGCCTCCATCTTATCTTCAGCTTATTGTCCCTCCTCCAGCATCGATCTAATCAGTGTTCAAGCATCAATCTAGGTTGTGCACAGCCTCTCCTGATTCAAATGTAATGGAGAAATAGAGTTGAGTGTCATCAGCATATGAATGACACCCTTGTCGCAGATCCCCTAATGACTACACCCAATGGCTTCATATAGATATTAAACAGCACTGGAGATCACATAGTAGCTTGAGGCACCCCACAGCAAGACTGCCAGGGGAATGACATATAGTCCCCCAATGCTATTCCCTGGAACCTGCTGTGTAGATAGGAGTGGAACCCCTGCAAAATGGTACCCCCAATCCACAGAGGTGAACCAGGAGGTTACCATGATCAGTGATATCAAAGGCCACTGTGAGATTGAGTAAGAGGAACAGAGCCGTGCTCCCTCTGTCCCTCTCCTGATAAAGGTCATCCATAAGGGCAACCAAGGCTGATTCCATTCCATTACTGGGCCGGAACCCAGACTGGAATGGGTCTAGGCAATCTGTATCTTCCAAGAATGCCTATAGTTGGGTCACTACCACCCTCCCAAGCATCTTGCCCCAAAATGGGGTAGTTGCCACAGGGCAGTAGTCATTACTTCTGGATCCAGGGAGGTTTTTTTCAGCAAAGCATGTGCTCTACTAATAATCAGTAAGCATCACAGCTTGCAATTACTGCCCAGCTGAATCCCCTGGTACTGTGTAATATCAAGCGTATGTTTATTTTCCATATACTGGGTAGGTAGAAAGCATGTCATTAAAGTTTTGATTTCACCTATGGAAAGCTGAAGATATCCATGGAAAGCCCAAAGATGCCAAATTAGTTCAGTTAAGCAAGAATTCTCCCGGGTATAATTCAATGCTCTGTCCATTGGACTCAGTTGGCTAAACCAGCCTTCCCAAATCCGGTGCCCTCCAGATCAGCAGGGGACGGTGGGAGTTGTAGTTGAAAAGATGTGGAAAGTGCTGTGTTGAGGAAAGTTGGGCTAAAAACTTACTAACGTTAGTCCGGTATACACAGCTTGACTGAGTAAATCTGTACAGTGTATGTGGAGTGCACTGTATTTGAACTGACAAAAGAAGAGGTTAAAAAATATTGCCACCCGTTGCCAGTCTCTTAAGCTGTCCAATATGCCTGTTTATTAAAAGATCTGGAATATCTCCCCTATGAATTCAGCTCGCCCAGGAATAACATATTTTTAAGTGGTTACAGCCACACAGGAAAAATTATTTTTGGATAAGTAGGTCAGCCCTGTAACAGCACAGGTGTTTCTGCATGTACAAGACACAGCAGGAAAATATTTTTAAATAAATAAATGTTGCAATGCAAATTAAATAAAGAGGGTGGGCGGGGGGGAGGAAGGGAAAAAACCCACCTCTCAGCCCAAAAACAACCCCTGCCCATGAGCCAGTATCCTTTTTTAATGAATCTGGCACCATTTCAAAATTTCTGCTCATAACCATGACTGTTTGATCTGTATGAGGTACAGCAAACAATTGTAAAAGAGTTTCTGGCAGAAAAAAGAACGATTGGCGTATGCTGGTAAGTATCAAAAAGTTCCCACTTCCAAATCAGCAATAATTATGTGCACCATCAAAAAATTAAATAAATACACCACACCTGCTTTCTCTGGCACTGTGTCTAGACGGTGTAGGCTCAGCAAGTGGAGTTTTATTTATTAAAAAAAGAGAAATGTCAGGACTGTAGATAACCTGGAAGAAACCAAGCCTGCTGACCTGGGAACCCAGAAAGTATAGCCACATGTTAATGTCACTTCCTTGTGAGAGGTGGCAGCCTACTTGGGAAAACATAGTTAGGAGGCATGTCTCTTGCCATGTGGCTCTGCTTAGAGCAGGGGTGATGTGGGAACCTGTAGCCCTACAGATGTTGCTGGACTCTCATCCTCATTTACTCTCATCATCCCCAGCTGGCATGGCTAATAGTCAAGGATGATGGGAAGGCCGCAACATCTGGAGGGCTGGCAGTTCCGCAGCTGTGGTTTAGAAGCTGAGACTTCCCACGCACAAGGTTCGAGGCTGCTTTTGAACCGAGCCAGGTTGCCTTGGCACCGCCAAGCATTTGGGGGAGAGACTGTAGCCTGATGGTAGAGCACATGTAAAAGGCCCCAGGTTCATTATGAGATTAAGATCCGATTAGTGTAAAATATTGTGTGTTTGAGGTGGGTGGTTGGGTGGCTGCCCAAATAGACACCCAAGTCCATTGATTTTGTTCAGACTTTAGCATGTTTCTACCAGCAGGGGGCACTGCAGTGTGACATTTAAGGAGACTAGTACAATCTTATCGGAACTAAGCAGTTATTTTAATACAAAGAGGCTCAACCTTTATTTTAGTGAATGTCACTGGAAAATGGCCAAATTATCATCTGCAAGTTGAAAAACCAAGAGTTATTTTTAGCGAGATGACTAGCTGGGCAAAGAAAAAGGACAGAGGACTATTAATGTATAATGAAGGGGCAAAATAATAAAATGCATAAACATTTTTGTCTTTTTAATCTTGCAAATGACACACAACGCCTGACCTCACTCCCTTAAGGTATTTGCACAGAATATGCAGGCATAATTTTAAGACCAAGCAAGGGTCGTGGTAACTGGAAAACACTCAAAAGAAGGTCACCAAATCACTGTATTGTGCAATGCAGAGACAAGTGTAACAGAAAATGCCACAAACATAAATTATTCTGATTTTTTGGTACCCTCTGAAGTCTTTGCCCATTCCTGGGAAGTGCCAAAAGAACCACAAGTAAACTGTGTTTTCGTGTTCCAGGTGTGTCCATTAAAGCACTGCTTGCAAAATGGCTGATACCAACTACAGTACACTTCACTGCTCTTACACATGACAAGGTTTACAGTGGAAGGACGCAATCCGATGGTCCCTAACGGGGTGTCATAGAATATACATCAGAGAACATACATCAGGGTGCAGAACCTCAGGCCCAGGGCCAAATCCAGCTCTCCAGTGCTCCCAATCTGGCCCGATGAGGTTCCCCATAAGCCCACGCCCCCTTTCCCCTGGCCCCACCTCCTTTCCCCCATCCACTGATCATTTGGTGATTTCCTGGTGTTTGTGTAGTTTTTTCCCCATTCTAAAAGATTGAGATGCCGCTCAGCCAGTAAGAATTTTAAGCTGAAGTATGCTGGGGTTTCTTGTTTTGGAGGGCCTGACACTTTTGCCTTCTCCCCACCCCCACTGGAGTGTGGCCTCCAAGACCAAAGGCGGGCCATCTGTATAGGTGAACTAGGCGCCTGGTTAAGTAGGGCGCCAAATTTGAGGGGGAAAAAATACAAATTTAAAAGATGCCAATGAAATAATAAAGATGTCATTATTTCAATTTCCATGTGTGTACAGAGGGAATATGACTGAGGCTGTGGAGGTGAGCGAGGGACCGACTGGGGATGATGGGGCTAAGTCAGGCCGCCTGCCTGCCTTTGGGACCCGGTCCTCCCTCAGGCGATGCAGGATGTCCTCCTGCTCTGCTGCTGCTCCCAGTTGGAGGCAGGGAGTGAGAGCCCCGCCCCTCGCTGAGATCAGCTGCTTCCTTTGCCCTCGGAGGGCCAAGCCTAGGGGTTGGCGGCACCTCGTTAGCCATGTCGCCCTGAGGGTGCAACCAGGACCCTTCTTCCAGGACTGTGCTCATCTCCTTTGTTGTTTTTATCAGATCCTCTCTGCCGATACAGCGCTTAGTAAAAAAAAGCCCAAACATTTTGGGCACGTTTTATTGTAAATGATAATATTTCTGCTTCCGAAGATGCCGGGGCGGGAGTTGCAGGTGGAGGTCGCCTCTTCATTAAATGGGAAATGGGCAAAATGTTTCCCAGTTTACCAAAAAACCTTAGCCTAGATCTGCCTTGGGGTTTGGGGGTGGGGGCGCCGACTGCATGGTTCACCGAGGGTGCCAGTTGCTGGCAGCTAGTCTAGGGCCACCTCTGCCCAAGCGCTCCCCCAAAATGGAATTTGGTCCTTGGGCTGAAAGAGGATCTGCACCCCTGATAGAGCTAGAGATAGAGACAGAGATATAATCAGGGGTGCAGATCCTCTTATACATACATACATACGATCTCCCTCTCCACCCATACAATAGAAGGTCTGTGAGTGGAGAAGGTCCAACCTCACATGCCTCCCTGTTGTGGATACAGGAACCTCCGCTGCTCTTGCCGCCCTATTGTTGGTGCTCCAGCAATGGTTATGGCAGAAAGGGGGTTTCTGAGGGCAGATCTGGGGAGGCTTTAGATCTACCAGGTGCACGCCACTAGAACAGGGGGAAAAGTATAACAACTGTAGAACTGGTGTCCTCATATTTTACCTCCCATTGCAATCATTGAGAAGGAAAATCCAGGGGAGTGGGACAGCCCAAAGAAAGAAGGCGGGTGGGGGATGCCCACCACCACTTTCTGGCTTGCTAGCGCGAGCAGGGCTTTGAATGTGGGGCTTTCTCCAGCTTGGATTCTGTCTCTCCCTCCGTCATAGGATTGCGCTGCCTGCACATAGCAAGCTGCCTTATGCCAAGTCAGACCACTGGTCTATCTAGCTTAGTATTGTCTACACCGACTGGCAGCATGTTTCCTAGATTTCAGGACAAAAGTCTTTCCGCCCCTTGTCCGGAGAAGCCGGGGCTTCAACCTGGGGCCTTCTGCGTGCAAAGCATGTGCTCTGCCACTGAGCCGCAGCCCCTCCCCAAAGAGTAGAGCTAGGGAGAAATAATGAGTCAACCAAAAATTCTGACCCAGTAATTCAAGAAGAAACAACATGAAATGATCCCATCCCAGCTTTGTTTTTCCAAGCCATTTTGCTCATTCTTCAGCATGTTTATTTGGGAGTTAGTCCCACTGAACTCAATGGGGCTTACAAATGAACCTGTTTCAGTTTTTGGAGGAGTATTTAACACTGAACCTCTGGAATAAAATGAGCTGTTCAGGAACAATCTGTCCGCTTTGTAAAAATGTTTTTTCCCCTGTAGATATTAAGCAACTGTTCACTATAATGGTGGTCCCTGGTGAGTGGTGAAGGAGGCAACTTTTTTTTAAAATGGTGGCAGCCATTCTGAATTCCCCCAAATTCAGAAAGCACCTCAGAGCAAGGGGTTTTGGGAAAAACAAAATGGTGGCAGCTGAGATTCTCCCCCCCGCTCCCGAATTTTGCTTTACAGCCAAAACAAAATGGCTGAATTCGATGGCTGAAAAATGGCCCTTGTCAATTTAGTGGTCTTACTGAAGAGCTACCTGCCCTCAGATGAACTCATCTCTTGTCTGGGTCACTGTTCTGGGTTGTACCATTGGCTGGAAGGAGGCAAGCCTAGAACAATGAAGCAACAGGCAATCTTCACTGAGGGCAAGTAAATCCGATGAGGCTGTTGGGAGCAGGGCTGGCCCAAGACATTTGGCTGCCTGAGGTGAAGAACAATGAGATGCAAAGGGATGTGTGTGTGTAGGGGGCTACCCCATCCACTGAAGTATATGGGAAAATGTTTGTGGGTGAAAGCTTCATATGCACATTGGGACTTTTGAGCCTGCAAGGCATTATAGGGATGAGTTGATCATGTTAAAAACGCAACAACAACAAGAAGTTGATGCATAATGCCAGCACGAGCACACCCATGTGGAGAAAAAAAACAGGAAAAGATAAGAGAAGAAGCATACGAGGAAATGAAAGAAAAGTTATGAGCCGCACCTATGTTTTGAAGGTGCGTGCAGCTATAATTCATACATTTTTTTTCCTCTGAGAGAAAACAGCGAGAGAAGACACTGTGAACTCTTGCCTTCCAAAATGCAAAATGTAGCCTGAAGTGATGGAGAGGAAGTGTTTGGTTTACTTCATCAAGCTCTGAGTTTAATCCAATAGGTGTTCTGTTTTGCAGGGCGAATTAAAAACACACACACAAACGCCATAAATGTCTCTCATTTTAATGGCACATTTATCCATAAACCGAATGTAAGGGAAATTCTCAGAATTCCCATGATAAGCACTTAGCAGTCCTTTGAAACTTATGATATGGCAATAAATATAGTTTGTAACCATAAAATTAAGGTTATGGGATCTGGTTCCTTTTTATGTTACGTTAGCTACATGAGCCGCTAGCAAACAGAGTACAGTTCATTTTCCTAAGATTTGAAACATAGCTGATGAAGCACAGTACAAAACAAGGGTGGAAAACAAACAGCCCATTGTCCACATTTAGAGCTTCGGAACTAGATAAAACATCTCAACACATTTGTGGTCTCTGCAGCTGTATGTAAGGACGCCAAGTGCCAACCAGTAAAACCATATTCCATCACACAATCAAAAAAGTCTAAAAAGCCAGCAAAAAAACTGATTGGTTGGACCAACAAATTTCCATCAAGCTTTGGCCCTAACCCAGCCTTGGCCATGCTGGTGGAGATGCTGGGAGTTGTAGTCTAACCCACCTGGAGGGCAACAGGTGGAGGAAGACTGTCCTAACCTATTGCCATATAAGGATTCATCTGTTTTCCCCCTGGTCCTGTCCAGAGGGCAAATAGTTTTGAAATCAAAAGTTGGCAGCCCTAGCTGCATCTTCAAAACACACATGGTACAGATGTTCTTGGGCTGTACTACTGCTCGGGAATGAAGGGAGGAGGGTAACCACATTTTTGAATGCTTCAGCACATCAAAAATTTCCATCATGTAGAAAATTAGCATGCTAGGAAGAAGCCATGGCCATGACCTTTCTTCTGATATTCTAGCTTTTTCCCCACAGGTGGGGAATTTTTGACTGGAGGAAGCATTCAGGTAGGTTTTGACTGGAGGAAGCATTCCCCACTTGAAACATTAAGTTGTATAGTCCCAGGAAGTCTACCATTTAATTTATCTTATTGTGTAAATCAGTAGGACTGTATTGCAAGAAGAGAAGAAATCTTGTATCTTTGCTACATTTGAAAATTATGCTGAAATAACATTCATTAGTAAGTCAAGATGAGCTACTTCTAGACTAAGGCTGGGGAACCCCCTTTTTATTTATCAAGGGCCACATTCCCTTGGGGATAATCTGCTGGGGCCTGCATGTCAACGGTGGGGCAGCACTGGAGCAAAAGGTGGGCAGGGACGCCCCCTTCTCCCTCTGTCTCTCTGTCTGCCTCTCTCTGTGTGCCTGTCTCTCATACCCCTGCTCTCTCTCTCTGACACCCCCTTCTGGTCTCTCTTTCTTTCTTACACCACCCCCCTCCCTCCCTCCCTCCCTCCCTCTGGCACTACCTTCTCATTCTCTCTCTCTGACACTACCTTATCTCTCTTTGACTGATACCCCTTCTCTGTCTCTCTCTGTCTCTTTCTGACACCCCTTCTCTCCCTCCCTCCCTCCTTCTCTCTGGTACTTCCTTCTCATTCTCTCTCTCTCTCTGACACTACCTTCTCTCTCTTTGACTGATACCCCTTCTCTGTCTCTCTCTGTCTCTTTCTGACACCCCTTCTCTCCCTCCCTCCCTCGTCTTCCCCACCCAGCACGCTGCCAGGGGAGGGACAGATCGTGTTTGCCAGAGGAATTATCTGATCGTTTGCAGGCACTTTGGAAATTAGGCTGATGGCCACATGTGGCCCAAGAACAGCAGGTTCCCTATGCCTGCTCTAGACTGAAAGCTTTTCAATGTAGTATCTAATGGATATTGGCTCTGAATGTTGTTATCACATTTCCTTACATGCTTATTATCCTAGGTCCAATTTCTGCCTCATGCATGAGATTTCTGGGGCCAATCAGATAGGTCAAACTAAGTTGTATATACAGTTATACACATTTACAGGCCACACTGTGCCTTATACATTTGTGGATGGCACACTGGAACACAGTGGTGTGATTTTATAAAATGTTAGTTAAACCTTCTCATGCTGAGAGTTCGTAACCTTTTCAAGACTCTTAATGCTACTAAACAATAACAGCAAGCAAATAATATCCTGTTTTAAGAAGTGCAGCTCTTTGGAGTGTCAGTCATGAGGAATCCGAGGGCACTCTCCATTGTGTAAGCTGTGATGTGGAAATGATGAGTACTCACTTTCAAAGAAGTCCGGCAAATATCAAATGGCAAGCCACATACTAATGCAGGTGGGAGAGCTGGTCTCTTTAATTTTCTATATTGTATTTCTTTACAACAGGGTTAGGTAACCTGAGGTTCTCCAGATGTTACTGGACTCCAACTCCCATCAGCCAGCATTGTCCATGATCAGGAATGGTGGGAATTGTAGTCTGACAACATCTGAAGGGTCACAGTTTCCTTACCCCAATTTACAATTTTTATGTGCCACTTTTCACAAAATACGTTGTCAAAGTGGATTACATTAAAAATTTTGAAGAAGCAACTAAAAACATAGCGATAGAACGATGGGTTGGAACCAGCCTTAATCATGCTTATGGTAGACCCACCAAAATTGATGAGATGTAAGTCAGTCGTAACTAAATTAAGTCTCATTGATTTCAGTGGGTCTACTCCAACCATCACTAAGTCTGCAATCCTATGCTTACTTACCTGAGAGTAAGCCCCATCAAACTAAATGAGACTTACTTCTGAGTAGACATAGGATTGCACTGTAAGTCTGGATCCAACTCTACATATTTTTGTTTTCTTGGACTGGGTCGGGGGTAGGAAAAATACAGCCCATGGCCTGCATGTGGCTGTCCAGGGCCATTTGTGTGGCCTCTTGGTTGCTGCTGCTGCTGCTGGCAATACCAGCATCGCTGATTCTGCAGAGAAAGATGGCTCCCCTCGCACACCCTGCTTCTCTGCAGGAAGGGACTCCTGACAACCTGACAAACAGAGAGTGGGGGGACCAGGAATAATTTGGGGTACTGGATACCTCTTTGGAGATCTGATCTGTGGCAGTGGATTTGGACATCTGTTGGTGTGTTTAAGCTGTTCTTCTGGTGACAGGGTTCAGCCTGACCAGGATCCTGGGGAGACCCATCCAAGGAGGAAGCATGCTGCCCTGAGGAAAAACCTAGCATAGCAGGGGATTCTGAAGAATGCACTGAGCTACCCAATTCCAAGGACATCTTGCCACCCTCAGTGACTCTCCCCCTTCACCTTCTGAAGCCCAGGAGCAGAGATGAAAGCCGACCCAGTGGGAAATCGAGACCTGACTGTGGGGTGGACATCTAGCTGCTAGGAAGCTTCATCATCAGGGGTCTACTCAGGAGGGAGTAGCCAGCCAGGGACCAGGTGTATCTTGTCACCAACACATAACCAGGAAGGGTGGGGGATGTCTGTAGAAACAGCAGTATCTCCTGCACCTTTTTTGGGATATCAGTTCCCCATAGGTTTCCTTTGAGCAGTCCTGGTTCTCAAGAAGCTTTCTCTTGGCTTCCGTCGCTGTTCCGGTTCTTGCAGACTATTAACTGGTCTGCTATTGACATGCATCATCAATCAATCAATCAATCAATCGGTCAATAAAAAAGACAGGACAGCAATTTGCATAAAATTTGTATATGCTAATGTATATGTATAGATGCAAATTTAGAAAGAGTAATTATAATTTAAATAGAAATACAGTACGTCTTACCATAGTGTGGAAGACTGCGACTAGGTGACTGTGGGCTTTCTCAGTCTGCTGTTCAGGTGCTGCGATGGGCGACTTGAAGGCCCAGCTCTTCCTTCTGGTGGCTGTTTATCTTTAAACTGGACTTGGACTGGACTTCAAATAGAGGACACTTTCAAAATATAGGGTAATCCTCTGGCAGCCCTTCCAATAGAGGACTGTCCTCTGTAAAAGAGGACACACGTCCACCCTACCTATCTCAAGGAGCGTCTCCACCAACACCAGATAGGCCGCTCAACAAGATCAGCCTCGGATGGCCTTCTGTCTAACCCATCAGCCAGGACAGCTAGGCTGGTGAGGACGAGGGAGAGGGCCTTCTCTGTGGTGGCCCCCACTCTGTGGAACTCCCTCCCTAGGGATCTCCACCATGCCCCCTCTTTAATGAGCTTCCGCCACGCATTAAAAACATGGTTGTTCAGGCAGGCATTTGGGGTGGGCTAGGGTAATTTTAGAAATGTGATGTTTTTAATGTTGAATTTTATTGTATGAACTGTTTTTATTGTTGTACATCACCCAGGGTGGCTGGGTGACCAGCCAGATGGGCGATAAATAAATAAATAAATAAATAAATAAATACCAGCTTATTTGGAAATAAACTAAAAGAGCCTTCCCCAATTTGATGTGTTCCAGATGTTTTGGATTTCAGCTCCCATGAGCCCCAGCCAGCATGGATGATGGTCAGGAATTCTGGAAGTTGTAGTCCAAAATACCTGGAGGGCACCACGTTGGGAAGGCTGCACTAAAGTATTGCAAGATGTCATAAACCTTCAGTGACTTCATGCCGAAGGAAAGCAAACCCGAGTAAGTGCTGTGCCCCTTGAATTTCCTACTGCTTGGGCAAGTGGGGTGAGATGAGCGTAGCAAATACGATGAGTCCACGCTCCATGAGCAACAATGCCTCTGCCATACCATCATCAACTCTCTGTCTCTCTAGCCTCATCAGGCTAGAGCTGACCCAGTTCCCACATTTACATTTTATAAATGCGTTGGTTAAATATGTTGCAGGAAAGCCACAGGTTAACTGGGAATGACAAAGGTCAACATGGAATCTTAAGTGATATAGTTTATAATAATCATGATGACTGCACTTTTTTTTTCCAGAGAAAGGAGAGCAAACTCCATGCAGCTGCACCTGCAGCAAGGCTATATTTTTTCTATGGCAGTGACAGAAAACATGAATCATAGATTCTTGCAGATTTTTCCTGTGTACATCATTGGCTTCCCCTTATTTATCACAATTCCTATAGGGACTAACCCTGGCCTTGACTAATAAGTATGATGTGAAGCTCTGGGATATGAGTATATTGTACACATAATTTATGAAAAAAAGAAGTTTATTGTAGGAGATGACTCAGCTGTGCAGCCACTGAAAAACAAGAGGGAGGGGAAATGCTTACATCTTGACCTTAATGTTATCAAGCCAAATTCTACTCTAATTTGTTTCCGCCTTGACTGGCTCCATTGAAGTGAGCCTGCAACCTGAAATGCAGGAGTAGATGAAGAATCAGGAAGATTTCAGTTCACCTGCACTGTGAGGATAAGCCAACACAGGAGTCGGGTAATCGGTTTGGAGGCTCATCTCTCACAGGAGATTGGGCAAATACCATTCAGGCAGTGGAGGCTGGTGGCTCCGATGTCAGTGGGACAGTGAATCTGCTCCGGGTTTCAGTCAGAACCAGTCAGAACTCTGAAGGAGCTATCCAAGGTATAGCTCCTTTAAAGTGGTGTGTCCTAATGCTCAGACTCCTCCCCTCCCTCCCCACAGAGAAGATGCCTGGGGGCGGGAGTAAATTTGGTCTAGCTATGGCACCCAGCGAATTTGTCCATCCAGGAGCCCTGCTGGATGCCATATTCCCCATGGCCACTTGGTCTCTACAAAGGAGGAGTATGGGGCATACACAGAAGCTCCTCCCTTCCTTTGCACATGAGCGAATCAGCAATCCAACCACAGAGGCAGAGATCAGATCGCTGATAGCAACAGCAGCGATTCCAAACATGGTAAGCCTGAATTGAAATTACATAAATATCATGTTTAGAGCATGCTAGGCAGAGGACGGGAGAGGCAAGCTCAAGTGAGGCTCTGGCCATGTAGCCCCAACAGACTCACTGCATCTGCATCTGCATCCATTAGAATCATAGAATCATAGAATAGTAGGGTTGGAAGGGGCCTACAAGGCCATCGAGTCCAACCCCCTGCGCAATGCAGGAATCCAAGTCAGAGCATCCCTGGCAGATGGCTGTCCAGCCTCGTCTTGAATGCCTGCAGTGTGGGAGAGCCCACCACCTCCCTAGGGAATGTGTTCCATTGTTGTATTGCTCTGACAGGAAGTTTTAAATTCATGCCATTAATGGGGGTAAGGCTGAATCCAGGATTTGAGGGCCCTTGGCAAGAAACCCTCCATGTGCCCTCTCCCTCAGTGAGTGTCCCTCCTCACCACCATGGTTACCAGCAGCTAGTGCTCCTCCTCCTCTTTCTCATCCTTGCTACCACTTGCTTGCTTGACAGGCGGAAAAGCCAGAGAGCAAGCAGGCAGGGGCATCTACTGCTTCGCTTTCTCACCATCACCATTGTCTGAGCCAGAATGAGAGGCAGGTGAACAAGCTGCAATGGTGAAGAGGAGAATCAACTCCAGGGAGCTCTTGTTGGTGGGCCCTCGCTGGGGTGTGGGCCCTCAGCAGGTGCCCAACCATGCCAACCCTTGATGCCGGCCCTAATTGATAGATTCACCTGTCCCTACTCTGGAGGATGGGAGTTCAGATGGAGAAATAGTAGTGGGGAAGGTGCCACGCCCCACTCCACCTGTTTTCCCACTCAGAATTAACATCTCTGAAGAAAAGCAGCTTGGGAGCACCATTTTAAGTAGGAAAACAGATGGAAGGGACAGGGTTAAGCAGTTCCTTCACCTACTGTTCCTATGCTCAAGCTTGCAATTTCCTAAGGCTGCTTTGGATTTTAAAAAAAGTCAGTGCAAAATTACTCATAACTGCATAGGGAGGTTCACCTGAATCCCCCCTCCACACATTGAAAGACCATGTGATTAGGGATGGTGTGGGCACCCAACTAGGTCCAGGAACCCACTGAATCCTGCCTGTCCACGCCCCTGTACCCAGCTCGGCGAATCCCCCCACCCCACCCCTGCGCCATGTGAGAGGCCCGGCCTTACGGCAGCCACCCATTCTCCATGAGAGCCCCATTTTAGCGCAAGATGGGGACTCTGTATTTTTCATAGGCCTAGTGTTGTGCACAACAGTGGCCATAAAGGGTAATTGCAGCCATATTAGAGGCCTCGAATATGGTCGAAATGGCCCTTCACGGCCGTCATTGTTCACTGCAGTAGATCTATGAAAAATACAGAGTCCCCATCTTCGCTAAAATGAGGCTCACGCAGAGACCAGGTCGGCAGCCAAACAGACAGACACCTTTGCTGCTGCCGAGCCCCCACTCCCGAAAGCCCCATTGGCTCACCCTGCACAGCTCACTGGGTCTGATAAGAAGCGGGAGTTCAGCAGGCAAAGCGCAGGGCGGGCACAGGGGGTTCCAGCCATCCCTACATGAGATAGGGTAAGAAGCACCCTACCCCGCCCCCAGCCATCATCCATGCTGATTTACACATGGCTCCTCATCCTCTTTCTCATCATTGCTAACACTTGCTTGCTTGACAGGAGCTTGCAGTTATTGCTGCTCCTGCTCACCACCACTGTTGTCTGGGCCAGAGCAAGAGGCAGGTGAACAAGCAGGTTCCAGTGAAGAGGAGGAGCAATGCCAGGGGGCTCTTCTCAGTGGGCCCCTGCTGGGGTGTGGGCCCTCACTAGGGGCCCAACCATGCCTACCCTTGATGCCAGTCCTGAGTGGTGAAAGCAAAGAATACCATTCAGGTGAGATACAGTCGAATTAATTTTTGTAATATCATTTCCTTAGGCTAGTAGGAAAATAGGAGTTGCAAAAGGAAATTCCTTTCCTAAAGAGAGATTTCCCACTGTGGGGTTTCAGAGTTATCATTAATGTTTTGAAGTAGCGGTGTCGCAACTACTACTGCCATGCTATGGTGGATCCCCTCTGAACTTGTACACAGCTTTTGGATAACTCTAGTTGTCAGTCATAGCATCAATCACCTGGCAATGTGTTTGCATGGAAACACCCCTTATTGATGTATTTCAGGCGAACGCTCGGGTTTCTCGGGTTTGAGAGAGATTTGAATCAGCAACAGCTACGGCTTCAGCATAAACATGGTCTATGAAGTCTGACTCTGAATTAATACTGCTTTTCTCTCTTTCTCCTGGTCCATCTGTGGAGTAGGGGGGACACTTTAGATGCACAGGGAGGGAGGCATGGGATGACACCCAGAACCAATGGCCTGTTGTAGGGCTGAGGGGTGGTTTGCTAACCACCCTTGCTGTGTTCAGACCCTTGTGTTGTGTAAACCAACCATGTGTGAAAACTGTACTCGTGATTCATGGACTAGTCACACGTAACATCTAGGGTGGCCATTTACAGATTATTACAAAAGAAGGCACAGATTTGAATAGAATTTACATATGCTAATTTATGTGTATAGACGCAAATTTAGAAATAATGACTATAGACAGAAATGCAATACATCTCACTATGGTAGGGATGTCTGTCATCACACAGGGATAATGGAGATCTACAGTGGAATCAAATGAGTTCAGATTTCTATGGATCTGACCCGTGGATTCCACAGTAGACTGGCTTTCCCTGAGTCACATGGGTTCTGTGGACGTGTGGACTGGTTTCTACTTTCTGGAGGTTTATGCAAATTTAGTCATAGAAAAATACATAAAATAAAAAACACCTGCTGAAAATGTGCATTTCCCCCATAAGTTAAAGCTAGAAAATGCAGGGGGGGGGGGTTTGCGCATTTTCACAAGCATAAATTTGCACAAATTCAGGAAATTGGAAAAAATCCAATTCTGTGAATGAGTGGACAACAAAATGAAAGGCACCTGATAAGCCCCGAAACACAGACAGAACAGATTTTACAAAATCCATACATACCTATGATCAGATGACCTGTGTGCCTGCTCAGTCTGATGTTCCTGGTGCTGTTGATAGGCAACTTCAAGGCCCCTGTTCTCCCTTCTTAGGGTTCTTTATCTTTATACTGGACTTGGATTGGACAGCCCTTCAAATGGAGGACTGTCATCTGTAAAGGAGGACACATGGCCACCCTAGTAACAAGCAGTGGCCCCAGATGAAGATGCGTATTCCCATTCACGTGAGAGGATGCACTGACAGTTCCATAGTGGTATGCATAAGCATTGTGATGTGGATGGGGAATGTGCATCCAGATGTGTATAAGCACCGGCAAAGCATGAATACAGCTATTTGCCAATGCAGATCTCTCTTGTGGGACTGGGAGAATTTGCTTTGGGCTTTCTTTTTAAATAACAATTCTGCAGGGGCTGGAGAGCTCACTCCAAAATATAATAGAGGTTTACAAAGAAGGCAGATATAACCATTTGGTAGAAAGGCCTCTTAGAATGTGAATTCTAATTTCTTATGAAAAGTTTGGAAAAATATTTATAGCCATGCCATCAATTTCTGAGCACAGGGTGGTGGGGGAAAAAAAAGGAAAATTAAAGAGAGGATTAAGGAAAACTGTGAAGGCACTGAACATACAGAATTGTAGAAACTTCCCTGCATATAGCCAAGGAAGAATGTAACATTTAGGAAAAGACGAAAGGCTACAAGATCTGATATGATAGAACCACTTGTATCTGTTGCATTCTTTCCATGTTTAGTTTGAAAACGCCTTTTATGGGCTTTCAGTATATTCTTTGATTTCCTGCCAATATTTACAAAAATAAAGAGTTAATCCCGATCTCAAGTAACTTGCAGCACAAAGCAATAGAAGCCTGGCTTGGGATACAGAAGGTATGCACCAATCTCCCCTTCCCTGGACTGCTCTGGTTTTCTGCTTGTGTGGGCAGCAGTGTGCAAGCACCAAAAGGTGCTTGCACACCGAGCCTAATCAGTCCTATGGGGATCCCTCCACACATGGATGCTGTCCCTTTGTATGGGCAGTGTCGGCTCCTGGTTGTTGAGTGGCCTTGGGCAAGACTAAGGTGTCCACTTGTGAATCATCAAAAAAGAAGACACGCATTACCAAAGAAGAGGACAAAAGAGGGCACATATGTAGTTGCATATAATTTGCATATGCTAATTTATATGCATAGATGCAAATTTTGAAATGATTATTATAATTTCAGTAGAAATACATTATATCTCACCATAGTGTAGAAGACTAGGTGACCTGTGTGCCTTCTCAGTCTGCTGTGCAGGTGCTGTTGGTGGGCACCTTCAAGGCCCAGTTCTTCCTTCTGATGGTTCTTTAGCTTTAACCCAAAATTGGACTGGACAGCTCTTCAAACAGAGGATGCCTTTAAAATAGAGGACAGTCTTCTGTTAGCACTTCAAAGGAGGACTGTCCTCTGTAAAACAGGACACATGGCCATTCTAGGACATCCTCATTAGACTGAGTGAGTCTCACCTCCCAGTGAGTCTACTTTCTCACCGCCATTTTCTCTAGCTACTTCTCTTCCTCTTCCTCATTCCTACCACTCACTTACTTGGCAGGCAGAGAGCCAGTGAGCATGTTGGCAGTAATATCTACTGCTCCTCCTTCTCATGACCACTATTGTCTGGGCCAGAGTGAGAGGCAGGTAACCAAGCAGGTTACAATAATACGAGAGGAGGAGCAACTCCAGAGGTCTCTTGTCAGTGAGCCCTTGCTGGGGTGTGGGCCCTTGGCGGGTGCCCAGCCAAGCCTTCTTTTGATGCTGGTTCTGCATGTGGGAAAGGGTCATGGTCTTAGTACTTGTATAGCATTTTCCCTTTAACTGCTCTAAGAACTTCAGAAGTGTTATCTCAGTAATCCTACATAATAGCCCCATAAAGTGGGTCAGTATTATTTTTTTATTTTGTTTTTTAGTCTTTCAGTTTCGATGGATGGGTGAGGCTGGATGTGGGGGGGGGCAGTGATGAATGAGGTTCTGGGCACATGTTATCATTCATCTTCCTTCATAATTACTGCCACTGAGATGCAACCTAAATGCTTATAGGCTATCAGCTCAAAAAGAAAGCACAGGAACAAGACACCCATGGAATCTGCTCTTAATAGTTCTGAGAATAAAGATTAGCCAGATTTCAAGTACCAAGGCGCCTGCATCCAATCAGGTAAGAGCTGAGAAAATCTTAGAAAACTCATGTCATGTTGTTTTGTTTATACCCTTCTGGTGCTTTTCATAATAGTAAAAATGTAGGCATATCTTGAACAGCTAGTAGTTAGGACTCATTCACACATTACACAGAGCATGTACAGAGGAGAGAGCAGGATCATGTTATGTATGCTACAACTTGAGCTAATATATTGATAACTTTGCTTAATGACTGGCTGACATCCAAGAAGAAAAGTCCTTGACTTCAGACCCAGACTGGCTCCCAGATTCTGGGACAGAACACGAGCCTTCAGAAAAGAGATGAGATGCTGATCTTTGACTATAACCCAATGTCTAGAACACTAATTAACAAAAGACATTCCTTTCTCTCAGAGCTGATAAAGGCCTGAGTTGCCATAGGAAATTACTAAAAACTGCATAGCTTTCCTCATTAATTAATGTATTTATGTATGTATGTATGCATGTCTTGCCTTTCTGTGAAAAAATGGCGCTCGATGCAGCTATCAATAACATCCAGGTTAAATACTAAAAGCTTAATTAAAAATAGCATTACAAACAAATAAATTAAAAGGACAAGAAATTAAAAGGACAAGGAAAAGGCAGAAGTACTCAATTCCTACCTTGGCTCAGTCTTCTCCTGAAAGAGGGTCTAGGCGCCCCCTGGCAAAGGTGAAGTATAGGTTGAAGGGGCAGGATTGCAGCTTGAGATTGATAGGCATATGGTCAAGGAATCCCTAATTATTTTGAATGAGTTCAAATCTCCAAGGCCAGATGAACTGCATCCTAGAGAAATAAAGGAACTGGCAGAAGAACTCTCAGAACCACCGTCTATTCTCTTTGAGAAATCATGGAGGACGGATGAAGTGCCAGATGATTGGAGGAGGGCTAATGTTGTCCCTATCTTCAAAAAGGGCAAAAAGGAGGAACCTGGGAACTACAGACCAGTCAGTCTGACATCAATCCCTGGGAGAATTCTCGAGCAGATGATAAAGCGATCAGACTGTAAGCACCTTGAAAACAATGCCGTGATTACTTGAAGCCAACATGGATTTGTCAAGAACAAATCCTGCAAGACGAATCTGATCTCATTTTTGGATCAGGTAACTCCCTTGTGGACTGTGGGAATGCTGTAGACATCATATACCTCGACTTCAGCAAAGCTTTTGACAAAGTGCCCCATGATATCCTGATGAGCAAACTAGCTCAAAGTGGGCTAGATGAAACAACGATCCGGTGGATCCACAGTTGGCTACAGAATCGGACTCAAAGAGTGCTTATCAATGGGACCTTCTCAAACTGGGGAGAGGTAACAAGTGGGGTACCTCAGGGCTCAGTCCTGGGCCCAGTGCTCTTCAACATTGTTATTAATGACTTGGAGGAGGAGGTGCAGGGAATGCTAACCAAATGTGCAGATGACACCAAATTGGGCGGGATAGCTAATACTTTGGAAGACAGAAACAAAATTCAAAGTGATCTGGATAGACTGGAGCGTTGGGCAGAAAACAACAGAATGGCATTTAATAGGGATAAATGCCAAGTTCTGCACCTAGGAAAAAGAAACCAAATGCAAAGTTACAAGATGGGGGATACGTGGCTCAACCACACTACAAGTGAGAAGGATCTTGGAATTGTTGTCGATCAGAAGCTGAATATGAGCCAACAATGTGATGTGGCTGCAAAAAAGGCCAATGCTATTTTGGGCTGCATTAATAGAAGCATAGCTTCCAAATCCCGGGAAGTACTAGTTCCCCTCTACTCAGCACTGGTTAGGCCTCATCTGGAGTACTGTGTCCAGTTCTGGGCATCACACTTTAAGAAGGATGCAGATAAACTGGAGAGGGTTCAGAGGAGGGCAACAAGGATGATCAGAGGACTGGAAACAAAGCCCTATGAAGAGAGAGTGAAAGAACTGGGCATGTTTAGCCTTGAGAAGAGAAGACTGAGGGGAGAGATGATAGCACTCTTCAAGTACTTGAAAGGCTGTCACAGAGAAGAAGGCCAGGATCTCTTCTCGATCATCCCAGAGTGCAGGACACGGAATAATGGGCTCAAGTGACAGGAAGCCAGATTCTGGCTGAACATCAGGCAAAACTTCCTGACTGTTAGAGCAATACGACAATGGAACCAATTACCTAGGGAGGTGGTGGGCTCTCCCACACTGGAGGCATTCAAGATGAGGCTGGACAGCCATCTGTCAGGGATGCTCTGACTTGGATTCCTGCATTGAGCAGGGGGTTGGACTTGATGGTCTTGTGGGCCCCTTCCAACCCTACTATTCTATGAAAATACAATAAAAACAACAGCAGCACCAGAAACAAGCAGTTAGGGAGGTATATGAACATAAGAGAGAAAGGGCTAGTTGTGGGAGAAGTGTAAATATCTGGGCTGTTGTTTTAGGTTGCTTGCTGGTAGGGAGACAGAGAAATATGTTCTTGTGATGCCTTTGAGGCCTTCATAGAGGATAAGAGGAATTGTTTTGCAATATGTTTTTGGGATGCCTTTTTGAGAATTTTCAGTAGGAGAAGGGGAAACAACTGAGAAAAGGGCCCCATCTACATGGGGGGATTTACTCCAGTTCTACTGCACCTCACAGACAGTCATGGCACGGGATATGTGCTCCCCTCCACAGCAAGCATGGATTTTCATGCTGTAAAACCCGCTTTTTTGCAAAGTGGTTTTGTGACAGTTTTTCCTACTGTGGTGGCTTCAGTGCAGTTTGGGAGTCTGTGTGACCTCAACTGGCTTCTGCATGGACTGGAGGAGCAGCACTGATTGGCAGAAGGGAAAGCTGCATCATGAAAGGGTGGACATGAGGAGAGAAGCAGGCTAAACATGTCTACTCAGAAGTAACTCATTGACTTCAATCGCACTTTACCAAGTACGGGAATGGAGAGAGGGGTCCAAGGAGTTCCTTTGCCTGTAGTTTTAATCTCTACTTGGAAGTAACTCATTCCTTTCAATTGCATTTTACTGGGTATGGGAATGGAGAGATGGATCAGGAGAATTCCTTTGCCTGTAGTTTTAAATTTCCACTCATCCAAACCAGTGGAAATGCACAGTTGTTGTTTAATGAGTTTAAAAGCTGATTGCCCCCAAATGACCCTTACTCCTGCCGAGAAGGGGTGGACATGAGGGGAGCAGCGGGCTAAACATGTCTACTTGGAAGTAACTCATTGCCGTCAATTGCTCTTTACTGAGTACGGGAGCAGAAAGGGGGGTTGGGAAAGTTCTTTTGCCTGTAGTTCTAAATCTCCACTCATCTGGACCAGTGGAGGTGTGCAGAACTTTAATGGGTTTAAAAGCTGATCACCTCCAAATGACCCTTGCTCCTGCTGAGAAGGGGTGGACATGAAGGGAGGAGTGGGCTAAACATGTCTACTTGGAAGTAACTAATTGCGGTCAATTGCACTTCACTGAGCAGGGAGCAGAGAGAGGGATGGGGAGCAAGCCTCTGCTCATTTGCTGCGTTGCACCTACCCAGTTGATGACGTACCATTCTACTCATGGGACTCCGCTGCCCACCCAACTCCGAACCAATGTGGTGTCAGGTGCCATTTGCCCCATGGAAGTGGATTTTTAAAATGCATACACCACTTTACTGGCTATGTGTTCCACGGTAGGAGCAAATTCGAATTCATGAAAATCCGGCTTTAAGAAATTTTTGGGTGGGTAAACTTCCTTTTAGTATGTTTCAGTATTTTATATCATTTTTAGATTGGAAGATTGAAAAATATAAATATTGTTCAATAAATATGTATCTTGTACCAAAAGAGTTATAAGAATGTTATGAACCCATATGTAGAAATAATTCATTGGGACATGTAGTCTCACTCAAGCTGGTCCTTTCTGTCATGGAATAGTAATGACTGACCCCAGATTTCAGTGAGTTTCCTTTCAGCTTTGGGGCGCTAATCACCTCTTATCAGAGATCCTTGATATGTGCCAATCTCAGCTGATCACGCTTGCTGACTGCATTCACCACCTCTTATGTACATTCATCAAAACACATGAAAGACTCTGTAAGCTCATCATAAACTCTACCTATGCAAGGATTCCTGATTGGCTGTGCATTCAAAGTATATATACGTTGTATGCATGAACTGAAACTCTACCTATGCAAGGATTCCCGACTGGCTGCACATTCAATGTGTATGTACTTTGTATGTATGTAGGCTCTTCTGTGGGTTATGCCAAGTGTGTGTAAGAGGTGGTGACGATGTGTGTAATCCTGCTCCCCCTCTATGCATGTTCAGTATAACATGTGAAGAATCCTATTATCCTTCTAATATGGCTGTAGGTTCTGATATTAAAAACAGAGCAGTTTTAGTTGAATTGTCTATGCTGTACCACATATAAGGGACAAAATATTTAATTTATGAAGCTGCCTATGTTCTGTGTCAATCCATTAGTTCATCATTTTACACCAATGGCAATGGCTGCTCTTGTCTTCAAGCAGAGGTTTCTGCCAGCCTTACTACCTGGGATCCTTTTAAAAAGATGCCAGGGATTAAACCTACGACTTTTTGAATGCAAAACATGTCCTCTACCAGTGACCTAAGGTCCTCGCTTGTCTCTCACTACTTAGAATCCATGAATATGGGGAGTGCCTTACATGCTGTGCTTTCTTTATGTAGCTATAAAAAGACATTAACATCTCTGGGATGAGTCAACCATTTTGCTTGAGTCCTGTTTGCACCAGCAGGAGCAAGCAACTTTACTCTAATGGCTGGCTGCTTTGATCTGAATGCAAATGTTTTGTGACCTGGGTCACTTATCAAATTATTTCTCGAGGGGTGAAATAATTCAGGCAAGAAAACGAACTTGCAAGTAAGCAGTCCATTTTTCAATTGCAAGAAGATTTGCCAGTCCTTGGCTTTGAATTATCATTAATTTTTGCCAAATAATGTGCTAACGGACCAAAATTTGCCTCTCATATTCCCTAACTTGAATCTAAAATGTCATATACAATATTGTTATATCGCTTTTACTCTAGGGACCAAGATGGCCTGAACTTAACATGCTAACTTAGATTGGAAATCTATGTACTGTTACACTCTAACACAGGCTCTGAGTGGTTGCTATTAAACAGAAAAATAAAAATCATTCTGCTAATGTGTAATTAATAGTTTGGCATTTCCCTAGAGCTTAGCCCAGGACCCTTGTCTGTTTCTGTTTTGTATTACTGAACTCCCTTGCCAAATATTTCCAGATCGTATAGATTTAGACAGGACATGTTCCAGAACTTGGAGCATTCTTATTTTGACTTTTATAGTATTTATTGGTGTAATGAAAATAATACTTTGACAACTTCCCAATTAAATGGCAATATTCACCCATAAATAGCTAAATGAAGTGTCAGAACGTTTTTTCATTACTCATATTAAGTGGGGATGGGATTTGCAGCTATTTGGGTGCAGATCCTCTGTGTGTGTGTTTTTACACTATGGTTTTACTCAACCTCTTCATTGGCTGGTTTGGATGTAATGCTAAACTAGAGTTTTGTGTTACGAGTATAAACTACAGTAAGCCTCAGACTTATGTGTCCACCCCACCATCCAGGGCTGGCCCTACCTAGGTATGTTGGAGAAATCCACAAGGGAACCAAACGAGTTTGGATTTTTGTGAATCTGACTCACAGATTCTGCAGCGGACCAGCTTTTCCCCTGTCAGGTGGATTCCACGGACCAGTTTTCTAACTTTCCCAAATATTGTGTAAATTTAGTCATAGCACCATACACAAAATAACAAAAATCTCAGCCCCAAATGCAATTTTCCCCAATAGGCTAAAGTGTGAAAATGTGCATTTTGGGTGAATTTGCGCATTTTTGCATTTGCACAACTGGAAATGTGCACAAATTCAGAAACAAAAAAAATTGTTTTTTTTGTTCTGTCAATGGGTGGATGACGGAATGAAAGGAGCCTGACAATCTGCAAAACACAGATGGAATGGATTTTACACATTCTGTACATCCCTAGGCAGACTGAGGCAGCCACCTCAGGCATCAGATCCCGGGGCACAGGGAGTGGCAGCAAGACGTTAGAGTTGTATGTGTGCCATGGAGCCTGCCTTGTGCCCAGGAAGGTCGAGGTAGCCAGCACTGAAGTAAGATTCAACTGCTAGTCTAACTGGCATCTGTCAATGGAATGGGGGCTGCCATCTTGTCCTTCACCTCAAACAGCAAAATGCGTTGAGCTGGCTGTGCCCTCACCTTTTCTCTTTTGTGAGCCAGAGGAAGAGACTGAAAGCATCTGCTTCCAGTTTTAAACTAAGAAGAGTTCCTTTTTATATCTTAACTTGGTGAAATCTTTTAACTTTGGTAAAAGTTAGTTGAAACTTTAGTTAGTTCAGACAAGCCAGGATCAAACTGCAGCTTAGGATTCTGGCTTGTTCACCATCCATAGTGTAAACCAGGGCTGGATAACTTCTTTTCTGTAGAGGGTCACATTTCCTTGTGGGTAATCTATCTGGGGATGCATGTCAGTGGTGAGCAGGACCAAAGCCAACAGCGGGCAGGGCTAGAGACAAAAATGGGTGGGTCATCCATTTCTCTTTCTGCCACTCTCTCTGGGCTTTTCTACATGAGGCTTTTATGTAGAAAAAAGCCTCATTGCGCTCATCATTCCCTATTCATGGCTGTTTACAGGTCCTTTAGATGACGTCATGGCCCTCCAGTTTCACTTCTGTGTCTAACCAGCACTTTTGGAGAGTTTTTGTAGAGCAGGAAAAATGCTTCATTTAATTGTGAAAGCGAAAGAAAGTGCAATTTCCTCTTGTGTATTTGTGCTATTTCAGTATACCATAGTGCTACCTAGAGGTTATGTAGCAGACAAGCAAGAAAGGAAACGCTTCTCATATAGTGTTCAGATTACGATTCTGTGATGAAACCAAAAGTAGATACAGCTGATTAATAGCCGATTAACAGGCTCGTGTAGGAAAGCTCTTTTTTCCTTGGTTCCAATGGAGTTTCCCTCTCTCTTTTTTAGCCCCTGTGTGTGTTGATTTTTTTTTTAAAAGCGTTGGTTGGGAAGGTTTAAACCTTCTCTATCTGTGTGTGGTGGTCCCAATATGGACTGGGCCCCCACACAAGCAAATAAAAGACTGAGGATCAGCTACACACTATGTATTTAATGTAGCATGTAGTTTAGACCTTAAGAGTTTTAGATAGGTATACATTCTGTCCTCATGTAGCATTTAAGCTTCAAATATGCACATGACATCCTTGCATTCCAGTCCAGTGCTTACTGAACCACTAAGCATCCCCATTTAGTGCAACATGATTTTTATAGCTTGGATCCAGACTTAGTCATGCTTAGAGTAGACTCATTGAAATCAGTTGGACAAGTTAGTCTTGTCCCATTGGTTTTAATGAGTCTACTGTTAAGCATGGCTATGCCTGGATCCAATCCTATGTCTGCATACGAAAAACAAACAGATGAAACATATACAAGACAAATACCATCCAGATAACAGATACTCTCTAAAGCCTTAGGCACCATTCATCAACACTTTGAGATACCTCATCTTAAGCACTTGAATGCCTAAGATTTCTCTTTCTCAATAATCCCTGTGTAAAAACTCAGAATGATTTTATTTGGGGCCAAACAAGACATTATATGGAGAGATCCATGTTTGCATCTCCTCATGAATTTTTCTTCTCCTAAAAGCAGCTATGAGGTGAAAGCATCACCAAGGGATCTTTCTATAGCTTTCCTTCTCCTTGAAAAGTGAGAAATATTTTGATTTGTAAAGGGAATGATAATTATTCTACAAACAGGGCTTTCCTGGTTAGAGTTATCATCTATGTGTTCTGTGGCACAATAAGTTTCTCACTTTACAATTAAATTTAGAAGGCTTTTTGTTTTTGTTTTGCTGATGCACATTTTAAAGAAGCAAGTCAGAACATGAAAGTGGGATTAAAGGTTTGTAGAGTCCAAGATGTGTTCTTTTGCAAGGCATGGGATGCAACTAGGGACACAGATCTAGTGCTAGCTGAAACAAGGCTATTCTGGGTCATGCAGACATTGTTCACATGTAACCGTGGCATTCAGTGGCAAATTGTGGCTTAATTAATCCATGAATTCCAGGAATTCATGCCGTGTGTGACTCATTTCTGGTTTCAGGCAACAACCTATGAATGCCACATTTTAGGTTGTTGCCATGACATCCGAACGCAGGCAGTTTGGGTTGTTCATGGGTTAAACAACCCAAAGTTAACCCAAGAACAAACCATGGGTTAACTTTGGGTTGTTTAACCTATGAACACAACCCAAAGTGCCCTGTTCGGACGTCACAGGAACAATCTATGAATGTGACATTCATAGGCTGTTGCCTTAAACCATAAGTGACTCATGTGCAGTGCACTATCCCACAATTCATGTTTTAATTAATCCATAATTTGCCACCAGATGCTGCCATTACGTACAAACAGCCCCACTGTGTGTTTCAATTCTATCCTCACCCTTGGGGCAGAAGAGCAAAAAGCGCATACAAGCTGGGTTTGTTTGTATGGCACAACAACCCATGACAGGCTGTGGCATGTGCAGGGCCCATGCAGCTGCCATTTTGAATATGGAAGCCCCACTCGGGGGTTGTTGTGTTGTGTGAACCCAGCAAGTGTGGGTTATAAGAGGATTAAACAATCCTGAGATAGCCCATAATCTGTTCTAGGTTTATGCAACATGACACAACACAACACGACAACCCCCAAATGGGGGTTGGATATGCAAATTGGCACCTGTGGGTGCTGTGGCTCATTGTGGGTTAAACAACCCATGATAACCCATGGCGTGTTGTCCAAATCCAGTCAATATATCCGTAGCTACATTAGCATCTTCATTTAGAATCGCTGACATTCCCCATTGCTTGTGTCATATATGAACTTTCCCATCCACTCAGTTCTTGGCATACATTGGAGGTCTGTTGAAGGGCTGAACGTCCTGTATTCTGGACTGGAACTCAGGTGGTGTTGTGACCATCAAACATCTCCTGTTCAATGAAAGTTGCAACAAATTGTTTGCTATCATTTTAAATACTGATGAGAACACAGAGCAAGGCCTCATAGGCATCTCTTAGAACAATTGCAGAATCTTTTCCAAACTGAAGGTCTGGCTTCAAAATTCAAAAGTCTTCTTGAAGAAGTTGTTCTTGTAAGGCCTCATTTCTCAAGACTTTTTTTAAATGAATATATGGTTAGAAAATGTGTAGAAGTGAATATATATCCTGTCTACTTATGATGGGCCCATGTCTCTAAGTCATGACATTATCATATGAAAAAGATCATATGATCTATTCTGAATGATAGATAAAAAAGGATATGATCCAGCCTGAATGATCTATTTGGCATAATTTGTTTGTAATAAGTAAAGATGCAATTATGAGGTCAGCTTATCACCTGACAATCATTTTAGCAGCTTCGTGCACCCTTATGAGTATGGAAGGATTCAGAGCAGGATAATAAAAATGTACTTCAAAGACTACTTGGATAATCCAAAGAAATTCAGTGTAGCACCACCTGGTATTATTCAGCCCAAGCATGTAGCTGTTAGACTGAGTGGAATGGCTGGACCTCATGAGTTCTAGTTTTACAGCTTGGATCCAGATGGGGGCAGAATTAGCTGCTACTTGATTTTTGCCATTTTTGTGCACTTAGTTATATATCTGCTAAGGAACAATCATCTACTGTTGTGGCAGTCTGCTGCACTTTGTTCATGATGTTTGCTAAATCTGAATGCAAGCCATTTTACATTTTCATATGCAGGGGTCACCATCTGTGGAAGATCAAATAGTCATTATTGCAGGTAAACTTGCCATCTGGCCAGATTTGGTTAGAAGAAAGATCACCTTGACCCATACCTATCACCTCGTTAAGCACTTGTTGCTCATTCATTATGTGGGATCCCACTACATATTTTCCTTCAAGGAAGCACTTCTTTCCTTGGGACATTGTATTTTCCCAGCACTCAATCAACAATATACTCTTGGGGAAGTGGAATCCTTTCCCCCAATGGGGCCATTGTAATTTGTAACACTGCCTGGAATTTGATGACATGAATGTCACGGGCACCTAGTGGATAGTGCCTGTGATGTCACTTATGGTGAGTGACAGCTTCTCTGCATGAGGTTTTGATCATACACCAGCATTTAGACTGCAGGAAGGGGACTTGTAGGGGAGCTGATCCAGCAGGCCTCTTCTTATGTTATGTTACACTCCTCTTCAGAGATATCTGCTGAAATGACACCCCCCCCCGCCCCCCGGTTTGGCAGATGATTGCCCTTCTACTAATCTGGAAGCATCTCTAGTTTAGAAACTATCTATCAGAGGACCCTCAAGAGCATATTTGTCTGAGGTTCATAATTGTGGATCCAGCTCTAGAGTGGTGTTAATGAATGTCTTCCCTGAACACATAAGCAAGGGTATGCACTTTCAGAGATACACATGTTTAGGGGACCTTTTGATATTGGTTGTACTGCATCTTAGGCAGATTTGTTCCAATGACCGCCTGCACTCTGTCTCTGTCTCTGGGCCGATCTACATTGAGCCCACCATCGCAATGAATTTGGTGTCCCGTCGGGCTAAACGCTCTCGCATTAAAATGTGATTATTCACACTCACCCATTTTCCCCGTTGCAGTGCTTCATCGAATGCACAAGCTTGGTTCACACTCGAGCGCTGTGCTGTTTTCCTGCGCACTTGTCTCATCTCGGATGCTAAGCGGGGTCAGTCCCGGTCAGTAGTTGGATGGGAGACCGCCTGGGAATCAGGCTTCCTGCATTGACCAGGGGGTTGTTGGATCACTTCAAATGAGACTAAGTTTTACCCCCTCCTATCCCCCGCTCAGGATGTGTTTTTTTTTAAATTAAGGTGTTATCCTCGTAGAATTGGGGCTTCTCCGCGATGTTTTTTTTCTAATTGAGGCATGATCTTCGAAGCTTCGAAGTTGTGAAGGGTTACAACTTCGAAGCCTCGAAGATCATGCCTCAATTAGAAAAAAAAAACATTGCAGAGAAGCCCTGATTCTGTGAGGATAACGCCTTAATTAAAAAACACACACATCAAGAGCGGGGGATAGGAGGGGGTAAAACTTAATCTCATTTGAAGGGATACAACAACCTCCTGCTCAGTGCAGGAAGCCTGATTCCCAGATGGTCTCCCATCCAAGCACTGACCAGGACTGACACCGCTTAGCTTCCGAGATCAGACAAGCACGCACACATCCAGCCCTTTGCTTGTTGCTGAGGAAACAAGGGCTGCTGAGGAAGTTATGCGATCAGTAGCCGGAAGAAGGCACGGGGCCGTTGAGAGCTGTGATTGGACAGGAGGGAAATACAAACACCGCCGCATATGGATAGGCGGGGGAGGGGATTACGACCGGATATGGTAGCGAAGGTGGAAAATCAGAGCACATTAAGGGGAAATACCGGGATATTAGGGTATTGAAAGTGGGAGCACAGAAGTGGGAAATTCCGGTTGCAATTCGAGGCGGCTATTGCGTGTTGTGAAAGGTGGGTGGTGAAACCTCATTGGAAGCAAAAAAAGGCGGTAAGTGTAGATCCAGCCTGAGTCTCTCTCTCTCTCTCTCTCTCTCTCTCTCACACACACACACACACACAGGCGTATTCCAAAACAGAATTTGGTTTTATTGTTCAGGAATCAAAGTGTACACATGATCAATCATAGGGAATTAGATCATTGCAGTAATCACAGAATGGTACTTCTTTGAATTCCCGTATAGATTCAGTCAGTTCATATAAGAGGTTTTCTACATGAGGCATTTATTCTGCACTCATCATTTCCTACTCATGGTTATTTACATGTTCTTTAGATGACACTGTGACCCTCCAGTTTTGCTTCTGTTTTTAAACAGCACTTTTGGCAAGAAAATGTGGTATTATTTGTGAAAGTGAAAGAAAACTCTTTTTTCACTTGTGTAATTGTGCTAGGCTGGATCTACATTTACTGCCTCTTTCCGCTTCCAATGAGGTTTCACCGCCCGCCTTTCACACTACGCAGTAGCCGCCTCGAATTGGAACTGGAATTTCCCACTTCCATGCTCCCGCTTTCAATACCCTAATATCCCAGTATTTCCCCTTAATGTGCTCTGATTTTCCGCCTTCACTACCATATCTGGTCGTAGTCCCCTCCCCTGCCTATCCATATGCGGCGGTGTTTGTATTTCCCTCCTGTCCAATCACAGCTCTCAACGGCCCCATGTCTTCTTCCAGCTACTGATCGCATAGCTTCCTCGGCAGCCCCCATTTCCTCAGCAACAAGCAAAGGGCTGGATGTGTGCACGCTTGTCTGATCTCAGAAGCTAAGTGGGGTCGGCCCCGGTCAGTAGTTGGATGGGCAACCGCCTGGGAATCAGGCTTCCTGCACTGAGCAGGGGGGTTGTTGTATCCCTTCAAATGAGATTAAGTTTCATCCCCTCCTATCCCCCGCTACAGATGTGTTTTTTTAAATTAAGGCGTTATCCTCGCAGAATCAGGGCTTCTCCGCAATGTTTTTTTTCCTAATTCAGGCATGATCTTCGAAGATTCGAAGTTGTGAAGCTGTTTCTTGTGAAGCAGGAGCCACTTGGACTCCAGATCACATTGAGCTTTTCTACACAAGGCATTTATTGTATATTCATAATTCCTTAGTCATGGTTGTTTATGGATTCTTTAGATGATATCATGACCCTCCAGTTTTGCTTCTGTTTTTTAAGACCACTTTCGCTGGGGGTGGGTGGGGTGTATTTAGAGCAAGGAAAATGGAGTATTATTTGCAAAGCAAAGAAATGTATTTTCCTACTTATGTAATTGCATTCTTCTCCTATAACACAGTGCCACCTACAGGTTATGTAGCAGAAAAGAAGGAAAGGAAAAGCTCTTTGTTTAGAGCTAGAATCTCAGCTCTGTGATGAAACTGAAAGTGGGGATGTCGGAGAAATCTGCAGTGGAATCAAATGAGTTCGGATTTCTATGAATCTGACCTGTGGATTCCACAGCAGTCTAGCTTTTCCTGAGTTGCACGGATCCAGATTGCACAACAAACAAAACAGGGGGAAATGGCTATAAGCACTGTGGACAGTGGACTCAATAGGATGGATATCAGATGGACCCAAATCCAATCAGCCGGTACTTCTCAGTGAATGTGGTGCTCAAAGGTGTGAAATAAACTCTGTGGGTTTATTCAGATTTATTTCCCAACTGCTATGCCTTAAAGTAATAATAAGGCATTTAATTTGGTGCTGCTTGATGAATTTGTATCATTGAATCCCTTCCTGTGAACGTGGCCAGAGACACAGGATCTCATGGCAAGACTGCTTGCTAAATATTCTCCATTCAGCTCAACAGTGCTGGTTTTGAAGGGCCCTTGGGCAAGACACCCTCAGCGGGCCCCCTCCTTCAGCGGCTCTACCTTCTCACTGCCATTGTCATCAGCTGCTATTGCTCCTCATCCTCTTTTTCATCATTGCTACCACTTGTTTGCTTGATAGGCAGAAAGCCAGTGAGGTGAAGCAAATCCAGGGGATTCCTATCAATGGGACCCTGCTGGGCTGTGGGACCTCAGCAGGTGCCCGAACATGCCTACCCTTGATGCCGGCCCTACAGCCCAAGATGCAAGCCCCCTTTGGCCCATCTTGACAGGCAGCCAGCTGAACTTAAAATGACAGTGCCGTGCCGTGCCGGGGCAAAATGGCCTCTCTGCTCTGTGCCAAGCAGATGGCCAAGAGTGGCCTTATCAAGGCTACTGTGGATCTTAATCAAGGAGGCATGCAAACAGTTTAATGCACACAAGTCTGCATAGCGTTGTTCTATGAAGAATGGCACCTGGATTCAAGAAGGATGCTTCCTCCGCACCCCCTTTTGCTCTCTGACAGATTATATAGCACCTCGCCGAAGGATGTTGCAATTGGCCTATCAGTTGTTAGTGCTGAACTTCAAATGACATAATTCATTTAACCTTTCCACTCTTGCTGTGTTAGTGCAAAAGTAACTGTAAATCTTGTTGACTATTACTTGTATGTGTATTGGCAGGGAGTCAAATTTTGGCTCGAACAACATGGGAACAATATGTGCAGCACAGCTAAAACCCATCAACTGTCTCTTTCAGTTCTCATGGTGCTCATAGAACACGCTCAGGTCCCAAGTGATCAGCTTTTACAAATATTAATACAGGATTAACTGGCACCAGCGCACAGTAATGTATTTAATTGCATTCACTTTTCAGTAATATTTCATGATATTCTACAATCCAGGAAGGTAATTAGTTTTGCCAGTTGAAGAGGCAGTAGGAGGTGACGGGATAATTTCCCCTGCTTCTAAAAGTAAGGCTTTGGCAAGCCATTTAGGGGTGGCAGATAAAATCCCCCTCCCAGTTCCTGCCTTCTCCCCCATTATGTTTCAGATGACTTGGGATTGTTCTTTAGGAACATTATATTTCTGGCCAATGCACTGATTGTACACAGCATTGTAAGAAACAATTAAATGGCTCTGAGTGCTAGCTATGCATGTTAAAGGCATAAATACATACTGCAGCACCTGCCATCAACATTATGTATTGAGTTTTAATTGCTGTGAGCAACTTTGTGGGAGCATTTTGTTTAAAAAGCAAGATAAAAATATAGGGAAAGATCCAGCGCTGTCTGGCTGCTAGTGCTATCTACACTGCAGTAGTGGAAACTATTACCTCCCTATACAAGTGAATGAAGGAACTGCTCCATTCATTTGCAGAGGGGGAAATAGCTTGGGGGCTGCCTCAGCCTGGGGGGTGCAGGGGTACCTGGGGTCAAAGACCCCAGGGTTAGAAAGGTGGACAGTTATCTGAAGGATCATCTCCTCCTATATGTACCTGCCTGGACCCTAAGATTATCCTCAGCAGTACCTCTCTGGGAGCCCCTGCCAAAGGAAGTGAAATCTTCTACCAAGAAGAGGGCCTTTTTTGCTGTGGCATCCTGGCTGTGGAATGAGCTTCTCAGATAGGCTCGCCTGGCGCCTATGTTGTGCTCTTTCTGGCACCAGGTGAAGACTTTTTTATTGCCCCAGGCATTTTAGTCTTTTAGTGCTATTGTTTTAAATCTGTTATTATATTTTAAATCTCTGCATTGCTGCTAGGTTTTATTTTGGTTTGTAGTTTTATACTATAGTTTTAAACTTTTACATTTGATATTGTATTTTATGATGTATTCTTTGGTTTTAATTGTTGTGAACTGCCCAGAGAGCTTTGGCAATTGGGTGGTATAGAAATGTAATAAATAAATAAATAAGAATTTGAAATAATCACAGAGAAGCAGACTTTCAGGAGCTAAAATGTATATATCAATAACTCTTTATTAGTATTTACACAGCACCACCTGTGTACATGGCACCTAACAGAATTATATAGGCAACACAGAAAGGTCTCTGCTTCCACAGAGCTTGCAGTTTAAGACAGACGGGGAAACAGCAAAGGGAGGGAAAGAAGGAAGTTTGATTTGTCTTGCACAATTTGTTCATAACAAGTAATAATCATACAGTTTTGAGGTCAGTTTATCACCAGACAATCACTTTGATAGCATGGTTCCCCTTGACTGGAGTAGGAAGGGACCTTCTGAGAGCTTGAATTTGACTGGGTATAGGTGAAAGGCCTAGAGCAGCCTTCCCCAACCTGGTGCCCTGCAGATGTTTTGGATTTCAACTCCCATCAGCCCCAGCCAGCATGGCCAATGCTCAGGAATGCTGGGACTTGTATTCCAAAACATCTGGAGGGCACTTGGTTTCTACACAATTAAAATTCTGGGATAAATATCAAACACATTAAAGTCCTCCTTTATCCAGCGTGTAAAGTTCTATGATGCTTTGACTTGGGGGCGGGGAGGGAAAGTGTTTCGAAAGTCTGTGAACACTTCGAGGACACATGGTCCGACACCAGTTTGAGCAGAACGGGCTGCTCTGCTTTGTCCCTTTAAACCTGTCTGTGGCTGTAACCGGAGAAGCCCAGCAGTACTGCTAGGATCAGTTATTAGTAAGTGCACAAGCTGTTACCAAGTGTGAAGCAGGCGCTTGGAGCTCTGCCAGTAATATAGTGTTGGACTGGTTCCTCCAAGTGTGCCATAGAATTATTTCCCTCAAGACGGTCCACGTGCTCTGCTGGACTTGACAGGAACTGTAATAGAAAATGACCAGCAGAATGTAAGGTATCCAATATCTCTCCAGGCTTCCCTGAGGAGAGTTTGCTGCAACTGTTGCTCTGCCAAAGACAACAGAACTGGGATTCTTGACTGTGCTCTAGCAGGGATACCTCTTGCAAGCAGCACTTGGATGAACGTGGGAGAGTCTCTGATGCCTTTGAACTTGTTGGGATTGTGCTGATTAAAGAAGGCCAAGAAAGGGATGCTCACACATACAAGGCCATTTGCTGCTTCAGTGTACCCCTTACAATTGCAAAAGCCTTTGTGGCTACATCGAGGGCAGTCTCGAAATGTTCATTAGCATCACGAGAGCCGTTCTTTTCTCTGGGTTTGTCCCGTGGTGCTTCTATAATGTTTAAAGGCCTGCAAATGCATGGGCAAAGGCAATTGCATGGGCTCTTTACCGGAAATTATCGCCCTGATCCTGGCCAGGCAATGGGTTTATGGTAAGGAGGATCCACATGGTCAGCTGGCCACATGGCTGCAGGAGCACCGTGGGATGAACCCAAAGAGAGTCGCTCATGTTACACTGAAACGTAGGGGTGGCTCTATGTTTGAGCAGGGCGGCTACCCAAAAAAGGAAATGCATCGCCCCGCAAAAAGAGAGAGGAGAGAAATTTGCATACATTTTGCATATGCTAATTTGAATGTATAGATGCACATTTAGAACCAATAGAATTTAAATAGAAGTGCAATACATGTCACTGTAGTGTGGAAGACTGTGACCCCGAGACCGGTATGCCTTGCCTATTCGGTCTGCTGTTTGTCATCATTTAATTTGTATGCCACTTTCCCCTATTGCCTATAATTTGTATGCCACTTCCCCCTATTGCCTATTCGGTCTGCTGTTTGTCATCATTTAATTAAGAACAAATCCTGCCAGATGAATCTGATATCATTTTTGGATCAAGTCACCTCCCATGTGGACTGTGGGAATGCTGTGGACATAATATACCTTGACTTCAGCAAAGCTTTTGACAAAGTGCCCCATGACATCCTGATGAGCAAACTAGCTCAAAGCGGGCTAGATGAAACAACGATCAGGTGGATCCACAGTTGGTTACAGAATTGGACTCAAAGAGTGCTTATCAGTGGGACCTTCTCAAACTGGGGAGAAGTAACGAGTGGGGTACTGCAGGGCTCAGTCCTGGGCCCAGTGCTCTTCAACATTGTTATTAATGACTTGGAGGAGGAGGTGCAGGGAATGCTGATCAAATGTGCAGATGACACCAAATTGGGCGGGATAGCTAATACTTTTAAGACAGAAACAAAATTCAAAGTGATCTGGATAGACTGGAGCACTGGGCAGAAAACAACAGAATGACATTTAATAGGGGTAAATGCCAAGTTCTGCACCTAGGAAAAAGAAACCAAAGGCACAGTTACAAGATGGGGGATACGTGGCTCAACAACACTACAAGCGAGAAGGATCTTGGAATTGTTGTCCATCACAAGATGAATATGAGCCAACAATGTGATGTGGCTGCAAAAAAGGCAAATGCTATTTTGGGCTGCATTAATAGAAGCATAGCTTCCAAATCCCGGGAAGTACTAGTTCCCCTCTACTCAGCACTGGTTAGGCCTCATCTGGAGTACTGTGTCCAGTTCTGGGCACCACACTTTAAGAAGGATGCAGACAACCTGGAAAGGGTTCAGAGGAGGGCAACCAAGATGATCAGGGGACTGGAAACAAAGCCCTATGAAGAGAGAGTGAAAGAACTGGGCATGTTTAGCCTTGAGAAGAGAAGACTGAGGGGAGATGTGATAGTGCTCTTGAAGTACTTGAAAGGTTGTCACAGAGGGGAAGGCCAGGATCTGTTCTCGATCATCCCAGAGTGCAGGACACGGAATAATGGGCTCAAGTGACAGGAGGCCAGATTCCGGCTGAACATCAGGAAAAACTTCCTGACTGTTAGAGCAATATGACAATGAAACCGAGGAACTAGGGAAGTGGTGGGCTCTCCCACACTGGAGGCATTCAAGATGAGGCTGGACAGCCATCTGTCAGGGATGCTCTGACTTGGATTCCTGCATTGAGCAGGACTCGATGGCCTTGTAGGCCCCTTCCAACCCTACTATTCTATGATTCTATGAATTCGTATGCCACATTCCCCAAAAATGTGTTTGAAGCAGCTCAGAACACAAGAGCGATATGAAAACAAGAATGCATACCAATACATCAATTGCAACAGCACATCATTACAATAATAAACAACCCAAACAATTCATGCCACTAATAGTAATAGTTGTAACATTTCAAATTAATGACAAAATAGGCAATGTCAACAATTACAACACAATATCAATAATTATTAACAAAGTGTAAGCCAGAGCCAAATAAACCAAACCTTGCCAATGCACTGAGGAGTTAACAAACAACCTGCAAACAGCTACCCCATAAGTACCAAGTTCAGGAAATAGCAGATTTCTTGCAGCCTGCAGGGGCTGATTTCTGCCATGCCCTGCTTTCTCATTCTGGTGCAGCTCTCAAGGCTCCAACAGAGACGAGGGTGGTGGTGGTATTAGTTTCTTCCCCTGTGCTCTGGAAGTTTCTGCGGCTTATTCAAGTGCTAGCTGTGTTGATGGGCAACAGTTCTTATGGTTCTCTATCTTTAAGCTGGAACTGGACAGGAGAGCCCTTCGAATAGAGGATGGTCCTCTGACAGCCCTTCAAGCAGAAGACTGTTGGATATAAAATAGGACACATGGCCACCCTGGGAGGGGGCCTTTAGTAAAATGCCCTCTGCTAGGCCCCCTTGTATGTGGATGAGCCCTGGTGGGCTTAACTGGAGGCGGCAACAGTAGTGCTCTGCTCAGTGCCAGATGGCTGGGTCTCGGAACCATAATTTTAATTCCCCACAATTCTCCAATTGCTTGGTGGCATTGTGAAAAATTAAAATGGCTGTTCCTCGACCCAGCCATCCAGCATTAATCAGAGCACCTTTTTTTTTTAATTTTAAAAAAGGGGGGACCTAGTGCAGCTGTCAGGGAGTGGCCCCATTGCAGAGCTGGGACTCTGACAAGTGCCTGAGGATGGTACACAATGACACCAGGCCTGAGCATGATTCCGTTATTTGTATCTCTTTGTGAAAAGGCAGCCTGCTGCTGCACTACAAGCCTCCAAATTCTGCAACCAGAAAACACAAATTCTGTGACAGGAATAAATGGTAAAAGATAGGCACATCTGCATCAATTTAGATGTTTCCCACAATTTATTCAAGTTCCAAAACTTGTGCCTAGTTGTGAATGGGTAACTTTTGTTTGAAATGGATAATTAAATCATTTAGTTAAATGAGTTTATGCTCGGTTTAAATTTGGAACAAACCTCCACGTATGTTTAATCTGAGTGCATTAAAACAACGACAACCCTGCAATCCTTACTAGAAGGGAACTCTGGTCAGTGGTTTCAGGACATTCTCAGCTGTTTTACTGAGAAGTTAATTGCAAAATGTGAGATGTGTACACAAGAGGAGACCATGGCTATGGATTGCTGAGCACAGCAAGGTGCTAGATGGACTCGGCCAGTGAGGGAAATGTTAAGGACATGCACCTGCAAGCACTACAGGAAGCAATGCTGGAGAGACATTCCCCATGCAGGCAAGTGCCTGGAATTTTGTGAAAAATGTTTTTGAAAGCAGTGGTTGGTTTACTGCAGTTTTAGGTGTGAGAGAGTGAAGAAAGAGGCATTCAATCTGAGCAGCCAGTGGAATATTTCTTAAATGGATATAGCAAAGAAAAGGGGCCATGTTTCTGGCTTTAACATTTAAAAGGGTGTAACAAAGAACAAGGATGGTGCAAGACGCAAGGCTTCTTCACACAGAGCTTTTATCCTCCTGTTGAGATTGCTCACTCATGGAAGTTTGCAGGCCCTTTACATCATTGTCATCAACCTCCAGGGCATCTCCCACACTAAATGACCTTTATTCCATTTTTTAAAAGATCAGAGATAATGAGCTATCAAATTACCATGCTTGAGTTCCGCTTGAGTTCCCTTATGAAAAAGGAAAAGCTGCAATGAGAGGAGCTAGACCACAGTGCCATCTAGCAGCTAAATAATGAAAAATATGGAAGACTCAGATAAGGGGGAAAAGGAGGGGGGAAAGGAAGTGTGCATAAAGGGAGTCCATTGTGATCCTGCATTTAAAACGGAAGCAGAAAGCCCCGATTTAAATGTGGGATTTTAGGCTGGTGTAGAGATGCTTGTCATGAGGGTAAAGGCTAAAGGTGATTATGGCTCCTACTTTACAGATGAGCAACCTCTGTCTGAAAGGCTGTCCAGTCCAAGTCCGGTTTATAGATAAAGACAGGGGCCTGAAGTTGCCCATCAGCACTTAGCACTGTCACAGACCGAGCAGGCAGGCACACAGGTCATCTGATCATAGTCTTTCCCCTGATGGTGGGATGCATGCTATTTCTGTTTGAACTATAGTAATAATTTCTGAATGTGCATCTGTACATATACATTACCACCTGCATGTTTTTTGCAAAGCTGAGTCCACTTTTTGGCAATGTGTATGCGGCCATCCTAAACGCAGCCTTCTCCAACCTGGTGCCCTCCAGATGTTTTGGATCACAACTCCTAGCATCCCTGGCCATTGGCCATGCTGGCAGGGACTGATGGGAGTTGGTCCAAAATGTCTGCAGGGCACCTGGTTGGGAGAAGATGCTATAAAGGCTAGCAAGGCAGAGCCGAACTAAAGATTAAGAAATACAGTGGAAGCAGTTTGCCAATGCAAGAAATTGCCTAGAGAGCTAGTAAGTTTGCAAGAGAGGCAATGTGTAGGGATGTTTTAGGCTGTCCAGCCTCAACACACAGCTGGATGTCCTCCAGATGTGTTGGCCTACAACAACTGGAGGATGCTGGGCGTTGTAGTCGAATACATCTGGAGGGCACAAGATTGGGGAAGGCTGTTTAAGGCTAAGGATATCCTGGCCCAGGGGGCATATCTACACCCAGGGCAGACTTGAAGTTTGAGGGAGCAGTTAGCAAGGTACCCTTCTACAACAGTGCCTCCCCCCTGCCCACATGCTGCATGTTTACAAGGTGGCAGAAAGTAGCACTCTAATGGAGCCACCAATTTAATTTCCCACAATGCTCCAATCAATGAACAATCAGGGGCATTGTGGGAAATTCAAATGGCGGCTTCCACACTCAGCTGCCTGGCACTCATTGGATCAGAGTATCAGTTAAAGCGGGGCACAGATTAGGCATCAGCAGCGGGTCCAGCCGGTGTGCTAAGGCTTTTATAGCTGCTGAAGGATAGCATAATCTGGTGCCAGACTTGTCTGCACCACACACTTAACCTGGTTTAATAGCCACACACTTTCCCCTGGGTACTGTGGTAGCTGTAGTTTTGGGATGGGTCTACAGATCTTTTAACAGAATTCTCTGAAGCCTCACCAAATTACAGGTTCCAGGATTCCAGGGAGAAGGAGATGAGGGAGCCATGACAATTAAAGTGGCATAAAACCAATATAACATGCCCTCCAGAGCTGCAATAGATGACTTAGGCTACAATCATAGTCTCACTGAATTTAGAGGGACTTATGCCGGGGTAAATATGCCTAGGATTACACTGCACATGTATCCTTTCCAGCTCCAAGGAACAGTATGGACATTTCTTTGATTGGCAGACTCTTCCTTTCATTTCACTAATGTTGTGCCGAAGCTTCACAGTTTTGCTGCCTGGAGGCAGAGAGAAACTGGCCAGAGTTTCAGATACATCAGCAGCTGCAGCAGCAGCAGGATGCCCGAAAGGACTATTCTCCATGCTGCCAGGAAGCACCCTTAGGTGTAACAACGCCACATGCCTTTGCTTGTGGGCCACATCATGTACAGGTGTTACAAGACGTTACAATCTGGCACCAACCTGTTATTTGTCCTGTGTACTGCAATGGTCTAATTATATGAGAGCAGGATGTGTTTTCTTTACCTTGTGTTATTGGGTTAAAGGGACTAATGGGCATTTTGAGGGACCAGTGATTATGCACCTAAGGAGGAGATTCTTTACATGGAAAAATAGAAGTGTTTTTAAATTACCAAAGTACCTGTGCAAATACACATTTGAAGATATGCCTGGACCTGATAATATTTTGTTATGACTAATTGATTTATAGGGTGGCTTATAAAGAGGACAGTCCTCTGTTTGAAGAGCTGTCCAGTCCAAGGCCAGTTTAAAGATGAAGAATCAGAAGGGAGAGCAGAACAGGGGCCTTGAAGTTGTCCATCAACAGTAAGGATGTATATGGATTTTGTTAAATTTGTTCCATCTGTGTTTCACAGATTGTCAGGACTCTTTTGTTCTGTCATCCACTCATTGATGGAATGAAATTTTTTTAAACCAGAATTTGTTGTACTTATGCTAATTCGCATTAGTGCTAATGTGCAAATGTTCCAAAGGGCATTACTTAATGTGAATCAGCACAAATACAAATGAGCGCATTTGCACAAATGCACACTAGGGCTAATGCATACTTGGCTTAGCACAAATCCCCCACCAACCCCCAGAAGTGAAAATCTGGTCTGCAAATCTGTGTAATCCCCGTGACTTGCGAAAAGCCAGTCTGCTGCAGAATACACAGGTTGAATTAAAAGGAATCTGAACTCATTTGTATCCATTGTACATTTCTCTGACATCCCTAAACAGCCCCCAGATAGCAGACTGAACAAGCAGTCACACAGGTCACCTGGTCATAGCCTTCCACGCTATGGTGAGTTGTTGTTGTTGTTCAGTTGTTCAGTTGTGTCCGACTCTTCGTGACCCCATGGACAATAGCACGCCAGGCCTTCCTGTCCTGCGCTCTCTCCCGGAGCGTGCTCAAGTTCATATTCATTGCATTGGTGATGCTATCTAGCCATCTCATCCTCTGCTGTCCCCTTCTCCTTTTGCCTTCAGTCTTTCCCAGCATCAGCATTTTTTCCAGAGAGTTTTCTCTTCGCATTAGGTGGCCAAAATATTGGAGCTTCAGCTTTAGTATCTGTCCTTCTAATGAGCAGTCAGGGTTGATTTCCTTGAGGATGGACTGATTTGACCTCCTTGCAGTCCAGGGGACTCGTAAGAGTCTTCTCCAGCACCACAGTTCGAAAGCATCAATTCTTCGGTGCTCAGCCTTCCTTATAGTCCAGCTCTCACAGCCAGAGTTGTACTGTATCTCTATTTAAATCATAATAATAATTCCTTAATTTGCATCTGTTTAGCATGTGCAAATTTTATGCAAATCAGTGTCCTCTTTTTCAATGATGCATTTCCTCTTCTTTGGGAATTCATAAGTGGCCACCATATGTAGGGCTTATTGTACAGTTATATGACAATCCTACAACAGTGTCTCTGCCTGCTAACAACCGTAATGGGACAGCGCTTTCCTGTAAAAGAAGCAACCCTGCTACTTGAAAAGCTGCATATTTTTACATTGACACTTAAGGAGGGGTGGATTAGTCCATGCTGGTTTCACATGAGTTGGTTCATAAATCTCTTCTCTCCTGTTTCTGCATTATTCATGTTTTAAAACAAATCTGCACAACAATTAAATCCATATTTTGAAGTATGTTTTAAAAAATGGATTTCTATATTATTTATTTTCAAAGTATGCATTTCTAAATGCATTTTATCCTAAAGCATACATTTTTCTATGTACTTTGATATGGTTTTGGCACTTCGAGACAAGAACTGCACCGCAAAATTTGGAGAAGTGCAAAATGTGAAGGATAACTGCATTTTGCTCTGCACAGCAATCTGGGAAATACATGGATCAGGCTGGTTCACTTTGTAATGTCGAATGAATGAAATCCTGAAGCATCCCTACTAACCCTGCTGTTTCCCTAGGGTACTGTTTTCCAAAAGCTAATGAGGCACCAGTGCAAGCCATTCATTGTTATTCCTGGCACAAATAAGTTTAGGCTTATGCATTGCACACTTCGCTATTTTCTTCTTTGTCAGTAGCCCAGTGCAAATATTAAGAGGAAATGTACCATTCCTTTAAACATAGGAGTTAAAGCATGGGGCTGCCAACCATATAAGAAAACTAACCTCAGATTGGTATCAGTCCTGCCCTGGCTGGGTGCAGCTCTGGGCAAATCCATTTAGCAAAGTCAGTAAACAAGCAAAAAGTTAAAGCACAGAATTACCAGTTCAGGAAAAAGGACAGTATTAAAACACAGTATTATCAGGAGTCAGCAGCACAAGAGAAAACACCAAGATGAAACAAGGTTTTAAGTGTCAGGGTTGGATCGGAGCCCAGAGAGCCCCAAAGCAGTTCTGATTTTGAGGAAGAGATAGAAACCACGGGAGAGGAACCCGCGCGCTGTTCAGAGGTGCAGCCAGGGGGACAGCCCCTCCCGGTACACATTCTTCAGAGTGATAGTGACCTTGGAAGGGAGAGGGAGGCGCAACAGCAGTTTCTGGACGCTAGGCGCGGGCGTAGCATCAAGCGGGAGATGGCGGGCGCTGAGAGGAGGTGCTCAGCCTGCTTGGCGTGATGGCAACAGCGGTGCCCTGATGCCCCACGGGAAAGGGGTGGACTCTCTACTCTTAGCCCATAAGTTCAGAGGTTTCCCGCCTTCCTCTCCAAACAGAGATAACTGATTCCTAAGTTAGAACCCCCGAGTAGGCAGCTCTCTAAAGTCTCACTCTAGGATCAAGCAATTAGCATCTGTAAGCATCATTAGGTTGAATGAAAATAAAGCCTTGGAAAATAGCCATATTGTCTGCGTGTTGATTCTGGCTACCTGAGGACTTCAGAAGGCAGCAGGGGCAACCTCCCAACATCAAGGTACTAGGAATATAAGAAGAGCCCTGCTGGATAGACCAAGGGTCCACCTAGTCCAGCATTCTGTTCACACAGGGGCCAACCAGCTGCCCATGGGAAATCCACAAGCAGGACATGAGTGCGGCAGCACCCTCCCACCCATGTTCCCCAGTGACTGGTGTGCATAGGCATACCGCCTCTGATACTGGAGGTAGCACAGAGCCATCAGGACTACTTGCCATTGATAGCCTTCTCCTCCATGAATGTGTCTAACCCCCTTTTAAAGCCATCCAAAGCGGTGGCCATCACTACATCTTGTGGAAGTGAATTCCATACTTTAGCTATGCGCTGAGTGAAAAAGTCCTTTCTTTTATGGCTTCTGAATCTCCCACCAATCAACTTCATGGGATGACCCCATTGGGTTCTAGCATTATGAGGGAGAAAAATGTCTCCCTATCCACATTCTCCACATGGTGCATAATTTTGTACACCTCTATCTATGCCTCCCCTTACTTGCCTTTTTTCCAAGCTACGCAATCCCAGATGTTGTAACGTTTCCTCACAGAGGAGTTGCTCCGGCCCCTTAATCATTTTAGTTGCACTGAAATAAAATGGCATTCCAGCAAGCAGCAGGTCTTGAGGGAGAGTTTATAAGCTGGAACTTCCAGAGCCCCACCCAGGACTCAGCTGCACTGTATGAAAGGCTTCTGAAAGAACTCATTGTGAGGAGTGCCTTACTCACAAGGAGTCCTTTGCTCATGAGGAACCTCCTTTGCAAACAGGGGTTCCTTTGGCCTGCCCCCTGAGATGCCGCTGCTCTCAGGGGCTAGGAGGTTGCTCAGCCTCTGCTTCAGAGGTGGCGTTCTCCTTCTCTGTGGGGATGGATCTGTGGCCATCTCCCCCAGTGGCCCAGAATCCTGTTCTTCTGGCATGGGCTGTTCCTCCATGTTGTTTGTTTCTGGGAGCTCTAGCTCCTCACTGGAAGAGGATTCCTCCAGCAGGGGCATGACAGAAGCCATATTTATGTTATCCCGCTTGTAACACTGCATTTTTAAACCTGTTTAAAAAAGAACTAACCCTGGCTGGAGGTGGACAGCAATGGTTAAGAAGACAGATGAAAGGGTTTTCGGAGAGGCTGCATCACTTTGCATTGGTGGACACACCATTTTCTTGTGTGCCATTATCCCCTCTGATCTAACAGGTCTTGCAACCCAAGGTATTCTACCGCTATTCCGTCTTTCCCTCCTTAATGGATTATTTGTGGTAAGAAAAAGATATGGAAGAAGTGGATAGAAAATGCAGGAGGGTTACAAATGGAAGAGGATAACGTCTGGACCCCTCCTAAAATTAAGGCATGAGGATTGTATGATAAAAGCCTCATCTGGAAGAACTGTATTTTGGAATAATTGCAGTTTCTGAACCTTCTTCAAAGGGGATCACTGTATCAAACACATGTAACTGAAGCCTGATGCTGTCATGCCAGCTGGGATCACTGTCAAATAGGTTTCTGTGGATGCTGAAAACTGTGGGTTCAATGGAGTTGTTTAATGTACCAGGGCTCAGATCCTGTTTCTACCTCATGCTCATTCTTGTTACTTGTCCTTTGCCGTGCCTCCCATGGCAGCCATTTTGTGGTTGTGCCCAGGACAATTTATCAAATCCTCAAATGTGCACACAGGCCCCAAAGGTTGCCTACCCCAGGGTTAGGATGTTGGACTAGGACTTGGGAGACCTGGGTTCAAATCCCCACTCAGCCTTGAATTTTACAGGTTGACTTTGGGCCAGTAACAATCTCGCAGTGACAGGGTTGTTGTTGTTCAGTCGTTCAGTCGTGTCCGACTCTTCGTGACCCCATGGACCATAGCACGCCAGGCCTTCCTGTCCTCCGCTCTTTCCCAGAGTGTGCTCAAGTTCGTATTCATTGCATCGGTGATGCTGTCTAGCCATCTTATCCTTTGCCATCCCCTTCTCCTTTTGCCTTCAATCTGTCCCAGCATCAGGGTCTTTTCCAGTGAGTTTTCTCTTCATATTAGGTGGCCAAAATACTGTGAGGATAAAACCACAAAAGCCACCTTGAGTTCCTTGGAGGAAAGGTGGCTTATAAATGTAAACAAATGCAGTATTTCATTTATTTCTTATGGCTCACTAGCAATTCTCACATGGCACACTTCTATCCCATCTTTTGCACAGTTTGGGAATTAATGCTCTAAGGGCTCAATCCTATGCATGTTTAGACAGAAAAAAGTCCTACAACTCCCAGCATGGTTGGCTAGGGAGATGCTGAGAATTCTAGGACTCTTTTTCTGTCTAAACATTCATAGGATTGCCCCTTAAAGAGAGTTGCAAGCTCCCCCCCCCCCGATGAATGGTGGCATTGGAACATCTGAAAATGGGGCCAATGCTGGTGATATACCTGTCACAAAGACCTCAGTCTTCTGCACACTGCCTTGGGTGTCAGTCCCACTGAACTCCTGGGATTTACTTCTGCACTATGGCAGGATTTACGATTGTTCTATTATTTATTTATTTATTTATTTATTTCTATACTGCCTGATAGCCAAAGCTCTCTGGGTGGTTCACAACAATTCACACACAAAAAACCCAAACCACAAATTTGTACAACGTTAAACTACATTACATGATACAACATTATAATAAAACATAATCTAATATTTTAACGTACAACACTTAAAACAATTTAAATAGCTGAAAACAATTTTGGTAAACAATTCTAATGTTTATTTAAATTATAATTATTTCTAAACATGCACCTCTGCGTATAAATTAGCAAATACAAATTTGATGCAATTCCATGTCCTCTTTGGTCTTTCTTTGGCCATGCATTTCCTCTTTTTCGGTGATTCGTAAGTGGCTGTCCTACCTTGGAGGCAGGGCCCTGGCTGACTCCTGCTAAAAAAGGTGCTCCTGCTGCTGAAGTTGCCTGGAGAGCACTCCTCCATTTGGCGCATGTTATGGGAAGAACTGGTGGTGGTGGTGATTGCGATTAATGCAGCTCTGCTTTCTGCTGCCTTACTGCAATGCTGCTGCTTTGATGGAGTCTGAATTGGTATAAATTGTAATATCTTGATACTGATATATTTTCTGCTACTGATATCTTGGTGATTTGGATTAGTGAAGGGTTTCCTAGCTGAATTTGAATATTTTTGTGATCCTATTTATGAAGAGATTTTACAATTTAGGAACATCTTAATTGTAATGTTAGCTTCCCAATGTGGGTTTAGATATTAAGAAATGTGTTTGATATATTTATGACTATATATATATATATACGTACATTGTGGTACGTACATTTTGATATGTTTACTCTTATTATGAGTTGATTTTAGTGTATTTGGGCAAAGCAGCGTGTATCTAAACTTGACGATGATGATATGGTTTTCACAGAATAGAGATCCTTCTTTTGATTAAGAGGTAAGCTTTTTAAAGAAGCTTAATATATACTAGCCGAATGTCACGTTTTTTAAAGATTTAACCAGAAGTGTGTCTCTGCTTTTGAATCTGCATGAAGCATAATGTAAGTTGTATGTCAGAGTGTAGAACAGACTCCCGAGGCAAGTGGTGGAACCCTGTTGCTTGAAACTCTTAAAAGTGGATTAGACAGCGGACTCCAAATTACCCTGTAGGGAACAATCTTGCATTGACAGTGTGATGGAATAGATGACCTCATAGTACAGCTGTGAGAAAAAAAGTCTAACATATGAGTTTTTCTTCTCCCATGAAGCAATGCAGTGATAAACCACCAAAGAAATAAACTTAGACATATAGTGTGATCTTAGATGGTGAGCCTTGCCTTGTAAACTTTCAGAGCAGAGCTGTTATGAATTCAGTCTTGTATATTTCCATCTACATTTATTGCATTGTATATATAATAAACACAGAGAACTTGTTCTTCATAGGCTCAAGAAGAATGCAACACATTTTCATGCTGCTGATTACTATAGCTCAGATTTTACAAGCTTAGGGGATAAGATTTCTCCTCTAATCTTTGTGCTGCTGTGGTTAATCATACTGTTAAATCAGTGATTCCCAGGGCGTATCTACATTAGGGAAGAAACCCACACTCTTCCCAAGCTTTGTTCTTCTGGAGTCTTTCCACATTCACTATGGGCGCCTTAGATGGTGACCAACTGCAACCATGTGATTTGTAAGTGAAAACTTCCCCTCTCAGCGGTGCTCCATAAGGTTAAATGAAACAGCAGCATCTAGTGGCTAAATTATAGTGCAATGCCAACTTTACATACTGAGGATATCCCACGATATCCCACAATAATTTTAAATAGTGCATTATCTCCAGTCTTTTTAAAAGCGAGATTACTGGGGGAAGGCATGGGAGATGTCCTGAAGGCTGACAATGTCATGTGAAGGACCTGCAAAGTTCCATGGGTGGCCAATCATGAGTGTGCAATAAATTGCTCATGCGGAGAAGCCCCCAGACTTTAGATACATGGTGCATAGTCTTTTTCTGGATTACAACTGGAGTTTCACTCTTACTCTTATTTTGAACTGGTCATCTGATTTTTGTTTAGGTTCTGTTCTGGTTTGGATTCAAACAGGGACTTTCAAATAATGGTTCAGCACCTGTTTTTGTGCAGGAGAACAATAAAAGTTCAGTTATTTTTTATTGGTGTTTTGGTTCGAGTTGAGTGAACTCCCCTGGTGAGAATATGGTGTAGTGGCTCACACTAGAGCCAAGAAACCCTGAGTTCTAATCCTCACTCAGCCATGAAGGGCACCATTTTCTTTAAGGGAGGGACCGTAATTCACTGGTAGAGCACATGCAGAATTCTGGTCCCAGGTTTAATTCTTGGCATCTCCAGTAGCAGGAGATGTGAAAGACGTCAAGGAAGCATGAATTAGATTATGGGTGACTTCACCTACGCTAATCACTGTTGGGAGATTAACTCAACTAAGCATGGAATTTCTGCCTGGTTGACAACTTCCTCTTTTAAAAATTGCAGGAATGAAACCAGGATCACCTATCCTTGAAGATACTTACCAAATGGAGTGGGTAGGTCAATGAGATTAAAGTAGGGGGAACTTTAGGGGAAAGTGATCACCATGTAATACTGGAATATGTGAATTTATGGAAAGCTAAAGGTGAGTATGTCCATGTATCCTGGATTTTAGGAAAGGTTATGGCTAGATAAACTAACTGGAAAAGGAAACTAATGGGAAAGGAGACAAAAAGCTTTTCTACATGAGGCATTTATTGTGCCCTTATGATTCCTTACTCACAGTTGTTTACGGAGTCTTTAGATGATATCGTGATCATCCAGTTTCACTTTTGTTTTTTTAAGAGCACTTGCCCAGGTTTTGTTTTAGAGTGGGTAAAATGCAGTAATATTTCTGAAAGTGAAAGAAAAGGTAGTTTCCTACTTGTGTATTTGAATTATTCTGCTATAGCACAGTGCCACCTAGAGGTTATGTAGTGGAAAAGCAGGAAAGGAAAAAACTGCAATGAAACCAAAAGTAGATACAGCAATTAAAAGTGTTGTGTAGAAAAGCTCAAAGAAAGGTGGGAGTTCCTGAAAAAGGGGTTACTAAAGACTCAATCACAAAGTATTCCAATAAGAAAAATGGAAGAAATAAAAAAAGGTGGCTATACAAAAATCTTAGTTATGAGCTGAAAAATGAAAAGAAAAAAGAATATCTAAAAGAAATGGAAGGAAGGATAGGGTGCCAAGGATGAATGTAGGCAAGTAGCCCAGACCTGTAGGGACTGCAGCCAAGAGCCAAAGCTCAGTGGTAGAGCATGTTTTGCATGCAGAAGTTCCACGGTTCAGTCAGGTAGGGCTGGGAAATGCCCCTGTCTGGAGAACCACTGCCAGTCAAAACACACAATACTGATCTACATGGACCAATTGCTTGACTCAGCATAAGGCAGCTTCCTATGTACCTATGTTAGGAAAACTAAAGCTCAGAATGAACTGAGGCTGGCAAGAGATGCTAAGAGCAACAAAAAGGATTTTCCAGGTATGTTCAAAGTAAGAGGAAGGAAAGGGTAGACTCACTGATCAGTAAGGGTGGTGAAATGTTAACAGGTAACGAAGAGAGGGCAGAACTGCTCAACTCCTGTTTTACCTTTATCTTCTCCCCAGTGGGCAACTGTAGGAAACCTCACAAATTAGGATGTCAGGACTGCAGTTCAAGACTGATAAGGAGTTGGGGCCAATCTACATTGCACCCGTCATCACAGTGAATTTGGGGTCCTGTCGGGTTAAACAGTCTCACATTAAAACGTGATTACCCACACTCACCCATTTTCCCCGTTGTGGTGCTTCATCAAATACATGAGCTCAGTTCACACTCAAGTTCTGTGCTGTTTTCCTGCTCTTAAAGATGGAGGCTCTCATTGGAGGATCAGAAACTCTTCTTGTTTCTGCTGATTCCACACCCACCACACTCACAGCTCTCGACGGCCCCATGTTGTCTTCTGGCTACTGATCGCATAGCTTCCTCAGCACTCAATGTTTCCTCAGCAACAAGCAAAGGGCTGGATGTCTGCATGCTTGCCTGATCTTGGAAGCTAAGCAGGGTCAGCCCCGGTCAGTAGTTGTCAGGGTGGAAACTGAGCCAGTAGAACCCCAGAGCAGTTCTGATTCTGAGGAGGATCAGCAATCCATGGGAGAGGAGCCAGCTCATCCCTCACAGGCACAGCAGCTGGCAGAGATTCCTCCTGCCGGCATTCCTGAGATAGATAGTGACCCTGGCAGTGAGAAAGTGTGGGAGGGGGGCTTGCTAGACACTCGACACAGACGCAGGGAGCGACGAGTGATGGAGGGTGCGGAAAGGAGGTGTAGCGCCCGTTTGGCATGCAAGCAACAGCTGCATCCCGTGGACCCAAGGGAAAGAGGGAGGATCTCTCCCTAGCCCATAAGTTCAGGGTCTTCAAGTGATCTTCCTTCAAACAGGGATAAACTGCCTACCCAGAGCATAGGCTACTCTGCTGTTCATTGCTTAGTCACTGGTGATTAGCATCTGAAAGAGTCATTAAGTTGTAAAAGGATTAAAGCCTTGAAAAGAATCCTTTCTTCTGTGTCTTGAGTTGGCTATTGGAGTGTACTGAAAGAGGCTGCTAGGGCGCTCCTGACAGTAGTGGGATGGGTGACCGCCTGGGAATCAGGCTTCCCGCATTGATCAGGGGGTTGTTCTGTCCCTTCAAATGAGACTAAGTTTGACCCCCTTCTATCTCCCACTTTGCTTTAAAAAAAAATAAAAAATTAAGGTGTTATCTTCAAAGAATCCTGGCTTCTCCACCATTTTTTTTCCTAATTCAGGCATGATCTTCGAAGATTCGAATCTTCGAAGATTTGAAAATTTGAAGATTTGAAGCTTCACATCTTAATTAGCTTAATTTTAAAAAAAATGCTGAAGAGGGTAAAACTTAGACCCTGCTTAGCTTCCGAGATCAGACAAGCACGTGCACATCCAGCCCTTTGCTTGTTGCTGAGGAAACATTGAGTGCTGAGGAAGCTATGTGATCAGTAGCTGGAAGACGACATGGGGCCGTCGAGAGCTGTGATTGGACAGGAGGGAAATACAAACACTGCCGTATATGAACAGTCAGGGGAGGGGACTACGACCAGATACAGTAGCAAAGGTGGAAAATCAGAGCACATTAAGGGGAATTACCGGGATATTAGGGTATTGAAAGAGGGAGCACGGAAGTGGGAAATTCCAGTTCCAATTCGAGGATGGTACTGTGTAGTGTGAAAGATGGGCGGTGAAACCTCATTGGAAGTGAAAAACCCCATAAGTGTAGATCAGCCCTTGGTTAGGAAATAGCTAGCTTAAATGAGTTCAAGTCTTCAGAACTCAATGAATTGCATCCTTGGGTACTAAAGGAACTTGCTGATGTACTCTCAAAACCTCGGCCTATCATCTTTGAGAAATCCTGAGGTGAGATGCAACAAGACTAGAGATGGGCAACTGTCCCAGTCCTTTAAAAGGGCAAAAAGAAGGGCTGGGGAAACTACAGATGGATCAATCTGATTTCCATATGAGTGGAAATACTTGAATACTATAAAGCACACTGTCTGTAAGCATCTTGATACCAGTGGAGTGATTTGTAGAAACCAGCCTGGATTTGGCAAGAATAAATCCTGCTCAACTAATCTTTAAATCAGATTAGGGGATTGTGGGAATGCTGTTGACATAATTGATCTTGATTTCAGCAAAGTATTTGACAAAGTTCCCCATGATATATTGGTCAGAAATCTGGTTAGATGGGGTCAGGGGCTCACCAAAGCCACCTGGTGCCTCCAGGTCCTTACCTGAGCCACTGCTGCACCGCCGCCTTCTCTGCCTTCTCCGCTGCTGTGCCACCGCTGCGCTGCCGCCGCTGCCCACTGCTGCCATCTCCTGAGGCCTGGACATGTGGCAACTGGTCTTCTTCCAGGGAGTCACCATTTTTAAAATGGCAACCTCCTGGAAGTTCCAGGAAGTTGCCATTTTAAAAATGGTGACTCCCTGCGAGAAGAGTCACTGCACGTCCAGGCCTCAGGAGATGGCGGCAGGTGGCGGTGGGTGGCGGTGGCATGTTGCTCCTGCTTTTGCTGCCACTGTCACCGCTGGTGCCGCCATCTCCTGAGGCCTGGATGCATGGCAACTGGTCTTCTTCCAGGAAGTCACCATTTTTTAAATGGCAACCTCCTGGAATTTCCAGGAAGTTGCCATTTTAAAAATGGTGACTCCCTGCAAGAAGAGTCGCTGCACATCCAGGCCTCAGGAGATGGCGGCGGGTGGCGGCGGCATGTTGCTCCTGCTTTTGCTGCCACTGTCACCGCTGGTGCCGCCATCTCCTGAGGCCTGGACGCACGGCGACTCTTCTTGCAGGGAGTTGCCGTTTTTAAAATAGCAACTTCCTCGAACTTCCAGGAGGTTGCCATTTTAAAAATGGCGACTCCCTAGAAGAAGACCAGTCGCCACGTGTCCAGGCCTCAGGAGATGGTGGCGAAGGTGAAGACAGCAGCAGTGGGTGGCAGCGGCGGCGGCAAAGAAGAAGACGGTGGCGAAGGTGGCAGTGTGGCAATGGAGAAGGTGATGGCGGTGGCGACCCAGGTAAGGAGCAGGGGGGTGGTGTGGGGGTGTCGGGGGGGAGAACCCGCTTTGGGTTCAGGGCTGAGGTGGGTCGGGGGCCCCCCAAATCTGTGCAAGCTGGATCAGGCCTGCCTCAGAGCCACGAAACAGCTTCCGCGTAGGATCGGGGGGTCCCTGCACAGCCCTAATTTTTATCAATGTCTTAGATCAGTATTTCTCAAACTGTGGGCCATGACCCACCAGTGGATCTCAGCCCACATTTAGGTGGGTCTCAGTACTGCAGACTGCCCAGCGCCTCTTTGCTTGACCAACCTGTGCCATGGCTATTCCATGCACAACATAGGCAGGTGTGGCAACAGGAGCTGGTTAGAGAGAAGGCTAATACTTCTAATTATATCTATATCTATTTCTATTTCTATATCTATATATATCTATATATACTAGGAATAAAGATGAAGGGGATAAGAGAGGGAAGCTGTTAAAGAAATAAGTGAGTGTAAAAGCAGCTGGAGGGAGGGATGAAAGAAACTGGCAATTGGGAAGAAGGTACAAGTTACGTGTGAAAGAAAAAGGGGGGAGAAAAAATGACAGGGGATGAATAAGAATATTTTGAGAGGCATGTGGTGGGAGGAGGAAATCAGTATAAAATAAAATGTCTTCTCTACTTAGAGCGTCTGGATCAACAGATTCTGCCTGAAATGGGGAGGTTGAATAATATCTACAGATCCAAATGGGGGGTAGGAAGATGTATGTGGAATTAGGACTAATGGGCAGGCTGCTTTGTGTGGTAAGGATTGAGGCCTTGGCCTACCATCCATACTTCTTCCTCCAGGTGACCATCCCCCAAAAGTGACTTGCTGGCCAGGGCTGGCTGCCTCCTAATCTGAACACTCTTATAATAAGGGATAAGTCTGTAAAACACCCCACAGCTTTAAAAATATGTGCAAGGAAGCCCACTGTTAGTGTGTAGTCACTGGAAAGAACAGACACACTAGATCCCCTCTTCCTTGTCTTCGGTATGTTCCTACTGTTAACTCAAAAATTCAAACAATGCTTGCGCATGCTTGCTCATAGAGGTGATTTTTCTAATACACTAACGACAGAAGACAGCTTCTCACCCAACATATAAAGTCATCTGTTATTTTTCCAGCTCGGGAAATTGTTAGTTTTTAATGCTGCTTTTTCAGCTGGAACAATTTAGTGAGCCAGGATCAATGTGAAATACAGCACATCAATCATCTCCTATGGATCACAAACCAAAGCCAAGCAAAAAGAAAAAAGAAAAAAAGAGCTTTGCTCATCGGCACTAATCAGGTACTCCTCCATTGCCCCACCTTTAGTTTTCCTTGTGTGTGTATGCGCGCGCATGTGCACGTGTGCAATATGTTCACCCAACTCGTTTTGCATCACTTCAGTTCTATCATGAGAAGTAGCTCACAGTTAAAAAGTAGTATTTCCACTGCATTACATTTGGAACTCAGTTCTCTACTGACTTGGCTATACTGACTCATGTGCTGATGATCCCTGATATTTTTCCATTCTAAATATTTCTTGACGTTATTCCCCCCCACCCATGTTGTTATATCTTTATTGTGTGCAACAACATTTTGCTGTTCAGCAGGGGGAAAACCCCTTAGACCAATATTTTTCTCTCTCTGTTGCAGGCCTGTACAACTTCTGACCCATCAAGCCAAATGTATTTCACCACACACGGACGGTGACCCACCAGGGCCTTGATAAACCTCCTGTTTTTGTTGCCTGCCTCCTGGGACTGCAACTGGCAAGCCACAACACATAGCTGATGGGCTGCATTCAGCTTATTTATTATTATGTATTTGTTACTTTTATATCCCGCCTTTCCTCCAAAGACCGCAAGGTGATGTACATGATCCTCTTCCTCTCTCTTTTTGTGAGATAGAATAAGCGGAGAGTCAGTGATTGGCCCAAAGTCACCCAGTGAGCTTCATGGCCAAGTTGGGGACTAGAACCCAGATTTCCCGAGTCCCAGTTCAGCACTTTAACCACTACTCCACACTGGGTTACAAATTGTTGGGTTACAAGCTGTGCCGGCCTATTCTAAACTATACCTGGCGTGGCATTTCTATGGAACCAAGCAGACAAAGCACCTAGGGTTCGTTGGCGGCTTTTGATCCTGCCCTTGTAGCCAAACCTTTAACCACAGTTTGATCCGCAGCAATTAATAGGTATTAATGATTATCTTCATTTCATTTTGCACCTGACTCCAGTTGGTGGACCTTGGGCTCCTAGTAAAAATGAAGTAGTTCTTGCAAGCCTGAAGTCTGCCCTTCCCTCTGTAAACAATGCTGAGCTAGTTGGATAAATGGCAGCTCTCTATAACAGTTACAGAATGCCCACAGCTACGATTCTTATTTAATTGCAAGTAACGAATAGAATTTGTTGTTTGTTAATGCCAACCATAAATCTCTTTGCACCTGAAGTGATACATTAAAATAGTGTCTTACCATCCTTGTAATCCTTAACGAATTATGCAGAGAGGTGGAGACTGGAGACAAGAAAATGGAGCCCCCTCCCCCAGCATCTGTCACTTGAAGCAAATTCTTCATGTTGCAGATGGTCCTGATGGTTTTCATGCATATGATGGATGAATTATAGCCAATGGACATGGTGCAAAATATTCTTATACAGTAAGAATCAATAACTCTGCCTGGGTCTCTGTGTTACTCACCTGCTCTTTAAAATACTTTCATATGTTCTGCTTTACAGCTAAACTGACATGTACTGCATCACACTGTGGGAAATGGCTACGAAGCTGTACACACATGTCCACCTGGGAGCAGAAGCACATTTCCAATAAGTGTAGAGGAACCAGGGCCAGATCTACACCTTGCGTTATATCAATATGATCCATGACCATGGTGTTGCTATATCCCTCTTGCGCATTTATACCTCGTAGAACACACAATGAATCTGTTGTGGTATTTTGGATAACATGGAAAAAAAAAAGGGAAATGATGCTAGAAAAGCGGTATACGGAATACGTAATGTGCCTCAACAGTTATCAATGCACTTCAATACCACTAAAAAGCACTAGTGTAGATCTAACCCTGGTCTGATCCAGATTAGATAAACTGCAATGAAATCGCTGAGCTGATCAGGACTAACTACAGTCACTGGAAACACATTAAAAAGACCACAATCCTATATAAATTACATGGAAGTAAGTCCCATTTACCTCACTGGGGCTTACTTCTGAGTAGACATATGTGGAAAATTAATCACTTATATTACTTACATTCCACTCCACCATAAAACTAATTTAAACCATCGGTATTACAGTAACGGGTATTAAGCCATAGTCATGCGATGAGCAGACACAGAGAATTATTTAAAATAATTTTTTAAACAATTTAAACTATAGTTATTTATCATGTATACTAATCTTATCTTATATATATAATTCAAAGTCAGGAGTTAGTTGGTCATCCCTTTTTGACTGCCTTCCCATTGACCGATTCTCATGAAATACACTTTGCTGGAAAGCTCTTGACACACAGATTCCACAAATAAAAAGGGTTTTCACCATAATTCAAAGTTGGGAGTTTATTTATGCCCATAAAGCTTTTTTTTTTTTTTTTAAGAATTACGCTATCTTCCATGTTGTTGTTTATTCGCTCAGTCGCTTCTGACTCTTCGTAATTTCATGGACCAGCCACGCCAGAGCTTCCTGTCGGCCGTCACCACCCCCAGCTCCCCCAAGGTCGAGTCCGTCACCTCCATAATATCATCCATCCATCTTGCCCTTGGTCGGCCCCTCTTCCTTTTGTCTTCCATGTTCCCTAGCATCAGCATCTTCTCCAGGGTATCCTGTCTTCTCATTATGTGGCCAAAGTACTTCAGTTTTGCCTTTAATATAATTCCCTCAAGTGAGCAGTCTGGCTTGATTTCCTGGAGTACGGACTGGTTTGATCTTCTTGCAGTCCCATGCACTCTCAGAATTTTCCTCCAACACCACAGTTCAGAAGCATCTATCTTCCTTCGCTCAGCCTTCCTTATGGTCCAGCTCTTGCAGCCATAGGTTACTACAGGGAATACCATTGCTTTAACTATGCGGACCTTTGTTGTCAGTGTGATGTCTCTGCTCTTCACTATTTTATCAAGATTTGTCATTGCTCTTCTCCCAAGAAGTAAACATCTTCTGATTTCCTGGCTGCAGTCAGCGTCTGCAGTAATTTTGCACCTAGAAAGACAAAGTCTGTCACTGCCTCCGCATTTTCTCCCTCTACTTGCCAGTTGTCAATCAAGCTGGTTGCCATAATCTCATTTTTTTTGAAGTTTAACTGCAACCCAGCTTTTGCATTTTCTTCTTTCACCTTCATCATAAGGTTCCTCAGCTCCTCCTCGCTTTCAGCCATCAAAGTGGTATCATTTGCATATCTGAGATTGTTAATGTTTCTTCCAGTGATTTTAACTCCAGCCTTGGATTCATCAAGCCCAGCACGTCGCATGATGTGTTCTATCTTCCATAACAATGTACTATAAGCTTTTATTTTTAATATAAAAAAATGTCAAGTATAATTAAACAAACATAATTGCAAATTGGAGCAAAATTAGACCACTCCTGAAAAAGCCTAACCTGGACCCAGAGGATGTTAACAATTATAGGCCAGTGGCCAACATCCCCTTCCTGGGCAAGGTGCTTGAGCGGGTGGTTGTAGGACAGCTCCAGGCACTCTTGAAATGGAACCAATTACCTGGGGAGGTGGTGGGCTCTCCCACACTGGAGGCCTTCAAGACGAGGCTGGACAGCCATTTGTCAGGGATGCTCTGACTTGGATTCCTGCATTGAGCAGGGGGTTGGACTCGATGGCCTTGTAGGCCCCTTCCAACCCTACTATTCTATGAATGAAACGGATTATCTAGATCCATTTCAATCGGGCTTCAGGCCTGGTTTTGGAACGGAAACTGCCTTGGTCGCCCTGTGGGATGACCTCTGCCGGGAGAGGGACAGGGGGAGTGCGACCCTGTTGATTCTCCTGGACCTCTCAGCGGCTTTCGATACCATCGACCATGGTATCCTTCTGGATAGGTTGTCTGGGTTGGGAGTTGGAGGCACTGCACTACAGTGGTTCCGCTCCTACTTGGATGGCCGATTCCAGAAGGTGGTGCTGGGGGATTATTGCTCTGTGCCATGGCAATTGTGCCATGGGGTTCCACAGGGCTCTATTCTATCCCCCATGCTGTTTAACATCTACATGAAACCGCTGGGGGAGGTTATCCGGAGGTGTGGGCTGAGGTGCCATCAATATGCGGATGACACCCAGCTCTACCTCTTTTTCTCATCAAAACCAGGTGAGGCAGTGGCTGTTCTGAACCAGTGCCTGGGCACGGTAATGGACTGGATGAGGGCCAATAAACTGAAACTCAATCCAGACAAGACGGAGGTACTGTTAGTGGGTGGTTCGTCTGCCCGGCTAGGTGATAATCAACCTGTTCTGGAGGGGGTTGCACTCCCCCTAAAGGATCAGGTTCGTAGTTTGGGGGTGCTCTTGGATCCAGAACTGTCACTTGAGGCACAGGTGAACTCAGTGGCACGGAGCACTTTTTATCAGCTTAGGCTGGTATACCAACTACGCCCTTATCTGGACAGAGATAGCCTAGCTACAGTTATCCATGCTCTGATAACTTCTCGTCTGGATTACTGCAGTGCATTATACGTGGGGCTGCCTTTGAAAACGGTCCGGAAACTTCAGCTGGTCCAAAATAGGGCAGCAAGATTGTTAACAGGGACTGGCCTGCGAGCTCATATTACGCCAGTACTTTTCCAGCTGCACTGGCTGCCGGTCCATTTCCGGGCCCGATTCAAAGTGCTGGTGTTAACATTCAAAGCCCTTAACGGCTTGGGGCCAGGTTACCTGAAGGATCGCCTCCTCCCATATGTGCCTGCCCGGACCTTAAGATCATCAGCAGCAGCCCTTCTCCGTGAGCCCCTGCCAAAGGAAGTGAGGCGGGTGGCTACTAGGAGGAGGGCTTTTTCTGTTGTGTTGTTTTTCCGGGCACCCCGGCTCTGGAATGAGCTCCCTAGTGAGGTTCGCCTGGCGCCTACATTGTACTCCTTTCGGCGCCAGGTGAAGACCTTTTTATTTTCCCAGGCATTTTAGCTTTCTAAATTTTTATCTTTGCTGTTTTAAATCTGTATTTTAAACTCCTGTACTGCTGCTAGGTTTTATTGTGGTTGTATTGTTATATTGTGGTTTTAATGTTCTATATATTTTAAATTGTTTTATTGTGTGTTGTTTGGTTTTAGTTTTTGTGAACCGCCCAGAGAGCTTCGGCTATTGGGCGGTATAGAAATAAATAAATAAAATAAATAAATAAAAATAAAATGAAATATGAACATACACAAAATCCCTATACACCTTTATAAACAGAGATGAGGCCTCTGAGGTGTACAATGATATGCCAGTAACATACAAATCATGAAGGGATTAAGAGACACCTACAGTTAAAAGTAACCCAGTCAAAGTTTAGTTATTACTCAGAAAGGAGGTCTGTAGCTGTTAAATGTAACAAAATAACATTTAAAAGTCTCTGCACACCTTTATAAACACAGGTGCAGGCCAAAGTACAATGATATGCCAGTAACATACAGCCTGTAAGCAAATCATGAAGGGCTCTACGTTACCATGAGTTGTGCACACTCATTGGCAAACCTCAAGATTCAAGTTGTTGATGGACTAGAATAGGGATGTTACAGTGGCTGCCCTGGAATTTACACCAAGAACATTGTATTTAAGGAAGTTTTGTAAAGATAAAATATGTAACACTTTGAAAGTTTCAATAAACGTAGTTAGTTAAGTTAAATCTTTCATTCGATTTGATTTTTCTCCACGAACTATGTTTGTGGTTAACCAATGGTAAGAGATTAATGTTTTTAATAAGTTGTGAACCGTCACTTTAAGGAAGCCGTTATATCTTTAACAAAGTTCACTTTCTTAAGTAAAAATCATATGCCAATTACCCTTTCTTTAACGCTACCCCCAGTTAGTCTTCCTAGAACAGCCTTCCCCAGTCTGGTGCCCCAGATGTGTTAGACTACAACACACAATGGTCATGCTGGTTGGAGATGATTGGAGATGTAGTCCAACACATCTGTCCTAGAACATAAAGGACAATACTTGAAGTTCTCCCTCTGGCCCTAGACTCACTGATAGGATAAAATTGAAAATAGTCCCTCACAATGGATCCTTAGCTTCTTGGGACTGATATGCTCTCCCTCTCTGGCAGGCTTACTTTCGGTCATTTACTGAAGGACTTAGGATACAGCCAAGAAGATGTCATAGTTGCCTCCTCTGAAGCCTTCCTGCTTTTCGAGGCCAATAGTTTTCTGCTGTCACTCTGGTCAGAAGCTATACTGGAGAACCACCCCCAGAGTCTTCCTCTAGCTCTTGCAACATCTTCTCCATTTTCCCAGGTTCTCCTTCTGCTGACTACCAGAACCCACTGCTCTAACGGATCCCTGAGAATTGGAACTGTCCCTTTTATACAGTTTCAGTCAGGACCCTCTAACCAATTACTTACAATTCCTCAATGTCTGGCAGCTCATTGGCCTATATCTGTAAGCCAATGAGAGCCAATGGAATGTTCATGGATAACCTATCAAAGTTGACCTTTTGGATCATCCTGTCTAATATATAAGCTGACAGTGAAGCACTAAGGTTGTAGGAACTCCTTTGATAACAACAGTAAAAACTTCACTGGCAGATGGCAGGCTGCCAATAGCAGGCCTCAGTCACAAAGTAACTAGCCTCTGTTAGCAGATAGTATTCCACCTCTCCAAGATAACCTGTATAATCATAATAATGCTACATTACAGATCACATTTATTTATACATTTTATACAACATTTAAAACATGTTTTACCTCAGGATTTTTAGATTCTCCATAACATGTAACTTAATTTTTTTATACATGCATTTGTATATAGCCATAGCAATGAATACAAATGAAATTATATATATGAATATACAACTTTCTAGCAGTTATACATAGGCTTCAACCAATGTGGACCAGATATCCAAATAAGTACCCATTTGAAGGAGGCATCTATATGTCACCTGTTCAAATGTTGAAAGCATTATAAGGTCCTCAATCCATTGCATTATAGGAGCTGAGTGTTTATCTTTCCAAGTTCTAATATCAGTCTTTTAGGGAGCAATCCTATGGCTCCTAGACATTGTCTGAATGGGGATAGCACTCCAACCTCAGAAGGGGGAGTCAGAGTCCAATCCCCGCCCCTGCAGCTGGCACAGAAAGAACCACAGTGGTTGGCCTCTGAGTTCAGAAAATCAACCTCGTAGAGGGGGGAAAGGGGAGGGGAGGAGACCGGACAGGCCAGGATATGAGCTATCATGAACCTCTTCCAGCCTCCTTCTGTTTTCCTCCAAAGCAACATCATTATTTGGGCAAAAATGCCTGTCTAGCAAACAACCTAGAGGATGAGGAGGTGAAGATTGCCTCTGTCGCTCCTCCCATACTGCTGGCTTCAGCCTGGCAGGGCAATGGATACAAGGAAGCCTCTGAGTTCAGAGGCTTCCATCTCGCAAGGGTGCAACCCATAGGATTTCACCCTTAGCTATCAAAAGGGTGTGGAGAATCAATTTATGATGACCATAAGCTTCATGAAGCAGGTAAATAATTTAAAAGAGTGTGTACATCAGCACATATTAAAGACTGTTCCAGTACAAAATTTATCTGCATAGTAAGCTCCTCCCCAAAGAAGCAATTACTGGACATTGACAAAACATATGTTTAAAAGAAGTATTAGCTGCATTACACTACCAGCAATTAGCTGAGTTAGACAATCCCTCATTAAAGAGACATTGCAGTGTCCAATAGGCACGTAACAAAGGTTTTTTTCTGAATCAGACGCAGCCTAAGATCCATAGACATGACAGGCATAGATATCAAAATGGTGATCCACTGATTAGGCAGAATGGGCTAGTCCCATTCCCTATTCCATTCATGCTTAGAATCCTGTATATTATATTTATTCATCAATACCAAGTCTTTATAGATATGGATTATGGGTTGCTTTGCCTGACGAGCCTCAATTAGTGCTTCCAATATTTGTTTGTTTGTTTATGTACTGACCAATAGCCAAAGCTCTCTGGGTGGTTCACAGAAATTGGAACTATGGAAACTCTGATGCTGTAAAAGCAGCCAGACCAAACCTAGATACTAACAAATGCTGCAATTGCAAGTATACCATTCAGACATAGCAGGCAAGTCATATTTGGCACACAGGACAGAAAACAACAAGAACTCATCATTGGCACCCACCAGATTCTCCACAACATGTATAGGATTGTGCCATAAGGGAACTTTTGCACGTGAATCTTCAGTATCCTTTGAGCCTTTGTCAAACTATCATGAAGTAACATCTGACCATTGTTCATATGGAAGAGAAAGAGAAGTAAATTGCATATAAAACTGGCAATACCTTTACAGAAATCTATCGTGTGACCACACTTGGCATATTGTGAACAATTCTGGTCCCCACACCTCAAAAAAGATATTGTAAAAGTGGAAAAGGTGCAGAAAAGAGTAACCAAAATGGTCAAGGGGCTGGAGCTACTCCTCCATGATGAAAAATTCTGTTTGAAGCTTTTTAGCTTAGAAACAAGGCAAGTATGATATGATAGAGGTATATAAAATTAAACATGGCATTGAAGAAGTGGATAAGGAGAGGTTTTTCTTCCTCTCTCATAATACTAGACTCCCTTCTCTCATAATACTGGAACCAGTGGTCATCCACTGCAGCTAAATTGTGGAAGATTCAGGACATACAGTGCATAGTTAAATTATGGAATTCTTACCGGAAGATGTAGTGATGGCCGCCAACCTGGAAGGCTTTGAAAGGGGATTAGACAAATCCATGGAGGATGAATTACTAGTCATCATGGCTATATATTACTTTGAGTATCAGAAGCAGTATGTTTCTCAATACCAGTTGCTAGGGAACATGAGTGGGAGGGTACTATTGCCTTCATATTCTGCTTGTGAGCTTCTCATTGGCATCTGTTTGGATACCATATCAACAGAATGCTGGACTAGACAGGCCTTTGGTCTGATCCAGCACCAATCTTCTTATGTTGTTAAGTGGAGACATTTGTACTACAAATGAGCATCATGGCCAACATGGATTTTACACCCACAAGTGCCTCATTAGAAACCTACTGCATTGAGAGCATGCCTATATATATAGCTTACCAGAGGTCAAGATGCAGTCATGCTGATTTGTCCTGAACTTGCTTTTCTGTAATTTGGAATCCTTCTTCATTGCAGCCTACATTGCAATATGCTTTTTGCACAGGATTGTGAATGTATTGCCCACCCATCCCCACTCCTGCATCAAGCCCTATTTTCACGCTTCTTGTCTTTTCCACATCTCTTTAATTGTAAGCTCTCTGGGCGATGTCCCCAGGACTGCAGCAGTGCCAAATCATCATGGTCAGCATCACCACCAGAATTAATTAGGGAGTTCTCCTGCCTAAACCCCACTGAAATAAAATATCAAGGAAATTTGTACCACCTAGAAGAAATTCCCAGTAGATTGTCCCATTCTAGTAGGGATGTATGAGAAATGTGTTTCACTTTTATTGATCAGGATTTTATCTGGTTTGTACCTTCCAGTCCGAATGCGGACTCAGACACAATCTGTGGTCAAAGTCTGCACATTTCTGAGCTCACAGTGTAATTGGTGGACCAAAATAAAAATAAAAATCATTTGACAACAACCATACATTTGAAAAATGTGCATGAAAAAATGCAACCTTTTGAAAAATGCGCACAAATACGCTTTAAACAAAGGGAAAAGACTGTGTTCATTTCAAACATGCGCACAGTTGATGCTTACATTTTGAATAATATGCACGAAAATGTACACGGATTTTCATGGGAAAAGAAAAAACCAAAGCTCGCAATCTGATATGGGCTCGAGTAAGAATGAGCTTAGTGATGGAATTCAGAGAACTTTGGCGAGCTGGAGTTTTGCTGGTTCACACATCCATACATTCTAGTAACAAAGATAAACTGAGCACGTTGTTACTATAAGTGTCATTTGAAAAGAAAAAGGCAGCTTTTATTCTCAGTTACTGAAGCAAAGGGCCTAAGTACTAAAATACACTTTGGAGACATGAATATGTTGTGTTCTGCCTTTAGGAAGCCTGCAGGCGATGATTTTTCTCTGTGTGTATTTGACACGCATTTGTGATCTATTGCATTATTTTTAACACTCTGCTCTGGGGGGACCTTAAATTCATAAGGGCAAATCTGTGACGTAAATCAACACTGAGTTGCCCTTTTAAACTCTTATTATAACAGAATGTTGTGCTGTTAATGAATAATGAAAAGAAGAAGCAGCTCAAGAGAAACATTCAAACAGCAGGGTGTACGTTACTGTATCTCCACAGAGGCATCTGAGGTAGCTCTTGCAAACTTATTTATCCTGCTACTCAACCAAAATGATGCATAGCATTTACCATGGCAACTCTTCCATCGTACGTGCATATATATTGCTTCAGATGTGTGGGCCACTTTCTTGAAAAAACAAACGCATACCCAGACATCGATGTCACATGAAATCCTATTCATTTCATGGTGCTTTGATGTGAAAAAATGTACCTCAGGACAGAACACAGGCATTTATTTCTCTCCCCCCACTCCCCCCAATATTATTGCTGTTCTGCCTTCAAGTATCAGTGGCCACAGTCTGTTTCAGACAGGACCCTCCTGTTGCCCATCGCCTTACAAGAACAGACTATCGAAGCGATACAGGGCCACCCTTTGACCAAGACGCCTCTGTTCTTCTGGTTCCAGGCCATGATTTGTTCACATTCACCACCAGTGAGATACAAATCTCTGGGGACTCTGAGCAAAATGCAACCCCTAAAGCGGGCTAATCCATAATAATGAGGAGACGTTTGTTCAGTGCAGGGATGGAGGTTTGTAAAGAAGCACCATGTGTGTGTGTATAAATATATGATGGTGTTGTCTTGCCCATGCATGGAGTAAAGCTGGCCCAGGGAAGAAGCCATGGCATGGACGTCTCCCATGCCATGGACGCTTCTGAATCACCACTCAAAAGAGAGAGAACAAAAGAGCGTATGGGATTTGCGTAACATTTAAAAATGCTAATTTATATGTATAGATGAATATTCAGAAATAATTATTTTTGAGTGCAGTCCTTTGGGTTGCATCCTGGGTACTCGCAAGCCCCTGAACTCAGAGGCTTATGAGTATCCTATGCGGAGAGGGAGGCGCCTTGCACCCCCCACGCTGCATCTTAACTAGATAGGCAATTTTGCTTGTATTCCTTCGGGGAGGGAAGGAGGCTGGGGAGGTGACAGGAAAAGTCTTCACTGGCTATGAGAGGGAGGGACAGGTGGCAGGGAGTGTGGTTTCCTGGCTCTGTGCTTGGAGTCCTGTCTAAGAGCACGGAGCCAGGAAACCCAAAAATCCTATGTCCCCCAGACACTGACTAGGGGACAGAATTAATTAATTATTACACTTATATCCCACCTTTTTTCATCTTGGAAGGAATCCAAGACGGCTTAAATGGTCCTCTTCCTCTCCATTTTAATCTCACAACAACCCTGTGAGGTAGGTTAGGCTGAGCGTCAGTGACTGGCCCAAAGTCACCCAGTGAGCTTCATGGCTGAATGGGGACAAGAACCCAGATCTCTCAAGTCCCAGTCCAACACTCTAACCACCACACCATACTTGCTCTCTGTTTCTATTTAAACAGAAATACAGCACATCTCACCATAGTGCAGAAGACTGTACTGGGTGACCTGTTTGCCGGCCTGTTCAATCTGCTGCCCAGGTGCTAACTACTGATGGGCAACCGTTCTTGGGGTTCTTTCTCTTTAAACCAACACTGAACTGGACAGCCTTTCAAAGAGAGGGTGGTCCCCTGGTGGCTTAAATAGAGGACTGACCTCTGTAAAGGAGGATGCATGGCCATCATCCTCACCATCTACACCAGGGGTGGGCTACATGTGGCCCCCATGGCCATTTTGTGGACCCCTGCCCCCCAAATTTGTCACAGCAGCAAGAAAAAGAAAAGAAACGTGGTGATCTTGCAAGGAAACAAAGGACCTGGGAGTGGATGCCTTGTTTGCAAGCAAAATTGTGCTCCTGGAAGCCTCCTGGCAAACATTTGCACAATCACTCTGGCAGCAATGTTGGCAGTGGCAGGGGTGTGGTGTAGCCTCCAGTGGGTTCTAAGGGGGCAATGCACCCCCCAGCCCCCGGAAGATGCCCAAATCTGCTCTGCCCCATGACAAGCTTCCCCTACAAACCTCTCTTCCTCTTTGACACAGCCGTTAACTGCACGGAGCCCACTCCTCTTGTGCAGCTGGCTATTCTACACACAAAACAATGTCCCAGTTGGATACGAAGGTGAGGCTGTGAAATCAAGGCTGCTTGCAACTGGCATGTGCAGAGATATATCGCTCTTCATTGGCGATATGACCCATGCACACTATTGTGTATTTTGCTCATAACATAGACTGGGGATCTGTTAAATTTTTATTAAGTAACTAAGCTGGCAGCGTTTCTCTCATTCGAGACCCTCTGTCTGCTGTAGCGCATTCCACCCATGGCATTTTAATTTCAGTTTTTTTTACAAAATACATAATTTCTTTAGTAATAAACAGAAATGATTTAACTTTACATTGAGCCTGGGTCCCGTGGCCAGCATCCCAGTATTCTGCCAATGGGACCAGCTGTCTTCCGGCATTGAAATGCATCTGCCTTGCCTGCTATATTACCAGAAAGACCTGGGTTTATTTTACTCTCAAAACTGAATGCACACAATGGTAGGGGACCCAGCAGGTAAAGAATTAATCAGCTAGATCTTCCTCCATCCTTACAAGATCTAATTGGATTGTGATTTTTGGCATGAGCACTCAAAACCACAGAGATACAAAAAAATCAGAAATAGAACAGGAACAGTGTTCTTAACTCCCACAACATGCTAGTGTTCAACATACCTCAGTAGTATAAGATCTTCTTAATAGACAAAAAGAACACTTGACGATCCGGTCAGTATTCAGAAGGAAGAGAGGAGGAGGAGGGACCATAGCTCAGTGGGAGAGGACCTGCTTTGCTTGCAGAGGGTCCCTGGTTTAAACCCCAGCATCTCCAGGTAGGGCAAGAAAAACCCCTGCCTGAAACCTTAGCGAGCTGCTGTCGGTCAGTGTCGATGATACTGGACCAGATGAACGAATAGTCTGACTCAGTACAAGACAGTTTCACATGTTCACTTCTCATTAGAGAGACGCTGTAGCTCAGTGGTCGAGCACATGCTTTGCATGCAGATGGTCCCAGGTTCAATCCTGCCTGACACCCTGGCCAGCCACTGCTGGTCAGTGTTGACAATACTGGGCTAGATGGACCCATGGTCTGACACAGTATAAAGTAGCTTCCTATATTCCTAGGAGGAGGACTGGCCTCCTCTTCTGTCTTTAGCAGAAGAATGCAGGAATCAGTGGGTAAACATGTTCAGGGCATAGAGATGAATATTATTGCTGCTATGTCTGCAGATCAAGGTGCTGTTAAAGACATACTTAGAAAGGCTGTTTTTTAAAAAGTTGGCAGCCTGACACTAGGGCTGGTATAGCTGCCTGTGTATAGAATTGGATAGGAGCAACTATTTTGCAGACGTGTCCTGTAAATCAGCCTTCCTCAGCCTGGGCTATCTTCACACCTGGCATTTCATCCCACTACAAACCAATCCTTTTGATTCCGGATCCTTTCTGGATTTAGACTGGCCCTGTATACAGGCATCTCTCATAGCGCTTCCCTCCACTCTATGCCTTTTCATGGCTGCATGGAAAAATCAGGACAGAAGGCTGATAATTGGTTCCTGTAACATGATTGATGGCGCCACCCGTCCCTCCACTCCTCTGCAGCAGGAGGAAAGTTGGAAGCCCTTCTAGTGACTTTAAAGGTGAAGGGAATCAAATGAGCGCCTCCCTCCCTGGCGTGTGTGCAAAGCAGCGGGTGTGAGGAGGGGGTGTCTTGTTTTCATCTCTTAACTTGTGCTGTACTGTTTCCTCACAGCCCCCAGGAAAGGTACAACTTACTTCTGAGTAGACATAAGATTGTCCTGTAAGTCTGCAACCCTTGGCATATTTACTTGGGAGTAAGCCCCATTGAATTTAATGGGACTTACTTTTGAGTAGACATAAGATTATGCTGCAAGTCTGTAACCCTTGGTACACTTACTTGGAAGTAAGCCCCATTGAACTTAATGGGGTGCTCTGAATCAACAGAGGACGTTGATTCTGAGCTTGGTGGGGTAGGGGATCAGATCTGTCTCACTTCCTTGCCAGGAGGCATTTTACCGTCTTCTCCCTCTAACTGAGAAATGTGCTCAAGCATTTACATGGCAGGCATGGAGACAGCGCAGCCCACAGTCAACAAGACACAGGGGTTTCTTCCGCCAGTGGAGAATTTCATGGGGAGGTCATGGCACTCCTGTTCCGTGGGCTGGAAAAAATACCACATTTTTTGCCTTTGGAGAAAACATGGATAGGCTGGAGGAAATGGCAAGAGATGCCCTGGAGGTTCACAGCATCATCTAAAGAGCTTGCAAACTTCTGTGCGAGAGCCATCTCAATAGCAGGGTAAAAGCTATGTGTGAAGAAGCCCCTGGTGTCCTCCAGATGCTTTGGACTTCAACTCCCATCAGCCCCAGCCAGCCTGGCCAATGGTCAGAAATTCTGGGAGTTGCAGCCAAAATCATCTGGAGAGCACTGGGTTGGGGAAGGGTGTTATAAATCACAAGCCACGATGCAACATAATAAAAATAAAAGAATCATATTAACTTCTAGCATCCAAGTTTTTGGAGAACAGAGTTTTTCAAAGGCCCTTTACCACCCCAGTCCCATACCTGTTCTCTTGATGCACCAATACGCCACCTTTTGGCAGCCGGCAGCTTTTCCCCAGTCACCACTGTTGGTAGGTAACAGAGGTTTTGTTTACAGGGGTGGGCAGGGGCCCACAGCTTCTCAAGCAACTCTTTCCTTCTTGTAGGAGTGCAGTTTTCAAAGGCTCTAAAACACATCAATAGCTTTTTAATTTTTTTTTAAAAGAAGCTTATTCACCAGATTTTGAAAAAGTGCAGTTCCTAAACATCCTGGTTTCCTTCCAAGGCTCTAGCAGCTTCAAAGACACTTTTGAAAGTTAGTGCCGTCCATCATAATGTTTCCCTTTTGCCAGTGCTTTCCCCAAAGTCCAAAGCCTCTGTAAAGTATTCTCTCTGTGTCCCCCACACTTCATCCTGCTCATGACATTATGCGCCTGATTGATCCGTTCTCTGGAAAACATGGCTTTAAATATGCTTACAGGCAGGAATAAGCATGTGCTTCTGTTGTACTTAGGGGCAATGCACAGATGCTGAGTGAGCCAGACAGCGGATGTTAATCTAGGGAGGCAACATCGACATAATTCCATATGTAAGAAGAAATAACTTACCAGGATGAAAGCTGGTTTCTTGCCCAAGTAGGGCATTTTTAGATGCGTACTCCTGAAAGTAGGTGAAACTCAGGTCACACTGACTTACACCAACTTCTCACATTCTGTGATCCAAACTACAGGTCACATGTGTCTTACCCCTGATATTCTTTTAATAAAAAACAGCCTTGGGAGTAGGGATGGAGGAGAAAACTATTTGGTCTGAGTTTGAATAAATTACCCAGTTTGTGCCTCCCATACTTATATGTGACCTGGAACACACTTGCATGCCAATGTCTGTATTTTTCAGAATTTTCATAACCCGAAAATGCACACAAAAATGCATATATTAACGAAACGTGCACATGAATGAGTATATTTGGAAAAAGTGCATTCAAAATGCATTAGGGAAAAAGTTTACAAAAAGTGTGAGCACTAGGAAAACTGCATACAAACATGCATATTTGGAGAAATGCGTACAAATTTTTATGCAGGCTTTTAGTTGTTGTTACTGAATTTGCAAACTGCTGTGGAAACGGGTTAAAACGAACTTATGGTCAGGAAAATGAGAAACTGAGCAACACTGAAATCTACAGATTCACCTACCCTTACTTGGGAGGATGAGAGTTCAAGTGGAGAAACAGTAGTGGGGTAGGCGTCACACCCTCCACACATTTTCCCACCCCAAACCACTGCCTTCACCTGGTTTTTGACTTGTCTGAAGAAAAGCAGCTTGGGAGTGCAATTTTGATGAAGGAAACAGGTGGAGGGGAGAAGGTTAAGCAACACCTTCATCTGCTGTTCCTATGCTCAAGCTTGCAGTTTCCTAAGGCTGCTTTACAAAAGTCAGTGCACAGTTACACATAACTGCATAGGGAGGATCACCTGCATCCCTTCTCCACACATTGAAAGGCCAGGTGATGGGGTCGGAGTTGCCTGTCCCCAGCCATCTCCCATACTGATTTACACAGGAAGAGCTCCTCCGCAGGAGGACGGAAAGTGATTGGGGCCCAAGTTCATGGACGACCTCTATGCACATACATTGAAATGCACAGAGAGCCCTTTCCCACTGTGTGGACTGGGCTGTGAAGAGCTGTCTGCAGTGAGCCATGGGACATGCCAGAAGTCAGGGCCAGAGGACAAGCTAGGAGGCAGGTTCAAGTTGAAACCTGGAGGTCACGACCAAAGAATAACCAAGGATGCAGGAGAGCACACCAGGGATTAGGAAGAACTTGTGGCTCAAGCAAGGCTTAGCTGGAACAGGAAGCCCGTTATCTGATGGCCACCCTGGGTGGGTGGAGTCAGTCTAGAAGGTTCCTGCTACCTGCAGTTCAGTGGTTCACCACATGGGGCAGCCACACCCAGATCTGGCAGCCCTGACACCCACATTGCACAAATGTATAGATGGTGGGGAAGCGTTTCCACTGCAGGCAACAGCAGCTGGGAGCATGCATGCAGCACAGGATGGTTTATGTGCTGTGAGTGGTTCATGAAACCTTCCTCATGTCATGTCTGGTTTGGCACTATGTTTTGTGTTTCAGATGTACACTTCGGCTGAGAGGTGTCATTCTTCACCTGCCATTAAGTAGAGCTTCCAACTTATGCTACAGACGTACATAATAGCACAGTTAATTCTGGATCAGACATCTAATTCCCATGTCGAGGAGACATGTCCACCCTTTGTGAATCAGGTGGGCTGTTGGCCTTTTCTTCCTTTTAAAGCAGCACACACAGCTCTAATCATACATTCCCCCTTCCGTGATTCCAATCGTGCATGGCTGGGGGAGGCTATACCAGCCTTTTCTGACCTGGTGCCCTCCAGATATGTTGGACTACCAGTCCCAGCATCCCCAGTCATCACAGCCAATGACAGTACTGGCTGGGAATGATGGGAGCTGTAGTCTGCCACATCTGGACAGCACTAGGCTGGGGACAGCCAGCTTATACTAGTATGGAAGGCTCCCTGCTGCATTCACTCAGCCCTCCGATACATGGAGGGCAATGGGGCCAGCAGAGGGCATGTGATAGAGGGGACCAGCCAGTAAGCATGATGTTGCTCCCCCCGAAGCAACTGGAATCATGTGAGAGGGGAATGCATGAATGTGCATCCTTCACCTTACCAAAAACAATTCACAAACTTATTTATAACATTTACAACAGTGGTGTCAGTGATGTCACAGGCATTAGACAACAGGCATCACCACAGCTAACTCCCGCCCCCCAGTTCAAACTGAACCATGATGAACATCTGCAGAAACACTCCACCCCCTGAATTTACCCCAGAACAGAAAAATGTACATTTGTCTACCAAATCACTTCCACCACTCTTAAATCATTGCATCTGTCTTCACCCATAAAAACTTAAACTAGGAGTGTAGCAAATGAGCATTTATGAGTCTAGGTATCACACAGTAATACTTATCATAGTAGCTAAATAATCATAGTTAGCTACTATGGCTCCCTGTCAAGGGTACACTTGGTGGCAATCCCTGGCTTTTGTGATGTCCGAAATATCTATGAAGTGGCCCATAGTGTGATGAGAGCAGGGCAGCCAAAAAGTGGGCACCATCTTGAAATTGTGATTACTGCACATCAGTTGGGCATTTTACACTCCTGTTTGTTGTTCTAAGTCCTTCTCCATACTATCCATTGTGAACATCTAGGGTGGCCATGGGTCCTGCGTTTGAGAGATCTGCCTTCTATTTGAAATGCTATGAGAAGTCAGTCCTCTATTTTAAGGCAGCCCCTACTTGAAGGCCTGTCCAGTCCATGTCCAGTTTAAAGATAAAGAACCCTAAGAAGAGAAAGCAGAGAGCTTGAAGTTGTCTATCAACAGTTAGCACCTAGATGGACAGCAAACTGAGCAGGTACACATGTCACCAAGTCAGTGTTTCCTACTATGGGGAGATGTATTGTATTCCTATTCATATTGTGGTAATGATTTCCGAATTTGCATCTATACACATACATTAGCATTTGCAAATTTTATGCAAATCTGTGTCCTTTTCTGTCCTCTTTTTTGGTGACGCATTTCCTCTTTTTTGGCGATGTGTAAGCGGCTGCCCTGCACTCACCTTCTGCCATGTTTTTGGCTGCTCATTTTGCCCATTGGCTTTTGGTTTTGTCACCCAGCCAGTTTCGAAGTCATGACAGCACTTTACATCATGGCCCATGACTGCTTGCTTTCCTTTAAGAGTCTCTGATGAGGCATATTTGTCAAAAGCTTTTTTGAAAGCCGTGGTGATCTTCTCCTGAACTTGGGAACATGATTTCATTTCAGAAACTTACTAGTTTCTCCACCACCCCACCCTATAAAAAACAACAACAAAAAACTCTGCCACAAATCAGATGAAGCAGGAAGAGGAGAAGGGTTTGAATGGCCGTTATTTGTACACTGACTGGCATCAACCTTTCCGTACTGATAATGCTTTCCATGGAAATTCTGGCAACCTCAGCTTTGGCAGAGGTTTGGGGGAACTATTTTTGGAACATTTAAAAACCTCCAAGGAGTGACTTATACTTTAATTCATGTAAAGGGTCTCTACTTAAGATTTATTAGAAACTCGGCTTCTGCTTAACTTCAAACCAGCCTTCCAAAAACATACCAAATATGAACATCTAAGCCAACCACCAGGTGGACCTGTCTTGAATGCATTTTGGAGATGGAACATGAGGCACTGACATCAAACTAACAGGAAGAAAAAGAGAAACCAGAGTAAAAGCATACTGGGTGAAAGTGAGGAGAAGGACTCTAAGTTCCACTGTGTATGGGCCTCCTCTAATGTGAATAATAAGCCCTTTAATGGTTAGAATACATACTTTTCTTTTGGATAAGAACATCAGAAGATCCCTGCTGGAGCAGATTAAAGGACTATATAATCCAGCATCCTGTTTCCCACAGTGGCCAGCCAGATGCCCATGGGAAGCCCACAACAGGACATGAATACAATACCACTCTCTTGCTTATGTTTACTTAACTGTAAATTTTTTTTCCCCCTGAGTCCAATTTTTATATAAACTCCTCAGGACAGGGGCCTGTCCTCTTGTATTTCATAAAGTGCAATGCACACACTCTCTTTAACAGTTTTAGAAGCCACACACACACACACACTCACACACACACACACACACACACAGCTTTTTAAGGTGAGCCTTCAATACACAAAGTGGCTTACAATAACTTAACAAATACAAATATCACTGCAAGCACTAACATGTGTAAAAGATTGTGTTCTTTTACACAATCTGAGCACTACAGGAAGAGCATTTTGTTTCCACTTTTTCTGCTACATAACCTCTAGGTGGCACCGTGGTATAGCAGAATAGCACAATTACACGAGTGGAAAAAGTGTTTTTCTTTTGCGTCCACAAATAATACTGCACTTCCCCTTCTCTCTCTTAAAAAAAAAAACAAAACTCGCCAGAAGTGCTGTTTAAAAACAGATGTAACAGTGGAGAGTCATGTCATTGTCTAAAGAATCCGTATTCCTTAGTAGGGAATAATGAGTGCACAATAAATGCGCTGTATAGAAAAGCTCATTTACAATTTCACAACAGCAATCTAACTATAATTACAAAAACAACATGGTTAAAGATAAAAACCCGGCACTCCGGCCTTCACTTAGCCTTACACTGTGAAAGTGAGATGCTGGGGCATGTAGTATAGCCATTCTTTAACTACATTTTGCCCCTACTGTACTGTGTCCCCAAGTTCATGGTGTTCCCATGACGAAAGTAAAGGAGTGTGCTCAGGGACATGGCTGTGAGGCTGCCCCTGTTGACCTGGGAGGAGGATCAGGTTTTTCCCCTTCCTCCTTTATGCCCCAGATCAACTATAGCCAGATCTATACCTTGTGCCATATTTGTGCCAAATCATTACGATCCTATCATGGTAACATTATATCCCTCTTGCACATTTACACCTTGTAGGACACACAATGACATTTGTTGCAGTATTTTGGATAATGTGGAATAAAATGCAGGAAAGAACACTACAAAAGCGGCATATCAAATGTGTAATGTGCCCCAAGAGTTACCAATGCATTTCAGTACCACTATAGAGGAGTAGTGTAGATCTAGCCAAGTTCTTTTGCTTGACTCCAAGGCAGCAGTTGAAAATTGAACCAGCCCATGTTGGTATAGCCCCATCCCCACATCCCTTGGAACCCCACCCTGGAGCCTTTTTCTTAGGGGACCTTCCAATGTTGCCTTTAATGGGACGGGAGCTGCTATAACTAAGGCAGGCGCCAACATTGTGTTGTTTCAGTGCCTCCTGAAGACATGGCTGTTTCGAGATGCCTTCCTTGAGTGACCAGCTGAGGTTTATTAAGTTCAGAATTGGTGCTTTAAAAATGTTTGAACTGTTTTAATTATGGGGTTTTATTCTTTTATCCTGTTGTTCACCACTCCGAAATCTTTGATGTGGAGCGGTATATAAATATTGTAAACAAACAAATAAATAACTGCCTTCCCCAAATTGGCACTTAGTAGATGAGTTGGTCTACAGCACTTATCATCCCCAGCCAGCATGGCCCTAGAGCACGGGGGGGGGGGGACACGACACCTCAGGCGCTGGGGTCAAAACTGGCCCTCCTGGGCTTTGAGGCCTTTGGGGTTTTCCAGATGACCACGCCCCCTTCCCTTTGCTCCACCCTCTTTCCCCCAAACCACGGGTTGTGTGCTGGTTTCCTGGCTTTTGTGCAATCCCCCCCCCCTTCGAAAAGGCTGAAATGCCTCTCCTTAGTTCCTGGGAGCAAGAGTTTTAAGCTACAACATGCTGGTAACTTTTGCAGTCTTGGCCCCACCCTTTTTGCCTTCAGCTCCACCCACCACTGGAATGCAGCCCTTAGGCTGAAAGAGTTTCCCAGCCCTGCTCTAGAGTTACAAAGTGCTCACAGAATGGTGAATCTACTGGCATGTGCTTGGGAGGGTTATATTTCCATGGATTTCCATAGAGCTAAGTAGTTAGGAATTCCAGGCAATAAGCATTTGGAAGAAATACTATGTTCGCAAGATCAATCAGAGATGCTAGATTAAGTCAGGGAATTGCCCCAGGTGCCATCTGTTTACTGGACCCTGCAGATGGCTGTTCCCGCTTGCACCTGGAAAAGAAGACCTCTGCCAGCACACCTGTCCAGAGCAGCCTGCAAATGTTTATTAACGAATACAAAAGTGTAGCCAGCAACTGTTTTCTTTGCCACAATTTTCCTTGCAGTACCACCCATCAACAGCAGTAACTTCAGAGCTTGTAGCTATTGGGATTTGGGCTCTAAATATTTATTATTTCTGAGCTTCTTTCCTCTGAAATAATAAAGATGGCCACAGCTGGAGAAGGGATCATTTCATGAGTTGGGCTTGGGAAGCCAGATGCTAGAGGGGAAAGCAACAACAGAGGATGCTCATTGTTGTCTTCATGCCTTGCCAGTGAAATTCCAGAGGAATTTGGCTGTCTACTGTAGGAAACAGAATGCTGGACTAGATGATCCTTCATCTCACCTAGCATGGTAATTTCTTATGGCCTTAAGTTAATGGAAAGGTTTAACTGAGACACTGGTTTCACAGTCAGGAATTGGGTGTCAGGGTGTTCTACTTTACAGAGGATAGCCCTCTATTTGAAGGCTCCTTCTGTTTGAAGGGCTCTCGGGTCCAAGTCCAGTTTAAAGATAAAGAAACAAAGGGCAGTATCCAGTGTTGGCTATCCACCAGCTCTAAACAGCTGTCCCTTCTTATGGGCAGTATCCAATACTGCTACTGCACTAGCAGGAATGACTGCTAGCATAGCAGGAAAGTAGTGCTTGGTAGTGCAACCCAAGAAACTACATGGACCAGCCACTTCTGGAATGGAACAAACCAGCAGAGCTCCCTTCCATGGCCTCCACTGACTTGTCCCATTCCAGAAGTGGTTGTTTTGGGTAGTTTCTGGTTGTGTTAGCAAGCACTACTTTCCTGTTGTGCTAGTGGTACTTCCTGCTAGCACAGCAGCAGTATTGGATACTGCCCATAAAAAGGGAGAGCAGGGGCTTTGAAGTTGCCCATCAGCATCTGGACAACCAACTGAGCAGGTCCACAGGTCACCTGATCTCAATATCCCCCATTATGGTGAGATGTATTTCTCTTTAAATTATAGTAATTCTTTTCAAATTTGTAGGTAGGTTTACATAAAATTAGGATATACATATTTGCATAAACTTAACATATGCAATTTTTATGCAAATATATATAACCCTTTGTCCTTTTTTTTTGTGGATGATGTGTATGTGGCCACCAGCTTTCCCCAACTTTGGGTTTCTAGATGTTGTTGGACAACTCCCATCATCCCCAGCCAGCATGGCCAATGGTCTATAATGATGGAAGTTGTCCATCAGCATCTGGGGTTGGGAATGGTGATGGGTGATGGGAGTAGTAGCCCAAAACATCTGGAAGACTGCAAGTTGCCCACCCCTGTTTTGAAGGATGTGGCTTGGCTTCCTTGCATGAGTCACCTGGAGCTATTTTTTCTGCAGGTATTTTTCTGAGATGTCCCTCCTTTCTGTTTGTCACACTGTCATCCAAATCATGTTAGCTAAACTGTGTGAGCTCTCAGGGCTGGCCACAGATGTTTTGCTACCTGAGATGGGACAGGAAATGGTGTTCCCCCCTCTGCAAGACAAGATGCAGAGTAACTTGGGGCTTCTTCACATAATAGCAGGAGCTTTTATCCTGCGATTGAGAGTGCTCAGTCACAGAAGTTTGCGGGCCCTTTACCCTTTACGTTGCGAACTTCCAAGGTGTCTCCTGCATTAAATGACCCTTATTCCATTGTTAAAAAGATCAGAGATAATGAGTTATTAAATTACCGCGCTTGTGTTCCTCTTGAGTTCTCTCCGTGAAAAAGGAAAAGCTGCCAGAAGAGCCGCAATATCAATGAAACATATGAAACTCAGATAAGGGGGAGAAGGAGGGGGAAAGGGGAGGGGGAGAAGGAAGCACATGTAAAGGGAGTGTGTGGTGATCCTGCATTTAAAATGGGAACAGAAAGCCCTGTTTTAAATGCGGGATTTTAGGCTGGTGTAAAGATGCTCCAAGGCTGGCATAATTATTTTGGCACCTGAGACGATGAGAACAACAACAACAGCAACATCCCACGAGTGCCTCTAAAACACAGTAAATAAATAAATAAATAAATAAATAAACGAGCTAACAATTTGCTGCCCTGTCACAACACTCATAATCAGCTGCCTGAGGTGGCTGCCTCACCCTACCTAATGGTCAGGCTGAATGGTCAGTCTGAAGTCATGTGAAACAGCAACGTGAATTGAAGGGGCTGTGGGGTGTGTCTTTAGCCCTACCTCCAAGGTTGTGTGGCTCCTCCTTAGCCCCTCACGTAGTTAGGGATAGCATCTATGGGGGGGGGGTCTTCTATCCTTGGAGGCGCCCCATGAAATTTAGAACCCTCATTTTTTTTTTTTGAGTTACAGCAGTAATCTCTGAAATAAGTACAGAGAGAGGACTTTGTAGACTACAGGATTGCCATTTTTTTTTTAATTTGCAAGGGCAGAGTTCCTGTGCCTCCTATAACTAAGTGGCAAGCAGCAATTCAGCAGGCAAAGCAGCTTTTTTTGGTGGTATGGGAACAGCTGCTGAATTCCTGCTTGTTATGCATCTGCTAGAGCAGGGATGGGGAATGTTGTTGGACTGCAACTCCCATCATCCTGCACCATTGTCTATGCTAGCTAGGGCTGATGGGAGTTGTAGTCCACCAACATCAGGAAGGCCACAAGTGGCCCACCCCTGTGTTAGAGGCACCTGCCAGAAAGAAGTCGGTTCTCCAATGGACTGTCCTTTATGCTCTGCCAGTTAGTCTGGCTGCATAGATCAGCCATACCTGACCCTGGTGCCCTCAAAATGTGTTGGGCCACAGCTCCCCTCAACCTCAGCCAGCATGGCCAATTGGCATGCTGGCTGGGGATGGTAGGAGTTGTAGTCCAGCACATCTGGAGGGCACCTGGGTGAGGGAAGGTGGGCATAGATGGGTTGGGATGTCCCCCTTGTCTTGCTTTAAGAGTGGGTCATTATGCACCAATTCCAAAGTGTTTATCGTTTCTCCACTAGATGTCCTTCTCTTTGTACATAACCACACACTTCTGTAATGAGCCACTTATCAAGGAACTGAGCATTTCTGTCAATATTAGGGGGTTCTCCTGCCCTCTCACTCACTTCTGCATTAAAATGATGCACTTTATTGAAACTCAGTTGAAAAATAGAGTTGCTTGGAATCAGAAATCAGCAACCAACATGTCCACCCCTGACCTAGGGGACTGGACCAGATAGCCTACAAGGTGAATTCTATAGTTCTATTAAATGTTCTGAGGTACTCAGTTGCTGCACAAGTCACCCTCTGTCTTTGGCTCTCTTACCTACTTCTCCCCAGTGGAGGGTGCTGGCTCCAAGGTCAGTGTGGTGGTGAATCCACTCTGGGTTTCAGTCAGAACTCTAAAAGAGCTAAAAGAGCTAGTTCCTTTACAGTTGTGACAGGTTCTGACTGAAACCTGGAGCAGATTCACCGCTCCACTGACCTCAGAGCCACCAGCCTCCACTGCTTCTCCCTACCTCCAGCTGCTATGATCAGAAATTTTGACCCACAGTTGGAGGGGAAAGAGGCTACCCAAGGAACTAATAGAAATAACAGCAATTGCTTCTTCTCTCAATATAGGCACCATCTCTGGGCAAGCCCCTGGAAACAATAATGTCCCTCATGCCTTTTCCCACAGCTCACCTTTTGCATTTCTGCCTGTCACTCAGCTGTTCAAAGTCCAGCAGCCAGAAAGACAGTCGGCAATCCCCAATCCTCATCCTCATCCTGATTATTATTTTTTAAAGGACGTGAAAGAAAAAGGAAACTTATATCCCAGTCTTGGCTTGGCATTTACAAAACTAAACTTCAAAAGAATGAGGTTTTGAAAAACCAAAACCACACCTGATTTTTCCATCAAACTCCTAAATGTTCTTGTTTTGGCACTAAAAGCCACTAAGAGCCTGCAGGATGGAAGTAGTAATTTATCATCCATCTCCAATACAAAGCTAGGCTTCTTTATGATGTCCAATTTCCTTTCAATAGTGAGATTAGTGGTTTTGTTGGCTTTGGGCACTAATCATGATTTAAAGCTATGAAAAAAGAAAGATGCTCTTGGGTGTTCCCTTGAGCAGAAAGAAATAAAAAAATTTTCCTCCCCAAATATTTAATAATAGCTTCTTAATGGATACATAAAAAATGTGGTTGCAACCTTGAATTTTATGAGTACAGTTGGATTTCAATTGAATAAACCTGGATATAATTGCGGCAAACCCGAGCTATGAATTTTTGGGGGGAGGAAAGTGACTTTTAGATAGTCTTTCAGCTGCTGATTGACTTGCCAGTTTACAAGGGTCATGGTTTTCCTAGTGGATTTTCCACTCTCTCTTTAGTGCTGCTAAATAGCTTTGGTCTCAAAACAACATGCAAACTGAGCTGTCAGACTTGCTTTCCTGTAAATGTATAGGCTAAGTTTGCTGAAGTCTTCTGCTGAATATGAGCCATTATAACTCAGCCATTTGGTGCAGGATCTGGCCAGTTTGGAAGCAGTATATAACCTACCTCTCCCTCTTAAGAACATGAGAAGAGCCATGCTGGTTCAGACCAAGGGTCCATCTAGTCCAGCATTCTGTTCACACAGTGGCCAACCAGCTGTCAACGGGAAATCCATAAGCAGGACATGAGTGCCACAACACCCTCCTGCTCATATTCCCCAGTGACTGGTGTACACAGGCATACCGCCTCTGATACTGGAGGTAGCATAGAGCCATCGGGACTAGTGGCTATTGATAGCCTTCTCCTCCATGAATTTGTGTAACAGAGTCAGGCCATTGCCCCATCTACCTTAGTATTGTCTACGCTGACTGACAACGTCTCTCCAGGGTTTCAGACAAGACTCTTTCCCAACCCTACGTAGAGGTGCAAGAAATTGACTCTGGGAGTGAGCGTACAGTAGAACATGATCGTCAGTCAAAGAGGCCAAAAGACCACAGGGAAAATGCACACGCTAGAGACATTTCGAGATGGAAACCATATATAGGTGTTTCCTTGTGAATGCTAGAAGCCTCCAAGTCAAGATGGGAGAGCTGGAATGTTTAGTGGGTAGAATGGAAACCTGGTGGAATGGAGAAATAAGTGGGCTATGGCCATCTCTGGATACAAACTCTATAGGGATGGCAGGGAAGGGCTTACTGGGGCCTTCCTGCTCAGTCTGTACATCACAGAGGGCATAGTTTCAAACAAACTAGAAACCTCAAAAATGGCAGGCTCCTCCACAGAATCATTGTGGGTCACAATCCCAGGCCCTCAAAGCGATGTAGTATTGGGGATGAAAGTGTTGTAGTAATGGGCAACTTCACTTACTCTCATATAGACTGGATAAATGCATGCTCAAAAACACCCCTATGACCTTTTTAGTTTAGCAAAAGGGTGAAGGGGGCGGGATATGATAGTGTAAATATATAACTTTATATACCTATGATAGATAGGTATATAAAGTTATGCATGGTGTGGAGAAAGTGGCTAGGAAGACTTTTTTCATCCTCTTTTGTAATAGTAGAACCCAGGGTCATCCAATGAAGGGTAGGAGATTCAGGACAGATAAAAGTTATACTTAAACTATGGAATTCTCTACCACAAGATGTAGTGATAGCCACTCCCTTGGGCAGCTTTTAAAATGGATCAGAGAAATTCATGGAAAATAAGGTCATTGATGGCTAGTAGTCCCGAGGGCTATATATTACTCTCAGTATCGGAGGCAATATATCTCTGAAATAATACCAGTTGCTGGGAACATGACAGTGTTATTGCACTCATGTGCTGCTTGTGGGCTCCCCCCAGAGGTATTTGGTTGGCCACCATGGGAACTAAATGCTGGACTAGATAGGTCATTAATCTAATCCAGCTCTTTTTGGGTTCTTTTGACCTTTCACATGTAGCCCATACAAAGGAAATGTTCTTGTACTTTTAAAAAACAGAACACTGCTTACTGGGTATCAGTTCTACTATTACCAGAATGGATCAACGGCTTCAGATGGTTTACATTCAATTTGTCTTTGCCAATAAAGCAAAACCCACCTGCTTTAGACTTGCCTCAAGTCTCTGAACCCAATCAACCAAACTTTCATGATGCAAATGAGCAGAGTGGAGTGAACTGAGAGCCCTGCTGGATCAGACCAGGGGTCCATCTAGTCAAGCATTCTGTTCACATAGTAGCTAACCAGCCGTCGACCAGGAAACCACAAGCAGGACATGAGTGTAACAGCGCCCTCCTGCCCATGTTCTCTAGCAACTGGCATACATAGGCATATTGCCTCTGATACTGGAAGTAGCACATAGCCATCAGGACTAGTAGCCATTGATAGCCTACTCCTCCAGGAATTTGTCTAGCCCCCTTTTAAAGCCATCCAAATCGGTGGCCATCATGACATCGTGTGGTAGCAAATTCCATAGTTTAACTATGCGCTGTGTGAAGAAGTCCTTCCTTTTATCTGTCCTGACTCTCCCACCAATCAGTTTCATGGGATGAGCCCAGGTTCTAGTATTGTGAGAGAGGCAGAAAAATGTCTCCCTATCCACTTTCTCCACACCATGTATAATTTTGTACACTTGTATCATGTCTTCCCTTATCCTCCTTTTTTCCAAGCTCAACAGTTGCAGCTCTGGGTCATGCTCCAGCCCCTTGACCATTTTAGTTGCCCTTTTCTGCAATGATCATTCTTACACAGAGCAAATCCAAGATGTAGATCTGCCTTCCCCAACGTGGCACCCTGCAGTTGTGTTGGACTGTAAGTCCCATAATTCCCAGTCAGCATGGCCAACAGCCAATGGCCATGATGGCTGGGAATTATGGGACTTGCAGTCCAACACATCTGCAGGGTGCCATGTTGGGGAAGGGTGATGTAGACAGAAGTAGGTAGAGGAGAGTGAAGTGGGTGAAGGCTGGAGTGGTGTGGCTGCAGATCTGGCTTCTTTGTGTATTTCCAACCTATATTTGGCCTGGCTTTCTAGCAGCCACAGCAACCTTATATTATTTTACATTTTATTTTTCTATATGTATACAGTCACCATCGGTGCTTGGCTTGGGTTCAGTTACTAGACGAAAGCCAGGCTTTAAAAAAATAATAATATTGGCTTCATCCTCAGTCTTTCTGGCAGGCCTATATCTACCCGGAAATTTGGCTAACAGGGAAGCATGCGTCCAATTAGATGAAACTACCTTTCCTTTGCTGTGATTGGTAGGGATGGGAAAGTAAGTTGATAACAAAATACAATATTTAAGACCCAAGAGGGAACATGGGGCTACACATCTCTTTTCAAAACAAGTGTGACGCAAAATTTTTAAAAAAGCTCTGAGAGCTGTAAATATTTCAGGACGCTTCTTCAAACCTGTCTTGCCATATTCCATCAATTAATTGGGTTGTCAGAATGACTTGTCTCATAAGTTGATCTTTTTGGTGCAGATCAACAAGATCAGTCCCCACCACTGCTTACTGCTACACTGTGGTCCAACAAAGGTAGCTGTGTAAGTGTAATGGAAGCAGACTGGCTCTACCATTATACAGAGTGAGGCGATGGTCTCAGGCGGCAGATACTGGGGGGCAGCAGCGACATCCACCTAGGTGTTCCTCAAGAGTCCCTTAGCTGTTCCTCCCTTGGACAATAGATCTATGCATGTCACATGGCCTGCCCTGCCCCCCTCCCCCCCAACTAGACTTCTGCCTTAGGTGTGGTGGAAGATACCTGACATACCTGATATCCCCTTGCCAGGGTTAAAATAGGATTACTCTGCTGGTGTAGCTGGCTTCTGTATGTGGAATGGATTGGGGCGCCATCTTGTTCTTTGACGTAGGTAGCAAAATTTCTTTGGCCAACCCTGAATGGAGGGAGCAGGAAGCCTCACTGCAGTGGGGAATGTCTTCTTCCTAATTCTTAATGAAAATGGCCTTTTCTAGTCCCATACAGTCAGTGCAGTTGTGAAATTGACTAGCTTAATTGCTAAACTGTTACAGTGAGTCAACTTCACTGTTCCGGTTGGGAGAGAGAAAAAGAAAGAAAGAAACCCAGAGGCAAACAGATCACTCACATTCTCAGCCAATGAGAACCCTTTATCAGATTACATGCAGCCTACAAACTATTTTCATTGAGTTATTTCACACAACAAGAAAGGATCAATGTCAGCTGTAAAACTGTATCCGACGCACAAAAAAACAGGCTTCATGTGTTCTTTCTTCCCAATTCATTTCAATGTATAATCATTTTCAAGGGAAAAATTCTTATATAAAATCTGGTAAGCCTGTTTCCCTCTGTTCTCACTTCCTTGAGCATTTTCAGTGTTTCTGGAATCCATCATAAATGTTTGGAATGGGGGTGAGAAGTGTAGTGGCTTTTTATGTAAAATATCTTAACCCTTAAAAAGATATTATTTCAAAACATGATGGGAATACAGAGCAATCCAGATTTAGTTACTGTTCCCAGATAATTCTTTCTCAAATATTGTTTTATGTGCTTTCCAGAAAGAGAGGCCATAGAAAACATTAAAAACATTAATAATCATAATTTGCATAATTCAGATCCCACTGAAGTCAAAGGATAAACTTCATGATTTAAGTAAAGCTAAGTAGAGGACATTCCAGAGTTGGGGTGCTTCTCCCTATTAGCCATTGTACTTAAGCAGTGAACGCTATTTCAGATTTCTGTTTTGCTTTGCCTCCCATAGATTATTCCTACACACCATATAAACTGAAGGAGCTCATGTTTTCATGACAGATATAGAATCATAGAATCATAGGGTTGGAAAGGGCCTACAAGACCATCAAGTCTAACCCCCTGCTCAATGCAGGAAGCCTGATTCCCTGGCAGTCTCCCATCCAAGTACTAACCAGGGCTGACCCTGCTTAGCTTCCGAGATCAGACAAGATCAGGCACATCCAGCCCTTTGCTATATACCTTTGCCTATGAACATTTGCCTATGAACAAATTCTGTGCAGCTTTATTAGAGTGCATGTGTGTGTTTGTGTGTGTGTATATACACATGTATATATGTATTTTGTCACACACACTAGCAAACGGACCCAGCTTTGCATGGGTTGAGAAGAACCATTAGTTTGATAAAAAGCTTTATATACCTGCCAGAGTTGGAGATATTGTGTCTGCCTCATCTGAGTGAAGCCATGCCCACTGGAACCCCTCTGCATGGCCTCTGCCATGGAGTTACCAGTGTATTGTATTTATATTACTTTTCAGCTTTTTGTTAACTGACGACAACTACTAATTTTATAGTGCTTTTTGTATGGTTAAAATTTGCTTGCTGCAGTGCTGAATTGTCACGTCAAGTTTGGCTGAAACTGATCAAATGGTATTGAAGCAGTAAATCCATAAAATTTTTTGATTAGCTGCCATTTTGTTTCAAGTTGACACACATTTTTTTTTTTTTTTTTACTATGCCTGAAGCCATCCCAGATAGCGGTAGAACAAATCCTAAAAGTTTTATAACAATCAGATGTATGGTTTTTTTGAGTCCATCGAAGACATACAAACAAACACTTCCTTAATATATATATATGATAAGATAAAAGGTAAGAAATAACATAAGATAAGAAGATATATATTTATATATATGACAAAAATACACGTTTTGGGGAGGATAATCCTTTACAAACAGATAATTTTAATGATGATACATTCTCTGATGATTTGCACAAATGACTATATTTGTTCTTGTTTTCTTCTGGAGACACAGGGTATCTGTACATGAGCAATTTATTGCACATTTGTGATTGGTCACTCATGGAAGTTTGCGGGTCCTTTACATGACATTGTCAACCTCTAGGAGGTCTCCCACACATTTCCCCCTTTATTCAGTTTTCAAAAAGATTGGAGATAACATAGCAATAAACGTTAATGGCACCTTATTGGCAGTGTGTAATGCTGGCATTATATTATGAACTCGCAGAGGAAGGACTTTCCTTGATTCAAACCATGTGCCTGCCATGTAAATGCTTGAGCAAAATGCCTCCCTGCAATGAAGGGAGAAAGATCTGATCCCCCACCCCACCAAGTTCAGAATCAACGCCCTCTGTTGATTCAGAGCATCCCATTAAGTTTAATGGGGCTTGCTCCTAAGTAAGTGTGCCGAGGGTTGCAGACTTAGAACACAATCTTACATCTACTCAGAAGTAAGTCATACCTTTCCTGGGGGCTGTGAGGAAACAGTACAGCACAAGTTAAGCAATGAAAACAAGACTCCCCCCACCCCCAGTCCTTTGCACACATGCCGGGGGTGCGGGGAGGCAGGCGCTTCCTCGATTCAAACCACGTGTCTGCCATGTAAAGGAGCCCATCCTAATCCTGCAAAGAAACCGCAAGCAGAAAGCCCTGGTAAGGATGTGGGTTTTTGCTTAATGTAGAGATGCCCACACTCTCTAGTCCCTTTTTAAAAAATATATATCAGAAACCTGTTTATAGACATCCTTCTAGAATGGCAGACAAATTGGCTGGGTGCAGATGACCTTGGCAGCAGAAATGGTGGTGTCTGCGGTTTGCCTCTAGCTTAAATATGACTTCTGCTTCCTTGTGCTTCCAAAGGGATTAGATGCATTCTCACCAGTGCTATCAGTTCTCTCCTTCTAGAAAGAGTAAAGGGGAATCTCAGAAAGGCCATAGCTCAGTGGAAGAGCATGTGCTTTGCTTGCAGAATGTCCCAGGTTCGATCCCTGGCTTCTCCAGGTAGGGCTGGGAAAGAATCCTGCCTGAAACCCTGGGGAGCCACTGCCAGTTAGTGTCGACAATACCAGGCTATTGACTCAGAATAAGGCAGCTCTGAATCACAGTGTGTGCAGTGGGTTAAATCCAATATTGTCATTCCTCTGACAGAATTGCTTCTGTCAGCAGAACTGGGAGGGGGGAGTGCCCTCAAAATCTGCTCTGGAGGTCAGGGAAACCCTCCACAGCAGATTCTCAGGTGGTGCAGAGGGCTGCAGGAGGAGGAGAGAGGGAGAGAGCCCTGCTGTGTGAATAGATTCCTGCTAGTGTAACGTTGGATTTAAACCCAGTGTCTTTCCCCTACTTTGCTCCTTTGCCATTCCTTGCATTTATCCACTGAGGAGCTGAGAATGGCTGAAACAGAAATGCTGATGTTGCAGATCAACTATATGTGCATCATGGCCTACACCTATAGTCACATGTAAAAACAAAGAGGCCAGAATCCAAAGAAGGATACAACCAATACCATGTGCCAAAGGAGGCTTTGACTATGTGTTTCTCAAACAGCAGGTTCTTGTACTACATTGGAAAACTCATTAAAAATGGAGGGAGCCTTAATTTTAAAAACTAGGTTGTGATGAAGCATAGGGTCTACTGTTCAAAAGAAAAGAAGTCAACCCCCCATGCCCACTCTGCATGTCCTCCAACCCATGAGGCATTCCCAAAGTAGTCAGAATTGGAGAGAAGGGAACTGGTGATCTCAGGGCCAGCTTCAGACCTCTTGGCCAAGACACCAGTGAGGGGCAGAGGGCTGGGCCATACTAACTTGAGAAAGCCAACCAGAGTCCTCTGTCCAGATTGCTCACACATGGAAGTCAAGATACATGCCAAATACAATATGGCTCTGGAGAAATGGAGTGGGCATCCATTCCTTTTCAACTGAGGGCAAGAGCAAGTATGGTGCCTTCGTCCAGCTTCCTTAGACCTTCTCAGTTGGTCCCCTTGTTGGCATTAGGGCCCCAGCAATTGCCCCACCTTGCCATACTCTGGAGCAGGCCTTGAGAAATGCTGAAGACCTGGCATCTTTAACAGATGTTCCATGTTCAATGGATGTTGGCATGAACCTACCTGCATTAATCATCTAAGACTCTCCTCCAGGTGCCTCCTCTGAGGGAAGCTCAGAAGGCGGCAACAAGGGAGAGGACCTTCTCAGTGGTGGCCCCCCAATTACAGAATGACTCCCTGATGAGGTCTGCCTGGTGCCAACATTGTTATCTTTTTGGCCCCAGGTTAAGACCTTCCTCTTCTCTCAGGCATTTGGAAGCATATGATGAGGTTTTAATCAGGTCCTGGATTTTTCTTATTGTCGATTGTTTAAAATTTTTACATATGTGTCTCTTTTTGTGTGTGTTTATATCTTTGTATATAAATAGGTTTTATACTATGTATAATGTATTATTAAGATTTTTACCCTTTGTAAGCTACCCAGAGAGCTTTGGCTATTGGGCGATATAGAAGTTGTGAAGGTTTGAGGCCTACAGAGGCAAAGTGGAAAAATGATCAGGTGTAGAGGCCTGGAATTTTCTGTTGGGAGGGGGGTAACCCTGAGATGGGTAGTTTCATTTCTCCGGTTAAGTGTCAGTTTCATTTCTCTGCATTTGAAGCATTACTTTTGGTTTTGAGGGAGGAGGGTATATAAAGAGAGGGAGAGAGCCAGTAAAAGTCAGAAAGACCAGGCTGCAGCAAGAGCAAAAGAGGGTCAGAAAGACAGTCAGAGACTGATGTGAGAGCAGAGTCTGAAGAGTGAGCAGGAAGAAGCAGCCCAGAAAAGTCTAAGGACAGCTAGGGTAAAGGAACTTGCATTTTGCAAATTTTCTTTTCTTTTAATGCCTTTTGTATCACTCAGCTCTATTGTGTAAATACCTTTAGTTGTGATTTGCTTGCTTTAATATACAAATAAACTGTTGTGGTTAAACCCTGTGTCCAGGGTGTTGGTAAACTTCATTTAATATGAGGTTTAGGCTGTAAACATTTACAGCCTAAACCTCATATTACTGGGAAGGGGAAGTTTAAAAGAGGGAAGGTGGGACACTTAAAGAGGCACGAGATCCTTAAGGACTTGCTCAAGGGGTCCAGGCCATAAAGGGGACCTTCATAGAAGTGTAATAAATGAAATGAAAATTTCATCTCTGGTGCTATAGTTGCAAATGCCACTTATGGTACTGTCTAGTTTGACCTTCAAACTACCACAAGTGCAAGGGGAGAGGACCATTGCTCAGTGGCTGAGCTGAGCATGTGCTTTGCATGCAGAAGGCTGCAAGCTCAGTTCCTGACATCTCCAGTTAAAAGGATCAGGTGATGGGAAAGACGTTCTCTTCTGGAAACCTTGGAGAGCTGCTGCCAGTCAGAGCAGACAATACTGGGCTAAATGGACAAATAGTCTGATATGGCAGATGTCTGTGTCTCATGTGTGTAATGAAATCCCCACATTCTTTTAAATGAAAAGTAGCCCTGGGAGGCTGTCATTCTGAACAAAATAATAACAAAAATTCTGAGCATCACCGTCATGATAATGATAGCAGGCGGGGGGCGGGCGGGGGAGAGTTAACCTTTCCTCCAGTGGCCATTTTCTACTCAAAATTGTCCCCTAAGCATTTAGAACTGTACTGGGATGGGGGGAACAGCTTGGGGAAGGGGCGATTCTGAGCCAGTGGAAAAAGGCCAGTGGTTAAAATGTTAAGCAGGGGATGGATACCACACTCCATCCCACCACTCCGCTCAAAATTGTTACTTTACATGGTTCCTGTGCATTTTGTAAAAATAACAAAACCAAATCGGCAGGAGTTCGTTACAGACATTTGTGTATATCTTGTAGTTTGCCCCTAACAGTAAAAGTAAAATGGTTTCTGCTGCAAGCAAAGGGAAAAGGCATATTGGAAATTACTTGCTCGGCATACAGAGAGAAGCATTTGGACAACTGTGCAGCCATAGCCACAAAATGTTTTGGCTGCCTGTTTGGCAACATTTGTTGTGGAAGTTCATTTGAGTTCAGTGGGGGATGTGGTAATGGACAAAAGAGCAAGACTGGAACTTGAAAGTGGGGAGGAATTCACAGCTCACCCATTAATCTGCCATATTTTGTCAGCACGCATGCCATTCCATCACCCCACCCCCAAGAGATATAAAGGTCATTCTTTTCCTGCTTGCTTCACACAACGGTTAACGGCAGTTTGTGCATGACAAAAAAATTCAATTTCAGGAGTCTATGGGATAACATTCTTTTGGACTTTTAGAATTTATTCTCGGTTGAGTTTGGTAAAGAGGGGAATATTTTTCAATATGATTTGTAGGAAAATTGAATTTTTTAAAAAGAAGAGATTAGGGCATCATTCTTCCAGACACAAACGTACAGAAACCCACTCCCTTCCCCTGGATCTTGACTATATTGCAGTACTCAGAGAGCAAGTGAGTGAAACAGCTGGATAGCAATATGAAAGGTGTGTACACACTTCCCATTGCCCGAAGTGTCTGGTCTGCTTGACAGGCAGCGAGCCAGTCAACAGTAGGCAGTGGCCCCTCCTGCTTCTCCTTCTCGCCACCACCACTATCGTCTGGGCCAGAGCCAGAAGCAGGAGAACAGGGAGGCTGCAGTGGCGAAGAGCTAGAGCAGCTCTGGGGCACTCTTATAATTGGGCCCCTGCTGGGGTGTGTGCCCTTGGCAGGGGCCCAGCCACGTTTACCCTTGATGCTCTCTCAGACATTGGGCAGCATATAATGAGTCTCTCTGATTGTAGAATCATAGAATCATAGAATCTAGAATAGGAGCGTTGGAAGGGGCCTACAAGGCCATCGGGTCCAACCCCCTGCTCGATGCAGGAATCCAAGTCAGAGCATCCCTGACAGATGGCTGTCCAGCCTCGTCCCGAACGCCTCCAGTGTGGGAGAGCCCACCACCTCCCTAGGCAATTGGTTCCATTGTTGTATTGCTCTAACAGTCTCTATGATTGTCTCTGGATGATTATTTTAAATTGTTTTAGGTATATGTTGTTGTTGTTGTTGTTGTTGTTGTGTGTGCTATTTGTTCTATGTCATTATGTGAATGCTTTTATACTTTCTTTAATGTATTTTAATGGTTTTTAAATTTTTTTGACCCACCCAGAGAGTTTCGGCTAGTATAGAAATATAATACATTAAATGAAAATGATCTACATGTATAAAGTAGCATACGCAATTTTTGTGCAACCCTGTGTCCTCTTTTGTTCTCTTTTTTGACAGTGTGTGTCCTCTTTTTTTGCAATGTGTAACTGGCCACCGTATTGGGGATGCTTCCAGATGTGGGTTTTATCATGCCATCACCCTGCCTCATTCATGGAAGTTTACTGGAGGTCCAGACATTGTAATCTTGTACTCCTGACCTGGCTGTATTTTCTTACTGCTTCTTCCATCTTTTTCCTTAATGCAGAACATCAGTGAAGGAGATAAAGATGGAACTGCTGCACAGGATGGAAGCAGCCTGAGTCTGACTAAAACTGGGTTCCCCGTGTGTGTGTGTGTGTGTGTGTGTGTGTGTGACTTTTTTGAGCCTTACTTTTTGAATATTTGATTTGTCCCTAGTAAATAATAATAACAATGATACATTAATACATGTTTGTGACAATACACTTTCTTTTGCACAACATTTTGTGCATTAAAAACAACCAGGCAGAAAAAGAAGAATAAAATAGTTATCTATATTTTTACCTATTTAAATCTGAAACATGCATAATTTCTTTTTGGCTTCCCCCAATTTTGACAGCAGAAAAATGAACCCCATGAAAAATCTCCCAAGTGGGGAAAATGTTTTTATGATTCCAATGATTTCTTCATTATCCTGCATTCCTGGTCAACTCAAACCTAAAAATTAATAAAAACAACCTTTTCAGAAGAACTTTTCACCCACCATAATAGACCTTTCATTTTTCTTTTCTAACTTTCCTATTTATTTTGTTGGCTTCTAAGTATTGTTTGGGGATTAAAAGCAGTAAATTCTCAAAATAATTGCTCCCAGTTTGTTGTGTTGTATTATATTTATAACCCCTTGGTAGATAAAAATCCATCCATTTGTTAGATTTCAACTGCAGTCTGGAATTTCTGGGTGCAATTCATCAGGAACGTCTCCAGTGCAATACCCAATAAAATGAAGAGGACCTGCATAAGAGCACGGCTGAGGTATTGTGCAACTCCCATTCATGTCCCTGAGGTCTACACAGGACATGTTCAGGCCGAGAATATTGTGCCCTGTTCATACTTCGGATGTTCTCTCTCTCTTGTAGACTATATAACCTATGTGGCTACACACATGTGCCACAATACAATATAGAGGTGGAGAAAGTGAAGAGGGAGACAGTTTTCTCCCTCTCTTATAACACTAGAACCCAGTGGGGCCATTCCATGAAACAGAATGGTGGGAGATTCAGGACAGATCAAAGGAAGGACTTTTTCACACAGCACATAGTTCAACTATGGAATTCACTACTGCAAGAGGTAGTGATGGCCACCAATTTGGATGGCTTTAAAAAGGGTTAGATAAATACCTGGAGGAGAAAGCTATCAATGGCTACTAGTCCTGATGGCTATATGCTACCTCCAGTATCAGGGGCAGTATGCCTATGTAGGCCAGTTGCTGGGGAACATAGGCAGGAGGATGTTGTTGCACTCATGTTCTGCTTGTGGATTTCCTGTGGGCATCTGGTTGGCCATTGTGTGAACAGATTGCTGGACTAGATGGACCCTTGGTCTGATCCAGCATGGCTTTTTATGTTCTTATGTTCTTGAATTCAATTAATGGCCACCATCTAGGATCCCCCCCCCCATAATTCCCTCTATTTCTGATGTTCTGCATGAGTTCTGTTGGTTATGTAGCTAAAATGGCACTACCCATGCACAAGAGGGAGGTGTCAGCAGGCTTGGGGAAACACTATGGTTTGTAGAAATCCAACAAATCTTTAGAACACATCCCCCTAAATAGCTCAAGGTGGACTGAGCATGCGCATTGGCCACATAATGCTTCCTGACTGCCGGGCTGGGGGAGGGGTGGGTGGGATCTGGAAAACCATGTGGAAGGGCGAATGGAACAGCGTATTGTAGAGGTGGGCAGAGCTGACTGACTGGAAAAGTGAACACTCTAGACAAACTAGACATGTTGTTAATTGCCTGAATCCAATGAGGATGTTTGTTTGTTATGCAAATAACAGCTACCTGGAAGTCTGAGCAGTCTTGGCACTGCTTGGGGTGGGGAAGGGAAGTTTAACTCTTTCTCTCCCTGCCATGATCCTGAGACAAATCTCCTCTCTGAAGCTGATATTTGTACTTCAAGGGACGCTCCTGTTTGCTTCCTGAGAAATACAAATAGCTTGGTCTTGAGGCTTTCTTGGAAGGACCCTTATGCAGAGATCAACCCAGAGGGACTGGGACAGACAGGTATGGCTCAGGGCCTAAAACATGTCTTCCCATCTCTCTTTCAGGTTTTCAACTTTTCATAGTGACCTATATTAAGATACTGGCTCAGTGTTTATGTACTTGTATCAGTTAAACATTGGATGGTGACATCTGAGCTTAAGCACAGCTGCCTGTTTACCTGGGGTACAGCTGTTCCTCCTGTCAGCACAGGGAGGTCCAGGGAGCCAATGTAGAAGGGATTTCGCCTTCTGCATTGCAAGATTATTTCTGTTGTATAAAGGCCATTTCTACATGAGGCATTTATTTTGTGCTTGTGATTGGTCACTCACAGAAGTTCGCGGGTCTTACACATGATGTTGTCATCCTCCAGGACACCGTTCGCTCTTGGCAACCTTTACTGTGTTATTTTCATGATAACAGAAGTCTGGCATTTTCCCTCCTCCCTCTATGAATCATGGTATAGGGTGTACTGATGAAATGGCGCTTCATCGCAGCAATAACACAGTGCCATCTAGTGGCTTTATAATGAAACGTATAGAACTTGCCCAGAACGAAAGAAAATAAAGGAAAAAAACACATGGAAAGAAGGAGATTGTAATCTCATAAGGAATCTGGAAGCAGAAGCCCTGGTAAAATTGTGGGATTTTAGCTCCCTGAGGTACTCAGTGGAGGCTGATGGCTCCTATTTCAGTGGGGGCAGTGCATCCACTCTGGATTTCAGTCAGAACCAGTCAGAACCCTAAATGAGCTATCCAAAGTGTTGAACCCTAGGCCTGAAATGGGTTCAGCATCTTGGATCGCTCCTTTAGCATTCTGACTGGTTCTGACTGAAACCTAGAGTGGATGCACTGCCCCACTGACATCGGAGCCACCAGCCTGGATTACGAATTCATCACTGACCATTCAGTTGCTAAGGTTGCAAGTCATAGCTGTGGAGGCATGGATGGCATGGGGCTGGATCTATTTGTAAGGGGGTGGGTGGTACTGGGCTCCCTGCTCTCCTGAGTTGGGCATCCCTCCAAGGGATCTTGAGGGATGTGGCTTCAAGACCCAGCCCAATGCAGGGGCTACAAGCCTGCCATGCCCAGGGTGGCAGAAAGGGCTCATGTTAGCGGTCTGCACCATGCTGAGCCCAGGACTCCTGCCTGCAGTGCTAGTGCTCCGGGCACATGACCTGGGATGGCAGGACTGGCCAGCAGGCAGGCTGCCCAGTGACCAGATCTGTGCCCTGTCTCCCTGCCAAGTCTGTTCTAAGCCGAAACCGACAAAGGTGGAGCCAATTTGGCTAAGCCACCTAGGCCCGTGTGTCTGCCTGTTCCCTCGCCTTCCTTCTCCCTGGGACCCGTCTCCACACCACTTCACCCTAAATAGCCCATGCTCTCTTATTCATACTCTGGGTAGGTAGGCTTGGAATACGTGGGAGAACTCACTCAGGCGATCTGAAGGCAAGAAACTTCCTCATAAGCAATCACTGTTGACTTAGCACCCACTGTTGTGTAACTACTGATACATGATGCTCATTGGTATAAACCTCACAATGGATTAAAATAGACATGAACCATGTTCTAAAGGTTCCCCACTAATTTTGTTTTGAAACGTCCCTTAAGCTAAAAGCTGGACTGTTTTAGTAGTTAAAAGGAATGTGGAAAATGGACCATGGTGAGCAATTAGAAAAGCTGTTTTGAGCAGTGGTTTTCATTAGCTGAATTCATGTGACTTTTTATAATGATTAGGGGCTGCCATAAACTTGCTGGGGAGGAGCGATGGCATCCTGAAGGCGCCACAGCACTGTGGAACTCCCACTCTCCATGGCTTTGCTGCGGTCTGCCCATCCTTCCTCCTCCTCTGGCTGGTTCAGACCGACATGCACAAACTAGGATGCTTATGCAAACATCTTCGGTTTTCAAAAATGGAGATGGAAATCTCATGAAAACATGATTTATTGGAAGATTTCTAATACTTCCTGCTTCTGTTTGGCCTGGAAGTGTCACAAGAACAATATTTCTTGTGGTGTTTGCAGTTCAGAACCTTGATGGAACAAAAATATACTATACTGCATATACTAATGGAAACTCAACTTTAGAACAATCCAATTTGGGGGGACTCCACAAAGGTTTTGTTCCATGTCCAGCACAATCCAAAAAAATGGAGAAGAGTTTTTTTTTTAATGTTGCCAATAGATCCACTACTTATTGCTTGCTTCTCAGTGAAGTTAAAGGTGCAATCGTATGCACGTTTAGACAGAAAAAAGGTCTATAACTCCCAGCATGCCCTAGCCAGCTGCAGACCCTTTTTTCTGTCTAAACATGCATAGGATTGCACCTTTAACTTCATTGAGAAGCAAGCACAGGCACCTTAAATTTATTATGTGGCTATTTACAATGCAAACTTATAATGTCTACTCAGCAGTAAGCCCCACTGAGTTCAGTGGCTCTTACTCCTAGTAAGTGAGAATAGGATTATAGCCTGCCTCAGCAGTTTCCAATCAACTATTTTATGTTGGCCGCACAGTCATCTGCTAACTATAACTTCAAACTTAAAGCACACCTCTTGGGAAGAGCACAATCCAGCAAAAGCTAACCACAACTAATTGAAATCAATGGGACTTAATTAATTATGACAAAGAACAACTCCATTCTTCCACTGATTCCATCAATGGGCCTAGTTGCAACTAACTTTGCTGAATTGTGCCCAATATCCTGTTGAAATCATTGGGCCCAGAGAGCTTTGGCTATTGGGTGGAATAGAAATGTAATAAATGAAATGAAATATTTTCAAGAAAATGTATTTAGGGACTACCTGTATTTATTAGGGACTACATCCTCCTTCGCCTTCCAAAGTTGGCAAGAGTGCAGCCTTCTCTATATCTAGTTATTCTACAACTGATGTACAAGCATTGAATTGCCCCTACTAAAGGATGACGTTTTTGGTTATTGGGCAGTATCCAATGATGTCATTCTGCAAACTCAAATAGTGCTAGTGGAGCTCTGCTGAACCTTTCCATTGTGCAAGCAGCTGCCCATTATGGCTGCGCAACCTGTTGTGCAAGCAGTTGCACAAGAGGTTGCACAATGGGGTAACGCAACCGATTGCCCATTGCTCCTGCACAACTGGTTGTGCAAGCAGTTGCACAACAGGTTTGTGGAATCGTGCTTGCACAAATGTAACTTTAGCTGGATTCCCCTCTTCAGCATAGTTCAGAACTTAGTTTCCGCTAGTGCAACGTCATTTGTGCTAGCAGAATGACACATTTGGATACTGCCCACTGAGAATACCACTGTCCAGAAATCTCATGACTATCTCTGGACAGCTATCTCAGTCCAGATAGGATTATAGTTGGTATATCAACCTAAGCTGATAAAATGTGCTCTGTGTCACCAAAGCCACCAATGCCTCCAGCGATAATGCTGGATCCAAAAGCACGCCCAAACCATGAATCTGATAGGTTAGAGGGAGTGCAGTCCCCTCCAGAACAGGTTGAACACCACCCCACTGAGCAGATGAATCACTCACGAACATCACCTCTGTCTCACCTGGATTGAATCTCAGGTTCATTGGCCCTTATCCAGTCTGTTGCTGCACCCACACACTGGTTCAGAACATCCACGGCCTCACCTGAATTCGATGAAAAGGAGAAGTAGATGGGTGTCATCTGCTTATTGGTGACACCTCAGCCTGCATCTCTGGATGAGCTCTCCCAGTGGTTTTGTGTAGATGCTAAACAGCATGGACCAACTGCAAGTTAAGAAGGTGAGAATATTAAGAAGAGCCATGCTGGATCAGGCCAAGGGCCAATCAGCATTCTGTTTGCAACAGTGTACAGCTAGATGCCATTAGGAAACTTACTACAAAGGCAAAAAGGCAACATTCTGCCCTAGTTTCTTGCCTTCACCACTGCGTGTGCAGAGGAATGTTGAGTTTTTCTACATGAGGCTGTTAATCAGCTGTTAATCCCCTATATCTGCTTCTGGTTTTGTCTCAGAATTGAGATCTGAGCACTTCACAAAGAGCATCTCCTTTCCTGCTTTTTACTACATAACCTCTAGGTGGCCACGCTGGGACCTGTCCTGCCTCCGCTGGCTGTCAAGGAAGCCCTTGATAGCTGGTGCGGGGAGGAAGGGACTCGGAGGCAAATACTTGAGAGGAGGCCAGGGCGAGAGTGCTGGGGGCTGGCCACGCCAGGACCTGTCCTGCCTCCACCAGCTGTCAAGGATGCCCTTGACAGCTGCTGTGGAGAGGAAGGGCCTCGGAGGCACCCCAGCGCTCTTGCCCTGGCCTCCTCAAGAGGAGGCCAGGGTGAGAGTGCTGGAGGCTGGCTGAGCTGAGGATTCTGGCAGTCAAGCCCTTGTGCGCAAGGGCTTGACTGCCAGAGTCCTTGGCACGGAGAGGAGAGGCAGCTCGTGTGGCTTGGTGGGTGGGTGGGTGGGTGGGGCGGGGGCGAGCAGGAAGGCTTACCGAGTGGGTCCGAGCTGCATGAGTGGGGGTGGGTGGCTGGGTGGGGTAGTTTGTCAAGATCCCCCATGCCCCAGATGGGGATAGATCCATCCTAGTTCAAGGTTTTTGTGCTTACCTACTTAAGAGGTGGCTGAGGAGTGTATGCAAGTGTCCTGACTTCCATTACACTATTATCTCTCCAGCACCAAGTAGCCTCCTCAGCTTCCTGAACTTAGGTTAAAGCCCAGGTGAAGACATCACAGCGTCATTCCCCCCCATAGGGCTTTTTCAGATCAGGAAGTGCAGGCAGCCTAGGAGGCTGCAGAGCAATTGAGAGATGTGTCATAGAAAACACACACACACAACACCCTCAGCAACCTCACAATGATTAAGCTCAAAAACACCACCACAATACATTCAAAATAAGCTATTGTTGTTGTTGTTGTTCAGTCGTTCAGTTGTGACCCCATGGACCATAGCACGCCAGGCCTTCCTGTCCTGCGCTCTCTCCCGGAGCGTGCTCAAGTTCATATTCATTGCATCGGTGATGCTATCTAGCCATCTCATCCTCTGCTGTCCCCTTCTCCTTTTGCCTTCAGTCTTTCCCAGCATCAGCGTCTTTTCCAGAGAGTTTTCTCTTCGCATTAGGTGGCCAAAATATTTCAGCTTCAGCTTCAGTATCTGTCCTTCCAATGAGCACTCAGGGTTGATTTCCTTTAGGATTGACTGATTGGACCTCCTTGCAGTCCAGGGGACTCGTAAGAGTCTTCTCCAGCACCACAGTTCGAAAGCATCAATTCTTCGGAGCTCAGCCTTCCTTATAGTCCAGCTCTCACAGCCATACATTGCTACTGGGAAAACCATAGCTTTGATTAGATGGACCTTTGTCGGCAAGGTGATGTCTCTGCTTCTTACTATGCTGTCTAGGTTTGCCATAGCTTTCCTCCCAAGAAGCAAGCGTCTTTTAATTTCATGGCTACAGTCACCGTCTGCAGTGATCTTGGAGCCCAAGAAAATAAAATCTGTCACAGCTTCCATTTCTTCCCCTTCTATACGCCAGGAAGTGATGGGGCCAGATGCCATGATCTTCGTTTTTTTAATGTTGAGTTTCAAACCAGCTTTTGCACTCTCCTCTTTCACCCTCAACAAGAGGCTCTTTAGATCCTCTTCGCTTTCTGCCATTAGGGTGGTATCATCTGCATATCGGAGGTTGTTGATAATTCTCCCGGCAATCTTAATTCCAACCTGTGATTCATCCAATCCGGCGTTTCTCATGATGTACTCTGCATATAAGTTAAATAAGCAGGGTGACAATATGCAGCCTTGTCGTACTCCTTTCCCAATTTTGAACCAATCGGTTGTTCCATGTGCGGTTCTTACTGTTGCTTCTTGACCCTCGTACAGGTTTCTCAGGAGACAGGTAAGGTGGTCTGGTATTCCCATCACTTTAAGAATTTGCCACAGTTTGTTGTGATCCACACAATCAAAGGCTTTAGCATAGTCAATGAAGCAGAAATAGACGTTTTTCTGGAATTCTCTTGCTTTCTCCATGATCCAGCGAACGTTGGCGATTTGATCTCTAGTTCCTCTGCCTCTTCGAAACCCAGCTTGTACTTCCGGTAGTTCTTGGTTCACATACTGCTGAAGCCTAGCTTGTAGGATTTTGAGCATCACCTTGCTGGCATGTGAAATGAGCGCAATTGTGCGGTAGTTTGAACACTCTTTGGCGTTGCCCTTCTTTGGAATTGGAATGTAAACTGACCTTTTCCAGTCTTGCGGCCACTGTTGAGTGTTCCACATTTGTTGGCATATTGAGTGCAGCACTTTAACAGCATCATCTTTTAGGATTTTAAATAGCTCAGCTGGAATACTGTCATCTCCGCTAGCTTTGTTGTTACTAATGCTTCCTAAGGCCCACTTGACTTCACTCTCTAGGATGTCCAGCTCAAGTTCAGTGATCGCACTATCATGGCTATCAGGGACATTAAGATCTTTCCTGTATAGTTCTTCTGTGTATTCTTTCCACCTCTTCTTAATCTCATCTGCTTCTGTTAGGTCCATGCCTCCTTTGTCATTTATCATGCTCGTCTTTGCACAGATATCTCCGATTGTCTTGAAGAGATCTCTAGTCTTTCCCATTCTGTTGTTTTCCTCGATTTCTTTGCACTGTTCATTTAAGAAGGCCTTCTCGTCTCTCCTTGCTATTTTCTGGAACTCTGCATTCAGTTGGATATATCTTCCCCTTTCTCCCTTGCTTTTCGCTTCCCTTCTTTCCTCAGCTACTTGTAAAGCCTCCTCAGACAGCCACTTGGCTTTCTTGCATTTCTTTTTCTTTGGGATGGAAAATAAGCTATACCCCCCCCCCCCCGAATAAGGCAGAAAAATGGACACCTTTTTAATGAGGGAAGAACTATTTCAGGAAATTGGAGGAAAGATTTTGGCACAGCACTAGCGCCACCTCTTCCCTAGAGCTGGATACAACACTGTCCCCATCACACCTGCATTGTGGAGGATGCGAAATAGGGACCAACACAGGCTGCCAACTAGGGATGTCAGAGAATTTTGCCACGAATCTCGGGGAGGCCAAATGCCAGTGCATTCGGCCCCCTGAAATCGGTGGCGAAACGGTCTGCCCCCCCCACCCCCCCGGGACGGGACTTACCTTGGGCAAATCTCCTGGCGGTGGCGGCTCCGGCGGCGGTTCAGCGGCGATTCGGTGGCGGAGGCTGTGGCGGCCGGTCTTCCGACCGGCTGCCGTCGCCACCATTTCCAGTAAAAAAACCCAAAAAACATGATAGGCTACGTAAAGATTTACATAGCCTATCATGGCTAGATTTTTAAAAAATACCGTGATAGGCTATGTAAATGTTTACATAGCCTATCACGGCTGAGTAACCCCCCCCAAAACCGCGCGTACGCAAATGGCGGCGCCCATGGGCCCAATCTACGCTATTTGCGTTCCCCTTATTTTCTCCGTAGTCTACGTAAATGTTTACGTAGACTAGACGTGCCAAAATAAGGAATGCAAATGGCAGCGCCCATGGGCGCCGCCATTTGTGTACGCGCGTTTTTTTTTTTTACTCAGCCGTGATAGGCTATGTAAACATTTATGTAGCCTATCACGGCTGACTGCAGGGACGCAAACGGCGGCGGCTACGGCCGCCGCCATTTGCAGACCCGGCCGGCCAGGATTCGCGGCGGGAGGGATGGGGCCCCTCCCCCCCACCTCGAATCACATTTCGTCAAAAGGTAAGTGACTTTCGTACATCCCTACGCCATCACAGTTGATGTCATTGCTACTTGCAGTGGCAGTGAAACAAACAAACAAACAAACAAACAAACAAACGCCCTTAGGAAAAAAGACAGAAGCTGTGCGAATGGTGAGTCCTACCTGTGAGAAATTGTTGGAGAATTTCTTCTCCCCCTGGAGAAATTCGATGAACTTGTTTCGCCAGTTTCTCAGCCCACAAATAGGGTGGAGAATTTTGAGAGGCCATTTGCACACAGCTCTGTTCTGAAGCATACTGCCTCTGATACTGGAGGGAATATATAGCATCATGACTAGTAGCCATTTGTAGCCTTATCCTCCATTACTTTATCTAATCCCCTTTTAAAGCCATCCAAGGTGGTGGCCATCACTACATCTTGTGGTACCGAATTCCTTAGTTTAACTAATTCCTTAATTTAACTTCACTGCATGAGGAAGTCCTTCCTTTTATCTGTCCTGAATCTCTCACCATTCAGCTTCATTCAATGTCCATGGCTCCTAGTATTATGTGCGTGAGAGAAAAATGTATCCCTGTCCACTTTCTCTACACCATGCATAATTTTATACATCTCAATCATGTTCCCCCTTAGTCACCTTTTTTTAAAGCTAAACATTCCCAGTCTATTATGCCAGCACACACCATTCCACCCTGACAGCCTCATCTGGGTCTGAAGAGGAGAAACAGAGCAGCATGTCATCTGTATCTGCATTGCCATAGATGACAATCCACTCCAAATCTCTGAGTGACTCCACTCAGCCAAGCCAGCTCTTTGGGCGAACAAGGGTGGTGAAAATGGTGGCATTCTCCTCCCCCTCCACTTGTTTGTTGATTCAATAATACCTGCAAAATGAATAAAGTTTTGGCTTACTTATATTCCACCTCTTTCTTGCCGATTGCAAAAGGAAAATAACCAGGTTGACATTTCAAATTGGCGAGTGATGATGTCTCTGGAAATGATGGTTTATGGCTCAGCCTTATACAACTGTGGTGAAATCTCTTGATGGGACTGAAATAACCCAGAGTTACCACCACTACATGTTTTACAAATATCCTCAAAGTGCATTAATGTGATAGAAGAGAGTGGCTTGAAAGAATTTTCTTGCTTAATTTTAAACAATCCCCTGCTTTTTGTGGGTTTAAAATTACACCCTTTGCAATATATTCATACTGCTTTTCTGTGGGGTCGAGGCACTAAAGCCTATTTCATTTTTAGGTTATTTATAGGCTGATAAAATTTTTATCCTGTGTAATAAATGGGGGAAGGCCTGCATTCAGAATGTCAGACTATGGAATAATGAAAACTTCCATCACATCAGTAACTTGACCCAAAGACCTCCTTCACATCCAATGATACTAGAAGCACATCTGTGCGATGCAATTCCAGATGCAGAGGGGTAAATAAAGCTACTATGTGGGTGGGGCAAATTGCCTGGAGCTCTCCCACCCAGGGATGGACAAATCTGTCAGTTTCAGTTTCTCTCCATGTCTCATTTTTACAGTCTTAAATTTAGTTCATTTTAAATGCTGAATTTCTCTAGACTTGTGTTCATTTCATCCCAAACTTTGAGATATTTTTAAATGTTCACATAAAAATTCTTAAGCATTTTTTGTGTAGATTTCTCCTAACACATGCATTTTTGAATCTATTTTGACCTAATATAAATATTTTTGCAAGTAGTTTTCCTAATATGCATTTTTTTTTTGCAAATAATTTTCCTAATATAATGCATTGTTTCCCTGGATATATGCATTTTGTACATTTTAACTGGAGAATTCCACTGGAAAATTTGGGGAAGTATGAATTTCAAAGGATAACTGATTTTCAGTTGTCACAGAGATTCAAAAGGGCAAAGGTAGATACATCTGCATTAAAATGTGAACTGAACAAATTTCTCCTACATCCCTACCCCCACCCAGTTGCTACCCCCGTGGGATGGGAGGGCAGTTATTGGGTGGGAAAGATCCATGCAACTGGCCGCATCATGTCGATCTGGTGTTCACAGACATACAGATGCCACTTGGGATTGTGCTCTGGAGGAGTGGATCCTCACCACGCTGCCACCAGTGTTATATTTACTTTATAAGTTGGACAGCTCTTTTCAGTGGGTAGGTAGTTCTACAAAAATTAAATAGAACCTGCTTTTGGAAGTAGTTTAATTGTTGCATGTCTGATCTCCTGCCTTTTACTTTTCTTGGCAGAAGGGAACTAAAGCTGGTAGTATTGAATATCACTCAAATAGTAGTGAATTTGTCATTATTAATAGAGCTGTGTGCAAATGGCCTCTTGAAATTCTCCACCTTACTTGTGGGCAGAGAAATCTGGGAGACAATTTCACCGAATTTCTCCAGTGGGAGGAGAAATTCTCACCAGTTTCTCCCAGCTAGGGCTCTCCATTGGCAGGGCTTGTCGCACAGCTTCTTCCTTTTTTGGTAAGGGTTTTGGTGGTGTTTTTGTGCTGCAACAGCATCAACTGTCTTGACAGGCTGGTCCCCAGTCTGCATCCACCACAATGCAGGTGGGGGCAGTGTTGTGTCCAGCTTCAGGGATGAGGTGGAGTTAGTGCTCTGCCAAAATCTGTCCTCTAATTTCCAGAAAGTTTTCTACCCCATGAAAGAGGCTTCCATTGTTCTGCCTTATTCAGGATGTTTTAGAATGTATTTTTGTGGTGTTTTTGAGCTTACCTAATCACAGCTAGCCTCCCAGGTTGCCTGCACATCCTGATCTGAAAAAGCCCCAAGGGAGGAATTACCTCATGTGGCCTTAAACTGGGTGTTAATTGAAGCATAGGAAGCTGAGGAGGCTACAGGTGGCCAGAGAGACGATTTTACAATGAAAAGCAGGACACTTGGGCTCACTCCTTGGCCACCTCCTAAGTAAGGTAAGTCCCAGAAACCCACACCCAACCCACGAGAATTTCTCTGAAATTTCTTCACCATTGAATTTCTTTTCAAAAGCAATTTCTCTTCTATCAAATTGAATGGGAATGGATGAAAAAAATGTGGGAGAAATTTTCGGCACAGCGCTAATTCTTAAATCTACTCCTTTTCAGTGCTATATGATGTCCAACTGCTAGCTGGGTGTATGTCAGAGATCTTGACCTGTGCTTCCCTTTGAGTTTTATATGTATAGTTCAGAAATCCAGTAGGGCTGCCTTGTTAAGATGGTAGGATAGCATCGTTTCTTGCAGAAATAGTTACAGGGTGTTGTATAGGTAGAAGGGAGGACTGCAGAATCGGCAGGCCTCAAACACAACTGCTCTTTAATTCAGCACACACAGAAGTGATCATTTAGCAGAAGCTCCACCCGCTGTTGCTACTCCCAGCTCTACAGGAGCTGCCAAGGTTCAAAACAGTAATTAAGCCACAGTACCAACCCCCCCCCCCAGATACTTAATACAGTGCAAGTACTAACTATGGTGGATCTCCATACCTGCAGAGTTTTGTAGATGTCCGTCCATCCTTCCTTTAAATCAGGTGTGTAGAATCTCAGGCCTAGGGGGCCAAATCTAACCCTCGTGGGAATGTGCCTTCCCCTGGCCCTGGCCCTTTCCTCCAATGACCTATCATTTGGTGGTTTCCTGGCTTTTGTATAGTTCCTCCCCGCCACCCCTTCTAAAAGGCTGAAATGCCTCTCCTAAGGCTTAGCTACTGGCAGAAAGAGCTTAAAGCAAAATGATGCTGATTATATATATATAACAAATATAACATATATATTTGGCCCTGCCCTTTTTGTCTTTGGTCCTGCCCACCACTGGAATGTGGCTCCTTGAATGCCTGCCCAAAATGGAGTTGAGCCCTTGGGCTGAATGCGGTTCTGCCCTCCTGCTTTAAATATTAATGCTACTTCTTTGCATCTCTAATGGGACTATCAAGGTGGCTAACAATCATCATTAGAACATCAGAAAATTCAAATGCCTATTAAAATAATATGAAAAGTAAGGAAAAGGAGGAGGAGCTTGAAGTGCCAACTTCCCCCTCTACAAATATGATTTTTTTACTAACTTTTTTTCATTTATTTGTCTTGTAACACACACTTCCACACCAGTGGGACTCTGCTTTTAACCTCTACTGAGTAGAGGAGCAGGCACAGGCTAGTCTAGAACAATCACAAAGCTAGACACAAAAAGGGAAAAGAGGCTATGGAAGGACAAGACTCTCCAGTGGTGGTGACCTGCAAGGTGTGTGCAATGTTTGTTTTCTTGCCTGAGAACAACATGGCCTACACCTGCAACAAGTGCAAGTTGATCACGCTGCTGGAGGAAAAAGTAAGTGGACTGGAGCGGCGACTGTCGACCCTCTGGAGAATAAGAGAACATGAAGAGTTCTTGGACAGAATGGGGGAACTACAGCAGCAAAGGGCAGACCAGAAGCTTGAAGAGCAACAGCAAGATGAGGCAGTGGGAAATGCTGAGGTGAAGAAAAATGGAATAGAGGATACTCCTTGGAAAAGGGTGACAGGAGAAGAAGAACTAGACGCCACTCTGCACCAGTGGAAGCAGTGGAGCTGTGGAACCGATTCCAGGTACTTGCGGATGAGACTGGAGGACAGCCTGCAGAGGAAGAATCACGGGGGAACCTGCATGAGAGTGAGCAAGAGGCTGAAGGTCAGTCAAACAGAGGCGATGAAACCCAGGCCTACAAGAAGAAGAAGAGTGGTAGTAGTGGGAGACTCCTTGCTGCCTGGGATCGAGACCCAAGTATGTCGCGAAGACCCATGGACTCGCCAGGTATGTTGTCTCCCGGGAGGACAGATTAGAGACGTGACTGAAAGGTTGCCTGCGCTCATAAAGCCCACTGACAGGTATCCCTTTCTTCTCATCCATGTGGGAACAAATGATACCGCCAAGCGGAGCTACGAAGAGATCACGTCAGACTTTGAAGCTTTGGGAAGGAAACTCAAGAACTTTGGGGCCCAGATAGTTTTCTCATCCATCCTTCCAGTAGTTAGAAGAGGGATAGAAAGGGAACGAAAAATACTCCGGGTGAATGACTGGCTACGAAGGTGGTGCCGATGAGAGAGATTTGGATTCTGGGACCACGGGCTATACTTCCTGGAAGATGGGCTGTTGGCTAGGGACGGGTTGCACCTCACAAAGGCTGAGAAGAATGTGTTTGGCCACAGCATGAAGAACTTCATCAGGAGGGCTTTAAACTGAATCCTATGGGGAAGGGAGATGTAATGTTGGGGGTAACAATGGACATAGGCACATGCACTGCAATGGAGAGAACAGCTCTGATAGCGCCCAATAATAGTCTTCAGACACATGTAGGAAGAAAGCCAGACTATGAAGCACATGGTCTTCAATGTCTATATACTAATGCCCAGAGTATGGGAAACAAACAGAACGAACTTGAACTCTTAATACAAGAGGGAAATTATGACCTGATAGGTATAATTGAGACTTGGTGGGATGACTCTCATGACTGGAATACAGCAATTGAAGGATATAACTTGTTCAAAAAGAACAGGAGGAACAGAAAGGGAGGTGGGGTTGCACTGTATGTGAAAAATACATATCTCTGCACAGAAATACAGGAGGAGGAGCTTGGTAGCCCCATTGAGAGCATCTGGGTTGAAATAAATGGAGCAAAGAATAAAAGGAACCTGGTGGTCGGAGTCTACTACCGGCCACCCAATCAAGGAGAAGACAAGGATGAAACTTTTGAAAAGCAAATAGCCAATCTTTTAAGGAAGCATGATGTACTAGTAATGGGGGACTTCAATTTCCCCGATATTTGTTGGGAGACGAATTCTGCAAAACATGGCCCCTCCAGGAAATTCCTGACTTGTGTGGCGGATAACTTCCTCCTACAGAAAGTAGAGGAAGGAACTAGAGGATCGGCTATCCTTGACTTGATCCTAACCAACAGAGATGACTTAGTGGATAAAGTAGCAGTTACAGGAACTCTGGGGGAAAGCGACCATGTTGTACTTGAGTTCTTGGTTCTAAGGGAAGCAAAAGCCGAGTGTAGTCAAACGCGTACCCTGGATTTTAGGAAAGCTGATTTTCATAAACTCAGAACAATGATCAGTAAGGTCCCATGGCAAGCGATGCTAGCGAGAAAAGGAGTCCAAGATGGGTGGGAGCTTTTAAAAAAGGAAATTCTCAAGGCACAATCACAAACAATTCCAACAAGAAGAAAAGGTGGAAGACAACAGAAGAAGCCAATGTGGCTTCACAAAAAGCTTAGGGATGACCTGAAAACAAAAAAGGACACATATAGGAAGTGGAAAGAAGGCCAAGTAACAAAGGAAGAGTACAGGCAGATAGCACAGAATTGCAGGGATGGCGTCAGGAAGGCTAAAGCTGAGAATGAGCTGAGGTTAGCAAGGGATGTTAAAAACAACAAAAAGGCTTTCTTCAGCTACGTGCATAGTAAAAGGCAGAGGAAAGAAATGGTGGTTCAGCTATTAAATAAGGATGGAAAAATGATAACAGATGACAAAGAAAAGGCAGAGGTGCTCAGTTCCTACTTTGGCTCAGTCTTCTCCCAAAAGAGGGTCTATGACCCCCCTGGCAAAGGCGAAGTACAGGCTGAAGGGGCAGGATTGCAGCTTGAGATCGACAGGCATATGGTCAAGGAACACCTCATCACTTTGAATGAGTTCAAATCTCCAGGGCCAGATGAACTGCATCCTAGAGTCATAAAGGAACTGGCAGAAGAACTCTCAGAACCGCTGTCTATTCTCTTTGAGAAATCATGGAGGACGGGGGAAGTGCCAGATGACTGGAGGAGGGCTAACGTTGTCCCTATCTTCAAAAAGGGTAAAAAGGAGGAACCTGGGAACTACAGACCAGTCATTCTGACATCAATCCCTGGGAAAATTCTGGAGCAGATCATAAAGCAATCCATCTGGAAGCACCTTGACAACAATGCCGTGATTACTCGAAGCCAACATGGATTTGTCAAAAACAAGTCCTGCCAGACAAATCTGATCTCATTTTTTGATCAAGTAACCTCCCTTGTAGACCGTGGGAATGCTGTAGACATCATATACCTCGACTTCAGCAAAGCTTTCGACAAAGTGCCCCATGATATCCTGATGAGCAAACTAGCTCAAAGTGGGCTAGATGAAACAACGATCCGGTGGATCCACAGTTGGCTACAGAATCGGACTCAAAGAGTGCTTATCAATGGGACCTTCTCAAGCTGGGGAGAGGTAACGAGTGGGGTACCGCAGGGCTCAGTCCTGGGCCCAGTGCTCTTCAACATTTTTATTAATGACTTGGAGGAGGAGGTGCAGGGAATGCTGATCAAATTTGCAGATGACACAAAATTGGGCGGGATAGCTAATACTTTGGAAGACAGAAACAAAATTCAAAGTGATCTGGATAGACTGGAGCGCTGGGCAGAAAACAACAGAATGGCATTTAATAGGGACAAATGCCAAGTTCTGCACCTAGGAAAAAGAAACCAAATGCACAGTTACAAGATGGGGGATACGTGGCTCAACCACACTACGAGCGAAAAGGATCTTGGAATTGTTGTCGATCACAAGCTGAATATGAGCCAACAATGTGATGTGGCTGCAAAAAAGGCAAATGCTATTTTGGGCTGCATTCATAGAAGCATCGCTTCCAAATCCTGGGAAGTACTAGTTCCCCTCTACTCAGCACTGGTTAGGCCTCATCTGGAGTACTGTGTCCAGTTCTGGGCACCACACTTTAAGAAGGATGCAGACAAACTGGAGAGGGTTCAGAGGAGGGCAACAAAGATGATCAGGGGACTGGAAACAAAGCCCTATGAAGAGAGACTGAAAGAACTGGGCATGTTTAGCCTTGAGAAGAGAAGACTGAGGGGAGATATGATAGCACTCTTCAAGTACTTGAAAGGCTGTCACAGAGAAGAAGGCCAGGATCTCTTCTTGATCATCCCAGAGTGCAGGACACAGAATAATGGGCTCAAGTTACAGGAAGCCAGATTCCGGCTGAACATCAGGAAAAACTTCCTGAGTGTCAGAGCAATACGACAATGGAACCAATTACCTGGGGAGGTGGTGGGCTCTCCCACACTGGAGGCCTTGAAGACGAGGCTGGACAGCCATTTGTCAGGGATGCTCTGACTTGGATTCCTGCATTGAGCAGGGGGTTGGACTCGATGGCCTTGTAGGCCCCTTCCAACCCTACTATTCTATGATTCTATGATAGCCCCAATTCAATTTGGACAAAGTGCCGTTTGAGATTTTTTGGGGTGGAATTGGGGCTTGGGTCCTGCCTCTGCTGCCTGCAGCCAGAGATTATGGGACAAATACAGGCCCTATGGCCCTGGCTGCACATGATGTTCTGCTCAACTGAGGAGACCCTGAAGCTTCCTTGCCTGCATCACTGAAAGCTGGGGATACTGGGGCTTGTACTAACGTGTCGTGATCTATGGCTGCAAATGCAAATGACACACAGCTTACCTGGGGAGGCCCTGCAGGACCTTTTCTTGGCGGCATGGTGTGTGATATACAGTTGAGGGCTGCGGGGCTTCAAGCATTACACAAATGATGAGAGTCTCCCACTGACTGTTGCCCCTCTCTTTCTTCCCCAAGGTAAGAATTTTAGTGGGAAAAGGGAGGAGGTAACAGGGAAGGGGGGAGCAGCAACTAAATCAAGCTGTACCGTACGATCAAAAATCATGTTGCTTTTCATCATTGCATGTGATGACTGGTTTTATTGATTCGTGTGCAAATAATCATCTCTGTGAGTATGTGCACATGGATACACCTATATCTGATACTTCTGTAAATATAAATATAAATGTATGTATATGTATATGTATATCTCACGTATGTTCTCTTCTGAGAACAAAATGATGTAGCTAAGAAGCTGGAAAGTCAAACATGACCTCTTTTTAAAGCTGATACTTGTGTGTTAAATGTTCACTGATGTGATTGTCATCTACATCACATGCCTACAAAATGTTGGGCTGATCTCCCGCCATGTGATTGTCTTTTATCACCCTGAGGACAAAGGTTAAGCCCTTCCTTTCTTTTTCTATCTTTTCTTGTATGAGTGAGGTTAGTTCCCTGAAAAATTCCTGAAGATTGTACTATGAATCGTTCTAATAATCCATTGTGGTCTTTTGTGATGAAAGATTCTGAGACTGGGTTGTCTGAGAAAGTAACAATATGTGCACCCCATGGAACTCAACTGTTCATCTCTGGCAAGGGCCTTAGCATATTGATTCTCATCCCAGATCAGGCTTGGTGAAGAATAAATTCTTTCATGCACAGAGGGCAGTGGTTTAGCATAATATTTCCCCATTTTAAAGCATCCTTTAAAGTCCTAATCCAAATAGCAATCTTAACTGGAAAGTGGATTTTATGTCATCACTGAGCTATTAAAGCTTTCTCAGATATTTATTGAATTCAGTGCAAACAAGTTGTCCCCATGGCTTATGTGTTCCAAAATAGAACTTCCTATTAAACCTCATTTTCAAATGTAATTTCTCAGCAAGGGTTGATCTACATACAAAACCTTTTTTTATCAGTAAGGAAATATGTATTTTTGGAACGTTACATGCATTCTTATCAAGTAGACATCATTGATAATAATCTGTAAGGTCATTGTTTTTGGCTTTGTTTTAAACAGGGTTGTCCCACCTCCCACCTGTTTCATGAATGAATGCACTTTTGTAGCGCTAATTGAATTGGATGGATCCAGAGAAGAAATTAGTGGAAGAAATTCTGGTAGTGGCTCTTTCCACGAACTGTTATGCAAGAGCAAGTGGAAGATATGGTGTGACGTTGTGCAACAGACCGTGCCAAAACCTTGTGCAATGCCTTGCACATGTGGAGGTCTACCTCTGGATTTTAGTTCTCTTTCTCACAAAGAGATCTTGTGTTAAGATAAGTCAGGAAAAGCACTTCTGCATGTGAAAGAGGCCTTCTGCGAATGGCAAGACACATCTGGATCTAAACCAATATTCTGGGGTGCCAAGAAGCCCATAAAGCGGGATGAGCCAGTAACTATACTGTACTTTCGTTTTCAGAAAGCTTTTGACAAATTCACTAACACTGAGACTTCTATCTGCAATGAAAACTTTAATAAGGGAACACAGAATATATATTTTTAAGTGTTTTGTTTCATTCAGGTTCTTCTAATACCTTTTTATGTAATGGGTGTTGACAAAAGGATTTAGCTTTGTTCATTCATTTAGGGTGCAGTCCTCTCCGGATGCCCATCTGCCTCTGAACTTAGAGGCAGACAGGCATCCTATGCAGAGCAGGAGGAACGTGGAGGCAATCTTCACCTCTGTGCTTCCCCTGCTCTGCATTTTCAGTAGACGGGTGATTTTGCCTGTCCAGCTAGGGCTCTGTGGAGGGGGAGGGAAGGAAACTGGGGCAGCTGGAGGATTCTTCACCAGGTAGCCACCCCGGTCTCCTTCCCTCCCCGCCCACAGAACTGCCCCCATTCCCTCCTCTCCGAGCTCACATTTGTGTGCTCGTAGAGGCAGCTGGTACAGTTCTCTCCACACAGGCTGCAAGGGGGAGGGGGTGAGGAGCTCAGATTATGGGTCTGGCGTCAGAACACTGTTTCTGGCCTTGGATCCAGGAATCCAGAAATCCTATGGCCCCCCAGATGCTGTCTAGGGGCCATAGGATTGCTCCCTCCATGTTGTTTATGAATCACTTATATGAAAGAAATTTCTAAGCGATGTGCAAAAGCAAGGTTTCATACAGAGGTCAGGAATACCTTCCTGGGAATGCCTGTTGGTGACGGTATGTTTTTAGTAGGCATCGAAAACACAGAAGGGTTTGTGCTTGCTTAATTTGCAATAGTAGGGAGTTCCAGAGAGCGGGCGCTCTGACACTAAAGGCTGTATCCCAAGCCATGATGGACCAAACCACTGAAATCTTGAGTACTACCAGGAGAAGATGAACTTGTTGGCTTTTTACCAAATGCTTTAGAGGAGTCTGTAAACTTTAAAAAAGCCCCCTCCGTGTATTTATAGTGAGAATTAGCCATGCCTTTAAGAAAATATTATTTCCAGTAGAAGCACATTCCACAACTGTTCATTTCTGTTCATTGCACATTTATGTTTCAACTTAGTGGTTGTGTGACCTGTGGTTTGTTAAGGCAGTGTTCCCCAATGTGGTGCCTGGCCATGCTGACTGGAGATGATGGGAGTTGTAGTCCAGCACATCTGGAGGGCACCAGGTTGGGGAATGATGTGCTACGGTATAATAGTTGAGAACTTGGCCCATTGATTTCAGAGGTGCAATCTCTGATTTGAATAATTCCTATAGCATCCTGACTTGGACAGAAGGAGGTGTAAAAGCAAGACCCACAGACAAATGTATGTATAGGCAGTTAAAAGCTTATCTCAGAATTTCTCATCTATTATATTTCATTGATTATTGTTAGATTTATTCAAACAGGAAATACTCTTGGGCATTTTTTCTTCATTTATGAAACATTGTATAGTCTCTTCCCTGACAATCTATATTTGAGAAACACAAGACAGAGAGGAGGCCTAATATTATGTGAAAGGATTTTCCTAGGGTAACTGTTTCAGCCCTTTCTCAAACTGAACGAATAACTTTGATCTTTCAACTGTGAGAAGTAAACTGGGTGTGACCTTCCGTCATCAGCTAATCATCTCCCTTAATGACATCTGTTAACTTTGTTCTGATATTAGATCATGCGCTTTCTTTGTACTGTCAACATTTTTCCTCTAAGGTCTAATTATTTCACTTTATGTGTATAGGATATCATGGGAGACACTTGTGTTCAGTATGAAGTTCATCTTTTTGCATATCAAATTTCTAAAATGGATTGCAGCATTTTCAGTGTTTTTTCACAGCATTAGTGCATTGATTCTTTTTAAAAAAATAATCTTTAAAGTGAAATATTGTACATTCCATGGTCCAGATCACAGTCGTCTTTTTCTTTATAGCTTTATCTGCTCAAACGATTCCACTTTCCAGGCTAATTGTCCTATTTAAAAGTTCATTTTCTGGATGGCCACGATGTGTCCTCCTTTTACAGAGGACAGTCCTCTAGCTGAAGGGCTGCCAGAGGACTGTCCTTTATTTTGAAGGTGTCCTCTGTTTGAATTGTTATCCTGTCCAGTTCCAGTTTAAAGATAAAGACCCCATAATAAGAACTGTTGCTCATCAACAGTTAGTACCTGCACAGCAGACTGAGCAGGCAGGCACACAGGTCTTCTGGTCACATTCTTCCATACTATGATGAGATGTACTGTATTTCTATATAAATTATAATAATTATTTCTAAATTTGCACCTATACATATAAATTAGCATATGCAATTGAGAGGGGATTCTTGCTTCAAGAGCTCTTTTTTCAGCATGAATTTTTATTTTATTTCAAAATAAAGTTAACAAAATAATGGCAGCAAAAAGAACATTCATATTAGCAAATCAGGATCACTGAAGAAACAAACGAAGCCACTCATTTTTAATTCTTAGTCTATAACCAATATGCTTATGGAACATCTACAGTAAAACCAGGAGCTCAATATAGCATATGCTAATTTTATGCAAATTGCCATCCTTTCCTTTGGTGATGCATGTCCTCTTTTTTGATGATCCCCTCCCTGATGACCTCTAGATGTGTTGGACTCTAGATGTGTTGGACTCTAGATGTGTTGGACATGGTCATTCCCCAGGTTGGGGAAGGTTGATATAATGTAATACCAAACTCAGTTCTCTAAATGAGAATCCTTACGTAGCCAAATCCATGCATTCTGCACGCAAGAAGGGGGGATCAGCAGGCTTGGAGGAACCCCAAGCTTTGCAGAGGTATAAAACATCTGTAGAAAAATAGACCCCTAATGGTTGGGCACAACCCAAAACAGCACAATGCGGACTGAGTAATCTCAGTGCCTGCTGAGTGTTGGCTGACTGTTGGAGGAGGGAAGAAAATGGAAAACCGGAGCAGAGGAGGGGTAATAGAATGGAGTATCCTGCCTGGAAGAGGGCATGGCTTGCTTGCTGGCTGAAACTTTGACCAGGAGCACTCCATACTGCAGCATTTTGTCGCAGATCCCACTTGTGCACATGTGATAGCAATACAATAACACAGATATCTTTGGGCAACAGGGTCTTTGGCAGGGGGTTGGCCTCTCCCCGAGCCATTCATTATTCAGGAGGACATCTCCCCTCTCCCCACTTGCATGTGTGGGGAATACTGAATGTGTTCTCTCTCTCTCTCTCTCTCTCTCTCTCTCTGAGAACAAGAGCAAGGGCACCCCCAAATTTTTGTGACTGGCAACACCCCTGTGACTGCCATTTTGTAACTTGCCACATACACACACGCACATACCAACCATTTTGTAGTCATGCCCATGATGCTTTTTAAATATTCCAAATGTGCCCACGGGCCCCCAAAAGTTGAGGACCTCGATCTAAGCTGTTTGCTTGAAGTGGGTTACAGTGTGCATAACTCTCTGGAAGATTGGTGCTTTGAACTATTTTTTAGCTTTGAACAGAGCAATGTCTACCCAGAGATAAGCCTCAGTGAGTTAAATGGGACTACTCCCAGATAAGTGTGTAGACTTAATGAATTCTAAGCAGCACTCCCCCCACCCCAACAATTTAAGGAAAAAGCAAGGCCCTTAGCAGTGTGCTAGCAGAGTGGAGTTATGGCTGTTAAAGACAGGAACTGCAGGAGTACCTGGAAAACAAATGACCATTTCACCAGTGAAGTAAAGCAAACAATACTGATCTACTCAGTTTTCATTTTCGGGCTCTGTGCCATATGTGTAGTAGTTCCAGATAGTTCGTTCATTCGTTCTTTCTTTCTAAGGATAGGCCTGGCTTTTCATCACTGCAAGGTTGTTCTCACTTAGAGTCTGCTCCTGGAGACATATGCACTTGCTCAATGTTGGTACATATAGTGGGCACCAGCTTTTCACAGATGGATATTTTACGCAGAGAAATAATGGTTTGGGATTTCATGTTGCCTCCAGGCCTGCTTGGGTTTCATGTATTTCTATGAATCTATAGTAATGAAAGAGGATACATGTCTGTCCGTCTGTCTCTCACTGTTATAGCTCCAAGACTGTGAACCCTAGACACCTGAAACTTTGCATGTATACTAAAGAGACCCTAGGGGTGTGCACCTCAGGGTTATTTTTTTAAAAATGCATTAATTAATTTTAATTAATTTAAATGTGTTCAGTGTGTCGATGCGGTTGAAGCCTGCAGTACATCTTCAGCCACTAGGGGCATACTTCCCTAACAACCACATAGCTTTGCAGCCCACATGAGATGAGTAGGCTGAGGGACAGTTATAGGCCTGCCCCCTCCCCCTTGCTGTGGGGCAGCCCCCCTGCAGGGGAATGCAGTAGACAGGAGTGTACCTGGTGCCTATGGGTGGCTTCATTCAGAGAGGGTGGGCATAATGTGTCCAGCTCTCTGACAGCTGCATAGGTTTGCTTAAAGGCTTCAAAGGGCTATTTAATAGGCTGTTGGACAGAGTTATATGCCTCCTCCCTCCCTGCTGTGGGACAGCCCCCCCCCCCGGAATGGAGTGGGCAGACCTCTCCCTCACGGGGCAGGGCTGGCATCAAAGTTAGGCACGGTTGGGAACCTGCTGAGGGCCACACCCCACTGACAAGAGTCCCCTGGAGTTGCACCTCCTCTTCACCATTGCATCCTGCTTGTTCACCTGCCTCACTCTGACACAGACAGCAGAGGTGATGAAAAGGAGGAACAGTAGCTGCCACCACCTACTTGCTCACTGGCTCTCTGCCTGCCAAGCAAGCAAGCAAGTGGCAGCAGTGGTGAAAAGGAGGACGAGGAGCAGTAGCAGCTGGTGACAATAGTGGTGAAGAGGTAGACTCACTGGGACAGGGGGCCCATCGAGGGTGTCTTGCTCAAGGGCCCTCTGAAACCTGAAGCCAGCACTGTCAAGGGGCTACGTGGGTGTATCACGGCAGGGGACATGCCTAGGGATGCTAACAGGCATGGCTTCACTCAGGCAGAGCAGGCAGAATGATTCCAACTCTGAGAGCTGCATCTGTTTGTTTGCAGCTTTCGCTGTATCAATGTAAGAGCAAGTCCCACCCTTGTTTGTTTGTTTCATTTCTATACCGCCCAATAGCCGAAGCTCTCTGGGTGGTTCACAAAAATTAAAACCAAAGAGCACACAAGAAAACAATACAAAATATATAAAACATTAAAACCACAGTAAACAATACAACCAGAATGAAACCAGAATAAAACCTAGCAGCTGTGCAGGGATTTAAAATACAGATTTAAAACGGCAAAGCTAAAAGTCTAAAAAGCTAAAATGCTTGGGAAAATAAAAAGGTCTTCACCTGGCGGTGGAAAGAATACAATGTAGGTGCCAGGCGAACCTCACTAGGGGGCTCATTCCAGAGCTGGGGTGCCACAGCAGAAAAAGCCCTCCTCCTAGTAGCCACCCGCCTCACTTCCTTTGGCAGGGGCTCACGGAGAAGGGCCACTGACGATGATCACGATGTCGATGACGGATATGGTCTGGGCAGGCACATATGGGAAGAGGCGATCCTTCAGGTAACCTGGCCCCAAGCTGTTAAGGGCTTTGAATGTTAATACCAGCACTTTGAATTGAGCCCTGAAATGGACTAGCAGCCAGTGCAGCTGAAAAAGTACTGGCGTAATATGAGCTCGCAGGCCAGTCCCTGTTAACAATCTTGTTGCCCTATTTTGGACCAGCTGAAGTTTCTGGACCGTTTTCAAAGGTAGCCCCACATATAACGCATTGCCGTAATCCAGACGAGAAGTTATCAGAGCATGGATAACTGTAGCTAGGCCATCTCTGTCCAGAGAAGGGTGTAGTTGGTATACCAGCCTAAGTGGATAAAAAGTGCTCCGTGCCACTGAGTTCACCTGTGCCTCAAGTGACAAGTTCTGGATTCAAGAGCCCCCCCAAAACTATGAACATGATCCTTTAGGGGGAGTGCAACCCCCTCCAGAACAGGTTGAATATCACCTAGCCGGGCAGACGAACCACCCACTAACAGTAGCTCTGTCTTGTCTGGATTGAGTTTCAGTTTATTGGCCCTCATCCAGTCCATTACGGTGCCCAGGCACTGATTCAGAACAGCCACTGCCTCACCTGGGTTTGATGAGAAAGAGAGGTAGAGCTGGGTGTCATCCGCATATTGATGGCACCTCAGCCCAAACCTCCAGATAACCTCCCCCAGCGGTTTCATGTAGATGTTAAACAGCATGGGGGATAAAATAGAGCCCTGTGGAACCCCATGGCACAATTGCCATGGCACAGAGCAATAATCCCCCAGCACCACCTTCTGGAATCGGCCATCCAAGTAGGAGCGGAACCACTGTAGTGCAGTGCCTCCAACTCCCAACCTAGACAACCTATCCAGAAGGATACCATGGTCAATGGTATCGGAAGCCGCTGAGAGGCCCAGGAGAATCAACAGGGTCGCACTCCCCCTGTCCCTGTCCCGGCAGGGGTCATCCCACAGGGTGACCAAGGCAGTTTCTGTTCCAAAACCAGGCCTGAAGCCTGATTGAAATGGATCTAGATAATCTGTTTCATTCAAGAGTGCCTGGAGCTGTCCTGCAACCACTCCCCCTCTCAGAAGAACAGAAGAAGGAAAAGGAAGAAGAAAGCAAGAAAGAAAAAGAAAAAAATATTTAAAAAGTTACTTAAAAGGATTCAGTTTAAACTCCATTACACACAAACTTCAAATATCATTCTACTTAAAATTATACTTATAACATTGCCACTATTACAATTCAGTACAGCATAGTACTGCAATGAATATGAACTTGAGCACGCTCCGGGAGAGAGCGCAGGACAGGAAGGCCTGGCGTGCTATGGTCCATGGGGTCACGAAGAGTCGGACACGACTGAACGACTGAACAACAACAACAGCATAGATAATCAACCTTACATTTCAGTATCGTATCATCAGTCTTATAGCAAGAGAGCAAGCATACAATTCATTTCCATTAACCATATATTGCCCTTCAGTTAACATATAACAGTAAAGCTTAACAATTTAGCCAGCCAATAATATTACTAATCAAAGTCTCATAATAATGATAGTAATAATAATAAAAAGGAAGGAAATTAAAAAAGATAAGAAATAATAACAAATCACTAATATATTTTATACTAACTACATTTTAGATAGTATCATTTCTAAATCTATATATGAATGTGTACATATCTATACACACACAAACAGGGATTTTATTATACAGTATATCATATCTAATATAAAAAAGAAGAAGTAAGAAAAAGAGAGGAAAAAAAGGGGGATATATGTAAACAGTCCTCTGCACTGGCATACCGCCCGGACCTTGTAGGCCAAACAAATCCGAAGAACAATAATAGTTGAAAAGTTCCCAGCTCATGAGGCTGAGGAAGATGTCTCCCATGCTTTACTTTGAACACCAGCTAGCCAAGCCTCTGCCATTTCATGATTTAAAAACTTTTTCATCTGGCCTTCAAAAAGAATGCAAAATATAGCAGGGTATTTGATATGATATTGCAGATTCATTTGTCTTGCCTGATTTCTTGCCTTGGTAAATTGCCTTCTTTATCAGCAATTTCTTTAGTGTAATCCAGAAATAACATAACTTTGTCTTGTGTTGCCCCCCCCCAAAGTTCTCCCACTTCTCTTCCAAGTGCAAAATATGACTTTTTGTAGAAACTCTTGCAAATTGAACTATAACAGTATAGGCAGTCCCTTTGATGCCATGGATTGGACCTGGAACACGGTATGCATGCTCAATATCAAGTAAATAATCAGATGGCAGAGCAAGTAGCTCATGCAGAAATTTATCCAGGAATTTATCCAGACTTATATCAGCAGGCAGATCTTTGATACCAAGGATACGCAGGTTTGCTCTACGAGTATATGCCTCCAGTTGGGAAATTCTAGCAGACAGGATATTATGAGAGGCATGCATAGCAGACACCTGGTCTTGGAGAGCATTAACCTTCAATTCCAACTTTTGCAAAGAGCTATTAATTAAATCCACAGCCCCTTGAAGGTTAGTAATAGAATCTTGGATTGTATCCAGCCTCTTAGCCTGTTCTGCTAATTGAGAAGACAAAGTTTTTATCAAAACCAGCAACTCCTCTACATCTCCAGCATCTCTAGAAACCTTTGCCAAGGGAGGGGTTGGGGGAGTTGGCAGTGGTCCCACAGCTTTTTTTTCCTTCCCCTTGATGCTGCCATTCTCCTCTTCTGTAAAGAAAGCAAGTAAGTATAATTACAAACAAACAGTCACTTCAACAGATTTTGCACATCCTCAGATATTGTTGGTATTTTCAATTCATAAAATTGGAGCTCATCAGCCCTAAAGTCTCCTAATTACATAGGAGTTTCAAAACAGCTTTGAGTAGATGACGCTCCGGAAAACTGACCTTAAGGTCCAGCCCTTCTGCCGCTCTGCAAAAGGAGTTGTTCTTACAAGATCTTATCCAGATGGGACTCTAGCTTCCCCTTTTAATTCCAGGGGAAGATGAAAAGGTTTTTCAACCTTTTAAAAGCTGTTTGAGGAGTCAACCTGCGGAGCCTCCTCAGGATGCTTGCCAGGGCAACATGGCTCCGACCAGAAGTCCACTCAAACCACTTGTGAAGCCCAGTCCATCCATTTGATAGTACGCAACGCACACAGTGATTGAAATCTCCATCATAAGAACGTTTCCCTTGCTGGAGCAGACCAAAGTTCACTAAGGGCCAAACTAGAGATGAGGTTAAAAGTGGCATTGCATTGTGCATATTTTAAAAAATGCAGATTGCATCGGTTGTGTGGTCTTTCCTTAGTCTAGTCCTATGGGTTTGGTGGCGAGTTCTCACTATGGGAAATGGCTTTCCAACATGTCTGCCCTAAGGCAAAGGAGCAGCAGGAGCCAGGTATCTTTGAAAACCTTCTTGATTCTTGGACATACACTAACCACCCAGTCAAGGATGAAAGGAAACTACTATTACAACTCAGACATGTCTCTGAAAGAGACAGGTTACACATACTACAAGTTGAAGGGGCTGATAATTGGATCAGAGCAGGCATGGGGAAGGACTTTAAGCCTTTCCCCCCTTGCTGCGGTCCTGAGGAAAATCCCTCTTCAAAATACGGTATTTGCTGGGTGGGTGAGGGATCTCCTGTTGCCACCAATTTGGATTTAATGTCGTGTCTGGTTTGGACCTTAGTCCAGCACTTCCTTTCTAATGCTTTGCAAGCCTGTGTTGGGCTAATCAGGTGGGATATAAGGACAAGAAAAACAACATAGGGTGGCCAGGTGTCCTGCTTTACAGAGGACAGTCTGACAGGTGGGTTTGCAGGACCTACTTTGCTTTTTGCTGGAACCTCAAGGTCCACCAAGAGGAGCAGATACAAAATAGTGGCTTAGGAAGGTGAATACAGAATTGTGGAACAAGGTGCCTCAGAGCAAATGTTCAAGCCAGGACTTTGTTTTTAGCACCAGAAATCCTTTCACACACAAACTGCCTGATTCCCCTCTAACCTTTCTTGAACTCAGCAACTTAATTTAGGATTAAGCTAATTTAGGATCAGGGAGAAAGGCGTTTTGTTATTGTTGTTGTTGAAACTTTGGGAGTTGGAAGCCCTTGCTGATCTACTGCAAATCACCCAGACGTCTTCCGGTAGATCCCATTCTACCTTCTGACCACCCCTGGGCTATGGTGTGCAAGGTTCTCAGGATCACTGGTGGTTAAATATAGAGCTAGTTTTTGGTATTGGAATGGCTCTCATCATTAATGCTCAAGAAAAAGGTGCAATGAACAGATTCCTTACCAGACATCGTTTTGCCCCTACGTCTAATGTTACTCCTGATAGTAATCTCACCATACATTTTTTATAACTCAGTGGAATCACTGAGTTGCAGAATATTTTAATCTTTTAGCTGCCAGACAATTCTAGACCAATTAATCTACAAGTATGTGCATTTTGGGGATGATATTCTCCAGTGACTCAGCAATGTAACAGATGGCAAAATGCTTAATATTTATTTCCATTTCACATCTCTATTGGAGCTAAACCCAGATATCTTATTTTATTATTCTGACAGTCAGGCAACATCTGTTGAGAACACTGTCAGCTGAATTACAGCCTCCCTGGCAGTTCTTGGGACGGACAGCATGAATTAATTTCAGCAATCCTGAATATGGCTCCATGTCATTTTCTACTACAACACACTGCTTTTATTGCAGACGCTTAATTTATGAATGCTGAACAGCTTTATATCTATACCCCAAAGAGTCTAAATTTATTCATATTGACACAGCCCCTTAAAGAAGGCTTTGTGCATTAAGTTGCAATAATACTGGATTTATTTCGACTCATTCCTCAGCCCTGGCCAAGTTATTATAAAAGAAATGATACACTTTAGAGAGCTGGCTTCATTGGCTAGAATATCAGGCACTGTCATGTGGGTGACTCCAACCCAGGGGCGACTTTTAGGATTCTAGTGACAGCAGTTGGTGTAAACTAGATTATCTTTGAAGTATGGTATGTATTTTATTTGCATAAATAAATTTGGGCAAGGGAACAGACTAAGACTGGGATGGGGCACCTCCAGCCTTTGGGCCAGATTTGGCCTGTTGGGCTTTCCAATCCAGCTCACAAACCACTCTCTGTGGACACGCCCCGCTGGTCCCCCATCATATCCTTTATTCCCTTTTTCCTCCCTCCCCCCTGATTTTTTTCTTCTTTTCATCCAACATTACTGGAATGCACTCTGGGCTCTTCGGAAGTATTCCAGCTTGTTCTTGGCCTTTTCCTGTCCTTGCTCCAGATTTCCAGAGTGCTTGGTTTTGCTTCTGAACTCTTGGTTCTCCATTCTTCTCTGCTGCCCTTTGGCCTTCGGTGCTCTTCATTCCTTTTCAGAGCTGCTGCTGTACTCCCAAACCCACTCAGACATGGCTAAAAGTTTCCATGCTGAGGGTCCTACTCAGTCATAACTAAACTTTGGTAAATGTCAATTATTTCTCTACTGGGGGTGGAAGGAGCAGCAATTGCAATTTTGAGTTTGCTTTGCTGGCTCAGATGGATCTTACATCTGAATAGACTTGAGTTTGATTTTTTTGCCTAGGATTTTGATTTTGGGATGCTATTTATACAAACTAGGCACATTTACTTACCTAGGAGTGAGCTCCCCTGAATTCGATGGGACTTATTTCTGAGCAGACATGGATAGGTTGAATGGTGGGTGACTTCTGTATGTGGATGAGAGTTACTTCTGTCTGATTTTTTGCTCTGTGGACCAAGCAAGGGCAGATGGCCAGGCTACTAGTATTTCTACCAAATCTAGCCAACCCAAGCCACGGAGCCTGTGTGTGCACTCCCTCCACCCCAGTCTTTCCACATGGAGCAGGAAGTTCTGAAAGGATCAGTGTTCCTGATTTCAAGGAGGACTACAACCTTGTAGAGCCAAATGTACTTACAACCCCCCTTCAGGCCTTCCTGTTATGGTGGTCATGTGTCCTACTTTAGAGAGGACAGTCTTCCATTTGAAGGGCTGTCCTGTCAACTGCCTGTTTAAAGATAAAGAATAATAAGAATGGAGGAAGTGCACAGCACAGGGGCCTTGAAGTTGCCCATCAGCACCTGGAAACAGCTGACTTGAGCAGGCGCAATAGTCACCTGGTCACAGTCTTTCCCACTATGCTCAGATGTAGCGTATTTCTATTTAAGTTATAGTAATTTTTCTAAATTTGCATCTGTAAATATAAATTAGCCTGTGCAAACATTATGCAAATCTGTGTCCTCTTTTTTGGCACTGCTTATGCACCCCCCAACTTCCTGTCCGACGTGGGAAGGTCAGGGGTGGAAGCGGCAGGGCCAGCCCGGCACACGTGTCCCCCTGCCACGGTTGCTATTTCTGAATGCCTTACTAAGTCTCCAGAGGCTTTAGAATGCCTGCCCATTGCAGAGACTCACGTTGCCTCTGCCCGAAATTGTTCTCTGGCCCACAAAGGTTTCAAAGGGTTGAGCAAGCCCAGAGTCCCAGACAGCTCACTCAGTTAGGTCCCAACCACAGATGCTGTGGTTCAAGCCCTAGAGTTCCTGACAATGTTAGTTCAAAAGCTGAACCAAAAATGGAAAGTGTCTTCCAAACTCCCAGGCATGCACTTCCTTTATACCCCATAGAATACAAAGTGCAAGGCAAGTTTCCTTAATTCCAGGCAGGTGCTGGGAAAGGCATATATTCCTCCTAGCCCTTTCCCTTCAGGGAGTGGCAATAGTTCAGTGGTAGGGTACATGGTTTGCATGCAGAAGGTCTCAGATTTGGTCCCCAGAATCTCCAGGTAGTATAGGAAATACTCCTGCCTGAAACCCTGGGGAGCTGCTGCCAGTCTGTGTCGACAATACTGGGCTATATGGACCCATGGGCTGACTCAGTATAAGGCAGCTTCCTATGTTCCCAGATCCTAGGCCTCCTTCTCTGTGTAGATTGGGCCAGGAGATTCAACCTACGTGGTATGTGTGCCTCTCCTCTTGCTGTGTTGATGAATGGAGCTGAGGACCAATGGGACAATCTCAATGTTTCAGGGGAATTTTTCTTTTGCTTCCTTGGGCCCCTCTAACATGGTTCATAAAGCATTCAATGCACCCCTGAGGACCTACTCCCTGCTTTCTTCCCTGGTCTGCTTAAAATTAGCAAAAATGAACATTGTTGAATGGCCTTGTTCTTAGACTCAAACATTTTTCCCCTTGACTTTGGGAGGGTCTCTGAGACAAAGCTTGAAAACACCTGGTTTATATAAAGAAAAAACAATTGAAAAGAGGATTAAGAAGCTCAGGCCACCTGGATAAGATTGCATGAGAATTCCAGCTTAAAAGATAATGATTTCATATGTTCTCCTGAAGAACTGGCTTCTATGCAAACTCAGTTACCACATAGATCAATCTATGTGTTAAAACTTTATAGTGCCTTTCAGTGTAGTCCTAAGCATGTCTACTTTGAAGTAAACCCCATTGAGTTCAATTGGACTTACTCCCAGGTAGGAATGGCTGAACCTGTCAATTTCAGGTTCTCTCACTTTCTCATTTCTCCAAGCTTAAATTCAGTTCATCCCAAACTTTGAGAATTTTCCCGATCTTAAGTTTGGTTCTTCATCCTGAACTTTGAGGAAAAAAAGTTTGTATGAAAATTCATAGTGTGCATGAAAATTTGTACAATTTGTACATTTCTCCTAATACATGCATTTTTGTACACAATTTTGCCTAATATACATGTTTGCAAGCAACTTTCCTATTACAATGCATTTTTCAATGTTATTTTCACTAATGTATACATTTATATATGCACTTTCCCCTAGTATATTAAATTTGGCATGCATTTTTTGATTGGAGAACTCTATTGAGAAATTCAGAGATGTGCAAATTTCAAAGCCTAACTGAATTTCAATTTATGCATTGTTGGTTCAAATTGGTTTGAATAAGGAACAAATTTCTCCCTCATCCCTATTCCCAGATTAGTGCGTGTTTATATAGGATTGCAGCAGCCTTAACAAAGCAGTGAAGATGGAAATAGAGTGGAATGCACCTACCTCAACTTTGAGCAACCATGAATATAATCATGATAGCCCAGCTATGCTGCTAAAAATCTTATCATTGTTGGGACCTGGGTCCAGCTTTCTCTTTTAGCAACTCCTCAGACCCTGACTCCAAACAAGGATCATCTGCCCAGGAGGTCTCTCAGCTCCTGAATCTACCAAACCTAGACTCTAATGTGGATCTTACAGAAGTCCTCTCCAAAGAGGATAAACTACCAAATTCAGAAAGGCATGGACTAGATCTACACTACTGCTTTATAGCGGTATTGAAGTGCACTGCTAACTGTTGGGGAACATTACACATTCAGTATACCGCTTTTGTAGTGTTATTTCCTGCTTTTTATTCCACATTATCTAATGTACTGCAACAAGTACCATTGTGTGTCCTAAGAGGTATAAATGCACAAGAGGGATATAGCGTTACCATGATGGGACCATAATGATATGACACAAGGTGTAGATCTGGCCTCAGTTAAGCTCAGAGCAACATCTGTCTTCCCCAGGAGCTCTGTCAGGTCCTACAGAATCTGAGTCTTTTCCTGCTTCTGCTTCTTGTACTCCACACTGGTTTCCTAGAACCTGAGACTGAGTGACTCTATCTGAAAGTCTCTATGTAGCAGGTTTAACTTAGTGCTTTATGGGCTGGCTGGAACTAGGACAACCATTTCTGCTGGAAAAATCCCAACACCAATTGGATGGCAGCAGAAAAAGAAGACCACGAGTAAGTGTTTGACAGCTGCCATAGGCAGTCACTGACGGCACTGCTTTGGGTCTTATTAGATGGTTCATTCTGTCTCAGAACAAACTTTCTGACTCATGGTTCAGTTGCACCAGACCTAGGATCTTCAACAATGACACAATGAACCATCTTGGCTTTTAAGGAATGATGAAAGAATATGCTAAATAAGGGGCATAATGGATAAAGGTAAACCCATAGCAAAAGAAAAGATTTCTGAGTTAGTGCAGGGTCAAAAAGAAAGAGAAAGCCGTATGCTGACATTCTAACTGCAAAACTTTGCATCCAAGCTGATAAAACACGAACAAGACTATGAGATCTCTGTTAGAGATGGCTAAATCCTATACATGTCTACTCCAAAATAATTCCCATTGAATTCAAGGGGCTTACTCCCAGGTAAGCGGTATAGGATTGCAATCTGTCTTTGAGAATGAGTGTGAAAAGGCACCACATGAAACAAAAGCAATGGTCTCATGCAGGTCTTCTAGTAGCTTAAGAGGTTTATGGGATGCAGACACTGGAATTTTGATCCCAGATGTAAAATGGGTCTCAGTTTAGAACAAACAGTCTTTTAGGACAGAATCAGTACTGGTTAGGGAATCCCCACTGAAGTAGACACCCAAGACAGGAAGGTCATGGCAGAGAGGTCAGGCCAAATACGATCCCTGGGGAAGGAAACGGCAACCCACCCCAGTATTCTTGCCATGAAAACTAAATGGATCAGTACAACCAGAGATATGTCGGTATACCATCGGAAGATGGGACTCCCAGGTCGGAAGATGGTCAAAATGCTACTGGGGAGGAACAGAGGATAAGTTCAACTAGCCCTAGATGTGATGACGCAGCTAGCTCAAAGCTGAAAGGACAGCTAGCAGCCAATGGTGCTGGTGGTGAACGACGAATCCGATGTTCTAAAGATCAACACACCATAGGAACCTGGAATGTAAGATCTATGAGCCAGGGCAAATTGGATGTGGTTATTGGGGAGATGTCAAGATTAAATACAGACATTTTGGGTGTCAGTGAACTGAAATGGACTGGAATGGGCCACTTCACATCAAATGACCACCAGATCTACTACTGTGGACAAGAGGACCACAGAAGAAATGGAGTAGCCTTCATAATTCATAATAAAGTGGCTAAAGCAGTGCTTGGATACAAGCCAAAAAATGACAGAATGATCTCAATTTGAATTCAGGGTAAGCCATTTAACATCACAGTGATCCAAATATAAGCCCCAACCACAGATGTTGAAGAAGCAGAAGTAGATCAGTTCTGTGAGGATCTGCAGCACCTACTGGGTAGTACGCCAAAAAAAGATGTTATTTTTATTACAGGAGACTGGAATGCTAATGTGGGTAGTCAAATGACACCTGGAATTACAGACAAGCATGGTCTGGGAGAACAAAATGAAGCAGGACATAGGCTGATAGAATTTTGCCAAGACAACTCACTGTGCATAACAAACACTCTCTTCCAACAACCTAAGAGACGACTTTATATATGGACTTCACCAGATGGTCGACACTGAAATCCGATTGACTACATCCTTTGTAGCCAAAGGTGGCGGACATCTATGCAGTCGGTAAAAACAAGCTGATTGTAGTTCAGATCATGAACTTCTTATTGTACAATTAAGAATCAGACTAAAGAGAATAGGGAAGACCCACAGATCAGTTCGATATGAGCTCACTCATATTCCTCATGAATATGCAGTGGAGGTGAAGAATAGATTTAAGGGACTAGATTTAGTAGATAGGGTCCCGGAAGAACTATGGACAGAAGTTCGCAACATTGTTCAGGAGGCGGCAACAAAAAACGTCCCAAAGAAAAAGAAAACCAAGAAGGCAAGATGGCTGTCTGCTGAGACACTGGAAGCAGCCCAAGAAAGAAGGAAAGCAAAAGGCAACATTGATAGGGGGAGATATGCCCAATTAAAGGCAAAATTCCAGAGGTTAGCCAGAAGAGATAAGGAATTATTTTTAAACAAGCAATGCGCAGAAGCGGAAGAAGTTAATAGAACAGGAAGGACAAGAGACCTCTTCCAGAAAATTAGAAACATCGGAGGTAAATTCCAGGCAAAAATGGGTATGAACAAAAAGCAAGATGGCAAGGACCTAAAAGAAGCAGAAGAGATCAAGAAAAGGTGGCAAGAATATATGGAAGATCTGTATAGGAAGGATAATAATATCGGGGATAGATTTGACGGTGTGGTCAGTGAGCTAGAGTCAGACATCCTGAAGAGTGAGGTTGAATGGGCCTTAAGAAGCATTGCTAATAACAAGGCAGCAGGAGATGACGGTATTCCAGCTGAACTGTTTAAAATCTTGCAAGATGATGCTGTCAAGGTGATGCATGCCATATGCCAGCAAATTTGGAAAACACAAGAATGGCCAACTGATTGGAAAAGATCAACCTATATCCCCATACCAAAAAAGGGAACCACCAAAGAATGTTCAAACTATCGAACAGTGGCACTTATTTCACATGCCAGTACAGTAATGCTCAAGATCTTGCAAGGTAGACTCCAGCAATTCATGGAACGAGAATTGCCAGATGCACAAGCTGGGTTTCGAAAAGGCAGAGGAACTAGACACCAAATTGCCAATATCCGCTGGATAATGGAGAAAGCCAGGGAGTTTCAGAAAAACATCTATTTCTGTTTTATTGACTCTTCTAAAGCCTTTGACTGTGTGGATCATAACAAATTGTGGCAAGTTCTTGGTGGTATGGGGATACCAAGTCATCTTGTCTGCCTCCTGAGAAATCTGCATAACGACCAAGTAGCAACGGTAAGAACAGGCAACAGAACAACGGACTGGTTTAAGATTGGGAAAGGAGTACGGCAGGGTTGTATACTCTCACCCTACCTATTCAACCTGTATGCAGAACACATCATGCGATGTGCTGGGCTTGATGAAGCCAAGGCTGGAGCTAAAATCGCTGGAAGAAACATTAACAATCTCAGATATGCAGATGATACCACTTTGATGGCTGAAAGCGAGGAGGAGCTGAGGAACCTCATGATGAAGGTGAAAGAAGGAAGTGCAAAAGCTGGGTTGCAGTTAAACCTCAAAAAAACCAAGATTATGGCAACCAGCTGGATTGATAACTGGCAAATAGAGGGAGAAAACATGGAGGCAGTGACAGACTTTGTCTTTCTAGGTGCAACCATTACTGCAGATGCTGACTGCAGCCAGGAAATCATAAGATCTTTACTTCTTGGGAGGACAGCAATGACAAATCTTGATAAAATAGTGAAGAGCAGAGATATCACACTGACAACAAAGGTCCGCATAGTTAAAGCAATGGTATTCCCCGTAGTAAACTATGGCTGTGAGAGCTGGACCATAAGGAAGGCTGAGCAAAGGAAGATAGATGCTTTTGAACTGTGGTGCTGGAGGAAAATTCTGAGAGTGCCTTGGACTGCAAGAAGATCAAACCAGTCCATACTCCAGGAAATCAAGCCAGACTGCTGACTTGAGGGAATGATATTACAGGCAAAACTGAAGTACTTTGGCCACATAATGAGAAGACAGGATACCCTGGAGAAGATGCTGATGCTAGGGAAAGTGGAAGGCAAAAGGAAGAGGGGCCGACCAAGGGCAAGATGGATGGATGATATTCTGGAGGTGACAGACTCGACCTTGGGGGAGCTGGGGGTGGCGATGGCCGACAGGAAGCTCTGGCTTGGGCTGGTCCATGAAGTCATGAAGAGTTGGAAGCGACTGACCGAATAAACAACAACAAGCTGGTTTTTAAGAAATTAGCAGGTGTTAGCATACTACACTGGCCTGCATGCATGTTTTTTGAAGTCAGAAACTGAATCTGTGTTGTTCCATTGTTCCCCTGGGTGCTAATGCTCTATTCTATCCACCATGCTATTCAGCATCTACATGAAACCACTGGGGGAGGTTATCTGGAGGTGTGGACTGAGGTGTCATCAATATGCAGATGACACCCAGCTCTATCTCTCCTTTTCATCAAATCCAGATGAGGCAGTGGGCATTCTGAACCAGTGCCTGGGTGTGGTAATGCACTGGATGAGGGTGAATAAATTGAGACTCATTCCAGACAAGATGGAGGCACTCTTAGTGGGTGGTTTGTCTGCCCCGCTAAGTGATAATCAGCCTGTTCTAGAGGGTGTTGCACTCCCCCTAAAAGATCAACTTCATAGCTTGGGGCTGCTCTTGAATCTAGCATTGTCATTAGAGGCACAGGTGGACTCGGTGGCATGGAATACCTTTTATCAGCTTAGGCTGATATACCAACTATGTTATCTGGACATGGATAGTCCATGCTCTGGTGACCTCTTGTCTGGTTTCATGCAATGTGTTATATGTGGGGCTGCCGTTGAAAACAATCTGGAAGCTTCAGCTGATCCAAATTAGGGCAGTGAGATTGTTAACGGGGACTGGCAAGCGTGATCATATTATGCCAGTACTTTCCCATCTGCACTGGCTGCCTGATTCAAAGTGCTGGTATTATTCAATAAATCCAATAAAATAAACAAACAAACAAATATTCAAAGCCCTAAATGGCTTGGGGCCAGGTTACCTGAAGGACCGTCTCCTCCCTTATATATCTTCCCAAACCCTAAGATCGTCTTCAGCAGTCCTTCTCTGGGAGCCCCGCCAAATGAAGTGAAGTGGGTGCCTATTAAGAAGAGGGCCTTTTCTTTTGTGGCACCCAGTTGTGGAATAAGCTCTCCAGAGAGGCTCATCTGACACCTACATTATGGTCTTTTCTGCACCAGGTAAAGATCTTTTTATTCTCCCAGGTGAAGCCCTTCTTATTACTGTATTTTAAGCATTTGCACTGCTACTAGGTTTTATTTTTATTTTACACTGTAGTTTTAAACTTCTAAACTTTCATATTATATTTTATCATGCTGTATTTTATGGTTTTAATTGTTGTAAACCACGCAGAGAACGTTGGCTGTTGGGCAGTATAGAAATGAAATGAATGAATGAATGAATAAAGAAATAAAGAAATAAAGGTTGCATTGAATGTATGTAACAGCCTTCCCCAACCTGGTGACTTCTAGATGTGTTGGAGTCCAACTCCCATAATCCCCCAGTCAGCATAGTTGATGGGAGTTGTAGTTCAACACATCTGGAGGGGACCAGAATAGGGAAGGCTGGTATAGAAGCATGCACTCCTGCATATTTTGTCCTACTTATGCGTATAAGAATGTGCCCTAGCTGGTGGTGATATTGCTATTATTGACGCGTTCTTTCACAGATTAGTCTGTGTTATATATATGTCTTTGCTAAGACATTAAATGAGAAATAGTAATTTTGTAAAATTTGACCACTGAAGAAGACCACTGGTTGGGTGACCAGCCAGATGGGTGATTAATAAATTTAATAAATAAAAATAAATAAGACTCTACAGTCAAAATGTGTGTTTTACATATGTTTATTTTCATGTTGTGTATTTGACTGAAGTTATAAGTTGTCCTTTAAGTTTTGAAGTTATAAAGTTGCTATATGTATTTTCTGTATGTGCATTTTTTTTTTTGTCCATCTTTATTACAGTAAATATTCCAGTTTGTCAGGTTTTTGCTTTTTTGGTTGTTGGAATACATTTCCTTTTGTGATTTCTTTTGGTTTGGGCAAAAGAAGATAAATACTGCAATCCTATGCATGTCTACTCAGAATTAAGCATCATTAAGTTCAATGGGGCTTCCTTCCAGGAGTAAGCCCAGTACTTAATTCTGCATGAACATCCATAGGATTGCAATCCTAAACACACTTATAAGGGAGTAAGCCCTACTGAGCACAGGTGGATGTGCTTCTGAGTAAACATGCATAGGATTTCACAGTCAGCTTAAGGGCCTGGTAGACAGTGACAGGAACTGCATGGTTCATTCCATCTTAACAAACTTTCAGACTCTTGTCACTGCACAGCGTCATCATTTGAGTGACCTTCAGTCTTATCTGATGGTTATGTACTCAACCCTAATCCACGTTCAAGGGCAGAATAATGAGCACGTTACAGGAAGAATGAAAATGACTGGAAAAAGAAATTTACCTTTGATTCGTAGGATAAGACAACATTTGGCTGTGTCAGTTTTGGAGTGAAAGGGGTGATGGTTTTAAAACAGAACTGAATTGGTTTTTGGAAAACCTCAGACAACTTTATTATAGTCCACAGATAGATGTATGAGCAGAGTTGTCTTCTATCAATATTGTTATAAAAAGTGAGCGAAACCTATATATCTTGACAGAAAAACAAGACTTTCTAAAGATATCTCAGCTATTCAAGAATAAGGAAAAGGGAACATAACAGGAATTAAAATGTTTCTGCAGTGGGAAGAAGGGTGATGTATTCGGCTGCAGCCATGTGAAAAAAAGAAGCACCTACAAAGGATGTTAAATCTCCCTGTTATGATGCTAGGCCTAACATAATGATTTTTTAAATGTTATTTTCACCACTCCATGCATTTTTGTGTGATCTTTCCCCTAATACATGCATTTTTTTAACTGGAGAACTCCACTGCAAAATTTGGAGAAGTGTGAATTTCAAAGGATAACTGAATTTCCATTCGAGTATTGGTTTGAAAGTGCAAAATTAGGTATGTTTGCACTAAAATGTAAACCGAATGAATCCCCCCCCCCAAATTTCCTAATTTAAATACTTGTTTTGAGATGAATGTTTTAAACAAAAATAATCATGAATTCATGTGGAAATGGAACAGAACAGCATTCCAGGTAAAAAACATGCAAATGTGACATGGGCTGGAAGGCGCCAGATTCCCCCATGCCTATTCTTACAATTTCACACAATAGTCACAGAGTGAAACTGATGTGGCAGAATCGTCTTTGCGAAGTCAAAAAGTCATGCACGAATCATTTCCATGTCAGGCAATTTGTACTTAGTGTGCAGATTATGCTCCAGAGCTGTCACTGCTCTGAGTGAATATCATTTTCATCCCTTCCAAGCCACAAGTTATTTAAGAGCCACACTGAGGCAGTAGCAGTTCTTAATAGCCTTAACAGCCACAACGCTACTGCCTTCACATGGAGTCTTAGACGAAAATCTCAGCTGAGCCTGAAGTACACAAAGATATTGGTGGTCTCTGGATGATCTGAGGAGTTAACCCTGAGGTGGAGAGATAACTTTTCCCAATATGCAGATAGGATACTGATGCATAGACATTAAAATCCTGGATTTGTCTTATGGTTATGGTTGATTGCTCAAAGTTGTTTCTAGATACTGCATATGTTTTCTCTGTGTATACTGTCTGTGTGTTTTTATGTAAATGTTTTTTAAACTTTGTATACTGTATTTTTAATGGTTTTTCATCTTTGTAAACTGCCCAGGGAGCTTCAGCTATGGGGCAGTATAGAAATTTTTAATAACAATAATAACAATAACAACAACAACAACAATAATAATAAATTTATGTTAAGAAATACGGGAAACAATCCCAGAAGTATAAACTTGTATGGTACTAAACAGGGTAAAAAGAGCAATTGTGGTGTGTAGGTGTAATGAGACAGTTTGTGCCACTTCCCAAGTCTTCCCAGCTTGTGTCAGCCAAGGCAGAGGGGGCGGGGCAAGTTTTTTCTTTCCCCGTTGGATCTACAGGATCCTCCTCAACTCACTCCTGGAATTCTCCGTTCTGCCAGTATATTGGTGAATCCTGGGGGCTCCTCTAGGGGTATAAGTGCTGCCCCACCATCAGAGCTCCTCAAGACTATATAAGTGGAACCTCCACAGCACCCTACAACCTGTTGGCAGCCAAAGGGGGCTGTAGGGTTGCAGCACAATGTTCACCCTTGCATTTTACTGACTGAATAATTTTCCTCACAGGTCATAATTATTCTATCTTGGTGTTGATGCTAACGAATATTCTAGAACACTTGACTGCGGATGAAAAATAAACATGGCAGCTCATAAGACATGGGGATGTGATTCAAGATGCCCTGAAGTTATACATCTGAAGATCTTGGTTACACGAACAATTATACTGAGGTAACAGCTTCTTCATTTGCTTCAGTCTCTGATTTGTTTATGCAAAGAACTAATCCTTTCAGAAAAAAAGTGTTGGAAGATAGTCCCTAGTTAACCAGGGGCTATTTGGCTCACCTCTGTTGGATCCTGTTGGGTTAATGACCCTTTCGTGTAAAATAAGAAAACAGTCGTTTTGCTTTTGAGCCATTTGGTACACTAAGCAGAAGGCAATGACTTGATCCATTTTTTAAGAAGGAACAAGTGAAATCATTCACTCAAATACATTCCTTGGGTAAAGTCTGTAAGATGCCCTCAGATCCAATGGAAAAACAAACAAAACCTCGCCGAAACTGCCATACATGGGTAATTTCATTACAACAGTGTAGCAGTCACCTCTTGTTTTCTTAAAATGATATTATTGAAAGATTGGTTTTTCTGTTTATGGTTACATTTTTAACCCGTATCCATAGCAAACTCTCTCATTCACTCAGTGTTAATAGAATGAAAATTGGCATGGCATCACTTGGTTGGCTTAATATCAGAGCAATAAATGATTAAACCTGCACTGTTATTGTTTAGCTGCGTCTGAAAAGTGCTCACAATTGGCAGTGGCTATTTGGATAATAATAAGAGGACAGGATAGGGAAGTAGAGGATACAAAGAAATCACTTAAGATAAAATACAGTTGTGGCAAATAAAAGTTGCCCCCTGCTATAATGAGTTGTGGGCCCCCCCTTGTTGAATTCTGTTCCAATTGATATTTGCCCAACTCTTTATTACAGGCCTTCACATGGGCTACAAAGATGTATTTATTTACCTTGGCCTATTCTTGAGACCGGACTTTACTGGGTGCCATTGTGTATATCATGCTATCTGGTTTGAATTATCAATTTTGATGTTATTATTGTTTTATTGTGTTCTATAGTTATAAAATTTGTACACCACCTTGGGAGGGTTTTCCTTAAAAGGTGGCTTACGATGCTTTTAAACAAAAAAATAAATAAAAGACTACCTGGTTGCAGTTCAGTGCTTGGTTTCATAGTAGTAAAGGACTCTGAACTAAGTGGGGCCTACTTCAAAATATAAATGCTAAGCAGCCATGTTAGCTCTTTAGTGGGAGGGAGGGAATCCAAAACCATAGTAGAGCAGTACCCACTATTAGGGTTAGGGTTAACTAAGCTGTCACATGACCGTAATAAAGCTACCGTTCAACTATTATGTTTGGATTATTTCGGAGAAATAACGCATGCAATTGTGCTGCATAGTGGCAATCCTATGCAACTGTGTATTTAATTTGCAATAAGACCTGTTCCATTCAGTGGGCATAGCATTAGTCAAACCATGATTTGTTGTTAGCTGCCTTGGGACCTTCTAGATATAAATATAAATATATTTATATAATATAATATAATATAAATATTTTATATTTATATTATATAATAATATATAATATGAATATTTATAAATATATTAAATATATTTATCTAAATATAAAGGTGGGATACAAATGTAAAGCAATAAGAAACAAATACACAAACAAATAAATAATATTTCAAGTAATCATCAAGACCCAGTCCAGTGTAGAATCCAATGCACTGCCTGGTGGTCCCTTGTGTGCTTTTTCCTGTTATTGATCCTGCTGTATTTTCTTGAAGGTCTGGATCACTATTGCTCTGGTGCAAGGGGGCTGGTCTGCTGGATTTACAGTTAGCACATTGTGTCTTGCAGGTTTCATGACTATGGTGGCACAACAGGGAGATGGCGCATGAGAAGTCTGCCATGCAGCCATTCTCCTCTTGAATATGCATAGCCCTGATCTATAGACTGAGCTTCTCATTTTTGTATATGGAACTTTGTTTCTTTCACTCACTCGCCTTCTAAATAATGACCTCAGTCCTTTCTCTCTCCCCCACCCTGCCCCTCTGCCCCACCATTAGGTTTGCTTTTCACCCTTAGCCAAATAAATAAATGCTGTGGAACCACCCAGAGAGCTTTGCTATTGGGCAGTATAGACATGTAATAAATGACATGAAATAAACTCCCCATTCATAAAACGGTTTAAAGCCAGCCAACAGTGTAGTGCTAAACGCCTAGGGTGGAATTAGGGTGCAATCCTATGCATACTTAAGACAGAAAAAAAGTCCTACAACTCCCAGCATGCTGGGAGTTGTAGGACGTTTTTCTCTCTATGCATAGGATTGCACCCTTAAAGGCATTTTTTTTCCTTCCCCGAAGCTGCATTAGGTGTCTTTTCAGTTCCCCGCTGTCTTGTATTTTAAGTTAACAAAGCCATTCATGAAAACTTTCACCCTTTTAAAATAAGGGATTTAACTCATGTGAATGGAAAGGCACTTCTACTTGAGCAAAGCAGCCCGCCTGGACGCTGCCAGTTCCTTATCCTGCTGCAGTGTCCCCCCCATGCCCCCATTCTACACCATTTCATCGGGCCCATTGCCTCTCAGAAGCAGCTTGGGGGAGCATGCAATGGGGAAGGACCCATTGCATGAGCTGTGTTTTGTTTGCACTGCTTTGGATCCAACCCAGGGAGTCTAGTATTTGACGTAGACTTGATTTGAAAATCTACTTCCCTTTTTAAATTTGAGAACATTGTTGATGTGTTTATTTGCTTAACCAAAGGTCATTGCAAAATTTACAAGGGGATAACATAACATCTCAATGGCTTGTGTACTAAGTTTGAGAATATAGATGTATCCCATCGTATTCAGCAGTGACACATCAGCAGACCGCCGCTACAATGCACATTTTTCTAACAAAACTGTACAAAAACAATTTGGATTAAGAGAGTATTGGGAGAAACTATAATGTCATAGGAACATAGGAAGCTGCCTTATACTGAGTCAGAACCTTGGTCCATCTAGCCCAATATTGTCGACACTGACTGGAAGCTGCTCTCCAGGGTTTCAGATGGGAGACTTCACAGTCCTACCTGGAGATGCTGGGGACTGAATTTGGGATTGAACTTGGGCATGTGCTCTACCACTGAGCTATGGTGCCTCCCTGTCAAAATGTTAATCTCATGATATGGCTCAGGCATATATCTCATATATCTCATGATATGGCATATATCTCATATATCTCATGATATGGCTCAGGGGCGCGGTGGCTTAGTGGTTAAGACGCTGAACTGCAGACTGGAAGGTCGGCAGGTCAGCAGTTCGAGACCCGAGTGCTGCATGACGGAGTGAGCTCTCGTCTTCAGTCCCAGCTCCTGCCAACATAGCAGTTCGAAAGCAAGAAATTGCAAGTAGATAAATAGGTACCGCCTCAGCGGGAAAGGTAACAGCGTTCCGTGCACCTCGGTGTTCAGTCATGCCGGCCACATGACCACAGAAGCGTCTTCGGACAGCGCTGGCTCTTCGGCTTAGAAACGGGGATGAGCACCGCACCCTAGAGTCGGACACGACTGGTTGGGGACACCTTTACCTTACCTTACGGCTCAGGCAGACTTCGACTGCAACAATCCTGGTTTTAGACTGCCCCCAGCTAACACAGCATAAACTTGCACAGGATTGTTAGTCACTCCAGTGTCTTGTATATATTATTTACTTATTTGGAGTTTTTACTTGCCCAATGCTGGGGGCTTTGGGCAGATAACCATCTATTTAAAAACACACAAACCTTCCAAGATTTTTAACCCTGGCACCAAATACTAGCGCAAATAAAATCATACAGTGGGCATAGATCCAGATTGGCTGTTCTGTGAACTGAAGAGCTCCTTCTGTTCACAGAAGGCAACAGGGCTAGATCTACACTAGTGCTTTTTGTCGGTATAGAAATGCCCTGACAACTGTTGGGGCACATTGCGTATTCCATATACCACTTCTCTAGCATTATTTCCTGCTTTTTATTCTGCATTGTCCAAAAGACCGCAACAGCTATCATTATGTGTGCGCTGAGGTATAAATGCGCAAGAGGGATATAGTGTCACCATGAGGGTGTAGATCTGGCCCAGGATACAGTGGAAGCACCCTGCTGGAGGCAGGGAGGTGATATTTGCTGGTTTCCCCCTTCCCTCTGCAGCCTCCTGCCCCACATGCTGCTCCGGAGGGTTCCCCTCCCAAGCAGCTTTTCAAGAGGCACAGGGGGCTGCAAGGGGAAGGAGAATCACAAAAAGCACCTCCCTGCCCCCTTTCTCCAGCCCCCTTTCTCTGCTAAGTGGTACTTTGCATCCAACCTATGTTTATGAATGATACTCAAGCTCAGGTGTTTGCCCAATCTCTATGGGGAAGGAGTTCCATCCTAACTAGAGCAGTTAGGAAATGCCTCTCTGTGTGCATCAGTGTTGTAAACTTTGCGGGAATCCTAAATTGTTAATACTAAATGGATGCCCTTGGATGATCTGAGGACGTGTGATCGGATATATTGGAGAAGGCTATCTCTTAGGGTTAGGGTTTAGGGATAGTCCAGTCTAACACCTTGAATTGTCCCTGTAAGACAGGAATGGGGAACTCCAGCTGGTGGGCCTGATAAGGTCTGTGGGGGTTGCCCATATTGCCTGGCAACGTCATCCCCTGTCTCTGCCCCTTCTGTCATGGAAGGAAAACTAATCTCTGATCAGAAAACCGGAGCAAAGAACAACTCTTGTCTCTGAACAGCAGCTGATTGATGATAAGTGCTTTTCCATGCTTAGCACTGAAAAAGGCTCTCTTTCTCAGTGCTGAGCAGGGGAAAGCACTTATCTCCAATCAGCTGTGGATCAGAGATAAGAGGGGGCAGAGGGGGCAAAACCAGGGCAGGAAAATGCTGAGTGAGTCAGCCCTGCTTCCTTTAGTTTCTTGTCCGACTTATTTCTGAGAAGATATGAGACTCATGCTTACTTCTGAGTAGGAACTCTGTTTGAAAGTGCTGCTGAGTCCTGCTTCCTTCTGAGCCTTGTCCTACAGAGGCCTGTCCTGCTTACTCCTCAGTAGACATGATGCTAATGGTTCATTCTGAGTAGACATGCTTCCTTCTATAAACTGGTAACAATGGAAAGTGGGTGGGTGGATTTTTTCAGCCCCACCCACTTTTGCCTTTGGCCCACCACTGGAATGCAGCCCCCAAGAGCTTCTCCAAAATGGAATCCAGCCCTTGGGCTGAAACAGGTTCCTCACCCTTGCTGTAAGCCAACATGGACACTAAGTACAATATGCTCCTAGAAACGCACTCCCATCTGAATTTGATGGAACTTAGAGAGACATAACCAAAGGCAACACTGATGCCCACAGGCATCAGCCTTGCTTTGAAGTCAATTGAACTAATGATAGAATGTAACCCAGGGGGGAAATCAAGACTGGGTCAGTTCCATTAACAACTTCCTATGTAAGCTTTAGCCATACAACATCTCATTTATATTCATGAGGGCTTGATTGCTAGCTATACTTGTTCAGGGTTTTCAGGATTTCGTGGTGTTTTTTGTTGTTTTAATGTTGATCTTCTACAGATGTAAAATGAGTAACTTGCATTTATGTAACCTCTGTCTTTTCAGCCTCCAATAAGAGCAGGCTGCCTCATGCCAAAAAATGTCAGGCATTTTTATGTGATGAAATATTGCCTCACCATTCATGTTGTATATAATAGAGGAAATTTTAATTAATGTGTTGAGTACAAAGGTAAAGCTTGAATATAGTGAGCATTTCTGTGGTGGATGAACTCTATGCAGTAGTATAGCCAAATTCTGAACATTACCCCAGGAGCTTTTTTGTTGAGGGGAACAGATGGGGTGCTTCAAGATGGAGGGCTCCTAGCACTACCAATTAGAAGACATTGTGCAATTATTCCATCTTTTTTTCCTTAATGGATTTTCTGTGGTAAGAAATAAGGCAGAAGAAGAGGTGAGAAAACATGTGAGGGTTTGAGTGGATGACATTGTCATCTGCCCACCCCTCCAAAATTCTATGAATGAGATAGGGCAATGGCACAATAAAATGCCTCATGGCATTTCATGGACCAACCAGGAGAGCCTAACTAAGGGCTTCTTCACATGGAGCTTTTATCCTGCTATTGAGATTGGTTACTCACAGAAGTTTGTGGGTCCTTTAGATGACGTCATTAACCTCCAGAGCATCTCCTGCACTAAATGACCTTTATATTTATTCCACTCTTTAAAAAGATTGGAGATAATGGGCTATCAAATTACTGCTCTTGAGTTCCCTCATGAAAAAGGAAAAGCTGAAAAAGGGGAAAGGGGAGAGGAAGCACGTGTAAAGGGAGTTCATCGTGATCCTGCATTTAAAACAGAAGCAGAAATTTTAAATATGGGATTTTAAGTTGGTATAAAGATGCTCTAAGCCTCCTCCTCCTCCTCAGCTGCCTTTCAACACCATAGTCTTTCCATTCGAACAATACAGTTCAACAAACAAATTAATAACATTGTACTAAATGTGAAAAATTCTACATAAAACCAGTTAGAATAAAATACAGTGCAAAAATATCCTCCAGCAGCAAATAGGAACATACATAAGGAGAGCCCTGCTGGATCAGACCAAGGGTCAGTGTAGTCCACCATTCTGTTCACATAGTGGCTATCCAGCTCCCCACAGGAAATCCACAAGCAGGACATGAGTGCAAAAGCATTACAATGTCTCTGGGTACCCAAGCCATTTGAGTGGTTCCTTGTGAAAGGGCCTTTTCAGTGGCTGCCCAGTTGTGGAAAGCCCTCCCCAGAGGCACTTACCTGCAACCCATGTTGTAGTCCTTCCAGTGTCAGGTGAAGACCTTTTAATTTTCCCAAGCCCTTTCAATCTGTTCTACCTTCTAAGTCTGAGACTTAATGTTTTATTTGCTGCTTCTTGAGTTTAGGCTGCATTATTTTTTATTGTTACTTTCTATTTTACTGACAGTTAAGTTTCAACTATTTAGGTTTTATGTTGTAAACTGCTTAGAGATTTCGTTGTTGTTGTTATAGGGAAGCCTAGAAATGCTGTAAATAAATAAAATATAGAGTTTGGGGAGAGGGAGAAAGAGGACCACTTCAGACATAAGCTGATTCTCCCCATCATGCATACAGTCACCCTAGTTTTCAAAGCAGTGAGAAATTTCAAGGGTGCTTTGGAAGGAGGCCACAGAATGCTTGTGGCATTTTGTAATGTTTGTGCTTATTTACAAATGTAGAGGTTGCACATTGGCAGAGGCTCAGTTTAAATAGATAGTCCAAATCCACTGCTCCCATGTAAGATCTTTAGAGAAAAAGCCAGCACCCCAAATTGCTTTTAACTGTTTCAGAGTCCAAAACTCAGGTCTCTTCTGTGTCTCTGACTCAAAACTGCCAGTCTATTGTTCTTTTCACACACATACTCCTTGCTTACATCATCTCCAGGTGGGAGAGTGGAGAAGAGGCCTCCCCCTTTCAGATATTTGCTGGTCATTCAGAAGGTTGGCTATAGAGAGCAAGCAGCTAGCTGCCTATAGTTTACCTAACAATGAGATACCTGCTATGCCGGGCCAGGTCTATTATTAAGGTAATCTTCAGTCCAAACCCCAGAATCGTAAAATCACAGGGTTGGAAGGCACCCTGGAGATAATTCAGTTCCCCCCAAAGCTTACAAACAATGCAAACACATGCCTGAAGCACCCATTTCAGGTAAAACACGTGAAGATAAAAACACCCAACAGTTTCAGCCAGTATGGTGCCTTGAATTACTGTAGCACCTAACACCACTGCCTCCTTACCACTTACACTGGAGTTGGAATGTGAATGTGTACTTTATCTAAGAAGCTCCTTTCTCTCAGGAAACTGTAGGATGTCAACTGTCTTAGGGCAGAATTCCAGATCCTCTGATCATACGATCCTGGAATCTATGGTTATTAACAATCATGGTTTTCCTTTATCTGTATGTTACCTCCGCAGTCATGTTACTTACAGAAGGAGTCCTCAATTCATCTGCCCAAGGGTAGTCCCACCAGCTTCCATGAAACTGCTGCAAAAGGCTGACATTTTAAATCCAGTCCTTCTGATCATGTGCAAGGCCATTCACCTTTGAACAATTCTGCGTTCACTTCATTGAACTTGGCACATGCTGAAGCATTGCTTGATCAGATCAGTTTATTCAGAGCTTTGCTCAAATCAAGCTTTAATGTAGATAGGGCTCAAATGATGCAGGATGGAATATTTTGAACCTTCATGGATAATTGATGCTATCAATGTGAGCAACTTTTTATGTCTGAAAAGGATTTCTTCTTCTTCTTCTTCTTCTTCTTCTTCTTCTTCTTCTTCTTCTTCTTCTTTTCCTCCTCCTCCTCCTCCTACTCTTCCTCCTCCTCCAAAGGAGCACACTTGTCATTTCACTTATTCAATGCTTCTTGGTGTAGGAAACTGTTGTCCGGAAATATGTTTCCTACAGAAAACTGCATTTTCTGAACCCATTCCAGAAATGGTGCCAAGGTAAATTTTAAAAAGTGAGGTCATAATTCTTCTGAACATGAAATCTCAGGTATAGAACATTTCTCAAAGTTTCATTGCCCTTTGGATGCCAAGTTACGGTTTGTGCTTGGCCTTGTGAGTTATGTTTGATGATGGATTGAAAAGTGTTTCTTTTTCTGGTTATTTTAAGTCCAGCCTTTGAGAAAAAACAAGTGCCATGGAATTCATTACCTGGTGATGCATATGCTTGTATGAAAAACATAAAATAGGACTCAAACCAAGAACAACAATACAGCACACTGAACCATCTCAGGGCGAGAGTCCATCCTTTACTTCACTGGAGGCACTTATTCCCTTGGAACAGGTTGAGGAACCAACATATAACCAGAAAACACTATAGGCTGAAGGAGTTATCCAATAGTTAGGGTAACATCCAAGGATTTTGGTGCTAAATAAGGCTCCCAGCCCTCACCACCATCCCCACGGAGCATTGGATCCAATGTTAGTCTAACATAAGTCCTATTCATTTCAATGGGTCTGCTCTAAGAACAACTAACATTGGATAAAACCCAGAGTCTCTGGATATGGAGAGGATCCCAATCTGCTCCTTGGAGGACAGAGTTAACACTAAGGACTGTGAGGACAATTGTTTGCTCAGTGATGTCATCAAGCATATGAAGGGGCCAAGAAACCGTAGGGAAGGACTGAGCAATTACATCAGGGCTGCAGAAGCTCAGGCCTGGGGGCTAAATCCAGCCCTGTTGGGCTCCTAATCCTGCCCTCCGGGGTTCCTCAAATGGCCATTCCCCTTTCCCTGGCCCCATGCTCTTTCCCCCAATCCCTGATTGTTTGGTGTTCTCCTGGCTTTTGTGCGGTCCCCCCCCCCCCCCAGGTTGAAATGGCTCTCCTAAGGCTTAGTTACCAGTAGTAAGGGCACAATCCTATGCATGTTTGGACAGAAACATTTTTTTTCTGTCTAAACATGCATAGGTTTTCACCCTAAGAGATTTAGGGTACAATCCTATGCATGTTTAGACAGAAAAAAGCCCTACAACTCCCAGCATGCCCCAGCCAGCATGGGGTATGCTGGGAGTTGCAGGACTTTTTTCTGTCTAAACATGCATAGGGTTGCACCTTAAAGCTACAAGAAGCTTTAAACTAAAGTATGCTGGTATTCTTGTTATTTTGCCCCTGCCCCTTTTGCCTTTGGCTTGGCCCACCTCTGGAATGAGTCCTCCAAGAGTGTATCCCAAATGGATATTTGGCCCTTGGGCTGAAAGATGAACAAAGTTCCTGCCCTAATACATAGGTAATGTATTAGTGACTGTAGGAGAGTAATGAGTATGGCAGAAATAGTTCCTGCTGTTTGTGCAGGTCACATAGGACCTGAATAATTTTGTTCCTAACTAGTTTTAAGACACATTTTGAAGACAGGGAAATTATCGTGGCTTCTCTACAGTAGAGCAACTAAAGAGAGAGAGAGAGAGAGAGAAAATCAGAAAAAATGAATGAACATGTTTCACTTAATTAGTGGAAAACTGCAGGTTCAGTCAAGACACTAATGAACACCACATGTTTACTGTGGGTTTCAATTACAGTAAAAGTGGATTGGATAAAAATCAGGGATGTGGTCTAGTACTTCCCAGATACTAAAACAAAATGATCCAGCAGCTTGCGGTTCTTAAGTTTTCAGGAAAAGCAACAAATGACTGCAACCTCTTTGGAGCCACATCAACGAGACCACGAACCATCCATCTTCTGAAAATCTAGGCATCCAGAAACCCCATCAGAAGCCTTTATGAAAGAGTAATTACTATTCAAAGCAAAATGGTGTAAAAAACACAAGTACATGTGCAATTTAAAGCATAGTGGATCACAAAACTACAGTCTTACTTTTCCAAGTGTATATATTTCATCTCTCGAAGTAACCAAGTCCCATGTCCTAACGAACTTTGTTAAGTAGAAAGGGTCATCTATAACTTTCACATTGGCAAATAAAAGACATTCCTGTCATAACATCATATTTATATAAAAGAGGGTGGGTTGGAGAGAAAGCCACAAGATTCACATTTATACATTTTCTTGTAAGCTTATAAAAATAGATTTGTTAAACTGAACCCTTACCATGCTTGTCTTGCTCCATACAGATGCAGTTTACTATTTGAACCTGTTGTTGTTTTTCTCCATTTCACCTTGAAGACATGCATTTTGTTGAAGGACCATTTAAATTCCCACAATTTTAGGGGCTTAAAAATATTGACTGAGGTTCTCAATATATTATCCTGCAGTTACTACGGTAGAAGAGAAAGGTTATAAGGAGATTGAGATGTGTATCACTTGGTAACAAAGTGATTGTTATCAACAGAGGGAACATCTGCAGTACAGGTCTCTAGATTCAGAAGAGTGTCCTGGGCACTTGAAGCTCGCCTATGCCTGGAAAAAGCATTGTATTAATCAGGTACTGAGGACAGGTAACCCCTTATGGATCAAGCACTTTACTAATCCAGTATTACAGTCAGATAGGGCCCAAGTATGTCACAAGTAAGTAAGTAAAATGAGACCCTGGTTTAATATAAAAAGGTTACATTTTATTATGAATTAATATTTATAGTTGAGATGCACATTTATACAGAGATGGTACCTTTAGTCTGCAATGACCTGAATATTTATTTCTATTTATTTCTGTTTTACTTATTTCTTCATACTTTTGCAGTTTCCCCCTCAAAAACTCCTGGAGGAATGAAAAAAAATAACAAATCAGTATCATAAGGCTAACATCTCTGTATATAATTGGTTCATCAACACTTGTTAATTTTGAGTTGTCATTAAGACCTGCAGTATTTTGTGCAGCATTTAATTTTTCCCATTCATACTAACAGGAATGTAATGAGTTAAGTACATAAGAAGAGTCATGCTGGATCAGACTCAAGACCTATGTAATCCAGAATTCTGTTGCTACAATGGCCCACCAGATACCCCAACAAGAAGCCCACATGCAGGACATGAGAGCAATGGCACCCTCCCACTCGCATTCCCCAGCAATTGCCATTTAGAGACATACTCTGATACTGAAGGTAGAATATAGCCATCAGGACTAGTAGCCATTGGTAGCCTTCTCCTCCATGAATTTGTCTAATCCCCTTTTAAAGCCATCCAAGTTGGTGGCCATTACTACATCCTGTAGTGAATTCCATAGTTTAACTATGCACTATGTGAAGAAGTATTTCCTTTTATTAAATCTTAGGGTTCTATTAATCTTTTAGTGATACTTGCAAATAATAAAAACACATCTACAAAATGTGTCTTGAATAAGTCAGAGTAATTGACTTATTCCTCCTCAGTATATGAAGTGCTATAGGCTGTAGGGTGTGTGTGTGTGTGTGTGTGTGTGTAATTGCAGATATAGGGCTGATTCAGATGTAAGGACAAACCAAGCCTCAGGCTCAAGCAACCCCATCCCTTCCTTCCTCATTTGTGTGCAAGGGGAGGATATTTCAAACTTCCATTTACAGCTTGTTACATACTGCAGCTTCATCCAAGCATGAGAACCTGTGGTTTATTCAAACCATAGTTACTTAACAACCCAGGAAATTAAAACAGGATCAAACCATGGTTTGATAGCCTGTATTGTAAACCTTTGAACAAACCACAGTTTCACATGTTTGGTTGAAATAGGAAATGATGGCTCATGACAAATAGTGGAAGGAAACTTTATACTTCCTCCCCTTATATACAGAGGAGGGGGCAGTGTGCAAGCACAAACTTATTCACATTATAGCGAACCATGGTTTGTCATTACATCTCAATTAGGCCATATTCTTCTTCTTTAGCTTGGGATATATCAGACATAACTCTGCCGTCATAACAAGATTTCACAGCAGAAGAAGCTGAAGGCAGTCAAGTGAGCCGGTGCAGTCTTCCCCCTTTGTTACGGCTTAGTTAAAATGACAAAACTTTTCTTAAACTATTTTGTATTATAATTAATGCTCCCCTGGCCTTAAGACCTAAAAAACTTTAAAGGCCATTTTTTCAAACATAATTCCAAAGCTATTTGTGGATTACTTTCCGTTTGCTGCTTGTAATCTGCATTCCTGAGGTAAGAGTGCTAAAAGGACTGAGGATTGTCAATGAGCTAAGTGATTCTACTAAAAGGGGCAATTTTGCTTGCTCTGAGCTTCTGTGTTTAGACATGCTATGCAGCAGAAACCACTTCTGTTCAGCCACAGAAGACACTGTTTATTTTCCTTGCAAAATGATCTAATAGCACTAAGTTCTGGCTACTGCCAATACATATATTGTATTAATTTTATTTGTGTGCTTCTCATTCTTCCTGCGCTAAAATGTCATATATTCTTTCCTTTCTTGCATACTCTTTAAAAAAAACTCCTCTTAAATTTGATTAGATATTTCCCTTGCCCAATTTTTTTCAGTGCCCCATGTTGGAGAACCCTGTGAAAATTAATATTTAAAGCAGTTTTTCCTCTGAATTATGACATATTTTCCACTCACACACAACCTTCGTAATCTATAGTTCATGTTATTTACAACACTGTTTTTAGAAATTCTACCACTACGCTTCCTAAAATACAATCTAACCATTTTCTTTTCCATTGTGCCCTTTCTTGGTTATATCATTCATTTATACATAAAAGCACATCGTAATATGCGTCTTTAATTTTATGGCATCTTATAACTACATGAAAGCATTCAAAACTTCTTAAAACACACACACACACAGAGTCCAGAAACAATGTGCCTATCCCTAGTTATCCCTGGATATCAAATTCTTTTTTAATGTGTGTCAAAAGGCTTGAAAGTTTGGGTACCAGAATTTAGAGGTCTGCACAGAGATAATCAATCTGAATGGTGTTCATATGCTATGCTGGGAGTGGGCAACTGTTTCTCCATCGAGTGTCATGTTCCCAAAGAAGTCATCTCTTGGGGGGGGGGGTGCACATGCTGAAGACAGATGGGGCCAGAAATACCCCCCCCACACACACACATGCACACATTTTCTCTCAAGATCATCACCAGCCCACACTGTTTCTCTTTTCTATCTCAAGAGAGAGAGAAAGAATGTGAGGTGGTGAGTTAACACACACACTCTCTCTCTTCCCCCCCCATTACACCCCCCATTTATTCATTCATTCATTCATACACATACACTCAGCAGTGTAGAATCCTTCACAAAGACACTCAAGCACAGTGGTGTGAAACCTCTTTCAGCCTCTTTCCATTTTGGAGAAGTTCTCAGAGAAGCTAGTGATGTGTGGGGCCAAAGGCAAAAGGGTTGAGGTAAAAAAATTAGGGATGTACGAAAGGTACTTACCTTTCGGGGATTATGCTGATGGTGCGGGGGGAGGCACTCCGTCCCTCCTCCCGGAATCCTCGCCGGGGGGGGAGGCGCTCCGTTCCTCCCCCCCCCGGAATCCTGGCCGGCCAGCTGGCTGTGCTCTGCAGCGATTCTGCGGAGCCGCCGGCCGGCTCCGCCAGCAGCCGGACATCTGGCCGCTGGCTAGCAGGGACGCAAATGGCGGCGGCCGTAGCCGCTGCCGTTTGCGTCCCTGCAGTCAGCCGTGATAGGCTATGTAAATCTTTACGTAGCCTATCACGGCTGATTAAAACAACAACAAACGTGTGTACGCAAATGGCGGCACCCATGGCTGCCGCCATTTGCGTTCCTTATTTTGGCACGTCTTAGTCTACGTAAACATTTACGTAGACTAAGACGGCAAAAATTATTATTTTTTTAATTAGCTGTGATAGGCTACGTAAAGATTTACGTAGCCTATCACGGTGTTTTTTTTTAAATCTAGCCGTGATAGGCTACGTAAATCTTTACGTAGCCTATCACGTTTTTTTGGTTTTTTAAACCTGGAAATGGCGGCGGTGGCAGCTGGTCGGAAGACCAGCTGCCGCAGCCGCCGCCACACCGCCACCAGAGCCGCCGCTGGAGCTGCTGCCGCCAGGAAGATCCGCCCCAGGTAAGTCCCGTCCCGGGGGGGTGGCGGGGGGGGTGGCGGGCCATTCCGCCACTGATTTTGGGGGGCCGAATGTGCTGGCATTCGGCCTCCCTGAGATCTGTGGCGGAACTTTCGTACATCCCTAAAAAATTACAAGAAAATATCAGCAGATTGTAGCTTAAAGTTCTTATTGCCAGTAACTAAGCCTGAAGAGAAGCATTTAAAGGTTTTAGAAAGGGGAAAAAACTGCACAACAGATGGGAAACACCAAAAGATTGGTGGTGGGGGGAAAGGAGGTGGGGCCAAGGGAAGGGGGTGTGGTCACTAGGGGATCCCTCAAGGTCCAGATTGGGGCTGCCTTTACACTAAAGAACCCCACCCCACACAGTCCTCCCGGTTTGGGGCCTTTCTGTGTTTACTGCAGGCTCCCAGACAGTGACCATGTGATAGCTGAGAGGGGAAGGTTTTAATTTTCAAGGTTCTATAGAGCTCAGTGAAACAGAGCCATCCAGTGGCTGTTTTAATCACGTAACATTCTGAGTTTAAAAGATAGCTCATTAGTTCCGGATCCTTTTGAGATGAATTGACCAGGAAATACCTCTGGGTGTGCCCTGGAGGTTAATGACATCATGAAAAGGACCCTCAAACTTCAGTGAGTGAGTAATCTCAACAGCAAGATAAAAGCTCCATGTGAAGGAGCCCTGAGATTCCAGAGGGATGGATTTGGCCCTCAGGCCTGAGGCTCACCACCTCTAGAATCTGCGCTGTCAGCTGTGCTCTGTGGTAGGACTTCTGACCTTGCTGTGTGCCCTTGCCTGTGTGCTTGTTGTTCACTTGTTTTTCTTGTGGCACTGATGGTAGCTGGCATTGGAAGGAAAAGGAGACGTAGGTGGACACCAAAGGTCAAATAAAATAAGGATAATAAAATAATACCCTTGCACTACACAGCGAGAGAAGTCAGGGATAGTGGTGGCAACTGCAGTCCCTTGACACAATCGCCAATCCCGCAACCACCTCTGCAAGTTAGTGATAGGCAATACCAGCAATGAAGAAGAGGAGGAGCTCCTGCCGCATGCCTTCTTCCTTTGTGTGACATGACGGTAGGAGTTGGAAGAGGAGCCATCAGTGCTTGTTGTAGCAGTAGGACCTAGGTGGGAGGCGAGGGCCCAGGGAGGGCTCACCCCAGGACATATTGCCAAGCCATATCCTCCAAACCAAAATTATCAAGGCGCTGGAACAACTCTAATATGAGGGAAAGTTGAATGTATGGGTCTTTTTAGCTTAGGAAAAAAAGAAGGCAAGTAAAGGGGAACATGACAGAGGTGTACAAAAGTATGCATGGGGTGGACAAAGTGGATAGGGAGACATTTTTCTCCCTCCCTCATAATACGAGAACCCAATGGGGTAATCTCATGAAGATGATTGGTGGGAGAGTCAGGGCAGGCAAAAGGGAACACTTCTTCACACAGCACATAGTTAAAATATGGAATTTACTTCCACAAGATGTAGTGACGGCCACCAACTTGGATGGCTTTAAAAGGGTTTAGACATATTAATGGAGGAGAAAGCTACTGATGGCTATTAGTCATGATGGCTAAATGCTTGCTCCAGTATCAGAGGCAGAATGCCTACGTACACCAGTTTTTGGGGAACATGAGTGGGAAGGTGCTATTGCCATCTTGTCCTGCTTGTGGGCTTCCCCTAGGCATCTGGTTGGCCACTGTGCAAACAATACTGGAGTGGATGGGCCTTCGGTCTGATCCAGTGCAGCTCTTCTGGTGTTTTTAAGTTACCTTTCAGTGTACCCTTCCTTGCCTTCTACTGATCTGCTTTTGTTCAACCAGAACACAGATCAATTAGTACTGGCAGAATGAGCACTAAAAGAGGTGCTATTGTATGTTATATCCATATATATGTATGTTATGTCCAGTCAATGGGAATGGAAGTGAATGGGGTTTTATTTATTTATTTTATTTGTATCCCACTTTCCCACCAAACACTGGTAGATCTCAGTGCTAAGGTAATAGTCCATGTGATTCAGTCAGCAATCTTTTAAAAGGCTGTGCACGGCCCAGCCAAAGTTAAGTGCTTCCATATTGCCCTGATTTAAATGCTTAATTTAAACCCCAAAGTGTTTAAACTTGTATTATGCCACCTATTAAAAAACAGACAGACAAACAAACAAACATTGCCTAGCAGCATGAGCCATCACATCAGCAAGACTCTTCAAGCCACAGCATTTCATTTATTACATTTCTATACCACCCAATAGCCCAAGCTTTCTGGGCGATGCACAAAGATTAAAAACCTTACAAATACATTATACAAAACCATTTACATAAACCATTTAAAAACCATTTCCAAAAACATCGGTACAAGTACTGCCTTCCTCAAGACTTGGTGCCTTCCAGATGTGTTGGACTCCAACTCCCAGCTGTCTGAGGCTGATGGCAGTTGTAGTCCAAAACATCTGGAGGGTACCAGGCTGCCTTAGACCACAGTTGTGTCCTGCAATGCATTATGGTGCTTGGCGCACCATCTCTGGACATTTTACTCTTTTACGGTCTTTGCCAATTACAGATGACCTGGCAAAAGGACCAGAAAATAAAACCTTTAGGAGAATTAGCGGTTGGCTGTTATTTGTGTCACTGCCTCTTCTGCTAAAATGGTGCCGATGTTAGGAGCAGTCCACTAGAGGTCACCAGGCTTGAGGCGTGACTCTGTTGAGCAATAACGGGATAGAATTCCTCCAAAAGGTAATCTAACTTCAATAGCAGGGTCCTCTTGTTATCCGAGTGACCTGTTTTCACTTTTGTGTCTCATTTCCTTGGCTGAAAGGGATCTTGGAGGATTGTTAGTAAACACTAATGAGCTGCCTTTTCCAGCAAACGGCTTTGTGTGCTAATCCTGGCTACCGGCAGAGCCGTGCCTTGCAAAGGTGGACCCTTCTATGCTGGAGCAGATCTGCTGGTGATAAGCCCTGCTGGAATTCCTGTCTGGGTGTTCTGTGTGACCTGGGTGGCAGGAAGAAGTCAGTGGACATCATTCAACACTCTGGAGTGTCAATTTCTTTTGGGCTGTGTGTGCAACGTTGGAGACATGGCCAGCTCTGAACTTTTTACCTCCTCTTCTAAGGAATCTTTATGGCTTAGAACACAACCACGTCTAGTAGTTTGCGAAAACAAATACTAGGCCATTACCACAGACTTTGTATTTGCAAGAAATTAACTACTGATTCAAATGTATGTGGTTCTGTAACTTGCAGAACCATCCAGCATTCATTTCTGATTCATTTTGTGATTGTAGCTATCAAGTTTTCATTGGTGCTGGCAGCACACACAGCTTTCCTTACAATTTATTCACAAGTCATCATAGCATTGAAACATCCAGCTTAAATACAAGTTGTATTTTTTGTTATGGAACGTGGCCTGCAAACGCAAAATAACATATGTCACCAATCCCATTATGGCCACATAATGCTTGTAAATCCATGTCAAACTGGAGTACCTTATTGATAGTTTGAAAAAGAACAGACATATGAAGCATTTCTACTAGGGCTGTGCTCTGCTTTGGCTCCAAGGCCCAAACCCAGAGTTGAAGCGGGCCACTTTGGGCTGTGTCAGGCCCCTTCCGAAGTGAAGCGGAGGGGGCATGAAGCAATCTGGAGCAGGTTGGGGGCTCTTTGAAGTGCTTGGTGCGCTTCAGACCTTGGGCACCCCAGCCCAGCTGCTCCAGCTCCTCCAGCTCCTTACCTGAGGTGACTCACAGAAGTCGCCGCTTCTGTCATCTCTGTCGCCGCCCTCCTCCTCCTGTGCTGCCACTGCTATTGACACTGGCAGTGGCAGCAATAATGGTGGTGGTGGAGGCAGCAGAGGAGGTGGCAGCCCAGATAAGGAGCTGGGGGTTTCTGCGGGGGCACCAGGGGGGCCCTGAAGTGGGATTTGGGGCCGAGTCGGGTCAGGGCCTCCTCAAATCATCCCGAGCTGAATCAGGCCTGCCTCTGAAGCCACAAAGCAGCTTCTGAGTCCGATCAATGGGCTCAAGTGACAGGAAGCCAGATCCCGGCTGAACATCAGGAAAAACTTCCTGACTGTTAGAGCAATACGACAATGGAACCAATGACCTAGGGAGGTGGTGGGCTCTCCCACACTGGAGGCGTTCAAGGTGAGGCTGGACAGCCATCTGTCAGGGATGCTCTGACTTGGATTCCTGCAATGAGCAGGGGGTTGGACTCGATGGCCTTGCAGGCCCCTTCCAACCTTACTGTTCTATGATTCTAGGATTCTATGATCAGGCAGTCCCTGCACAGCCCTTATTTCTACATGAGAGTTAGTATTGAAGTATTTCATCATCCTGTTCTTTTCAGATCCAATTTTAATCTCAATATATCTATATCTATATCTATATCTAAGAGTGATTAACCAAACAGAAATATTCAAAATGTAAAGCAAAATGTTTTGGCTTCTGCCTTCTTCAGCTGCTTTGATATGATATGTACACACATACATACACACACACACACACACACACAAAGATATGACTCTCTAAAGGTGCAGTGCCAATATACCAAAAATGCTAGTATATTGTAACTGGGGAGAGCAACCCTATGGCCGCTAGAGAGTGCTTTTGGTTTCTGGGAACCTCACTCCCCACCCCCTAGTGTGCTGCCTTGTAGGTGGCATGCTTCTTCCCTGTCTATGTGCTTGTAACTACAGCATGGAGCGACCGGGGGCGGGGCGGAGCGGGGAGGAGACTGTGGTAGTGTCATTATGACACTTCCTATGTGCCATGTGGCCTCCCCTTGTCCCCCTCTGATGTCCCCAGGTAGACAGCCAAAATTGGCCGTCTAGCCACAAATACAGGGTGGCCAGAGTATGGAGGAGAGAATCCTCCCTGTGCTCTGCCCACCCTGCACTGGATAGTCAGCCGCCTCCGAGTTTGGAGGTGGCCGACTATCCCCATAGGATTGCGGCCGAAATCTCTTAGGGCATGATCCTATGCATGTTTAGACAGAAATAGTCCTACAACTCCCAGCATGGAAGGCCATAGTGGGAGCTGTAGGATGTTTTTTTGTCTAAAAATGCATAGGATTATGCCCTTACTGCCAGTAACGAAGCCTTAGACGAGGTATTTCAACCTTTTAGAATGGGGGAAGAATGGCAAAACCTGGGAAACCACCAAATTATTGGTGGTCAGGGAAAAGGGGGCAGAGCCAGGGGAAGGTGGCACTGCCATCTGGTGAACCCAGAGGGCTGGATTTGGCCCCTAGATGGCCTGCAGGATTTGGCCTGCAAGCCTGAAGTTCAACACCCCTGCTCTAAAAAACTAGTTGAAATATTTTTTAAAGCAGGGGTGGGCAACTGTTCTGTCAAGAGCCTCATTCCCTCATGGGTAATCCATCAGGTGCCGCATGTCAGCAATGAGAGGGGCCACAACCAAAAATGGGTGGGTGACCGCTTTTCTCTTTTGACCACTCACTTTTCTCTTTCATTCTGCCACCCTCTTCTCTCTCTTGCCCTCTTTCTTCCCATGCTGTGGGCCTGATGTCTGAACTGATGGCATGTAGAGGGCTTTTGAAATCAGGCTGAGGGCCCCATGTGGTTCTAGGCCCACAGGCTACCCACCCTGTTCTAAAGGAACAATGTTGGCTATGTAAATATTCCCCTGATGCTGAACAGTTCATGGAAATGAATGGGTGATGGGTGAATATTCATTCAAAGAGAGAGGTATCCAGTTGTGGGAGGGAGCCACTCTTGCTAGCCAGACAGGCCTCCATCCTGTCCGCCTGTCTGCTGAGGTGGGAATGACCATGTTGGGGACTGTCTGTAACTCCCATGATCTTGGGAGAAAATGATTGTCTGAATATGCTCAGAGCTATTATTTCCTGCCCAGGTCAAGGGAAATGTAGTTCATCCAGGTAGGACATTGTGGCCTGAGCATGCTCAGAACAGTCATTTCAAGTTCTGGAGCCATCTAGTGGCAAGTCTGAATGTTTTTCGCCATAGCTGTTATCCCTGGGGCACCTGCGTTTGCTACACTGTGATCTGTCGAGAGGATTAACCCAGACATGGGTCTGGATTGCCCCCAAATGGGTTGAAAGTAATTATTTTCCTAGGTGGGAATTTGCATTGTCAAGCCCTTAAAAATGCTGCATTTATGCATCCAGATGCCTTGATGTAGCTAGGAGGAAGACACACAGGGCCCCAGACTGCTGTATCCATAGCCCACCCTAGGGTTGTCCATTGCTGGGTAGTCCTATTCATTTTTGCTTGATGGACTCCTGCCGACTGCCTGACCCTGCGACGCATGCGAGGTGAGCTGCCATGGGTTGGGATGTTCAGGGAGTCTGAAAAGGGGGTGGAGTCTGGTGGACTCCCACCCGCTCGACCTCCCAGACTCCAGTCTGAGGATGGCACCACTTACCCACCCCTGCTCAGCTCCCTGGATAAGCTGCCACATGAATGGCCCCTTTACGGTCGCCATTTACATAAAAGGCCTTTTACAAAAAACCTGAGCCACCATTTTAATGCAAAATGGTGGCTTGCTGAGAGGTTGGGTGGCCACGGGTCACTCATTGGGTGCCCAAGGACCACATGGTGGCTCATCCAGGGAGCTGAACAGGGGCAGGTGGCGGGGGGTTGGTGAGTGGTGTGCAGTGCAGAGGGAGGTGAGTCTGTCCATCCCTAGCCATGGGGCCCACGAACACCTGGTGAGAGTTCACAGGTGGTGATGGTGGTGGTGGAACTAAGCTGCGATTTGCGCAAAATAGCAGATATAAATATTTACAGAAATCGCAAGTTGTGCAAAATTGCAGCCGCAAATAGTGCAATGTGCAAAATTGCAGGTGTAAATGGCTATTTCCAGGCCAGCTTGGGGGTCCACACACCAGAGTCTGGGAGGCCGAACTGGCAAAAACCTGCCGAGCTCTACCCCTCAAACGGATTCTTCCAACATCCTTAGCTGGATGAGGAGCTGTGCATGGACATGGTGTTATGTGTGTGGCACCTTCTTTAACCCTGCTGCCTGAGCTGTGTGTCTGTAGACAACTGATAGAGATTACAATTGAAAGTGCTATATAATTGCTAAGTATGATCCCCCCCCATATAATCAGCATTAGCTGCAATCTCATGCAAGGAAGGGGGAGTATAAGACTGGATTTAGTCTTCTCCTTCCACACCAAACAGCTGATCTGCACAAATTGATAATTTTTGAAATGGGCTAGATCAGCAGTGCAGAACCTCAGGCCCTGGGGGCCAAATGTGGCCCTCTCAGGGTCTCAGTGTGGTCCACTGGCATTTGCCAGGCAGCAACCCCCTCTTCCCCTGCCCCCATGGCCTTTCCCCCCAACCATCAATCATTTGGTGGTTTCTTGGCTCTTTGTGCAGTTCTCCACCCATTCTGAAAGCTGGAAATGCCTCTCCTAAAGCTTGGTGACTGGCAGGAAGAGCTTTAAGATAAAATCTGCTGACATATTTGGTACTTTTGGCCCTGTCTCTTTTGACCTCAGCCCCACCCACCACTGGAATATGGCCCCCTAAAGCTTCTGTGAAATGGAATTCACCTATTGGGCTGAAAGAGGTTTGGTGGCCCTGGATTACATGCTTGCACAACTGGACTGAAGCCCAAGTCTCTATTCTATTCTATTCTATTCTATTCTATTCTATTCTATTCTATTCTATTCTATTCATGTATTTCATTTATATCCCACCTTTCTTCCATTGTGGAACTCAAGGTGGCTACATGTGGTTCCCAGGTGATCTCCCCTCCAAGCACTGACCAGACCCAGACCTGCTTAGCTTCAGCAAGGTGGCTGCCTCCTGTGCCTTCAGACCACAGCCTGGGACCATTTCCATTTTTTCAAGTGTTTTGAGCTAAACTTAGGAAATAAGTTCAAACTAATAGTTTTAAGCAATATAGAAATTAATATTTTTGTTTTTGCAGCATCCATTAGACAACACCAGCAACAACAACCACCCATCACTCTCCATACCTCGTTGTAAAACTGTCATGTTTTAGTATTTTTGTTTTTTCCCCCATTTCTCTGAAGGCAAAATTACAATTTATAACCGAACAAAGACCTATAATCTTCTAGCGAAATCAGGGGGAAAAGGAGGGTTTCTTTAATAATTTCCCAATTCCTTTGTTCAGTGTTGTCAACTGCTGTCCGAAGGAGCTAATAACAGCGCTAGGAAAAGAAGGAAACATTTGTGTTTCAGGATAATTTCAGCATCCATGTATATTTCTAGGTTAATGTTGGGATATGTGTTTTTTTGGTCGAGTTATCTTAAAGAGGTCACCCTTTTAAAAGCTGCATTAAATAAAGGAGTCCACCCATTTGTCATGCAGTAAGCCTTCTCAGATTACACCCTTTATGTTTTGGATTGTGCAGACCCCACTCCAGGGCTTTGGGTTTTTTTCATGTCTACAGTCATGTGACTGTGGATGAATGGCAGCAGGAGGTTAAATGTGAGAACGTTGTGTTTTTAGACAGCTCTTACGCTCCTAGAAAAAGTTAATTAGGAAGTGAAACCTTACGCAGTTGACAGTGTGCATTGTTGGCTGCTAGTGCTGTGTGACAAATACCACCATGAGGTACTTCACTTTCTTTTGTAAACAGAAAGGTAAAAGATTTGCCCAAAATGTATCAGTGAAGATCTGTTTTTCATCATGGCCCAATCACACAGTAAACAACCGAAATAACTTGTTTTAATAAAGCATGGTGTTGAAACATTTATCAGCGAACTCTTTCTCTCCATTCCAAAAGCATGTTTGGGTTACAGAAAGCCTTGCCTTGAAGAAACCCAAACTGAAATTTTGTTATAACTTTACCCTTCAGTTCAAGGTCAAGCGACATTATGGAAACATTTGGAGTTTTAGCCCAGGCAATCATACAATTCTTTCCCAGTCGATTAATTCAGTTTGTCCAAGAATGCATTGATTGCAATTGGTCAATTATTATTTTTGATTTCAGTGTACATTGCCATATTTTGTTCTGCTGACACATGAATGGGAAATTTCTCAGCAGACCAATTAGATATATATATATATAGATATATATATATGAAAAGTAATTTTCTGTTATATTCTCCAGGCGTAATTCTTGCGTCCACATATGTGCTGTATAGTGTAAATTGCTGGAAAAGAAATTAACTAAACAGACTTTGGGGCGGGGGAGTATGTAATCTCACAGTGAAATCTGAAAAGAATCTGAATGAATGTAACCATGGGGAGAGTGAATTTTCTGTCTCCACCCAAAATTCTTCTATGTGCATTCTATGTAACAAATACTGGAGGTCAAAAACTCAATTCAGAAGACAATGGCCATAAAACAAAAAGAGATTACCTTGGGCATGCAGTTCTGCCTCTCAGCTTTCTGTAAAATGGAAATGTTAATGACCTAGGGCGCAATCCTATGTATGTTTAGACAGAAAAAAGTCCTACAACTCCCAGCATGCCCCAGCCAGCATGGCTGACCGGGGGATGCTGGGAGTTGTAGGACTTGTCTGTCTAAACATGTGTAGGACTGCGCCCTAAAACATTTTGAATGGCTATAGAAATTACAAGTGGAACCTACAATACTGTCTGGCAGCCTAAGAGAAGCACTTTTGTTTCCTTGGACAGCTTTGAACAGGAGCCTTATAGTGCTGTTCAGGCCTTGTGGGTGGGGGCAGGCGTGGATTGGGGTGGATTTCAGGAATGGGGAAGGGACAAAGGACACTTTTTCCCTCTCTTCCCACCTTGAGGCTTTTTTGTGCTGTGTTATGTAGCACTAGAGGGTTGCGGTTTCGCAGGGAACAGGCACAGTTTTGGAGACTGAACCACCACTGTATAGTTTAGGGGAGGAGTTCTTTTAACTCCACAACATGCCCCCCTTTAATCCCCCCGTTTGGATACTTATCAAGTTATCAAGGGCCTCAGCACCCCCCCCCCCCGCATGGTTCTTTTAGGTGAAGGTGTCGTCAATTGACATCTTAACATTCCAGATCTCAACTGCTCTCAGCCATTAACCTAATTGACACACTCACACAATCTACCTGACTTCTGGTTTCTTCAGAGTTCTTCCCCCCCTGCCATTAGCAGGGGGAAACCAAAACCAGGTTTTGGTTTTTTGTAAAAAATATTTTTCATTTAATTGGCGGACTACTATACTTCTGTCTCCCCAGAGAGTCCCCTGAGCCTGCAGAAGCCACTACAGTGTTTTTGGGTGGCCCTGTTTTGCTTCAAAACTAGGGTGGCCCTGTGTCACACTTTGCAGAGGACAGTCCTCTGTTTGAACACATCCTGTCTTTAAAGGCTTGTCCAGCTCAAGTCTGGTTTAAAACTAAGGACAATAAGAAGGGAGGGCAGCGGGGACGTGATGTTGCCCACGAACAGTGAGCACCTGGACTGCAAACTGACCAGGCACACATGTCACCTAGTCAGTTTTCCCCACTATAGTGAGATGTCTTGTATTTTTATTTCAATTATAAAGAGTGGCCCAAAAGTAGGTATACAGTATAGTTTATTTGCATTTTATTACACTGTTCATTACTCACTCTCCCCCTCACTCTCTACACTCTCTACTCTCCCCTCACTCTCTACACTTAACTGATTTAACTGTCACTCCCTCTTCCCAACTGTCATTCTGACTCCACCCACACATCTTCTACTCACACATTCTCTCCCCCTCCCATCAACATTCTAAACAACTGTATACCTACTTTTGGGGCACCTGGTAGTTGTCAGCTGTAAATTTCCATATGTACATATAAATCTGCATATGCAGATGTTATGCAAATTGGTGCCCTCTTTTTTTGGTGGGGCATTTCTGCTCTTGGGGTGACGTGGAAGTGGCCACCCTAGTAGCCTAGTCTTCCCTACTCCCTATCAGAGTGGCTACCCCATACTCCGAATTCAGAGATAGGGGGCGGGCTTTCTTACCTGCAACCTATTTAACTACCTTAACCATGTGAGAATATAGGAAAGCGCTCACGCTGGCCAAGTTCAGTGTGTTACCTTCTGTGCTTTAGGAGGGTAGATATACCGTATACTCTGAGCTCTTATGCCCCTGTGAAGCTGGTGTGGTCGAGACTGTGGGCCACATACTGCTGCATTGTTCCTTCTATCGAGATTAATAATTATCTGTATTACTGCTATTTTACAAGGAATACCTGGGAGATCTGGTGTGTTTTATACAGATTATCTCTTGGCTGACCAGGATTCTCAGGTAACCTCCAAGGTGGCTAGATTCTGCACCACTGCAACTGTTTGTGGGCACAGGATTATGTCAACTGTTTGATAACATTTTAATTTGTTAAATATTATACTATTTTGAGTGGGTTATATGTAATTCTTATTTATTTCCATTTTTAACTAACTCTTATCGCTTTTATATGATTGTACTTACAGTGCTACTTCACTTTGCTGGTCTTGTGACCATAATAAACTATTACTTACTTCCCTACTATGGTTAGATATAGTGTATTGCAATTTAAAGTCTAGTAATTATTTCTAAATTTGTGTATCTACATATAAATTAGCATATGCAAATTTTAGTTAAATCTGTATCCAATCTTTTTTTTTTTTTTTTGGTGATGCATTTCGTCTTTTTGGCAATGCAGACTGTCCACCCTATTCCAAATAGATAGGCACTCAGTGGGGCCTGCAATCAAACATGGGGGGATATCATCTCTTCTAAAAGGAGCACTCCTGTTCAGGGTCCCAGCCAGCCATCACCTCCAGACAAGGCATTCCACCCACCCACACCCAGTTGCTGAAGAATGGTGTGGAGAAAATAGACAGAGTGAAGTTTCTCTCCCACTCTCATAATACTAGAACCCTCTCTCCCATAATACTAAAAATAGGGGTCATCCAATGAAGCTGAATGGTGGAAGATGCAGGATATGCAAAAGGAAGTGCCTCTTTACACACCACATAGTTAAATTGTGGAATTTGCTCCCCCAAGGTGGCCATTAACAGAGATGGCTTTTGAAAGAGTTTAGACAAATTCATAGAGGATAAGGCTATCCATGGCTACTAGTCATGATGGTTATGTACTATCTCCAAGATCAGAGACACCGTTCCTTTGCGTACCAATTGCTGGGGACCCTGAATGGGAAGATACTGCTGATGTCCTCATGTCCCGTGTGCATGTGTGCCTCCCACAGGCACCTGGTTGGCCACTGTAGGAAACAGAATGCTGGACTAGATAGGCCTTTGATCGGATTGGGTTCTTCTTATGTTTTTATTGCCCCCTCCCCAGTCACTCTTCATTCCATGACTACTGAGCCTGCTCAGTCCTCATTGGGTTGTTTTTGTTTGTTTTCTTAGTTTTAAAAAATCTTTTTGTATTTCTGAAAACCTTGTGGTTCTCTCAAGCATGCTGATATTCCCCCCCCCTGCCGCCGCCCAGTTGCTACAACCCTGGTGGCACTTACCACCTGTGTTTGCTCTTAGAAGCGATGCTGACAATAGTCTGTACAAGGCTGTGACTGACAAGTGGCATTGCTTCTTGTACCATGGCTCTAGACAATAATTTTGGTAATGTGGCAGACACTTTGATAATTAGAGAGATTGACCTGGTCTCAGGGTTCAACCCAAAGATTCAGGGTTTTAGACTCCTTCAGGATCTCCCAGTGAAAGTGTTAAATCTCAGGGTAAGGAGCCAGAACCAAGGAGATAACCTATTTTTCCACAGAGCTTATTCCTAACCTCTGTCCCCAAGATTTGCAGTACCCTAATTTTCTAGCCTTAGTATCTTTCTCTACATGTGGATAAAACCAACTGCAGCCACTGCATTATATACCCCATGTGGAGGCACCGGTTCATAAAAGTGGCAACTTTTGCTGTAGCAGACCAAAAAATCCAGCGAAATTTTAAAAAGAAGCTAGGTGTAGACTACAGGGGGGCCACCTGCTATAATGTCCTGTTAGTATTGTCACTGGAATCTATATTGCGTTACCAATGTCAAATTTTAGCCTTTTCAATTCTGTTCCTTCATATGACTTCCTTTTCTCGAATTTCTTTTATATGAATTTCTTCTGTTCAAGTTTTTAGTAAGAATATAGGCTCTCATGTAGATATTTTGTACTTTTGTTGTATTTGTAATGGGCTTTGTGCCATAGACAAATAAATCCGACTTACTTATAAAGCTGCTGACTCTGTGAGACCCCCCGCACCGCACAGGTCACATCCCTGCAGGTGATCACCCGCAGGCTGTCAGTCATCTGAACTGAGTTTATGGTAATAACAACAACAACAACAACAACAACAAAAAACCCAGTCCAGTCCTCTTTTTTAGTGATGCATTTCCTCTTTTGGGGTAAAGTAAGACTTTATTTGATTGAGACATCCAATTGAAAGGTGCTTGATTTGGATATTGTAGGTAGAATTTGAAACCAGGTCTCCTCAGTCTAAGGGCATTTCTACCAGCATAGATTGAAGTGGTACTGGAATTCCACCACATCTGTAATTCAAATGAAAAGGCTATATTGAACTGAAGTAATTCATTCCATATATAAAAAAGCCACTCTTAATGTCAATTGCAAAATTGCCCTGAGTCCCATGCACACTCTATTTGCTGGACCACACGGGCTCTTATTAACTTCTTGACATATTTTTGATCCTCTGGTATTAGATGTTTATCTTACAGAAGAAATGGCTCCTCTTTTCTGGAAACTGCGCTGACCTTTGTTTTCATTCCCTTGCTCTAGTTGATATCCTGTTGGAGAAGCAGAGAGTGGCAGCCTCTTTCTTCAAAAGCAGGCATGTTTGGTTTAAAAATAAAGAATTTCAACTGCACTACAGGTAGGAAATAACTTCTCTCAATATTTAGATTGCTCACAAAACACCTGGAGAATTTCAAATCATAGCAAATTTGGGGAAGAGAATGGGAGGAAACAATTTAAAATAGTATTGATTCAGACAAGAGGGAAAGGATATATATATATATATATATATATAGTAGCAAACTAGCCTTTTATATACTTTGGCACAGGAAAATATGTTTAAGAAAAATAAATTGCTTTTGTAAACAGCAGTAGTCTGTCTTCATAAATGTAGAACTAAAAGAATGTATGCAATGTTAAAATGTTGCAAAGAAAGAATTTAAACCTTAAAAAATCAGCTTGATTCTGGCTACAGCATTTCTGCTGGCTGTCAGGAGGAATTCACAATACCGTCACTGGAAAGCAATAGCAGTTAACTGTTTTCTGTATAAACCAGCTGAAAGTGAAATCACACCTCTCTGGAGCTGCCTTTTGCAACATGCTAAAGCAGTAATTCCCAAAGTGCGTGCCGATTCACATAAATGTGTGGGGAGACAACTGTCAGTGGGGCTGTGGGAAGAAAATTAATTACATAATTAAAGGCTCCTGTGAGGCCTCAAAGCACCCGCCACGCACAGCAGAGGGGCTGCTTGTTGAATCTCTGTATGATTTAATGCTCTAGCCATGAGTCCACTCCAGTCAAATCACCCTCCACATACAGAGGGTGATTCCCCAGCACCTCTGGATCAGGTGTGACTGCATCATTCCATCACTGATGAAGCAGAGATGAAGCAGGATTACCAGCGGTCAAAGACTGCTGCTTTTGTGTCCCTGCATCAGCCACTGCTTTGGGGCCTATCCCAGTTGTGGAGGGCTGCACAGGTGCAACAATATCTTCCTTTCCCTCTGGCAACAGGGGCAGGCTGGGCCAGGACAGCTCTGGCGGCAGCCACTGATGATGTCACATGCAGGCACCATGTTCTCACTGGTCTGCCTGGCAGCCAGGTGCAGCCAAAAGTGGAACTGGCTGGGGGAGAGGGGTCATGGCTATTCATCAGCTGCGGGCCATGTAAGTGCCAAGACAGTGCTGCATTCCTAGTGGTGTAACTATGAAATAATAAAAATGGGAGTTGATGCTGCTTCCATGCTCAGGGGAAGAGCTGTGGTTGAGTGGTAGAGTGCCTGCTTTGCACGCAGAAGGTCACAGATTCAGTCCTCAGCATCTCCAGGTTGCATTGCCAGTCGGTGTCAACAGTACTGGGCTAGATGGACTGATGGTCTTACTCAGTATAAGGCAGCTTCCTATGTTCCTATACATCGGTCTTTATGTTGAGTTCTGTGGTAGAGATAGAGTTTCTGATGTTCTTTTGCCAGGGGATCTCATGACACCAGTATTGTCTACTGTGACTGACAGCTTTACCTGGAGATGCCGGGGATCGAATCTGTTATCTTCTGGATGCAAAGCAGGTGCAGTACCACTCAGCCATGGTCCTTGCCCTAAGCACGAAAGCAGTGTCTTTCTCATCACCTGATCCTTTTTTAAAACTGGAGGTGCCATGGATTGAACTTGGGATCTTTTGCATGCAAAGCCCATAGTCTATTTTATTAGTTTTGTTAGGCAGAAAGACTTCCCCCAAAGTTGAGAGTTTTCCTGCAACAGAGAGTATCCTTGCTGAATGCCATTGTCTTTAGGAGGTTTCCAATTGGCAGCGACAACATCAGCACTTGGTGTCTTTAGGCACTTGGCGGGGCCCCAGGGGGGTCCACCACTGATGCCTGCCCTGGGGCCTACTTTCATTTTTCTCCCTCACCTGCCATTCCAGGGCACTGTGGAAACTTATAATGGTGGACAGGCCCAGTCGCCTGGCTTTGCTTAGAGTGCCAGTGCAGCTAAGATCGCTCACCACTGTTAGGTAAGCTGATCAGGGCTCACTGATGGAGTGGAACCACCTAGAGTGCACTTTTCCCAGGGCCCCTGAAAACCTGGAGCAGCCCTGCCTATTGGTCCTGGTAGTTTCCAGGAAATGCCATTGTAGACAGGTCCCTCCAAAGGAGGACGTTAGCTGGGAGATCTCGGAACATGTTGGGATATGCGCACAGCTTGAGATAGTTGTGGGAGGTCAGGGAGAACGGCAGGTGTATTGTACCATGCAATAAAGTCTGAGGGTGCTTCTAGATGCAGCTTTCATTGTACCATCGACCTGCCCCATTCACAGACTTTTACAGGGGGTTCAGATGACAACATCCCCCACTCACGTAAGCCTCCCATGTTTTCCCACCACTCCTTCTGTCTTTTTTCTTTGCGCAGAAAATCTGTTAAGGGAAGGAAGGATGCAATAAATGCACAATGCCTCCGGACTGGTAGTGCTAGGAGTCCTCCTTCTCGAAGCACCCTGAGTGATTGATGTGTGGCTAAATCCAAATAAGGGTAATTCTCCCATTCTGCCATTTGACTGGTGCAAATGACAAACCACCAGATCAAGCCCTTTCTCCCTCTTCCATCTACCACTGTAAGAGAGGATAACCTCCGGCCCTCAGAGGCTGCCCATCTGGCCTGCAGAGACTTCCTGGATGCTTTCCAGGGGGCAGAGCTTGGTCTCCAAGCCCTGCCCCCTAAAGGAATCCCCACTGGTCAGAGATAATAACAGGGATGCAGGCAGGTGAGTAACTTGACTGTGCGGCATCTTCCTCATCCTCCAGATGCCAACTCAGGCCCAGGTGCTGTGCCCAGGAGGTTCTTCAAGCCATGATCCCTCATTGCGCCCACTGGGGAGGCTGCAGCTTTGGCTGTCCTGTGTGCTGTCCCCAATGGAAGGTGTGGGGCAGGCAAAGCCAGTTCCTAGTGGATGCACTGGAAGGATCGCCTTATTGCTTGCCTGTCAGGGGCCAAATGTCCCCAACTTGATTTGCCCTCTCCTGGATTGCCCTCCCCTGTATTGTGCTCTATGGTATGCTGTGCTTAATAGCTTTCTTGAAGCGTCAGTTGGCAATGAATGTGGAAGTAGGGATGCCCGTCACTGGGAAATCTAGTTCTTTTTTGACTTGATGGAGTTCCATGGTGTGTATGACTCAATCTGCATTTGCAAGTTGAAGTGTGGGCTTTTCCCTGAATTTCGGGATTTTTTTTTGTGCATTTCCACCCCCCACACACACAGGTTCTGCAATTTGTGTAAATTCCTGGGCAATTTGTGCAAATTATGACTGAATTTGCCCAAATTGCTCAGACATTTGTGCAAAATGCTCAGAAATTGCACGAATTGCAGAACCTGGAAAAAAGGAAAAAAAGAGAAAAAGGAGAAGCACAACATGCCTGGAAAATCCACAGACTGGCTCAACTTGCTGCATACTGAGTCAGGTGCCGCGGCAGGAACCAGAACGAAGCCTGGGGGGCTGAACCTAGGAAAACCCATTGAACTCCATCCTGCAAACAGATTTCTCTGACATCCCTATGTGGAAGCCCCTCTCATCATCAGGATGGGTTGTAGAGAGGACATTATGTTGGTGCTCCAACAGCTTCAATGGCTACATTTACTTTCTGGTCAAAATAGAAGGTGCTGGTGTGCATCTTACACACTGGGCTGATTCGCACAATCAAGTAGCCCACTGTGGTGTATCATGGCGGGCTCAGTGTGTGTGGGCAGCTGCTTTGAATATTCAAGCTGTGCCCCAGCTTGTTGTGTCATTTGAACCCAGCAAGGGTGCGTTGTTGGTGTGGTTAACAAACCATCCAGAACCCTAAAACAGCCCTACGTTCTAGGTGTTAAGCACACCAACAACCCACCTTTGCTGGGCTTGGATGATACAATATGCCACAGTTGCGACTTGATTATTATTATTATTATTATTATTATTAAATTTATTAATCGCCCATCTGGCTGGTCACCCAGCCACTCTGGGCGATGTACAACATACAATAAAACAGTTTAAAACAATAAAATTCTACAGTAAAAACATTTTCTAAAATACCCTAACCCACCCCAAATGCCTGCCTGAACAACCACGTTTTTAATGCACGACGGAAGCTCATTAAAGAGGGGGCATGGCGGAGTTCCCTAGGGAGTGGGGGCCACCACAGAAAAGGCCCTCTCCCTTGTCCCCACCAGTCTAGCTGTCCTGGCTGATGGGACAGAGAGAAGGCCATCCAAGGCTGATCTTGTTAAGCGGCCTATCTGGTGCTGCTGGAGGCGCTCCTTAAGATAGGCTGGGCCGAAACCATATAGGGTTTTAAAGGTCAAAACCAACACCTTGAATTTGGCCCGGAAAACAACTGGTAACCAGTGCAACTCCTTCAGCACTGGAGTGATGTGATCTCACCGGCGGCTGCCTTCAATCAGGCGAGCCGCCGCGTTCTGTACCAGCTGCAGCTTCCAAACCGTCTTCAAGGGTAACCCCACGTAGAGCGCATTACAGTAGTCTAAACGAGAGGAGGCCAGGGCATGTACTACCGATGGGAGCAGATGGTCAGGAAGGAAGGGGCGCAGCCGCCGTATCAGATGGAGTTGATACAGCGCTGTCCAGCTCACAGCTGACACCTGAGCCTCCATGGACAGCTGGGAGTCCAAAATGACCCCCAGGCTGCGGACCTGGTCTTTCAAGGGTAGCCGTACCCCATTCAACACCAGGTCAACATCCCCCAGCCTCCTCTTGTCTCCCACCAAAAGTACCTCGGTCTTGTCAGGGTTCAGCTTCAGCTTATTCCTCCCCATCCAGCCACTCACCGTCTCCAGACATATGGACAGGGATTCTACGGCCAACTTTGGTGAAGATTTGAATGAGAGGTAGAGCTGCGTGTCATCCGCATATTGATGACACTGCACCCCAAATCTCCTGATGATAGCCCCCAGCGGTTTCACATAGATATTAAATAGCATCGGGGAGAGGATGGAACCCTGTGGCACCCCACAAGTGAGTGGCCACGGGTCCGAAACCTCCTCTTCCAGTGCTACCCTCTGGTACCTGCCGGAGAGGAAGGACCAGAACCACTGCAATACGGTGTCTCCAATGCCCAACCCCTCCAGGCAGTCCAGGAGGATACCGTGGTCAACGGTATCAAAAGCCGCTGAGTGGTCGAGGAGAACAAGGAAGGAGCATTCACCCCTATCCAGAGCCCTCCTCATATCATCCACCAAGGTGACCAAGGCCGTTTCTGTCCCATGCCCAAGCCTGAAGCCCGACTGAAATGGGTCTAGATAATCAGTTTCTTCCAAGTGTGCCTTCAACTGCATCACCACCACCTGCTCAGTCACCTTGCCCAAGTAATGGCAGATTTGAGACTGGGCGAAAGTTGTTCAAAACTTGAGGATCCAAGGAGGGCTTTTTTAAGAGCGGTCTTATCACTGCCTCCTTGAGGGCTGATGGCATCACTCCCTCCTCAAGGGAGGCGTTCATCACCGCCCTGATCCCCTCACCCAGTCTCTCTCTGCAGCCCATAATGAGCCATGATAGGCAAGGATCAAGTAAGCAGGTGGTTGGCCTTACAGATGAAAGCACCTTGTCCGCTTCATCAGGAGGAAGAAGCTGGAACCGATCCCACAAACCCGGTTTGCCACAGGCTGCCTCTTGCTCGTTAACTGTATCCACAGCGTGCAGAGTAACACACCTAATCTGATCAATTTTATCTGCAAAGTGCCTTGCCAAGGCCTCACAGGAGGCCTTAGAATGCTCCAGTGGTTCAGGAGCCACAGGACCGACCAGGCTCCGGACCACTTGGAACAGCCTCCTAGGACAGCACTCTGCAGATGTGATAGAGACAGCATAATATTCCTTTTTTGCTGCCTTCACCGCTACGTGATAGGCTGAAGATACAGCTCTAGTCCGTGTCTGATCATCTTTGGAGCGAGACTTCCGCCACCGGCACTCTAGCCATCTCACCTCCTGTTTCAGAGCTCGTAACCGCAAATTGAGCCATGGTGCAGTCCGAGCCCTGTTCAGGGGGAGAGGGCGTTTCGGAGCCACCTGATCTAATGCCCCAGTGATTGCGGCATTCCAGCCACCCACCAGGGTCTCGACCGAGTGGCTGTTGGTGTGCCCCAGAGAATCCCCAAGTGCGTTCAGGAATCCATTTGGATCCATAAGACGCCTGGGGCAGACCATTTTAATGGGTCCTCCACCCCTGCGGAGGGGTTGTGGAACCGAGAAGTCCAACGTCACCAGATAGTGATCTGACCATGACAAGGGGGTGGTGGATATACCCCCGACTTCCAGATCACTCCCCGCTTCTCCAGAAACAAACACAAGGTCTAGCGCATGACTGGCTACATGGGTGGGCCCAGTTAGAATATGGTACAGCTCCCAGGAGGCCATGGTCTCCATGAAGTCCCGAGGTGCTCCTGTGAGGATGGCCTCCGAATGTACATTGAAGTCCCCCAACACCAATAAGTTAGGGGACTGTACACGCACATCAGAGACCACCTCAAGCACCTCGGCCAGGGAGTCAGTCGTGCAGCGGGGTGGACGGTACACGAGCAGAATCCCCAGACTGCCCTTCGGGCCCAACCTCCAGTACATGCACTCAGCAACCTTGGTCTCCTGGAGAAGGGGTCTGGTGAAGACTAAGGACTTGAATATTCAAAAGTCATTTGCCACACCCCAGCATGCACTGCAACGCACCATGACATACATAAGCATGACTGGGCCACAGGCAATCATGGCTTGTCACCTGGTTTTGGGACAGAAACATCCCTAGGGCACAATCCTATGTATGTTTAGACAGGAAAAAGTCCTATAACTCCCAGCATTCTGCTGGAATGCTGGAAGTTGTAGGACTTTTTTCTGGCTAAATGTCTGTTGCTGGAAAAACTGGGTCTTTTTCAGCTTGACAGAGTTCTGTGGTGTGTATGACTTGCTTTGCATCTATGAGCAGATCTGTAGGCCATTCCCCAAACTCCAGGAACTTTTCTCTCCATTTTTTAAAAGGTTCTGCAATTTGTGGAAATTATGGCCAAATTTGCTGAAATTGTGGCCAAATTTCCACAAACTATGCAAATTCAGCCATAATTTGTATAATATGTATAAATTCTGCTGTAATTTGCGCAAATTGCTCAGAAATTTGCACAAATTGCAGAGCCTTCCCAAAACATGCTCCAAATTCCTGGAAAATCCATGAACTGGCCTGACTCACTACAGATCAAGCTGGGGACTGCAGCAAGAATTGAAATTAAGTCCAGGGGGCCAAGCCTAGGAAAACCAGTCAAACTCCACCCCCCTCCCACATTGGATTTCTCTGACATCCCTATTTAACATGCATAGGTTTGCTCTCTTAGTTGTCCTGGTGCAGGTGTGGGCCAAATTCAGGTTTGTGGGATCTACTATTTGTTTTTAATAGTACCCCAAGATCCATCCATTGGAACCTGGTGCAAAAGATATATATTTAGAATGAAAGAATTTTGAGCGCAGGAATTTGTGAGTGCCAGAACCGAATAAAGCAGCTCACAGCCCTTTCACACACAAATCATACATTTCAGGAGTATAATTTAAGGTTGGAGGGGAATCATTTTGTTGCTACTATTGTTAACCAATTGGGACGGAGTCAAAAAATCCTTGTTGACCATCCAGAGATGTACCAGTAGACCATCTGACCACCACTGCCCTGGTGGATAGCTTACATTGGGGAATGGATGAGGAGACTGCAACCCAGTTATTTTTTTCTGATCTTTCAGTAGCTTATTTTGTTATTTTCGTTAGAGAGAGAGAGAGAGAGAGAGATTTGAAGTGGGGGACGGGACAGTGCTATAGTGACTCCATTTCTTTCTGGAGGGACAAACTCAGAAGGTGATATTGCGGGATCCCTCTTCTGCCTGTTGGCTATTGGCCTTTGGGTTGCCTCAGAGTTCAACCCTGTCCCCCATGCTTTTTAACATCTACATGAAGCCACTGGAAAAAATGATCCAGAAGTTAGGGCAAAGTGTGGCATAGAAGTATAGCTGATGTGCTAGCTTTGTGTGACTTCTGTAGGATCTTCCATTGAATAAGCCCTTTAAACCTGGGTTTTGCCATTGAACTATGATGCAGTGTGTGTTGGGAATATTGCAGACTTGTTTCCAAGTTACTGGAAAAAGGGGCAGTGTTGCAGTTAGTTAGTTCATGGGAATTTTGACCACTGCTAGCCTTAGGATCTCTATAGCCTACAGTGTGGTTTCTTGTGATTTCTTCCTTTTGCTCCTCTCCTTCCTCCCCCACCCCCTCTGACTTCCACCCTTGCTGGGAACAAATGTGTTTGTTCTGTCACTCCTGCCAGTGTAATAGAACACAAACTGGACTGAACAAACTCTTTTGAAACTCTACGCTGTACCTGCATTGTATATGCAAGAATATTTGTGGGTAAAACTGTTTTCCTTTCTTCATAAATGAAAGGTGTATTCTCCTTTATTGTTCTAAGATAGCCTGTGTGCATGTGCGACTGGTAAATACTCATTCTGTTTTGCCTTTTGTTTTTTCTCTGCTAATCGGCCTTCTAACAAGAGGCATCATTACTAAATAATCCCGTCAGTGTGAGCCATATGTCTTAAACGCTTGCTGAAGACAGGTGCTTGAATGGCGCATAATCTAAGAGTCCTTTGGAACAGATGGCAGTTACCAAGGCTACTGTTTATACTGTCCACTGTTATTTTGGGCAAAATGAGCACATGCCCTCACACGTTGCCTGAGAGGTGTGCAGTGTGTTGCATGATTTCTGTCCAGATTTTATACAACAACCTTCTCTCTTTACATTCCCATCATCCATTCTTTTGTCAGCAAAGGGGGAGAGAAACGAGTGTTCATATACTGTGTATATATATGGGGGGGGGGAGAGAGTGAGAGTGAGAGAGTATATGTGTGTGTGTGTGTATGCGTGTGTGTATGTATTCCAGTGGGGTTTATTGTTATAGTATAATGGAAAGGAACACATTTATTTGATCAATATTAAAGGGATTTTGGGGGGAAAAGATTGTCTATTATATCCATACAAAGACAAGATAGAAAACTGATATTCTTCTTAAAATGTTGCATTCAGTTCAAAACACTTGAGTTCTGGTTGAGGAGAAAATTATCTTTAAAGGAATATTCATATGAATTTTGATTGGCTGAGACACAGAACTGGACTATTTTGTGAAGAAATAGACACCAAAGATCATGTTTATCCTGTTGTTTCCATGACAACAGTTATGCTTGATGGAATATATCCATCATGCTTGATCCATAAGCATCTGGTTTCTTAGTTCTCATTCCAAACACTCTAGGAATGAAATGTAGGTAAACTTTAATCAGTTTTTATAATGACTGTAGTACTTATAGAAATTACTTAACATGATTTTGCAGCTGCCTCAGCAAAAGGCCCAAAGGTCTTATTACTGTTTTATCACCACTTTTAAGGAGTCGTTTTAAGAATTGTTTTGTACTTTGCACACAGATGCCACTGTTGTGTCTTTCTTTTTGAAAACTCTGTTGCAATGACATCACATTCAGATTTTCCCCCCAGGTTCCAAAAGGTCAAAGTTATTTTTTTCTAAATGACTCTGTCAAACATAAAAATTAACCAGCTTTCGAGAGGGACTTGTATTTGTAATATATGGTTATGTTAGACTTTCTGTCAAAACAGGGATTAAAGATAAATGTAGCCAATTAAAAGAACATTTTCTTAGAGCTCCTGGTAATAGATACCTCATTGTGGGGTCCTGAAGTATGGTTTAAAAAAAAATAAAAATCAAGTGATGTGGTTTATGGTATTCAAGCTGAACAGTAGAGAAGACTGTTTGAATTTTCTGAATTCCATTTAATAGCCTGAGAACAATCAAGCTAAAGCTATGAAGAAGGTGAGGAAGAGAAATTGGGGAACATGCAGTGTTTTCTTTGTAAAATGTTCTTGTCTGCTCTACTTCCTACACTCCATCATTTTAGATAATGCTTCCCAGCAGTTCATGTGTATAAGCAAAATCTGGCCTTACACACAGGGAGGAGGGAAAAATTCAGTTGGCATCGGATGAGTCAATATGCTGTAAGTTGTCCAACAAGGTAAATAAAATATTCTCTTCAATTAGGTAATTGTTTCCTTTTATCTTGCTTTATTTGACAAAGCAGCTGTGCCCACAACATTAATTTAATTGCTTATGACATCTGTGTTATCCTGGGAACTCCTGTGCTGAAGGAAAAAAACCACCAACTGCACATACATTGACTTTCCATAAACCTTCAAAGGGCGATGCTATTTTTCCCCCCTGTGTGCTTTAACACCGGGCTCAAACGTAATGACGTTTTTGTATATCACTCGTTCCTTATTTCAGGATTGCCACAGCATTTTTGCAAATGGCAGGAGAAATCAAAGATGCCACAGAAACATCCTTCATGAAACAATTGCCTCTTGCAACTGCTTATGACAAGAGCACTTTTCACAATTGCAGGGGTTCACTTGCCATGCAAAATGCTGTCAGTCTGAAAAGTTGCCTTCTTCCCATTCCCAGGCCCATAATCCCTCTGCCCCCTCCCAGCCATTTCTCCCTTAGTTTAGAACATATTTGCCCCACTCGGTGTGTACAAATATGAGTAAAGGGTATGGGGCATTGCATGCTGGGCTCCCTGCCTCCATGTCCCTTCCTGCCCTGGCCTTGCCCCCTTGGTTTCCAGCCTCCCAATGTTGAGCAGGGAGGTCTAAAGAGGGTGCCTGCTCACATTCACTTGAGCACAACTCCAAGTCTCCACACAATTAGGGACCCTGCATTATCAGGGTCCCTGATCATGCAGAGAGTTCTACTTGTTAGCAGAGGTGGCTGAATAAAGCAGACTTAATCCAAAAAGTGCAGGGCTCAGCAAATGTTCCTGTGTCATAAACAGATAGTCCCCTGGCTAAGCAGTCTGATATATAAAATGGCAGAGCAATTTAGGCCAGGCCGCTACCAGAATGAAACCACTACTACTATAGAACATACTGAACATGCTAATATTTTTTATATTCAAGAAACCCAGGCTAAAAGGCAGCATATTTGGTTCTAGGCAATATACCCGCCCCCCGCCCCTGAACACACACCCTGTGTGACCCCTGTTTACATCCAAGGCTGTCTTCTAATGCATCCAGAGCTGTTGATTAGTTCTGCACCCTGAATGACCCTTGCTATACTGCCTAATATAACTGCTTTAAAACTCTAAGGACAAATTCACCTTTAGCTTGCACTTTTTGGGGGTAAGATTCCCTGCCACTGCTATTCCAGCAAATCAAGGAAACACAAGTGGAGACCTTCTTCAGACCTTGCTGCTCAACATGGCAAGGTCAAGGACTGAATGGGTGGGGTTTGGGGCACATGAGGGTATAGGGGGTGGGGCCAACCTGTGTGCCCCTTCCTCATGTTTATGTGCCCTGTTCAGGCTGAGCAGGGGTTTAGCGTCTTTCTTACCAGTATCACTTTTGGCCAGTAGTGTAGGGATGAATTCTGAAGTGCAGGAGCTCATCATGACAGTGTGTGTTCGTTCGTGTGTACGGGGTAAGGACATGCACACATGCACCCCCCCAAGCAGCAGTACATAGCATAATACCCCATTTATTAAGATCACCATGACTGCAATCCTAGGCATAGTTACCTGGGAGGAAGCTCCATTGAACTCAATGGTACTTCCTTCTGGCTCAACTTGCAAAACACACCGAACTTTATCATAAGATCTTCAGCCAGATGAAATGCAACTATTAGCTTTTAATTAGAAATGCAGGCCATCTTGTAAACAAGTGTCTTTTAAAATGCTAGCATGAAATAGGAACCCCATTAAAGGAAAGGACAGAAGCATCCTGCCTCTGCTTGATAATTTTCCTCATTCCTTAATGTTCATCTGCCCAAAGCAATAGTAAATCTTGAAAGCCTCATTATGACCCCATTCACTTCTCAAAGCCAGGCAGGTCTGTCAATTACCCTGAGGCTGTCTGGCAGATGATGCCACTGCTCCTGCTCTGAAGAATGTCCTGGAGCTGCTCTTCCCTGGGCTCCACTGCACCACTGCTTCTTCCAGTCCAGCCTGGTCCCTGCCTGAGATGACTTATCCTGCCCATCTGCCAGCCCATCTGTAGCTCCTGCCTGCCTGCTCACCTGCCTGGTGCAGCACCAGCCTGAGGCCAGGGATCATCTTGAGCACTGGTGGTGGAGAGGAACACAGTAGCCATTGCTGACTAAGCAACAGGAAGAAAACTGGTTGGTCGGCAGAGGCCAGTTGTGAAAGAATTAGAGAGGAGGATTCAGGTTCTCAGTCCATTTGGGATCTTGCTGCCTACTTTCTTAATGCCTTCACTATTCGATGCAGCCTTCCCCAACCTGGTGCCCTCCAGATGTGTTGGACTACAAGTCTCAGCATCCCCCAGTCAGTTGGGGATGCTGGGAGTTGTAGCCAACACATCTGGAGGACAACAGGTTGGGGAAGGCTGATATAATGTATGTGTGTGACCTGACCTGTAGTCTGTGGCTTGGTTTACTTCCTTGAATGATCTGATCTACATGTCCTTTTGGGTCCTCTGCTGTGGATTCACTCATCATCCTTGGGACTAGTCTCAGTGTTTCCCCAGCTTTAAAATGGAGAAATGGTTTCTAGATGCTTAACCTCTTGACCATATCATGCATCTATGACAGCAATCCTGTGGTTCCTGTGCAAGTGTCCCAAGGACCATAGCATTGTTTGGATTCCTCCTTCCCAGGTCTGAGACAGCACCTCAGAAGGGTGAATTGGCGATCTGACCGCCCTCCCCCTCACAGCCGGTGCAGAAAGAACTGTGCTGGCTACCCTCTGAGGTCAGAAAAGCAACCTTGGAGGAGGAGTGAAGGGAGTGTTATGGTTGGCGGGGTGGGGAGGAGAGGAGACTGGAGAGGCCAGGATACAAGTTATCCGGAGCCTCCTCCAGCCTCTTTCCCTCCCCTTCTGAAGCACTCTTGCTAGAAGGGCTAAAAAGCCTGTCTAGCAAAATCTGCAGGGCAGGAGGACAAGGAGGTGAACATTGCCTCTGCTGCTCCTCCCATCCTGCATTGGATGCTTGGAAGCCTCCGAGTTCTGATCATCCATAGGATTGTGTCCTTTGTGTATAAAGTAACTTAGTATAGCTTCTCTCATTTTGTGGAGTTAGCTGATCTCCATGTAGGTTATTTCTTGCTTTCTGATTGTAGCCTGGATCTGCGTGGGCCTGATTTCAAATGGGAATGGTCTTGTTTGGTGACAGAGAATCTGTAAGCGCATACCTTATCTAGTAGGTCTTAGATAAACGGTTTTCTCTTGGCTTGACATGGGGCACATGCAGGCCTTGCCTCCATGTAGCAATTCTGCATGTATCAAGCCAATGAGGCAATGCACCCATGAGGAAGTGTAATATTACCACCAGACTAATATTGCTTAGATGTGGGTGCTTAGATATGTGGTGAAAACAAGTTTTTTCCATGTGGTAATCACAGCAGGCAAGGTTTTCCCCATCTCTTGTCATATCTACTGGCCACCACATAGGTACTACTTATGCTTTATGGTCCAAAATCACAGTCAGCAGGGAATCATGTGCACTATTTTTTCAATCACTTTTTCAATATGTACGCATACTAGGAACCATAGTGGTGGGAGAACAGTGAGTCAGCACTTGACACTCATAACATAAATTCCTGCCTTGCCCTTAAATCTTTGCCTGGGATTTCCAGGGAATAATATTTGCATTGGCTAGTAACCTCTGCAGCCCCCCCCCCCCCGCCCCACAACTTGCTGTTGTATATTTCCTCCAGTTGTATAATTGCATGGTAAAATATGGAGATATGAACTTGCTTCTGCTAACCTGGAGTATGCTGAATAAAGGTTTTAGCTGTTTTTATTGCCATTGCACTAGTAACTGGGATGCTGTTCAGCCCACACACCTGGCAGCTGGGTAGAAACAGACTTATGATCCAAAGGAACTCAGGGAACATAGAACAGCAGTAAGAGTTACCCTTTGCCACCACTTTGCTAAGATCAAAATGTAGGTTTTTTTGTTCGTTTGTTTTAAAAGAGAAGAGTAATTTAAAGCAAGGTTAGGTGATTATTTGATACCATCTGATAAGGGGAATATTCTCTAAGCAATGCAAACCTGTGTGAATCAGTTCACATATGCTGCTCTTAATCACAGCCATGGTACCCATGGAACTCTTCCCATTCATATCTGTATAACTTAAGAGAGCTGCCATTAAGGTCCAGGATGACTAGTTGCAACAAAGGACAAAGGCATTTGGCTCTGCCTTGACTGCCATTTTCTTGGTGTAAGGGTGGGATACAAATCCAATCCAATCCAAGAGAAGCCTAGAATCCTAGAATAGTAGGGTTGGAAGGGGCCTCTAAGACCATCAAGTTCAATCCCCTGCTCAGTGCAGGAAACCAAGTCAGAGCATCCCTGACAAGTGGCTGTCCAGATCCATTCTGAATGCCTCCAGCGTGGGAGAGCCCACCACCTCCCTAGGTAATTGGTTCCATTGTCCTATTGCTCTAATAGTCAGGAAGTTTTTCCTGATGTTCAGCCGGAATCTGGCTTCCTGTAACTTGAGCCATCATTCCATGTCCAATAAATGAAAAAAGAAAAAGAAAAAATATTTCACACTAAAAAATAAATAAATCAAGAATCTCTAATCTGCTCCTGCCCCCCCCCCCCAGCAGAATTCTGGGCTATGTTTGCTCTGAATACATCATGCAAATGTTCATATTCTCACATTTTGCATAATTTATTCTGTATCAGCTAAACATGGGTAGAGCCAAGAATTTACTATACAGTGCACTGAAGACTCACCTCTGCCCAGGGGTGCTGCCAGGGCTGCTCCTAGGGGGCAAAGTCCAGGGCCCTGCAGCCAAAGGGTCTCCCCGCCCCCCCAGGACACCCCTAGAGCAGCAGCAGATGAGGGACAATAAACTTCATTTTATTCCTGTTGTCATGATGGTGCTATAATTGCAGTGAATTTAACATGTAAAACTGCACATAAGCAGAGTTTGTTTGTTTGTTTTTTTAAAAAAAATCAGGACTGGCAAGCAGTTTTGTTGTTCTAATGTATTAAGAATGTAGAAGAAGTTCCAGTGGAGGCTGGTGGTTCTGATGTCAGTGGGGCATTAAATCCACTGTTTCAGTCAGAACTCTAAAGTTCTGTAAAGCACCTTGGATAGTTCCTGGATCTCCTGAAGAGACCCAGGGCTGTGGAAAATAGGTCTGGGGCCAGGGCCCCATACACCTAGGCCTAGCGTACGGGATATGTGAATGAATACAGCTACATCTCTGAAATCTCTTATAAAAATCAAATCATTCACATGTCGGTTATTCAAAACAAAACAGCATAGTATAGAATTCACTGAGATTCTTCGGCGATTCTTGGGCTTCTCTCCATTACATTTTATCACATTTAGATTGACAAACATCTGCCAGATTTTAGAGCTCCCTGCTGTAACGAGAACAGCATTCCAGAGAGAAAAGTTGAATTTCTAAACATTTCCTCTTCTGCTCAACTATTAAACATGAAAGATCCCTGTTTTCTATTACATCTTGTCATTCTGCTGAGGCAGTGATATTAAACTGGGAAGGAGCATAGGAGGGTCGGCCTAATTGCTTATTTCTATGCACAGGTTTTTTCCCCTAAAGACAGAAAGGGTGAAACACAAATAACCTGAAAGGCATTGGATTTGGGTTATATTTGAACCTAAGAAGAATGTTAGGATTAAGCCCAGGTGATACATGAAAAATACCTCTGTCATGTGAAGAAATCCCATTGCTCCAGCCACACAGAGGAAATAACATGTGAGCTGACTACTCCCCATACAAAGCTTCCCTGAAACAAAATCAGGCTGTTGCTTCATGTGGCACAGTATATTGTTGTGTATTCTGAGTGGTGGTATCATGGGTAGGGATCTTTCTTAGCACTTCCTCTGGATCCTTTAATAGGAGATACTTCTAGAATTGAACCTGGGACCTTCTATTCAACCTTTTTGGACTGAGAGAAATTGCATGGGATGCAATCAAGCATTGGTTCATCATCTTACCTTCCTAAAATGGCATTATTGCAGGAGAGGACTTAAAGCAGCCTTCCCCAACCTGGTGCATTGGACTACAACTTCCAGCATCCCCAGCCTGCTGGGACTTGGAATCCAACACATCTGGAGGGTATCAGGTGTTGTGGAAAGCTAATACACGAGGCTGTTATTTGGCTGTTAATCTGCTGTATCTACTTCCAATTTCATCGCAGAATTGAGATCTGAGCACTGCAAGAAGAGTGTTTCTCTTCCTGCATTTCTGCTACATGACCTCTAGGTGGCACTGTAGTATAGTGGAATAGCACAAATACACAAGTAGAAAAAAGTGGTTTCTTTTGTTTTTGCATTTAAGGGTGCAATCCTATTGAGGTAGTTGACAGCTTCCGAAGTTGGCAGCTGCTGAGTATCCAATGCAGGGAGGCTGTAGAACAGAAGTGATCCTTGCCTCCGTGCTCTGGCCGCCCTGCATTTTTAGCTAAGTGGCCGATTTTGACTGTCTAGCTGCGGATTCAGGGAGGGGGGAGGGGAGGAGGCTGCAGAGCAGATAGGAAAGTGAGTAATGCAGCTTCCGTGGTCTCCTCCCCTTCCCTCACCCTTTCTCCTGCCTCTGTGCTCTGTTTCTGAGCTCAGAGACATAACTGGTGCAGAGAGAACTGTGCTGGCTACAAGGGGGCAGGGCCGGGGGCAGAGAGTGAGGTTTCTGGAAACTGCATTTGGACCCCTGGCTCCGACCTCAGTTCCCAGAAACCAAAAAATCCTATGGCCCTCTAGACAGTATCTAGTGGCCATAGGATTGCTCCCCAAATGCTGCATTTTGCTTGCTCTATTTTTTTTTTTTTGCTGAAAGTGCTGTTTAGGCACAGAAGCAAAAATGGAGGGCCACGTCATCGTCTGAAGAACCCGTAAACAACCGGGAGTATGGAATGATGAGTGCACAATAAATGTCTCATGTAGGAAAGCCCTTAAAGTACTTGTGCCAGTATTGTAGGGCTTTTTAAAATGTTGCAGTAAGAAAACAACACTTTCTAGATAAGATACAGATGGCTATCATACTGTATGGCATTTCAAACCATATTAATGCTCAGGAATATGAACCAGGCTCAATTTCTAAAAGTATCTTCAAGTATCTTGATCTTCAAAGGATCAAGAGGAAGTACTAGGAAAGATCTCTGCCCAAACCATCTGCTCTCCTATGAACCTACTTGAAGTTCTATGAAGATCTTTAGTGGAGCCTTTCCTCTGGTTGTCCCCACTTTCAGAAATGCAATGGGTGGCTATCTGGGATAGGACCTAGTTTTTCAGTCTCAATGCTGTCTTTTGTTTAGCAGTTTTGAATTATGGACTGTTTTGATATTTTATTTTTATTGTTTGATTTGTAAGCTGCTTTTGAAACCTTGTGACCAAAAGATAGAATAGATTAAATTAAACCAATTAAATAAATACATTTAAAAATTGTTTTAGGCAGCAATTCTATGGTCCCTGGGTGAGCATAGGATTGTTTGGAGTTCCTCTTCCAAGATCGGAGACAGCGCTCTGACCTCGGAAGGGAGAGTCAGAGATCCACCCCCCTCCCCTGCCCCCTCACAGCTGGCATGGGAAGAACCATGTTGGCTTCCCTCCAAGGGCAGAAAAGTGACCTTGAAGGAGGAGAAAAGGGGGAGTTCCAGTGGGTGGGGAGGGTAGGAGACTGAAGTAGCCAGGATATGAGTTAACCTGAGCCTCTTCCAGCCTCCTTCCCTCCTCCTCCAACGTGTCAAAGGATGGGGAGGCGAAGATCGCCTCTGCTGCTCCTCCCACCCTGCATTGGATGATCAGATGGCTCCAAGTTTGGGTGCTTCCAATCACTGAGGGTGCAATCGATAGGAGTACGTCCTTAATTTTTAAAATTGTAAGCTGCATTTATTGGCAGATAGGTGGTATATAAGCAAATGGACAGACTGTGGTAGCTTCATACACCCCCAAATAGCTTTTGCATACCTTTCGTGGCCGGCAACTAAAATTACAGTTTCCTGAAACGATTGACCTTCCTGGATACTCAGCAGCCTCTTAATGCTTATTGGAAAAGTATTTTGAAGAGGCAGCATTGTGTCACAAACTGCAGAGGGATTTTTAGTGGGACTTTAGAAATACTGTTCCAGGAAATCTTGAAGAAAGAGAATTGTAACTCTCAAGTGATGCCACCAGTGGGAAAATTTAGTATGAACATCAGAAAGAATGGTAAACGCTGAGCTTGTTACAGCTCTGGAGTAATTTCCCAGAGAAGAAAATGAATCGTCCCGTTGCTCCAGATAGGTTTGACAAGACATTAGAAAGGGCCGGAAACAATCTTTCCACTGGCAAGGAACTAGGCAAACGGGCTTCCTTTCCTAATCACTAATCCTATTATCGCAAGTGATTTTGTCACCCAAAGGACATAAAAAGGCAACGCTCATGGTTAGCCATGAGACAATGATGCAGGGCTAGTTATATTAATTTCTGATAATTAACGATCTGAAAATCCTCTGGGGATTTTTAAAGGCTCCTGCATGAAAGGCAGCCGTTGTCTGACACAGTCCCATATTGAAAACTGTGGCACTCCAACTCTTTCAATGCGTCCTTGAGAATGTTACACAGACATTTTCGAGAGAGCCCTGCTAGTGAGAGGGTGAGACTCAGAAACATGGAAGAATTGTTACATGTGATTGGTGATGCTTGACTGAAAGTCCACAATTGCAAAAATAATTTGCACATTCCTATTCCACATAAACATATGTGGAATGGTGGCTTGTTCATCCACATCCTTCAATTTTCTGGAACATAGGAAGCTGCCTTATACTAGCTGAGACCATCCATCAAGCCCAGAATTGCCTATGCTGACAGGCAGTGGCTCTGCAGGGTTTCAGGCAGAGCGGAGGTCTTTCCTGTCACCTGACCCTTTTAAGTGGAGATGCCAGGGATCGAACCTGGAACCCTTTGCCTGCAAACATGTGCTGCACCACTGAGCTATGGCTCATTTAAGTAGCTGAACCTAATCAACATATGTGAACATCTGCCTTCCTCGGCAACACCTGGCCATTGTGCCCATCTCCTTTCTGTCCATTCTTCTGCACTCTGATTTCCTTTGTCTTTTCAGGCCCCAATTTGATGTGATTATAAGACATGCATGTCTGGATCTCCCACAACATTTATTTTTTTAAAGGCTGCATGCAGTCACTGACAGAGGGCAGGGTTAACTCTTTCCCCAGCTAGTATTTGCCCTGAGGGGGGGGGGACATTCAGGTACTCATATGGTGCCACTATGTTTATCCTAGGAGCAAACTGGAGCTCCAGAGGGAAGGGGGCTATTTGGAACAGAAAAATGGTGCAGGTGGAAAGGTTAAATCTAAACTTCTCTAGTACCACAGCCCCAGTCCAAATTGGGGACCCCAGTGGCAGCATTTCATTTAAAAGACTGGGGGATCCAATCACAGATATCCAATCATCTCGTCTATTTGCACCCACTGGGCAGTACCCAATGGTACTCCTACTCAGAGTAGACTCATGAAAGTGAATGGGCCTAGTCTGGGTAGGACTACCATTGGATACTGCCCTCAGACTCCTGCAATTGGCCTTCTCAGCATTCTTTTGGACTACTCCTGTGATTGATTGTCTCTAGATTCATCTTCAAATGGATCTTATTCCAAGTACAAGTTAACCATTTACAGTAAAATAAGGCTAAACTTTTCCATGCAACTTCTTCCTTGCTCTGCTGGCCAGGACTAGTGATAGTCCAACTTATCCTGTCAGAAATGGTCATTAGATCACCAGCTTACAAATCCAACATTACAAACCCTGACGGAAGTTCTGCTGTTTGGAGTTTTTGAAGTATTTATGTATGTTTGCACATGAATGTCACCAAAGTACAGCTTGGGAATGTGAGACGTGTAATATGGCTTTTGAAAAAAAATAAACCTGTGCCATCCAGTGCCCAGGCCTACATTTTTTACTTATCAGAGAAAAAAGTTTTTCTGTCTGATACTTCAGAGAAAAGTTGTCCACAAGCCATCTAGCTAGATCAGAAATGAAGCCCAACCATGAGTGAAAATGAAATGTTGAACAAGGGGTGAATACAAAAATCTATATGGCTTTTTCTTCACATGTGGTTGCATGGATCCACATCTAAACTTTTAAACTGATTGGTTCCTTTGGCAAAGATTAAAGGGTTAAAGTTAAATAATTCTGTGTGCATGTGCATTACAAACAATACATTTTCATTTCATTTGGAAAGTAAAGGGTTTCAGCAACCAATATCTGAGCATGTGCACAAATTTTGGATGCTTACTCATGCAAACCATATATAATCTTACAAAAATATACAACTTCACTGGATTGAAGTCTGGGCTTGGTGCACATTCAAGAATTATGTAACTACTAGATTTGACCTATGAACTGACTCATATTGAGTTTTAGTGACGTCCCTAACCATGATTAGCTGGAAACAATTCTGTGTGATTACATAGGCAGTCCTTCTTACAGGGATAATTTACTTTCCCAACATCTCCCCTTTCAAACTCATGACTTACAGTTTTTTCATATAATCAGGAAAACTAGTCACTCCAGGGCTGAGAGACAATGTACCCCTACCTCCCAATTCAAGTCCTTTCCCTCTTTCTGAGTCAAGATTGGAAACCAAGCTCTTAGTTTTTGGTAAAACATGGTTTCAGCCAGAAACGTCCCATTCAGCAAAGGCAATGCCCCAAAGTTAGCATTTCTAGACATGTGCTCATGAATCAATGGTTTCCTTTATCATCCTTTTGACATTCCTAACCTCATTTTCTACAAGACCATTTTAATGTGGATAATTTGGGACTGATGTGAATAGGGATGGCTGTTGTCACGAAATCTGGCCCTTTTTGGGCCCAACAGATCCCTATGGTGCTCCGGCTTGGCTTGCTTTTGAGAGCTGAGTGGTGGATCAGTTCCCAAAACTCAGGAACTTTGCCAGCCATTTTTAAATTTGCAATTTGCACAAAATTCTGAGTGTAAATATTTATGGAAATCTTGATTTATGCAAAATTGTGGCTGTAAATAGCACAATTTGCACAAAGTTGCAGGTGTAAATAGTCTAATTAGACTAATTAGACCATTTACGGCTGCAATTTTGCACAAATCATGATTTATGTAAATATGTATACCTGTGATTTCATGCAAATTGCAATTTGCACAAATTTTAAAAACCCCTGAAAAACCATGAGCTGGCCTGGCATGTTGTGTGATGAATCAGGGCAACTTGCACATGAGTGGGATGGAGTCTGGGGGGCTGAGGTGGTGAAAACTTACCGAGCCCCCAAATAGATTCCTCCAACATCCTTAGATGTGACATATTGAAAAGCCATCATTGTTGACAGTTTTTTATCCAGCAAGCTGAGGACCATTATCTGACATGAGCACATATGGTATGCCAGGCCTGGAAAAGATGGTTTTCCAATGCAAGTTAACATATTGTCAGATTTACTAACACAGACATTTCAGGTTTATGAGAATAATAATTTATGTCCAACAGGTAGTTTTTGTCAGAGTACATGACTATGTTAGATCCCATTTTGTACCTTCATTGCTTATCCACTGCCTAGGCTGGTACTTCTCTGTATGTGCAATTTTTTAAAGCTTTCTGCTCAGTATGAAGGTTTATCTGAAGCCATTATAGCAATCTTTGGTTTCCCATTCATATTTTACAATGCCCACATCCCCTGTATCCTCTAAAAATTCATTTGGAATTCCTTTGGGCACTATAAACCTAGGGTCTCTGAACAATACCCCATCACTTATAGATACTTTAAACTGAAAATATAGTTCAGTACATCTGAAAACATGGTGGTGATACCTTTGATTACTCTCAGCAGCCTGATGTCATTTTTTGTGGCTTCTGCAAATTCCTGTATTTCTTTGGATACTAAGCAGCTTTTCTCTATCAAGCTGACATGGATAATGCCAAATTTCTCATCATGTTTTCTGAAGGTACTGTCAAAAGCTCTGGATAATGTGTCTGCTACTACAGATCTTTTCCTGGCTTAAACTCAATAGTTAAGTCATATAGCTGAAGGTGGAAAACGAGTCTCTGTATTCTGTATTCTGTTTCCTAGCAATAGATACCACAGGCTTGTGGTCCGGTTCCACAACAACCAGCCTCCAATAGATGAACACATGCAACTTTTCCTTTTGAACTGTGCATATTGGTGCTTGGTTTCTGCAAGGCATATGCCACTGATCTCCAAAATTGATTGTATTCTTGGCATCATGCGCTCCAAGTCCTTCTCTTGTCCTTCACTTGACAATTTGATTTGTCATTTGTTATCAATATAAATTAGAACAGGAGCTGTTCCTTAGGCTTTCTACTTTCTTTGTCTATAGTGAATCTGATGTCTACTGCGCCTGATTTTTTAAACTGTGCTGGTTGTGCTGCCATGTTTGCCCTGAATTTTCCCACAAAGTTCACCATTCTTAATAACCTCTGTAGCCTCTCTCTTTTGATGCTGGCATATTTGAGATTGCAGGTATTTATTTATTTATTTGATTTATTAGCCACCCATCTGGCCAGCTACCCAGCCACTCTGGGCAGTGTACAATACTAATAACAAATTACGTAATCAGCTGAACAAAAAAACAAAAAACAAACCAACAAAAAACCTCAACATTGCTCTAAAAAACCCCCTAACCCACCCCAAATGCCCATTTGAACAGCCAGGTTTTTAAAGCCTAGAGGAAGCTCATCAAAGAGGGGGCATAGCGGAGGTCACTAGCGAGGGAATTCCACAGAGTCGGGGTCACCGGGTGAATGAATGGCTACGATGGGTTAATGACTGGCTACGAAGGTTGTGCTGATGAGAGCGATTTGGATTCTGGGACCACGGGCTATACTTTCTGGAAGATGGGCTGTTGGCAAGGGACAGGTTGCACCTCACAAAGGATGGGAAGAATGTGTTTGGCCACAGCATGAAGAACTTCATCAGGAGGGCTTTAAACTGAATCCTACTGGGAAGAGAGATGTAAAGTTGGGGGTAACAATGGACGTAGGTGCATGCATTGCAACGGAGAGAACAGCTTTAATAGCGCCCAATAATAGTCTTCGATGTCTATATATTAATGACCAGGGTATGGGAAACAAACAGAACAAACTTGAACTCTTAATACAGGAGGGAAATTATGACTTGATAGGTATAACTGAGACTTGGTGGGATGACTCTCATGACTGGAATACAGCAATTGAAGGATATAACTTGTTCAAAAAGAACAGGAGGAACAGAAAGGGAGGTGGGGTTGCACTGTATGTGAAAAATACATATCTCTGCACAGAAATACAGGAGGAGGAGCTTGGTAGCCCCATCGAGAGCATCTGGGTTGAAATAAATGGAGCAAAGAATAAAAGGAACCTGGTGGTCGGAGTCTACTACCGGCCACCCAATCAAGGAGAAGACGAGGATGAAACTTTTGAAAAACAAATAGCCAATGTTTTAAGGAAGCATGATGTAGTAATGGGGGACTTCAATTTCCCCGATATTTGTTGGGAGACAAATTCTGCAAAACATGGCCCCTCCAGGAAATTCCTGACTTGTGTGGCGGATAACTTCCTCCTACAGAAAGTAGAGGTAGGAACTAGAGGATCGGCTGTCCTTGACTTGATCCTAACCAACAGAGATGACTTAGTGGATAAAGTAGCAGTTACAGGAACTCTGGGGGAAAACGACCATGTTGTACTTGAGTTCTTGGTTCTAAGGGAAGCAAAAGCCGAGTGTAGTCAAACGCGTACCCTGGATTTTAGGAAAGCCAATTTTAATAAACTCAGAACAATGATCAGTAAGGCCCCATGGCAAGCGACGCTAACGCGAAGAGCAGTCCAAGATGGGTGGGAGCTTTTAAAAAAGGAAATTCTCAAGACACAATTACAAACAATTCCAACAAGAAGAAAAGGTGGAAAACAACAGAAGAAGCCAATGTGGCTTCACAAAAAGTTTAGGAATTATCTGAAAACAAAAAAGGACACATATAGTAAGTGGAAAGAAGGCCAAGTAACAAAGGAAGAGTACAGGCAGGTAGCACAGAATTGAAGGGATGGTGTCAGGAAGGCTAAAGCTGAGAACAAGCTGAGGTTAGCAAGGGATGCTAAAAACAACAAAAAGGCTTTCTTCAGCTACGTACATAGTAAAAGGCGGAGGAAAGAAATGGTTGTTCAGCTATTAAATGAGGATGGCAAAACGATAATAGATGACAAAGAAAAGGAAGAGGTGCTCAATTCCTACTTTGGCACAGTCTTCTCCCAAAAGAGAGTCTATGCCCCCACTGGCAAAGGCGAAGTACAGGCTGAAGGGGCAGGATTGCAGCTTGAGATCAATAGGCATATGGTCAAGGAACACCTAATTCCTTTGAATGAGTTCAAATCTCCATGGCCAGATGAACTGGAGCGCTGGGCAGAAAACAACAGAATGACATTTAATAGGAATAAATGCCAAGTTCTGCACCCAGGAAAAAGAAACCAAATGCACAGTTACAGGATGGGGGATATGTGGCTCAACAACACTACAAGCGAGAAGGATCTTGGAATTGTTGTCGATCACAAGCTGAATATGAGCCAACAATGTGATGTGGCTGCACAAAAGGCAAATGCTATTTTGGGCTGCATTAATAGAGGCATACTTCCACTTTGAGCTAGTTTGCTCATCAGGATATCATGGGGCACTTTGTCAAAAGCTTTGCTGAAGTTGAGGTATACTATCCACAACATTCCCATAGTCCACAAGAGAGGTTACCTGATAAAAAAATAAGGTTCTTCCTTATTTTCTAGGGCAAGTATGGCAAACTTTATTTTCTATAACAGGCCATTAACCCATGGGGGAAAATTCAACTGGGTATAACACATGAGTAAAGGCATCTTAATTTAGTTTTGTATTTTTAATAAGAGAGGGAAATATAAACTATTCAACTTATCTGGGAGAAAGTCCCATTAAACCCAATGGGACTTACTTCTGAGTAGATGAAGAATTGTGCTTTTATGGCTGCAATCCTATACAACTTATTGGGAGTAATTGAACTCAGTGGGGCTAACATCTGAGTAGACATGTATGGGGTTACCATGTCAGCATATCAACAATATAAACTTTATATTATAAATAGAAGCATAATGTCTGAATAAGCTCAGATGCATATCTACATAATTTACACCCCGATAATCCTAAGCATGCTATTTGGAAGATAGTCCTGCTGACCTCAGTGGGACTGTCTTTTGCAGAGTATGCTTTGGATTCCAACCTTAAATGTGGAATTTACAGGTAATCTTTTTTGAGCCATCCCACCCTCTGCCTCCTCCAAGAAAACAAGCAGGATGAAAAGCACAAATAAACCAACCAACCAACCAACCAACCAACCACATCTCTTTATTTCCAGTACTTATAAGACCGGGGGGGATGAGCTGAGACCAGAAAATAAGCGAATAACTGCCCAGATTGCTTTGGCTATTGGGTGGTATAGAAATGTAATAAATAAATAAAATAAGCAAATTTGCGAGTTTGGAAGGAGTTAGAGAAAACACTCTTGCTCTTTCCTTTGTGCTTCCAAATGGGGTGTGCAGCTTGGAAAGAGTCCCAAAATTGCTCAGTGGAGCAACAGCGCCTTGCAGAAGCTCTCGGCATGCCTTATCTTTGCCCCGGTTGAGTGGCTGCAAGGTCTGGAAAGCACACTCCGAGGCTGGCCCTGTCTCTTTGTGTCTGCGTGGCATCCAGCTCCCGCTCACCAGGTGAGAACAAGACAGAAGGAATGCAGGTCAGTCCCAGGGCAAAGGTGAGCTGGAGCAGTGGGAGCAATCTGCAACTTGCCACCACTGCAGCCTGCTCACAGATGCATTGCTTTCTCTGCTTTCTCCTGGTTGCATGCAGCGGCCAGGTCAGTGGAGGCTGGTGGCTCCAATTCAGTGGGCCAGTGAATCCACTCTGGGTTGCAGTCAAAACCAGTCGGAACCCTAAAGGAGCTATCCAAGGTGCTTCCAGGGGCCAGCAGGGACTGTAGCAGGGTCCAGTGGAGGCCTGACATTGTCTACCACAGATGTAGAGGCTGCAGTCACAATCTAGATTAGCTACCCATGCCTGCTATTTGCTGGGGCTGAAGCGTACATTCACTCCAATAGGAACTTTCCCCCCAGTCAAGTAGCAGAGGTGCATGGGGGAGAATTCACAGTGGGACCTCAGTGGAAGGGAAAGCGTTAAAGGCCCCTGCCCTGATGCCACACTCCCAATCCACATCTCCCCGCCCCTGCTCCATGCCTGCAATTTACTTTTAAAAGGCCATGCACGTGGTTGTTAGTTCCATGGATGGTGTCTCATATAGCTTGGCCTACAGAGAACTATAAAGTGGCACAGCAGAGGAGTAACCAGGCAGGCAGACCGGACTTAGGTCCAGCCCATAACAGCCACAGCAATAGCGGTGACACTGATCTGCTTCTGAACACACCAAAGGGAACTTGAAATAGGGATTTACGAAACCTCCCTTACCTGGCTCCACCGGATTCCGCTGTGGGGGGAGGCGCTCCATCCCTCCCCCCAGAATCCTGGCCGGCCGGCTCTGCGGGGATTCTGCGGAGCCGCCGGCCAGCTCCGCTAGCAACTGGACATCTGGCTGCTGGCTAGCAGGGACGCAAATAGTGGCAGCTGTAGCCACCGCCGTTTGCGTCCCTGAATTCAGTCGTGATAGGCTATGTAGCCTCTCATGTCTGGGTTAAAAAAAAAAAAAAAGCGTATGCAAATGTATGCTTTTTAATAAGGAATGCAAAAAGGAATTTGCATTCCTTATTTTTGGCCATCTTAGTCTACATAAATATTTACGTAGACTAAGACGAAGACAAGAAAGGGGAATGCAAATAGTGTAGCGGACGCTATTTGCGTTCCCCTTTATTTTCACCGTCTTACTCTACGTAAATATTTACGTAGACTAAGACGGCGAAAATAAGGGGGAACGCAAATAGCGTCCACTATGCTATTTGCATTCCCCTTTATTTTCGCTGTCTTAGTCTACGTAAATATTTACGTAGACTAAGACGGCCAAATAAGGAACGCAAATGGTGGCGGCCGTAGCCACCGCCATTTGCGTATGTGTTTTTTTTTTAAAAAAAACCCAGACGTGATAGGCTACATACGTCTTTACATAGCCTATCACGAATGGGGGGTGTGTGAAAAAAAAACAGACTGCAAATGGTGGCGGCGGTGGAGGCAGCCAGTCAGAACACCAGCCGCCGCTGCCTCCGAAGCCGCCGCTGGAGCCGCCGCCATCTGGAACATTCGCCCCAGGTAAGTCTTGTCCGGGGGGGGGATCCGCGGGGGGGTGGGGGGTGGCAGGCCATTCCGCCACAGAGTTCGGGGGGCCAAATGCACTGGCATTCAGCCTCACCGAGATCCATGGCGGAAATCTCTGACATCCCTAACTTGAAAACAGAGGAAGAACCAGCACAGACCAAGTGAAACACAGCTCTCCAACTTTTATAGATACCATATTCTTATTTGCCACTATCATTAGAGGGTTCTTGGTGGGATGATGTGGATGGAATATCTATCAGATTTTCAACACAGTTCTGAAGACTCTGGTAAAACTAGGATGTCCATCACTGGGAAATCTGGCCCTTTTTTAAGCTAGCTGGATTTCCATGGCTCCCCCAACTCAGCTTGCATTTGCGACCCAAAAACATTTAAACAGCAAGTCACACAAATTACAGCTGCAGTTTGCATAATTTATGCAAATATTGGCTGCAATTTATGCAAATGACACAATTTACAGCTAGAATTTGCACAAATTATGCAATGTATGGCCAAATTTTGTGCAAATTATGTGCGGCTGCAATTTTTGCAAATTGCTATTTATGTAAACAACAACAACCCCCAAACCATGAACTGGCCCGACTCGATGTAGATTGAGTTGGGCCAGCTCGCGGGAAGTTCGGGAGGCCAACCTGATGAAGGCTCAGCGAGCTCCACCCCCCCAGACAGATTCCTCCAATATCCCTAGGTAAAATGTATAGCTTTCCAATCTGTCAGTTTCACTGCTCTCTCCCTCACTGTAGCTAGGGATGTATGGACTATGTAAAATCCGTTTTGTCTGTGTCTCATGGGTTGTCAGGCACCTTTTGTTCTGTCATCTGCCCATCCACAGAATTGGATTTTTTTGTTTCCAAATTTGCACAAATTGGCACATGTGAAAATGCACAAATTCCCACAAAATGTGTATTTTCACGCTTTAGCCTATGGAGGAAATGCACATTTTTGGCCACTTTTTTTCATTTCATGTATTTTTCTATGATGAAATTCAGAAAAGTTAGAAAACTGGTCTCCAAGTCTGTGGAATCTGCCCGACAGGGGAAAAACTGGTCTGCTGTGGAATCCATGGGTCAGATTCCTTAAAATCGGAACTCATTTGGTTCCGTTGTGGATTTCTCTGGCATCTCTACCTGTAACATTTCTATGGCCTTTACAGGGTGTTCCAAGGCTCTAACTCAAAAGCATATTTTCCAAATGAAATGAATGAATTATTAATGGAAAATCTATTTGGAGCTCATTTGTTTGTCAAATGAATGAAAAGAATGGGGCTGGTTCATTTAGTTTTCCTTTCCTTTCTAAAACAAATGCACACCCCTAGTTCATAGACTCATCTCTACAATGAGCCAAGATTGTTCAAAGGATCTTAGGGATGGTGTCCTAAAAAATATTAATGGTAACATTCATCAGCTGTGAGGGTTAGATGCGCAACATTACTGTTTCATGACTACAGTTGTATGCTCCCTGTAATACTGTACATAAGTCTTTCACATCCTCATAATAAACACATTCTTCTAGAATTGCCATTGATGAAAGAAGGTCTTCTTTTTCATTTAAATCATACAATCAATGTCTCAAAGGTGAAAGAGCTGGCAGTGGTCAGTTGTGCTCATACCTGGCCCCAATTCTGGTTAAAGAAATAATAGCAATAATAATAATAATAATAATAATAATAATAATAATAATAAAAAGCCCACGAACACAGATGGGATCCATATGGAGGAGTCCTGCTTCTTCTGATTCTCTTAAGGTCTAGCTTTTTTGTATGTTTTTAGCAATGTCTCCCCAAGAGCATTTCAGTTCTGTTGGCACTTTATATAGCAGAATTAATAATGACATTCTCTTGGCATGCATCCAGTCGTGCAAGTTTATGGAGTAATTTTGTAATAGAGCTGTGAGAGTTTAGTGGGAAAAAAATTACCAGCAGGTGAACAAGCTGTCCACCTCATTCTTCCAAAAATTAAAAAAAGGAAAGGAAAAGAAAAAAAGAACCCCAACCCACACATCTCCAACTTAGCAAGCTTGGAAAGAATCGTACCCCTAAGAGCGAGACTATTTGAAAGAGGCAGGTCAACAAAACTGCTCTCTCCCACTTCCAGCTGTGAAAATCATACCCATGTTTCCCATTCTGTGCTCCTTCTATTTATAAATCAAATGGCTGAGCTGACTTTGCCCTCTCTTTTCCAGCTGCATAGTCTCCGCCCCTGTTCCCTGTCATTCAAAGAAATGATTTAATGGACGTATCCCAAAGATCAGTCATCTCCTTCAAATGCCCTCCCTTGTCCAGCTGTGGTTTCCTGCTCCATCTCTCTTATAAGCCACGATGAATAAATTAAACTCCTACTCCTCCTCTTTTCCACCCAGCTGCAAATCCATACCCCTCCTTGCCGCTCTGGCCCACATTTTTAAGCTTCAGTTGGGGATGTGTGAATCAGCAAAACTTGGGCTCATTGAAGTTCTCTGAATTCCAGCTTGAAGCTCATTCCAACTTGTGTCCGTATCATATTGTGAACTTTTTTCATTTTGCATGAAAATTCATCTGTATTTTTGTGCATGTTTCCCCAAATGTATGCATCAATGGTGTGCATTTTTTAAATGCACACATCCTTCTCCCATTGATTAAGGCAGGGGTGTGTGCGCTTTTTGTGCACATATTTTAATTATACACATTTGTCGAACACATTGGTATTTTGTTCTGCGAATTGCATCGCAAATTCAGAAATTTCTGGATCTTGACCACAGATTACGTTCAGGTCTGCTTTCAGTTCTGGAAAGTTTGGATCGGGTAAGTTCTGATAAAAAACCAACTGAAACAAATTTCTCATACATCTCTAGAGCCAATAGATAGGTATGATTAAAGAGAGTGCTTTAAACATGGACCTTGGAGAGTGCTTTTGCTTCATGCTAAGTTATGCTTCTCTCTTGCAGTTGTTCTGAATGTTTTGGTAAGGTATCAGTCCATAATTGTCCATAACAAGCATCCAGGAACAATGTCAATGAGCAAAATGCTGCAATCTCCATCTAACCCAGTGTTGTCGACATTGACTGGCAGCAGCTCTCCAGAGTTTCAGGCAGGAGGTTTTCCTGCCCTACCTGGAGATGCTGAGGATCAAACTTGGGACCTTCTGCATACAAAGCATGTGGTCTGCCATTGAGCCATGGCCCCTCCTGGGGAGCTGTGGCTCAGTGCAACAGATGCAATGAACAGCATCCACTGAAACATGCTGCATTTGAGGTGATGGATAATATGAAAGCTGTGTGTGAGAGGGCTCATTTAGGGTGCAGTCTTAAGCACGTTTAGACAGAAAAAGTCCTACAACTCCCAGCATTCCCCAGCCAGCCATTTTTTTCTGTCTAAATGTACACAGGATTGTGCCTAGGGATGTATGGTTTGTGTAAAACCCATTCCGTCTGTGTTTTGCGGATTGTCAGGCAACTTTTGTTCCATTGTCCGCCCATTCACCGAAATGGATTTTTTGTTTCTGAATTTACACAAATTCGCAATCGTGCAAATACACACTTGTACAAATTTGCACGTGCAAAATGCACAAATTCCCCCAGGATGCGCATTATCATGTGTTAGTCTATGGGGGAAATGTGCATTTTTCACCAGGTTTTTAACATTTTGCATATTTTTCTATGACAAAAGTTGCACAAAAATTGGGAAAGTTAGAAAAACAGTCCGCATGTCCATGGAATCTGCCCAACAGGTGAAAGGCTAGTGCATTGCGGAATCTGTGGGTTGGCTTCATGAAAATCCAATCTCATTTGGTTCCATTGCGGATTTCTCTTACATCCCAAATTGCATCCTTACGCATGAAAGCTATCACTCGATGCTGCAGCTATTAAATGATAAACATGCATGCATAAATCAGCTTTCAGTAGTACTAGGAGGTGAGATTGTCTCAGGACCCTTCAGGGACTAACTCCAGACCAGGGGCTGGCCAAGCATCAGCAACTGGCAGTACCATGCCAGTGCCCTTCCTCTGTCCATGTACGTGGGACGAGATGGGGTGAGGCTGGGAGATGGCAGTGGCCTGTTAAGCTGCATTATAAGGGGTATCCATTGACCACAGAGTTGGGATACGTCTTCCCCAATTCTCAGTGTTAGGGTGCAGTTTTACAGGTCATGGTAGAAATTATTGTTTGCTCTGGGGCAACTAGAGCCACCTATACCATCAAGTTGTCTGTATTTTTAAGGAGCAATGCCATGGATTTCTTTGCTAGCTCTTGTCTCTGTTTTTTGACTGCATGAACCAAGTTGTTCCTAGAAGCTAACACTGCAGTTTCCCAGTGATACCTAGATTCTTGCCAAACATTGCTTTAAAGTATTCTTGATGCTGTTTTATGTCAAAAAGGAGCTTGTGAGGATACCCACAATAAATGTATTTATTACATTTCTTATCCTGCCCTTCCTTCATGGAGCTGAGGGCAGCACACATGGTTCTCTCCCCCTCCCTACTGTATCCCCACAAGATAGTTTAATCTCAGGTTAATCTGAGGCATAATGACCGGCCCAAGTTTACCCAGTGAGCTTCACGGTTGGTGAAGGATTTGAATTCAGGTCTTCCCAGGCCTAGCTCCACACTCTGAATTCTATACCACACTGGCTCTCTAGTTGTAATTTCCCCCCCCACAAGGGTAGCCATTTTAGTCTGTTGCAGCAAACACAACAAAGAGTCTTGTGTGAACTTAACAATTAACACATTTATTTAGTCATAAGCTTTTGTGGACACTGCCCACTTCGCCAGGTGCATGAAATGTTGACCTCAAATCGGCAGATCTATATTCACATGCTGGGGTGGGGATGGGGACATATAAACTGTTGTGAGATGGAACTGAAATGCAAAAAAAGAAGTGCGGACAATGATTATTACCTTAACGGTTGCCAGTCACAAAATGTTGTGGGGTGATAACACAGATATCATTAGTTGCAAATTGCCTAGTTATAGGAACTATAGAAGAACCATCATTTTACCATTCTATGTATGTAGAATTGCTTGATATGCTTAGGCCCCTTCAACTATGTCAGAAGCCTTTTTGTCACAAGACAGAACAGTCTCCAAATGGTTTGTAAGAGAACAGATTAATCTGGTCAATGAATATTCCCTGCATGCAAAGTGCATTTTACAACTGTCATCATGTGTGCTTTGGCTGTCGTCCCTAGGGATGTACGAAAATCACTTACCTTTCGGGGACATCCCAAATAATTAGGATGCTTCCTGCCCTTCTCAATATAGTGAAAATACTTTGGACTACTGTATATTAAGCATCAAGGTCTACTTGGTTTCCATTGACTAAATATGTTGCATAATTGGATTCTAGTGAAGAATACAATTCAGCAAGCCAACAATAGATTTGTTGTTCAACTGAGTTGGAATGGTAGCCTCTTTTTTTTTTTTTTTTTTTGCCTCAGAAGAGGAATGAGGAATATTCAGGGAACTGAAAAGTCCCATTCCTTGAATTCTTATCTATTTCTCTAAGAAGTGTCTGAGGGGTAATAGACACAATCCTTCTTTGTGTGGCCAACTATGGTATTACACATATGGCAAAAATGATTTATTAATTATGTACATATCCCACTTTTTCTTCAGGGTGCTCAACATGGTTCTCCACCCCAACCCCCAGTCCCAGGGCCCAGTCAGCGTTGTGTCTGAGTGCGGCTTGAGACCCAAGTCCCCATGGTCTTTGTTCAGTACTCTAGTCTAACTGATATACCATGCTGGTGTGCCAGGTTATTTGAATCACTCAGCATAAGCACGTTGAAATCCGGGGCAACACTGACAACCTGCCTAGTATGGATGGAGTGATATCATATCAAATCACTATTTTCGTTTATGGTGGCCAATTTAGATGACCCATTCAAGTATATGCATGGGGAAATCCAGGCTGAAAATAAAAGGGTGTTTTGTGCATCCAAGAGTTGCATTTCTGCAATCAAATGCAAATTTGCAATGGATGTGGGGGCAGGCCTCTCTGTACTGTCATGCATGTTATTCTTGCCATGGGGAGGCATCTCCTTGGTGAGTTCTCAACCTTCTCAGCATAAAGTTTAAACCCACTTACCATGTGGAATGCAACAATCACGCCCTGACACAATCCAGTGGCAGGCCCTGGCAATGTAGAGTGAGGGCTAGCACATTCACCACATCATCTCTCTCCTTTCCATAGTAACAGTTTGTAAACATTATGGCAGGAAGCTGCAGAACTGCCCTTGCATGGATGCCAGTGATCACCCCTGCTCTGGTTGGATGGTGCAGTTGCACATTGCTCCAGGTTTGCCCTTTTGAAATGAAAGCAAAACAAGAGCTGAAAAGGCACAAGAAGCCATAAGGGAGAAGGGGATTGCAGGGCACCCTATGGGCAACTAAAATACCAAAGGGAGAAGAAAGCAGATGGAAAGACATCCATGCTTGTGTTTAGGGCTGTGATGGTGCTCACTGATGGGATGAAGCTGACTGATCACTCTGTTTGGAATTCCATAAATGTTGGATAAATTATAGGAATGCTGGTAGTAATGGTTTCAGAAAGCAGCAGATTTTTCTTCTGCCTCAGCCAATCCCCTTAGGTGCAAGGGTGGCCGACTTTATCAGGCCCCTGGTGATAAAGTGGCATTTTAGTCAAGGTATGGCAAACACGTGTTTGCAGTTTCCCTTGTAAGGGCAGGAAGCAATCAGTCACAGACAATCATTGTATTACTGTCTTGTGCACCTTCTAAAAAGGTAAAGAAGCCACTGCCAACTTGACTCTTGTGACATAAGAACATAAGAAAAGGCATGCTGGATCAGAACAAGGGTCCCTCTGGTCCAGTATTCTGTTCATCCAGGGGCCATGGGAAACCCACCAGCAGGACATGAGTGCAACAGCACCTTCCTTGTAAGGTTATGGAAGGACAGTTTTCCTCAGGCCCCAAGCATTCCCCCTCCATCAGTGACCTCATATCATCCAAGGACCCCTGCTCTGTGTACTTATGCTATGTCCATAAGAGGGTGCACGCCCTCCCTGAAAAGATGGCCATTCCTTTCTCAGAGGAGTATTGGCTCTTGATATTCTGTCAAAGCACAAGTGCAACACAGCAGAAAAGTTGGGGGAAATGGATGAATAGCAGCAACATCCCTGCTCATGTATGAACAATTAAAATATGAATGAATGGGGACATTGAAATGTACTTAATAACCCAGGACAGTGACTGCTGAGTTAATTACAAAAAACAAATATCCCAGTACAGATTTCAGAGTTTGTGACTGACATTATGAATAGTAAATTTGATTGGCAGGCTTGGTCATGTTATCCTCTAAACTAATGGCATCTGCTATCCAGACCACAGGCTATTGCTCAGGATTTTTATTTTTTTTTAGAATTTTACAAGCAAATTTCGATTTTAGCAATTGAAATTTATATTTTGAAAGGTTAGGAAATTTTGAATGCTGGGAGTGCAGTTCCTTTACTCTCCATCAGGTGGCAGCAAAGCCTGCAAAAACTCGGTGGGAGACAGATCCCTCCTTCTTCCTTCTCATTGTTTCATGTCAGAAGGTTGTGCTAACATTGGGCTGGAGGAATCAGGGGTTGAAAAGGACTGAGTTCTAGGAGGCAGGCAGAGATGGGATGGGAAAGAAAAAGGATGGCTTCTTTATCTCCATAGTAAAAAAGTTAAAAGCTACCAAGTTGTGAGCATTCTGGTCCACACAGATAAACCAGGTTAGTAGGAACAATTGCTTTATGTCATCTTAGGCAGAAAGATCTTAAGCACACCTACTTGGCTGTAAGCTCTCTTAAAGTCAACCGAATGCATGTCCAAAGAAATAGATTTAAGCTGGAGATCCATAGATGACATTTAAGGTCCCCAATTTTTGAAGCTTCTTTAAGATTCACGTAGTCCTCAAATAGACAGTCTGTTCCAAACACCCATTATCACAGAGTGCCCAGAGTTGAGTTGCCTTAATCCTTTTGAGGCTCCAATCCTGTACATACTTATGTGAGTGTAAATCCCATTGGGCTTAATAGGACTTAGTTCTGAGCAGATGTGCATAGGATTGGGCTGTAAAGTCAGCAAAACTGAGAGCTTGCTTATGTGCAAGCACTCTGGCTAAACTGGTTAGATGGCTGTAGCCCTTCAGTGAAATGAAACATTTGCCTTTATTTGTTGAAAGACTGAAGTTTGATTGCACCAGCAAATAATTTTTTTAGGATGGGCCATGCCAGCTGCACCAGTGAAATCTCATGAGGAGTTTTGCAGTAGCGTTATTTTAAAACATGACTTTAAAAAAAATGTGAAAGGTAAATTAATATATAAGAGGCTATTTTTGTAATGATTCCCCCAAATTTTCCATTTTTTAAATAGAAAAACTAAAACCTCCAATGAAAAAAAAATGCTGAATTTCCCCCCTTTCCTATACTGTCATATCTCTAGTTCCTCCTCTTTACTGATGGGCCCACCTAGGTATCAGATTTTGGTCTTTAAGAGTTGGCAGCCCCATGACAGCATGAGCTCCTGCTCCATGATATCACAAGACCTACCCTATGACATCAGTAAACCCCGCCCCGTAAGAGATGGCTTTGGGGTGCTAAAGGACCTGGAAAGTGACCCTAATTATAGGAAAGGGACTTCCTAAGATATGGCGGGGACACGCTAAAAATATCTAGTAGATTGGAAGACAATAACAAAAACTTAAAGAGGAGTAAGTATACGTATATTATATTCATACACATACACAGCAAGGTTCCCTGAGGTGCTACCATTGTGGTGGTTGAAAAAGAACTGAGTGGGAATCATAGAATTCCCACTCCATAGTGGGAATTCTATGATTCCACAGAATTCCCCACCATAGGTTGGAAGGGGCCTAAAAGACCATCAAGTCCAACCCCCTGCTCAATGCAGGAATCCAAGTCAAAGCATCTCTGACAGATGGCTGTCCAGTTTTGTCTTGACTGCCTCCAGCGTGGGAGAGCCCACCACCTCCCTAGGGAATTGGTTCCATTGTCGTATTGCCCGAATAGTCAGGAAATCAGGGAAGAGGGAGCCATGCTGTGGGGGGGGGGATCCCCACAAATTTTAGCCTAGCTTTCAGAGTTTCCCAAACAGAGCCCAGAACAGGTGCAGAACCCATATATAGGACACACAGAGACCACAAAGAAGAACACTTAAAACAAAATTATCATGAAACTATTTGTATTGCTTACTTGGCCCCCTGTATTTACAATGGATATATTTGGGGGATTTTTACCTGCAAAGAAAAGATAGACATAGAAGTTTTGATTCTTTGTGAACAGGGGCAGACCTTCTTCAGTGATTTCATGTTTTTAAACAATTGTCAATTGCCTTGGGTCCTCCTTGACAGAAAGGCAATGAATAACGTATCTAAATCAATATAGAATGTACAAATAACAGTGCTTTTTCAGATAATATTGAACTGGCTGCTAGTACTTTTTTTAAGCCTGAGCATTCTTAGTTTGGGACTTCAGTATGTAGAGAGAAGATTTGAGGCATTGGGGAAGATTTAGTTCTTAAAACAAACCTATTGCTTGTTAAATCAGTCTATTTCCTAAGGGACACAGCTACTAGTCTGTCTTCTAAAAGAATGTATTAGCAGCAGATGTTTTCTCAGTAGTATTATGGGAAACATTTTTGCTGTGCAAACAGACACACTTCTCTGGATTTGGTACAGTTTGCTTTGCTCTGTTTATGGGGTATGGTCTCTATCCACAGAAGGTTTGATAACAACCCACAGAAGACAATGCTGTTGCTGTCGGTTGTATAAGGGAAACCTGACTCCTATCTTGTGGCCACATTATTCCACTGAAAGCAAAGCACAGTCGATGTCTCCAGTCTCTGTTATGCCCTCTACACAATTGGGTTATCTGGAAAGAGAAGATGGGGGTGGGGAACATGGAAGCGTGAGATCCATGCAGGGCCGCCTTTCCACAGCACTCTTTTTGTTCCTTGTTTCAATGCTGCAGTTAGGGACGGACCTCAGGACCGAAGTCTAGAGTCCCCCAGCTCAGTCCCCCCTAAGGACCCCCCCAAAGGACCACCTAGACAGTGAGGGGTGAAGGCAACAGCAGCAAACAGGACTGGCGCAGCAGCTGGGCCAGCGTGGGACTGCCAGGGCCCACTGGAGCTGACTCTGCTCCACCCAGTACCCTTTCTTCTTAAGAAACAAACCAAAAACCACCACCCAAAAACATTTTTTTAGTCAGGGGGCAGCCAGCCATGCATGTGCATGTTCACAGATGCTCAACTGATTATTTTTACTTGAAAAAATTTCCTTTTCTACAACAAGGGTGGTGCTTCTTCCCAAGTCCAAGTGTTTAGCATCAGGGCAGCAAAAGCAAACTCCATTTTATTCCTCTAGTAACAATGCTGCAATGCTTTAAGTGACTTAAAATTGTGAAACTGCACATGGTTGGAGTATACCTTTTTTACACAGGGTTAGCAAATCGTTTGTTTGTTTGCTTGCTCTAATATATCAGGAATGAAGAAGCATGTATAAAACATGGAAAGGCAAGCGGGGGAGGAAGAAGAGAAATGTTAGCTGTGCGCTTCACAGTAGTACACATGGCCATCTAAAGTCCCCCCACCCCACCCCGTGAGACCATCAAGTCTGGGGTCTACGTTTACCTAGCTGTACCACTGCCTTGCTCAGTGGGGGCTGGGGGCTCCAATTTTGGTGGGGCTATAAATCCATTCTGGTTTTCGGTCAGAACAAGCCAGAACTCTAAAGGAGCTATCAAAACTGCTGAACCCTATCCCCCAAATGGGTTCAGCACTTCTGATAGCTCCTTTGGAGTTCTGGCTGGTTCTGACTGAAACCCAGAATGGATGCACAGCCCCACCAAAATTGGAGCCCCCAGCCTTCACTGGCCTTGTTTCATATGAAGCTGTCTTATACTGCGCCCGCTCAGTGATCCATCTAGCCCAGTATTGTCTGCTCTCATTGGCTGCAGCTTCCTAGGGTCTCAGGCAGAGGTCTTTTGCATCCTCCACTACCTGATCCTCCTAAGTGGAAATAATGGGGTGTGAGCCTCAGGCTTTCTGCATGCTTTGCTTGCACTCTCCCACTGAGCTGTGACCCCTCTGCAGTCTTGTTTGTTCAGATATCCAAGCTACCAAGACTTGCTTTCCTAAAGAAATTAGCTAAATATATAGCTGAGTGTGGCATCTGGTCTCACAAGGAGTTAAACTATGGAGTTTGCTATCACAAAATATAGTGATGGCCACCAACTTGAATGGCTTTGAAAGGGGTTTAGACAGACCCATGGTGGCTATCAATGGCTACTAGACACTGCCTCCAATATCAGAGGCAGTGTGCCCCTCAGTACCTGTTGCTGGGGATGGGGGTGTACAATAATTTAGCTTCTGTTTGCAAATCATGCAAATATGTCCCGTTCACAACCCTGAACATGAACATAAGGAAGAGTGCTTTTTTTTTTTTTAATAAATGTTTGCACATTCCCGAATTTGTGGTCACATTAGAAAAATGTGTATTTTAAAAAAATGTGCACTTTGGAATGCACTTTTTAAAAATGCATTTTCACGGTTTAGTCGATGGGGGGAAAGTGTGCACTTTTGAAAAAAAATGCACTTTCCCCATTTGAACAAGCCAGAAAACAGTTCAAGAATGAAAATGGGAGTGAGCCAAAACAAGGTTCAAAGTGATTTTTGGAGAATTTAGACAAGCTGAACAATCACTGGTTCGTTCATCCCTAGTTGGGAAACACAAGTGGGACGGTGCTGTTGTGCTTATGTCCTGCTTGTGGTCTTCCCATGGGCATCTGGCTGGCCACTGTGGGAACAGAATGCTGGACGAGATAGGCCTGTAGTCTGATCCAGCACAGCTCTTCTTGTCATGCCTCCCAACCCTTGGGACCCCCTTGTCACTTCACCATGGCTCCTTCCTGCACCTCCAGGATAATGTGAGATGCCCCAGTGCATGTGTTAAGAACCCCAGCTGCAGTTCTTCCCATGTCCTTGATTCCGGAAGGGCAGTACTGGTGTTGGGAGAAGGAGCCATAGAGTAACTTCAGTGCATAGTTCAACTTTGGAATTCACTACCACACGATGTAGTGACGGCCACCAATGTGGATAGCTTTAAAAGGGGACTGGACAAATTCATGGAGGAAAAGGCTATCAATGGCTACTAGTCCTGATGGATATATATTACCCTCCAGTATCAGAGGCAGTTTGTCTATGTACACCAGTTGCTGGAGAACATAACTAGGAGGGTGTTATTTCATTCATGTCCTACTTGTTCATTTCCCACAGGCATCTGGTCAGGCACTGAATGCTGGACTTGATGGACCCTTGGTCTGATCCAGCATAGCTCTTCTTATGTTCTTCACTCCACCCATGTTACCCAGGTGACCCAAAAAGGAAATGAGTTGCAGCAGTTCCTCGGCTGTCAGCATAATTTGAGAAGGGGGCTCAAGAGCCGCTGGAAAGAGTGAGGCATTTCTAAGTAACCATGTATCGGGTCGGTTTTAGTAGTATATTTTTAAATCTGCATCTTAAATACCTAGATTTTATTCCATGTGTGCTGTCACTTTTTGTTAAGATTTTGAGGGATGTATGCATCCCCACTTGAACCGCTTTATAGATGTCTTTGATGCCCTGATTTCTGCTCAAAGTCCCACGGTTATTACCACCCAGGTTTTAGATGGCTTCCTTACCATTTTTTTCCTGATACTGTTTTATCGGATCACTTTATTGTGAAGCTAATTTAAAGCTTGAAACCCAATCATGTGGTTTATTTGGGGAGGCATTAAGGGTAGTTGGTTTTGTTTTAATCTATGAACGTGGCTTCTTTCAGTAACTTCATAGCTGCATCAGCTTTGTTGACCGATATACCTGGTTTCTGTTAAACAATCAACTGGATTGTAAAAGGCATATCTGGGTATTATGTTAGACTTGAAATGCCACCAAGCCTTGTTTCTTCAAACCCCCAGCTACATGCAGTCTTTCAGTGATTTGAACATCTTTGAAATGGAGCTTAGAGAAGACATAAAAAGAGCTAGATTTACTGATAATTTCATATTTGGAAACATCTTTTCAGGCTATAAAGGGAAGAAGGTATAGCTGCCAAAATAAAATTTTAAGATGTTAAAAATGTTAAAACAGCTAGCTTTCCTACTCCTCAGAGAATAAACTGGTTAAAGCAGAAAGGATTTTGATTTTTTTTTTTTTTGCATATCTCCTTATCACCAGCTATAGATTTAAAAATAGTTATTTGTAAAGGAAATTCTTGTCTTTCTGCAAACACATCTGACTATGACTTCAGGAATTTAATCTCCCTTGCTATCAGTCTAGCCTTAAACAGTGAAAAACTATGCTGACACATTTCTAACCAGGATATTCTGATTTGCTTCCACTTTTACTATGCAATCTTTAAAAAAAAAAAAATTGAATGTTATCACTGACTCCGGTGGCTGCCAGAAAACTCCATGCCGCCGTTTCTGCCTTTGTGAACAAGCTGCATTCCAGTCCTCTATCTGTTCAGAGGAGAATTTATCAGATTTGTCTTGGATACCTACAGATGATAGACTTCATATTGGTACATGAAGTAGAGATGCTGGCAGCAATAGTACCAGATATGACAACACATGTACATGCATCAGTGCTGTCCAAACCTCTGTGGTAATTGTAAACCCCTTTTTCTTTTCTTTTCCTTTCTTTTCCAGATTGTTTTTTCCTGTTCTGGAACCAACCCAGTTTCACACAGTGGGCAGTATCCAACAGTCTCCCAGCACTAGCATTAATGACATTGTGCTAGCATAAACCAGCTCTTGTGCAATGTAGGTAGTACAATGAGGAAAAGCGGTGCTGGATTCTCTGTGGCAAATCCCATTGTGCTAATTACGTTGCACGATCATTGCTTTATGCTAGTGCAACATCATTAGCACTATCGCTGGGACACTGTTGGATGCTACCCTCTGAAACCCCTCTGGTCTTTTAGTACTGTGTGTTTTCTTTCATCAGGGCAGTTGGAAGCCACCACCTCCTCCTACGTGACAGCAAATCTGCCTTTCAGATATTGGCTCCCCCTCAACGACTCATGTCTGACGACTTGCTCTATCTGACAACATTTTGGATGGCCTTGAACATTTCATGATGTGTGACTCTACTCTGCAGTATAATTGCTTCTGTGCAAATGTATTTAGTTGTGCTTTTAGTGTTCTCTTTGATATATCATTTCCATTTACTATGGCTCAGCTTTTGAAAATTCCAATCTCTGCTTTCTGCCTTTTGTGAACACACTCCCCTTGTGCCAGGCTTGTTAGATCTACTGTGTGTTTTACTACACCTTCCAAAGCCAGGTGCAAAATATTAGCTCAGGCTGGATGGAGCCAGATATAAAACGGTGGTGCAAAGGCACAGCCAGTTACCTTCTAAACCCTATGAACCAGACACTGGGATGATCTGTGTACAGAAGGAGACATCATGGAAGGACTAAACTACACACTACATTAAACACATAGTGTGTAGCCAATCCTTTATTTTTTTGTTACTTTTGTGTAAGTGCCCAGGGTCCTGATTCAGATTGGGACCACTACACATGGTTATGAGTGTGAAACCTTCCCATCCAGCTGCTTTCCTCCCCCTAGATCCCTGCCTCCACACAGGGACTAAAGAAAGAGACCCCCCCTCCATTGGCACATATCCTAAAGTAAAAAACACACAGTTAGGATCAGTGACACACTATGCATTTAATATAGTGTGTAGTTAAGCCCCGAGGTTGCTACAGATCAGGGATTCTAACAGCCTAATTTAGAACAAAGTAGAACCCTTGAAATTAATGGCATGTAGATTAGCTATGTCCAATCTAAGCCCCATTGATTTCAATGGGTCTACTGTAAGACTAAATCTGGATCCAACCCCAGGGCAGCAACCAAGGGTCAGAGGGGCCAGCGGCAGGTGTGTATTTCACATCCAGAGAAGGTGTCAAGCCCAGAGCAGCAATCAAGGTTAGAAGCAGGACCTTCGGCAGTGTCCTGAGACACCAGAGACGGTTTGTCCAATTAAGGAACAAGTTCTGAGGGTGGCGCTGTAGAGGGTCCGGGAAAAAGAGATGGCTGACAAATGCTCAGGCAGGGTGGTACTGCAACCTAGAGGGTGCTCTTAATGCACAGCGCTCACTCTGCTGGGCTGGGCTTGCCATGGAAACTGAGCACTGGTGGCACAGGGAGTAAAGGGCTGGAGCAGAACAGGTGGGAGGCCTTAGTCAAGAACACCCCCCCGCCCAGTACCTTAAGCTAGGCTTGCCAACTTCTGGCTGAGTCAGGGATGTGTCAGTGGGTGAAACCAGGTGCATAGTTTGACAGGTTGGGGGAAGTACCAAGTAAGGTATTATTACATTTATATCCCACCTTTCTTTCATCATGGAACTCAAGGTAGCTACATGTGGTTCCCAGGTGGTCTTCCCTCCAAGCACTGACCAGACCCAGATCTGCTTAGCTTCAGCAAGGTGGTTGCCCATTTCCCAGTTTCATTTCAGATTTCTTGTCAGATATTTTGTTCAACAAATCAGATAGGAAAGTGTATGTATGGGCAGGTAAAATACTTGACAGCCAACTGTACTGACTGTTATGTTATTTCTGATACTACTGCAGAGACAAAAATACTAATCTCACCATGTTTCCCAATCTTTTCAGAACACACACCAAGATTCCCAGGCAATCCTACCCTTCAGCAGGTACTGTAGTGCCATGTTCCACATGCACAAGAACATGCCTTATCTTTGCATCTGCATCAGCAGCTTCATCCTATTTCAGGGAAACTCCATGGATCTATGATTTTTCTGGTTCCATTAAAAACACACACACTATTATGTCAGATTACCAGATTTATAAGATACTCTTATATTATCCAAGCCTCAAACTTTGAAAATATATATTCCCTGTGTGATCTAATAATTCTCAGATGTAAATTAATCTTTAAACTACTCTCAAGAAAGTCACCTTTGGAAAGCAAAGAAGCATGAGAAAATCTTAGCCCCAAAGTAATTTGGCATAATAAGATGCATTCCTGAAAGCTGGAGCTATAGAGTAATTTAGGATTGTGTGGCTCTTTCCAGTAAAGGAACTGCTACTCCCTGGTGCTGGATTGGAGAGTAAATGTGAATATTTTGCCTTCAGATATTGATGTCACAAATTAAGACAGAAAGAAAAATATCTGTAAGGTAAAAGAAACTGGCTACTTGCTACAATTTCCTGGCAGACCCATTGCTATATTGCTAGCTTAGATTGGCCTTCCCTTATCCAGTGCCCTCCAGATGCGTTGCATTTCATCTCCCATCGCCTCCTGCCTTGAGGAATGCTGGCCTGGACTGATGGAAGACCAACAATTACCCCTGGGAATGCATTTGAGTTCAAGAATGTCATGAATTCAAAGTCAGGGTCTCCTAGGAGATGCGCATTGGCCATGACCTAAAATGGCCATGGCTGTGGTGAAACTAGGGTTGCCTTCTCAAACCCTGGACATGAGATACTGCCCTTTGTATCTCCAGCTAAAACAGGAAAAAAACTGTCAGTCTAATGTTCTTCACAGCTCCTCTCGGCCATTTTCCCCATGGTCTTCCTATGTGTAGGGTGGCCATTTATGCATTATGCATTTAGAACTACTTAGTATGATTTCAGTAGAAATGAAATATAAAACGTCCCAATGGGGAAGACTGTGACCAGGTGATCTGTGTGCCTGTTTGGTCTTGTGTCGGGGGGCTAACTGCTTTGGGGCAACTCCAAAGACCCTTTATGGTATCTTTAAACTGGACTTGGAGTGGACAGCCCTTCAAACAGAGAGTGCTCTGGCAGCCTTACAAATAGAGGGCTATAAAGTAAGACACTTGGCCACCCTATTTTATTTATTTATTTATTTATTACATTTTAATACCACCCAATAGCCAAAGCTCTCTAGGTGGCTCAAAATATGTATTTATTTACCTTAGCAGTGTGCCTCCCCCTACCATGGCAAGGACGTCTCTGGTGTGCTGCAGAGCAGACAAAGGAGGGAGTCAGCTCACAGGACTGCCGAGGGGATGTGCAGGAACCATAGCTACCCTTTCTTCCACCAACTGGGAAGTTAAAGTCAAGGTCCACTGTCCAGAGTAAGAGGAGTGGCTGGAGCTTTTGCTTTCTTAGCCACAGGTGACTGTGTGTGTGTATGTGTGTGCGTGTGCGAGCGCTTGTGTGTTAATGGATGAAGATAGGAGCCATTCACCAAACTCTGTATACAAGGACTGTAGTTTGCCTACCTGACTATTAGCCCAGCTGATTAACAAAACTGTGAAGGGTTTGCTAACTCATAGCCATGGCTGGTGCAATCGAAGAGGCAGCTGCCTGGAGCATCAAAATTCAAGACAGAATGGGCTGCTGTGGAAAACATCAGAGGAAGCACAGTTGCCCCCATTCCCAGAAAGTTGGAGTCATGGGATCTGGGGCCGAAGGAAGATGTGTCCCCACCGCATGATTTTCCCAACTGAAAACCCATTCCCTCGCTCAATTCACTTGAGCAAAAGAAAGAGGTGCGATTAGGAAAATTGGTGAAGCAAGGTGAAGGGTGAAAATTGGTGAAGCAGATAACTCTCCCCTTGCCTCCACATCAGGTTTATAACAATGTGAGATGGAGGGGCGTACAATTGCTTTGGGCAGCAGTATGGCTTGAGACGGCCCTGGTCACAGCTATAACCATTAAGCCTTACTGCTCAAAGCAAGCACTACACAATGGCACATAGGGTAACCTGAATTAAAACAAAATACTCAGTTTAAACTGGTTTTGTGGATCTGACAGTATAATCTTAAATCCTTACTCTTAAACACATTGCAAAAAGATTGCTGGGATATAAACGTATGCTTCAGGTAATCTTACCCCCATTTTTTTCTTATTATTTGTAAACCAGCACTTTTAGAGCTGATAGGTTGTGTTGTCTATTTTTTAACAAGTCAAAAGTGACCATGTGCACAAAATGTCACTGTGACATATCTGCGAAAAAATTATTTATTTATGTATTTATTTATTACATTTATATACTGCCCAACAGCGGAGGCTCTCTGGGAAGTTCACAACAATTAAAACCAAAGCCCCCCGTATACTACACTCTGCATCCAAGGCCTCCGAAGGAGGCTTGGAGGGCGGCAACAAGGGAGAGGGCCTTTTCGGTGGTGCCTCCCCATTTATGGAATAGTCTCCCTGACGAGGCTGCTTGGCGCCAACATTGTCATCTTTCCAGTGCCAGGTTAAAACTGCCCTCTTCTCTCGGGCATTTGGCAAGATATAATGAGTCTCTTTATTGTCTCTGGCTGATTGTTTTAAATTGTTTTAGATATATGTTGTTGTTGTGTGTGTTATTTGTTTTATGCCATTATTTGAATGGTTTTTATATTTTATATAATGCATTTTAGGGAGCAATCTTATGTGTGTTAGTCAGTGGCTAGATAGCCATAGGATACGTCGGCTTCTGGGAACCGACCTCCCCCCACCCTGTGAGCCGCCTTGAAGGCAGTGCAGAATGGCCCTGCACTCCCCACTTGGAAGAGCCGCGCAGAGTGGTGAAAACAGGGCGTTCCTGGGGGCATTCTGGGGTGGGGAAGGCGGAAATGCTGGTACAACACATCCAACTTGTCGTCCGGCAGCTGCTTCCCCCGCTCTGCCTTCCCGTGGCTAGGCAGCCGAAATTGGCTGTCTAGCTGCAAATGCAGGGCAGCTGAAGCACGGAGGGGACAATCCCCTCTGCGCTCTGACTGCCCTGCATTGGATAGGTGGTCGCCTCCGAGTTTGGAGGCAGCCGCCTACCCTGCTAGGATTGTGCCCTTAATGTTTTTTAATTTTTGTGAACTGCCCAGAGAGCTTCGGCTATGGGGCAGTATAGAAATATAATGAATGAATGAATGAATGAAAAAATATGATGAAATCTAATCTAAGACTTTAAACATTTAAAAGCAGCATGGAAAACCAAAGTAAAACCCAACAGCAGTTACAGCCCAGGGAAAGCCTGGGTTGTAACTGGCATTTAGAGTCCCTCTCTATCCTAGACTCTCTGTCTGTCTTGCTTCTCTTTATGCCATTGGCTTGACTGCTTTGATGTCAGAGAGGGAGGTATAACAAAAGGAGGAGTGGAAAAATGATTGGCAGCAGGGCTGTGTGATAGATAGTAGGTGGAGTCAAAGTGAGTGAGTGACAGCTGAATAGTATCAGTTGAGAAAGTCAGCTGGAAGAGAGAGCTGTGAGGGAGATTAGAGGGGTGAGAGATGGACTAGTAAAAGGTTTTGGGGTAAGCTGTTAAAGAGGGGAGCTAGTTGTATATAGGAGATTAGATAGAACCATTATTTGTTATTCTTTAGTAAATGATTATGTGCTCTGGTTGTTATTTTTCATGAATCAATACATTTACTGATTTAAATTCATGAATGTGTTCTGGTCTGGTGGATTCTAGGATAACCTATCTCTCCCCCACCACCCAATAGGCTACCTATAATTTACACGTATAGAAAAGGAGAGTCTGACTGGTCTCCATACAGGGAGGCAGCAGTAGGGGCTGGAGTTCCGGAGGAGTAGTGATTCCATTCCGGGTTTTAGTTAGAACCAGACAGAGCTCTAAAGGTGTTATCCATGGTGCTGAAACCTATCCCCAAAATGGGTCTAGCACCTTTGATAGCACCTTTAGAGTTTTGGCTGGTTCTAACTAAAACCTGGAATGGAATCACCGCCCCTCCAAAACTGGAGCCACCAGTCCCCCCTGGGTGGCAGTAATTTATTTTGGGGTTGGTTAGGGGACGTCTGGGCTTGCGGAGCAGGCCGGGATTCTTACCTAGGGACCTCTATGGGCCAGGACCTTGTAAGAGACACCTGCAACATCACAGTGGATCTTTAAGATCAGACAGCGGATAGGGTGAATCTTACAATTTGAATGCCAAGGTCTATGAGCATTTTGTGTGTGAAATCATTGCCTGGATACCAGGGCTTCCAAATGGTACCTTAATGGTTAGTTAACTGATGGAAGAGCTGTTTGATTAAAAAAACCCCACAAGATCAAAAAGAGCTGCTGTTTGTGTGTGTGTGTGTATCACGCAACAAAAGTGTCTCATTGATATTTTAATTTCCTTTTTTAGATAAGTACCTATTTATGCACAACACAGAGTCATTTATGAACATTTCCTATCTTTCTTATCTAGCTAGTCCCTGTCTCTCTTTCAGTGGTGCGGTAGTAAATTTTGGAGTGCAGGCACTCCTCATGACAGTCCCCTTAGCCATGCCCTCAAGGATGGTTCAACAATTCAGGCAGCTGTGTTGATCCATATCAAGGCACCAGTTCTAGCACTTTTCATCTCCAGCAGGAGCAGGTCTTTTGTAAACCTGATGGTCTTAATTGCCCATTCAGAATCAAAAGACTTCACATAACAACAGGGAACAATATATTGTTGCTGGGAAAATTCATTTTCCCCCAGCCACTGTGAGGATTGCAGCTAAGCTCAGAGGGAACAGGAAATTCTGAGGAGGGGGGGGCAGCAGATGACATCAGCATCCCTGCTAATAAAAACATGCCAGCACTGCGTCCACTGTGAGCCTTGGCTCTGCTCACCACCGCTCTCCTTGTCACACAGAACTCATGCAAGAGCAAAGGGATTTATTTGGTGGTAACCTCATAAAAGGCCTCCTTCATGAAGCTAATACAGGAGGAAAAGACATAGGCATTCCAAATGAAGTAGTCAACAGAACACCCTCGTTCTTTCTCTCACATCTCCATATATTTTAGCATTTTAGCTTTCTAGTCTTTTAGCTTTGCTGTTTTAAATCTGTATTTTAAATCTCTGCATTGCTGCTAGGTTTTATTCTGGTTTTATTCTGGTTGTACTGTGGTTTTAATGCTTTTATATTTTATATTGTTTTACTGTGTGCTTTTTGGTTTTAATTTTTGTGAACCGCCCACAGAGCTTCAGCTATTGGGCAGTACAGAAATGAAATAAATTTTATTTATTTATATATATATATATATATATATATATATAAAGCAATGCTGCCAAATACCTGCCCAAACTGGGATTTAGTAGCAAATGGATAGGCCTGTTCAGTTAGACTCCAATGGCAGATTTTTTTGTGTCTCTCACCTGCCATGGATTCATTTAAAATGCCACATCCTTTTCAAAAATAGCAAATTTCTAGTCCCCATAATTGTGTATGTATATTCAGAGAAAAAAAGGCATCACCTTCAAAAGGTGGTAACATTCAGCAATGGAATTTCTGTGCCCAACAGCCATATTCCTTCCCCACATCTCTGTAGCATTCATCTGTTAATGCCCATGGTTTTCTACCAGGCCAACCCTTTTAGAAACATCTAACATACAAGCAAACAACTCTCTCCTAAGCTTAACATTATGTCTATAGAAAATATTGTTCCAAAATAAAGCATGTGAAGTGAGCAACCAGTTTGCATAGATCTGCCTAATTTCCTTTCTGCACACCACCTGAGCTTTGTTCCTGCAAAACTGAGTTTTGCTTTAAAAAGCACCATGTACGGCATACGCTTTGATTGCGGTACCTAGTGATCATTTCTTATTCCCGGTTCCATAAGGCTGACCAGATCTTGGAATCATCCTTGAGAGAGATGTGTCTATTCTGCCTCTTCAAGTTAAGGGAAATGAATAGACGTTGGCCGCTCACCAAACACTTGGATGAATAAAATGCACAGCTGGAACTCCAGAGATGAGTAATACTCGATTTGAAAGTTCTTCCGAGAGGCAAGACCTCCTTTGCTTTAACACTCTTTCAGCTCTTTATCACTTCTTGATGTTCAACTGGTCTTCCAAGACAAGGATACTGACAGGACGTGCCAAATTAATCACTGGCTCAGCCCCAGCGGCTTTCATTGGCTCTGCTCATTGGCTCCTAACCCTCTGAGGTTGTGGGAGTGGGCAAACACCTTGGCATGCTCTCCGCCAAGTCATTACAGAGACGATATCTGGGATGCATGCAGCTGTGCTCAGGCCTGCTGCTCTGTCTCAACAGACACATCTTACTGCCTCAGGCTGCTGCCTCCTTTGCTTGCCTGCTCACTTTTAGTTTCTGTCTCATGTTCCGTTTTGGATCAAGACACTGTTACTCCTGCTTTGCTTCCTGGCTCCTGTCCCTATTAACTCATGTCAGCAACGGCAAGAAGACAGTGACTGCACACCCAGCCAGTGTGCTGCTAAAAAACAAACCGTTGTGCAGATGGTAAATGCTTGAACTGGCGCACCAGACAGCAATAAGACTTCCATATCTGTGGGGGACAGTGCAGGGTCCCCCTGAACACTATCCCATGCAGGATGGGATCAAAACTGTCAGAATATTTTTTTAATGGACTCTTGTTTTCACAGACATCTTGCTTTGCACCTGGCAAAATAAGTGCAGTGGGGCTTCCATTATTGAACATCTGTTATCTAAAACTCTTTGCCATTCCAGCCTAGCACATGTCCTTATGTACCCTTATGCCAATGAATGATGGAGTACATGTTGCCTGTTGGCTTCCTCCAAAAGGCCAAAGGCCACAAGGCACCCCAAATGATCAAGTAATCTAAATCAACAAAACCCACTGGCAGCTTTTATGTGATTCAATGTAGCAAAAGCTTCTCATAGGCCTTGGAATCCTCCCAAGCCCTGCTGCCCCCCTTAGCGCTGAGTTGCCTGGCCCAAGGTGGCCTAGGACCTTTGTCACGTTACAGAGGCTAAGCCAGTGGCAGTCAGGGAATAGCCATGGCGCAAGAGGTGCAAGGCAGGCAGGCAGGCAGGCAGAGTGGTCAGAGTTCAAGCAAAGAATGGCAAAGCAGCCATTTGGGGCCTAGGCTGCATCCACACGACTGTTTTTATAGCAGTACTGAAGTGCACTGATAACTGTTGGGGGACATCACACATTCATTATGCCACTTTTGTAGTGTTCCTCCCTGCTTTTTATTTCACATTATCCAATATACTGCAACAAATGTCTTTGTGTGTCCTACAAGGTATAAATATGCAAGGAGGATATAGTGTTACCGTGATGGAATCGTAATGATTTGACAAAAGGTGTAGATCTGGTTACTCAGCTGGTGAATCTATATTGGGGAGTTGAACTTCAGGCCTGTAGGCCAAATTTGGCCTGCCCGAGGTCTCAGTCTGGCTCTCCAGCATTCCCCAGGTGGCTATGCCTAGGTCTCCTGGCCTCACCCCTTCCCTCTTTTGTACCTCCCCATTCTAAAAGGTTGCAATGCCTGTCCTAAGGCTGAGTTACTGGCACTGAGCGGTTTAAGCTAAAATAGGCTGGTATTCTTAGATGTTTGGCCCTTCTCCCTTTTGCCTTTGGCTGTGCTCCTTTTGCACCAATCACCACTGGAACACAACCCCCAAGAACCTCTTCCAAACTGAATTTGGCCATTGGGCTGAGAGAGGTCCAGCACCCCTGATCTATATCAATATACGCTTCCTTTATGCAAAGGTAGTCTTAAAAGAGCAAACGGGAAAAATAGGTGGAAAGAAGGAGGAGCTTGATGCTTTTGTTCCAAAATGTGCCCCCTAATACCATTCTCCCCCGTCCTTCCCTGAATCCAAAGGTGCCTGAAACTAGTTGTTTCTTTGTTCTGACTTCAGCCATAGTTCTTAGCAATATATACCTTCCCTTAATATTTGACTACATAACCCCACACAATGACGTCTCTGATAATCCAAGTGTCTTATGTGTGTGCAAGATTTCAGTGTGTATCCACTGTTGGAGTGCCATAACCATTCACAGATATACTTCATGTCTCCTGTTTCTGAGAGAGGGGGGAGAGAGAAATGCCTGTTGTTCCAGCTTTTTTAGTAAGTCATGGACCAAACAACACATTACATTAAACTTTTTTTTTCAAAGAACATGCTTTAGCTGGCCAGCTTATTTTGAAGTAAATTCAGTTGTCAAACCCCAATTCAGAACATGCTTCCAATGTGGGTCAAGAGCCTGCACTGGTTTCCTGCCAGAAATGCCCCCATGCCTGCTGTTTGCCTCCAAATTGCTCTTCACTGCAAACAGTCAACAGTATCAAAATTCAGGCTTCTAGCTACTGGGATAGCTAGCTGTAGTCCCTTACTGGGGACAGGAAGCCTGGTACTGAAGTTCTCCGTTAAGATTAGTGAGAATGGATGTGGAATAAGCTGTCTATCCTTATAGTCTGCCTGCTATATCTAATCTAAGACACATGATTGTAAAATCATGGGCTGCTAATGGGGGGTGGCGAACTCACCATATGATGGCATCACATCATGCCATGAGTTTCTCAAGAGGCATCATGGGGGAGGCAGAGAACTAGATGCTGGGATGCACTTTAGGGGAGGGACCATAGCTCAATGGTAGAGCACATCGCTTGCATGCAGAAGGTCCCAGTTTCAATCCCTAGCATCTGCAGTTAGGGCTGGGAAATACTCCTGTCTGGAACTCTTGAGAGCCAGTGTCCATCTGTTTAGACCAGGGGTGGGCAATGTGAAACCCATGGGCCACATGCAGCCCCTGCCACCCCCTGGTGCAGCCCATGCCATTCCACCAAATTTGGCAGTAGCAAAATATATATAATAAAAATGGCACCCTCGGTGCTACAGAGAGCTACAAGCATTAAATTTAGTTTGTTCCCAATTTGCCACCAATTTTACAAAAAATTTACAGGGGCGTTGAACCTCCTCCTGTAGGGGGAGGTCGGGGGGGGGAATGGCCCCCAGAGTCCCACAGTTGTCCACTCCTTGTGTAGACAATAGATGGACCAAATGTCTGACCTGGTATAAGGCAACTTCCTATGTTTTAGGCAGTAGTCCTGTGTTTTCCATATCAACTAGTTCTGCCCTACAGTTGGTTCCTTTTATAAGTGATCATTTTAAAGTACCCCTATTGATTTACTGGAAAAAGGGGTGTCAAGGGTAGAAAGCACCACATCCAGTCATCTTGCACTACAGAAGTCTATAAAGGGCATTTTTCATAGGCTGGACATGAGAACAAGATTAGCTCTCACTGCGTGTCATTGTCCCAAAACTGTAGATATCTTTTTCTACTTGAAAGGGATGATTTAAATCCTTCCTCCCAACATAGTAGTTTGGATTGGTTTGAAAGCATATGGAGAGGTTGACTTCTGTAATTCCATGCTATTCTTTCTCCCATTGTTTGTCCAGGAGGACGGTACACATGACTACATAAAGACTCATATCTCTCAGCATCAGGAAAATGAGAGAAACCAGGCTTTGAAATAAAGGAAAAATGATCTCTCTGGAAAATGTGTCCTCCATCATCAGTTTCCAGAGTTCCCAAGATATCCATATATATGGTAGAATCTCAGTTTTTCTCCACCAAATGCACTGTGAAATAGCCAAGAAGCAGAGAAAATTATTATTGGTCACTGTTGGGTCCATATGAATTAACATGATGTTTGTACTGATCTAATTTGCACTAGCTTCTAAAAACTGCAGAACCCAGGTTCCCTATCACAGATGGCACAAACTCTAAAAATGCAGGGTGCGTGATGCTTGGATTTGGGGTGGCTGCTGTGTCACTTACACCTAAATGAGACACAGACCCTTCTCACAAGGATTACAATCTATATCTGACAGCAAAGTTAGGGATGGTGTGAGACTTTTCTCAACTGTATTTGAATGATATCTGATGTTGTTGATTACTGGTTGACTCAGTTTTGTTATTGGCAGCTGCAATATTCACTTTCTTAATTTTGCCAGACTGCAACCCAGAAAATGTAATATTTGTTTGTTTGTCTGTCTGTTTATTAATTATTTGAACTATTTATATACTGCTCGTCATTATCAATTCACAGGGGGGTGTACAAAATTCATTAAAAGCAATTAAAAGAAAATTCAAAGAAAAAACAAACAAACAATCTACTAAGCTAGGTATGAACATCAGCAAATGCCTGGGTAAACAGTTGCATTTTCAACAGGTGCCGAAACATAGTCAAGGATGATGTCTGTTGCACTGCATACTGTGTGTGTGTGTGAGAGAGGATTCCAAAGGCGGGGTGCCACAACAGAAAAGGCCCTCCTCCTGGTTGATCTCATATGTACATATGCAGGTGATGGGATGACCAGGAGGATCTGTAGATCTCAGTGAATGGGCAGGTTGATACGGGAGAAGGTGCTCCCTCAGGTGGCCACGTCCCATGTTGTTTACGGTTTTATATGACAATAGCACAACCTCAAATCTATCCCCCAGTAATATACTTGCAGCCAGTGTAGTTCTTTGAGCAAAAGCGTAACATGCTTTTTTTGCTAGACTGCTCCACGCAGCACCCTAACTGCCGAATTTTGCACTAGCCATGGTTTCTGGACCAGTCCCAAAGGAAGCCCCACATAACGCATATTGCAGCAATCCAGTCTTGAGGTTACCAATGCATGGATGACCATGGCCAGGAATGGCCATAGATGGCATACCAACTGAAGCTGGTAAAAGGCACTGAGTTCACCTGAGCCTCCAGTGATAAAGATGGTTTGAGGGGTACCCCTAGACTATGAGCCTGATACTTCAGGGAGAGTGCAACTCTATCTAGAACAGGTAACCTACCTAATTCCCAGGCATGGGACCACCCATCCACAGTGTCTCCATCTTGTCAGGATTCAGCCTCAGTTTATCCCCACCCCCCAGCCCAATCTCCTGTCCACCATGGCTTCCAGGCACTGATCTAGGACTTGCACAGCAGCACCTGACTCAGATATCACATAGAAACACAGCTGGGTGTCATCAGTATACTGATGGCACCATGCCCCAAATCTCATAATGGCAGTTACCAACAGCAGTAGATGTTAAAGAGCATTGGGGACGAGATGGCAAATGCCAGGGGGTCAACAGACAGTCACCCAATGCAATTGTGTGAAGAAGAACTGCAAGAAGGAGTGGAACCACTGCAATACAGTGCCTCCCATTCCCAATTCAGAGCGTCAGTCCAGGAGGATAGTATGATCAATGGGATTGAAAGCCCCTGAGAGATTAAGGAGAATCAACAGGGTTGCACTCCCCCTGTCTCTATCCTGATAAAGGTCAGTTTCACAGTACCAACTCATTGGCAGAGGTGGCTGCCACTGTGCCTCCCATACAATTCTTTCTCAAGTCCTATTGCTCAGGACTTAAATTCTGACTCACCACAAATGGGAAAGGAGAGTGAGCATGGAACATGGAAAGGAAAGTGAGTGTTATCTCCTCATTGGCCACACCCAACTGAAATGTACTCCAATGAATAGTCTTCCCAGGAATCTTCTGGGAAACAACCAAGTAGAAGCCATCATTTGAGTGTATACAAAATAGACCTATACATTACATTTCTAAACATTTTTTTTTTGCATGAAAAGGGGGCCCTAACATTTCCCCTGAAAAATTCCAAGATGCTTATTTTTTTGGCATCTGATCACTGCTGTTTGCTACCCTCTTAGCAGTTGTTTCATAACCATTTTAAAATAAACAAACAGCATCCTCTCCTTGCTGTCTATGTGGTCCCAGCCAGTCAGGGACCATGTAGTTAGCATGATGCAAACTAGTTAATCAGATTAGGCTATATGATGATACCACAAAACCAATTCACAGTGAGGGTGATTCTTCGTAGTCTGGAGATGAATGGGCAATCGCTATGACAACATGTAGCCAATCATTTTTGGTTATGTAAAAATGTAGCTAAGCCAATTTAGTTCAAGGATTGCATCCACTAAATTGAAGGTGCAAGAAGTGCTTCCATGTGGCAGAGTTTCCTTATGGGGGCAATTACTCTTGATAGCCAAACCACATGGATTGCCCCATATCTCTGAAGAGTCTTTATGACAGCACTGCATATTCCTGGAAGCTTCTGGCATCAAGATTCTCAACATATATTTCCCAAAGAAATATACATGGTGAGTGGCTTGTTTTAAACGTTGTGGTCCCTGTGTGGAGCCACTACCAAGAAGAAGCATTTCCAGTGTCCTCTCAGTGGTGGCCACAATGTTTGAATTAGTGCATAACTTGGTGCTTCTTTATACTTAAAATGGGTACTAGGAAAAAAAAACCTGCTCAACTTTTATGCAGCCTAGCACCATTGCTGGATAGAAACTGCTTCACACCTTCTCTGAGAATGATATTAATACATCTGTTTCCTCTCTGATTTGGCGAAATCCTTGCTTGGTTGTTTTCATATCATGTGTACAGTGAATTGCCCCTGAAGCTTCTTCTGCTATTAGATATTATCTATTTGGCTCCTACTCTTTCTGGCACACTGAAATAGTTATCAGGAAAGGGATGAAACTTTCCATTAAAGGAGGGAACAATTGTTAGATATGAAGAGTTGTGGGTGTAAAGCACTAGGGACCTCAAAGTGAGGGCTTGTCAGGTTCCCAGCCAACCCAGCCTGGGGAAGATGTTGAGGGAGGAGGAGGATTTTGATCCCACAGCACACCACACTCTAGGGATGTCCGTTGCTGGGAAATCTGGCCCTTTGGGGCCAGATTTCTGAAAGTGTAATAAAATAGAATTGAACAAAGGTTGGGGGAAAGTTGCCTGGTTAGCTGTGAAAAGTCTGTCACCTGTGGTTTCTGTGAAAGTGGTGGGGAAATAGAGATATATTGGGAATGGGGTTTTGGGAGACAAAGGGTTGAAATAGATGGCCCTTGGCATTCCATCTCACAAGGGCTGGTGTCAGAGGTTTGCAATGTTGGACTCCCCCTGAGTCCCATTCTCCAGCAAGTGCCACGTTCCTGACCCCCAGAACTCCTGGCAGTGGTCCTACTACTGTTGCTGCCTGTTCAGCTGCTCTCTGCAAGTGACCAGAGGGAGAAGGAGCAGCATCCTCCACTTGCCTTTTGGGCTAATGGTACCTTTTGGGCCCAGAGGGAGAGGCCAGTCCCATTGAGGGCATCTTGCTCATGGGCCACCTCAAAAGCTGGAATGAACGTTGCTTCCAGCATTACATTTCTATGTTGCCTAATAAGCCCATCCTGAGAAACAGCTGAGGCTAAGCCGTGTGGCCTTATTTCAAAAACAAGGAAATTGGGAGTCAGCTTTGTTTATATTGCAGTATTTCTGTTGTGATTTTTAAAGCACTATTAATATGATTCAATAGGCTTTGCCTGAGAGAATCAGAAATCCGGTGGCATAAATATCCTAATTCTCAAAACATGGTGACCAGAAAGCAGTTTTCCTAGCAACATGAGTCATGAGAAAATTCTTAGGGTGATTTCACATAGCTGGTGTTTTGTTTTTCTGCACTACAAGACAACTTTTTGCATTCTATATGTATCTCATCTAATGATCCTCAACCCAGATTTTATAGTCTTGATGCTCACCCTTGTCTAGATGAAGGCAAGCCAATTGAGACTGAATCTATAGATAACATTGAAGTAAAGGTACTTGACAATGATCAATCAGTAGTGATTGATCATGTTCAGCCATTTTGGGTTGCTGACATCCACTGCCTTGGGGTTCTGAATCTCTCTCATCCTGAATCTCTCTCATGGAATCTTGATTTATAGCTATTGGCACTGTCAGCAACTATATGGAGTGAAAAACATGCTTTTTAAAATTTTTAACAGACCTAAGATCGTTACCTTGTTGTGGTGCTGGAGCTTGAGCACCTCAGTGATGTCATGATCTAAACCGTGAAGGGACACCCAAGATGGGAAGGTCATGGCAGAGAGGTCAGACTAAATATGATCCCTAGGGAAGGAAACGGCAACCCACCCCAGTATTCTTGCCATGAAAACTAAATGGATCAGTACAACCAGAGATACGTCGGTATACCATCGGAAGATGGGACTCCCAGGTCAGAAGATGGTCAAAATGCTACTGGGGAGGAACAGAGGATAAGTTCAGCTAGCCCCAGATGTGATGACGCAGCTAGCTCAAAGCCAAAAGGACAGCTAGCAGCCGATGGTGCTGGTGGTGAACAACGAATCCGATGTTCTAAAGATCACCACACCATAGGAACCTGGAATGTAAGATCTAAGAGCCAGGGCAAATTGGATGTGGTTATTGGGGAGATCTCAAGATTAAATATAGACATTTTGAGTGTCAGTGACCTGAAATGGACTGGAATGGGCCACTTCACATCAAATGACCACCAGATCTACTACTGTGGACCAGAGGACCGGAGAAGAAATGGAGTAGCCTTCATAATTCATAATAAAGTGGCTAAAGCAGTGCTTGGATACAAGCCAAAAAATGACAGAATGATCTCAATTCAAATTCAATTCGAATCACATTTAACTGTGATGTTAAAGCCATTTAACATCACAGTGATCCAAATATACGCCCCAACCACAGATGCTGAAGAAGCAGAAGTAGATCTGTTCTATGAGGATCTGCAGCACCTACTGGGTAGTATGCCAAAAAAAGATGTTATTTTCATTACAGAAGACTGGAATGCTAATGAGGGTAGTCAAACGACACCTGGAATTACAGGCAAGCATGGTCTGGGAGAACAAAATGAAGCAGGACATAGGCTGATAGAATTTTGCCAAGACAACTCACTGTGCATAACAAACACTCTCTTCCAACAACCTAAGAGACGACTTTATGCATGGACTTCACCAGATGGTCGACATCGAAATCAGATTGACTACATCCTTTGTAGCCAAAGGTGGCGGACATCTATGCAGTCGGTAAAAACAAGACCTGGAGCTGATTGTAGTTCAGATCACGAACTTCTTATTGCACAATTAAGAATCAGACTAAAGAGAATAGGGAAGACCCACAGATCAGTTCGATATGAGTTCACTCATATTCCTCATGAATATGCAGTGGAGGTGAAGAATAGATTTAAGGGACTAGATTTAGTAGATAGGGTCCCAGAAGAACTATGGACAGAAGTTCGCAACATTGTTCAGGAGGCGGCAACAAAAAACGTCCCAAAGAAAAAGAAAACCAAGAAGGCAAGATGGCTGTCTGCTGAGACACTGGAAGCAGCCCAAGAAAGAAGGAAAGCAAAAAGCAACAGTGATAGGGGGAGATATGCCCAATTAAATGCAAAATTCTAGAGGTTAGCCAGAAGAGATAAGGAATTATTTTTAAACAAGCAATGCGCGGAAGCGGAAGAAGATAATAGAATAGGAAGGACAAGAGACCTCTTCCAGAAAATTAGAAACATTGGAGGTAAATTCCAGGCAAAAATGGGTATGATCAAAAACCAAGATGGCAAGGACCTAACAGAAGCAGAAGAGATCAAGAAAAGGTGGCAAGAATATGCAGAAGATCTGTATAGGAAGGATAATAAAATCGGGGATAGATTTGACGGTGTGGTCAGTGAGCTAGAGCCAGACATCCTGAAGAGTAAGGTTGAATGGGCCTTAAGAAGCATTGCTAATAACAAGGCAGCAGGAGATGACGGTATCCCAGCTGAACTGTTTAAAATCTTGCAAGATGATGCTGTCAAGGTGATGCATGCCATATGCCAGCAAATTTGGAAAACACAAGAATGGCCAACTGATTGGAAAAGATCAACCTATATCCCCATACCAAAAAAGGGAACCACCAAAGAATGTCCAAACTATCGAACAGTGGCACTTATTTCACATGCCAGTAAGGTAATGCTCAAGATCTTGCAAGGTAGACTCCAGCAATTCATGGAATGAGAATTGCCAGATGTACAAGCTGGGTTTAGAAAAGGCAGAGGAACTAGAGACCAAATTGCCAATATCCGCTGGATAATGGAGAAAGCCAGGGAGTTTCAGAAAAACATCTATTTCTGTTTTATTGACTCTTCTAAAGCCTTTGACTGTGTGGATCATAACAAATTGTGGCAAGTTCTTGGTGGTATGAAGATACCAAGTCATCTTGTCTGCCTCCTGAGGAATCTGTATAACGACCAAGTAGCAATGGTAAGAACAGACCATGGAACAACGGACTGGTTTAAGATTGGGAAAGGAGTATGGCAGGGTTGTATACTCTCACCCTACCTATTCAACTTGTACGCAGAACACATCATGCAACATGCTGGGCTTGATGAAGCCAAGGCTGGAGTTAAAATCGCTGGAAGAAACATTAACAATCTCAGATATGCAGACGATACTACTTTGATGGTTAAAAGTGAGGAGGAGCTGAGGAACCTGATGACGAAGGTGAAAGAAGAAAGTGCAAAAGCTGGGTTGCAGTTAAACCTCAAAAAAACCAAGATTATGGCAACCAGCTTGATTGATAACTGGCAAATAGAGGGAGAAAACATGGAGGCAGTGACAGACTTTGTCTTTCTAGGCACAAAGATTACTGCAGACACTGACTGCAGCCAGGAAATCAGAAGACGTTTACTTCTTGGGAGGACAGCAATGACAAATCTTGATAAAATAGTGAAGAGCAGAGATATCACACTGACAACAAAGGTCCGCATAGTTAAAGCAATGGTATTCCCTGTAGTAACCTATGGCTGCGAGAGCTGGACCATAAGGAAGGCTGAGCGAAGCAAGATAGATGCTTTTGAACTGTGGTGCTGGAGGAAAATTCTGAGAGTGCCTTGGACTGCAAGAAGATCAAACCAGTCCATACTCCAGGAAATCAAGCCAGACTGCTGACTTGAGGGAATGATATTACAGGCAAAACTGAAGTACTTTGGCCACATAATGAGAAGACAGGATACCCTGGAGAAGATGCTGATGCTAGGGAAAGTGGAAGGCAAAAGGAAGAGGGGCCGACCAAGGGCAAGATGGATGGATGATATTCTGGAGGTGATGGACTCGACCTTGGGGGAGCTGGGGGTGGCGACGGCCAACAGGAAGCTCTGGCGTGGGCTGGTCTATGAAGTCACGAAGAGTCGGAAGCGACTGACCGAATAAGCAACAACAAAAGAACCAGTAGAACCAGCCAACTGGTGCTAGCCAACTGCAATACACTCTACGTTAGGCTGCCCTTTGTGATTGTTCAGAATAGATTGTTCAGAATATGCCATTAATAGAGAACATAGTTGAACTCCCACACGTGACCCTGCACTGGAAATTAGGGAGGGTAACATTCAGTTATACTACCTTATAAGCATAATTATTGTCTACCCCACAGTATGCTTCAAATGTTTTCAATCAATTTGCATTCACATGGTATAATTCAACATTCCATTTGGCACTTCTGTGAAATAATTTACATAGTTTCTGTATGGACACAAATGGCGGCTATAAGGCTGAAAGATGAGAAGGCCTTTTATGACATCAAAGCAGGTAAACCAATAGCAGCCTAGAATAGTAAATGTGAAATCAAGGGATAGGTAAAGAAAGTCACCAAGAGACACAGAGGGATTTGGGATAGAGGAGACTGCATTTTACCTACATGTGCAGAACATACCCTAGCTTTGAGGAGACTGGAGCACTACCTGTTCTGTTCACACAAAATTTTAAGTGAAATTTTTGTTACAGTCTATGTACAATTTATTATTTATTTCATTTACTATATTTTTATACTGCCCAACAGCTGAGGCTCTCTGGGCAGTTCACAATTAAAACCATAAAAATACAACATGACAAGACACAATTTAAAACTTTTAAAAGTTTAAAAGCATCACGTAAAACCAAAGTGCAACCAGCAGCAGTTACAGCCCAGGGAAAGCCAGTGTGAAAAGGTGTGTTTTCAGGAGGCGTTTAAAAGATGTTACATTTTCTGCCTCCCCAGCTGCCTGAGGGAGGGTTTTCCAGAGGGTGGGTGCCACTACAGAGAAGGCCTGCTGCAGAAGGTGGCTAGGGTATTATATTCCATAAGATTATTGAATGCAAACAGATAATGGAGCAAATAAGGCCCCTCTCACATGCAAGCACTATAGTACAGGATCTGCATCAACGTGGGAGAATCTTCACTGCAGCAGCCATGCATGTGGCTGACATGAGCAGATGGACTGGGGTGCTCACAAGATCTTTCCTATGGAATCATCACCTTTGGCAGAGTGCCAGTTGCATGGAGCGGCCCATTCAGTTGGTGGGCCCATGCCGTTTTGCCATTCACACTTGCATCCCTATAGTGTGGGATAGCACCTTATTGAAGCAGCTACCATGCTGCAGGGCATGTGTGAGAAAGGCGTTAATACATCATGGGAAATTGTACTGTGGATGAACTGGAGCCTCAACATGCCCTAGACAATCACATGTGCTCCTGAATCAATGAACTTGGGCAGAAAGTTCTGTAATGTTTTGCATGAATAATTAACTACACTGTATTTTGTGTACTTCCCCTTCATGGATCACTGCCTTGTTGTGGCGAAGGGGCTTGCGTAACTCAGTAAAGCCATAAGCTATGCCGTGCAGGGCCACCCAAGACGGACAGGTCATGGCAGAGAGTTCTGACAAAATGTGGTCCACTGGAGAAGGAAATGGCAACCCACTCCAGTATTCTTGCCAAGAAAACCCCATGGAACGTATCACAAGGCTAAAAGAGATGACGCCGGAAGATGAGCCCCTCAGGTCGGAAGGTGTCCAATATGCTACTGGGGAAGAGCAGAGGGTATTTCCAAGTAGCGCCAGAAAGAGTGAAGCGGCTGGGCCAAACCCGAAAGGACACTCAGCTGTGGATGTGTCTGGTGGTGAAAAGAAAATCCGATGCTGTAAAGAACAATATTGTTTAGGAACCTGGAATGTCAGATCAATGAATCAAGGTAAGCTGGAGGTGGTCAAACATGAGATGGCAAGATTGAACATCGACATCTTTGGAATCAGCGATCTAAAATGGACAGGCATGGGCGAATTTAATTCAGGTGACCATCATATCTACTATTGTGGGCAAGAATCCCTTAGAAGAAATGGAGTAGCACTCATAGTCAACAAAAGGGTGGGAAAAGCAGTACTGGGGTACAATCTTAAAAATGATAGAATGATCTCAGTACGAATCCAAGGCAAACCATTCAACATCACAGTAATTCAAGTCTATGCCCCAACCACTGAGGCCGAAGAAGCTGAGGTTGATCGGTTCTATGAAGACCTACAACACCTTCTAGAACTAACACCAAAAAAAGATGTCCTCTTCATCATAGGGGATTGGAATGCTAAAGTAGGAAATCAAGAAATCACCGGGATAACAGGCAGGCATGGCCTTGGTGTACAAAATGAAGCAGGACAAAAGCTAATAGAGTTTTGCCAAGAGAACATGCTGATCATAGCAAACACTCTTTTCCAACAGCACAAGAGGCGACTCTACACATGGACGTCACCAGATGGTCAATATCGAAATCAGATTGATTATGTCCTTTGCAGCCAAAGATGGAGAAGCTCCATACAGTCAGTAAAAACAAGACCTGGAGCTGACTGTGGCTCAGATCATGAGCTGCTTCTTGCAAAATTTCGGCTTAAATTGAAGAATGTCGGGAAAACCACTAAACCGTTCAGGTATGACCTAAATCATATCCCTGATGAATATACAGTGGAGGTGAGGAATAGATTTCAGGGATTAGACCTGATAGACAGAGTGCCTGAGGAACTATGGACGGAGGTCCGTAACATTGTTCAGGAGGCAGCAACGAAATCCATCCCAAAGAAAAAGAAATGCAAGAAAGCAAAGTGGCTGTCTGATGAGGCTTTACAAGTAGCTCACGAAAGAAGGGAAGCGAAAAGCAAGGGAGAAAGGGGAAGATATACCCAACTGAATACAGAGTTCCAGAGAATAGCAAGGAGAGACAAGAAGGCCTTCTTAAATGAACAATGCAAAGAAATCGAGGAAAACAACAGAATGGGAAAGACTAGAGATCTTTTCAAGAAAATTGGAGATCTCAAGGGAACGTTTTGTGCAAAGACGGGCATGATAAAGGACAAAGAAGGCAGGGACCTAACAGAAGCAGATGAGATTAAGAAGAGGTGGCAAGAATACACAGAAGAACTATACAGGAAAGATCTGAATGTCCCTGATAGCCATGATAGTGTGGTCACTGAACTTGAGCCGGACATCCTAGAGAGTGAAGTCAAGTGGGCCTTAGGAAGCATTACTAACAACAAAGCTAGCGGAGATGACAGTATTCCAGCCGAGCTATTTAAAATCCTAAAAGATGATGCTGTTAAAGTGCTGCATTCAATATGTCAACAAATCTGGAACACTCAACAGTGGCCACAAGACTGGAAAAGGTCAGTTTACATTCCAATTCCAAAGAAGGGCAATGCCAAAGAGTGTTCAAACTACCACACAATTGCGCTCATTTCACATGCCAGCAAGGTGATGCTCAAAATCCTACAAGCTAGGCTTCAGCAGTATGCGAACCGAGAACTACCGGAAGTACAAGCTGGGTTTCGAAGAGGCAGAGGAACTAGAGATCAAATCGCCAACATTCGCTGCATCATGGAGAAAGCAAGAGAATTCCAGAAAAACGTCTATTTCTGCTTCATTGACTATGCTAAAGCCTTTGATTGTGTGGATCACAACAAACTGTGGCAAATTCTGAAAGTGATGGGAGTACCAGACCACCTTACCTGTCTCCTGAGAAACCTGTACGAGGGTCAAGAAGCAACAGTAAGAACCAGACATGGAACAACCGATTGGTTCAAAATTGGGAAAGGAGTACGACAAGGCTGCATATTGTCACCCTGCTTATTTAACTTATATGCAGAGTACATCATGAGAAATGCCGGGTTGGATGAATCACAGGTCGGAATTAAGATTGCTGGGAGAATTATCAACAACCTCCGATATGCAGACGATACCACCCTAATGGCAGAAAGCGAAGAGGATCTAAAGAGCCTCTTGTTGAGGGTGAAAGAGGAGAGTGCAAAAGCTGGTTTGAAACTCAACATTAAAAAAACGAAGATCATGGCATCTGGCCCCATCACTTCCTGGCATATAGAAGGGGAAGAAATGGAAGCAGTGACAGATTTTACTTTCTTGGGCTCCAAGATCACTGCAGATGATGACTGTAGCCATGAAATTAAAAGACGCTTGCTCCTGGGGAGGAAAGCTATGGCCAACCTAGACAGCATAGTCAGAAGCAGAGACATCACCTTGCCGACAAAGGTCCGTCTAATCAAAGCTATGGTTTTCCCAGTAGTAATGTATGGCTGTGAGAGCTGGACTATAAGGAAGGCTGAGCGCCGAAGAATCGATGCTTTCGAACTGTGGTGCTGGAGAAGACTCTTACGAGTCCCCTGGACTGCAAGGAGGTCAAATCAGTCCATCCTAAAGGAAATCAACCCTGAGTGCTCATTGGAAGGACAGATAATGAAGCTGAAGCTCCAATATTTTGGCCACCTAATGCGAAGAGAAAACTCCCTGGAAAAGACCCTGATGCTGGGAAAGACTGAAGGCCAAAGGAGAAGGGGACGGCAGAGGATGAGATGGCTAGATAGCATCATGGATGCAATGAATATGAACTTGAGCACGCTCCGGGAGAGAGCGCAGGACAGGAAGGCCTGGAGTGCTATGGTCCATGGGGTCACGAAGAGTCGGACACGACTGAACGACTGAACAACAACAACAATTTTGTGTACTTGCCTTCTTTTAGTTTTATCTCCTTTCCTTTTCCACATATGTGTCTGTGTGTGTGATTTTTCCCAACACAATTACATGGTAGTTTGTTTTCACATCAGTCACATCATGTCGATCAAATGCACCAGTTGATTAACCAAACATTTATTTTAAGACTTAACACACACACACACTGTAATTGTTGCAGACATTTTCCATGTGAGGTGACCATATTATCTGACAAAGGTGTCTGATGCCATGCTCATGGGAAGCATGTTTTTATAATGAAGTAGCCCTTTGAGAAATGCTGGAGACTATACATCTCGTATTTTCAACTCCAAGAAGCTACCAAATGAAAATAGCTGAAGTGAAATGGAATGACTGCTAATGGAGTCTTGGCAGGTGCACTGGTCAGTGGTTATGGGTCATTGCACAAATATTTATAAAGCAAGCAAAGGCTTCCTTTTGTCTTCACAATTAGGCATATTACAAAAATAATGAAGGGTTGGATACTGGTTGAAGTTAACATTTGCATGCAGTCAGTGGCAAAACAAAAGAATGGAAATATAGCTAATTCCTAGAGGCAGCAAGGCTATATAATATTGCAAACGTTTTTAGTCACAGCATCCCAAGGTGTTGCAGTTTCTTGGGACATGTCTGAGTGTTGATATCTATGACAGTGTTAGGCCTCACCATAGGCCATTAGGAACTGAGAGAGTGTGTAATAGAACGTATCTGACATTCCCCTGTACCTGCACATTGCAAAAAAAGATCACATTCCAAATACTATCATATTACATAGTATTTGATAATAGGAAGAATTAGGGATGCATGGATTGTGTGAAATCCATTTTGTCTGCATTTCATTGATTGTCAGGAACCTTTCATTCCATCATCCGCTTATAGAGGGAATTGGAATTTATTTTTAGTTTCCAAATTTGCACAACTTGTGAAAATGCACAAATCCCCCCAAATGAGTGAATCCACCCCAAATGTACATTTTTCATGCTTTAGCCTATGGGAAAAATTCCCCTTTTTTGCCAGTTTTTTTTTTGTGTGTGCATATTTTTCTGTTACTAAATTTGTGCAAAATTTGGGAAAGTTAGAAAAACAGACTGCAAGTCCATGGAATCCGCCCAACTTGGGAAAAGCCAGTCTGCTATGGAATCCATGGATCAGATTCATTAAAATCTGTACTCATTTGATTCCATTGCGGATTTCTCTGATGTTCATAGGAGGAATGCAATAATATTGTAGCACTAAATAGTATTTGACAGCTTACAGGTCGTGGTATGTTTTTATCTGGCAGCATTTGATAGATAACTTGCAAGGGTAATCAGTATCTGGCAGCACATTATTAATTATTCTTTGACAGATTATGAGATTTCATGTTTGACGCATGCCATAGTCAAAATAATCAAGAGATGCCAATGTATTTAAGAATTCAAACTGAGGTTGTTTTGAGGTTCAAAAGAAATTCATACCCCAAAACATGAATGTGAATTTTACTTTAAAATGTTTCTTTCAAAACATTTGGAATATTTGGGAATATTTGTTTCAGCTCCACATAAAATCAAGCTAGAATCTGATGCATGTGTTTGCCACCAGTGCTGCCATGCTGTGTACTATGGGATCTGTGGCTTATCTTAGGTAGTGAATGAGCAGGGCTGGTGTCAAAGGCAGGCATGGTTGGGCATGTGCTGAGGGCCCACACCCCAGCAGGAGCCCACTGACAAGAGCCCCCCGGAGTTGCTTCTCCTTTTCATCATTGTAACCTGCTTGTTCACCTGCTTCTCACTCTGACCTTCTCACTCTGAATGGTGGTGATGAGAAGGAGGAGCAGCAGGTGCCACTGCCTGCTTGTCCCCTGGCTCTCTCCCTGCGGACAAGCATGTGACAGCAACGATGAGAAAGAGGATGAGGAACAACAGCAGCTGGTGACAATGGCAGTGAGAAGACAGACTCACTGAGGGAGCGGGCCTATTGAGGGTGTGTTGCCCAAGGGCCCTTAGAAACCTGGAGCTGGCACTGTTGACGGCGTCTAACAGGTTCCTGCTTTAAAAAAAGAAACACACCTGTTGAGAACAGCTTTTTAAACACCCAATTGCATTATTTTCTTCAACAGATGGGAGATGAGCCTCCTTGTTTTCCCTGTATAGATCACATCTTTGGTCCATATGCTGTGTGGTGCAAGCTGATGTGCCTTGCAGGCCTGGAGCAAAGATTTCAAAAGCACTGAAATGGTGGTTTCAGTCCCTAAAGATTCCTAAGGCCACCTAGGAGTAGGGAAGTAGAAGAATTTCACTTCTGTTTGCAAATCGTTAGATCTTGCTCCACTCACAACCCTGAATGTGAATGCAAACGGAATCATTTTTTTCAGGGAAAGTTAGCAAATTTCTGAACTGGCAATTGCATCTGAAAAATCGATATTTTGAAACATGTGCACCTTAAAAGTACATCCCCCCCAATACTAATTTTCATGCTTTAGTCAATGGGGGGAAATGCACACTTTTTCCACTTGAATAATGGTTTTCAAATGAGAATGGAACTGAGCTATGAACTGAGCTATGAAGTTTGGAGAATCTCAGCAAACTTGAACATCCCCGGTTCTCCTGTCCCTACCTAGATGTGCTCTGTGATGGGAATAATACTTACAATATTTTAAACTTAAAATTTCATGATGTGTCTTGTGACTCTGAGAGTCTTATGTTGTTCTGTATCTTCGGCAGCCAAACTGTGGCTTGTGAACCGTGACTGACTGTTTCAGGCATGGCTCATAAAAAGTGTTAAGTTATTAGAAGTAGCAAGGACAAAAGGATGCCTCTATTGTGAATATGCACAAATGGCAGAATGGAGACCTGCCCTTTTCACTTTCTCCATCCCTTCTCCCAGCCACACAGAGACAAAGGGCCAAAGTACATATGACATACATCAGGGTGTAAATGATGATGATGATGATGATGATAATGATAATAGGCCAGGGGAGGATGATTTTCATCAGGCTCGCAGCATGTGGTGAGGGGAGGTTTAACCATTGTCATGCCAGTCTTCAGCTCCCTGTGCTGCTATTAGCCTGAGCCAAACGGCAATAGGAGGATTTTCAACCAACCTTCTGTGCCTCCTGTTGTCCCAGTGAAAATTGATCCCTCCCCTATGCCTACAGTTGAATTTCTTGAAACTCTGCTGTGCTGCCAAATGACACGGTTAGCACAGGGTAGCCACCTATGCATCACCAAAAAAGAGAACGAAAAGAAGACACAGAAATGCATAAAATTAGCATTTTGTATTTGCTAATTTATATGTATAAGGAAGGCTGAGCGCCGCAGAATGGATGCTTTCGAACTGTGGTGCTGGAGAAGACTCTTACGAGTCCCCTGGACTGCAAGGAGGTCAAATCAGTCCATCCTAAAGGAAATCAGCCCTGAGTGCTCATTGGAAGGACAGATACTGAAGCTGACGCTCCAATATTTTGGCCACCTAATGCGAAGAGAAAACTCCCTGGAAAAGACCCTGATGCTGGGAAAGACTGAAGGCCAAAGGAGAAGGGGACGGCAGAGGATGAGATGGCTAGATAGCATCACCGATGCAATGAATATGAACTTGAGCACGCTCCGGGAGAGAGCGCAGGACAGGAAGGCCTGGCGTGCTATGGTCCATGGGGTCACGAAGAGTCGGACACGACTGAACGACTGAACAACAAATTTATATGTATAGATGCACATTTAGAAATAAGGACTATAAATTAAACAGAAATACACCTCAGTATAGTGGAGAAGGCTGTGACCAGGTGACCTCAGGGCCTGCTCAGTCTGCTGGCCGGGTGCTATCTGATAAGGGCATCTTCATAGCCCTTGCTCTGCTTTCCCTTCTGGTGGTCCTTTCTCTTTAAACCAGACTTGGACTGGACAGCCCTTCAGATAAAGGGTGTCATAAAATCAAGGGATGCCCTCTGATAGCCCTTCAAATGTGGCCCAAAGATGACCCAGAAGGTGACCGCAGGGACAAAACAAATGCAGAAGCTCAGGTAGAGCTATGACAAGTGTAACATTGGAGACTATGACCTAGTTCTGCTTACAGAAGATAACTTCAGGCTGTAGCTGGGGCTACAAGAGAACTGTATGCTCCTCCATACAAAAAATTCCTTCCACGCAGAAAACTAGATGTCAGGAAGAAAGTTCTAGGCTAGCCTTAGCCCTCATATGCTGGTTTTTGATTTGTAAGCACCTGTTTTCTGTGGAGGAGCATGCCAATCTAGACTAGGGATGGACAAATCTGTTGATTTTGGTTTTTCTCAGTTTCCATTTTTTTCAATCTTCAGTTTGGTTCATCCCAAACCTTGAGAATTTTTCCAAGCTTCAGTTCAGTAGGGGTGTACGAAACCCCACTTACCTGGCTCCGCTGGGGTCCGCAGGTGGGGGGAGGTGATCTGTTCCTCTCCCTGGAATCCTCGATGGGGGGGGGAGGTGATCTGTTCCTCCCCCCCGGAATCCTGCCTGGCCGGCTCTGCTCCGTGGCCAGTCCACGGAGCCGCCGGCTGGGCTGATCCGCAGTGGGGTCTCAACCCGCTGTTGGGCTGCTGTGGACGCAAATGGCGTCCTGCATAGGGGATGCCATTTGCGTCCCTTCGCTAGCCCGTGATAGGCTACGTAAATATTTATGTAGCCTATCACGGCTAAAGCGGGGACGCAAATGGCGGCCGCTATGATGGCCACCATTTGTGGCCGCAGCAGCCTGGCAGCGGCTGGAGCCGCCGCTGCTGCTTCATCCACTGCCGCTGGAACCGCCACCAGGTAGGTCCGTCCCACGGGGATTCCGTGGGGTGGCGGGGGGGGGAGGCCGTTCTGCCACAGACTCCAGGGGCTGGAGTGCGTGACGAAATTCTCTGACATCCCTACAGTTCAGGTCATCCCAAATTTTGAGAATTCTTTTTTTAAAAAAAGTTTGCATCAAAATTTGTATGTATTTTAGGGCACGTTTCTCTTAATCCATGCATGTCTGTACGTACTTTTGACTAATAAACACATTTTTGAAATAATGTTTCTAACACAATTCATTTTTAACATCAGTTACACATTCTTGTATGTATCTTTTGATTGGAGAAATCCACTGCAAAATTCAGAAAAGAGCGAATTTCTAAGGAATTCTTCGAGCGAATCACTGAGTTTTGGTCTCTGTATTGGTCTGAAAGTCAAAAATTAGGTAGGTTCTCATTAAATGTGAACTGAATAAATTTCTCCCTCATCCCTAGTCCAAACATAGGTTTCCACTTCTGTAAGAACTAAACTTAAGTGTGTTCTGGAGTGAGGGGCATTCTTAGGGAGAGGGGAAAGTGTGTGCGTGTGTGTGTGGGCTGTATTCAAGGCCAGAGTCAGGTGTGCAGGGCCGTCCAGAATATCACCACCCAGGGGGCTGTCTCAGCACAGTGCGGCCCCTACCTAGCCAGACAAGGACCTTCACCCATGCAGCAGACTTAGTGCTGACAGTAGCTGCAGTAGCACATACAGCAGGCAGCAGGAGTAGTGCCCACCATTTTGATGTTCCCACAATGCTCTAATGTATCATCATGTGAGGACATCATGGGAACATTAAAATGGTGGCTTCCTTCCCATCCACCACCGCTGCTTGATAAATTGAACCCCAAAAGAGGAGGTAGGTAGGATGGTCCAGTTCAAGCATTACTAAGTCAGACCATTGGTCCATCTAGCCCAGTATTGTCAACACTGGCAGGACAGCTGCTGACAGGCAGCAGCTCTCCAGGGTTTCAGGCAGAAATTTTTCCAGCCCTACTTGGAGATCCCAGAGATTGAACATGGAATCTTCTGCGCACCAAGCATGTGCTCTTTCATTGAGCCATGGCCCTTCCCCACTCTGACACTGGACTTGGTTCTATTGACCCTTTCAAAATAACCACTAATTGCTCTGTACCTGTTTAAGGTAACAAGAGTACATTTTTTGAGAGTTTCAGCTCAAGTGAATGTAACTCTCATTGCTACAGAGCTACAATACTTGGAAGCTGTCTGCACTGATGACAGGGTTGGATCGGAGCCCAGAGAGCCCCAAAGCAGTTCTGATACTGAGGAAGAGATAGAAACCTAGGGATGGCGGAGAATTTCTCCCCGAATCTTTGGGAGGCCGAGCGCCGACGCATTCGGCCCCCCGAAGTTGGTTGGGAAATTCTCCGCCGGCCCCCCCCCCGGGATGGGACTTACCTTTGGTGAATGTCCCTCTGGGCGGCAGGTCCTGGCGGCGGTTCGGCAGCGTTTCATCGCGGGCGGGGGCGGTGGCCGGTCTCCCGACCGGCTGCCGCCGCCGCCATTGCAAAAAAAAAAAACTAAAGTAAAAAAAAAACCCCACCCATGATAGGCTACGTGACGATTTACGGAGCCTATCACAGCTAGATTTCCAAAGTCAGCCGTGATAGGCTACATAAATCGTCACGTAGCCTATCACGGGTGACTTTGAAAAAAAAAAAAGCGCGTATGCAAATGGCAGCGGCCCATGGGCGCTGCCATTTGCGTTCCTTATTTTGGCATGTCTAGGCTACATAAAGATTTACGTCGACTACGGCGAAAATAAGGGCACGCTGTTTGCGTTGCCCTTATTTTCACCGTAGTCTACGTAAATCTTTACGTAGACTAGACGTGCCAAAATAAGGAACGCAAATGGCGGCGCCCCATGGACGCCGCCATTTGCGTACGCGCTTTTTTTTTCTTTCTAAAGTCACCCGTGATAGGCTACGTGACGATTTATGTAGCCTATCATGGCTGACTTTGGAAATCTAGCCGTGATAGGCTACGTAAATCGTCACGTAGCCTATCATGGGGTCTTTTTTTTTTTACTTTTTGTTTTGCGGTTGGGGAGACGGGGCGCTTCTCCCCGGCCTGAATTTTGGCCAGGCGAGGCAGGAAGCTTCCCCCCCCTCGCCTGAACTTCGGGGGGGAAAGCGAAGCGCCTCCCCCCCACCGCGAAGCCAAGCTGCGAAAAGGTAAGTGACTTTAGTACATCCCTATAGAAACCACAGGAGAGGAACCCATGCGCTGTTCAGAGGCGCAGCCAGGGGGAGATCCCCTCCCGGTACACATTCCTCAGAGTGATAGCGACCCTGGCAGGGAGAGGGAGGTGCAACAGCAGTTTCTGGATGCTAGGCGCCAGCGCAGCGTCAAGCAGGAGATGGCGGCTGCTGAGAGGAGGCACTCAGCCCGCTTGGCATGACGGCAACAGCGGCGCCCTGATGCCCCATGGGAAAGGGGTGGACTCTGTCCTCCTAGCCCATAAGTTCAGAGGTTTCCTGCCTTCCCCTCCAAATGGAGATCAACTGTCTCCTAAGGTAGGAGTAGGCAGCTCTCATAAGTCTCACTTGTAGGATCAAGCAATTAGCACCTGTAAGCGTCATTAGGTTGAATGGAAATAATGCCTTGGAAAAGAGCCCTATCGTCGGAGTGTTGATTCTGGCTACCTCAGGTTCTCAGAAGGCAGCAGGGGTGACCTCCTGACAGCTTGATCTCCATTCCTTTTTCTTTTCCTCCTACTAATTCTGGGACAGTGCCATGGAGCAGGTTTTGACCACTCTGACACAGGAGAACCAGGTGCGGTGTGAGCAAGTCACTCAACTGACGACTGCTGTTCAGGCTTTGCAGGCTGCTGCTCAGCCCATTCCGCCTCCCATCCCCCCCCCCGACGCAAGTGCCCGGTGGCCTTGCTGGAGAAGTTTTCAGGTGAGAGGGGTCATCTTCGCAGTTTCCGCCCCCAGGCGGAGCTGTACATGCACCTCTGGCCTGAGGATTTCCTGACGGATTAGGTTCATGTGGGGTTTGTCATTAACCTGCTTTCCGACGTGGCAGCTAATTGGGCTTCATCTCTTTTTCTCGCTGATGACCCCCTGCTGGGAGACTATCCAGGTTTCATGATGGCTATGGCGGAGTTTTTTGGTGATCCCCTTCGCGCACTGACAGCTCCTCGGGACATACGCTGCCTCAAGCAAGGCAAGGATTCTGTTTCCCACTATGTGACCACTTTTCGCTTGCTGATACAGGATCTACAGTGGAATGATGCCACTCTGGTGGCCCAATTTTTGGACAGTTTGAACGATGAGATCTTGGATGAGTCAACTGATTCCTAAGGTTAGAACCCCCGAGTAGGCAGCTTTCTAAAGTCTCACTCGTAGGATCAAGCAATTAGCATCTGTAAGCGTCATTAGGTTGAATGGAAATAAAGCCTTGGAAAAGAGCCCTATTGTTTGTGTGTTGATTCTGGCTACCTGAGTATCTCAGAAGGCAGCAGGGGCGACCTCCTGACAACTGAGTTCCTGCAGCACATTAGTGCACTTTTCTCAAAAGCTGTGGTTGGTTTGGTTGAGTTCCACACAGGCCAGAAGCCAATAAACATGGTGTCTGGATCCCTTTGACCTGGGGCGAACAAGTCCAATGCCAAACAGTTAAGTAGAAGAAAATCTCTCTTCTTCATGCCAACACAACAGTAGGGATGGGGGAATCAGTGACATCTGAGCTTGTTTAGGTTCTCCAGGTTCAACCTAGAAGCTCAGTTCAGCTCGTTCCCAATTCTGAATGTGAGCCTTGTTGTTGTTGATCAAACAGGAAAAGGGCTAATTTAGGTGCCCATTTTCTAGAAGTGTGCACCAAAATACTTATTTCCTCCCATTGACTAAAGCATGAAAATATGTATTCTTTTTCCAAATGCGTGTTTTTAAAGTGCACATTTTTCTAGCACATTATCAAACGTGATCGAGAGCTTGGGAACACGCAAGCTTTGCCTGAAAAATGTGCTTGCATTTGGGGGTGTAAACAGGGCAAGTTCTGATGCTTAACAAATTGAGACAAAATTCTCACAACAGAGATCTAGCAAGCCGGGCGGTATAACAGAAAACAGTTGGGTTGTGGTATTCCATAGCATTCCATGGTCTGATATGTTAGCACTTGATTGTACTGTAGTTATAGTAACAAGAATCTGGAGGGCTGTCAAAGGAATTTGCCATCTTATAAATCCCTTTTTGAAATAAAATAACGAGTGTCTGCATTTCATCCACGAAATGTATACAACCTGACTCAGCCAAAAGAGACATGCAGTTTATGGAACTGCAACTGTTTTTGTCAGGGTTTAATACTACCTTAATGGTGACTACCTGTCACTCTTTTGGTGCAAGGGGTGTTTTCTGTTATTCTTTATTATTATACTCAGGCAGCCTTAAGTACCATTTTCTTGGTAGGAAGGTAGGAGGAGGAGGAGGAGGAGGATGATGATGATAAACAATAATAATAGATTTTCAGAATTCTGTCTTAAGCTGGGCTGCCCTATAGCTTACTGCAGCCTTTCCTAACCTGGTACCATCCAGATGTTTTGGGCTTCAACTCCCATTAGCCCCAGCTGCATGGTCAATGGTCAGGAATGCTGGGAACTGTGGTCCAAAAGACCTGAGGGGAACCAGGTTGGGAAAGACTGGTGTACTGGGTACTGCAAACAGGTCTGTGTCCACTTGGTCTTGGATCCAGCACCCGCCTTCTGTGATAGGATTGGACCTTCCAAGAGAGGAAAGACTTTGCTTGTGGAAGGTCCTTCCACCCTGTTTTGGATCCCCTGCCCCCACACTACAGCTCACCCCCTTCAGCAGGGTCTCTTGACTTTCTGTGTACAATTTTCGGGGAGCTGGAGGGGCTGCTGTGGGAAGGAGGGAGCAGAGAGGCGGGGAAATCCACTTCCGCCAACCAGTTCGTCCAGCATAAATCTGGATCCAGCCCATGGTGTTAAAAATAAATAAATGTGCAAGCAGCACAGATTTTGCACATTAAACACAAGTGCATGTTTCTGTTACTTTGCACAATTTATTCAACAGTTTTTACTATTTTGCTAGTCATTGCACGATAGATGGTAATCACATCTGTGTTTTGCAGCTGCTGTTGTTTGGGATATTTCACCAGGCATTGTACACGTGCTTTCAAGCATATCTTCCCATTATCGGGACTAGAAAGTTGTGTGTGTATGTGTGTGTGTGTGTCTGTCTTATTTAAAAAAAGAAACCTGACACTGTTTATGGAGCTGGACTCACAGCCAATATAGCACCCTGAAGCTCTCCCACCACTCCTGCAGAATTCTAGGATGCCCATCTGTCCTCTTTCACAAAGGACAGTCCTCTGTTTGAAAGGCTGCCAGAAGACTGTCCTCTCTTTGAAGGCATCAGTGGAGGCTGGAGGCTCTGATGTTAGTGGGGTGGTGAATCCACTCTGGGTTTCAGTCAGAACCAGTCAGAATTCTTAAGGGGCTATCCAAGGTTCAGACCTTAGATAGCTCCTTTAGAGTTCTGACTGGTTCTGACTGAAACCCGGAGCAGATTCATTGCTCCACTGACATCAGAGCCACCAGCCTCCACTGGAAGGCATCCTCTTGAAGGGCCATTCTGTCCAACTCCAGTTTACAGGTATATAATAAGAACTGTTGCCCATTAAGAACTAGCCCCTGGGGAGCAGACTGAACAGGCAGGCACACTGGTCATCTGGTCACAGTCTTCCACACAATGGTGAGATATACTGTATTTCTATTTAAATGATAAATTTGTATCCATACATAGCAATTAGAATATGTAAATTTCATGCAAATGTGACTGTCCTCTTTTGTCCTCCATTTTGGTCATTTGTCTAGGTGATTCACAAGTGGTCACCCTAACTGTGGCTCTTGCGTAGGCCTGGCGATCAGTACTCAACTCTACTTCTACTGTCTGCCCTCTTGCCTATTTCAGCTGTGCTACTATTATTTTAATAAACCACTTTAAACTGTTGAAATGGATATTGTATCAACAACTAGATATCCATCTAATTGGATTTAATCAATGAATTATCCATTTGCTGAAAAATATTATAAAATATTTCCCAAGCTTATCCCAATAACATAACTGGAAGAGAATCAAACTAGCTAGGCAGAAACTTCTCAAGTGTATTTCCCACCCCACCCCACCCCACTCCTCTTTGGGCAAGGGGTGGGAATTATTAATTGCCCTACATTTCAATAAATGTTCATTGAAATGTACAGATACTAAGTGTGTGCATGTGGTGTGTGCGTGTGCATGTGCATGTGGTGTGTGCACATGTGTGTAGGGAGGGAGGAAAGCATAAGGATTTGGTAATTAGCTCAAGGTAAAATGTATAATTCTTGGGGTTCAGCCCCTGCCAAACACACCTGTCAAAGCCCATCCCACTCTTTCTATTAGTATCTATATTTCTATTGCAGTTTTCTTGTTAAAAGGAAACTCTAGCTGATCCTTTTGCATTTATCCTCTTCCACCCCCCTCATCCTGCCAATGGTTCACAGATACAATGGTAAAGTTAAGCTACAATAAAAAGGCCATTTTCTCCTTTCAGCAACAGTAATACAAGTGGCCGCATTTCCTGATTCTGGATTAAGTTCAGGATTTCAAGTAAGGGTGGCCTCACTCCTGATTAGCAAGTTTGATATTTATCATTGACTTCCCTGTCTTCCATATCCAGCGCGAGAGAGATTGTACAAAGGTAACCTGAAAGGAGCCTTTCTTTTATTCTGCAATTAACCCCATCTGAGTAAATAATACGGCGTTGTGCACTTAAGCCTTCGCTGTTATTCACTGACTTCAGAATCCAAAACGGCTTCAAAGCTGCATTCGTGAAACGATGACAAGATGCTGCAGAAACTGCTTTTCATGTGGAATATAATGCAAGGATTGTATGTCACTGTACAGTAGCAAATAGAGTATAGTTGTAATGATATAGCAGATAAAGTATCTGGAACTGCTTACCTGAAGGAAACCCAATCTTATTTTATTTCAGCTCCCGAGGCCTGTAAACACAGTGTGAGACCAGAAACCTAAACATTAGGGGATTTTAAAAAATGTTTATTATTATTTTTCAAAGAAGCAATAATCTTTCTCACACCCGGCAAACAAACCCTCATCCTCATTTATAATCATTGCCTGAGGTTTTAAAAAAAATTAAATAGAGATATAGATAAGGATATTTGGATGTCACTAAAGCTGCAATCCTATACATGCTTACCTGGAAGTAAGCCCCATTTTATTCATTGGAACTTACCTTTGAGTAGACACGTATAGGATTTCACAGTCAGTTACTCACGGGAATACAAAAATGATGAGGTACTTAACAATTTTGCCTCAGAGAACTGAGATTTGGTACCTGTGTAGTCTGTGACAACTTGACAACTGGAAGAATCCGAACATATGATATTTGCATATCTCTCCTTAAAAATAGGGAATCAAAAGTGTACCCCAAATAGTGAATCTAATTCTCTCCCACCCAGAAAAATCAGTATGGTACCAATGCAGCCTGAGAGACTCTGATGACTCTGATGAAGCAGTATAGTTACACATCTCACATGGAATAGCCCCTTACATTAGGAAACTCTGTGCTAGTAAGCTCAAATTTCCATCTCTGTTCAACCAGTCTACTGGGTCTTGGATCTCCCTCTTTTCTCTGGTTATCCTATGTTCCTGAACAATGTTGGTTAAAGAGGTCCCTGCTCCCCTCAGGTGGCTGAGGGCAACTTTGAATATTACAAGACTGGTGATTACATTTGTGGCCATCTGTATACATACTGTACATGCACACATCTTTTTGTAGCTAAGATATTCACAAGAGAGACAGACTTCTCATCCCAGTAAAATGTATATTTATAACATCGAACTTTTAATTTTAAACTGATGCTCTTGGTGAACAATCCAGTGTTCTTGTCAGTGATTATAGAATAACCAGCTATACTCCATTAATGAAAGGGTGGGAAATAAGAAGGGGGTGAGGGGTGAGTCAAAGGACTTCCCCATGCTGGTCCGTGACTCCCCTCTTGTCTAGCATAATAGGGAATGTTCTCATTATCAAAATAAATAACTATTCCCTTACTAAATTAATGATTCCCATACTTTAGACAGCCAAAATAAAGAAAGATGTAGTGGGAGGGGGACATTTTAGAGGTAGGGGGACATTTTAAGCTACTGCTTTGGCTATGTGTTCCAATTCTGGTCATAGAATACATTCAGATACATCTAAGGGAGTGATCCTTTGGCCCCTAGACAGCGTCTGAGAGGCCAATGGATAGTTTGGATTCCCAGCTCCGAAGTTGGAGACAGCACTCCGACCTTGGAGCTGGGAATTGGACCTCCCACCCCACTCCCCCTCACAGCTGGCGCAGAATGAACCATGCCAGCTGCTCCCTGAGGTTGGGAACTTGACCTCAGAGAAGGGGGTGTTTCAGTGGGCAGAGAGGGGAGGAGACTGTAGAGGCCAGGATATGAGTTACCCTAAGGCCTTTCCAGCCTCCTTCCCCCCCCCAAGTGCCCCAGCTAGATGGGCAAAAAAGCCCGTCTAGCCAAAAATGCAGGATGGGATGACAGGGGAGTAAAGCTCTCCTCCACCTCTCTGGGATTAAAGGTGCTTTGACTTTGCTTGGATTATGCATAAATGAATATGTTTGCCTTTCTCTGCATCAAATTTCCAGGTCATTTGAGGGAATGTGAATGGTAAATCAGTCAGTCACAGAACTTTTTGTATCGCATGGAATTATTTGTGATCTTGACCTTATCTCGCTCTATGATGATGTTTTCCCATCCCAGCAGTCACTTATGTGGATGCCTTCAAAGCCATGAATGATTTTAGAATGCATTGTTATAGCCACCAAAAACTCCCTACAATGAGTGGGGCTCTGAGCAGATATAAAATGCATATGTTAGACATTTACTTACTGCCTGTTTGCTGCTACACTAAGCAATTGTAAGCTACCCATTGGGAAGATACTGTGAAAATAAAATGTAGTTATTATAATTAGAGCTGAGCCAAACCCCCCCCCCCCAATTTTGCCATCCCATTCACGGGTTGCAAAGTTGAGAAGGGCATTTCCATGATTTTTAAATTTAAATTCATTATTACATTCATATCCCACCATTTTTCATCCTGCAAAGAACCCAAGGCAGCTTACATGGTCCTCCGCCTCTCTATTTCATCTTCACAACAACCTATGAAGGGCTGAGAGTCAGTGACTGGCCCAAAGTCAGCCAGTAAGCTTCATGGCTGAATGGGGACTAGAACCTGGATCTCCTGAGACCCAGCCCAACAGTCTAACTGTTACACCACACTGGCTTTCCCTGCCTGGAACTCTGGAGGACCTGCCCATCAGTGTGTAGAGAACAGATGGAACAATAGGGGAATAACACAAACAGGGACAGGTTTGCCCTGCTTACCAGGCAGCTGCGTTGAGTTCATGTGCCACATTACTACTGGGCACTGTTTTTCTTCAATGTTCCTTCCTATTCAGAAGGTGCCAGAGTGAGGGCAGGAAGCATTGCTTCTCATTTCTGCCCTCTCTCTTATTTGCCTTCATGATTATGCCTTCAGTCTGAAGGCAGAAAAGGAAGTGGTCTATGTTCTGGGTAGGAAGCAGCCCTGGTGCAAGCTCTCTGGCCGCTTGAGGCAGGAGAGAACAAGCACCACTGGTGCCACATCATGTCCCTTCCCACTGCATTGCGCCCCCTTCCCCCATCATGTGCCCCCTACCCCTCACCTTTCCCACCACCTTGTTGGCTCTGTGGGGAGCCACACAGCCAGAAGAAGTGGCTGTAGGGCTCTCGTGAGAGCCCTGCTCCTGCTTCTTTCAGCTGCATGGCTCTCCACAGAGCCTTCGTGGCAGTGGCAAAACTAAGAGGTTTGTGTGTGATGAGGGGAACAGAGGATGGACAACTGCTGCAGAGAGCCCCCCCATCTGCTCTCTTGCTGCAGCGAATGTCACACTGGGAGAGCAACTGGTGGGACTTTCCAGAGAACCTGCTAAAGGTGGCAAAGGGAAGGGGAAGGGGAGGCACATGATAGGGGAGGGGGGCTCAATGTGGTGGGAAGGGGTGCGATGCAGTGGTGGTGGGCCCTCCTGGCAGGGGTGGGGGAAAGGACTCAATTCACAGCTTCTCCCACTCTGCCACCTGATGTGGGTACCTCAGTCTGAGTCGTGGGAGGGCTGGCCCTGGTCAGAAGACACTCTGAGGAAAAATGGTGTCCTGGAGCAGCACCGAGCATGATCTCTGTTGCCTGTGCCAGCACCACTTCGTTATGTTTGCGTTTTAAAATGAATGCATTTATTTGCATTTTTTAGGAGAAAAAAAGGCACATATTGAATGCAAAGATGCATTTAATGTCAAGTGCAGTTTGGTCCTTAATTTTGGCACCAGGAGTAAGAAAAGAACCACTGGGATTGTAATATTTTCCCTTGACCCATTAATGATAGTGATAATTAGGATAAATAATCAGAGCCCTCAGCCATCTTCTCCTTGAGATGTTCTAGCAGGTGCAGATTTTAACACAGACTGCCACATTTCATGGTGTTCTTAGTCAATACTCATATACATCAGGAAAAGAATGCTTGGTGGTATATACAGATACCTTCTTAATACCCCCCCTCCCATTAAGGCATGGCCTGGGAGGTCATTTTGGCATCTTATTTTTCCACTATAGTTCTTTCTAACATATGGAAATGTAGGTAAAGTGTAACCGTTCAACCTCTCAAATATTTCAAGAAATTCAAGTAAAAATGTATAACAGATGTAATAGCACTCTTTGGGATGAATACAACTGCAGACTCAAAACTGTCAGCATATCACTCACAATCACATTTTTTCACCTGTACATGTGGTTTAAACCTGCATGATCCAGGAAACCCATTTGCCTTGTGCTTGGACTCAAACCCTACACAAAGGAAAGGTCAGAAATCTAAGTTTCTCCCTTTTGGGGGTTGGTCCTAGTTTAGTCTTTTGCTTATCCTGTTCCTATTCCTCTGGCACTGGGAGCTGGCCAGTGACAGGAATACAACAGCCATCACCTTGTTGCATCAGACATAGGACACAGGAAGCAGCCTTATACTGACCTTATACTGAGCCTTATACTGAGTCAGGCCTTTGTTCCATCTATCCCATTACTGTTGACTAGGGATGCTGGAGAAATCCACTGCAGACTCCAATGAGGCCAGATTCCCAGGAATCCAACCTCTGGAATCCACAGCGGACCAGCATCCCCTTACCTGGCACATCTGCCATAGTTCGTGGGATGGTTCTCCAGCTGTCTAAAGGGCGCAATAGGCTAATGGTGGCTGTCATTACCTATTGTGGGAAAATTATGGCTGTAAATAGGGATGTACAAAAGTCACCTTTTCGAAGGGTGACATTTGCGGTGGGGGGGAGGCGCTCTGTCCCTCCCCCCGAAATTCTCCCCGGCTGGCTCTGCTCTGCGGAGATTCCGCAGAGCTGTGGGCCGGGGCCACCCGCAGCCAGACATCCAGCCACTGGGCATCCTGCAGGGACGCAAATGGCGGCGGCTGTAGCCGCCGCCATTTGCGTCCCTGTATTTTGCTGTGATAGGCTACGTAAATATTTACGTTGCCTATTACAGCAAAAAAACAAAAAACAGCGAACGCAAATGGCGGCAGCTATGGCGGCTGCCATTTGCATTCCCTTTTTTTTTGTTGCCATGATAGGTTACGTAAATATTTACGTAGCCTATTACAGCAAAACAAAAACAAAAACATGCCGCCATTTGTGTTCCCTTAGTTTTGCCGTGATAGGCTACGTAAATACTTACGTAGCCTATCATGGCTTCCGCAGGGATGCAAATGGTGTCCCTGCGTTAGCCGTGATAGGCTACGTAAGTATTTACATAGCCTATTATGGCTATATGGAAGAAGCAAATGGCGGCTGCAGACGCAGCTGCCATTCGCAATGCAGCGCGGATGGCAGCAGGTAGGTGCTCCATTCCGGGCCCATTTCACGGGGTAGGGGGGTGGGGGGGCTTTGTTCTGCCATGGATTTCGGGGGGTCGAGTGCACTGGCATTCGGCCTCACCGAGATCCGTGGTGGAATTCTCTGACATATCTAGCTGTAAATTGCATAGTTTACAGCATTTGTGGGCATAAAGCACTTTCTTCTATGTAAATTGTGTTGTTGTTGTTGTTGTTGTTGTTGTTCAGTCGTTCAGTCGTGTCCGACTCTTCGTGACCCCATGGACCATAGCACGCCAGGCCTTCCTGTCCTGCGCTCTCTCCCGGAGCGTGCTCAAGTTCATATTCATTGCATCAGTGATGCTATCTAGCCATCTCATCCTCTGCCGTCCCCTTCTCCTTTGGCCTTCAGTCTTTCCCAGCATCAGGGTCTTTTCCAGGGAGTTTTCTCTTCGCATTAGGTGGCCAAAATATTGGAGCTTCAGCTTCATTATCTGTCCTTCCAATGAGCACTCAGGGTTGATTTCCTTTAGGATGGACTGATTTGACCTCCTTGCAGTCCAGGGGACTCGTAAGAGTCTTCTCCAGCACCACAGTTCGAAAGCATCGATTCTTCGGCGCTCAGCCTTCCTTATAGTCCAGCTCTCACAGCCATACATTACTACTGGGAAAGCCATAGCTTTGATTAGACGGACCTTTGTCGGCAAGGTGATGTCTCTGCTTCTGACTATGCTGTCTAGGTTGGCCATAGCTTTCCTCCCCAGGAGCAAGCGTCTTTTAATTTCATGGCTACAGTCACCGTCTGCGGTGATCTTGGAGCCCAAGAAAGTAAAATCTGTCACTGCTTCCATTTCTTCCCCTTCTATATGCCAGGAAGTGATGGGGCCAGATGCCATGATCTTCGTTTTTTTAATGTTGAGTTTCAAACCAGCTTTTGCACTCTCCTCTTTCACCCTCAACAAGAGGCTCTTGAGATCCTCTTTGCTTTCTGCCATTAGGGTGGTATCGTCTGCATATCGGAGGTTGTTGATAATTCTCCCAGCAATCTTAATTCCGACCTCTGATTCATCCAACCCGGCATTTCTCATGATGTACTCCGCATATAAGTTAAATAAGCAGGGTGACAATATGCAGCCTTGTCGTACTCCTTTCCCAATTTTGAACCAATCGGTTGTTCCATGTCTGGTTCTTACTGTTGCTTCTTGACCCTCGTACAGGTTTCTCAGGAGACAGGTAAGGTGGTCTGGTACTCCCATCACTTTCAGAATTTGCCACAGTTTGTTGTGATCCACACAATCAAAGGCTTTAGCGTAGTCAATGAAGCAGAAATAGACGTTTTTCTGGAATTCTCTTGCTTTCTCCATGATGCAGCGAATGTTGGCGATTTGATCTCTAGTTCCTCTGCCTCTTCGAAACCCAGCTTGTACTTCCGGTAGTTCTCGGTTCGCATACTGCTGAAGCCTAGCTTGTAGGATTTTGAGCATCACCTTGCTGGCATGTGAAATGAGCGCAATTGTGTGGTAGTTTGAACACTCTTTGGCGTTGCCCTTCTTTGGAATTGGAATGTAAACTGACCTTTTCCAGTCTTGTGGCCACTGTTGAGTGTTCCAGATTTGTTGGCATATTGAATGCAGCACTTTAACAGCACCATCTTTTAGGATTTTAAATAGCTCAGCTGGAATACTGTCATCTCCACTAGATTTGTTGTTAGTAATGCTTCCTAAGGCCCACTTGACTTCACTCTCGAGGATGTCCGGCTCAAGTTCAGTGACCGCACTATCACGGCTATCAGGGACATTCAGATCTTTCCTGTATAGTTCTTCTGTGTATTCTTGCCACCTCTTCTTAATCTCATCTGCTTCTGTTAGGTCCCTGCCTTCTTTGTCCTTTATCATGCCCGTCTTTGCACAAAACGTTCCCTTGAGATCTCCAATTTTCTTGAAGAGATCTCTAGTCTTTCCCATTCTGTTGTTTTCCTCGATTTCTTTGCATTGTTCATTTAAGAAGGCCTTCTTGTCTCTCCTTGCTATTCTCTGGAACTCTGCATTCAGTTGGGTATATCTTCCCCTTTCTCCCTTGCTTTTCGCTTCCCTTCTTTCGTGAGCTACTTGTAAAGCCTCATCAGACAGCCACTTTGCTTTCTTGCATTTCTTTTTCTTTGGGATGGATTTCGTTGCTGCCTCCTGAACGATGTTACGGACCTCCGTCCATAGTTCCTTAGGCACTCTGTCTATCAGGTCTAATCCCTGAAATCTATTCCTCACCTTCACTGTATATTCATCAGGGATATGATTTAGGTCATACCTGAACGGTTTAGTGGTTTTCCCGACGTTCTTCAATTTAAGCCGAAATTTTGCAAGAAGCAGCTCATGATCTGAGCCACAGTCAGCTCCAGGTCTTGTTTTTACTGACTGTATGGAGCTTCTCCATCTTTGGCTGCAAAGGACATAATCAATCTGATTTCGATATTGACCATCTGGTGACGTCCATGTGTAGAGTCGCCTCTTGTGCTGTTGGAAAAGAGTGTTTGCTATGATCAGCATGTTCTCTTGGCAAAACTCTATTAGCTTTTGTCCTGCTTCATTTTGTACACCAAGGCCATGCCTGCCTGTTATCCCGGTGATTTCTTGATTTCCTACTTTAGCATTCCAATCCCCTATGATGAAGAGGACATCTTTTTTTGGTGTTAGTTCTAGAAGGTGTTGTAGGTCTTCATAGAACCGATCAACCTCAGCTTCTTCGGCCTCAGTGGTTGGGGCATAGACTTGAATTACTGTGATGTTGAATGGTTTGCCTTGGATTCGTACTGAGATCATTCTATCATTTTTAAGATTGTACCCCAGTACTGCTTTTCCCACCCTTTTGTTGACTATGAGTGCTACTCCATTTCTTCTAAGGGATTCTTGCCCACAATAGTAGATATGATGGTCACCTGAATTAAATTCACCCATGCCTGTCCATTTTAGTTCGCTGATTCCCAAGATGTCGATGTTCAATCTTGCCATCTCATGTTTGACCACCTTCAGCTTACCTTGATTCATTGATCTGACATTCCAGGTTCCTAAACAATATTGTTCTTTACAGCATTGGATTTTCTTTTCACCACCAGACACATCCACAGCTGAGTGTCCTTTCGGGTTTGGCCCAGCCGCTTCACTCTTTCTGGCGCTACTTGGAAATACCCTCTGCTCTTCCCCAGTAGCATATTGGACACCTTCCGACCTGAGGGGCTCATCTTCCGGCGTCATCTCTTTTAGCCTTGTGATACGTTCCATGGGGTTTTCTTGGCAAGAATACTGGAGTGGGTTGCCATTTCCTTCTCCAGTGGACCACATTTTGTCAGAACTCTCTGCCATGACCTGTCCGTCTTGGGTGGCCCTGCACGGCATAGCTTATGGCTTCACTGAGTTATGCAAGCCCCTTCGCCACAACAAGGCAGTGATCCATGAAGGGGAAATTGTGGTGTAAAAGGCTGCAATTGACATAGACGGAAGTGCACAGCTGGAGAGCTGCCCTGTGAACTACAGCAGATGTGCCAGGGCTCTGGGAAAATCCACAGAGCCCTAAGTGCCCCAGATTTCCCCATGGCAGACCCCTAGATGTTGGGGGGTTCGCCCATCCCTACCATTGACACTGACTAGCAGTGGCTCTCCAGGGTTTCAGGGCAGAGTTTTTCTACCCCTTTCTGGAGATGCCGGGAACACGGGATGTTCTTCATGCAAAGCATGTGCTCTACCACTGAGCCACAGCCACCCCCCACCCCAAAGGAGCAAAAGCCCATGGCATTATACTGCTTGAGGCAAAGGACAAGATGGCACCCTCCCCTTCAGTGAACAGATATTAACTAAACTGGCCCTAATGATGGGATAGCATTCTTCTCCACACTTAAGGGCAGCAGACTAACTTAGAGGCACAAGGCAGGCCATGTGACACACAGAGCTCTGTCTGCTCCCCATCTTTCAGCATCTGCTGGCTGATGCAATCGCCCCACTCTGCCTAATGACAGGGCTGGTCCTGTTTATAGTAAAGAATGGCCCAAGAAGCTTTTTCAGGGTGGGAAAAGGCTGCCAGCAGGTGTGGCTGCCCAAAGCTCCTAGTATGGTATAGTAGTTGCTCCAACCTAGCCTTGGTGTACAATTATGCTATCAAAGAAGTGGAAGAAGGGAAGGTGTTTTGAGAGGCAAGGAGACAGAGTGAGCAGAGCAATTATTTTTCGTTTTAGTGTGTGTGTGGCAGGAGAGGGACATGGCTAGGCCCAAGGCAACAGCAGGTACAAAATGTGCAAACCTCTTCCAAAGAGCAACTAAAGCAACTACTTCACATTAAGAGCATAAGAAAAGCACTGCTGGATTGCAATAAGATTGCTTATAATTCTTGAAACTCAAATGGGGTGCCAGTGAACAACTCTTTGCCCCGCTACACTCCATGCCTCTTCTGATTTGTATTTGATTTCATTTAAATATAAATATATATATATATATATATATATATATATATAATTTTGTTGACAAAGAGGCTGATATGCTGTAAAGCAAAGGGCTGCTCTCCAGCACCAACTTGGGTTCAAAGGAGTAGTTTTGTGTTTCGGTGCTCAGACCCCACCTCTACCTTGTACTTAGGTTCTTGGGCAAGTTAGTTTTCTTTTTGCCTCACCAGTTTGCCTTCGGGGAAATGAGTATTTTGTGACTGGACATGGCCACAATGGCAGCCATTTTGTGAATGGGTAAGCCACCTGTGGTAGCCATTTTGTGAGAGTGCCCATGACATGCTCTCAAAATTCCAAATGGGCCCACCAGCCCAAAAGGGTTGGGGACCCCTGTTCTAATCCAAAATCCTGGATCCAACCATGTCCAGCAGAATGCCTCTGGGAGGCTTATAAGCAGGCCATGAATGCTACAGCCCTCTTGCATTGTCCATAGTCTCAGGTATTCAGAGCTGTGTACTTGCTTCACAGTAATAGGTAGCCTTGGTGGTTAATGACAATATCTGCAGCAGATGTGAAAGGGTACTGCCAAAAGCATTGATTTCATTTTTAAATACATATCCAATTTCTTTTGAAATATCTGGACCAAATCAATCTCCCCCCCCCCCAGTAAAACTCCATTTACCCCCACACTACTAGATTTTCAAAAAGGTATGACTCCAGTGGTTAACAACAGTAAGCTACTGAATGCATTCTGCAAAAATACAGCTCATACCATAGATTCTGTTTGAGTGCCAAAATAAATTATGATATTAATTAAAAATAGTGACCTGGTTTGCATGATCAAAACAAGGCACCATGGCTTAAATAAAGCCACAGCGGCTTGTTTTAATCCCTGGCTTGTTCTGGTTCATGCCAGCTGAAATTTCCCCAATTGCCTGCCCAGGAGCAGTTTGTTGTGTCTTCCAAACCCAGGCAGCATGGCTTGTTTGAGGGAGAAACAACGCTCAAATAACCCATGGCCTGGTGTAGGATAATTTGAGGGCTGTTTGCCCCTCAAACAAGCCATGCCGCCCAAGTTCAGATGATACAACAAGCCACTTCCAGGCAGGTAATTAGAGAAATGGGCATGTGCCAGGGATTAAAACAAGTCACCATGGCTTATTTAAGCCATCTTGTTTGATCAGGTGAACTGGCCCATTATCTGTGACAAATTGGTTGAAAAGGAGCAGCCATACACAACTTTCATAAAGTGGAATTCCATGGCTGGGAATTTTATAGCCCCTGGGGGGTGGGGGGCAGCTTATACTTAGATATGAACTGTGTTCTCTAACTAATAGGAAGATGAAATGCAGGTTTGGCTGGGACTGGTAAGGAGATAACCATACAATGAGATAACCAAGTAGTAGCGTTTCAGAAGGATATTTTCAGAGAAGAGATTGTTTCCTTTTTATTAATATGATTAAATGTGAGTAATAGCAAGATAGTTTTTAACCTTGTGCTGTCACTGCCCATTTTATTTATTCATTTATTTAACTCAAGGTGGCTACATGTAGTTCCCAGGTGGTCTCCTCTCCAAGCACTGACCAGACCCAGCCCTACTTATCTTCAGCAAGGTAGCTGTCTCATGTGCCTTCTGACCACACCTGGGTCCCTGCTTTTATTTTAAAGCAGGGTGCAAGTGAAGGGTTATTCCAAGGAAAACACACTAGGGCTCCAGTCCTATACCCACTTACCTGGGAATAAGGCCCATTAAACTCAATAGGACTTACATTTATAGACACATTTTACTGTACAAGCCAAAGGCCATGGCAAAAAAGAGTATCACATTAAAAAATACAAATAACGGAAATAAAAAATAAAAAAGAGAAACATATATACAGCACAGGGGAGAAAACAGTACAACAGGACTTAACATCAGAGCAGACATTATAGGCCCAGCACTAACTTTAGGCAGGCCATAAGGTCTGTTTTGCTTAGGCTGGTCTTTGCTAGTTTTGAAATAGCTTCTCTCTGGATATTTTTAAAGTGTGTAGCCCCATTTTTTATTGGATTGTTTTGATATGAGATTTTTAAAAAGTTGTTTGCCTTTTTGAAAGGCAATTCATCAATATTTAAATAACTAACTAAGGGTGCAATCCTATGGCTGTGAGTCAGCGGCTAGATGGCCATAGGATAGGTCACTTCTTGGGAACCGACCTCGGAATCTGTGCTCTGAGGTTGGTTCCCTGAGAACCGACCTCCACCCCCTCCTGCGCTGCCTTGTAGGCAGCACGGAATGGCCTTGCGCTCTGCGCACGGAAGAGGAGCACAGAGTGGCAAAAATGGGGCGTTCCTGGGGGCATGTTTGGGTGGGGAAGTCGGAAATGCCGGTATGACACATCCTACGTGTCGTCCGGCTGCCGCTTCCCGTGCTCTGATGTCCCACAGCTAGACACCCAAAATCGGCTTTCTAGCCGTAAATGCAGGGCGACTGAAGCACAGAGGGGATGATCCCCTCTGTGCTTCTCCTGCCCTGCATTGGATAGGCAGTCGCCTCTGAGTTTGGAGGTGGCCGCCTATCCCAATAGGATTGCGCCCTAAAGAAATACAAAAAACAAATGCTTATGTGATTGTTCTTAGTAGTAATAGTGATATGTTAAAGCAGTCTTCCCCATCCTACTGGCTTCCAAATGTTTGGGAGTACAACTCCCATCAGCCCCAGCCAACCTGGGCAGTGGTCAGGTGTGATGGGAATGGTAATCCAAAACATCTGGAGGGCACCAGGTTGGGGAAGCCTGCATTAAAGTAAAACCCCAGTCCATACCAGTACATTTCAGGAAAGCTTTCAGCTTTAACACTGCCTTCTTTCTGACATTCTAATGTAGTTGAATAGGAGAATGGCATATATCTATGAAAAGACAGTAAATTCCTAATATATTTCATATATATTTCATAAGAACAAGGCTTATGCACATAGTGTAAGCTCAAGTCCTATGTTCTGGGAAATCAAGGGGTATGTGCTTGGAGCATTTTTAGTTAGAGCTATATTATTTACCTGCTTACATAACACCATCAATGTATATCAAAAGGAAAGGCAGCCATATTGGTCATAAGAAATTCCAAAAACCATATTAGTGTAATACCTTTATTAGGTATTATCCTTTGTTTGGCCTAATACAGGTATTATACTAATGTGGATTTTGGAATGTATATGGAGTTTCACAGACTAACAACAAAAAGACAAGTCCTTAGATTAAGAAGCTTGCAATCTAAAATTTGACACTGGGGTGGGGATGGGGTGGGGAGAGGAATGTGAATGTGATGGTAAACAAAGGGACAGGAAAGAAGAATTTGCATTCAGTGAAGTTACAGGTACTTAGGCTTAGTGTCAGTAGGGACAAGGATTACAGAGTTTTGCCAAAGGCTTCATGAAAAGGGTTATGTGTAGGGATTCGAAGAGGGAGGCAGCATTATGAAGGTGGCCAGGTAGTCACACTACCAAGAAAGAACTGCAGAGGTAAAATTCTGAAGCATGTTCCTTTCATTCAGAATTCAACCCTGGCAGCTTAGTATTCCATCCAGATGTCCACTTGTGAAAGCTAACATCTTCGTTGTATAATTTAGTAATTAGGTGGGACTGGACTTGGCTGTATCTTGGTGGAGTCAGGAGTTCCCTGTTTCTTCTGTCTTGTTTAAGAGAGACAATAAAGTTCTTGCCTAGCTTCGTTTACTGTCCTTTAAGCCTTCCATGACACTTTCTGTGTAATACTTTTGCTATGGGCCATTGCTGGCTCCATGTTTTGGGTGGCCTTTGGGCAAGGCACCCTTGATGGGCTCCCTCTCTCTGTGAGTCTACTTTCTCCCCACCATTGTCACCAGCTGCTATTGCTCCTCATCCTCTTTCTTATAATTACTACCAGGCAGAGAGCAAGTAGGCAGTGGCATTTCCTGCTCCTCCTTCTCACCATCACTGTTGTCTGAGCCAGAGTGAGAGGCAGGCGAACAAACAGGTTGAAATGGAGAAGAGGAGGAACTACTCAAGGGGCCCTTGCCAGTAAGCCCCTGTTTTGGTGTGGGCCCTTGGCAGCTGCCCCAACAATGCCTACTCTTGGTGCTGCCCCTGCCCTGAGCTACTTTATTTGCTACAGTTTTCAAGACTATGCAGGCTATTTCATGTAACAAATAAATTGAACTGAACCATTTTCAAGAGTGTTCTTTGCATTTTAGTCTCTTATGATTAGTAGGCACATGGCAGCAACATGGAACTTTTAGATCTGTTTCTCCATGTGTATACTATCATGTGTTTGCTGGGTAGACACCTAAACTAGGGTCTCTTGAATTTGTCATTGTCTGCAGTCTAAGGATTTAATTTTGAGAAAATACACTTAGGGGAGAAAGTTTGCTTTAAAGAGTAGTTGATAGCGTGACTTTTCTAAATCCTACATCTCGAACAGTAGAGCCCAAGTTCCTATCCCTCTATCTTTATATTGCACTATCACTTAAGTATGTAAAGAGAGGTCTCTGCCCCTGATCTGCCTGTACTAAATTTCAGCTGTGGCCGGGGAAGGCAACAGGCAGAGAGAAAGAGTGAGACAGACAACTGGGATGAGGATTCAGAGATTAAGTTAAAGGCTCCATGGAAAAGCTAAGGAGGCAACTGAAGTAAGAGAAAGAGGTGCCACTGCATATATGTTCAGGGAATCTGGGAGTTCCAGATCGAAACGGTTGTATGAAGCAAAAATAACTGATCCAAATTTTTCCAGGCAATCCGTTTTAAAGTATATTCCATTGCATTTTAGTTTATTGTGGGATAATCCTGAATGTCTAGTTTTTGACTGGATGTCTTAGGAAGGCCAAATGTTTCCATAAATTTATATTCTTCCTCCCTCCATCTATGTATCATGTGCAAATGTAAGCCTGGAGAAGGAAGCAATTATTTGGGAGCGGGGAAATGAAAAGGTTGAAGTCTACACACTTTACACTTGCTATCCCAGACCAGACAAAGCATATTGTAAGCCTATCCTGATATCTGTTTACCGAAAAACTCTAAACTGTCATTCTGTGGCAAGAGATGGTCTCTTATGAGTCTGACTTGTTTTTTTCCTATGACTGTTACGTAAGAGTGTTTGAGTTTGCGTTCTAGGTTAGGAATTTTCCACTGGTAAAACGCTCTGAAACTTTCATCTGTTCACTAACATATTCATTAGTACACCCCAAAGAATTTTCCTAATCTTTTGCTTCCCTTTGGTTACAATATGGAAACTTGTACTTGATTAATAATATCTCTATAAGGTTAGTTTGGGGCACCCACCATAACTCTGTCAGTGATGTGCCTCTTGAGTACTTGTAAGTTAGAAGCATTTGGCTTTGTTTCTCATTTCTGATGTCCAGACACTCACAAAGTCACCCGTGGGTGAGAGTTATGAGACCCATCTGTACATTTGTCTTATATCAGAGAGGTGGAAAGAAAGAGCAGGAAAGAGAGGAGTAAGTGAGAGGAACTTGAGGGGTCAGTGAAAGCCAGAATAAAGTTCTCAGATGAAGTACAATCTTTAAACTAATTAGATTTTCTGTAAAAGTAAAATTGCTATTTACACCATTATGAAAATGATTACAGCACTTTTAGACAGACACATGTGGGCTGCTGGATTAATGGTAATGCTTCCCTGAAAACACTAGATAGCTTTTGGAGGAAAAAAAACCAATAACCTCAGACTGAGAGCTGATTAAGGGTTAGTTCTCACAAACAGCAGATGTTGATTGTGCCACTTTAGTCTGCATATGGGAGCTGTTTCTAGTTGCTTTTTGAGATGTACTGAATTGACAAGGAACATTTCTCAGCTATTTCACGCATCTCAAAATTGGTGACTGCGTTTTGGTTGTATTTCAGGGATGGGGCAAACGCCTTTTGTGGGGGAGAGAATTGGAGCAACCACCATTTTGTTTTTCCCAGAAAGCCCTGTTCTGATTATCTTTTTGAATTTGGGAAATTCAAAATGGCTGCTGCCATTTTGAAAAAACAGGTTGCCTCCTTTGCCACTCACGGGGGGTCACTATTATAGTGGACAGTCCTTAAAAATATCTACAAAAAACAAACACTGTTACAGAGTGGGTGGATCATTTCTCCAGAAGCTCTTTATTCATGAGGTACAGTGTTAAATACCGCTTCCCAAAACAGGGAGTGATTTGAAGCAGGCTTGTTTGTACGCTCCACTAAGTTCAGTGGGAGAAATTCAGTCAGTTTACATTTTAATATGAGCTCACCTAATTTTGCAATCTCAAACTACTATGTGCATCAAAACTTAGTTATCTAAGTCTTCTCTGAATTTTTCAACAAGGTTCTGCTATCAAAAATTGTATACAAAAATGTATGCATTAGGCAACATAAGAAATGCATTGTATTTGGAAAATTGCTTGAAAACAATTGGGCAAAAATGTAGACACAATGTATGTATTAGGAGAAATATGTATAAAAATGCTTAAGAATTTTCATGTGAAGGTTAAAAAATTTCTCAAAGTCTCGGATAAACTGAACTTTGGAACTGTTCTCAAAGTTTGAGAACAGAAGTTATGATGGGAGAAAGGAGAAGCTGAGAGAAACCAAAATTGACAGATCTGTCCATCCTTACTTATTCCTAAGTAAACATGTTGAAGACTCAGCAGAATGATTCTTAGAAATAAAGTTGGGGGAGGGGTCATGTCAAGAAACTTTCTCTTCAAATTATTGGATCAGTTTCACAAACATTTGTTCAGATCAGTATTTCTCTGTAGTCCTAGTTTCTATGTGTAGGAAATGTTTTGAATGGAGAAGCATCATCAGTCATGTGAACCTACACTGGAGAAACAGATTTATCTCCCCACCTCCCCCAAATCTGCTATTTATAAGAACTAATCCTTAAATGTTTATAAATAAGGGAATAAAGAAGTATTTTCTCCTAAAGGAACTTATGATGCAGGGATTCAGAGCAGGAAATACTACCTCAGAAAAATGCATGCTAATAACCTGGGATGCGTGATGCAGGCTGGATTTCTAGCCACACATCTTTGTTGTTCACTCATTAAGTCATGTCTGACTTTTCGTGACCCCATGGACCATAGCACGCCAGGTCTTCATGTCCTCTGCTCTCTCCTGGAGTGTGTTCAAGTTCATATTCATTGCATCGGTGATGCTAGCTAGCCATCTCATTCTCTGCTGTCCCCTTCTCCTTTTGACTTCGATCTTTCGATCAGAGTCTTTTCCAGTGAGTTTTCTCTTCACATTAGGTGGCCAAAATATTTGAGCTTCAGCTTCAGTAACTGATCTTCTAATTAGCAGTCAGGGTTGATTTCCTTGAGGATGGACTGATTTGACCTCCTTGCAGTCCAGGGGACTCGTAAGAGTCTTCTCCAGCACCACAGTTCGAAAGCATCAATTCTTCGGCGCTCAGCCTTCCTTATAGTCCAGCTCTCACAGCCATACATGGCTACTGGGAAAACCCTAGCTTTGATTATATGAATCTTTGTCGGCAAGGTGATGTCTCTCCTTCTTACTATGCTGTCTAGCTTTGCCATAGCTTTCCTCCCAAGGAGCAAGCGTCTTTTAATTTCATGGCTACAGTCACCGTCTGCGGTGATCTCAGAGCCCAAGAAAATAAAATCTGTCACTGCTTCCATTTCTTCCCCTTCTATATGCCAGGAAGTGATGGGGCCAGATGCCATGATCTTAATTGTTTTAATGTTGAGTTTCAAACCAGCTTTTGCACTCTCCACTTTCACCCTCAACAAGAGGCTCTTTAGATCCTCTTTGCTTTCTGCCATAAGGGTGGTATCGTCTGCATATCTGAGGTTGTTGATAATTCTCCCGGCAATCTTAATTCCGACCTCTGATTCATCCAACCTGGCATTTCTCATGATGTACCCTGCATATAAGTTAAATAAGCAGGGTGACAATATACAGCCTTGTCGTACTCATTTCCCAATTTTGAACCAATCGGTTGTTCGATGTCTGGTTCTTACTGTTGCTTCTTGACCCCCGTACAGGTTTCTCAGGAGACAGGTAAGGTGGTCTGGTACTCCCATCACTTTCAGAATTTGCCACAGTTTGTTGTGATCCACACAATCAAAGGCTTTAGCGTAGTCAATGAAGCAGAAATAGACGTTTTTCTGGAATTCTCTTGCTTTCTCCATGATCCAGCAAATGTTGGCGTTATGATCTCTAGTTCCTCTGCCTCTTCTAAACCCAGCTTGTACTTCCGGTAGTTCTCGGTTCACATACTGCTGAAGCCTAGCTTGTAGGATTTTGAGCATAACCTTGCTGGCATGTGAAATGAGCACAATTGTATGGTAGTTTGAACACTCTTTGGCATTGCCCTTCTTTGGAATTGGAATGTAAACTGACCTTTTCCAGACTTGTGGCCACTGTTGAGTGTTCCAAACTTGTTGGCATACTGAGTGGAGCACTTTAACAGCATCATCTTTTAGGATTTTAAATAGCTCAGCTGGAATACTGTCATCTCCACTAGATTTGTTGTTAGTAATGCTTCCTAAGGCCCACTTGACTTCACTCTCTAGGATGTCCGGCTCAAGTTCAGTGACCGCACTATCACGGCTATCAGGGACATTAAGATCTTTCCTGTATAGTTCTTCTGTGTATTCTTTCCACCTCTTCTTAATCTCATCTGCTTCTGTTAGGTCCCTGCCTTCTTTGTCCTTTATCATGTCCATCTTTGCACAAAATGTTCCCTTGATATCTCCGATTTTCTTCAAAAGATCCCTAGTCTTTCCCATTTTATTGTTTTCCTCGATTTCTTTGCATTGTTCATTTAAGAAGGCCTTCTTGCCTCTCCTTGCTATTCTCTGGAACTCTGCATTCAGTTGGATATATCTTCCCCTTTCTCCCTTGCTTTTTGCTTCCCTTCTTTCCTCAGCTACTTGTAAACCCTCCTCAGACAGCCACTTTGCTTTCTTGCATTTCTTTTTCTTTGGGATGGATTGAGTTGCTGCCTCCTGAATAACGTTACAGACCTCCGTCCATAGTTCCTCAGGCACTCTGTCTCTCAGGTCTAATCCCTTAAATGTATTCGGCACTTCTGCTGTATATTCATAAGCATATGATTTAGGTCATACCTGAATGGTTTAGTGGTTTTCCCTACGTTCTTCAATTTAAGCCGAAATTTTGCAACAAGAAGCTTATGATCTGAGCCACAGTCAGCTCCAGGTCTTGTTTTTACTGACTGTATAGAGCTTCTCCATCTTTGGCTGCAAAGGACATAATCAATCTGATTTCGATATTGACCATCTGGTGATGTCCATGTGTAGAGTCGCCTCTTGTGCTGTTGGAAAAGAGTGTTTGCTATGATCAGTGTGTTCTCTTGGCAAAACTCTATTGGCCTTTGTCCTGCTTCATTTTGTTCACCAAGGCCATGCTTGCCTTTTATCCCAGTTATTTCTTGACTTCCTACTTTAGCATTCCAATCCCCTATGATGAAAAGGACATCTTTTTTTGGTGTTAGTTCTAGAAGGTGTTGTAGGTCTTCATAGAACTGATCAATCTCAGCTTCTTCATCCTCAGTGGTTGGGGCATAGACTTGAATTACTGTGATGTTGAATGGTTTGCCTTGGATTCGTACTGAGATCATTCTATCATTTTTGAGATTGTACCCTAGTACTGTTTTCCCACCCTTTTATTGACTATGAGTGCTACTCCATTTCTTCTAAGGGATTCTTGCCCACAGTAGCAGATATAATGGTCACCTGAATTAAACTCGCCCATGCTTGTCCATTTTAGTTCGCTGATTCCCAAGATGTTGATGTTCAATCTTTCCATCTCATGTTTGACCACCTCCAGCTTACCTTGATTAATTGATCTGACATTCCAGGTTCCTAAACAATATTGTTCTCTACAGCATTGGATTTTCTTTTCACCACCAGACACATCCACAGCTGAGTGTCCTTTCTGCTTTGGCCCAACCGCTTCACTCTTTCTGGCGCTACTTGGAAATTCCCTTTGCTCTTCCCCAGTAGTATATCGGACACCTTCCGACCTGAGGGGCTCATCTTCCGGCGTCCTATCTTTTAGCCTTGTGATACGTTCCATGGGGTTTTCTTGGCAAGAATACTGGCGTGGGTTGCCATTTCCTTCTCCAGTGGACCACATTTTGTCAGAACTCTCCGCCATGACCTGTCCGTCTTGGGTGGCCCTGCATGGCATAGCTTATGGCTTCACTGAGTTACGCAAGCCCCTTCGCCACAACAAGGCACTTGAAATGCAACTAAAAAGACAGATAAGATGTGGGAAGTTTACCCAATGAATAAGTGTTTATTACACATTGGATGAGGTAATTCCCCTAGCCATTTTGAGATGGTGTAGAGGTGAAGCCACCTAACCACGCACTTCATGTGGTGACTACTCTTGAGAAGGGTTTAACATGAGCTGAGATTGTGGCTCAACACACCCTGCACAATATTCAAGGTTATGGGCTGAAAAAGAAGAGGTGTATCCATTCAAGTGTGCTATAGCCAATTACAAGACTGGACATTATATAAAAACAGCAAGTCTTGGTGCATTTACCAGCTTGCCACAACATTCAACCTTTGGGTAAGGATTTGGGTATCAGATGGAAGGAAATGGAGGGAGGTACATCATATAGACTGAGTACAGATGGGCAGCCAGGGCAGGAGTGTCATAGTAGCTATTGCAGAAAGGACAGGAAGCTGTTGAGGTGCCGCCACTTGACCACTCAAGACTCTGGTCAGTTCTGTTCTTACGGGGTGGTGTCCAGTGCTAATGCTAATGACGTTGCACTAACACAAGGCAATATGTATGCAATGTAACCAGTGCTTGCTAGGGCAACTGGGAAAAGTGATTCGTTGCTGAAATTAGGCAGCAGCACTGAAATCTGGCAGCAAATTGCCTCTTTTCCTCATTGCCATAGCAAGCACTCAATACGTTGTCATTAGCGCTAGTGCCGGGCACAATTGTATACTACCCATGGCTTCTTATTCTTTAGGCACCGCCCACATATCCCTAACCTATCCTTTAATAAAAGCATGCTTTAATAAAACAAAGTTCTCGGTATGTAAAATTCAGTACAAGGTAACAGATTTCTCTTGTGCTTTATGAACTGGTGTGCTTGCAGATTATACAAATGAGTACAGATGACCTATGGTTCAGTTTTCTTCTGTTGTGAACACACATGGCTTCTGCCATGGGAGCGTGTCTGGTGCATGAAGGCACTTAAATTAGTGCAGGGTTTAGCCTGAAAACGGCTTGCAATAACCCCAAATCCCTATTTTTATTAACTAATTGTAGGCATCTACGTTAAGCCTTGAAACACATTTCTGGGTCCGCTTGTGCCTTGTTTCCAAGATAGTAGCACCTGGATAAACATACAGCAAGATTTTTGTAACAGATATCAGTTCAGATAGTAAGGAAAGGACTGCATTATATTACCTCCTTTTAAACTTCTGGCAATATAAATGGAACCTTATGATTGGTTCTCAGGCAAAGGAATAAGAGCACAGCAGTGTAATTCAGAAAAGGAGACCACTGGATAGATACCTGTTTCTCATAATAACAGACTGGAAATCACTTGTTGATCCACAATTCTTTTAAATGCAATGCTGGGTGGACCATGGCTGTTTTCCTTCAGTGTCATGCTTTGGTTAGATGATTTGCAGGTTCATTCATTGGGGCACTTCACATATTAATTCTTGGTTCTTAGCGGCATGCCAAACTATTTTTTTAAAGCATGATCCTGAAAAATGTAACATGGGGATTGGGGAAGTAGACGACATTTGCTTCAGTTCATTTTGACCAGAATTTACCCAGTTTGCACCTCCTGGACCTAAACCTGGACCTGAACACCTGGACCTGAACCTGGATCTGTGGTCAAAGTCCATACATTCCTAATCTTGTGATGCAAAGAACACAAAGTATGTGTTTGAAAAGTGCATGCATTAGAAAAATGTGCATGAAAAATGTGTACTCTTTAAAAATGTTTTAGGGTGCAATCCTATGCAAGTTTAGACAGTAAATAGTCCTACAACTCCCAGCATTCCTCAGCCAGCATGGATAGAAGGGGCATGCTGGGAGTCATAGGACATTTTTTCGGTCTAAACATGGGTAGGATTGCACCCTTAATCAATGAAAGTGCTTATATTTAAAAAATGTGCACTATTGATACATACATTTGGAAAAATGTGCACAAAAATACACATGGATTTTCATGTGAAAACAAAAACAAAAAACAAAGGTCACAATCCGATCTGGACATGAGTGGGAACAAGCTCTGAGGTGGGGTTTGGTGAACCCCAACAAGCTTGAGTTTTTCTGAGTCACACATCCCTCTTGGGAATGGATGCAACAAAATGTATCAAACACCTGTATCATTCAGATACTCATGAGGGAGTGATTGGCTATGGCTCCCTTTTGCATGCATAGTTAAACCCAGGTTTTTCATGGCCTTGGAAATGGCCATATTGAATGGCCTTGGTGATGCAACTCCGTGCTCAAATATGGCCAGGTTTAAGGAGTGAAATGGCAAATTCCTTTGAATATGTCTGGTGGGAGGAGGGGATCAAAGCAAATTTCAGGACAAACCCTATTTGGTTAATCACTGTGGGATGTAATAGTTTTGTTTTGGTTTTAGTAGCTGCCATAAGCCTCATAAATGGTTACTGGAAGAACAGGAGATAGAGCATCTTAGAATTTGTAACTACTTGATTGAGTCTGATTGTTGTTGTTTTGGAAAACAGTTCCTGGAACACTACTTTCTTATTTATTTATTTATTTATTTATTTATATTTATAGGCCTTGTTTCTGGACCTTTCTGTACTACTAAGGTGAAAGCATCAAGATCTCCACAAACAGTACAGGGCTTTGGCAGCTCTAGATGGGGAAATTGATTTCCCTAGCTCTTAAAATATTTACAGGAAAAGTATGCCCAGAACTATCTTATCTGGGGAAGAGGTCTGGGGACTATCCAGATTAGAAGACAATACATTTTGAAGGTTTTTGTTGGGAGTTCCAGAAGTTATTTTGTTGTCTTGCCTGGTTCTCTTCATGGCAATTGTTTCTGCTCTAAACTGTGTAGATTGGATGAGGGTAGCCTAAATTTTTAAATGCTCTTTGGATTTAAAGATCCAAATGCCTGAGCTATGCTATTGTGAAATGACAATGCAGGGCTTCGATATTGACTTTAAAACAACTTTGTGATGTAGGTTAGGCTGAGAGTCAGTGACTGGCCCAAAGTCACCCAGTGGGCTTCCCCAAGTAGGGACAAGAACCCAGGTCTCTTGAGTCCCAGACTAACACTCTAACCACTACACCACACTGGCATCTTGCGGCCACAGCATGAAGCAGGGGTGGTATCAGAAGGCAAGAATGATACTAAGATTTGGACACAAGTGCATTGGCTATAGCAGAGGAGGTCAACCTTTGGTCCAGGGGCCTTATCTAGCCCGTGGAGGTTGCTCATCTCGCCTACAGGGGCTTGGGTTCCACCCACAGGCCCCATTCCCCTCCCAGGCCCAGGCCCTTCTCAAGTTTGATTTTCAGGGCTGGATTTCATCAGAAAGTGGGAGGAGAATTCTGTGGAAGATAATACTGATAATCTCAGCACAGCATGCCAAGTCTGAAATCCAAACAGGCAGAGCTCTGTAGCATTTTTAATGGACCAGGACCCCCTGCTCAGATAATACTATCCTATGGCCCCTAATTTTTCTCCTGTTGCCCCTGTTTTTGGGCACATCTTCTCCTTGGTAAATCACTGCCTCTAGTTTTGTCCTTTGGAAAAGTCTTGTTAGTACTTGGAGTTGCTAATCACCATGGCCTGGAGGCTATGGGGGGCTTTCTGAGGAGGCAGGGAGAGGCATCTCCTTCTTATCGCCAACCTTTGAGAGGGCGAGTGGTACATGGGGGAATCCCCTTGTTATTTCCAACCACTGATCAGAGATAAGAAGGGGATCAGGGGAGCAGCAGCTTCACCAGCCCTGCATCCTCTCCACAATGGGAGAAGGCCCCTATGCAGTGAAGCTGTTTCCCGGCAGGCATGGCGGGTTGATTATTTTTCAGACATGCCTCCCAGGGACCAAATGTTTTGCCTGCCCTACATCCTCTCCTCACGGGGGAGAAGGTGTGAGGCAAGAGAAGTAGCCTCACTGTGCGCAGGTCTTCTCCTGTCACAGATGACCCATGTGCAGTGAAGCCCAGTTCCTGGCTGGGAGGACCAATTTCCTGATGCACCCACTGGGAACCCAAAGACTTCAAGGGACGTTGCTGCACTCTTGACATAATTTGTCCTGTGGAGGGCTGAGTAGCATGGGGAGTCATCTGCCCCCCGTCAATTCTGCTTGCCCAACCCTTGGCTATAGGTTGCAGACAGTTTGGTATGGCATAGGACAAGGATCTGGCTTTCTAACAGTCCAGCTGTTGCCAGATCAATTAACCAGCCCACCTGCTAGGGAAAGCATTAAGGGGTAAACAGCAGGCTCAGGACAACTGTGGTATGGACCAATACTATGGTCATCTCTTCCCAGCTGGAGTGATGTGAGTGTGCCAGCCCCTGAGCTGGTCTGTACCTTGAAGTGACACTCCAAGGCACTTAAGGGGGGTCCCATAATGGCAAGAGTGAAGCCCAGCCCTGCTTACTCTCTCTTCAACATCCTACTCAAAGTCTCCAATATCATAGGAGCCAGGCAGGTGACCCAGGACCTACAAAACATAAAGATATTCTAGTAAATTATGGCCTTCCTGGAACTGTCCCTTTCAAAAAAGCAGAATAATGTTCATTTTAAATTTAGGTAATGGGTGGATTTCATGTTTTTGCTCTGCGTTTTGTTTTAATCTTTATATTATAATTAAATCCATACATACATGTGTGTGCCTGTGCCTGTGCATGTGCGTGCGCATGCACATATGTATGTGTATGTGTGTGTGTGTATCTATCTATCTATCTATCTATCTATCTATCTATCTATCTATCCATCTATCTATCTATCTTTCTGGATGAGGGTGACCAAATTTTTGGTTACATAATAAAATCTTGATTTTATTCATTTTGGACTGTTTGCTATAGTACAAATAATAACAATCATCCATGACTGTGGTCTTTCCTCCTGTTCTAAGTTTATAACAAAACACCGAAAGTGTGAAACACAAGACGTTAATTCTTAAATCATTTAATGCTGGAAAAGTTTTCTCCAATTTGACTTACAGTTTCCCCACAGGACCCTGATACTACTATACATTTGAGAAAGAGACATTTAGCCTCTAGTCAAACTAGCTTTCAGGAAAATGTCCTCCATATGCCCTATCCTGAGATATTTTATGAAGTTGTTTCATGTCTGCAGATCTGCGTAAAGAGCAAGTAGGGAAGAGGATAGTACTCTTTTCCTTTATATTTCTTAGAGTCATGCAACACATCGGGGGGGGGGTGAAGTGCAAATTCCCAACAGTGTGTAATGTAGTGGATGGCTTGCGCTTTCCTCCAATCACACAGAACATGTAACAAAGGCTGCTTGCCTTTGATTTGTCAAAGGACCATTCCAGTCACCATTATATTCCACCTAGGGATGGGATTTTACGTAACGATTTTCTAGTAGAGAACTTCCCATTATATTCTCTCACAGAGGACAAGGCTATCAGCGGCTACTAGTTATGATGGCGATATGGTACCCACCAGTATCAGAGGCAGTATGCCTCTGTACACCAACAGGAGCGGGGGTGGTGGTGCTCCTGTGCTGTGTCCTGCTTGTGGGTTTCCCGTGAGCAGCTGGTCGGCCACTGTGCGAACAGAATGCTGGACTAGATGGACCCTGGTCTGATCCAGCATGGCTCTTTTTACGTTCTTACATTCTTAACCACATGAAAATTGGTTCTGGAAATGTATTTGCCATGCACAATGCAAGTGAAAGCCACACAAAAGATTTTGCAGCCCTAAATCAATTAGTGCTGTGCTGAAATTTTCTCCCAAGTCTTTTTTGACCGTTCTCATTCAATTTGATAGAAAAGAAATTGCTTTTGAAAAGAAATTCAAAGGCGGAGAAACACCAGAGAAATGCTCATGGGTTGGGTTTGGGGTTCTTGTGCTTACCGTACTTATTCATTGTACAATAATCTCTGTGGCAGCCTGTAGCCTCCTCGGCTTCCTGCACTTCAGTTAAAGCCATCATGAAGAAGACATCATGAGGTGATTCCTCCCATGGATCTTTGTCATGGGATGATCTTTGTCAGTTCAGGAAGTGCAGGTGGCCTGGGAGGCTGCAGAGTAGTGGAGAGATATGCAATAGACAGAGAAAACACACAGAGCACCTTCGGCCACCTCACAGTGATTAGGTAAGCCCAAAAATGCCATCAAAAGACATTCAAGATTCTGCTCCAGAAAAGTGGGAGCCTCTGCAGTGCCACTTGCAGGAGCAGTGCAATAAACCAAACATGCTTAGGAAAAAAGAAAGAAGTTGTGCTACAATCCCTGCCCTATCTGTGAGAAACTGTTGGAGAATTTCTCCTCCCCTAGGAGAAATTCGGCGAAATTGTCCCCTGCCCCACCCCATTTCTCTGCCCACAAACAGGCTGGAGAATTCCAAGAGGCCATTTGTGCACATCTGTAAAATAAATGCCTGCTATGGATTCTGCCCCAACTAGAATAATTTATTTTAAGCCACTTTGAGTCTCTGTGAGAAAAATAGGGGGAAGATGAGAATTCTAAACAAGCAAGCAAGCAAACAAGCAAGCAAGCAAACAAACATTATCAGTACTTTAGGGTGGGCCTTCATTTTACAATAAAGATGGAATTGCCACCCAAAACAGCAGCCCTGTGTAGCCCTGTCTTCCCCATCCCCATTGTGATGTGCAGAAGAACTCACCCATGTGCCAATATTACCTTACACATTATCCTGTCCCAGTTGTGGAGTGCAGATGGAAAAACATAGATCACATCTGGCTATGCATATGTTTTTCTACATGTTTTGAAGGGGAAAAGGGAGAACCCATCTGACATTATTATGTGTCATGTTTATCATCACATGTAGGTTTGCCCTCATGCATTGCCTGTTGCCATAACGTTGTATCAGCTATCATTTTTTTGTAATTGTTTTATTTATTCGGGTCCTTAATCCTTTGATATTATTTGCCATAATGTTTATACCACTAGTGCACATGAAACATGATTTCAGCTTCTTTAGGGACACAATCCTATGCATTTGTTCAGGCTCTTTCCCCAGTTGTTAACTGGATGAAAGAGCCCTATTTGTAAGTCTAGATGTATGCAGGACAACCCAACTCATGACCAATTATGCCAGCCTTCCCCAAATTGGCACCCTGCCAATGTGTTGGACAACAACTCCCACAACTCCCAGCCAGCATGGCCAATGGCCAATGCTGGCTGGGAATTATGGGAGTTGTGGTCCAACACATTGGCAGAGCACCAAGCTGGGGGAGGCTGCTCACTAGCCATGTGTATTGTGACCTGCAAGGTGTTTGGCAATTCCTCCTTCTCCTCTTTTTTGTTTTGTTTTGCAGTCTCAGGTAGATGGAATAAGCAGGAGACCACCATACATGGGTCATGGACTGCTTTCTGCTTGATGAAGTCAGACGTTGTGCAGGCCTGGTTTGGACCATCAATTATTTCTTTGGAGAAGGGGTCTGTTAAATGAGTCTTCTCAAGATCTCCTCCACAGTTGATCCAGATAAATAGTAGTAGTATACATGGAAACACTTACAACCCTTCCTGCCATTCATACTATAATTTCATACCTTCTTTCTTCTTTCTTCTTTCCACTTTCCCTTTTTTCTTGAATCCCTTTATGTCCACCTATACCTGAATAATCTCCAGTATCTTGCTGTTTTTCCATATATTCTACGACTTGAAAGGGAGAAATGGTTCATAGGGAAGGCATTTAATCCTTCCTGTGCTGCTGATTATCCATTGTAAATGCCCTCCTGAAACTTTATTTGCCCTGTAGTCATGCCTCTTCCAGTCTGATAGCCTGGCTGGGGGAGAAAAAAAGAGTTTTATGAAGCCAGGGAGTTTTTGCCCTGGAGAAGTGGCAAGTGTGAAAAGCTTTAAGCACCCCTTCCCACTTAACAGTTTCCTCTTACAATTGTGTTACACCACCCTAATGTATAGAGTCCTAAGACGCCCAGGGTTAACAAAAGTCTGGTGCTGGAGAATCAGTGCAAGATGGCAGGGAAGGAGAGGAAGATATATGAATGATTAAAATATCAAAAATGAAAATCAGTGTTTTTGAAACCTCCAGAGCTGGAAATAATTAGAAGCTGGCTGGTAACTGTCAAGAATCAATAAATGAAGGATGCAATTTCTAATAACTCAAACATAAAATATGCTGATAAGTTAAGAAGGAGCCATGAGGGGAAAGAAAGAGGAGAACAGGGAACTGAAATCTGTTAGCAATTACTGCTAGTGCCAGTGCAGTTCTAAAGGAGTCACGTTTAGCCTCCTCCACCACTACCACCAATTCGAAGGATCTGCATCCAGCTAGCCCGCAAGACAGCAATATCCAACCCACCCGCCCTACGTGTAATCAGGGTTTCCTGGCACATTTTTAACAGCCCAAATGTTTTAAATCACAAAACGGCTAGGAGGAGGCTTACAGCTTGTAATTTTCCAATCCTAGCCACTTTTTTTGAAAGCTGCATTATTATGACAGGTTGCACAAGCCCTGGGTACGAAATGAAACGTCCTTTCCTGAAACAAGGGATCATTTATTTAAGACCACGTGACTCCTACAGATGACAGTTCACCAAGTGGTAACATACCATGGTGTGCATGAGTATATAAATAACACTCAGAAAGCTGTCTATCTGAGCACATGCCCAAGATTAAACTGCCCTGGGATGAGCTCACACCATTGATCATTTTATTATGCATTCTCTACCACTGTCTGCTTTTGGTACATCATAAAGCATGATTTCGCAGGGTGGTACAGATAATCAGGTTACCCTAGGTGCTGAACTTCTTTCAGCCCAAGGGCCAAATTCAATTTTGGAGACACCCTTGGGGCCAAATCTCAGCAGCATCGATGGTGCAGGAGTCCGAAAAGGGGGTGGAACCCAACAGACTCCCCCTGTCTGGCCTCCTGGGCCCCTCTCGGTGAGCCCTAGAGCACTGATGGGCCCAGATGCTGAGTGCCCTGGAGCTTGGCAAGTGGCTGAGAGCACGTGGCACCCCAGCGCTCTCGCCCTGGCCTCTTCAGGAGCAGGCCGGGGTGAGAGCATTGGGGACCCACCCTCCCCACACTGGCTATTAAAGAAGCCCTTGACAGCTGGCATGGGGAGGAAGGGCCTTGGCAGCACCCCAGTGCTCGGGAGGGGGCCAAGGCAGGAGTGCTGGGGGCTGGCCATGCCAAGGACTTGGCAGTCAAGCCCTTGTGCACATAAAGCACAAGAGCTTGACTGCCAGAGTCCTTGGTGCAGAGAGGAGGGGCTGCTTGCGCGGCTTGGTGGGTGGGCAAGGTGAGCAGGGAAGCTCACTGAGCAGGTCCAGGCCATGTGAGCAGGGGGGGCAGCTGGCCGAGCTCCCCCCACCCCAGATGGAGATGGATCCTTCCATCGCTGCTCAGTGGCAGGTGGGGCCAAAGTCAAAGGGGGTGGCACCATAGGACAAAGAGTAGGGCCAAAATACCAGGATGTGTCGCTTCAAGCTCTTCCTGCCAGTAACTGAGCGATAGGACAGGCATTTCTGCCCCTTTTAGAAGGGGGAGAAATTATGCAAAAGCTGGGAAGCCATCAGACCACAGGCCATTGAAGGGGGGAAGTGGGAACACCTGGTGATGTGGGGAAGGGAGCTTGGCCATCTGGGGACCCCCAGAAGGTCAGATTAGAACTCTAGGCAGGCCAGATTGGGACCCCTGGCCTGAAGTTCAACCCCCCTGCCCTGGGGGAAAGATCTCACCCAGCCTGGACTATGTTGTGTGAGCTCAGCCCCCTGGCTTGCCAGCTGGTTACATACACACCATGGTAAGCTACAAGTTGGTAAGCAGTGGCCTGTATTCATTGCATTGCAGATGGGCTGTAGCTCAGCGGTGGAGCACATCCCTTTCATGGGCCAAAGTCCCAAGCAGGGCTGGTGCAAGGGTAGGCATGGTCGGGCACATGCCAATGGCCCTTATGCCAGCAGGGACCCACTGACAAGAGCCCCCTGGAGTTGCTCCTCCTCTTCACTGTGGCAAACTGCTTGTTCACCTGCCTCTCGCTCTGGCCCAGACAACAGTGGTGGTGAGGAGGAGCAGCAGATGGCCACTGCCTACTTGCTCCCTGGCTCTCTGCCTGCCAAGCAAGCAAGAGGTAGCTATGATGACAAAGAGGAGGAGGAACAACAGCAGCCGGTGACAATGGTGGTGAGAAGGTGGACTTGCTGAGAGAGGGGTTCACTGAGGCTGCCTTGCCCACGGGCCCTCAAAACCCTGGAACTGGCACTAGTTCCAAGTCCAGTCCCTGGCATCTGTAGTTAAAAGGCTGCTGGGTCACAGGGCTGGGCCCCACGTGAGGCCCTGGAGAGCTGCTGCCAGTCAGGTTCACACCAGGTTCAATGGTCTGATGGTGTAAGGTGGCTTCCTATGTTCACTCCCTGCCATTTCCCTTTCTCATCCTTCCTGAGCTAATGGTCAAGTCAGATTTTATAAGCCTGAAGATTATACTGCACAGGGTCTGCTTCATACCTCTTCATCACACCATTTTTACACAGGGTAAATTCCTTGATAGCTGCAACTAGGCGATAATCTACCAGATCATATGATCAATTACATTTATTTTTTTGCCTCCTGACCTCCACTCTTGTACTCTGCCCCAATTCCTTGGGGACCACTTCTAACATTCCAAACTGCTGAGCAGCCTTCAAGCAGCCCTCATTTAAAAACAACCGGCCACAAATTGTTTCCTCATTTTCCTGGATGTGTTGAATTTTTACTTCCATGCCCCCCCCTGCCTTGCATCTCCCAAATTACACTAGCCTGTGATCCAAGAATAAAATTCTCAGCAGTGACCGAGTATAAAATTTAACATTCAGAGCTTTGACTAAGGGGACAAGAAACGCCTCTTGCCCAAGGAAGCAAAAGTATATGCAAAACATCTGCACTAGTCTTCTCACCTGATGTGCCATTATAATGACTCTACAACACCACCATCATGTTAAAATCCAGATCATACCATAAGACTGCAAATCTCTTGAATCAAAAGGTCTTTTGAATCAAAAGAACCCAATAAATCAATTGGGTTATGCTAGATTCACATTTGTTGTTAGGAGAGGGGCTGTAGCTCTGTGGTCAAGCACATGCTTCCATGCGGAAGGTCCAAGGTTCAATCCAAGTAGGGCTGGGAAAGACTCCTGACTGAAACCCCAGAAAATGGCTGACAGTCAATGTAGACTAGCCTTCCCTGACCTGTTGCCCTCCAGATGTTTTCAACTGCAATTCCCATCAGCCCCAGCCAAAATTTCTGGAGGTAAGGCTGGTGTAGACTAGGGATTTTGTTAAATCTGTTCTGTTTGTGTTTCGTGGATTGTCAGGTGACTTTCATTCTGCTGTCTGCTCATTGACGGAATCAGATATTTATCTATTTTCTGAACTTGTATTCTGAACTTTGCATTGGAGAGTGCGCAGTTGCACAGATATGCACTTCCAAATATCTGCATTTTCATGCTTTAGCCTATGGTAGAAAATGCGCATTTTCAGTTGTTGTTGTTGTTGTTGTTTAAAATGGCAGGTATATTAGTGTGGTTTTCAGCAACTTTCATATTTTTGTATGACTAAAATTGCATACAATTCTGGGGAGTAAAAAACTGGTCTGCAAGTCCATGAAATCCATGCGACTTGGAAAAAGCTGGTCCACTGTGGAATCCACAGGTCAGATTGATAGAAGTCTGAACTCATTTGAATCCCTTGCAGATTTCTCTGACATCCCTAGTGTAGACCAATGGTGGGGAATCTTTTTTCCATCAAGGGCCACATCCCCCCAGAGATAATGTGTTGGGAGTCACATGCCAGCAGTGGATAGTGTCCAGACTCACTCCACTCTGTCTCTCAGGATCATAGCCTCCCTCTCTTTCTCTAGGATAGGGGTTGGGGAAAGGGACTCATTATCACAGCCGTGTCACATGACCAGGTGTGGTGCTGGTGCCAGGTTTTTGATGGCCTTTGGGCAAGATACCCTCAAGGGTCATCTTTCCCTCAGTGAGTCTACCTTCTCATCAGCATTGTCTCCAGCTGCTATTGCTCGTCATGCTCTTTCTCACAATTGCTACCACTTGCATTCTTCATAGGCAGAGAGTAAGTAAGCAAGCAAGCAGTGACATCTCCTGTTCCTCCTTCTCACCACCGTCATTGTTTGGGCCAGAGTGAGATGCAGGTGAACAAGCAGATTGCATGATGAAGAGGAGGAACAAGTCCAGGGGACAGTTATCAGTGGGCCTCTGCTGAGGTGTGGCTAACCATGCCTACCCTTGATGCCAGCTCTATCTGGTTGTCTCAGGAAAAGCCTAGCCTAGTCAGTACTAGCTTTCAACTGCTTCAGCCTGTGGTAAGCTGCCCTGGGTACATTTCCCACATATTCAAGATTCTTCTTTTGGTACACCATTGTATACCCACACAAAGCAACATCTAAGACCTAATCTTGGACATGGTGAGAGATGCAGGTGACCAAAAGACAAAATGGTTAGAAATCAACATGCTCAAGCATTTTTCTACAGCTACTATGCATCCAGATTTTGGTAAAAACGAGTATTAGATATGGGCAGAATTCAGTGTCTACCTCCATGTATCAGGGATTCCAGAGCTTGTAAGGGAAATCTCATGCCTTGAAGTGGCAGCCTAACCTACTGAACTACCACTGACTGTGTGTGGGCTCAGACCTCAAAGCTATCTTCTGGCACAGTAGAGAACAGAGGTGTGCAACATCAGTCCCTGTGGTTCACTGTCAGTATGAAGCTTCTGGATTGGCTGGGTCTGGCATAAATATTTGAAGCTTGAACTTCTGTCCTTGCTTAGTCAGCAAAGCAGTACCTTTGGCATGCTATATTTCAGGCTCCAGCAACTGATCTTGAGTGCCCTTGGTTGGTGAAGACACTCTCCAGATCTTTCCAAGTAAACAAGCCTAATAAATAAAGTAACAGTTATGAAGGAAGAAAGCCAGCAGGGATATGGGGCTATCCAGTGTATAACACTGAATGTCACATTAACAACTACCTGACTGCTGGACAGAAGTCATGGGTGTTTGCTCAGTGCAATAATCTCTTGGTTCTCAGGGAGCAAGTTTGTTCCCCTGAGTCCAACTAGAGAAACTCAGAGAGGCAGAGAGTCCTTCAGGGACATGATAGTGATGTCTCACTTGTAGGAGGACAGTTTCTATACTGTGATTGAGAATGAGGAGCTTGAGGGATGAGGCTGTTACTCTTAGAAAGAGGGAAATTATCTCTTAGAAAGAGGGAAATTATCTCTTAGAAGTATCCAGTTCAGGATATATCATCCCTAAGGGATGAGGGTGAAAATGCTTCCACAGGAGGTGGTGATGTCCACAGCTGGCTTTAAAAAGAGATTTGACAAATTCATGAAGGTTATCTTCATGAAGGTTATTTGACAAATTCATGAAGGTTATTCATGAAGATTATCAATGCCTGCTAAACATAATGGCTATATGCTACCTCCAGTATCTTCTTAGGTTTTTATGTGTATGGATGCAGCCCCAGCTTGACCTAGACAATTTATTGTTCATTATATGGGATAATTTTAATCTGTTTCCACATATGGCATTAAATATTTTAATAGATGTTTCAATTTTCCTAGGTTTATTGCATTGTGCTTTTAATGTTATTATTATGCAGCCCAAGCCCTTAAGGGTGGGTAGGCTGGGAAAGGAAATAAATTAAATAACACATCTTAACTGGGGGTTCCCAATGGTAATTTTTATCGTGGAAACTTTGACTCCCTATATTGGACTCAGAGATTGCTTTGAGTCCAATATAGGGAAGAAATCAGACCAGGGAATGTGTATACATCTGTTGCAGGTTACATTTTGCTTCAATGCATCAATCTGATTATTAAACATCAGTCAGTATGGACTGATAAATGAGAGATCACGCTTGATATATTTCCTCAAATTCCTGGGGATCCAATAGATGTAATTTATCTGGAATTCTGGAATGCATATAGATCTGTACTATGCAGTAAATGTACTTTGGGGAAGTCAGAACCCATTACAGAAGGCATATAGCAGGAGAAGGAGAACATATACATACACCGTCATGCGTACACACACATACAAAGATGTTCATGAAGGACATTTAAAAATGCAGGTATCCAGATCAACTTCTTTTAACATCTATCAAACTCTTGCCCTAAAACTAAAATAAATAAATACAAATTTATTATTGGGTCAAAACTGGAGAACTGGTCAGTAAATATACAGAAAACAGTCAAACAATAAGTTGTACCCTTATTTAAATTTCTTAAGCAGAATACATAAAAGAGCTACACTGAAACCAAGTAGTTGTTTCATACTTTGGAGGTAGCGGCAGAACTGCAGTGCAGTTCTAGTGGAAGAAGATAGGAATGGGATAGCTCCAGGTTTGAGAGGGGCCAGGGCAAAGGGCTCTTTAGCCCCCCCCCCCACACTGGTGAGCCCCTACTGTTTTACTTGACAGTGGGTGGTGGCAGGCAGCTGGATCCAGGTGCTGCCATCTTAACTTCCTACAATGCTCTAAAACAACTCTATATCAAGGGCATTGTGGGAAGTTAAAATGGCAGCTCCAAGTTACCCAGCACGGAGAACCGAGCAGGCATCAGTACATCGGTGGGCCAGGTTGGGTGCTGGAGCCCTGGCAGATTCCCTGGCAGGCACCTAAGGATGCCACACGCAGGAGCTGGGCCTGAGGTATCCTGTCTCATGAGAACAGGGTCCTTTGCAGAGGCTCCTACATACTGCTGCGCCTTTGCATCATAGCTTAACATCAGGCTGGAATGCATAACAAGAATAACAAAAATTGTGTTAAATTTTTCTACGTAAGCCCTTGCAGCTTCCAAAATGGAGATCAGCCATCATTCTTAAATGTAGAGAAGAATTTATATTTTGTTTCTTTTTAACCAAGCCCCCACAAGTATTTGCTAGAGCATACAGTGGTTTGCAAAGAAGATGAAGATGAAGATGGAGATGGGGATGAGGACAAGGATGAAGAAGAAGAAGAAGAAGAAGAAGAAGAAGAAGAAGAAGAGAGCAAAGCCCCTGAATGAATCTGCTGTATGTCAGAGTATGATCAGCCACATTTGTTGGCTCTATGTATAACAGGAGCTGGATCGTCAGCTATATTGGCCTTGTGCCCAGTGTAGCCGAGGAAGGCTCATGCATACATGGGCTCTCTCGTTAATACTTCCACCTCTGCTCATCATCCCCAAACATAAGCCCTCCCCACCCACCCCACCAGTATAATTTCAATCAATCTTTTTAGGACGCTAAGCTTTTCGGCGCATAGATAAACAAGTACATAAATTATTATCATTATAACCTTGTGGCTGCTCTTAAGTTGGGTCCAGAAATAACAGCCTGGAAAGCATGAGGCGGTAATACAATATGGCCAGCCTTCACAGTCTCCTTCACTTACCGTGTCACTGTGATACTCACACCAAGTTGATTAAAAGTGTATGCAGCTGATGCTGCCTATTCTTTCCCACCTGAACATTTCCTTGTGCCAAAAAATCTGGCAAAGAAAAACAGGACCTGGCTCTAACTTTGATGAAGTAGTATAGTGTTTCCAATGGGGGAGTACCCATCTCATGTTTCTTGCAAATAATCAAAGCACCCGGCCAAGCTTATGGGCCATAATGTATAGCCATCACTGCTCCACTGTGATTAGAGGGCTTTGCCCCTTTCCTACATTAGTGCATCCCAGGCTGCAAGCAAAATATACGCTCAGGTCATTGCCAACAGATTAACGTATTTTGCAGGGAATATACGTTTCTCTGCCAAAATATTTCCAAGAGTTCAGCACAAATACAAAACTATCATCGTAGTCTTCAGAGTCACATTCATTTACCTTCTCATGTGGTGAGCATCTGCGGCCGGCTGGCAGTACAATGCCTTTCGATTGTGGCACTTTGCCAGCTCAGCAATACACTTGTAATTGTGTTTCCTCCTACAAGTTAGCGTTTCCCTCCCACCTCTGCTTTTCAACATTCATCTTAAATCTTGCTCAAGACTCCTACATTATTTCCTAGTTCACTCTCAAATAACTCTTAAGACCCAGGAGCAAATTCAGCCCTGGAGTATGTCATGGTACTGTCGTAAGTGGAATGTTAAAGTATTTACTTATTAATTCTTTTGCATGTGTATACCCAGCCTTGTGTCACAACCGGGCCCATCAAAGGTCAAGATATTCTTTTATCTAGCCCTAGCTTGGTAGCACACAATAAATCACAATTAGATCTAGTGATGGTTTGCGGCATGTTACAGTAAATGTTTTCATTCTAAACAAAACCCAGAATTAAATGCACGATTAGAACTTATATCAGTGCTAAAAAAGGTACCCCCCCCAAAAACAACAACACCCAATCTTATGGGCTGGATCCAAGCTAAGTTATTTGTATTTGGTTAACTCAATGGAACTTCAGTTAGTCATGACTAACTTTTCATGCTGCTTTTAATGGTACTCGGAGCAACTGACTTAGTCTGGATCCAACCCTCTATGACAGCCTTCTGCAGCCTGACTGGAGATAACGTGCATTGCACTCCTGTTCAGTACATCTAGAGGGTACCAGGTTGCTGAAGGCTGTCCTAAAACAGCTGCAAAGTGTTAGCATTTTCAGTTTTGCATTGATATTATCCTTGCTGTTTCACAGGAGCGGAGAAGGAGGACATAATGGTTCTTTCTGCTTCAAAATATGGACTCAGTTGGAAATCCCAGGGTATTTTCTTTTTATCCAGCATTGCTTAGAAATGTATTTATTTGTGTACAAAATAAGATCAGAAAGATAGAACGTAGTAAGTCCATGGCTGCCACCAGCATAATTGCATGCACTAAGCTAGCCAAAGTGAAAAGGTCTCGCAGTACTTTCTCGGTGAGTGTCAAAAGAAAGAGAGTTCATCGATGCAGGAAGGAGATGCCCAGATGGCACTATTAAATGGTCTTCCAGCTGATCTTAGATGTTAATATCAAGTCAGTGGGGTTGATGCAATTTGGGTCTGCTGGGGACTGGTGGGTCTGGAGATGTATAAGTCAAAATGAGCTTCGCTAAATGTGCCAGCACAAATGCTGGAGCACTGATGCATTATAGCACCCTCTGCCCCCGCTCCCCAACACAGAACCACCAGGATATGCACCACTGTAGTTTGCGGGGTGTACCTGCTGCAGCTTTCATACCAGGGTTGCTGAGGCTTTTACATCCCAAGGGCTGAAGCTCTCGGAGATGCCTTCCAGTGGCAGGCAGGATCGAGGCAAAGGGGATGGGGCCAAGCGCAAAAGAGATGAGGCCAAAAATACCATCACGTTGGAGTTTCAAGTTCAAGTAAGAATTCTTTAATCAGGTGACAGCCCTCATTTTATGGTGTTTATCTTTAGCATCATTTAAGTTTATGAACTGAATTAATGTATATATGAATGTGTTCACTAGAGTAGCAGGGGCCTGAGCCTAAATCCCCCTCTTAAGTCATGTGTTGTCCAGTTTGTACATGAAAATCCAGGAACAGAAGGCTGGCTATATATCATTTACAGTTAACCATCAACAATTGTATAGAAATCCCTAGAATGTGTAAGTCATGTTTAACTTGAAAAGGAAAGAATTTGGGCAGGTGGTTAAATGAACAGATATATACCTACAAAGCCTTCCGTATCTACAGTTCACTTCATCCGACATCTATTCTGAATAAATCTTCCATGATGTAAGCTTATCAAAGACACATAAAAATCCTGTTTAATGCAGGATCCAGAGTTGTGGGTCTGGGTGATTTCCAGGCAATATATATATATGTACTTGAAATGCACCCTCGGGGGATAACATACATCAAAGATCTATTCCTTACATATACAAACACAAATTGGTCCAATATGAATTATCTTATCTACTTAATAGTCCATAAAATACTTTTGTAATGTAATCTCCCCCTGTAAAATGTCAAAGCTACAGAAGTTCACAAAGCAGTGAAAAGAGTGGGTGCTTTGAAATGAATTTTACTTAATGTTGGAAATAATGTTGGTTGTTGGACATGGAGTGACCTTATAGATGCAATATGCCTCGTCGTACACGCGCTTCATGGGAAAATTGCTTCCTATATGCAAAGGTATGCATGAGGTCATCCTTCACTATACCTGTGTCATCAAACAAATGGTTGGAGCTATCCACATTGACCACTGCTCATCTGAAGCAGCTTCTTCTGATTTGAAGCATCGACTTCTGCTATTTTCTCAACAGGTCATCAGGACCATCAAAACAGATGTTGCTAGGGATTGATGATTCTGTAGGGATGTACAAGAATTTTGTTTCTGTTTGCAAATCATGTGAACATGTTCCATGCACATTCCTGAATGTGAGCAGGAGCACTTCCCCCCCCAAGAAACATTTGCAAATTTCCAAGTTTGAAAAATATGTATTTTAAAAAACATGTGCAAAGTTTTCAAAAAATACACATTTTCATGCTTTTATCAATGGGGTAAAGTGCACATTTTTGGAAAATACACACAGAAGTGTGAACTTTTCCCATTTGAACTGCATACTGTCCCCACTTGAACAAGCTGAAAAAAAAGGTGAAAACAGGAGCGAGCCTAAATGAGCTTTGAAGTGATTTTCAGAGAATGTAAGTGAGCTCGAAAGTCACTGGTTCTCCCATCACTGTGAATCTGTCAGTTTCATTTCTTCCACATTCAAAACATTTTTAATCTCAATACAGATGTATGTTACACCTCTAGGCTGGCATTGACCCAGTGGTGTTGATGGTTCTCTGTAACGAAGGAATAAATTGACGTAAATATTACTCAGACTAGATTACCACCTTTTCCTGTCTTGTTCCCCAGAATAATATGCATTATACCTTGCTCAAGTTTCTTTCATTCCCATGTATCTCATGCAAGTCATAAGATTTGGGTCAAGATATGCATGGTAGTCAAATGTAATGTCAGAAATCACCCTCAAACCAAGATCAGAAAATAAAAACTCAGAAAACCCAAACAAGTCTACCCATGCAAAAGAGGGTGAATTCTAATTTTGGAAAGTACTTCATAAATATTTTGTGTAAATAAAACTGTTGACGTGTTACAGAAAATCATTATATGCATTTGAGTTCATGACTCTAAGAAAGCATTTCAGAATCATAAACAAGTTGGGTGAGATCACTCCCCAGTAAAAAAAAAAGAAAAAAAGGAAAAGTCCAGAAATCCATTGGAATAGCATAATGTTGCCATTGCTTAATGCTGATGCTTTATAGTGCTCTGCACATATTGAAAAGCATATCTTTGACAGTAAACAGATGGGGGTGCTGAAGTGCATACACAATCAAGATGAACTTCCAGCTCACACACAGTTGGTTTGAATTGTCCTCAGTGGTAGCAACAATTTGTTTTGGCCTGAAAAACAATCCGACATTACCAGGAACCAGCCAAAGCTAAACATTGTGAAGTACTATTGATTTCAGTGGGAGAGTATTATGAAGTAGAAGCACCAAGAACTTTGCCAATGACATCATTTATGGACTTAAATACTTAACTTTAGCAGGATTTTGCACACAATGGATGTTTGCGTTTGCTTTAATCCTCTCCATAATGCAGGCTTCCACAACCTGGTGCCCTCCATATGTGTTGGATTACAACTCCCATAATCCCTGTGTAGATGCTTGTGGGATTATGGGATTTGTAGCCCAACACATCTGGAGGGTACCAGGTTGGGGAAGGCTCCCATAAACCTTCATAGGAAGCTGCCTTATAATGAGTCAGACATTTGGATCATCTGGTTCATTATTGTCTACGCTGACTTGCAGCCACTCTCCAGAGTTTCCGGCTGGGTTCTTTCCCAAGAAAACAGAAGGAGGTGAACATCCCAAGTAGATCAAAAGAAGAGAAACAGGTTCTCAGGATGCAAAAATAAATTTATTGTAGGAAGGCCTTCCTGGCATCCTGATAATTTGTTTCTCTTCTTTGGGTTCTTTCCCAGTCCTGCATGGAGATGCCAGGGATTGAATCTTGGACCATTTGCATGCAAAACACATGCTCAGCCATTGAGCTACAGTTCTTCCTCTAAGTGCCTTTCTGCAATGATCATTTGCCAGATGGGCTTCCATGACATTTAGGGTGCAATCCTATGGGGATGGGCGGCCATCTCTGAACTCGGAGGTGACCACCTATCCAATGCAAGGCAGGAGAAGCATGGAGGGGATAATCTCCTCCGTGCTTCTCCTGCCCTGCATTTGCATGTGTCGTACTGGCATTTCTGCCTTTCCCACCCTGGAACGCCCCCTGGACACCCCATGTTGGCCTCTCTGTGCTCCTTTTCTGAGCGCGGAGCGGTTCTGTGCTGCCTGCGAGGCAGCGCAGAAGTGGGGGAAGGTTGGTTCTCTGGGAACCAACCTCAGAGCCCGCACTCCAAGGTCATTTCCCAGACACCTACACTTCCTATGGCCATCTAGCTGCCTGACCTAGTGGCCATAGGATTGCTCCCTCCTTGAGTCTTCCATAATGGCAAAATACTCCTGTCCTGATGGGGCTCTCTCTCTCTCTATAGGTTCATATATGGATCCAGAGTTATACTGGATCAACTGCACTGATGGAAGTGGATTTCACTGTCCCTCCTTCCCACAGCAGCCCCTCCAGCCCCCTGAAAATGCTACACAGAGAGCCAGGAGACCCTGCTGAATGGGGTGAGCTGAGGTGTGTGTGGGAGGGTGATTCCCCCCAGATCAGGCTGAGAGACCTTCTGCGAATGGAACCCTTCTTCTTGCGGAAGGCAGATTCTGGATCCAATCGATATATTTCTAAAGCATGTGTTAATTTCTTTTATTCCGAGATTTATATCCCATCCTTCTAATGCACATATACATACATTGCTCAGGGTGACTTACAACAATTAAAATATTACAATCTGAAACAACAATAAAAATACAAAATACAATATAGAATATAGAATGGAGACAGGTTCAGGCGATAAAAACAAAGTTCACCACAGAAAACATGATCTGCCCAGCAAGGCAAAAACTTACTGGAACAGGAAAATCTCCACCAGATGGCAGAAGACACTAAGGGAGGGGTGGGGTAGGGCAAGTGAACCTCGTGGGGCCAGGAATTCCGAATAGCTTGTCCCAAACAAGCTACTTGGCCCTTGGTAGGGTTGTCAGAGAAATCCGCAGTGGAATCAAATGAGTTTGGATGTCTGAATCTGAACTGCAGATTCCACAGTGGACAGGCATTTCCTGAGTTGTGTGAGTTCTGTGGACTTATGGACTTTTTTTTTACTTTCCAGAATTTGACACATATTTAGTCATAGAAAAATAAGTAAACTTTAAAAAAAAAAACACCAGTCAAAAATGCCTAATTCCCCCATAGGCTAAAGCCTATGAAATGAAAATGTGCATTTTGGGGGGATTTGTACATTTTGGGGGACATTGGCACATTTGGGGGGATTTGTGCTTTTTCACAAGTGTGAATTTGTGCAAATTTGTGAAACTGGAAAAAATCCAATTCCACCAATGAGTGGACAACAAAACGAAAGGCATCTGACACAGTCTGTGAGATGCAGATGGAACGGACTTTACAAAATCTGTACATCCTTAGCCCTTGCTGTAAAGTTTAAGAAATCTCTCTCTCTCTCTCTCTCTTTCTCTCTGTCTGTCTGTCTGTCTGTCTCTCTCTCTGTATGTGTGATGACCCTCATGCTTTCACTATAATCAGGACACAGAGATGGGCCACTCCGCCAGATCTTAGGCAGTTGGAAAGCTGATAGACATAATATACAAAGCACATTACAATCTTATTTTGCCTCACCACAGGTGTGTTACCATCACCAAATAGGAGAACCAATGCAGCTGGACATTTTTAATTTGTCAAAAAGAAAGGTATGGGGGGGAAAAGGGAATTTCCCAGATGGTAATAGCAAGCGCAAAACAGCCCTTTTACAGAAATCTATGATCTACTCAGTCTTCTAGGCAAGCATGCAGTAAAACCAAATAGAGCTTCCTGGTGGAAATGGGATCATAAACATGGTTAAGAGTAGCTTTGAATTCGCACACCTCTAGCAAATACGTTCTTGATTTATAAAATTTATAGGAGCTATTTTAACCAAGATTGCCAGATGGAATACATCACTGAAGATTTAATACCGATTTGTTAAACATAATAGAGCTTAAATACCACTTAATTATATTTTTTATTTAGGGAAGGCTGAGTGAAATGAAGTCCTGGCTTTCCTTTTGGCAGAAGCAGCAGCTGAAGCAAGAGTTAGAGGCATTCCAAGGGGGAAGAGAGCAGTGATGGTGTCATCAGGGCAGGACTTTGGGCAGGGGTGGGGCAGGGCAAACACATGAAGCTACCTAACACATTACTACCTAAGGGAGGAGGGACATAAGACCATCAAGTCCAGAGTCTAAACTGCACCACTGAAAAAGAGTTCTTCCCTGGGAGAGCCTCCTGCACAGAAATCAGTCCTTAGTTTTTGTTTCTTCCACTGCAAGCAAACAAAATCAAGCTAAGAAACAAACTGCAGTTCCAGATAGGTCACAGTCACATCTACAAATCATTCTGAAGCATTTGAGATTCTAATGATGCTTAATAAATTAAGTACTCAGTTGTGACACTATCTCAGGGAGCTAGAAAACAGTTTCTTAGAGCTACAGCAGGCTCTCCAATGATATAGTACAAACCAGAAGCCAGGGGCCAAAGAACTGGTTAGTCCCAATGAATGAACTGGATCCAGACGTAGTCACTCTTTGTTTAGACCCACTCCTATCAATGGCACAAGTTTGTCATGACTAGGGATATAGGAGAATTTTGTTTTTGCTCACAAACAGGCAGGCATGCCCCGTTTGAAGCTTCCTACACAAGTGTGAGCATGTGTCTGCCACAAATATTCATAGATTGTTGAACATGTGCTCATGTTGTCTCATTCCCAGATCCCAGTTTGATTTGCACCAGTTTCCCCAAATTTGCACAAATTTCTTAACTGGACTGAATCAGCCCTGCTTTGGTCTATGGAGGAAAGTTATGCAAATTAGGAAATGTGTGCAAATTTGGGGAAACATTCCAATTTTCCATTCAATTGCTGCTTGATTTGCACAAGTTTTATGTTCACGTAGAGCGAGCAGTGAACAGGAACTGGGCACAAGACGAACAGCAGGATGATGTTCTGACAATCCTGGTGATGTCGAACATTGCTCCTTCACCCATCCCTAGCCATGACTAACCTAAGTCCCATTGATTTCAATGGGTCTACTCTAAGCATGACTAAGGTATGTGAGGATCTACATTGAAACCCTACTCTGAACCAGTCATCTTCTTCTTTGGCTTGAGTCTAGTTGTGGTAGTGGGATATGTTGAACAGAAAGTCCCAGATGCATCTCAGGGGTGTGTGTGTGTGTGTGTGTGTGTGTGTGAGAGAGAGAGAGAGAGAGAGAAGGTTCAGTCCAGTGAACTTACAAAATGTTTTGCACACTTCATCCAAGCATTTAAGTGGTGTCCAGTGGTGTAGTGGAGGGGAAATGCAAAGGAATGTAGTTCCTGGACTTTTTTCAGGACAAGATTGAGGAAGTCATTTGCTGGAGCTCCCTGGTAACTGATGTACCCCCCTCCCTTGCTCTGGCGGCTTTTGGGTTTTACAATTGTTTGTGACAGATTAGCAAAGAGGAGGTCAGAAAATGAATAAAACAATTAAGCAGAGGCTGGACAGTTCTGTCGTTTTCTTTGATGAGGTTCCTGCTTCATGCTAACAAGTTTAAATGGTAACACTTCTTTGCAACATCATTTGCTTTTCTAATTAAAAGCTAAAGGTCACATTTCAGCTCTCTGGAGATCTTTTGTTAAAGGTCAATGTGTTTTACAAGTTGAACCTCTGCAGCTAGAAGTAAGCATTTCTGAGTTCAGTGAAGCTTCCTCCCAAGTAAATTTGCACACGGTTACAGTCATGCCCAGTAAGGGTGCAATCCTATGGCTGCTAGTCAGCAGCTAGACAGCCATAGGATAGGTCGGTTCCTGGGAACCAACCTCAGAGCCTGTGCTCCAAGGTCGATTGCCTGAGAACCGACCTCCACCCCCTCCGTGATCAGCCCCACGATCCATGCTAGATCAGCCCCACGCTCTGTGCTCATAAGAGGAGTGTGGAGCAGTGAAAATGGGGCATTCCTGGGGGCGGGGTGGGGCAGGGCGGGTGGAAGTGTCTTGCTTCCTATATGTTATCTGGCCTCCACCCCCACCCCCCTGACTTCCCACAGCAAGACAGCCAAAATCGTGAGTACAGGGAAGCTGAAGTGCAGAGGAGAAGATCCCCTCTGCACTGCTCCTGCCCTGCATTGGATAGGCGGTTGTCTCTGAGTTCGGAGGCAGCCGCCTATCCTGATAGGATTGCACCTTAAATGTAATTGTGAAATTTTATTTGTGGTTGTCTGTCCATTTGTTTTGGATGTCTGTGTTTTTTGATGCAGTTTTAATCCTTTTGTGAGTATAAATAATAGAAAAGTGATATAGATACATGTCTCTATTTATAGAGAGAGAGACATATGTCTCCTGGGGGTGTGGCTACAGATGTTGCCATGATGAGCTCCTGCACTTCGAAATTTACTTCTACAGCACTAGTGGTGTCAGGTCTAGATCAGAGCCCTGAAAAACCCAAGTGTTCTTGGGTTTAACTATTAACTACTAACAATCTGGTAACTATTACTCTTGTGTTGTTTTTCTGGCAATTTCACATATCTATATTTGAAAACAGAGTGCAGCTGCAGTGGGCGGTAGGAGGGGATAATTGTTTTGGCTGAAAATCTTTCATTGTTTCCATCAGTAAAACTAGTTACAGCGACCTGCTCATGCACATCTCAGTGACTTAGATCAGAGAGGAAAGTAAACAAAAAACACAATGGAATTTAGGGAGATACCTAAATTTTCCATTGCTTAATGAGAATCTTTAAAAAAAAACCTGTCTCTTTATGCTATTCATTAAATAATCCATATCACCATTTGCTGCAAAATAATGGCCCAAGAAATCTAGTTTAATCTGCTGCCCATTGTTTTCTATTCAGTAAATAAAAGTGACCTTTCATCTTAGCTTCAGCCTTCCAACAACGTTTTAGCAGAGCAGAAGGGGAAAATTGATCTAACTGGACAGCTGTTAAGCATCCTACATCAGTAAAGCATGGTGTTATCACCCCCATCCCATTCAGTGATGAATGCCTCCCTCCATTCCACAAAACCGCACACCAGTTGAGAGAGATTGGCCAAAGCTGACAGTCCCTTAAGGAAAAAGAGATGCTTGTGTTGCTTTTGCGATCCTAAAACCATTTAGAATGTCTCTGGAAATAGTGCTTTTGAAAAGGAGAGTGCTAAGCCTGCATTTCTGAAAACTTGTCTTGGCGTGTTTGCAAGTACACAGAGATTTGACAAAGGGGACAATGTCCCGGGGGCTCGATGTCCTCCCATGTTGAGCATTAATGCTTGATACTTTGGAACAGGTAGACAAGGGTAAGTAGAAGGCATGGGTTAGGGTTAGGGTTTCAGTTTGGTTTTGATAAGATTTTACCAAAATTCACAAAGTTCTCCATACTTGGGACAAAGAGAACCTGAGATTTTAAAAATTTGAATGCAGGAGAAAGCGAAATTGACAGATTTGTCCATCCAGGGCCAGGGCTTTGAGTTCTCTTAAATGTCTGGGTTTGAACCCCTGTGTATTAAACCATGTCACTGTTGAATTAGGGATGCCACCTCTTCTTTTCTAACATGGTCCTCATCTTTAACAGCTATATGGCAGGCAGGTACAACATAGTTCTCTCCATACCGACAATAGCTGTACATAAACAAACAAACAAACAAACCACCCAGAGAGCTTCGGCTATTGAGCGGTATAGGAATGTCATACATACATACATACATACATACTGAATTTGGCTGGTGCATATGAGTGAGAATTTTGTTTCAGTTCATTTCTGATAAGAATTTACCAAAATTCACAATGTTCTTCATATTTGGGAGAGAAACAACTGAAAATTTTAAGAATTCAAATGTGGGAGATAACAATACTGACAGATTCAACCATCTCTAGGAGACAATACACTCAAGAACCAGGTTTTCTTGCTGGTATTAAATGTCTGGTAGTGATCTTTAGTGGCCACTCACCCAAGCAACCGGCAGCAGACTTTGCTGGAAGCCACACCTTGTTAACCTGGAAGCGTCCTGGTTTCACTGGAACTCTTGGGGTGGATTGGGTCTTTTGTTGTGATGCTCATCAAGAACTGATTCTTCTCAAGGAACTGTGTTGTAATCTGTTAACTGTGGGTCTTTATTGGGTCTGTAAAGGCTTATAGCTTAATTACTGGAATTACTGCAATAAAAGGTTTTACTGGGACTTGTGCCTCGGCTCTGGGAAGTCCGGTTCTGACATCGATCCCCCTCTCTCTGTGGTGGTGCTGATTGGGTCAATGAATCAGCAGTGGGGAAGAGAAATGAGACCTTAGGGAGAGGGGATCCAGGGAGAGCATCTTGCCCAAGAATCTCCCAAACCTGGAACCAGCACTGATTCAACTTTAAGTAGTTGCATAGATTTAACTAGTTCAAATATTCATGTTCATGACTTGATTTCTGTATACTTGAATGTGTGAAACAACTCAGTTGTAAAACACTGAGTTTCAGGAGATGTGAGGCAATATGAAAGTTCTACCCCTGCCATGATATCTGTGATGGTAGCCCATTTGCACAAGGAAGTAATCACTTGATGTTGCAATTAACTTGCATGTGTAAACTAGCAGCATGCGTCTTGTGTTAGAGGTTGCCTTCTTTGTTTAGGACAGGGATGGGCAACCTTTCTTGGGTGAAAGGCCACATTGGTGGCTGGGGAAGCCTTTGGGGGTTGCACAGGTGAGCAGAGCTGGTGATGAGTGGGGCTGCGATGAGCGGGCCAGGACACACACACACCTACCCACTCTCACACTTTATCAGGGCTGGCCCAAGACATTTTGCTGCCTGAAGCAATGGACAAGATGGAGCATCCTTCCATTCCAGAAACCAACTGGACTGGCACTTGAACCTTACTTGAATGCTGGCAACAGGACAGAGTCCTCCATCACAGCTGAGGGGAGCAGGAGAGTTTAGTGGATGTAGGGCAGGCTGTGAGGCACATAGCTTTGTCCTCCTAAGAGAGCAGAATGGCTGGGGGACTACCACTGCTGCCTCCTAGCATCTGCTGCCTGAGGCAGTTGCCTCACTCTGCCTAATGATAGGGCCAGCCCAGCACTCTATTCACAGCCACACACACAAACACACATGCACCCCCCATGCCTGCAGGAATGGCTGGTGGGGTGGGAGGTTAAAGCCTATATATAACCTCTAGTATCAGACACACTTTGCCATGGAGAACGTGAGCAGCAGATGTCCTCCTTGTGGGCTTCCCACAGGCAGCTGGTTGGCTGCTGCATAAGCAGCATGGTGGACTAGATAGGCCTTTGATCTGATCCAACAGAGCTCTTCTTATGTTCTTAAGGCTGTTCTGTCCCATTCCTGCATTACTCTTCAATTTCAAAAAATATATCCACATGAAAATGTGCATTTAAATAAATATGTATGGTTACACCAATTCTGTCAAAATACACATTTCTGCATGGGTTTTCTCTCAGAATACACCTTTAGAAATGCATGCTATACTATTTTGAGCTGATAACTGCCTCGGAACATGCAGGAAGTGTGTAATCTACTGTGCCACTACTCCCTGACCCCACTTCGGGAGTGCTCTGTAAGTTCTGATTTACTCACTGGTTGGGAGGTATAGATCAGGTCAGCTTGTACTGGAATTCATGAAGGCTGCATTCTTCAAGCATCCCTACATCTAACAGGTGTGTAGGCTTCTTAATATCTTGTTGATGCCAGCAATTGAATTCCTTAAGGACTTTGGTATGTATTTATTATTTTTATTTAGTTAAATTGTTATCCCACTGAATTGTCACTAAATGCTGTCCAAGATTCACACATGCAAGTAGCGTAGAAAGATAGATGTCCTGCTTGTGGGTTCCTGTGGGCAGCTGGTTGGCCACTGTGTGAACAGAATGCTGGACTAGATGGACCTTTGGTCTGACTTTGCATGGCTCTACTTATGTTCTAGATAGATTAGATAGATTAGATAGATGATGTATCATTTTCCAAGTAAAGAAAAATCTGTTCCTTTCCATGTTTTGCTTAGTATAATCTGACTTGCATCTCATTGTGCTCTAAGGTTGTTCTCTGTATTTTAAGGCTCTATATTTTATCTTGTGTATTTCTAACCATCTTGTGTTTTAGTCCCTTTCTTGAGCAAAATGTTCCAGTACCATTTATATCTGCATTTATCTGCATTTATAAGCTTAAGCATTTATAAGCTTAATCTGCATTTATAAGAATCTGCATTTATAAGCTTAAGCAGGAAACATGCTCTTATGTCAATAAGAGGGACTGAGGTCAAGGGAAAAAGTGCAGATGATGGGTTGGATCTAATTTGAATTCAAGTATGTTTTCTATCAGGTTTTGTAGAAACCTTGTATTGATCTATCAGACCCTTTTCTGTTATCTTATTTTTTTTTTCTTCCAAACCATCTAAAGGCACTTATTACTATCGGCTATTTATAGGCAACACTTCAAATTACAAACAGAGGCTACTTCTTCTTCCAGCTTTTTGTGTGTGGGGGCAGGGTGGGGTGGGGTGATAGATGCTTATAATTTGCTTTTGCAACGGAAAACTGAAGGAGATAACATTGTGTGTTTTTTCCACCTCCTGAAACTTTTAGAAAAAGCGTTTCAGTTGGGATAAGCTTGGGAAAACACAGTTTGGAAGATAAACAGTCTAACAAGTATGAGTGTTTACAAATGGAGGTTAGAGTATATATTACTGCATGCACAACTAGAGGCTGATGTAAACAAAGGAAAGTTATTAGCCTTGTGATTTTGCAACAGAGATTTTAAAGTAAGACTGTTAACTAGAAATGCTGATACAGGGGGTCTAAAACTTGCGCTAAAATTTCAAACACAAAGATTCTAATAAATAATGCACGAAGGTGGTTCAGGATGCCATGGTGATGTTGACATACATGGGGGCTGCCATATTGTTATTACTTTTAAAAATATAAGCCTCTCTCTCTCTCTCTCTCTCTGTGTGTGTGTGTGTGTGTATGTGTGTGTGTAGGCCCAGTGCATACAGTTAGTGGGCAGCTGACTCCCATCCAATGGTGGAGGAGCAAATTCTTGCACCTTCCTTCATCACAAACTTCCTGTAGCTTGTGATCAGAGCAGTGGTGTAGTTAGGTAATTTTAAACCCTGGACTTTATGGTTTTATGGGTCATGTGTGTTAGGTTTAAGTGGCCATCTGTATTACTTCAACTGTGAAGTACACTACTAACATTTCCCTCCCTCCCTCCCTCCCTCCCTCCAACTGCTATTCCATGCTTCCAACATGCGTCTCCATTTTTGATATGTTAGAACAACAACACTGTTTGCCAGTCCTGATTAAAAAAAAACAAAAAACAAAAAGAATATTATGAGCATCTGCAGTGTTGCATTTTAAGCTTACTTACATCATAGCATCATCATGACTACAGGGATAAAATAGAGTTTGTTTCTGCACCTGCTGCTCTCTGGGCGGTCATCTGAGCACCCTTCCTGGGTCCCCACTGGGTCCTGAGCAGGGTCCTGGGCTTTGTTCCCAGGTCCAGCCATAGTTGCACCACTGAACATGAGGGCTTCTTGCACATGTCTTTTCCTGTAATGGCTTGTTTGTGTGATTTTTCTTGAGGGGGTGAGGGAGCAACAAAACTGGGTTGTCCTATGTAGGGTTGTATGTGTGTATCCTTCCAAGATATGTTAGGGGGTGTAGCCCCATAGCTTACTCTGAAAGCCCCATGTCTGGCTGAAGACGTTTTGCCACTTCAGACCGACTCACCCTGTCCCCTGCTTCTTCCTCCCCCCACATCCCTTTCCCATCTCCCTCCTTCCCCTGCTCTTCTTCCTCTTCCTCCCACCCTGCCAGCTGAAGCAGCAGACAGCAGTGACCAACTTACTCCTCATTGCTATTGGTGCTGCTCTCCAGGCAACAACAGGAACCTGTTTTTTCTGCTGCAGCAAAGCGGTGGCAGCACTCCTATGGCTGAGTCCAGCACTAAGAACAGAAGAAGAGCCATGCCGGATCAGACCAAGGGTCTATCGAGTCCAGCGTTCTGTTCACACAGTGGCTGACCAGCTGTCCACAGAAACCCACGAGCAGGACATGAGTGCAACAGTGCCTTCCCACTCATGTTTCCCAGCAACTGGTGTACATAGATACACTGCCTCTGATACTGGAGGTAGCACATAGCCATCAGGACTAGTACCCATTGATAGCCTTCCGCTCCAGGTATTAGTCTAACACCCTTTTAAAGCCATCCCGATTGGTGGCTGATCTCTGACGTTTTGCTCCCCAGTGACTCACTGCGTGTAGGACATGAACACTCTTCCTCAAAAGGGTGAAGCCCCGGGGGACAGATCTCAGAGGGCACTAGTCTCAGTCACAGGAGTGCTGCTGGTGTCACTGTGCAGCAGTGTGGAAAACCTTTTTTAAACCGTTTCCCCTGCTGATGTAAGGTAGTAGAGGCAGTTTTCCTAGGACCATGGTGGGCTGGCTCAGATCTCACCCCAGTGCCTCGCTCTCTGAGGAAGTACGCTGGTGTTCTTTCTCAGAGAGAGAGAGAGAGGGAGGGAGGGAGGGAGGGAGAGACTTGGGCAAGACCTGAGAAAGCACCAGACACTGCAGCCTAGAAGTGCTGCTGCCGTTGTAAGGAAAAATGTAAAAGTTTTTCCCACCGCAGTACAGCGACAATAGCGGTGCTTGTAGGAAGTGGGGGATTGGGGGGAGCAGACCAGGGTTGGGAGGCAGAACCAGGAGGAATTGGCCAGAATCAGGGGCAGCAAAAGCAATGAGTAAGATGGGGGTAGAAGTAGGTGGGCCTTCCTGAGTGTGGGGGGCGTGGATCTGCAGTTTCACACCATCCTCCACCTTAGCCAAAAGTCTCACCCTGCCTCATGAGAGGGCTGGCCTGGGAAGACTCATAATGTAGCCGCCTTCTTGAAGCTAAGTACGCCCAGATCTGGTCAAATATTGTATGGGAGGCCTTCTGAGAAACCTAAATATGTGGCCTAGAATTCCATAGCAGGATATAAATGTAATAAGAAGTAATTGTGCAATAGGGGAGGCATTTGGAGGCTTAGTAATGTGTGAGCTGGATCACAATATAGAGACAGACAAACACACATTTTTCTGGTTACAAAATACTGTTTTTCTCATGCACACTTGGTGATTTTATGCCTCTCCCTCTCTCTTCTCCCTCTGCCTAACTTACCTCATGGAGTTTTTGTAAGTGGGGGGAAACAGTTGAGTGGACCACATATGTTGTCTTCAGGTCCTTGGAGAAACGAGAAGATAAAAACGTAATATATTAATTAAAATATAAAATGTATGCTGAGGGCGGTGGGTGGGGAGCAATATGCTAAAGAAGGGTTTTCGTCATTGTTGGAGCACTCCTTAATTTTAACCAATGCACAGTATTACTCAAATGATTGAAAATATCAGTGCCATGAACTTTCAAAGGTCATTAAAATATTTTATGAAGTTTATCTGTGAAAGTGCCCTTGGTTTTCAGATACAGCTTATGTTTTTCATTTATTTCCACTTTTTGTTAGCATCCAAAGTGAATATTTAATTAGACTAAATGTAGTGAACCAAGGATTAGCTATTTTTTAATTTGCATCAGGAAATGCATAAAGCCCTGTTTTTACAACAAGCCAGAGGTGCATTGTGCAGGTATTAGTATCGAGGGAGAACCTTGAGTACTAGTTTCTTTGCTAATGCATTTCATTGGGGGACAATTTCATAACTTCTAATTGAAGTGGAGACTGCAGGCTGTAGATGCTCTGAATCTGTAATTTGAAAAAAATTGCCACTTAGCGCGCCATGGTATATATGTGAATACTTAATGGCTTGTCCTAAATTAGTTGGCCCATGCAAACTTTTGTGTACAATTACTAGGGTGGTTGGAGTTTGCCTCTTGTACTCTTATATATCTTAAAATCTGTTTTCTATTACAATTACCACTCCATTTATTCAAGTTTACATATTCGAACTGAGAGTGCAGAGTAAAAGCAGAACAGGTCCCCCTATAAAATGGTAAGTGAAGCATTAGAGCAAACGCCGCAGGAAAATTTAGATAATAAAATCATTTTAAAGAGTGTTGCGTTCGGAGTAAGTCATCCACCCTGAATTTGAATGGTCTCAATTGAATTCCTACTGAGTGATCATCTTTCTGTCCATAGAAATAACTTTGAACTTTTTAGATTACTTTGATTTTAAAAAAAAATGAGTATAGTGAAAAATAATTCTAAAATAAAATATCCAATATAAATTTTACCAATCACATAATTTCACACAGTCATCACAAACATCATATACATAAAGAAACCTTCTAAACATATCTTTCTAATGGGCAGGCATTCCATTTCTAGAAGAACTAGTTTCTTGTTTCTTCCCCTTCCTCTAAATTTTATTGCATGTAGTCATTTCATGGCAAACTATTGTAAACAAAGTTTGCATGGGCCAACTAATTATGGATAAGCTATCAAATTTTTCACATATGCACCATAGTGTATTAAGTGGGGATTTTGTCCACTTACAAATCATTTAAGTGTGCTGCCTGTGGGTCGCATCCGATGGTATCATTTCACCGACAGACGCAGTTCCATCAGCAGAACCAGGGGAGGGGCATTTTCATGCAGCCCCCTTGCAGCCCCACGTGCTTTCAATCTCTGCGCCATAGGATTGGGAAACACAGTTTGGAGTGCTATGGCAGACTGCAGCAGGGAGAAGCAAGGGGGAAAGTTCCATCACACTAGTAGATGTCCAGTTGCGTAACATCGGATTTAGCCCTGTGTTTTAAAAACAATCTCTAATAAAATGTATTAGGAAAGAAACTAGTACTCAGGATCCCCTCTTGAATAGATACCAATCCCTTTAAATGCTTATATGCCACACTCTGCATCTAATATTATGAACAGGCTATCCTTATACTGAGCACCTTTATACTGAGTCAGAACCTTGCTCCATCTAGCTCAGTGTTATCTTCACCGACTGGCAACAACTCTTCAAGAATTAAGACAGAGTCCTTCCCAGCCCCACCATGCATAATTTTATACATTTCTATCATTTCACCCCAACTCACCCTTTCCCCCTGAACTAAATAGCCCCAAACGTTGTAACCTGTCTCGTCGGGGCATTGCTCCATCCCCCTGATCATTTTTGTTGCCCCCTTTCCCCACTTTTTCCAGCTCTACAATATCCATTACGAGATGCAGTGACCAGACCTGTACCTAGTATTCTAAGTGTGGTCACGCCACAGATGTGTATAAAGTCAGTTTTATTTTCAATCCCCTTTTCCTTTTCCCTAACATCTCTTTTCCATTTTGCATCTGATTTGTGCTGTGGAGGCAACTGAAATTTCATAAGAATATCTGTCTCAAAGAAATAACTAATGACTAACACATTCATAGCCCCCTCAGCTTTCTCGTGCTCTCTCACATACCAAGCAAATTTTCACTGCTGACATATCTTGTACAGTGCATTCACATACTGTGTGTTTCTTTTTAACTGCATTATATCGCTCTAAAAATCAGCTCTTTCAATCATCGACACTGGATTTCGTTAAGTTAAACATTTTAAAAATGTAATATTTGTTCCATACAATGAAATTCATAGAATATAGGCCTAGTGCCAATGGAATCAGGAAAACAAGCTCTCTTTCACTTACACAAATGCTGAGAAGATACAGAGGCAATTATTACACAAGGAAGGCAACAATATTTTTCAGCTTCTGGAAGTTGGAGAAAATTGAAAAGTTCAATGCAACATAGTCTCAAGCACAGGAAGTGGCACAGCATTCTGTTACATTCTGGAGGGTAGAAAGAGAGATACACACATAAAGAGAAGCAAGTCATCCCCTACGGTTATGTATCGGGACTGGTGCTGTTTATTTCCCCCTGAAATGATCTGGAGTTGGCAGTGAATATTCTGTGGTGAGGTAGACAAGTTCATGATGACAACAAAGTATTCAGAGTGATGAAAACCCAATCAGACTTCAGAAAGCTTCAAAGGACCTCTCTAAACTCAATGGGTAACAGAGAATGAGTCTGTTGATTTGCTCTAGTATGGAAGAGTTACATGTAGAGCTCCCTGCTGAGATTGAAAACTACTTTATTCAGATATGTTTGTAAGCTCCTTTGAAGACCTTAGTGGTGGAAATGTAAGATAAGAGCATAAAAAGGCCTTGCTGTATCAGATCGAGGCCTATCTAGTCCAGCATTCTGGTCCCAAAGTAGCCAATCAGATGCCTATGGGAAGCTGAGAAGCAGGACTTGAGTGCAATAGCATCCTCCTGTGGGGCCCAGTCCAACATATCTTGCTACCTCAAGTGAGGTGCTGATGCTGCCATAACGCCCCCAAGCTGCACCCCCCCCCAGCTTCTGCACCTGCCCGCCCACTTGCTCGCTCCTGCCTATCTGCCTGCTCCCTCTCTCCTGCCTACCCAGCTGCTCCCACCTTGCCCACCTTACCAGTTGTGGGACAATAGTTCAGCTAACCTCTCATGAGAGCTCTGCAGAGAGCTCTGCAGCTACAAGCCCCCATGACCACAGTAAGGGGAAGTGATGGCACGCTCAGCACTTTGCTCCAGAGAACCCTGCCAACTGCTCTCTTCCTGCAGTAAATGCCAGAGCACCCCCCAGAGGCAGTGTGGAGGAAGTGACAGGCCCTCCTGGCAGGGGTAGGAGAGTGGTGCAGTTTGCCACTCTCACTACTCCACCACCCGATGTGGGTGCATGACCCCATAATGGTAGGGCTGGCCCTGCCTCCTGCTCATGTTCTGCAGCAATGGGGGTTCTGCACCGCTGTCGTAGAAGCATACTGCCTCTGATAGGAGAGATAATATATAGCCATCATGACTAGTAGCCATTGATAACCTTATCCTCCATGAATTTGTCTCATCCCCTTTTCACATTGTCCACACTGGTGGCCATCACTACATATACATCTGTTAAATAATTAAGCATATACATAACTAAATAAGATTCAGTGTAAGTAAGTAAGTAAGTAAGTGTAACGTGATGTACATTGGACTTCCTAGATGTTTTAGGCTGGGCATTTCTGGAAATAGGATGCTGGTGTAAGATGGATCCTTCCTTGGTCAGACCCTTCCATGGTTTAATCCTGCCTTCCTCAACCTGGTGCCCTCCAAATGTGTTGGACCACAACTCCCACAATCATCAGTTAGCATGGCTAACCATTTAAAACAACCATGTAAAAACAATTCCCAGGCCAGCAACACACTATTAAACAATAACTAAAGCAAACTGAAAACAGTGGCATACCAGCAGCATTATGAATCCTTTAAGAAAAAAGCCACCTGAAATAACTGGGTTGTTAAGACCCATGAAAAAAATTGCATGTAATAAGGCATGCAAATTCATATACTGTAAATATAAGCATGCATTCATGTGTACATCCTTAGCATGATTTTTGCTTTCATTTGCTGCAGGATAAGCACGGGCTAGAAGATATGGGCTACTGTCAAGGATTATATAGTGGATTTTATCTGAAGGCCTCAGGGCATTACTCAGTTCATTTTCTGCAGAGAATTACTGTTACCTGTTTTTATTTTATCTTTTCTTTTCTACGCTCTCTACAAGGTAAAATAGCCAGCTTGGGTTTCTTCCCACTCAAACAATGTGCCCAAGAGGGCTTTTTCCATTAGAACAAACAGGGAAAAACAAGTTTTGACAGAGAGCTTTGGCCAGTGGAGGCTGGTGGCTCTGATTTCCGTGGGGCTGTGAATCCATCAGTCAGAACCAGCCAGAATTCTCAAGGAGCTATTCAAGGTGCTGAACTCTATCCCCAAAATAGGCTCAGCACCTTGGATAGCTGCTTTAGAGTTCTGGCTGGTTCTGACTGAAACCTGGCATGGATTCACAGCCCCACTGAAATCAGAGCCACCAGCCTCCGCTGGCATTGGCGATTGGGCAGTATAGCAGTGCAACAAATAAATAAATAAAGTTATTAATATTGGTACATTAAACCCTTCCTACTGACAGGCATACGGCCAAACAGCACAAATATTTCCGTGGGACTGTTGACCTAATCCCAATAATGATGAGCCAGCCCACAAGGCATTGCTGAGAATATGGCGGAAGCAACTGCACAAGCAGTGTAAGGTTCTTTGGTAGGCATAGTGATGCAGAAACCCCCCACTGTCTGGTCCGGGCGGTGGGTCTGTGGAGGGACCATCAGTGCCGCTCGGGACCCCGTGGAACCCTCAGGAGCCCAGCCGAGTCTGCTGCAGTTCGTGGAGCAGCTCTCCGGCTCCCTATAAAGCACAATACACTAATGGCGGCTGCGATTAGCCTATCAAAGGAAAAAAATGCAGCCATAAATGGCATATTGTAGGCCATTTGCAGATGTAAGGCACTGACTTTGACTTAAATGCAGCCATTTACGGCTGCTATTTAGGTCAAAGTCAGTGCTTTACAGCCACAAATGGCCTACAATATGCCATCTGCACCTGTATCTTTCCCCACGATAGGCTAATGGCAGCTGTCTTCTAATCGCAGCGTCTTCTAGGGAGCCGGAGAGCCATCTCGTGGGAAATCCTCTGGAGTCAGAGGTAAATGCATCCACTGTGCCACGGACTCCGGAGGTCAGATTCTCTGGAATCCAGCCTCACTGGAGTCTGTGGCAGAATTCTCCGACATCCCTTAATTGTGCATAGATACCAATGTATAATGGTGTTGGTGTTGGGAACGGGACAACAGCACGCTTTGCAGGATTGCTAAAACAGCAAAAGTGAATCCCTAGCATTGGAAGAGTGGCGAGATGTCACAGCATTGGTTAAGGAATCTGCATTGTGACACAATTTCAGGATCAAAATGCAAAGGGAATCTTATCTAGGATTGCTGTCTAACTAGATTTTTTTAATGGTCTAGCTGACGTCTTGTTTTGTTTTTAAAACTCTGGGCAAATAGCCAGAATGTTTGGTACAAAATCCAGACATTTAGGCTGGTTGCCACAATTTTTTTGAAAAAAGGGGGGCAGTGTGGAGATGTGGCAGCAGCATGTCCTCCATCCTATGTTGTGTTTTTAAATTGTTAGTAAATTGCTTGAAGGAATAAAGAATTATGCGGTTTCAACAAACAAATGCATGTTGAGCTCACTGGGCCTGCCAGCTCCAGCAAAAGGAACAAACAGACAGTTTTTGCTTTTAGTTCCAGACCTGACCCATCGGAGCCTTCTTCTGGACTCCTGAACCCCCCCTGGGTTCACCCCGCACATCCCTGATGTAACCCAGGTACCATAATACTCATTTTATTATAAAATAAAGGAAATTGTGCTGTTTATTTCTTTTGTTGTATCGTTAATTTGTTAACAATACAAATTATTGCTGCCTCCTCCTCCGCCATCTCCACCACTGTCCATGCAGCTGCCGCCACCTCTACCACTGCTGCTGCCGCCATCGTCCCCGCCGCCTTCTCACCCACTTTGACTCAGGGTGATGCACCTCTGTGCTGGTTTTGATGCACCTCCATGCTGACCTTGATGCACCTCTGTGCTGCCATTGACGCACCACTGTGCTGGCCATGATGCACCTCTGTGCTGGTCTTGATGTACCTCTGTGCTGGCCTTGATACACCACTGTGTTGGCTGGCCATGATGCACTTCTGTGCTAGCCTTGATGCACCTCTGTGCTGGCCTTGACACACCTCTGTGCTGGCCTTGGTTCATGTCTCTGCTGGCCTTGACGCACCTCTGTGCTGGCCTTGGTTCATGTCTCTGCTGGCCTTGGTGCACCTCTGTGCTGACCTTGATACACCTCTGTGCTGGTTTTGATGCACCTCTGTGCTGGCCTTGATGCTGGCCTTGGAGGCTTATGGCCATCCTGATAGGACTGCGCCCTTAAAAGATTTGGGTCCCAGTCTTTACATTAGTACGAAGAGAAGGTTTTTCCTAAGCTTTATTGCCATGCCAATGGGGGATTGGTGGTGGGATGATATGCAGGGAGGGGAAGGTTAACACTTCCTTCCCCAACTGTGATCCCCCACCCCACATGGCAATTAAGCATAGAAGATATGTCCCACTGGCATCAATGGAATTTTCCCCCTAAGCTTATTTGCCATGGGGAGGAGTTTTGTGGGGAGGGATTGCAATATGTGGGAAAGGTTAACACCTAGGGCTGTGCACCGCTTTGTCCCAAGGCGGTGCCAGAGACATGCATCAAGACCAGCACAGAGGTGAACCAAAGTCAGCACAGAGGCACATCAAGGCCAGCACAGGGGCTAGAAAGTGGTGACAGTGGATCCAATGGAGGGCACTCTCAGCTCCCTGGTGGGGGAGCATCGTTTCTTTACTTAGATGGGTTATTAGAAGAGATGTACCATTTTAATATGCAGGAGCTGGATATGTAGAGGGGCCCATCTTGGTGTGGGTTTGATGTCCTTTTGCTCCTTCCTTGCCCAACCTGGTTCTGAAAAATGGGATCAAATATGCTAAGCTGTTATCGGATCTGAACGGGTGAGGGGGGAATTTGTTTTGAAAAGGATCTGCTTTGTAAAGACAAGGAGGCACTCTTCCTCACTCTTCCCCACCTCCACACCTCAGAGAAGCATTCTTCAATGGATCAGGACTAGGGATAAATGAACCCATCAATTTCAGTTTCTCACTTTTTCAGTTTCAAGTTTTGTTCATCCCAAATGTTGATATAAATAAATAAATATAGTGCATTAGTGTTCATACACATTTTTGTGTGCATTTCTCCTCATACACGGGTTTTTGTATGCAACTTCACCCGATATCCTCATCTTTGCAAGACGTTTTCCTAATATAAGGCATTTTTAATGTTGTTTTCAGAAATATATGCATTTTTGTGTGTGCTTTCCCCTAATATACATATTTTTGTACACTTTTTAAATTGGAGAACTGCATTGCTAAATACAGAGAAGTGTGCATCTGAAAGGATAATTACGTTACCCCTTATGGTTCAAAAGTGCAAGTTAGGTCTAAAATTCAAACTGAACTGATTTCTCTCCCATCACTCAATAGGACATGTAAGGCTGGATCGGTTTTGTCTTGAATGCACGACCAAAGGGGGAAAAAATAGTGCTATTTTCAGGTTGAGAAATTAATGATGGAAAGGAAACCTACCACATGAGGTGAGCTTATATTTCCCCCCTAGAATATATACTCCAGAACAGACATAAACCAGAGATAGACATAGTGCTTGATTCTGGAATGATTCCCTTTCAGTCATAGCTCCTTGCTCTCCAAATTGTCCCAATAAAGATTGATCAGTCAAGTAATAAGAACAGCATCCAAATTTCGGTCACAGCAACTACATACACTTTCTCTATCCAACTTTATTAATCAATAGGGATGTACGAAAGGTACTTACCTTTCGCGGATTATGTTTATGGTTGGGGGGGAGGCGTTCCTCCCCCCTGGAATCCTGGCCGGCCAGCTGTGCTCCGCAGGGATTCTGCGGAACCGCCGGCCGGCTCCGCCAGCAGCTGGACATCCGGCTGCTGGCTAGCAGGGACGCAAATGGTGGCGGCTGTAGCCGCCGCCATTTGCGTCCCTGCAGTCAGCTGTGATAGGCTACGTAAATGTTTAAATGTTTAAAATGACTTTTTTTAAAAAACGCGGGTACGCAAATGGCTGCTGCCATTTGCGTTCCTTATTTTGGCACATTTTAGTCTACGTAAACATTTACGTAGACTAAGACGGCGAAAATAAGGGGAACGCAAATAGCGTAGATGCTACGCTATTTGCGTTCCTCTTATTTTCACTGTCTTAGTCTACGTAAATGTTTATGTAGACTAAAAGGTAAAGGTAACGGTGTCCCCAACCAGTCGTGTCCGACTCTAGGGTGCGGTGCTCATCCCCGTTTCTAAGCCGAAGAGCCAGCGCTGTCCAAAGATGCTTCCGTGGTCATGTGGCCGGCATGACTGAACACCGAGGTGCACGGAACGCTGTTACCTTTCCCGCCGAAGCGGTACCTATTTATCTACTTGCAATTTCTTGCTTTCGAACTGCTAGGTTGGCAGGAGCTGGGACTGAAGACGGGAGCTCACTCTGTCACGCGGCACTCGGGTCTCGAACTGCTGTCCTGCCGACCTTCCAGTCTGCAGTTCAGCGTCTTAACCACTAAGCCACCGCAGCCCTTTATGTAGACTAAGATGTGCCAAATTAAGGAACGCAAATGGCGGCGGCCATGGCCGCCGCCATTTGTGTACGCGCTTTTTTTGTTTTTAAAGTCAGCCATGACAGGCTACGTAAAGATTTACGTAGCCTATCACAGTTTTTTTAAAAAACCTAGCCGTGATAGGCTATGTAAATCTTTACGTAGCCGATCACATTTTTTTTTTTTAAACTGGAAATGGTGGCAGCAGCAGCCTGTCGGAAGACCGGCAGCTGGAGCCACTGCCGGAGCCGCCGCCGGCAGGAAGATCCGCCCAAGGTAAGTCTCGTCCCGGCGGCGGTGGTGGGGGGGTGGCAGGCCGTTCCGCCACTGATTTCGGGGGGCCGAATGCACTGGCATTCGGCCTCCCCGAGATCCGTGGCGGAATTTTCGTACATCCCTATTAACCAAGCCATTTTGAAGTTATGATAACATTATTTAAATAAGCCAAGATCTCCTGCAATTTCACATAATGGATGTATTTGTTGCATGTTTATCTGTATGTTTTACCCTTCATAGTCAAGTGGGTGTTTGTACCTGGGGCTCCCACAACCAAACTCCAAACTCGAGCTGCTGCATCACACTCTTTACACTGTAAACGCTGCCTTCCCCAACCTGGTGCCCTCCAGATGTTTTTGGGCTCCAGCTTTCATCATCCCAGGCCATTGATTATGCTGGTTGGGGTAATGGAAGTTGTAGTCCAAAACTCCATTACTTTATAATCCTTCCAGAGAACATTTGTTATTGGGTGGATTAAAAAAATACAATTAAAAAGCAAACAAACACCTGGAGGGCACCATACTGAGGAAAATTAGTTTGTTGTTGTTCAGTCGTTAAGTCATGTCCGACTCTTCGTGACCTCATGGAGCATAGCACGCCAGGCCTTCATATCCTCCGCTCTCTCCCGGAGTGCACTCAAGTCCATATTCATTGCATTGGTGATGCTATCTAGCCATCTCATCCTCTGCTGTCCCTTTCTCCTTATCAAGGGCTCCTTGGAGGCCTCTCTCAGTCTAATCCAGTAGCCAAGTCCAGACACAGACAAATGGATTCTTTTCAAAGCTTTATTCCTCTTTTACAACTTAACAACTCTACTGTTAGCAACTAGATATGAGCAGCAGAGTACCTATGCCCTAAGTTGGAACAGTTGGTCCCCGTTTGAAAGGGAATTACTGGCAGACCCCTGAACTTAAGGACTAGGGAGAGTCCCTCCCCTTTTCCCTTGGATCCTCTGGGCGCAGCCGTTGTTTGCGCGCCAACCGGGCACTACGCCTCCTTTCTGCACCCTCCATTTGGCGCCGCTCTCTGCGTCGGCATCGCGCGTCCATCAAGTCTGCTTCCCACGCTCTGTCACTCCCAGGACTGCTATCTAAGCTAGGAATGCTGGTGGGAGGAATCTCCGTCAGCTGTTGGCCCTGGGAAAGAGGAGTGAGCTCCTATTTCAAGGAGCGACTCCTCTTCCTCAGAATCAGAACCACTCTGGGATTCTATGGGCTCAGTGTCCACCCTGACACTCCTTTTGTCTTCAATCTTTCCCAGCATCAGGGTCTTTTCCAGGGAGTTTTCTCTCTGCATTAGGTGGCCAAAATATTTGAGCTTCAGCTTCATTATCTGTCCTTCCAATGAGCAGTCAGGGTTGATTTCCTTTAGGATGGACTGATTGGACCTCCTTGCAGTCCAAGGGACTCGTAAGAGTGTTCTCCAGCACCACAGTTTGAAAGCATCAATTCTTCGGCGCTCAGCCTTCCTTAAAGTCCAGCTCTCACAGCCATACGTTGCTACTGGGAAAACCATAGCTTTGATTAGACGGACCTTTGTTGGCAAGGTGATGTCTCTGCTTCTTACTATGCTGTCTAGGTTTGCCATAGCTTTCCACCCAAGGAGCAAGCATCTTTTAATTTCATGGCTACAGTCACCGTCTGCGATGATCATGGAGCCCAAGAAAATAAAATCTGTCACTGCTTCCATTTCTTCCCCTTCTATATGCCAGGAAGTGATGGGGCCAGATGCCATGATCTTAGTTGTTTTAATGTTGAGTTTCAAACCAGTTTTGCACTCTCCACTTTCATCTTCAACAAGAGGCTCTTTAGATCCTCTTCGCTTTCTGCCATTAGGGTGGTATCATCTGCGTATCTGAGCTTGTTGATAATTCTCCCGGCAATCTTAATTCCGACCTGTGATTCATCCAACCTGGCGTTTCTCATGATGTTCTCTGCATATAAGTTAAATAAGCAGGGCGACAATATACAGCCTTGTTGTACTCCTTTCCCAATTTTGAACCACTCGGTTGTTCCATGTCTGGTTCTTACTGTTGCTTCTTGTCCCTCATACAGGTTTCTCAGGAGACAGGTAAGGTGGTCTGGTACTCCCATCACTTTAAGAATTTGCCACAGTTTGTTGTGATCCACACAATCAAAGGCTTTAGCGTAGTCAATGAAGCAGAAATAGACATTTTTCTGGAATTCTCTTGCTTTCTCCATGATGCAGCGAATGTTGGCGATTTGGTCTCTAGTTCCTCTGCCTCTTCGAAACCCCGCTTGTACTTCTGGTAGTTCTCAGTAGGGATGTCAGAGAATTTTGCCACGAATTTTGGGGAGGCCAAATGCCAGCGCATTCAGCCCCCTGAAATCGGTGGCGGAAAGGTCTGCCACTCCCCTCCCCCCCCCGGGACGGGACTTACCTTGGGCGGATCTTCCTGGCGGCGGCAGCGGCTCCGGCGGCGGTTCGGCGGCGGCGGTGGTCTTCCAACCGGCTGCTGCCGCTGCCATTTCCAGTAAAAAAACAAAAAAACGTGATAGGCTACGTAAAGATTTACGTAGCCTATCACGGCTAAATTTTAAAAAACACCGTGACAGGCTATGTAAATCTTTACGTAGCCTATCACGGCTGATTTAAAAGAAAAAAAAACACGCTTACGCAAATGGCGGCGCCCATGGGCGCTGCCCATAGGTGCCACCATTTGCGTTCCTTATTTTGGCACGTCTTAGTCTACGTAAACATTTACGTAGACTAAGATGGCGAAAATAAGGGGAACTCAAATAGCGTAGCGTCTACGCTATTTGCGTTCCCCTTGTTTTCGCCGTCTTAGTCTACGTAAATGTTTATGTAGACTAAGACGTGCCAAAATAAGGAACGCAAATGGCGGTGCCCATGGGCGCCGCCATTTGCATGCGCGCATTTTTTTTATTTTAAATCAGCCATGATAGGCTACATAAACATTTACGTAGCCTATCATGGCTGACTGCAGGGACACAAATGGCGGCGGCTACAGCCGCCACCATTTGCGTCCCTGCTAGCCAGCGGCCGGATGTCCTGCCACTGGTGGAGCCGGCCGGCAGCTCTGCAGAATCCCTGCGGAGTTGAGCCGGCCGGCCAGAATTTTGGTGGGGAGGGACGGAGCGCCTCCCCCCCGGCCAGAATTTTTGTGGGAGGGACGGAGTGCCTCCCCCCCACCTCGAATCAATTTCACTTAAAGGTAAGTTACTTTTGTACATCCCTACTCCGTCCATAGTTCCTCAGGCATTCTGTCTATCAGGTCTAATCCCTTAAATGTATTCGTCATGTAAATCCCTTAAATGTATTCCACTGTATATTCATAAGCATATGATTTAGGTCATACCTGAATGGTTTAGTGGTTTTCCCTATGTTCTTCAATTTGAGCCAAAATTTTGCAAGAAGCAGCTCATGATCTGAGCCACAGTCAGCTCCAGGTCTTGTTTTTACTGACTGTATAGAGCTTCTCCATCTTTGGCTGCAAAGGACATAATCAATCTGATTTCGATATTGACCATCTGGTGATGTCCATGTGTTGAGTCGCCTCTTGTGCTGTTGGAAAAACGTGTTTGCTATGATCAGTGTGTTCTTTTGGCAAAACTCTATTAGCTTTTGTCCTGCTTCATTTTGTACACCAAGGCCATGTTTGCCTGTTATCCCAGTTATTTCTTGACTTCCTACTTTAGCATTCTAATCCCCTATGATGAAGAGGACATCTTTTTTTGGTGTTAGTTCTAGAAGGTGTTGTAGGTCTTCATAGAACCGATCAACCTCAGCTTCTTCGGTCTCAGTGGTTGGGGCATAGACTTGAATTACTGTGATGTTGAATGGTTTGCCTTGGATTCGTACTGAGATCATTCTATCGTTTTTGAGATTGTACCCCAGTACTGCTTTTCACACCCTTTTGTTGACTAAGGGATTCTGGTCACCTGAATTAAATTCACCCATGCCTGTCCATTTTAGTTCGCTGATTCCCAAGATATCGATGTTCAGTCTTGCCATCTCATGTTTGACCACCTCCAGCTTACCTTGATTCATTGATCTTACATTCCAGGTTCCTAGACAATATTGTTCCTTACAGCATCGGATTTTCTTTTCACCACCAAACACATCCATAGCTGAGTGTCCTTTCGGCTTTGGCCCAACCGCTTCATTCTTTCTGGCGCTACTTGGAAATTCCCTCTGCTCTTCCCCAGTAGTATAGTGGGCACCTTCCGACCTGAGGGGCTCATCTTCCGGCATCATCTCTTTTAGTCTTGTGATACGTTCCATGGGGATTTCTTGGCAAGAATACTGGAGTGGGTTGCCATTTCCTTCTCCAGTGGACCACATTTTGTCAGAACTCTCTGCCATGACCTGTCCGTCTTGGGTGGCCCTGCACGGCATAGCTTATGGCTTCACTGAGTTACGCAAGCCCCTTCGCCACAACAAGGCAGTGATCCATGAAGGGGCAAAGTTGGTTTACAGCCCAGTAAGTTATCTTACACCTCCTTCAGTATCTCAAAAAAGGCACTTGCTGGGGTGGGGGGTTGGGCAAAGGGAAATGTATTTACATTTGATCTATTTAACCAACTAACTGAATAATGGCAGAAGATAATTCAACCATTTTAATTGGTTGTCAGTGCCATTAAATTAAAAATTCTACTGGGTTGGTAGATTGTTGTTGCTATTGCTTGGCTATGGTAATATTTGGGGAAATTGATATATGTGGACTTTCATATGCAACTTTTATTCCTTTAAAAATAAATCAAGGCTAAAAAAAAAGAGAAACCTGTTTCCAGTACATTGATATCCTAAGTTTGGGCACAATTCACCAAGTGCCTATAGGTTCCTCAGCCAGAGCATTGTTGGTACATTTGCACTCATCTCACTCATCTCAATGGGGCTTGGGCAAGAGAAGTCCCCAGTGGACTGTGTCCATTCCGTGTGGTCTGCTGTGCCCCAGTGGAATCCTACAAAAGCCGTTTTGGTGCACTGCATCCCTCATTTTGAATGCTGCTGTTCATGAGCAGCAGCATTCTCCCCTTTGACAAATTAAGGCTGAAATCTTATGCACAGTTCCTTGGGGAGTAAGCGCGTTTGAAAGCAGTTCAGAGACTTAGAGCCAAACTAGACTCAGCACCATTCACACAGTTAGCAATTACATGAATAGGCTTTTTGACAGTGAACTGTAGGCTCAAGGGGTCTTATCCAGATGAGGACCCTGGCAGCAGCAGCTGGTGACTCCAGTTCTGGAGGAACATTGATTCTATTCTGGGTTTTAGTTACCACCAGCCAACACTCTAAAGTTGTTATCCAAGGTGCTGAACTTTATCCTCAAGATGGGTTCAGCACCTTGGATAGCACCTTTAGAGCTTTGGCTGGTTGTAAGTAAAACCCAGAATGGAATCACTGCCACTCCGGAACTGGAGTCACCAGCTGCCACGGGGCCCTGGCATGGTGTGAAGGCCTTTAACCCTTTGCCCCCGCACTGCAGTTCTGACCCAGAACTCCCCACCCCCACGCCCTTGTGATTTGCATTAGGAAAAAAACCTCATTGGAGTGAGTGGGAGATTTTATTCCAAGGCATATAACAGGTGCAGGACCCCTGATCTGGATTGGGACCACAGCGGGGAGCAAAGGGTTAAAGCTCCCCTTAACCCCCCCCCCCATACACCAGGGTTCGGATCTGGTTTAGGACCCAGCACCTGCAATCCATTTTGGAAAAGCTGTTCACCTAAGTGGTACTGTGACTATTTTGGCCCTTACTTCTGTCATATATTTGAGTTGCACGTTCTATTCACTGGAACCGTAGTGCTCCACCCAAACTCATGTTTTAAGGCAAGATGAAAGGGAAGCTTACTGATAAATGATATATGCAGAAGAACGAGTACAATAAATAAATTATGATATATCTGTTATTGAGCCACCTGATCTGCACTTCACTCTCACATCACCTTCTGCATCGTTCAAGGTGGCAAACGGAATGCTCTCCATGTTTGCTTTTAAGCTGCATTGATAAATCAGGTCTTGATCCCAACCTAGCCACAAACAACATGTTCTGAGCATTACTTAGCATGATGAAGCGCTTCTAGCAAGACTTTTGTGGCAGCGTTCCAAGTTTCCTTAAGCTTAGGAGGTGAGCTTTATGGAGACAGAGTATTATGGTGGCATTGGAACTTTAATTCATTCCAGTACTACAGGTGTGTCTGTGCTGTGGGGGACTGGAGAAACATCCTAAGACATCCAGTAGCAGCAATCCAAGGAAGTGATATCCATGCATGGGCTAGAGCTACACACAACAGGAGTTGGCTTTCTCTTGGGATCTGTTATGGAGACAGCCATTGATGCCACTGAGGTAGATCAAAATCAAGTAGCTACATTGGCTCATTTGCAGGATTAGTAAAATAATGCTTTTGTTGTTGTTCAGTCGCTAAGTTGTGTCTGACTCTTCGTGACCCCATGGACCATAGCACACCAGGCCTTCCTGTCCTCTGCAATCTCCTGGAGTGTGCTCAAGTTCATATTCACTGGTGATGCTATCTAGCCATCTCATCCTCTGCCATCCCCTTCTCCTTTTGCCTTCAATCTTTCCCACCATCAGGGTCTTTTCCAGTGAGTAATGCTTTTGTTAGGACCAGCTAATTTTCACAGTGCAGTATATAAGGCTTTTAGTTACATGGAGCATCTCCTCATTTTCTCTCCAATATCCAGCCTGAAGAAGAGTGCTATATAACAATGCATTCGGTATTGTGGGCATTTGGGGCTTTAACAAAGGTATTATTTTATTCTATCCATTAGGGATGTACACATTCTGTAAAACCTTTCATCTGTGTTTTGCAGATTGTCAGGCCCCTTTTGTTCTGTCATCCACCCATCAATGGAATCAGATTTTTTTGTTTCCAAATTTGCACAAATTCTCATGTGGAAAAATGCACAATTTCCCCCCAAATGTGCAAATTCCCCCTGAAATGCACATTTCCATGCTTTAGCCTATGGGGAAATGCACATTTTGGCAGTTAAATTTTTTTTTTTTTGCGTATTTGTCTATGACAAAATTTGCGCAAATTCAGCAAAGTTAGAAAACAGTCCAGAAGTCCATGGAATTCACCCAATGGGGCAAAGCCAGTCCACTGCAGAATCTATGGGTTGTATTAATAAAAATCCAAACTCATTTCATTCTGTTGCGGATTTCTCCAACATCCCTACTCCCCATGCAAGTATCTAGATGCGGGCCTCTTACCATAGTCACTCAAGGCTGAATTCCTAGTGCAGGCCTCTCAATGCCAGCAGTGAGCTTACTAGATCTAATGATCCTTAGTTTTCTCAAGAGATTGAGGGAATGGTTCTGCTGCAGTGAGGATTCAAATTCTGCCTTCTCTGGTTAAAGTGTTAGCTAAGGTTGCAGAACTACCATATTCTACTCAATTCCATGAAATTACATATGTGTAGAATACACAAATATATCCACAAATTGAACATCTAGGATGCTGGATATTCTATACATCTGTAATTTCATATGTCAATTTCAAATATATCTGGTTTAAGAGAAGCACAGTGTAAAACCCATCAAATAAATGTCTGAAGTCCCAGTTTAAAAAAGAAAAGAACTCTGAAGCAATAAGAATACTGATAAAGAAAAATTAATTGACACTTTGCCCTCCCCAGGTTGCTTTGACCTCATATATCTTGATACGTCCTAGTATAATATCTGATAGATGTTTCCCTCCCCCTCAATGCGATCTTTGAATTATATTTAATATCACGTTATTTTGAAGTGGGTGTTGTAGTTATTTAAATGCAGACACCTCCGCACCAGTCAAACAAACTCAACCCCTCCAATAACTTAAATGATTGCCTTGCTTGGTGGATTATCTGCAGGCGCTTCTTTCAAGTGACTCAAAGTGCCAGAACTCTGCCAAATGGAAGGATGTAATTCCAGATACTCAGCTTTCATCTTCTGACAAAATTTCCACTTGGGTTCAGTCTTGCTCCAAGGATTGCCTAAATCTTGCCAGGAACGCATAGACTGCTAATGAACTAAACTCCTCAACAGCTGTTCTGGGAATCTGCACATTTTCACTGGGAAGAAAATCTCTGTGTTTTGTCCCATTTAATGGCAGTATCAAATGAAATCAGGGGAGATTGGTCCAAAATAACTAAAACGCTCAAATCAAATTTGAAGGCTTGCTCTGTGAAGACTTAGCTACTTCAGATCCTATGCATATTTGCTCAGATGCCGGCCTTACTGAGTTCCGTGGGACTTACTCCAAATAAAATAATGCATATAGCATTGCATTCTGATCTATGCATGTTTGTTTGTTTGCTTAAACTATTTATATACTGCTTGATATCATAAGATATCATAAGATGTTTAGTCAGAAATAAGTCCTACCATCTTACTGTAGGAATGTCCATCACTGAGAAATTTGGCCCTTTTTTGGGGCCCGCTGGACTTCCATGGCTCCTCCGACTTAGCTTGCTTTTGAGAACTGAGCCATGTGTTTTCCTTGAATTTCAGGGACTTTTTTACTTTAAAAGAAAAAAAGAAAAGAAAAGACATAGGCATTTGCACAAATTGTGACTGCCGCTGTGCAAATTTCAGCAGTGATTGCATGATTTGCACAAACTGAGGCTGCAATTTGTGAACATTACGCAAAATGGGCCTAAAAATTGCACAAAGTATGCAAATTGTAGCTGCAATTTGTGCAAATGTCTATTTCCACAAATAAAAAAATATGGAAACCGAGTCAGGCCAGCTGACAGAAGACAGAATGGAATCCAGAAGGGCTGAGCCGATGAAAGTTGGGCTTCACCCCCCAACTAGATTCCTCCGACATCCCTATCTTACCCCAAGGGAATGTGCTTAGGATTGCCTCCACCTGTTCCTATGCATAATTTTTCTGATGTTAGTCTCACTGAACTGAGTGGGACTTACTTCAAGGTAAATATGCATAAGAGTGCAGATTTAGGCATACTTGGGAATAGGTCATATTGAACTTAGCAGGTCCTTCTTCCAGAGAAATGTTGAATAGGATCCTGTTCATAGTGTAATGCAGCCTCCAGATGTGTCAAACTCCAATTCCCATCATTCACAGCCATCATGGCTGGTCCAATATATCTCAAGGATACCAGGTTGGGTAAGGCTGGTGTTGTAATGTATTTCTGTGGTGGACTATGTGACTATACAAAACAGAAAAGATAAAGTCCCCAATAACAGCTCAAAACAAACACACAAGGTACAAGAGGCCTAACTGTACTAGACAAATTAGATAATTTTATACAAGATTTATAAATAAAGCACTTGATGGTACCAAACAATCACACCAATGTCATAACGACCCTATCAGTCAACCCTATCACCAATATCAGTTTACAGAACCCTGGGATATTTCCATTTAAACTATACATAGTCTTCATCAGGAACTCCTATAGACAATTCTTAGGGTACATAACACACACTAATAACTGTTTCAATGGTATACTGGTCAATAAGGCAAAACAGCCAATTATGTTTATAGGTTGAGAGTGAGATAGTCCTTCTAGGAGAAAACTCCAATACTATATTGAAAGTAGAAATTCGGGTTTTCTCCAACCCACTCTTCCCAAAATGTGTTAGTACTCCAGAAGCCAGACACCAAACAGACTTATTACCTTATTGACCAGTACAGCATTGAAAAAGTTTATCTATTCAGGTAGTGAAACAAACTGTCAATGATATCAGTTATAGAGTTTGTTATTAGAGTGTGTTATGTACCTTAAGAATTATCTATAGGAGTTCCTGATGAAGACTATGTATAGTCAAAATGGAAATACACCATAGAGTCATAGAATAGTAGGGTTGGAAGGGGCCTACAAGGCCATCAAGTCCAACCCCCTGCTCAGTGCAGGAATCCAGGTCAGAGCATCCCTGACAGATGGCTGTCCAGCCTCGTCTTGAATGCCCCCAGTGTGGGAGAGCCCACCGGGGTTCTGTAGACTGATGTGACTGATAGGGTTGGTATGACATCGGGATGATTGCTGGGTACCATCAAGTGCTTCATTCATAAACATTGTATAAAATTATCTTATTGGTCTAGTGCAGTTCTGTTAGGACACTTGCACCTTTGGCGTCTGTAACTATTCAAATGCATACACAAATAGCAGAGAGCAAACCCAGTTCCTCTTCAGCCTGTCCCTGCTGGGGCAACCAGTTGCAAAAGGCAAGGCTTTCATCGGCTGTATAGAAGGGGACACGCGCTGCTCTGCAGCATGTTTTACATGGCTAACGACACAACCCTATGCATGCTTACTTAGAAGTAAGCCCCACTGAGTTCAATAGAGCTCACCCTCAAGGACGTGTGCATAGGATTCCAGCCTAAGAATCCCACATAACACATTTACATGAGAGTGAGCCCATTGAACACATTTTCCAGAGGGGTAGCCATGTTGCTGTTGAACAAAATAACACATTTATTGTGGCATAAGCTTTCATGGACACAGATGCATGAAGGGTTAACCTCAAGCTGGCAAATTGATATACACAGGTATGGGGGGGGGGATGTAAACTGTGTTGTCAGAGGGAACTAAAATGCAGAAAGTACAGACAATGAAATTTACTTTAACAGTTGCCATTCACAAAACTTTGTTGGGTAGTAACACAGGCATCGCTGTAACAGTGAGCTGATGAACATATGTAGTGTGATTTTTTTTAAAGCAACAACACAAAACTGTTTGTCCTTATTCAAACCACAGGAAATAGAACTGAATCTCTTGATTAATTGTATTTCAGCAATTTCTCATTGCTGTGTGTCTTTGAAATCCTTTTGTTCAAGAAAGCCCTCCTAAAAGTCATTGATAGAGCATCTTCGGAGGCTGAAATGTTCCCACACTGGTTTCTGAACATTGCCATTCATGACGTCAGATTTGTGTTAATTTATTCTTTTGCATAGAGACCGGCGTGCAAGGGGTTGCATTATGAGAAAAGCAGCACCTGCCGAAAAGGAGCCGTATTAAAAAATATAGAGATCCTGCCTTCCTTTGCGTTTAGTTACTGTGTTTCTTCTCCTCCATTTATATATAGACCAAATCCATTGCATGCTTATTAATGCTGTCCATTTTGATTTACACCCAGGCCCTGTAATCCTGGGTACCTGTTTTCTGGGTGGATTACAAACAGTTAAAAGAATGAAAAACAATATAAACAGCTACAAGGATAAAAGACAAAACTAAATGACAAACAGGACAGGACTAGATAAATATAAAGATATATAAGAACAACTCCCGATTCATCTCCACAGTACTAGAGACAAGCATGGGTACTTGGGTTTTGCTGTTTGTGTGCATAGCAACACCTAGAAATGGCTTATTTGCATATTTGGAATTTGCATATTATTTGGGGATCTGCTCTTTTTGCCCCATGCCTTGGAATCCAATGTATGTTAACATATGCCAATCAATTGTTCTGCATCTATATGGTCACTACCCCCTTACTACTAGGGGTGGGTGAAAAAGGGATGTTTGAGCTCACCAAAATTTTCTGAACTTCACTTCAAAGCTCAGTTTGGCTTACTCCCAGCTTTGTTTGCGATCTAGTTTTTGGTTCATTTGAATGGGAAAACTATGCATTTTGAACAAGAAAAGTGCACACTTTCCTTTATTGACTAGAGTGTGAAAATCCATATTTTTTTTAAAAAAATGCATGTTTCAAAAGGTGCATTAAAAAAAAATATATGTATTTTTAGAATGCAATTGCTAGTTTGGGAATATGCAAACATGCTTAAAAAATGTGCACTCATGCATGTTTGGGCTTGCAAATGGGGCATATTCAGATGATTTGTGAACTGAAATGAATTTTTTGTACATCCCTTACCACCCTATTAGGTTGCTGAATCTGGACAACTGATGGCTTTGAGTGCACCCAGCAGAAAGAAAGGGAAACTTTAGTCATCGCAATCATATATTCAAACATTGGCTAATTAACTAGCATTGAACTACTGGCCTCATCCCCAGGTTCAGAGCCCCCAAACACGGGCATGTGCCAGGAGTACTCAAGAGACGACGTCCGTTTGATTCTTGGCTATTTACCTTGGAAATGAAAACAGAATTTTCTGAGCTGCAATGTGCGAAAAATGAGGGCATTGCTCTTTAAAACAGCTGAACCCTGCAAAAGAATGGAAACCCAGCAGGATCTGCAGGTGACTACATAGTGCTGAGCCAGCTAACAGCAGCACTGGAGAGCAGCCAACCCTCGCTGGGCTCCACTCTATTAAAAATCCATGTCACCGCTCCACATCTTGAGGTGTTTCTTTAACACCAGGGCCCGCAGTTCTCAACCTCTTACTCTGGAGTAGTTTCACTGAAGTCAATGAAAACATCCCAGAATCTGGGGACCAGACAGGTAATGTATGAATTGCAAATTGGGCCACCAGAAGATAAAAAGAAAATAAGGATGTTCTTCTAATGGGGAATTAATGAAAGGAAATCATTCCGTTTTTCCTACTGACATATGGCCTGGGGGCACTTCTTTTTCTCTCATTTTATTTTTGGCTTAAAATCAAACTCTCTTATATACCATGAAAGATTATAAGGCATTTAACAATGCATTCTGATACATGTCTACTCAAAAGTAAGCCCTGTCAAGCTGAATGAGACTTATTCCCATGTAAATATGCATAGAATTGCATTTCGGGTGGCCGGTTATAAGTTACCAAAAAAGAGGAAATGCATCAGCAAAAAAGAGGACAGTGTTTTGCATAAAATATGTATATACTAATGTATATGTATTGTATATTTGGAAATAATTTCAGTAGAAATACCAAACATCTCACCATGGGGGGAAGACTGTGACCAGGTAGGGGTGAATGAACCCCATGACTTCCAGTCCAGGGCGGGTCTGCAGCAGGGAAATGTTGGCTGCTTGGGGCCCCGTGGATTTCCCTAGAGCCCCAGCGCTGTTTAGAATGGAAGAGAGCTGCCTCACGCAGGAAATCTGACAGACCTAGTGGTGAGTGGGGTTGGTCCGCTGTGGACTTTGCAGGTTGGATTCTTGAGAATCTAGCCTGATTTGAATCCACAGCAGACTTCTCTGCCATCCCTGTGACCAGGTGACCTGTGTGCCTGCTATCCAGGTGGTAACTCTTGATGGGCCACTTCTTGCCCTCCTCTCTTTGGGTTCCTTATCTTTAAACCAGACTTGGACTGGACCGTCCTTTAAATAGGAGACACCTTCATATTTGAAATCTAGCAGCCCTACAAATAAAGAACTGTGTTCTGTAAAGTAGGACACCTGAGGCAGTATCCAGTACTGGCAATCTTGCAGCTCTACACATATTGGACTGCAGAGGCCACCACTAGTGCAACCCAAGAAATTGGCCAAAACTGCCATTTCCAGGGTGGGGCATGCAATCAGCGCTCCCTTCTGTGAGCGCCACTGACATGGCCCATTTCAGAAGCAGCGACTTGGGCCAGTTTCTTGTTGCACAAGCTAGCAGTAGTTTCCTGTTGTGCTAGTGGCATTACTGCTAGCACAGCAGCACTGGATACTGCCCATGGCCACCCTAATTGCATCGTAAGTCTGTTCATATAGTGTGTTGCCCTGAACAGAGTTCCCCCTCTGAATGAATTTATTTCCTGGAACTTCTAAACCGGGGGTCTCCAACCTTTTGGGGTCCATGGGCACATCTGGCATTTTGAAAAAGTGCCCTGGGCTCCACCACAAATTAGCTGCTGAAGGGGGAGGGGGCAATCAAAAAATGTTGGGAGCACCCGCCTATCTGTGTCTGTGTGTGCACATGAATGTGCACCCTGTGTGTGTGCTACTCACTCTGGCTTCTCCCCCCCCCCCCCGTCTCCTCTTCCCTTTTCTGTCTTTCTTTCTTGGCTTCCTTAGTTCCTTCTTTCCTTCCTTCTGTCTTTCTTACCTTCCTTCTGTCTCTCTGGCTCTTCCTTCCTTCCTTGCTTCCTTCCTTCCCTCCCTCCCTCCCTATCTACCTTGCTTCCTTCCTTCCTTCCTTCCTTCCTTCCTTCCTTCCTTCCTTCAGTCTCTCTGACCTCTCTCTCTGACCTTTCTCTTTCTTTCTTTCTTTCTTTCTTTCTTTCTTTCTTTCTTTCTTTCTTTCTCTCTCTCTCTCTCTCTCTCTCTCTCTCTCTCTCCCCCTCCCTCCCTCCCTCCCTCTGGCTTCTTTTCCTCCCTATTAAAGCCAATGGAGTGATTTGTCTATTGGTTTGAATGGGGAGAGGAATCACTCCCCTGCCAAAAAATGGCTGGGGGGTGGGCGGGTGGGTGAAGGTCACCACCCTACCAAAGACCCTGATGCCCCAAGGGTCCTTGCTGGGGGGTGGGGTGGACTTCACACACACCCAGCCCTTTTTTGGTAGGTTTTTTTTCTTCCCTATTAAAGTCAATGGACAAATAGATCCATTGGTTTTAACAGGGAGGAGACACCTCCCTCCCCACTGAAAATTGGCTGGAGGGAAGGTGAAGGTCACCCCTGACAAGAATCCTCTTGCTCCAAGAGACCTTGGTGGGGGTGGAGTTTCCTCCCCCTCCCCTAGACATTTTTTTGGCAGGGAGATCCCCCCCCCATGCAAGTGAATGGAGGAATTGCTCAGTTCACTTGCAGAGGGGGGAAACAGCTTGGTGGAGGCCTCAGCCTGGCCTTATGGGCACAGTGACACCTGTGGATACCCCTGCTTTAAACACCCCCCCTTAAACCTTAACGGGAAATATCAGTTTTCTATAGAAACCTATGGAACTGGGGATTTGAATGTTTTGTTTTTAAAGACATCTTATCTTACCTTACCTTACCTTACCTTACCTTACCTTACCTTACCTTACCTTATATATATATAATTCAAAGTTGAGAGTTAATTGGTCATCCCTTTTTGACTGCCTTCCCATTGACGGATTCTCATGAAACACACTTTATTGGAAAGCTCTTGACATACAGATTCCACGAACACCAGCAGTTTTCGCTATAATTCAAAGTCAAGAGTTTACTTATGTCCATAAAGTCTTCTTCTTTTTTTTTTTTTTAAGAATTAGGCTATCTTCTAAAACAATGTACTATAAAATTTTATTTTTAATATCAAAAATGTCAAGTATAATTAACCAAACATAATTAACTGGCGAAAAATGAAATATGAACTCAAAAAAGTCTCTGTATGCCTTCATGACATTGCCATCTGGGGCGAAGTGTCAATGGCTAACCGCTTTGCTATTGACTGTGTAGACAGGCTGCTGAAGGAGCTCACGTGCAATGACACTCCATCTGGTGGCAAGACTATTGAGTTTGGGGGTGACCTTAGGCAGGCCTTGCCTGTCATCGCACACAGTGCCTGTGCAGCCATCATTGGCCAGTCAGTCAAGAAATCCAATGCCTGGCACAGTGTCACCAAATTCCAGCTTATTCACACATGCACACCCTGGAGAGTGAATCTGAATTTGCAGCCTACCTTCTGACTCTTGGTAATGGCACCGCAGAAGAGTTCCCAGCTGTTGGAAAAGACATGATCAAGATCCCAGACTCATGCATTGTTAACTAGGACATTGTCGCTGCTGTCTATGGGACCGACTTTTGTGAGGCAGCTGTACATGCTAACGCAGGCAAGGTCATTCTATGTCACAAGAATGAGCACTGTGACTATATCAACCAGATGGTATCGGTCAGAATGGAAGGCAAGGGAAGGACCTACTTGAATGCAGACAAAGTCACTGGTGATGATGTCAGGCTTGATGTGCAACATCCTTCGGAGTTCCTAAACATTCTCAACCCAAGTGGTTTGCTGCCAAGCAAGTTGACTCTGAAGATAGGCACTGTGGCCATCCTGCTAAGGAACCTCAATGTGACTCAGCATCTTATCAGTGGCTCAAGGTTCATCGTGCTTGCCATGTGCAACAACTGTCTGCACCAGGAAGCTCTCACTCGACAGGCTAAAGGCAAGCAGGTCTTCCTGCCAATGATCAGCCTTGTACCTTCTGACTCATCTCCCCCCTTCCAGTTCAAGCATCGCCAATTCCCCATTCATCTGGCCTTTGCCACTAGCATCAACAAGACCCAGGGACAGACTGTGGACGAAGTTGAGATCTATCTGCCTACACCTGTCTTCTGCCATGGACAAGTCTACATTGCCATGAGCCATGGATGCTCATTGGCAAACCTCAAGATTCAAGTCGTGGATGGATCAGAACAAGGGTACAGTGGCTGCCCTGGAGTTTAGACCAAGGACACTGTATTTAAGGATGTTTTGTAAAGATGAAAGATGCAACGCTTTGAATGTTTCAATATTGCAGTGAGTTCAGTTAAACCTTTTGTTAGATTTGATTTTTCTCTGCTAACTGTGTTTGCGGGTAACCACTCTTTTAAAAATTAAATGAAATGGAACCCAAAGGAAGTTAAGCATGATTAAATGCCAATAGCACTTTTACAGCCTAAAAGCCCTAATGCATGTTAATCAAAAACATACCCCAAAGTTCACCAAGATGTGCAGTGCAACCCTAAAAATATTTACTCAGACGTAAATTCCAACAAGTTCAATGGGATTTATTTGTCTGTTTATTTGCTTCTTTGCTCATTTAATGCATTTACAACCTGCCCTTTCAGTACATTATACATTACATTATACCCTCAATAGTGAATTTATTGCAGCCTTATTTCCTGGTGTGTTGGGATCACCACCTTTGGATTTCACTGGGTGTTTATCATACAAGAGAAAAAGCTGCCTGTCGTTTTTGTTAGTTAGTGTGCTGGGTTCTTCTGCCTATCCTCTCTCTTTTCCCCTGATTTTCTGATAAAGAAAAACATGTGAACAGTATGACACACTGAAGCCATCTTCCTTTCCTTTCCTCCTCCTCCTTGCACAACTCTGTGCAAAATGAGAGTAACTCTTTAAACTCTCTCTAAAGGACAGCTGGTAGCGGACTGCATTTGTGAGCATGCATGTACATGAATTTTGTGCTAGTATTGATTACTAAGCAGTAATCATCATATAGACTGTGACTGAAACTGCAATGCAAATGAGAGCCAGCAGAGCGCATCTTGTTTTTCAGCAATTGATATAAAACATATCAAGCTTTCAAACCCACATCTGCAGAGAGCTGCAGAGAGAATTCTGAAGCCTTCCCCTGACCCTAAAAGAGGGCTACAGAAAGCCACAAAAGCCCCCAAACAAGAGAAAAAGAGAGTGGGGCCAGTTTTTCAGGGGCACTGTTTAAGGAGGTAAATGGGGCAGCTATCCCTGCCCATCCTTTTCACATCACATGTGATGATGGTGGCCATGTGTGCTACTGAACAGAGGGCAGTCCTCTTTTTGAAGGGCTGTCCAGTCAAAGTCCAGTTTACAGATAAAGACGCATCAGAAGGGAAGCATCAGGAGCCTTGAAGTTGCTCATCACCATCAACTGCTAGTGGCTAGACAGCAGGCAGAGCAGACACAGAGGTCACCTAGTCACAGTCTTCCCCAGTATAGTGAGATTAATTGTATTTAGTTGTATTATAGTAATTTGTCTGATTCCCTTTTAAACCCATCTAAGCCATCGCCACATCTTGTGGTAGCAAATTCCGCAAAAATTAGTTGTGAGGTATGTGAAGAAGTAGTTTCTTTTGAATGCCCTGAATCTCCTGCCAATCAGGGTCATAGGATGACTTCCAGTTCTAGAATTATGAGAGGACAACAATGTCTAATTTCTCCATGTATTTCTTTAAAATATAAAGCTCTATCATGTCCCTTTCAGTAGAGTCTACAGTGGAGCCCCTTTAATTTCTGATGCACCACAGTGCCATTATTATTTTTGCACACATGTTTGCAAGTCTGTGGTCATACTTTAATGAATACAGCACATTATCTGCTGTGTTTATAATGTGATCAAGTCCCACACACTCATGCATAGTGTTGCAATTATGGGAGAAATAGGAGGAGGTTGAAAGGAGTCTGAAAGATCATTTTGTTTATAGGCATGTTTCAAAAGATTGTGCAACTAGGCACAGCTGTGCAGCTGTGTAGGTGCGCATTGAAAACTTGACTCCCCAAAAATCATTATGGCTGACCAACCACCCCCTCATCAAAAGAGAGGAAATGGAGGACAGCCACAGATATCCTGCCTGCACATCCCTTCCCCCACATCCCACCCCATCCCCGGTGGGCAAAAATGTTGCAAAACCAGTTCAACAACTTCGAAGCCACTCCCACTGGTAAGAGTTATAATACCACTAGATTGAAACACACAGTAGTGCATAGAAACCACAGGCACACACATAAACACACACACTCACATATCAAAGTGATCTGGAAAAAATGGGATATTAAAGGGGAAATAGCCTCAGGACAATGGGCTGGAAAGTGCACGAATGAGCCAGACACTGCAGTACTGAGGTAAAAAAACTTACTCTGGGTTGGACCTTAGACATTTTTTTTCTAGTAAAGTAAAGTACCGTGGGACCATAAAGATGAAAACCATAAAGACTTTCCCATGCATGCTGAACTACTTCTATAGGTGCAGGTGTACCTGTGGGAGGTGTATATGTGGATTATTTCCCAAGCATTTTAAGGACTGAATGTTGTTTTAAAGCATATGTCTGAGGGCCAAAGGGTGTTGAGTGGCCGTCCACAAGTACTTCAGGGCTTTTAAGCCCCAACTATCTATCAAAAACCTCATACCTACCCCAAGCCCCTTTTTTGAAGGGGACACCTGATGCAGCATGAGGAGCTGCAGTAGGAAGGATAAATCCACAAGACACCCATGTTCATGCGAGTGCAGTCCATTGGAAGCTGAGGCACACCTAAATCCCATTGAAACCAACAGACCGTAAGTATTTAACCATGCAGTTTAGCTGTATTCATTTGAATGAGACCTAATTTTTGCTGGCCTCTGTAAGGGTGAACCATGTAATTAACATTGTGCTGGTAGCGACGTGTTTCATTTTCAATATGCTTGGTGGTTTGTAGTGACAACATTTCAAATGTATTTATACTGTCCAGTTTAAAACGTAGTGGTTTCAACGTTTTAAGAGCGTGTTTTTTAAACATCATTGGTAAATGGAAATTTTGACTTTCTGCCCAGGACACCATGACAGCTTCTCTTTTACAAAAGAAACATCCACTAATAGGATAATAAATCCCCTACTTTTTCCTCTCTAAACAAGTGTTGCTTCAGTTAAACTTGCCGTTGTTTTTCTCTTGCCGTCTGGCCAAGTTCCTTGAGATGATTGTATCTATCTAATAAAATACTTTCAGCTCATCTATCTCTATGCACACTTTACTGATTTTCATTTAAACATCATTGGCTAAAACTCTAATGTATAATGACTGTTTTGCCTAGCAATTGTGAGATAATTTATTTTTCATTTTGAAAGCTTTGGTGTTTATTTGGACAACAGTGAGCTGTTTGCTGGGCAATCACACAGGGAAGAACAAGGTATTCTAAATCTACCTCCCAGGCATTTTACACATGTTTTTCTCATAGACGTACATGCTTACCCATGGACCTGAGCAAAACCCAAATTTTTGCAAACATTCAGAATTTGGCAAGATCTCAGACTTCAGTAATATGGCAGCCAGATTATTAAGAACAGAATAACAGCTGTGCTGGATCAGACCTAGCATTCTCTTCCCACAGTGGCCAACCAAGTGCCAACCAGTAGCCAACCCAATGGGAAACCCACAAGTAGGGCATGAGTGCAATAGCACACTCCTGCTAGTGTTTCCCCAAAACTGGCATAGAAACATACGCCTCTGATACTGGAAGTAAAATGTAGCCATCATGACTAGCAGCCATTGATAGACTTATTTTATTTATTACATTTCTTATCCTAAGGTGAATTTGTCTAATCCTTTTTAAAGCCCGTCAAGTTGATGGCCATCATTACATCCTGTCAAATTCTTTATCTGTGCACCGTGTGAAGAAGTACTTCCTTTTATTAAAGTTTTGTTGTTCAGTCATTAAGTTGTGTCTGACTCTTTGTGACCCCATGGACCATAGCGCGCCAGGCCTTCCTGTCCTCCAGTTCTATTAAAGTTTTAGTGAAAACTTCAAATAAAAAAAAAACATACCCAAATATGTGTCTCAAATAAATCAGAATATCTGCTCGCTCGCTCTCTCTCTCTCTCTCTCTCTCCTCCCCCTCCCTCCCTCTTTCCCCCACCCCCCATGTAGGGGTTTCATGGCATGACCCCAGGTTCACAGGGAGATCTTTTTTTCCTTATCCACTTTCTCCACACCATGGATGATTTTACAAAGGCAGCCCCTTTCTCACCAGAGGAAAAAAGCTCTTACCTCTGATCAGCAGCTGATGGGGGACCCCTGGGTGCCTTATCCACCCCACAGGCCAGAGATTCTCCATGCCTGCCCTAGACTCAGGGTACGTGAAGGACTGCCTTTGCCTGTAGCTAGAAACCTGCTGGTCCACTTAGAACATCATTGGAGGCTCTGCTCCAGGTCAGGAAGTTGGTGACTGGAGATGAGGCTTTTTTGTGGAGGTGCTGGGGCTTAGGAACTCTCCACAGAGATACCTGCCTAGTGCCTATGTTATTATCATTTACAAATCAATCCTACTGCACAGTGCTCTGACACTAGGGCTTCCTCAGTACCATATGCCCTGACAGGCTCATATTGGCAGACTGGAAGTGAGGAAGGAGGGGCATTCTCCCTTCCTTCCTTCCTTCCTTCCTTCCTTCCTTCCTTCCTTCCTTCCTGTTCAGGGTATTTTTTCCCCACCTATTTCCCTTCTGTTGCAAACAATGGAAGGGGAATTATTTATGCCAGCTCCAAGGCCTTCCATGTCAGGGGTGTGTTTGGATCCTGCAGATCCAAAGACATCCCTGATCTATCCACACCATCCTGATCTATCCCCTTATTAATTCCTGCACCGTTGGAGCTACGAAGCAAGTCAAGTCTCCGTGGGAGCTGGGAGGAGGTTCCCAAGAACACATCTCCCTCCTCTGAGAGCGATCTTCTCTCTCCACCTTGGGGGGTGGAGGGCGGGGGAGATCTAAAGAATTCTATGGCCCCTGGGATGTCCTGGTTTGTGTTTTTCACAAAGTATTTCAGGAAAGGTATCCATTGCTTTGTTCCCCCCAAAAGATCCCTTGGACTCGAGATCTTGGTCAAATTAGCCTTTTAGCTTTGTTTGCCTAGCTGTGAAAAAGTCCTGTGGGTTCAAAGTAGCGGTTCTGTGTCGTGGTGCTCAGACCCTCCCTCTGCCAGTTATCCCTGGCTCCACCTCTTGCCGTGTCTGCTATTGACTCTGCCTGCCTTTGGCTCCTCCTTTTAGCTCCTCTGTTCCACCAGCCACAATGGGCACCAGCTGCCACTGGCAGCCTTACATGCCCGGTGAAGACGGTTCTACCCTTTCTGGCTTTTACTTAACTCTGGTTATTCTTGTTTTGCTGTGTCTGCTTTTTGTACCATTGCCATTTATTGTTGGTTGTTTTGATTTTATTCTGAAGAAATATTTTAAAAATGGCAAGCTACTATGAGCATGTTGAATGGGAAAGCAAGTTATAAGTATTTTAAATAAATATTTGACTTTGATTTTTCAAGGTTTTCAGATAATTACTAATAATAATGCTTAGCACTTCATATACATAAACTTTACATCTCTGTCTTGCATCATCGTTTGTTGGTTTTAATGTGACATTAAACACTCCCTTGGGCTGTTTAATGGATTCTCCTCAATCTTCTTATCTGAGTCAATTTTATATGTGAAAAAGTGAAAATCTCCCCCCAGCTTGGCAGCTGTGGTACATGCAATACTAGAGTTAGGCTTATACAGGACCAGGACCACCATGAAGCATATGTGGGCAGCTGCCAGGGTCCGAGCACTCTGACGGGGCCCACCCCTTGAAAGTGCCCTGGCACTTAGCTTTTTTGTCTTTCTGATGTTGAGCACTTCTGGCAACCATCTTGGATTTGCTCTAATTCCCCAGAAGTTATTCTGAAGCACTGGGTAGAATCCAACATAAGTCCTACTTAGAGTAGACCCATTGAAATGAATCACACTGCAGTTAGTTATGACTAACTTACATACCATCCTTTTCAAGGGTGTTCTCTAAGTAGGTCTCATGTTGGATTTTACCCATTGTGTGCCTGTGGAGGTGTATGTCTCAAAGATGGCCACCCCCCACAAAAACATGGTGTTCACCATTGTGTGTGTATGTGTGTGTGTGGGGGGGGGGGTTAGAAAGATGCCCACTGCCAAAAAAACTGCATAGCAACTCCCATGTTTTTGTAGCAGCAGCTATGTTAACCAGTACCACACCAATGCACCAGAATAACACAACATTGGAGCATGGGGGGGGGGATTCAAGATGGTGGAGTGCTGAAAAAATAATAAAGATAGATAGATAGATAGATAGATAGATAGACAGACAGGGGGCCCAGGACAGGCTCTAGGGGACCCACTGATGGGACAAGGACCAATACATAGCACTTTGCCACAAGTCTCCTCAGTTAGGGTGGCCATGTGTCCTCTTTTACAGTCCTCTATTTGAAGGGCTGCCAGAGGACTGTCCTCTATTTTGAAGGCATTCTTTCTTTGAAGGGCTGTCCGGTCCAAGTCCAGTTTAAAGATAAAGCACCATCAGAAGGAAGAACTGGGCCTTGAAGTTGCCCATAAACAGCACCGGCGGGAGCACAGACTGAGCAAGGAACACAGGTCACCTGCTCACACTGTGGTGAGATGTACTATATTTCGATTGAAATACTTATTTCTAGATTTGCAGCGATACATACAAATTAGCATATGCAAATGTCATGCAAATTGGTGCCCTCTTTTGTCTTCCTTTCTGATGATGCATCCCCTCTTTTTCGGTGAGTCATCCTACCCTCGGTCCTGGAGCCAGCCTTGGGTCTATGCAGTGTAGGCACTAATATGCTCTGTAATTTAGTTCCATAGCAGCAGAAGCACATCCCATCCTAAGTACTTCCTTGCTGGCACAGTTGAAGCCTTTTGAGAAAGCCTCAGAATAAACAAAGCATTCTTGGATTAGCTGCTCTATTATCCCAGCAAGGTTTAAGTGAAGACGTTTGGCTGGCTACTGTCAAGCAGGCTTGACTTCCGCTGCTTTGAATTGAGTCCAAACTACCTTCCTTCTCTTTTCATCACATAGTCTATTAGGCATCAGCCTAAACCTTCATTGTCAAATTTCCTTTCCCTTCCTCCCAAGCCATTAACTACCTTCAAAGATGCGTAGCATTTGCAAAGTATAGGACACAAAGTGGGACCAGCCCAGCATTAATTGTGCTTCAAGTACTTGGCCTGGGAGCTGGTGTGTGTGCGAATGTGTGTGTGAGAAAGATTGCCATAAATCCTTTATGAGTGTTAGAAACTATAATTCCATTTAATACCACACGCTACTTAATCCATTCTAATATGTATTACAAATTCTTGGTCTTCCTTCTCTTTCACTCATTTCTTTCCTTCTTGAGTTGCAGCAATACATTATGTAACCTTTACACTGTAAGACCTAATATTTATTTTAAGCAGAAATCTAGCCAGATGAGCATGTTGTCATTGCTGTGCATTTCTCCTGGAATTTGATGCCAAGAACTCCTACCTTTTAATCCCAGCTCTGACAGCATTTCCCTCTGTGGCCTTGACCTTAGCACTTAACCTCCCCAACTGTCTATCCGTCTGTAAAATGGGGATAATAGTACTTGGGTCTTTCATTTTTAAATGTTGTGTAGGTTAATTAGCTAGTATGGGCACTATACCTTGAAGATTTTAAAGCACCTTGACACACTGCTAAACATTGATGGGGCTACTTTTTTGCTCATTCTAAAGACTTCAGTGGAACTCAGTCAGTTAAGAATGCTTTTGGGGTTTGTTTGCTTTTGTAATTAACCATTTATTAGGGAATTTTTAAAACTAGTGCAGGGTGACCCAGCTGTCCTCCCATCCTGGCACCTCCTGTACCCACAAACCCCCTTCCTATGCCATACCATGAAGATAACAATTACAAATAATTACCGACTTGCTTTGGGGTGGGTGGCTGGCAGGAATTGTTAAGCTGGTTATTGTTGATCATTATTCCTGTTTCTTCCATATGGGCAGCTGTGCTAGACAGTTACAGCAAAAACACCAAAAAGTCTTGTGGCACCTTAAAGTCTAACCAATTCATTCTGGCATTCACTTCCATGAACTACAGCATACTTGCATCTGAAGAAGCGGGCCATGTTCCATGAAGGCGTACACCATAATAAATGTGTTAGGGCATAATTCGATGTCTGGTTAGACAGAAAAAAGTCCTACGATTCCCAGCATTCCCAGAATGTTGGGAATTGTAGGACTTTTTTCTGTCTAAACAGGTACAGGATTACACCCTTAATCTTTAAGGTACCACTACAGTCTTTGTTGTTTTTATTCTTATTCCTGTCTTTCTTTATCACAAAAGCACAGAACGTTCTTAATAGAATGGCCATGTGTCCTACTTTACAGAGCACAGTCCTCTGTTTGAAGGCATTCTCAGTTTGAAGGGCTGATCTGTCTAAATGCAACTGAAAGATAAAGAACCATCAGAAGGGAACAGCTCAGCAGGCACAGAGGTCACCAGGTCACAGCCTTCCCCATTATTCTGAGATGTATTGTAGTTCCATTTAAATTATGTATGCAGAGGCTATTAGTCATATACAGTAAAATGTTTGATTTACTATTTAAATTATTTCTAAATTTGCATTGATACATATAAATTACCATATACAGATGTTATGAAAATCTATGTCTTGTTTTTTGGTGATACGTAAGTACATGAGAAGAGCCCTGCTGGATCAGACCAAGGGTCCATCTAACCCAGCATTTTGTTCACACAGTGGCCAACCAGCTGGCCATGGAAAACCCACATGCAGGATGTGAGTACACAGCACCCTCCCGCACATGATCTCCAGCTACTGGTGTATGTAGTCATACTGCCTCTGATACTGGAGCTGGCATATAGCTATCAGGACTTGTAGCCGTTGGTAGCTTTATCCTCTATGATACATTTCTTCTTATTTGGTGATGCATAAGCGGTCATCCCAGTTCTTAAATGAGCTCTGCAAATAAGGGTAGAGGGAAAAATGCCAGAACAGAGGTAGCATATTGTTATTTAATTATTTTTATGAAACTCCTGAGGTGTATATACACTATCTTTATAGGGAAAAATTAATTAAGGTTGCAACTGGAAGTGGGTGCCATTGAATTCAATGGGGTTTACTTCTGACAAGAGGATTACATTGTAAGGTTACAAATCCTATACACCTTTATCTGAAAGTAAGCCCAACTGAACATAGTGAGAGCTGCTTCTGAGTAATGTGCATAGGATAAGAACATAAGAAGAGCCCTGCTGGATCAGACCAAGGGTCCATCTAGTCCACCATTCTATTCACACAGTGGCCAACCAGCTGCCCATGGGGAACTAACAATCAGGACAGCACCCTCCTGCCATGTTCCCCAGCAACTGGTGTACATAGGCTTACTGCCTCTGGTACTGGAGGTAGCACATAGCCATCAGGACTAGTAGCCATTGATAGCCTTCTCCTCCAGGAATTTGTCTAACCCCCTTTAAAGCCACCCAAATTAGTGGCCATCGCTATGTCTTGTGGTAGCAGATTCCATAGTTTAACCATGTGCTGTGTGAGGAAGTTATTTCCTTTTATCTCTCCTGAATCTCCCACCAAGCAGCTTCATGGGATGACACCATTGGGTTCTAGTATTATGAGAGAGGGAGAAAAATGTCTCCCCGTCCACGTTCTCCACACAATGCATAATTTTGTACACCACTATCATGTCTCCCCTTACTAGCCTTTTTTCCAGGCTAAACAATCCCAGCTGTTGTAACTTTCCCTCATAGGGGAGTTGCTCCAGCCCCTTGATCATTTTAGTTGCCCTTTTCTGCACTTTTTCCAGCCCTACAATATTTTTTAGGTGTGATGACCAGAACTGTACACAGTATTCTAAGCGTGGTCGCACCATAGATTTGTATAGGGCAATAGGTGATATCCCAGAGGAGTGGATGTACCCCCGGTCAGGATTGCCCTTTTCTCTACCTGGGCATAAGGGTCCTTGCCGCCTGTCCCAAGCTCCTCAGAGCTCTCGCCTATCGGGCCATGCCACACAGCTGTACAGGCAGCAATGGCGGATGCGGCGTGTTGAGGAGCCACCCCGTCACCGGCTGAAGGAGGCTCAGCAGCCGGAGGGGCCATTGGTGCTCCCCCCCATCAACCCCACCAGTGGGGTTCGGAGCAGGGACAGGGGCCCCATGGGGTTGGTCAGATGCAGGGATGCCCACCGTAATGGCGGCCCCACCTGGTGCGACATGGCTTAGGTGTGTGAAAAGTGTGCTGGTGTGTGAAAAGGCCAACTCATCCCTGCTGTAAAGGGGAACCACCCGTTGCACTGGAAGGGGCTGCTCCGAAAGTGAGGCCGGTGCAGATGCTGTTTGCCCAGTGATGACCTCCCTGGAAGCCTCGATTGCTTCCAGCCTTTCTGAAATAGATAGCAATAGATCCTTGTGAGCTTGCCCTCTAGTAACCCTTGAACCCAAAGTCTGTGGAGCCCGCCTGGTAGGGGTGGTTAATGCAGGGATCCCTAAGTCCCACTCAGCAGCCTCCAGTCTGGCCAGAATGAGGGCCATGTCTCGATCCTCATCGTCGGATGAGAAAGAGTCGGCCTTACGGAAGTGGCGCTTAGCTGGGGGGCAGGGGGCTTCGGCCGGGGGCCAAGCGGCTTTGCCTTTGCCTTTTTTACCTCCCAAACCCTTCTTGGGCGGCATCGCTGTGTGTTGGGAAATGTGCTAACCAACTTTAGAATGGAACCCTGGATGAAATGCGCTTACCCTACTTCCCTTCAAGAAATTTATGTATGTATATATTTGGAGTGTTTCCAATTTCTATATTTCTATAATTCTTATTTATTTATTTATTGGTAATATTATTATATATTTATTTTACATATTATTTGTTTTGTTTTTAATTATTATTATTATTTATATTAAATCGCACCCTATTATGTTTCCAGGCAATGCTTTGTGCCTTACAATAGCTCCCCTCAAACCACCCCTTGTTGTTGTTGTTGTTGTTGTTGTTGTTGTTTCTCCTTTTCTCCTCCCCCCACTCTTTCTTTGTATATCAAAGGGGGTTCAAGGCACAACAGGCCACCAGGGGGCGGCCGGATGAGGAGACAGCGGGGCAGCGTGGCCAAAATAGTGGACGGCTTGACCTGCCCCTTGGTGACGCCAGGGGCGAAGCCCAATGGCCTTCGCCCTTGTCCCGTCCTTCCCCCCGCCACCCGCAACAGCCCCCCCCCAGGGCCAGGCAAGCCGGGTGCGGGGTGAGGGCACATCTCTGGGAGATTGGACTGGAAGACAGCTCAAAATCAACATCTGTGAAATTTCCGAGAAGGCTGCCAGAGACGACAAGGCTTGACACTAATAATATTTCTAAGAGCACATCCAGACCTCTCTAATTACAGGGACTGGAAGTGCTGCAAGTTACAGTCCGGCTTTGCAAGGTCTTTCGACACATTCTTTGCTAGTCTTGATATGGACCACTGCATGGGCTTGGAAGGGGCTGTGGCGCAATGGCAGAGCACCCGCTTTGCATACAGAAAGTCTCAGGTTCGATTCCTGGCATCTCCAGGTAGGGCTCAGAAAGAAATCCTGGCTGGAACCCTGCAGAGCCGCTGCCAGTCAGCGTCAACAATATTGGGCTAGATGGGCCAAGAGTCTGACCTCAGTATAGGGCAGCTTCCTATGTTCCTAGGCTCCTATGGGATGTGAAGTGCCTGGGCTGTGCAAAATTCTTTGCGGCTGGCTTCCCACAGTTGATCCAAACATGCGGGCGGGCGGTGCACTCCATGCAAGGCTGCACCCCACTTCTGGAAGGAATGCACATTAGTGGCAGGAGGGAATGGCTTCTTTGAAACACAGACAGAACCAGTTGCATCCAAAGACATCCTCAACATTCTTCTCCGCAAATTCTCATGTACTGAATAATCACCAAGCAAGTATAGTGCTGTGGCGAAAGAGACTGAGCGACAATGCAGGAAATAGAGGCTCTGATTTAACCTCTGCGATGAACACAGGTGGCCTTGGACTAGCCACCATCATCCCATCCTATCTGCAGGAATGAATAAAACATAAGAAACAGAATCAATGTGAAATAAACTAAACTCCCTCCCTCCTAGCCTTTCATAGATTTGTGAAGGCCATTTAATTTAAAACAACTTTTGATTTAGATGAATGCTGCTGTGTCCCTGGGATTTGCTGGCTTTCTTTTGTTCTGCTGTATAATTTATTGTTGTCACCTGTTTTTGGTTGTTGTTCTTTTAACCAATGGGTTCAATCCGGATTTACACTGGATCAACTGCACTGGCAGAAGTGGACTTCCTTGCTGTTCCTTCCCACAGCAGCCCCTCCAGCTCCCGCAAAATACTGCAGGGACCCTGCTGAAAGGGGGGCACTGTGGTGGGAGGGGGATCCCCCCAAATCAGGAGGAGAGAACTTCTGTGAGTGGAGCCCTTCCTCTCGCAGAAGGCAGATCCTGGATCCAAACCCTTGTTCATTGTTGCCACTTAGGGCACGGTCCTATCGGGATGGCCATGAGCCTCCAAACTTGGAGGCTTACGGCCATCCAATGCAGTGTGGAGGAGTGGCGGAAGCGATCTTTGCCTCTGTGCTGCTCCTGCTCTGCACTTTGGCCAGACAGGCTTTTTCACCCATCTAGCTGGGGCTCTGCAGAGTGGGAGGGGGCTGGGGAGGTCTGGGGATGAGGCATAAGCTGGTGTTCCCAGGCCCCTCTCCTCCCCGCCCACCAGCACACCCCTTTCCTGTCTCTCTGAGGTTGCCTGCATGGTTCTCTCCGTGCCGACTCTGAAGGGAACGGGGAGGGGAACTTGGGTTCCTCGCACCATGGTTGGAGCACTGTGTCTCTAACCTCGAATCCAGGAATCCAGACTATCCTCTGGCTGCCAAGACTCTGTCTAGGGCACATAGGATTGCTGTCTCCATTTAAAAAAAATTCTATGTTTTATGTTAATTAATTGATACCTTACTGATGGAAGTTTGTATTTCGCAGTTTTGGTTTGCCTGAAATTTTCCTAAACAGTGGCACATAGGAGTTCAAATAAATAAATAAATAAATAAATAAATGAATAAATAAATATTATTAAGCTTACAGGACTTTTGTAAGGATTACTGAGGTAACACATGTGAAGCATTTTTGTAAGGATTACTTTTGTAAGGATTACTGAGGTAAGGTAAGGATTACTGAGGTAAGGTAAGGATTTCGTAAGGATTACTTTTGTTTTGTGAGGATTACTGAGGTAACACATGTGAAGCATTTTAAACATGACATTTTATGCTAAGGATGATAGCGATGAATATTCAAAGATTCACTGAATATTCTACAGACCGAAGATACCAGTCTGGTGATACTGGATGTCAGTATTTAATATTTGATCTCAATATAGGCCTGTAGGCTGTTCAATGGTATTTACTATTTAACAGCATTTGGCAGCATAGAACTACTGGCATGCAATAGTTCTCAATATTTGATAGTATTTAACATGCTGTGGCATTTGGCATTTCACAACTATTCTTCAAATCTGTAAATAGCTGGTAGACCTTGACACTGGACACTTGTCTTGTTATCTGACTATTGTTTGGAAGCATGATATTTCAAATTCTGAATTTCAATAATTTTTATTTCATGGTCAGCATTGGGATTTCAAAGTTTGCAATTTTGATAGATTTAAAAAAAGGGGGAATGTGTTTCAGCTCTAGTTTGAAAGTTAATATTGCCCTAATATTCAAGAAGGAAGATGCTTCCCTTTGGCATAACATTTATTTATTTCCTTACTTATTGAATTTCTATAATGCCCAATAGCTGAAGCTCTCCGAGCAGTTCACAAAACAAAGATGAAACCCCATAAAATACACAGATGTAATAAAACAACGTGAAATCTAAAACCAGCTAAGGGTGCAACCCTATGCATGTTTAGACAGAAAAAAATTCCTACATCTCCCAGCATCCCTCAGCCGGCATGGCTGGGGAATGCTGGGAGTGGTAGGACTTTTTTCTGTCTAAATGTGCATAGGATTGCGCCCTTAAACAGCCACAGAATAAAATCAAAGCAAAACTAACTGCAGAGGACAGAAGCAGTGCAAGGGCCTAGAAAATACCAACACATACTGGATTTAAAATTGAACGAATAAAAAACCTGAGAGAATAAAAAGGTCTTATCTTGCTCCAAAGACCACACCGTAGGCATGATGAGGCAGGCCTCTCTGGGGAGGCTGTCTCTTGGGAGAACACTCCAAACCAGGATGCCAGCACTGAAAAGGCCTTCCATCTAGTAGCCATCCACCTCATCACATACAACATTTAAGAAACTAACGTTTCCTGAGTATTGCCACCTAAACACAGTATCATAGATTCTGCCTGGGCCTGTAATGCTAACGGCATCTCTACACCAACCTAAAATCCTGCATGTAAAATGGGGCTTTCTGCTTCCGTTTTAAATGCAGGATCTCAATGACTCCCTTTTTCACGTGCTTCCTTTTCCTCATCCCTTCCCCCTCCTTCTCCCCCTATCGGAGTCTTCCGTTGTCTTTCATTGATCTCGCTCCTCTTCTTGCCACTTTTCCTCTTTTCATGGAGGAAACTGCAGTGGAACACAACGGTGTAATTTGATAGCTCATTATCTGTGATCTATTTAAAAACGGAACACAGGGCATTAAGTGCAGGAGATGCCCCGGGGGGTCATGGCTTCATGTAAAGATCCCACAAACTTCCATGAAGGAGCAATCTCAATCGCAGGATAAAAGCTCAGTATGACAGAGCCCCAAGTCTCCATATTAGACAACCTCCATTATGAGAGCTGTAACTCTCAATTCCACATAGCAACATCAAATTAGAAATTCATTTTAGAGGGAGCAGCAGTTCAGAGAGAAAAGCACTGTCTACAGCTGGCAGCAAAGGTTTTCCTCCTGATCTGATTCTGAAGTAAAAAAATATATGATATTGTACACATACTAAAACATAAACACATTGTAAAGTGCACTTTCAGCCCAGATTCTAAACACATTGAGCACTGTGTGATTTAATGGTGAATAAACGCAGAATAACGTCCCAGAGGAAGGAATTGCAGGTCCTGGAATGACAGCTGCTATCATTCCAGAACAAGTAATGGTTTGTAAATGAATTAATTGTCATGATTAATTACTGAGTGACATGGAAATCAGATGGCTTCCCGCTGCCAAATTTGTTTTCAGTTTCATGAGGCACAGGGTGGGATTTGCCACAGATAGGGAGTATAATGAAAAGCGGCTGGGCTTTCTTGCATCAAATAGCTGTTTCTCTCCCACCAATGAAATCTTTTAACAGTCATTGAATGTTTGTTTGGGCCAGGGACTATTTATTTCTTTTTAAAAACTCCAATAATAACAATAACAATAATAATAATTTTTAAAAACAGATGACTTTACAAAACAGATCACTGAAAACACTAAAACATTATTATTTTTTTGACCTTGTAAGCACTAAGGGCGCAATCCTATGCTGATGCTCATAGGCCTCTGAACTCAGAGGCTTACAAGCATCCAGTGCAAGGCAGGGGGAGTGGCAGAGGTGATAATCACCTCCCCAGTCCTTCTGCTCTGTATTTTGGCTAGATGGGCTTTTTTGCCCATCTAGCTGAGGCATATTGGAGCAGGAGAGAAGGAGGCTGGGGAGGCCTTGGGATACATTGTATCCCAGCTTCCCCTCCATTCCCTACCCACCGCCATGCCCTCTTTACCCCCTTTCTGAGGTTGCCTTTGCAACCTCGGAGAGTCAGCCAGCATGGTTCTCTCCGCACTGGCTCGAGGGTGCGGGGGCGGGGAGAGCGGTTTCCTGGCTCCAAGGCTGGAGTGCTCTCTTCAACCTTGGACCCAGGAATGGGAAAAATCCTGTGGCCTCCCAGACCTTGTCTAGGGGCCATAGGATTACTCCCTAAAATCTATGACTAACATTAAAAAGCTGTGAAACCTATCAAATCTCTTGCAACTATAAAATATCTAGACATAAGTAACCTTTAAACTTCCAGTAAAGGAAATGGATTACCATGGATCACACCTTGTTCATCATTCCAAAATCTACAAAATGGCTCCTAAATAATATATAACGAAAACATGCTAGGCTTTCTTGCATCAAAAAGCTGAATGTCTCATGCCAAGCCAATCTCTTAACAGCTATGGAGTGTTTGTTTTGGCCAGGGACTATTTATTTCTTATTTCATTATTTAATAGATTCAATATCCCACCCTTTAGGGCAGCCTTTCCCTCCAGATGTGTGGGGCTGCAACTCCCATCATCCCCTGCCAGCAGGCCCAATAGTCTGGGATGATGGGAGTTGCAATCCAAAACATCTAGAGGGTCCTGGATTGTGGAAGGCTGCTTGAACAAGGCGGCTTAAAATAACCAATACCAATTAAAACACCAAAAATTTAAAATATAAAATACCTAACCATATAAAACAGCTTTCCCCGATCTGGTGGAACTTTGCTACCTCAAGATGTAGTGATGGCCACCAATTTGGATGGCTTTAAAAGGGGGTTGGAGAAATACATGGAGGAGAAGGCTATCGATGGCTGGCTGATGGCTATGTGCTACCTCCAGAACCAGAGGCAGTGAGGCTATGTCCACCAGTTGCTGGGGAACATGGGTGGGTAGGTGCTGTTGTGCTCATGCCCTGCTTGTGGGTTCCTAGGCGGCAGCTGGTCGGCCACTGTGTGAACAGAATGCTGGATGACATGGACCCTTGGTCTGATCCAGCATGGTCCTCCTTATGTTCTTATGGTGCCCTACAAATGCATTGCATTACAACTCCCAGCATGCACCATGGCTGACTGGGGCATGCTGGGTGTTGTAGTGCATCACATCTGGAGGGTACCAGGTTTGGGAGCACTGATATAAAATCTAAAATAATACCAGCAGATGAAATTATAAGACAAAACTTAAAATCACCCCAAAGTTGAATTTTGGGGAATTAAAAAAAAAAGTCTTTCTGATTCTCCTAAACTAATGAACCCTAATGAAGTAAACATGGAATTCAAAGACCTGAATTCAAATTCTACCTTTGCCATGAATGTGTGTCTCAGACCCAGCCCTTCACTTGTAAAGGGAGAACAAAATAGTGACCTGCCTCATAGGTCTTCCTGTAAGGTGGAGCATATTCAAAGCCTTTTGCAAGCACATGCTCTCCCCCATGAATGTCAGGCTTGCAAACGTTCTGCATGTGAAGCGCAGGAAGAAACAATGAATGGTGGTGAAGCAGGGAAGAAATGGCAGGGCAAGCTGGTCTAGCATCCCTCCGCCCTGACCACTCCACTCGCTTGCCACTTACCAACAGTGGCCTGGCGGTTGGTGGCAGCAAGGGAAGTGCATTTATTCATATTTAAAAGTTGTATAAGTCGCCATTTAGGAAAAACCCTCCTAAGGTGGCACACAACAAAACTTAAAACCACAAAACATAATAAAACAATGCAAGTAATAATAATAAAACTTGTTTGTATTTATTTATTTATTTATTTGTGACACATACTGCTAAATATAATAAAATCCCTCAGCAGTTCAAAATAAATATTAAAACCACATTTAAAATACAACATTAAAAACACAGCATTAAAACACTTCCAATTACAATAAAAGCAGTACAAGGAGCAGTGTGTGTGTGCATGCGCGTGTGTGCTGTTTACATGTTTGTATCTAAAGGTTTTTATGTTATGTACAATATTGTATTTTTAAGGTTCTTATGCTTTGTAAAATGCCCAGAGATCTTTGGCTATTAGGTGGCATAGAAATGTAATAAATGAAATGAATGGAACCAATTTCCTAGGGTGGTGGTGGGCTCTCTTACACTAGAGGCCTTCAAGACGAGGCTGGACAGCCATCTGTCAGGGATGCTTTGACTTGGATTCCTGCATTGAGCAGGGGGTTGGACTTGATGGTCTTATAGACCCCTTCCAACCCTACTATTCTATGATTCTATTAAATGAAATGAATAAAAACAGTGCTAAAAATAGAATTAACAATTAAAACCAGACAGTATCAGAATGGCCCCAGTAGAATCCTTGCTCAATTATAGGCCACAGTAAACAGCTGAGTTCTTAGGGCCCACTTGAAGGCCTGTAGTGATGGGGCCTGGCAGACATCACTTGCAACAGAGTACAAAAAAAGCAGGAGACTACTACCAAGAAGGCCATATCCCTTGTGCCCAATAGTCTACTTGTTCTTACAGGCAGGCACACAAATAGAAAATAGGAAGAAAGATGGAGATAGGGCTACACAGTGTTAAGAGCCCATGCTGAACAGGGTGAGCTGTTGCTCTTGTGGAAGGCAGATACTAGATCCAATCTCTTGTCCAGATGTTGCATTCCACAGACATGAGTACAAGAAGCTACTGTGCCACATTGCACAAGTAGGGCAGGATATAGACAACAAGGTGGATGATAAAATATCAGGCCAGGGCTGAGTATTACAAGCTACAGCCATATGTCAAAGAGTTAATATCCTCTGAATGAGCTTTTCAAGTCAAGGTTTGAAATCCAACTCTGAACAGATTATACTTTGACTGGCTGTCACATGTACAGAACTAAAATTTATGTAATGCCTTCGGTTTAGCTGACTGACTAATGAAGACCAAAAATTGTAGGGAGATATCCAGTCTCTCCCAACACCCTCTCCCTTTGAGGAAAAAAAAATGCATTGAAGATTACTTTTCGGAGGCTGGTAGTGCAGTAAGTGAATTCTGATGTTATTATGTCAGAGCCTGGTGATACATATCTCTTCACAATTCAAGCATTCACTACTTTAGTAGGGTATTTCTCCCCCGCCCACCCAGTGAAAGCTTGTATGTGATGACCCTGCCTGTCAACTTCTTCTGGATGTGGTATTAGTCTCCTTTTGATGTTTCTTTTGCAGAGCCATTTGGACGTATCACCTTGTGAGGAGCACCAGGTTTAGGGAAACAAGCTGCCTTTCGCTGATCAAGGCAGCAGACCCCAAACAAACGCAATCCCTGCCAGACTTGACTGTATATAATATTGGGGAGGATCAAGAGAGCTTAGTTTCCCTAGCATGAGCAGAAGTGAAGCGTAAAAAAAAATGGAGTGGGGCTTTTAGACTTCTGCTGATCGATTAGATAAAGGCCTCACAAATCCCAGTCAGGGGTTTCTACCTTGCGTTCTAAGGAAACGACAAAGCATCTTCAGATCTGGAGATAATCAGGGGTCACCTTTCAAGCAAGACGTGACTAAGAAAAATGCCAATAAGTGAACTGTAATATGACAAGGGTAGGTGGGATGTCCATTCTGTGTTAGATGCATTCAGCGATCCACTGCTACTTGACTTTCCCTGAAGTAGACATGGCCCTTCACAGCCTCGGACTCGCATTCTTCAGAGACTGTCTTTCCCCTGCTGAGGCCTGCTCCCGTTTCCATTCTGTAGGCCAGGCCCTGCTGTAGTTGTGCTCACTGTGAAAAGGCCAATTGCAGGAAAGTAAAGGGTCTTTACTGCCACCGGTGAAGCTGTAGAAGAGCCTCGCTGTTGAGGTCAGAGATGTTCGCCTCTAGGGATGGGTGAGAATTTCATTTCAGGTCGGTTTTGAGACATATTTATCAAATTTCACAAAGCTTTCCATATTTGGGACAAAACAAACTTGATATTTACAAATTTGAATGTGGGAGAAACCAAAAATGACAGATTTGGCCATCCAGGCCCAGGGCTTTGAGCGTGTTGGTTTTAGAAGTCTGGGTTTGACTGACTCCCTGTGTATTCAGCCATGTTAGTGCTTAATTTGGGTTGCCACTTCTTTTCCTGGCAGGCTCTCATCAGCTGTAGGGCAGGCAGGCACGTCATGCTCCTCTCCATGCTGGGAGTAGCTGCACCTCTTGAATTTGGCTGGTGCAGGTGATTGAGAATTTCATTTCAGTTCAAATTTACCAAAATTCACAAAGTCCTTCATAACCAGGAGAAAAAGAATTTGAGGTTTTGGGTTTTTTAAAAAACAAACGTGAGAATGTGAAACTGACAGATTCACCCATCCCTATTTGTCTCTTCAGGCTTTTGAAGGGGGAGGAAACAGCACCTGTTTCTGAGGGGGTTTGTTGCAAGACCTTTGTGGAGGTTTTGTTACTGCATCACTGTTCGTTGTTGTTGTTTAAAAATCTTCACTGTAAGTAGGGATGTACGAAACACTTACCTGGTTTCATCCAGGGACATCTGCGGTGTGGGGGAGGCGCTCCCTCCCTCCCCCTGAAATCCTCGATGGGGGGGATGTGATCCGTTCCTCCCCCCGGAATCCTGCCTGTCCGGCTCCACTCTGCGGCGGCTCCGTGGAGCTGCTGGCCAGGGCCATCCGCAGCCAGAGTTCCGGCTGCGGACGGGCTGCTGCGGACACAAATGGCGGCCGCCGTACCGGCCGCCATTTGCATCCAGCAAAGCTGCCGTGATAGGCTATTTGCGTTCCCCTTTTTTTAACCGTAATAGCCCACTACTCTATTTGTGTTCCCCTTTTTTTCGCAGTAATAGCCTACGTAAATATTTACGTAGGCTAAAATGGCTAAAAATAGGGAACGCAAATGGCGGCCACAATAGCCATTTGCATACACTGTTGTTTTTGTTTTTGTTTTTTTGGGCTTGCTGTGATAGGCTACGTAAATACTTACGTAGCCTATCACGGCCTCCGCAGGGATGCAAAAAGCGTCCCTGCATTAGCCTTGATAAGCTACATAAGTATTTATGTAGCCTATCATGGCTATGATCAGGAAGCGAATGCCATTCGCAAGTCAGCGCGGATGGCAGCAGGTAAGTGCTCCGTTTCGTGCGCCTTTCTTGGGGTGAGGGGGGTGGGGACTTCGTTCCGCCATGGATTTCGGGGGGCCGAATACGCTGGCATTCGGCCTCACCGAGATCCGTGGCGGAATTCTCTGACATCCCTAACTGTAAGTCACCTTGAGTTTCAGAGGGGACGGGTATATATAATAACCAATGTTTGAAATAAATTATTAATATAGAAGACATGTTTTTCATCTAAGGCAGAATCTTCCACATGGCACCACCCCTTGCATAATGGTAAAATGTAACAAGAAATCAAAGTGTTGCTGCTATGACAACATTGTCTTGTTATGATGGTTACTTTTATTTATATACCACTTAAAATCATGCTCTCTTGAGTCGCAGAATTGACACTTGGGAGGCCATGTTTCCTACCTGACGAAGACAGTCTTCTATTGAAGACACCCTCCCTTTGAAATTCTGGTTTCAAGAGGAAGAACCATCAGAAGGGAGAGTAGCAGGGGCCTTGTAGAAGCCCATCAACAGCACCTGGAGAGCAGACTGAGCAGGCACACAGCCCCAGTCCTCCCCACTATGGTGAGATGTATTGCAATTCTATATAAATTGTAGTAATAATTATTTTCACATGTGCATCTATAGAGATAAATGAGAGTTGGCGTGGTGTAGTGGTGAGAGTGTTGGACTGGGAGCTGGGAGATCTGGTTCTAGTCCCCACTCAGCCACGGAAGCTCACTGGGTGACTCTGGGCCAGTCACAGACTCACAGCCCAACCTACCTCACAGGGTTGCTGTTGTGAGGATAAAATGGAGGAGGAGGAGAATGTAAGCCGCCTTGGGTTCTTTGCAAGAGGAAAAAAGGTGAGATATAAATGCAATAAACAAACAAATGAGTGTATGTGCATTTTATGCAAATCTGTGTCCTTTTCTGTCCTCTTTTTTTGGTGATGTGGAAGTCGCCAGCTTGAATCGCTGAAATCTTTATAAAACAAAGTGAACACCACAAAACAAAGGCAAAAAACTAGAAGCAGGAGTTTTCCAGATCTAAAAAAAGTCTTTATTAAAATAACCAAGTAAACACTCTCTGAAATAAAATCATATGTACTTGACTATTCTGTCTATAAGGAGGAAAACAGTTACTCTCCATGAGCACGGCGTTCCACAACTGTGGAACTCTCCACCATCAAAATGACTTGATACGTTATTATAAGCTTCATCTAAAATTATACTATTTTATCATTATAAAGTTGCTATATTGTTGGGGTCCTTGAACAATATATTTGGTTGAAAGGGTGGGACATAAATTTAATAAAGAAAATAAATCTTGTAGAAACTCTTTGTACTTCTGCTGAAGGGCACCAGAAAAAAAGAATCCCTCTGTATTTCAGGAAATTCATTAACACATTACCATTCCATGGCCTCCTCCATACCTCAGATAGCAAGGGCACCTGAAAAAAGAGTTGTTCCCTCTTACATTGCCCACTGCTGTGTGGCTTTCTCTGTACATATGTCAGACAGCAAGGCAACAATTCTCAGACAGAAAGGGCACATGAAAGAGAGCCTTCCTGGAGGATTAAGGGTTCTACCCTAAAAATAATTTATAATAAATAAAATAAATACAATAATAGGGGGAAATATACAAGAGGAGGGCACAGGCAGTTATATTAGAGACAATCTCATGCCCTCTAATGGTTTCTGAAAACCCACCACCTGAGGCATGCCCCTCCACCCAACCTCATGGGAGGAGCAATCCTGCTCCCCACAAACATCCCAGAATGTTAATTTGCACCTCGTTGCTGCTCATCATAGGCTAGGAATTATGACAAGTTTCGTATTATCAGTCATTTAAAACAGGCAAGGCCAGTCATGGGCTGCGGTTTAAAAATATTTATTGCAAACAACGGGGAACACTTAAGAACCATTATTCTCAATCTAGATGACATTGTGTTTAGCATCCATTTCCTCCAACTATGAAAACACGCAGCTTGTGGAATCTGTCAGCTTTCTCGGCAACCCACATGGATTTGAAGTGACACCTCCCAGTAAGTAACTTGAAACATGGATGGTGGGATTGGCGGAAGGGAGGGGGGAGAAACACCGTGAAGTATTCCAATGACCTGTTTTACATTACAAGGATTTTGTGCGGAAATCTGACATAAGAATGACAGTATAGCTGTGGGGAAAATATTATGTTACACAGCACTGACTACAGGCCTTGTTTATAAGCACTGTCAAGACCATGCATTGTTTTGTTCCAAAGGAAAAACTTACTGAACAAGCTCAATAGCAGCGACTATGAGAGTACGAACAGAGAATTATCCCTTCAAAGATCATCTTAATTTCCATAATGTAAGCTGGTGTGTGTGTGTGTGTGTGTGTGTGTGTGTTTAATTGCACAATATTGTTTCAGGGGTGCTTCTGAATATGATTAGGGATATTCCATTAGTACACAGATTCACAGAAGACTTTCATTTCCATCCAGAGACCAAGCACACACTCAGGCACACATAGGATGGCCACCTCTGTTGCCCAGAAAGAAGAAATGTATCACCAAAAGGAGTACACATGTTTGCATAAAATTTGTGTTTGCTATTTATATGTACAGATGCACATTTAAATGAAGAATTACTATAATTTCAGTAGAAATGCAATACATCTCACTATAGCGGGGAACACAATAACCAGGTGACCTACATGCCTGCTCAGTCTGCTGTCCAGTTTCTAACTGCTGATGGCAGACTAAATGTAGTTATGCAAATGTGCTCTTTGCCACTGCTGTCACCTAAGGAGCACTCCCAAGTTGCAAACTTGATCTTTGTAGAGGGAACAGGGCCCTATCCTGAACAGGTTGAATACCAATCCACAAGCCAGGCTTTCTAATGACGTGGCTCGTGGATTGACCTCTGCCTTGTCAGGATTTCATCTCATCTTGTTTACGTTCACCCAGCTGATTATCGAATGTAGGCAACATTCAAGGGTGTCGACCTGTTTCCTTGGAGTCAGGTAACAAAGAGCAATAAAGCTGAGTGTCATCAGCATATTGATGGCATCTCACTCCAAAGCACCAGATGACCTCTCCCAGTGGTTTCATGAAGATGTAAAACAAGGCAACAAGAGAGAACTCTGCAGGACACCATAGGCCAACAGCTGTGGTGCCAAACAGTAGTCTCCCAAAACTACCTTCTGGACACAATTTGACAGGAAGTACTGGAACCACAGTAGTTCAGTGTCTACAAAGCCCAGCCGCATCAGTTGTTCCAGAAGGCTATCATGGCTGATGGTGTTGAAAGCCACTGAGAGGTTCAGGAGAACTAACAGGGCGGCACTCCTCCCATCCAAGGTGACCAAAGCAGTCTCAGCTCCATACCTTGGCCAAAAGCCCAATTGAAATGCATCCAGATAATCAGTATCATCCAAATGTATCTGGAGTTGCAAGGCCACTGCCCTCTCGATAACCTTGGCCAAGAATGGAATATTTGAGACTGGCCTATAGCTTCCCAAATCTGTTGGGTCAAGGGAAGGTTTTTTTTTAATAAAGTTCTTATAGCTGCCTCGTTTAAGCAAGGGAGAACATGCCCTTCCCGCAAGGAGGCATTAATCACTTCCCTTTACCATGTGGCGGCCAGTCTCATTCCGGCCGATGTAATTAGCCAGGAAGGGCAAGGGTCAAGCAGACAAGTGGTAGCCTCACCTCTCTGGACACCCTGACCACCTCCTTGAGATGCACAAGCTGAAAAGAATCCAAACCAACTGCACAAGCCATTGCCAAGGTTATAGCCACCTGACATGCACCAGTATTGGAGGCCAGATCAAGGCAAATCTGAATCACTTTATTCTTGAAGAGGTAGGTTGTTCACAATGAGCCTCTGACTGTTCCAGCTCCCCAGCTCCAATATCCTAGTGAAGAAGGCCTCACACTGTGTGGAAAAGCATTGCTGGTCTAGATGTGAAGGTGGCAGAGATATAGGCTTTCTTTGCTGCCCTCCCCATGATAGAGTAGGTCTCCAACTGGATTCTAGTCCATGTTCAATGAGATTTATCCTAAGTTTTCCTCCAACGTCGCTTTACCCTTCATCTTTCCTGTTCCAGGCTAAAATGAGGACATTTAGGCTGCATTCTTGATCCACCATATTCCAGAAAATCCCCATGACTTCAGTGGGACCGTTTTTTGTGAACACAGATTGAAGGTTGCTAGTTTATTGAGTATTCAGGTGATCCATTTCTTTTCCTTCTTTCTGTTTTTTTTAATTTTGAGATTTATATGTAAATAAAAATAGGCTTTAAACTATTATTGAGGCTCCACTTAGAGCATTATTTTGGCCATAAAAATTTCATTGTGTGATCAGAAACACATGTAAGGGAGTATTTAGAAGTCAGCATACATCCTAGCATGATTTTATTGGAAACATAGGTATGCCCTTCAGAGTAATTGGAACATGGAATGTGGAAGTCATTTTTACAGGAAAGCAGGGATAATACCTCCTGTGGGCCAGGCTCAGGCAACCAAGCGAGTATAATATCGGGAAGCATTCATGTTAATTGAATGAATTCTCACATCCAAAGCCTGTTTAAAAAATAACAACTTGCAGCCCAAGCTGTCCATATTTACTCAGAAGTAAGCCCTACTGAGTTCAGAGGGATTTACTGTCAAGTAAGTGTGCATAAGATTGTAGCTTTGGGAAGTTATAGTTTAATGGTATATCATGTGAAGAAATGGATTATCTTTCCTGCTTCAGGTACAAAAATCCATCCATACATTGATTATATATCTTCAGGTCCCTAATCTAGTCTGTGAAGCATCATCCTCACATTATATATGCATGCATTTTCAGACATCTGTGTGTAGGTTGGCCATCTAATTAATGCAATCCTATGCATGTTTACTCAGGAGTAAGCTCTACTGTGTTCACTGGGACTCACTCCTGGGTGAGTATGTTTGGAACAGCCGCTGAAATGCATTTATTGTGCTTCTATTCCAGCTCTCTTCAACATAACTCAGCAGAGTGTTTAGGGGGGTGGGGGATCCACTTCAGGTGCTCTCTCATCCAAGCACCAAACAGACCCAGACCAGCTTATGTTTAGTAAGGCTGCTGCATTTGGTGCTTTCAGTCCATAGACCTGATTAAAGCATATAATCTATCACTGATTATTTATTTATTTATTTATTATTGCATTTATATCCCGCCTTTATTCCTCTTGCAAGGAACCCAAGGCGGCTTACATTATCCTCCTCCTCTCCATTTTATCCTCACAACAACAATCCTGTGAGGTAGGTTGGGCTGAGAGTGTGTGACTGGCCCAAAGTCACCCAGTGAGCTTCCATGGCCGAGTGGGGACTAGAACCCAGATCTTCCAGCTCCCAGTCCAAATTGAATTAATTTTCATTAATTTAAGCTGCATACATTTTCATGTGAATTAAACAAGAGGCAATTTTCTTTGTTTTTAGGTGTTTCATGCACATATCCTTCCTGTAACATCTGCTCATTCAACTCAGCTGTCCAGAGGTCTCCTGCTGATTGACATGACTCTGCCCAGTTTTCTTCGCTGCCTCCTTATGCCTGGAACTCCCAGAACACCCCCATGCAAACCCTTCCTTGTTTCCTTTAAGTCCCTCCTCAGAACTTGCATTTTCCAGGAAGCCTTTGGATCTTTCTCCTAGTCCCTCGACCTTATTGTAGCTAATCCAAAATATGTGTAATTGAAATAATCACATCTTCTTTTGCTACTCAGCCATGCCTCCATTTCCCCCTTCGTTTGTTGTTTTCCTGTGTCTATTTTTTAGATTGTAAGTCTTTTGGGGCAGGGGCCTATCATACCTGTTCTTTGTGAAGTGTACATAGATATAATAATAATAATAATAATAATAATAATAATAATAATAATAATAATATCACAGCAGTCACTCCTTTAGAAGAGACATTTCCTACTGTGTGAGCAAGAATAAGAGATTCTAAGATGGCACCTGCCACCCCTGGATTCTGAAAGTTGTTGTTGTTGCTGTTATTATTATTATTATTGAAAACAATATATTTTTAAATAATAATCTGCTATCTTGTTTTATTGGATGGCACCTTTTTAATCTATCAAAAGGTTTTAAAGCAATTAATACAACTAATGAATGAGCTGCTTTTTAGGAAATATTATTGACAGTCCTGTGCTTGGTATTGTTTCACTGGTGATGCCAGTAGACATGCAAAGCATGTGGTCAGTCATGGAGCTAACAGTCCCTACCCCAAAGATGTAGACTGCCCTAGGGATGGGGAGATATCTGTTTGGTTCACACTTTAATGCAGACTTCTCTATTTTTGCACTTTTGAACCAATGCACAAGGATAACTCAATTATCCTTCGAAATTTGTACTTCTCCAAATTTTACAGTAGAGTTCTCCAGTCAAAACAGGTGTACAAATATGTGTATATTAGGGGAAGGTACACACAAAAATGTATATGCTGGTGAAAGCAATGTTCAAAATGTACTTTTTAAAGAAAATTGCTTGCAAGACATGTGCATATTAAGCAAAATTGCAAAGAAAATTGCATTCGTTGGGAGAGATGCACACAAAAATGCGTATATATTCTCAAAGTTTGGGATGAACCAAATTTAAGATTGGCAAAATGAGAAACCGAGTGAAACCAACACTGACAGATTTATCCTTCCCCAGCCTGCACATATCTAGATGCAACAAATATCTAGATATCTAGAAGTGGCCTCAAGGGTTACCTAATGAAATTTAAGACAGAAACTGGGCAATCAAACTAAGCAACATCACTGGCATTGCATCTCTTTGGGCTCTCTGACATTTCCCATCATATGCAAGTACATTGGTTTCATACGTGGATATCAGATATCCACATGGGAATATTAGATTGGATCCAGAAAGAGGATCCAACTGTCCCACGGTGAGCTCACTCATCTGTACTGTATCACCTTGCAGGGCTGGCCCTACTATTAGGCAGAATGAGGCTGTTGCCTCAGCACGCAGATGAGATGCTGTAGAGGTGACAGCAAGCTGTTGGAGGAGAGAGCTGTAGGCCACACAGCCTGCCCTTCAGTGCCCTATGCTAGTCTGCTGGTGTGGTGGAGGATGCTGTCCCATTGGCAGGGTTGAAGAATTAATCTCTTAATGTTTCTTGCAGCAAAGGGCTCCCATTCAAGTCAACCTACCCATTTACTTGCAGGGCTATTTTGCTGCTGCCTGCAGATGCACGGGCCCCCGCACTTCGACTCCATTGTGTCTAATGTGCATGTGATACATGAAATGTTTCTGCCAAAAGGTTCAAGCAGCAATTACGCTCTCCAGCCTGTTCTGCCCTGAGGAGGTTTTTCGTTTAAATGGGACACTCTGATTGACTTGCCTGTGCTTGTCTGAGGGAATTTTGTAAATCCACTAGAAGCAATTAGACCTCCTCTTGAGATTGGGAAGTTTGGTTTGAGGCATGGTCAGCCTACTGTATTGGTTTAGTTTAAAATACTGATATCTTTCTACAGCATAAGCCAGAAAGCAAAATCGTTCCCTTACATGGTCACAAATATGGTGGACATGTCTGCATTAGTATTACCCAAAAAACGAAAAGAAGAGAGGAAATGCATCACCACAAAAGAGGACAAAAGAGGATACAGACTGATGAAAATGTGCACATGCTAATTTATATGTATAGATGTAAATCTGGGACTACTTGCTATAATTTAAATAAAAATACAATACTTCTCACACCATCGTGGGGAAGATCATGACCAAGTGACCTGCATTCTCAGTCTGCTGTCCAGTGCTTACTGTAGATGGGCACCTTCGGTGCCACCCAGCCACAGCTGCCTCTCCCTTCTTTATCTTTGAACTGGACTTGGACTGAACAGCCAATCCAAGATGCCTTCAACTAGAGGACTGTCCTCTGCAGCCATTCAAATACAGGTTTGTATTTGAACATGGGCAGGAACATGGGCGGGAGGGTGCTGTTGCACTCATGACCTGCTCGTGGGTTTCCCGTGGGCAGCTGGTTGGCCACTGTGTGAGCAGAATGCTGGGCTAGATGGACCTTTGGTCTGGTCCAGCAGGGCTCTTCTTATGTTTTTATGTCCATTGCATGGACAGGTGGGGTTGTATCTAATGTTGGCCATCTGGCAGTGGAATAGAAACCATTGATGGGATGGATTTCCCCGCCCCCTGGAAGCTCCCTCTCCCTGAAATCACTATGGATTTTCCCTCACCTGGCCCCGTCAGATGGCTATGCCCAAACAGCAAGCTTACACTTGAAAGCAGCAGCCCCTAACAATTCCTGTGACTGGATCTCCTGATATCTTTTTCTTGGGTTAACTTAAAAGCAGCCATGGTGGGAGTAAGTCAGTGGAAGCTGCTGTCTTTGATTTTGGTGTGGGCAGTGAATCCATTCTGGGTTCTATTCAGAACCAGACAAAACTCTAAATGAGCTATCCAAGGTGCTGAACCATAGTGGATTCACAGCCTCACCAAAACCAGAGCCACCAGCCTCCACTGGAATAAGTGTAGGAGAGAATTGGACTGGAGCCATGGTGGAGGAGAGGGGATTGACCCATCCTCGCTGCACTGTTTTGCAGATAACCCAAAACGCAATTAGCCAAGAGACAGGTATAATTCGGTACCTGTGTTTCTCCTCCTCCACAGCTAATAAGAGGCTGGGAAGGGGGACTTAAATCAGGGAAATGTTGCAGGGGAATGGATTAAACACCCCTTCCTCCAGCGCTATGGTTCCAATAACATTCTCACCACTGCTGCTGCCTGCAGCTGCTTTTAAGTCCAAAACAAGAAATGAAAAAAGATGTTAGGAGATCCCAGTACAGATTAGCCTCATCACATCTCATTTGGCCCTCAGTCTCTTGGCTGCTATGTTACTCTAGCGTACCCTGCGATAGTAGCTTCAAGCCCTTTTTGGACATGACCATAATCACTGTTAAGGCAAAGTTTAAATCAATGGTAGGTTTACATTCAAATCACAGAGCTAAGAAATGCAAAAGTCAATTTAGCCATGAGAAAAAAGCCTTGGTGAGGTAACAGTTTAAGGTGCAATCCCATGTCTGGTTAGATGGGAAAAATGGCTGGCTGGGGAATGCTGGGAATTGTAGGACTTTTTCCATCTAAACATGCATGGGATTGTGCCCTTAATCCCTTAAATGTGTTCATGTAGAAATTCATGTTTCATTAAAGCAATTGAACTTATTTACTAGTCGATGTGTTTAGAATTAGGGCATCTATTTTGGGCTTTAAGAGATTGAACCTCTCAATAAGTAGGGTGTTGATGTTTCATAACCAGGTACTGCCATACAAAAAGATAAATCTAACTCTTTAACAGGAACGTACAAAACTGCCTTCTACCAGATGAGACTATGTGTCCATCGAGCCCAGTATTTCTACTCTAACCAATAGCGGCTCTCCAGAATCTCAGCTCAAGTCTTTCCTACCACCTGTTACTTGATCCTTTTTAACTGGAGATGGAAGGGATTCAACCTGGGGGCTTTTGCCTGCAAGGCATGTGCTCTGCTACTGAGCTATGGCCTTGGGGTGGAGTATAATACCTTAGGGAAGCCCATCCCTGAGATAATCTTCCATGCTTTTTGTTCCTCACAGACACTGAGAGTTAAATTCTGCATACATTGCACATGTTCTGTTTAAGTAAATGTGATGCTTGTAATAGATGTAGGGTAGCCCTTTGTCAGTTTGACAGAGAACAATCCTCTGTTTGAAGACATTCTGTATATTTGTATGGTCCAAGACCAGTTTAAAGGAAAGAGCCATAAGAAGGAAGAACGGGAGCCTTTAAGTTGCCCATCATCACTTAGCATCTGGTAGACAGCAGACTGACGAGGCACACACACAGGTAATCTGGCCAGTCTTCATCACTATGGTGAGATGCATTGTATTTCTATTTAAATTACAGCATTTCCCCCCAAATTGCATATCTATCTATCCATCCATCCATCCATCCATCCAAGTTGGCATATGCAAATTTCATGCAAATCTATCACCTCATTTCTCAGGTGATGTATTTCCTCTTTTCTGCCAGTGCGTAAGTGGCCACACTGCTTAGTGATGAGCTTTCTTCTATGACGATGGTTTGGGCTTACCTTACAGTAGCACGCAGGTGCCTTGGAAGGGGTGTCTTGACTGCAATCCTATACTGGCTTATGTGGGGGGAAGTCCTGTTGAACGTAATGGGGCTTACTTCTTCATACACATGATTGCACTGAGCGCAATATCAGAAAACACGAAATAGGATCCCAAGAGCATGTTGGGCATATTGAGGTATTTTTGCACAGGCACTTGGACACCGCCCCCTATATTATTATTATTATTATTATTATTATTATTATTATTCAGCCAGCAGCACCTCGCATGGCACTGGAGGCCACTCTTGGTTCTCCATACTTTGAGGACTGATGCCAAAAAAGCCTCACTGCACACATACAAGTCTTTGTGCAGATCTTTTGATCCCAGCTGTACAGTTCCTGCAATGTTGTGATAACATTTCACAGGCATGTCATCCAAAACAAATGCAATGGGGACTGGCAATGGGGAATGACCATGAAAAAACCCATGGATTCAAAAACCATTGGCAGTGTATAGATCCAGCTACATCTGGCCTATTGTCCAATGATCACTTCCATGACTATATATATATATATATATATATTCATGTTTATCCAACAGTGTAAATATTTAGGATGGAGAGGTGCAGTGTGACACCATGAAAATCCATGGAGAAGAAACCTTTGGCAGGATTTAGATTCAGCAACATCTGGTCACCCCCAATGATCACACCCAGTTTTGTTATTGTTGTTATTTTTTATTTATTTAAACAGATTAATTTCAGCATGATGGTGTGTGTAATCAGATCTTTTTTTAAAAAAAATGGCTTCAGATCCTGGACAAAATGTTCTGTGCTAATAACTGGTCTTGTGCTGCTGAGGTTCCCTTTGAAGTACCGAATACAGATACATGATCCCATGTAGTGACAGCCCTTTAAATTACAGGCTGCTTAAATCCACGAGAATGCTTCTCATCTGTTCCATATTTCTGCCCCGCTCCACTGTAAAACAAAGCCGCACCCAGCGCTGTCAGCAAAAACACTGTCCCAGCCCAGCCGTTTCTCTTCGAATCTGATAATAATGGCTAACGTTACTGAGAGAACCTACAGGCAAACATGTCATGCAGAGCACAGCTTGACTAAGACCAGATACAAGCCACTGGTCATAAAGGGTAAACACTTAAGACATTTAACCCAGCTGAGAGGTACTAAATGGAAGGCAACGGTCATCTGGCTTTTGAATCACCTAATTGACATGTCAGAAAATAAGCACTTTATTGACAGGTCGTGATTGCAGGGAAAAGTCATTTTTCATTTAAAGAGCCAGATACTTCCCTCTTCTTTCTGGCTGAGTTCACAGCGATTAGTGAACGCTTTGTTGTGAAGACTAAAAAGTCGTGCGCTTATATATACACATTACTTGCTGAGTTGCTTCTTCTTGCTCCCATTACTAACTTCTAACAAGGCTGCAGCAGAGAATCCAAAGATCCAGCCAACCTTCTTCTGGCTGGCCTGTGATGTACATGAATAATTGCAGCTCTGTTCTGCTTACTGTGTGACATTGCTTATACCAGACTGAAGCTGAGACCTGTTTGCTATAGGATGGAATCATTGTGAGGCTTTTGCTTATGCTGTCTACCTTTTATGCAGATGTACAACTCATATGTCTGGTACGAGAGGTGTAAACTTGTTTGACAGTCATTTGGAACCAGGCAGCTATAGTCAAACAATTACTTTTCAATGAAGCAGTGGTTAAATTGCAAAGATAACGCTGCTGTACCTGGACTCTGAAATCGGGAGCTCTTTCTAGAATTGCATATGCATGGGGTGGATGTTTGGTGAGGAAAGACACATACTTTGCACATGCTCAAAGGCACACTCTTTTGTGTGTGTGTTTTAAAAATTATCTATTATACTAGTTCTCACTCTTACCTGGAACTCAGTGGTCAGAACTGGTGATGCCTACAGCTGCTTCGCATCAGAAACACTGCAGCATCTGATGCTTTCACATTGGCCCAAGTAACTGTTATGACTTCACATGATCTTGAAACTAGGGCTGTGTGAGTCAGCAAAACTTGAGTTTGTTGAGGTTCCCCAAATTCCACCTCACACCTCATTCAATTCGTGTCTATATCAAATTCTGAGATTTATTTATTTTTCATTGTGCACAAAAATGTGTCTGCATTTTCGTGCGCATTTTTAAAAATGTATGTATCAATTGGCTTCATTTTTGAAATGGACGCATTTTTCCCATTGATTCAAGTGTTTCTGTGCACATTTTTTAAACGTATGCATTTTTATGCATGTTTTTCAAATGTCTGCAGTTTTCAAACACATTTTTTGTTCTGCAAATTGCATTGCAAGTTTGGAAATGTATGGACTTCGATCATAGATTGCGTTCAGTTCTGGGAGATGCGAAGTGGGTAAATTCTGGTAAAAAAAAAAGAGAAAAGGAATGAAAGGAATTTCTCAGACATCCCTGCTCTAAACTGAGCCTTGGCATTGTAGTAAATAACCAGAAAGATCAAATTACATCCCCAACTGGATCAATGAATTGAATAGTTACATTTTCTGTTGTGTTGAAAGGAGTGGGGTGGTGTTTGACCAGGAAATTTCAGTAAGAGAATGTCTTCCATTTGGAATCCATAAGAGCTCTGCTGGAATTACTGTAATATAGCATATTATATAAACTATATAATATATTATACCAAGACGTAATTCCTGTGTACTGAAGAAGTTAAGAGTAATGGTGGGATCCAGATTTAGTCATACTTAGAGTAGACCTATTGAAATCAAATTTGCACTTGTGAAAAAGCATGAATACCCCCCAAAATGTGCAAATACCCCCCATGTGCATTTCCATGCTTTAGCCTATGGGAAGACTTTGCATTTCTGACCAGTTTTAAATTTATTTATTCTTCTACAACTAAATATGTGTAAAATTCTGGACTGTAAAAAATAAAATGTTCCACAAGTCTGTGGAATCCGTGTGACTAAGGAAGAGCGTGTCCACTGTGAAATTTGCAGGTCGTATTCATAGAAATCTGAACTCATTTGATTCAATTGCAGATTTCTCCAGCATCCCTAGTCATAACTAACTTAAATCCCACTGATTTCAATGGCCTACTCCAGGGATGGACGATGGTGGGAGGTCCATGGGCTGCAGTGGGAGGGGGAATTTTTGATAGCTAAATTTGTTCCTTTTCGTGCTCTGTAGTTGCTATAGAGCAGCATTTTCTTTCTTAAAGAAAAATCAGGGGAGATCTGGGGCGGGTGGAGGGAGCAAATGAGGGGGCAGGAACTGCATGCAGCCCACATGCTGCATGTTGCCCACTCCTGGTCTACTCTAAATATGACTAAATCTGGATCCAACCCTAAGTATTGTGTGTATTCACTTCTCATAAAAGGAGTGTTCATATGATGGTCATTCACACATGTTGAATGAATGCGGAGTCAGACCACATCTGCTCGCTATGTCCAAAGCACCAACAGGACATGCCCCTCAGCAACTGCATATTCAGCATCAGCATGAAAGACAGCCTATGTCTGTACCAATGTAGGCTCCCGCAGACCGGCGCTCAGGCCTCCTTCCCCAAGAGCACAGAACACATGCCGTCTGCGCAGCCGTGACCAGCAGGTGCATTAGCACAGGGGCAAAACTAGCAGGCATGATCACTGATCATCACTTCTTTACTGAATATTTGGGGTCAGAACATCCCTCACATTTTATCTTTCTTTAAGTGTTAAAAAAAAAAAAAACAGATTGTGGATTCAAATCCAGACTCACATCAAGACCAACACTCATCTCAGGAGACGAGGGACCGCCTCAGCACCTTCTTTCACTTTCTCTCACTCCTCCACTGTCCTGTATCTAAACCACAGGTGAGGAACATTTTTTGTATGAAAGACCATGGACCTACAGGAAAAGTCAATCAAGGGTGAAGCTATTGATGGGCGAAGCCAGAACCAAAAGTGGGCAGGTCATGCAGCATTATCTCTTTCTCTTGCTCGCTCACTTGCTGTCCCATCAGTGGAGGCTGGTGGCTCCAAAGTCAGTGGGGCAGTAAATCCACTCCAGGTTTCAATCAGAACCAGTCAGAACCTTGGATAGCTCCTTTAAAGTTCTGACTGGTTTTGAGTGGAACCCAGAGCAGATTCACCACCCCACTGACATCAGAGCCACCAGCCTCCACTGCAACCCATATCCCACCCCCTCTCTCTGCCACCCCATCTCTGTGAACCTCATGAAATTAGGGCACATGAAATGAGTCTGAGGGCCACAGGTTCCCCACCCTAGATCTAAATCCATGTTGAATCCCAAAACTTAGGTTTGAACAGGAAACATGAGGTAGTGCATACATTTGTTTCCAGGTTTTGTCAGGAGAAGCTCATCTTTTGTAAGACTCAAGTTCACCACAGAGAAACAGTATTTTGCCACCACATACTAAATATTGTGGGAGCCAATATCACTCATTTACGTTACAGGAGTGGGCAATCTTTTTTTCCCCCCCGAAGGCCACTGGCCACATGTGGCAATTGGTGGTGGATCAGGGTACACACACACACACACACGGAGGTGAATATACAAATAGATACCCTACCCCATGCCTCCCTTCTCAAACATACACACACACAGTCATACCCGCATGCTTTCTCTCACACACAGTCATTAACACACAAACACACACTCATACACCCAGACACAATCTCAACATTCAGCAATGGGAAGGATTAAACTTCCATCTGCTGAGATCATTTCACGCTTCCCCTGAGCAGGGGAATGACTCTCCCTGTTCTCCCTCTTTCCTGTTTAGAGATTGTTCCCAGGAGCTCAACAAACAACGGTTTTTGTGGGCAATCGGCAGCAAAATTTAAACAGGGAAGACCAGCGTGCTCGGATGGCTCTCCTCGAGCACCATCTTCCCCAACAAAACAGCAGCAGCAGTAGCATTTGGGGAGACATTTGCTGGTGGCAGTGGCAGCTTGGGCTGCGTAGAAGGCCTCTGAGGGCCGCATGTGGCCCGCAGACCCTGGGTTGCTCATGTGTGATTTAAAACGTAATTCAGTTAGAGAGCAATGCTATGGTCTGTGGGCAAGCACCCCAGGGACCACAGGACTGCTTGGAAAAAACCTTTCCAAGGTCCGAAACAGTGCTCTGATCTCAGAAGGGGGAGTTGGAGATCTGACCTCTCTCCTCTACCCCCTTGCAGCTGACGTGGAGAGAACCACACCTACGGAAAAGCAAACTTGGAGGAGGAGGAAAGGAGCGTTCCAGTGGGCAGGGAGAGGAGGAGACTGGAGAGGCCAGGATATGAGATATCCTGAGCCTAGGGATGTCAGAGAATTCCGCCATGGATCTCGGTGAGGCCGAATGCCAGTGCATTCAGCCCCTCGAACTCCGTGGCGGAACGGCCTGCCCCCCGCCCCCCCACAGATCCCCCCCGGGATGAGACTTACCTGGGGTGGATGTTCCGGATGGCGGCGGGCTCCAGCAGTGGCTTCGGCGGCGGCGGTGGCAGCTGGTCTTCTGACTGGCTGCCGCCGCCATTTGCAGTCTGTTCCCCCCCCCCATTCATGATAGGCTACGTAAAGACTTACGAAGCCTATCACGTCTGGGTTAAAAAAAAAAAAAGTACGCAAATGGCAGCGGCTATGGCGGCCGCCATTTGCTTTCCTTATTTTTGGCCGTCTTAGTCTACGTAAATATTTACGTAGACTAAGACAGCGAAAATAAGGGGGAACGCAAATAGCATAGCGGATGCTATTTGCGTTCCCCCTTATTTTCGCCGTCTTAGTCTACATAAATATTTACGTAGAGTAAGATGGTGAAAATATAGGGGAACGCAAATAGCGTCCACTACGCTATTTGCGTTTCCCTTTCTTGTCTTCAGCTTAGTCTACGTAAATATTAACATAGACTAAGACGGCCAAAAATAAGGAATGCAAATGGCGGCGGCCGTAGCCGCCGCCATTTGCGTACGCGTTTTTTGTTTTTTGTTTTTAACCCAGACGTGATAGACGTAAGTCTTTACGTAGCCTATCACGGCTGAATTCAGGGATGGAAACGGCGGCGGCTACAGCCACCGCCATTTGAGTCCCTGCTAGCCAGCGGCTGGATGTCCAGCTGCTGGCGGAGCCGGCCGGCGGCTCCACGGAATCCCCGCGGAGCGGAGCCGGCTGGCACGGATTCCATGGGGAGGGACGGAGCACCTCCCCCCCCAGCGGAACCCAGCGGAGCCAGGTAAGCGGGGTTTCGTACATCCCTACCTGAGCCTCCTCCAGCCTCCTTCCCTCTGCCTCCAAAGTGTTCTTGCTAGATAAGCTGAAAAGCCCATTGAGTGAAAATTGCCAAAGACGGAGGATGGGGAGGCAAAGATCATCTCCACTGCTCCTCCCACCCTGCTGGCTTCAGCCTGGCAGGGCATAGGAATCTCAGAAGCCTCCAAGTTCGGAGGCTTCTGAGCAGCAAGGGCACAATGATAGGACTGTGCCCTTAGGCAGTTTTGAATGCGGAATATTGGTCAAATTTGTGCAATTTTTCATATTGCCATTAAACATGTCTGCAATATCAGGATAGATATAGAATTAGTTGGGATCATGATGCCAGATTTAAGAAACATACAGCCCCACCTGGTGCTCCAATGCACATGTGGAGGACCTGTGTAGGTAGGCTTATCCATTTGCATTAATAGAAAAGGGAGCCCCACTCATACAAAAGGATGCACAATGAGAGTTGCCTTTCCACTGATCGGGGCTGTCTTTATGAGTAGATGAGTGCGTGGGTGAGCTGTGAATTCACCAGAACCCCCCTCTCTTAGCAGATTACTAGATCTAGGTGACAGAGTTTACATCAGCCTTCCCCAAACTGGCACCCTCCAGATGTGTTGCACTACAGTTCCAATCATTCCCAGCCAGCATGCCCATCCAGAAGGTCCAAAGTTGGAGAAGAGTGTTTTACATGCATGCATTCAATCCTTAGTATTCGAAAGAAAACAAAAACATTCCAACATTTGGAATATTGATAAGAAATGAAGTCTGAAAGCAATTTATTTGGGGACAGTCTGCTGCCTGCAATAGGACATGTGGCAAGTGACTGCATTGACATGCAGTTGTGGACACTTTCTATAGTGAATTAGTGCTATTGAGCTGTTCATTTGTTTTCCATCAGACTGACAAACACAATCACACAGTTTTCTATGTTTTTGCCCAAAGGGAATTTATTTTAAAGAACATTATCTGGCTTTAAATATGTTTGAATTCATTCAACTACATCAGATTTTATTTTTGCATTATTATTATTATTATTTGCTGTAATGGGTCAATAAGGGAAACAGCGGGGTGGGGGGAAGATTAAATATTGTGAAGCCAAGCAAACAGATGCTTTGATTTCAGGGGGAAACCCCTTTGGACACATTTTCCCAGCTTGTTTGCATCTGAGGCATCCTCAATTCATTCAATTAATTATGAATTACATCTGTTTTGTGAAGTAGGCTGGCAGAGACTTGGAGAGCACGAGAGACCCACTCCCACCACTCTGGTTAAGACAAAAGTTTGAGAGTCAGCATGGTGTAGATGTGGATTATCTGAGAGTGCATTGCCAGCCCATGCATTTGTGAGCTGCCAAGAGAGCTACAGCTATTGGGTGGCATAATAAATAATATAGAAGTCCATTTTCTTTTTCACAAAAGCAATGGATATGGTCCATAGCAAAGAAAATGGAAGAGGGAACCACAAAAGGACTGGCCCCAGACATGTGGTCATCCTGGCAATGAACAAGTAAAACACATTGGTCAAATATAAATTAATATTACCTAATAAATAAAGGAATGTTGTTCAGTAATGAATCAGATCTTCACCACACTGGAGCCAGTGTTGTGTAGTGGCTAGAGTGTTGGACTGGGAATCGGGAGGTCTGGGTTCTAGTCCCCACTCAGCCATGGAAACTCACTGGGTGACTTTGGGCCAGTCACAGACTCTCAGCCCAACCTACCTCACAGGGTTGTTGTTGTGAGGATACAACAGTGAGGAGGAGGATAATGTAAGCCGCCTTGAGTTCCTTGCGAGAGGGAGAAAGGCGGGGTATAAATGCAATAAATAAATAAATAAATAAAATAAATAAATTACTTTGGAAGTATGTAAGCATTGCAATTCTTGTTGGAATGCTCCTCTAGCCTGGAGATTACACGAGGAGACATCGTTCAGCTCTCAAACATTTGCCATTATTTGCTGGAGGGCTATTTTAGAACCAAAGAGTCTAACCATGGTGAATCAGTAGACTGTAGGAAGCAAAGCAATTCACAAGAAAGACCGATGGTCCTGAAACCATCTTTCAAGCTGTAACAGTAATAACAAACCCCCTGGGAGTTGAACTCTCTATTTCTAAAAAGGGAAATGGACATTACAGTATATAAAACTGAAGCTACCGCATTGTGCTAATCTCACACTGGTGAACTATGCAAACAAAAGGCTACAGATGAGTATAGACAGTGTACAAGCACATTGCTTGACATGAAGGAATGTACTCTCTCTGCTTCCGTTCCACAGGTCAATGTACAATGATCTGCATGCCTTAATCGGAGAGGAAGGGTCATCCCAGGGGTCATAGGTTTAGAAGGGTGCTACTTCAAAGACATTTATCTCCTTTATAAGACCATTAAGCCCCTGGTAATGGTCTATTGTCTTTCATCATCTCAACCTCTTCACCTGCTTGTTTACTTTTTACCCGAACTTCAAAATATGAGAGACAGCGCAAGCAGGTGCCTGCTTGCGCATGACTTGAATAGCCAGCGCTCCACATTATTTCATGGAAATGATTCAGAATTGGGAAGATGGCTATGGAGATTTATCCTTAGGTGACATAAGCATCCTAGCAACTTGAATTGTGGTAAGCAGAAGTACGGAGAAGCATTACCAGGACCGAGATCCATGCCAGCCCTATTCAGGCCTTTGGAAAACGTATCAGTGGAGAGGTTACAGGAAGCGCCATGCTGAAAATTTCTCAGAAAATTTATTCTGACCATTCTCATTCTCCATTTCATAGAAAATTAAAACCATTCTCAATTTAATAGGAAAGAAATTGCTTTTTAAAAAAATTCAATGGTGAAGAAAATTTGGAGAAATTCTCATGGGTTGGGTTTGGGTTTCTTGTGCCTACCTTACTTGGGAGGTGGCTGAGAACTGTGCACATGTCCTGTTTTTCATGGGATGTGCAATCATCTCTCCGGCAGCCTGTAGCCTCCTTGGCTTCCCACCCTTCCATAAAAGCCCAGAAGAAGACTTCATGAGGTAATTCCTCCTCCATTACCTCCTCAGAGATATGTAATAGAAAGAACACACACACACACACACACACACACACACACCACTCTCAGCCACCTTTCAGTGATTAGCTAAGCTCAAAAACACCACAAAAATCAATCATAAAATGCCCTGAGAATGAGGCAGAACAATGGAAGCTTCTGTCATGGGGGAAAAAAACTTTCAGGAAATTGGAGGACAGATTTTGGCACAGTACTAGCTCCCCCTCTTTCCTGGAGCTGGACACAATACTGCCCCCCACACACCTGCACTTTGGTGGGTGCAAATGGGGGCCAGCAGCCTGCCAACACAGTTGGTGGTGTTGCCACTTGCAGTTGCAGTACAGAAACCCAAACACTCTTACAAAAAAAGAAAGAAGTTGCGCTACCACCCCTGCCGATGGTGAGCCCGACCTGTGAGAAATTTTTGAGAATTTCTCCTCCCACTGGAGAAATTTGGTGAAATTGTCCCCCACAATTTCTCTGCCAACAAATAGGGTGGAGAATTTGGAGAGCCCATTTGCACACAGCTGTAGTTGCAGGAACATGCACACCCTGCCCCCTCCATGGCTCCTCCACCCTAGTCTGAAGGTAGATGGTAACCGGGCTTAAGAACATAAGAACATAAGAAGAGCCCTGCTGGATCAGACCAAGGGTCCATCAAGTCCAGCAGTTCTCACAGTGGCCAACCAGCTGTCGACCAGGAACCCACAAGCAGGGCATGAGTGCAGCAGCACCCTCCCGCCCATGTTCCCCAGCAACTGGTGTACATAGGCTCACTGCCTCTGGTACTGGAGGTAGCACATAGCCATCAGGACTAGTAGCCATTGATAGCCTTCTCCTCCAGGAATTTGTCTAATCCCCTTTTAAGGCTATCCAAATTGGTGGCCATCACTATGTCTTGTGGTAGCGAATTCCATAGTTTAACTATGCGCCGTGTAAAGCAGTACTTCCTTTTATCTGTCCTGAATCTCCCACCAGTCAGCTTCATAGGATGACCCCAGGTTCTAGTATTTTGAGAGAGGTAGAAAAATGTCGCCCTCTCTCATGTAACTGTGTCCAGCCAGGGCTTGGCTGAACAGTTAAAATCCTCCCTGCAATCAGGGTAGAGATAGGCGAGACTTCCGTTTCATTTTGGTTTTGACAAGAATTTACCAAAATTGACAACATTTTCCATATTCAGAACAAACAGAACTTGAAAAAAAAGTGGAAAAAAAAGTGAGAGAAACTGAAACTGACAGATTTGTCCATCCAGGCCCAGGGCTTTGAGTCATTGGCTCTTAAAAGTCTGGGTTTGAATCTCTGTGTATTCAACCATGCTAGTGCAGAATTAGGATCACTGCCACTTTCTTCAGACAGGCTCCTCATCTTTAACAGTTCCTAGACAAGCAGGTACATCACGGTCCTCTCCACGCTGGGAATAGCTGTACGTCTTGAATTTGACCAGTGGAGATGGAAGAGAATTTCCTTTCAGTTTGTTTTGGATTAAAAATCACCAAAATTCTCAAAGTTCATAGTCAGGAGAGAGACAACTTGAGGTTTAAAAAATTCAAGTGCAGAAGAAGGCAAAACTGACAGATTCACCATAGAACAGGGTTCCAGATTGCAGAGAAAGCTGTGGCCATGTTCTGCAAAACCTGGCCATAAGTCTCCCTTCAGACCTTCCTGTTCTAACGCATGTTCAGCTGGACTCATTCCAAGTCTTCCACCAGCACTGTTCCAGCCATTTCATCTCCCCTCAGCTCCCTATAAAACCAGTGGGCTCATCTGACTTGACTAAGTGGGAGACGATGCTCCATAGCAATTCTGTCAGCTTTGTGGGCTACTTCCACTGTCCAGAGGTCAACCAGAACATCAACAAAATCATCTGCCAAAGTGAAAGGAAAATCCCCAAGAGCCCTCAGGAAATCATTCATCTCCAACCTCTTCTTGGGGCAGACCATTTTAATTGGACTTGGAGAGACTCAGAGTCCCAGTAAACTTAAACCTTACCAGGCAGTGATCTGATCTTGGCAATGGAACTACAGACAGTCTCCCCTGCCACCACCGCCCATCCCCACACACAGATAACCATCACCCCACCTAGCACAGAAAACCAGATCAAGGGTGTGCCCTGCTGAATTTAGTGGGGCCAGAAAACCAACAGGGATGGACCCATGGTTGCCATGGAGGGCAATAATGCCCTGAGACACTCCCAACAGGGTGGCCTCAGCATGTACGTTAAGTACATGTACAAGCTGGAGGGACTAAGACCACTGCTGAGATTAGCCTGGCGAGCTCAGGAAAGGAGGCTATTGGGCAGCAAGGTGTCCCAAATACCCACCTTCAGATATACAGACTCAAAACTGGAAGACCAATGGATGGGGCACTTGGTCATGGGGGTAGGCTGACAACAGACCACTGCAACTTCACTTCCCTTGTTGTTGTTGTTCAGTCGTTAAGTCGTGTCCCCATGGACCATAGCACGCCAGGCCTTCCTGTCCTCCGCTCTCTCTCAGAGTGTGCTCAAGTTCATATCACTTCTCTACCTGTCCCCAGGTCTCATCTGCTGCTGCAAGGAGAACCAAGGAGAGCAAAGCTTGGAACCAGGTTGAGATGTTCGCCCAGGATCAGATCCTGAATGGCTGTTGATTTTCATCTATCTATCTATCTATCTATCTATCTATCTATCATCTATCTATCTGTGCAATGATCTTGTTCATCAACATAATAAACATAATATTTTATCTTCAAATGTGTGCACATAGTCAAACACATTTTTTTCCTTTTTTTGGAACATTTTGAAAGACCGGAAATATACACATTTCCAACTGCAAATTGTGTTTTGTTCCATGTTTGGTTCTGGAAGATGCAAATTGGGTAAATCCATTAAAAAAAAACCTTGAGGGAGCAGATTTCTGACCCATTCATAACTGCAACTCCCATCATTCTAAGCTGGGAATGATGGGAGTTGCAGTCCAACACATCTGGAGGGTACCAGGTTGGGGAAGGCTGTGTCAGACTGAGAGGTGACTGACCAAGGTCACCCAGTGAATTTTGTGACTGAGTAGGGATTTGAACTCGGATTCCCCACATCCAAGCCCCAAACATTATGCTCTACATCAAACTGGCTTATTTTTCAAATGCAAGCTTCCATTATCACAGATAAATGGAAAACTTTGACACTGCACTTCTTGCTTTCATCTAGATAAGATATCTTTTCACATTAAGCCATTTGACCAAATACTTTTGCTGTTTGTTCCCAGGGCTGGGCCAATTGAAGGGAGATGATTGGGCTGAGGAGGCATGTCCAGCGAGGGATGTTAGCTCTGGAATCCAGTCCCTCCCTGAGCTGAACAAACCTCAGCTCTGGCATTTTTCCCCCCTGACTCATGGCAGGAGGCATATTTCTTCCCCGTGGTATTTTATTTTTATTTGGGACGTGCAACATGCTCTTTGCCCCATCAGTAGGCACGGCTCTGTGTCAGTTGTTTGAATTTTGACAACTGCTAGCAACAGTTGTTCTTTTTAATTTCTATGAACGTGTCCCAATATCATGGTGAGCCAAATATAACCATAACAAAAGAGGTGATATTAGCTGTGTAGCGCTACAGGGAAGGCAGCTTCTGGGCAGCTTGCAGCTCCTCCTTCTGCAAAAGCAAACAAGTGTGGGGCATGCAGGAATGCAAGATGGGTATAGCCTTACTCCCCCCCTACACACACACACACACCTCACAGCCAATAGCACTGAATCTCTGCAGCACATCTGGGGTGGGGAACTTTGCATGGAACAACTGAATAGTACGGAGGATTACATTTCCTTAACAGGCTAAAATCTTAGGGACACTTCCCACACTGCATTCCACTAATGTCTGGGGGGGGGAGGGAAACAGATGTAGAAGAATTCCAAAATCCATATTAGTGTAATACCTTTATTAGGCCAGCCAAAAGATCACCAAAAATGTACGGGTTTTTGAGATCTCCAGATCTCTTCGTCAGGTATTATGTTTAAAAAACAAACCACTGGGTGGGGAGAAACTTTGCTGAGTCATGGTGTCTGCATGATATATGACCACTCTAAGACACCATGACTTCAGCAACAAGTCAACTTTTTTTCTCCCTTTCTCCCCACACCCCAGCATGCATTTTGACTAATGAAGTGGTCTGTAGATTTTGAAAGCTTGCACATTTTGTGTAATCTCTTGGTTGGCCTAAGTAAGATATTACACTAAAATGGATTCTGGAATTTTTATTTATTGCCAACATGGCTACCTTTGCTTTAAAAGTGGCCAGAAAATGGCTGACCCCACACACATCTTTGTAACAGTGGAAGAGTCAAGTAAAAGGCATGGAACCTTTTCTGGAATTCAGGTTGTATACGTTGGAGAAGGACAGCGAGCTGACACGTTCCTTATGTTCTAAGATCCTTCAAGCTGTTGAACACAGCCATGGGGTTCTTTCCATATGAATGGCAGGCACACCCAAAGGCATATAGACAGAGTTTTTACACAGTACAGATAAAAGCTGGCCAGCTTGCCTTAAAAGATTACATCCTCAAAAAAGACAATGAACTTCCATGCTTTTGGCACAAGTGCGTATCTTGGTTTGGAATATAAACGGGCTTTCAGGATACACAAAATTACTGCATATGTGAGCTCTCAGGGCATAAATTATTAACTAATGTATAAAGCATGCTTGGTCAGTGTTCAAAGCCTAATGGTGAAGTAAGCTTTACCTTCATTCAAGCATCCTTAGCTGTGTGTGTGAACATTCATGAAACAGCTCTGTCAAATAACAAGTCATTTCTTCTCTAGAGCTGGCTCAGCCATTCTCAACACTAATTTAACTGTCATAGGAATACTTCTGCGAACAAACTCTGGTTGACAAATAACTTGGGTTTACTTTGAGCAAGTCCAACTGTACTTGGCCAGTTATTGTTTCTTACTAACAAGCTGTTTCTGTAGCTTCAAGTCAAAGACTTTAATGATAAGTATAACTTGGCAAACTGATAGAGATCCATATCCAAATGTCTGAAGTACACGGCTGAACTTTTGTTTGCCTTGCCCCTGATTTTTGGTGGCCATGTGTCCTCCTTGACAGAGGATAGTCCTTGATTTGGTAGGCTGTTCAACTCCAGTCCAAGTCTGGTTTGAAGAAAAAGAACCATAAAAAGAGAAAGAAGGCCTTGAAGCTGCCCATCAACTTTATTTATTTATTTGTTTATTCCATTTCTATACTTCCCAATATCTGAAGCTCTCTGGGCAGTTCACAACAAATAAAAGCATAGGACACAGCACAATACAGTACTTAGTAGGGCTGTGCACCGCTTCAGTATGAAGCCCAAATAACAAGGTGAAGCAGGCTGATTCAGAGGTGCCTCATTGTGCTATGAAGCAGATCGGACCAGCACCAAGGCACCCTGAAATGAAGCGGCTCCTCCATGAAACACCTCATTCACCTTGTATATTTGGAGCTGTTCTTATTCCTTCTGAGCAGCCCAGACAGGCTGTCTCCAAAATGTATCATCTTCTGAAAGATCACACGGAGGGGCAGGAGGAGGAGGAGGGAGGGGGGAAGGTGAGAGGACATGGAGGCACCAAATGTATCAATTTGAGAGAGATCTGGCCATTGGGAGAGGCAGAGGAAGGGGAGAGGAGATGGAGGAGGAGGGAGGGAGGGAGCTTTGCTGTGAGTAAGCCTCTGTTTCCTCATTGTGAGAGAGATGGTGTTATTGGAGAGGAGAGGGGTGTCTAAACCCCTAGAACAGTGCTCTCCTCCAAAGCACGCACCTCGGGGGGGGGGAGATGATCCATTGGGGCATGCAAGCCACCTGATAATTGAGCAGCCTCCCGCTGCCCTGATGAGCTGCCATTGTGTGCAATGATGGTGGTGGAGGCAACGGAGGCAGGATAGGACAGGAGCCAAGAAGGAAGCTACATGGCATTTCTCTCTCCACTCCAGTCCTATCCTGCCTCTGCTGTGGCCAATGGAAGCAACTGCCCCAGTCCCTGCCAGGCATGGCAGAGGAAGCCTTAGCCCTTCCCACTCTCCTTTGGCAGAATGAAGCCAAGAGGATAGCACATGCTATGGGGGCTGGGTAAAATGAGGATCCATAAAATCAAAAAGGGATCCTCAGTATTTCATATGATTTTTAAAGGGGAGACCCACAAAACCACCATTCAATCAAAGAGCACACCTGTCTCTGTGGACCGAACCAGAAAAATCGAGGATCTGCCACTTGTGGGCGCAGCCACAGTGCAAAAACATGGATCCTTGTTAGGGATCCTCTTGATTTCATCTGATTTGTGCAGAGCAAATCGCCCAAACCACCATCATGTCACAGAGCACATCTGCCTCTATGGACTGAACCAGAAAGATCATAGATCTGCCACTCATGGGCCTAGCCAAGGTGCAAAAATGGGGGAAATGGCTCCCCTTCCCCGGAACAAGATGGCTGCCAGCGTGCATCCAGGGGGCCCAGCTGCTGGCGGTGGCAGCCCACCCTGATTGCAAGCTGCCCCCCTGACCTCGCTCAAGCCTTCCCAGGCTGCTCGCAAGCAAGGAACCCCTGAAGGCTTGAGCAGGGGCAGTGGTCGGTCTCCAGCCAAGTGCCCTCCCCTCCTTCCAAGGGAGGGAGAGAGAGAGCGCAGCTGGAGGGTGACTCCTGCCCTCGTGCCTGTTGGGGGTTGACGGGCTGCAATGGGCAGTGCTTTCCCTGGCCTTACCTTCCCCAGCAGCACTGGCAGCAGCTCCCCTGGCAGCACCAGCAGCAGCAGCGGGTCCTCTGGCAGAGCCCTCCCCCCGATGGAACAAGGGCCCAGGTAAGGAGCTGGCAGGCTGGGCGGTATGTTGAGGGGGTGAAGCGGGATTCAGATGTCTGAATCCCGCTTCGGCTTCAAAAGCTGAGATGGGTCAGGGGGCCCTGAATCAGCCTGAGCTGGATCAGGCCCTCCTTGGAAACCCCGAAGCGGTTTCGGAGTGGGATTGGGGGATCCATGCACAGCCACAGTACTTAGCGCCTTGGCAGTAGACTGACCAGGCACACAGGTTACCTGGTTGCAATTTTCCCCATTATGGGGAGATGTATTATATATTTCTATTTAAATTATAGTAATTATTCTAACTTCGCATCTATAATATAAATTGGGATATGCAAATTTAACCCAAATTTGTGTCCTCCCACACACAGAACTGCTTTTTTGGCAGCCTTCATGTTGTTATTGTCACATATAAATTACCCATTGGTCACTAATTTACAACAACAAATGTATGCAGTGGATGGCACAGAGACCTGATTCCTTTGCCCTGGGTATCAATGCCAGCCTTCACCAACCTGGCACTTTCCAGATGTGCTGGACTACATCTTCCCAAATCCCATCGCTGGCTGGGAGATTCTGGGAGTTGTAGTCCAACACAACTGGGGGCACCAGTTTGGGAAAGGTTGGTCTATGCTCTCTGTGAACTGGTTCAACAAAGTAATAATAAAACTCACTAAACCATATGGGTGGACTTAACCATATGGGTGGCATTATAAAGCTCTGCAATTCATAAATGACATTATATGCCTTAGGAAAATCTGAAGTGGATTAATCTGACTGTGATTGTTCCCTAGTGCATTTTTAGTCTGCTTCTAATGTGATGGTTTTTCTAGTTTAATTGTCTAATGTACTTACGGCAAATCCTGCTTCTAGGCTCTGTCCTCTTTGTGTCCTTTCCCCATTCAGTTAAGTCAAAATGTTGGCTTTCTGGAGTATGCACTGAATGCACAAGGAGGAGAGGTGCATGCAGCAGGGACAGGCTGCCACCCTGACAGCCACAAGGGCTCTGCACTAGGGATGTCAGAAAATTCCGCCACGGATCTCGGTGAGGCCGAATGCCAGTGCATTCGGCCCCCCGAAATCCATGGCAGAACGGCCTGCCACCTCCCTGCCTCCCCGCGGATCCCCCCTGGGACGAGACTTACCTGGGGCGGATGTTCCGGACGATGGCGGCTCCAGCGGCGGAACATCCGGACAGCGGTGGCTCCAGCTGCCGCCGCCGCCATTTGCAGTCTCGTCTTTTTTTTTTTACATAGATGTGATAGGCTACATAAAGACTTACGTAGCTATCATGTCTGGGTTAAAAAAAAAAATGCATACGCAAATAGTGGCGGCTACGGTGGCCGCCATTTGCGTTCCTTATTTTTGGCTGTCTTAGTCTACGTAAATATTTACGTAGACTATTACGGCAAAAATAAAGGGGAACGCAAGTAGCGTACCGGGTGCTATTTGCATTCCTTTTTGATTCACTGTTTTAGCCTACGTAAATATTTACTTTACAAAAAGGAACGCAAATAGCGCCCACTACGCTATTTGCATTCCCCCTTATTTTCACTGTAATAGTCTATGTAAATATTTACGTAGACTAAGACGGCCAAAAATAAGGAACGCAAATGGCAGCCACCATAGCAGCCACCATTTGCGTACACGTTTTTTTTTTTAACCCAGATGTGATAGGCTACGTAGGGATGTATGAAAATTCTGCCACGGATCTTGGGGAGGCCAAATGCCAGCGCATTCGGCCCCCCGAAATCGGTGGTGAAACGGCCTGCCCCCCCCCCCCGGGACGAGACTTACCTTGGGCAGATCGTCCTGGTGGCGGCAGCAGCGGCTCCAGCGGCGGTTTGGCGGCGGCAGCTGCAGCGGCCGGTCTTCCGACTGGCTGCCGCCGCCGCCGCCATTTCCAGTTTTAAAAAAAAAACAACGTGATAGGCTATGTAAAGATTTACGTAGCCTATCACGGCTAGGTTTTAAAAAAAAAACGTGATAGGCTACGTAAATGTTTATGTAGCCTATCACCGCTGACTTAAAAAAAAAAAGTGCGTACGCAAATGGTGGGGGCCACGGCTGCTGCCATTTGCGTTCCTTATATTGGCACGTCTTAGTCTACGTAAACATTTATGTAGACTAAGACAGCGAAAATAAGGGGAACGCAAATAGCGTAGCGTCCATTTGTGTATGCACGTTTTTGGTTTTTTTTAAGTCAGCCATGATAGGCTATGTAAACATTTACGTAGCCTATCACGGCTGACTGCAGGGACGCAAATGGCGGCGGCTACGGCTGCCGTCATTTGCGTCCCTGCTAGCCAGCGGCCAGATGTCCGGCTGCTGGCGGAGCTGGCCGGCGGCTCCGCAGAATCCCTGTGGAGCACAGCCGGCCGGCCAGGATTCTGGGGGGGGGGAGGAACGGAGCGCCTCCCCCCCAGTGAGGATTCCGGTGGGAGGGACAGAACGCCTCCCCCCCAACCATAAACATAATCCGCGAAAGGTAAGTTCCTTTTGTACATCCCTAAGGCTACGTAAGTCTTTACGTAGCCTATCACGGTTGAAAACAGGGACGCAAACGGCAGCGGCTACGGCCGCCACCATTTGCATCCCTGCTACCCAGCGGCCGGGTGTCCGGCTGCTGGCGGAGCCGGCCGGCGGCTCCGCAGAATCCCCACGGAGCGGAGCCGGCTGGGCAGGACTCCGGGGGGAGGGACGGAGCGCCTCCCCCCTGTCGAGGATTCCGAGGGGAGGGACAGAGCGCCTCCCCCCCACCGCGAAGCAGATCCGCGAAACAGTAAGCAACTTTCATACATCCCTACTCTGCACACACAGCACTGAATCAAAGCCAAGCAGATCTGTATTGCGCCGTTTTGGCCCTGGATCCCAAACTGCCCATGAAGCCACTTAGGATGTAGATCTGCCCTCTGCTGCCATTGCTATTCTACTGCCCGCTACCACAGCTGCCGTTTTAAAAAATTTAATGCTCATGAATTTATTATATCTTGCTCACATGAATGCTTTTAAGGCTAAACCGCTAGAAGTCACAGTGACTGACTACGCACTCCTGAATATCCAGAAATTGTGTGTTCCATAGAAGACATTAGGAACATGTGAGAATTTTGTTTTTGCTTGCAAAACATGTGAGCATGCCCTGTTCAAAGCCCCCCAAATGAGCACAAGTGCATGCCCACTGAAATTTTTCACAAATTGACCAACACGTGCTCACGTTCATCTCATTCCCAGTTCCCAATTCGATTTGTGCAAATTTCCACAGGTAGTGCGGGGCTGGTGTGTGTGTGTGTGTGTGTGTGTGTGTGGATACTGCAGTGTCTGCATGTAGGATTAACCCTCATATGCATTCTCACTGCCTGGTCCACTACCCTCTCCCATTCTCCAATATTATCACATTAGCTGAATGTGATATATCTCCCCCTGGTAGATTAGATGCGCAGCAGACATTTTGGCCTGGGCTGAAAGAATCCCACAACCAGTTCTGAACACCCAAGGGAGCTTTGAGCTTGAGTTTCTCAAACAAAGCTCCATTTTACCACCTCTTTTGAGCCAAGAGGACATTTAGAAGTAGCCTGAGATGTGTGTGTGTGTGTGTGTGTGTGTGTGTGTTTAAAGGTTCCACTGGGTGCACCCAACCCTTTAGTGCATCTAGAATAGCTATTTGGAGGATTCCAACCACTAGCTTTTTGGTCCAAATGCCAAGAGGGTTTCCTTTATTAAGAAAAAGTGATCTGGTAACGAAGCAGCCATCCACCCATAACTGGTCAACATGCATTATCTGATGATTTGAAGGAACACTTCCTCCCATTTAGTCCCTCCTATCCATGCATCAAGGAAGAAGTAGGCAACCTATGGCCTGTGGACCACATTACTCAGCTTTATGTGGTCTTCAGCCTTATTGTATGCATCCGTCACCCCAGCATCTTCTGTTCATTCTCATACCAGATGGTGTGTGTGTTGTGCATGTGTGTGTGTGTGTGTGAGAGAGAGAGAGAGAGACAGACAGACGGACAGACGGACGGACGGATGGACGGACGGATGGACAGACAGACAGACAGATGGAAAGACAGAGAGACAGAGAGGTGGTGATGATCTTAAGTTCATCAACATCCCCTTCCCCTTCCACCCCCCATCTCTCTCTCTCTCTCTCGATCATCACCACCTCACTCTTTCTTTCTTTCTTTCTTTCTTTCTTTCTCTGTTTAGATTCTTAAGAAAGAAAAAGAGAGAAACAGTGTCGAGTTAGAGAGGGTGTGGGTGTGTGCGCGCACCCACTACCAGTATGCAGCCTTCAACATTACCTCCGAGGGAATACAGCCTTTAACAGAAAAAAAGATTGCCTGCTCCTGCATTTGGATCACCCAGAGAAGCTCTCCTGAGAGTTCCTCTGCCATCTAAAGTGTAATGGGCTGGCCGTAGGTCTTGAGCCTTCCTGGTGACAGCCCTTCAGTTTTGGAACTGTCTGACCAGGGAGTTTCCTTCTATACCTTTCCTATCAGCCTTCAGGCAGCAGGTGAAAACCTTTTTATCAATATCTTCTGGCTGAAGTCCTTGTAAATTTATTTTATTTTGCATATGGCATTTCATTGCATTTTTCTATGAACTGCTCAGAGAGCTTGGCTGTGGAGCAGTCTATTGATTTAACAAATACCCACTGGAGGAGGGAACTGCTGGCACTGATCTCCTATGGATGCTGATGATGGTGGCGGCAATGATGATTTTATTGTTTTCATTTCTATACCACCCCATAGCTGAAGCTCTCCTGGGTGGTTTACAACAGATCTGAGAGAAGCACTTCTGTTCTCCCCAAGCCCTGGCATTCCCCATTGGGAAATCATGTTGAACCTTGCTTTTTGCAAGCCCTCACACTGACCCCACCAATTTGGCATTGAGAGTACAATGTGAAGTATGAACACTGAGGGGAAAGGATGCTTCGTGGATTTGGCATGCGCACTTAGCTGATCAAATATGGAATGTGACAGACACACATGAAGGGCCACTTTAAGCCATGATGATGGAGCCAAAAATGCATCCTGACTGTTCTTTCTAATCACGATGGATACGTAGGGATATATTTAGGGCCGGGCACTTGCTGGCAAAGAGACCCAAGACAAGACTCAACTTGATTAGGACTATCATGACGCAAATGGACCAAGTATCTCTTGGGCAGGCTCTCCAGCAGCTATCTGTGGCATAACACTGAATCTGACATTGTTTGCTAGTGGCTTGTGAAATAGTTGACTTCATGGGTACAAAAATGTAGGACAATGTGCACTGACTGAATTCTTATTTTGAATGGTTCACTTTTACATCGATATGTTTTTCCCTGGTTGCCCACGTTAAAATCAATGGAAGTTTCAGCAATGATTTTGGAAAGAAAAGAGCAAATGAATAGATTGCATAATGAAATCTACTGTATGTTCTTGTTTAATCAGTATCAAAAAATTTGTTGAGCACACATATGAACTTGAATACATGTTTTAATATTGCTACCGTATGTTTATGCAAGTCTGTTAGCAGTGCTATCCTATGTATGTCTTCTCAGAGGTAAGTCTTTGGATTTATTGAGTTCGATTGGACTTACTCCCAGGTAAATGTGTATAGGATTGTAACCTAACACTGCAATCCTATACAAGTCTATTCAGAAGTAAGTCCCATTCACAGGTAAATGGGTTATAAGATTACAGCCTAAATATGTTAAATACACATGCTGTTGTCATTTCTGTATGTATGAAATGTGTGCGTGTGTCTTGTTTGATTATCTCCCTTCCCTAGCCAGTGGGATTTTATGGCATACAAGGTGCATGACCCAACAACCTTGCAAAATGAAAAAAAAATACCTCCCAAATCCAATACCCAAACCCAAGCCCATTAATAGTTGATCTGATAGTGCATACAAGATTAGTCTACTACACTCTCTTTAATGTAGTATCCACATATAAATGTATAATAGAAATTGAACAAATTCTATCAAGGACACTGTTCAAGATAAAGGGCATCTCTACACCAGCCTAAAATCCTGCATTTAAAACAGGGCTTTCTGCTTCCATTTTAAATGCAGGATCACAACGACTCCCTTTTTCACATGTTTCCTTTTCCCCTACCCCTTCCCCCCTCCTTCTCCCCTGTAGCTGAGTCTTCCATTATCTTTCATTGATCTCGCTTCTCTTCTTGCCGCTTTAACTCTTTTGATGGAGGGATCTGAAGCAGAACACAATGGGGTAATTTGATAGTTCATTATCTGTGATCTATTAAAAATGGAACAAAGGGCATTTAGTGCAGGAGATGCCGTTGGATGATCACTGTGTCATGTAAAGAGCCCGCAAACCTCCATGAAGGAACAGTCTCAACTGCAGGATAAAAGCACCGTGTGAAGGAGGCCATAAGCAATCTATAAAGCAACAATTTGCAAGTCAAACCGAATTTAGTTGTAGAACTAAGTCAACTTGGGCCTATAAGAACTGCTGTTTTGCAAATCAAACACTTCCTAATTTGTTTCTGTAAAATAGCCACTGATGAAGACAAAAGTGTTTGGCATTTCTCATTGGATCAAGTGGCCTTGTAAGATTAAAACTGGGGACTGTTTGATTTGCAAAACTTTTGCTTTAGCAGTCCTTGTAAGACTGGGTTTACTTCTACAAACAAATTCTATAACTGGAACTGCCTGACTTGCAAATTATTACTTTACAGCTTGCCTATATCTGGAAAAATCTATTCCATTAACTTGATAGCGTTTAAGTTGTGTGTGCTACCAAATCAGCCCCAAGTGGTGACAGCTTTTACCAGATCATGTTCATTTCAAAAGAATTGATTTTAGGATGGTTTTTGTGCTTATCTGCAAGGCTGGGGTGTTTCAATAACAGAATATACAATGTAATAATTGCTTAAAACTATTTAATATTAATAATTGACTATTTAACAGTGATATAATCATTTTATAGTTGAAATCAGAAGCTTGCATATTCTATACTGAAAAGTGTAGATAATAAAAGATATCACCTTTTGCATCTCTTGGACCAACAAGCATCTATTTCGCACACACACATTCCACAGAATCAAAGCAGCACTTACTCTAGTTCAGGGCAAGGCAACATGATGCCCGCAGGCACTAACGTGTCCCCAGACACCTTTCTTGGCGCCCACCAAGGCAGCCTACTCCTCCCAATTTTTATTTTAAAAAGAATTGTACATGTACTTAACAGCATCTAGGATCACTTCATAGTGAAGGGAGAGCCTTTAACTCCTGCCATTTTAATTTCCCATGAATGTGGCTGGGCTTCATTTCTTAAGAAATGAAGATAGTGGGTGGCTGCAGATGGATGCAAAGACAGTGATCTGGGATGAGATAGAAAAATGGGATGAGGGGGAATGATTTGGCTGCCAGAGGGAGCAGGGAGAGAGAAAGAGTTTGTTTTCTGTGAAATAAATTTCTTTAAACTATGGTTTCAAAGGCGATGATTTGTGTATTGGAGCTCAAATCCCACCTCTAGCTTATCTTCAGTCTTTGAGGCAGGTTACTTGCCCTTTATAGCCTATGCCCCCCATGGCAGCCATTTTGTGGTAGTTTCTGGGACAGTTTCCTCAGATTTCCAAATGTGATCACTGACCTAAAATGGTTGTCTACCTCTGCGTCTAGTTCACAGTTGTGGCTCTTATATGCTAATAGGAAGAAGGCCAATATTTATTTTTCCCTCTTTGAAAATGTCCGTCTTTGCCCAGTTATAAGTGTAGAATCAGGATCTCTGTATATGCCAAGGGGAAATCTTTTATGTCTTCTCTATCAATGCAATAACTTGTCGTCATTCAATATGGTTGGGGATGGAGAGAATGATGCTGCTGGCTGCACAGAGAATTGCTGTGCTGCAGGGGAAATCACCTATTCATGGGAGTGGGCTGTTTGTTTGTTGGAATCATGGGATGTATGGGCTAGAGCACTGGAGCAAGGAAGTGCACAGTCTAGAATTAAATTTAAAAGGGGGTGGACTAAGGAGACATATGGAAGGAAAAGAGGTGGCCTTGCTGGAAGTTTCTAGGATTATTTTCCTCCTCCATGAGAACTCACTCGTTGGGCAACTAAAATGATAAAGAGGCTGGAGCAGGTCTCCTATGAGGGAAGGTTAAAACATCTGGGAATGATCAGCTTGGAAAAAAGGCAAGTAAGGGGACACCTGATAGGGGGGCACAAAATTATGCATGGTGTGGAAAATGTGGATAGGGAGACTTTTTTCTCCCTCTCTCATAATCCTAGAACCCGGTGTCATCCCATGAAGCTGATTAGTGTGAGATTCAGGAGAGATAAAAAGAAAGACTTCTTCACACAGTGCACAGTTAAACTATAGAATTTTCTACCACAGGAAGTGGTGATGTCCACCCATTTGGATGGCTTTAAAAGGGGGTTGGACAAATTCCCGGAGAAGAAGGCTATCAATGGCTACTAGTCCTGATGTCTCTGTGCTATCTCCAGTATCAGAGGCAGTATGCCTATGTACACCAGTTGCTGGGGAACATGGGCAGGAAGGTGCTGTTGCACTCATGTCCTGCTTGTGGGTTTCCCATGGGCAGCTGGTTGGCCACTGTGTGAACAGAATGTTGGACTAGTCTGATCCAGCATGGCGCTTCTTTTGTTCTTATGTTCTTATGAATGGATGAGGTGAGAATGCCCAAGTCTCTGAAGATGACACAGAGCACTGATAAAAATAATCCTTGTTTAAAGAATGTACAATGGCATGAAGAAAGGTGTTCATCATCACCGGTGAAGTCATGACCACTAGCCAATGGGTTGGATGCAAAAATGTCCTTCTGTGAACAGAAGTGATCTTTCTGTTTGCAGAAGGGGTTTGGATCCAGGTGAGGCTTCCACTGGAGAAAGAGGGGAGATGTTTTTTTCTAACTCACCCTTTCCCCTGCAGCCCACAGAATCACCTTCCATGCTGTTCCAGAATGCCCCCCAACCCACTGGAGCAGATTTGGGAGGGAGGGTACAGGGGGAAGGAGGAATTGGTGAAAACCACCTCCCCTTCTTCCACCATAGGTCTTGTGCAAGAGCTTCATTCATCCTACACTGCAGAAGCTGAGGTGTGGAATCACAGTGACAAAAATATTACAGCATGAATACCGCTAGGAAAAGGCAACAAAGGTGCTAATGAAGGGCATACATGTCTGGATCCCCTTCAGCAAATAATGAACAACTTTGTTGTTCAGTTGTTGCCAAATCTGATGTCATTTCAGCACCAGCCAAAGACCTTTTTGATTTCCCAGGGCTTTTAGATCTGTAAGTAGGCTATATAATAGATTTTGTTTATTTCTTCTGCTAAATTTTATGGTTTGTTTTTAACTGCTGCTTTCTGCTGTTTTTTCCCTATTAATGTTGCATGGTTTATTACAGTTTTACTTGTTGTTATAAGCTGCCTTGGGTGCAGTGATTTTTTATTGGGAAGGTGGGGGAGTTAAAAACACACACACCAATATATAAATAGAACATCCATGCATTTATTCTGCAACAATCACCTGGAAAAAGGATATTGGTAGTATCCTGTTGTGCTTGTGCACTTGTGGCACCCAGCACTTGTGCAATGGGGCCTTTGTGGTTGTAAGCATAACAAAAACGAGTGGAAATGCTCATTTCCAGGATGGGCAGCTCAGTGGAGCTCACAGAAGGGAGTTCTCCTCATCTGACCTGATCCAGAAATGAGCATTTCCGGTCATTTCCAGGTGTATATTTAGAAGCGCAAAAGTCCCGTTGCTGGTGGGTCCTATGAGCACAACAGAACCAATGGAAGGGGGGACACCCCCCCTTTCTATAGTGCCCTGTTTTGTTATCCATTTATTTTTGTAATGTTCCCTTTAGCCACAGTACATCACTCCCTGCGTGCAGACATGCACATGTAAAAAACAGGACATGAAATGGAAGCAAGAGGTCTGCATAGAGCTGCCAAAGTCATGGAGGCACATCCTGGTCTCGGAATTACGTTGGAACTTGGCTGGAACCATTTTAAAGCCATTGCGCTAAAATAGTTAATATGTTGGACACAGACCAGGGAGACCTCGGTTCAAATTCCCGCTCCAGCCATGAAGCTCACTGACTGACCTTGGGCCAGTCACTTTATTTCAGCCTAAACTATCTCATAAGGTTGGTGTGAGAATTAAATGAAGGGAAGGGAAGAATCATGTATACCACCCTGAGCTCCTTGGGGAAAGGCTAGGATATAAATGTGAGCAATGTACAGTCTGTATATTAGGGATGTGTGTACAAGCAGAAGTTGAGCTCTTCAAATTTCTCCAAATTTCACCTCTAAGCTTATACTCTCTTGTTTGCAATTGTTGTTGTTTTCTTTTCGCATGAAAATTTGTGCGTATTTTCTTGTATGCTTCTTCCAAAAGTATACATCAGTTGTGTGCTTCTTTGAAATGCACACATTCTTCCCCCATTGATAGAAGCATGTTTGTGTGAGCATTTTTCAAAAATATACATGCTTTCAAACAGATTTTACTTTGGTCCACAAATCACATAGCAAGCTCAGAATACGGGCCTCAACCACAGATTGCATTTGAGTCTGTGATCGTTTCTGGAAGTATGAATTGTGTAAAATCTGATAAAAAGAAGAACTGAAACTAATTTCTCTTACATCCCTACTACATATTGGGTTGTATCCAAACTAAATTAATTGCACTTAGGCCCCACTGAACTGAACTTAACAAATTAATTATGAATTAACAAATTAATTATGAATTAACTTAAGTGCCATTAATTTAAAAGGGAACCAAGTACAACTAACTCAGTCTGGATCTATCTATCTATCTATCTATCTATCTATTTATCTATCTATCTAAACTATCTCTGTAGGGTACAGGGTCCATGGTTATCAATGGGACTCAACTGATGGCACAGCCATTAGGTAAGAATATTTTGTGCTCTTTTGTAGACATATTTGCCCAGGGCTGACCTGCATTTGACCCACTGAGTGAATGGGGTTTTCTGCAAAGCCTCAGAAAGTTCTCAGAATACCTGCCAACTGCATTGAGACAAAAGCAAAGCAACATTTTGCATGGTAGGATGGAAAGAGAATGTGGCTCATCTTTGTTAAAGGCTCTCCTTGCTGTCTGGTGCATTTCATGACAGAAGCGGGCAGGTAAGGCAAGAAGACTGGGCCTGTCATGGAAGAGTGAGGTAAGCAAACAACATTCTCTTGGGCTGTTCAATAGAATCACCAGGGTTCCTGCATGACTTTCTTCCTCAGCATCCTCTCCTTGCTGCCTGACAGATCTTGCAAGGCAAAAAGATCAAACTGAAAACTGCCCTCCTACCACACCATACAGAGGTAGGTGACCCTTGACTCCCGTCCATTAGGCAGGCTGCTCAGGTTTTCATTTTTTAATCTAACCACTTCCCTGGTGGCTTTAGGTGGATGAGCTCTTTATACATGCCAAAATTCCTTTTCAAAGATTTTTCTCCATTTCATACAACCCTAAAAAGCAGCGAAGTTCCAAAGACCATCGAGACTAAAACTGCCGAACGGACACCATGGGTGCTTTTATGGCCCTGCTTCATTCACGGAATTTTATGCGGGGCTCCCCACAATGATGTCTTCCACATGTTTTCCCAGTGCTTCTTCCATCTTTTTTGTTAATGCAGAAAATCAATTAAGGAGAAAAAAAAAGATGGAATAGCTGCACAGTCATGCCTTCTGACTAGTAGCACTAGGAGCCCCATCTGGAAGCACGCCATGTATATTTCCCCCCTCATCTGTGGAGAAGGTAGAATAAGATACTCCTTTGATGGATTCAGTTGGGAGGGAAGGATGGACCATAGCTCAGTGGGAGAGCCCCTGCTTTGCATGCAGAAGGTCCCAGGTTCGAACTCCGGCTTCTTCAAGTAGGGCAGGAGAACCTCCTGCCTGAAACCCTGGACAGCTGCTGCTAGTCAGTGTTGACAATACTGGGCTACATTGACGAATGGCCTGACTCATTATAAGGCAGCTTCTTGTGTTCCTGTTTTGAAGGAGGAAAAGCTGCTGTCAGACCAGGGCCACAGGCTACAGTGGGATTCGAGTCTGTTACAGGAGGGTGAGGTGCTAGTCAGATGGACCAGAGAGGCCGGAGAACAGGCTGGGGGCCTCACACCAGATCACGCAAACAGGAACCAAGAGCCAGAGGCAGGAGATGTGGATATGGACTGGCTGAAGATCAGATACTGGGTGAAGATAAGGCAAGGAGGGGCTGTAGCTCAGTGGCAGAGTATATGCAGGTAGGGCAGGAAAAACTCCTGCCTGGAACCCTGGTGAGTCACTACCAGTCAGTGTCAACAATACTGAATGGGCCATTGGTCTGACTCAGTACAAGGCAGCTTCCAATGTTCCTAAGTCATCAACTTTGCTACTGAAATGGTTTGCTCAGATGTTGTTTACCATCTATATGAAGCTCTGTCTCCATATGACATCTGAAGCAGGAGAGGCTGTGCAAGTCCTGGATCAGTGTCTAAATTCAGTAATGGGATGGATGAGGGCCAATAAACTGAAGCTGGATCCTGGCAAGATGGAAGCCCTGTGGGTGAGTGGCTCTCGAGTCCGGGAGATAGGCGCATTGCCTGTTCTGGATGGGGTTGCACTCCCTCTGAAAGATCAGGTTTGTAGTCTGGGGGTACTCCTAGATCCATCATTGTCGCTAGAGGCCCAAGTGGCTTCTGCGGCTCGGAATGCCTTTTACCAGCTTTGGCTGGTTCTCCAACTATGGCCTCTTCTGGACAGAGATAGCTTGGCCACAGTGGTACAGGCATTAGTAACCTCAAGACTGGATTACTGCAATGTGCTCTTTGTGGGGCTGCCCTTGAGGCTGGTCCAGAAGCTGGAGCTACTGCAGAATGAAGCAGCTTGGCTGTTGTTGGGAGCTGCCCCTTTTCAGCATGTAACTCCTTTGCTGAGGGAACTGCACTGGCTGCCTATTCACTACCCGGCCAGATTTAGGGTATTAGTACTAGTGTACAAAGCCCTCAGCAACTTGGAACCAGGATACCTGAGAGAGTGCCCCCTTCTTTACCAACCTGCCTGGTCACTGAAGTCATCAGAGGGCTTGCGCCTGGTGGTTCCACATGGACCTATGGCCCAGTCGGAGTCCAACAGGAAGAGAGCCTTCAGTGTAGTGGCCCCCTTCCTGTGGAATTTCCTGCCTTTGGAAGTCAAGCAGGTGCCGACATTGTGTTGCTTTTGGCGCCTCCTGAAGACATTGTTATTTTGTGAGTGACCAGCCGCAGTTTATTATGTTCAGAATATGTTCTTTTAAAATATTTTAATTGTTTAAATTATAGGGTTTTATTCTTGTATCTTGCTGTTCACCACTCTGAGATCTTTGGTGTGGAGCAGTATAGAATTATTGTAAATAAATAAATAAATAAATAAATGAGCTGGTTTGTAAGGAAAGATTTTATAGGGTCTGGTGTGTTTCCATTGGCATGTGAGGTAACAGAATAACTTCAGCATGTGGGATCAGCTGACTGCACCTGGGCCAGTATTGCAGCCTAGAGGGCACCCCTGACTTCCAGAGGCCAGCCTCTCAGGCTGATGATAGAGGGCTCAGAGTGCTGGTGGTAAGGGTACAAGTGGCTGGCATCTAGAAGCTCCAGCTTGAGTCCTCCCTCATTGTGTTACAGCTGCAAGGGCAATTAGGAAAATAACTGACATCGTAAATGCTAAATATTGCTAGTACGATGGCCCTTTGTGAATTACTGAAAAAGAGGACATGCATCACACACACACACACACACACACACACAATAGGACAAGACAGGACAACAATTTGCATACAATTTTCATGTGCCAATTAATAAGTCTAGAACCAAATTTAGACATCATGATTATAATTTAAATAGAAGTACAATACGTCTCACCATAATGTGGAAATCTGTGGCCAGGTGACCTGTGTCCTTTGCTCAGTCTGCTGTCCAGGTGCTGTCAATGAGCAGCTTCAAGGCCCAGCTCTTCCTTCTGATGGTTCTTTATCTCTAAACTGGACTTGGACTGGACAGTCCTCCAAATAGTGGACACCTTCAAAACAGAGGACTGTCCTCTTGCAGTCTTCAAATAGAGGACTGTCCTCTGTGAAAGGGAGCACATGGCCACCCTAGTTGCTGGTGGGAACCTTTAGAGATCTTTGTGAAATTGCAACAACTGAAAGAAAAACCCTAGGAGTGTAGAAAGTTATGGTGGGGGAAAATACATTGAGATGAGGTGCTTACTGTAGGTATGCATGTGCATAACCAAGTTTGTTTTGGGGCTTATTTGAAAAGATTGAAAGCCCTGATAAAGGTGAAGGGGGACATAATGCCTAAGATGGAAGGAATTGCATAATATTTGCCCAGACTGTTATGTCTGAAGGCCTTTGGGTATAAGGAGGAACCTGTGCTCACATGTTCCACAGACTCCAGAGCAAGGGCATGGTGGTTGCTTAGCTTTCCAGTACACTGAAGCCCTAAATGGTTGCTTAACACAACACTGAAGCAAAATACTAAATAACACGACCGTGATGTAAGGATCAGGGAGAAAGCAGAACAGTATCTCGTAATATGTAGACTATTGCTGGAAGAAATGGCATGGTGTGGCGGAGGTCAGTACCTACTTAACGAGGTTCTAATTTTAGGGCTAAAAACATGAAAGATGCTATCCGAATAGGACATGACACTAGTGATATTTGCTAGGGTGCCCATGTGTCCCCTTTTCCAGAACACAGTCCTCTATTTGAAGGGCTGCCAGAGGGCTGTCCTCTGTTTGAAGGCATCCTCTATTAGAATTGCTATCCTGTCCAATTCCAGTTATAAGATAAAGAACCACCAGAAGGAAGAGCTGGGCCTTGGAAGTTGCCATCAACAGCACCTGGACCGCAGACTGAGCAGTCAGGCAGACAAGTCACCTGGTCACTGTCTTTCACACTATGGCAAGCTGTACTGTATTTCTATTTAAATTCTACTCATTTCTAAATTTGCATCTCTGTATAAACAAGCATGTGGACATTTCATAGAATCATAGAATCATAAAATAATAGGGTTGGAAGCCTACAAGACCATCAAGTCCAACCCCCTGCTCAATGTAGGAATCCAAGTCAGAGCATCCCTGACAGATGGCTGTCCAGCCTCATCTTGAATGCTTCCAGCATGGGAGAGCCCATTACCTCCCTAAGGAATTGGTTCCATTGTTGTATTGCTCTGTCAGGATATTTTTCCTGATGTTCAGCTGGGGTCTGGCTTCCTGTCACTTGAGCCCATTATTCCATGTCCTGCACTCCGGGATGATGGAGAAGAGATCCTGGCCTTCCTCTCTGTGACAACCTTTCAAGTACTTGAAAAGCGCTATCATCTCTCCCCTCAGTCTTCTCTTCTCAAGGCTCAACATGCCCAGGTCTTTCTGTCTCTCTTCATAGGGCTTTGTTTCCAGTCCCCTGATCATCTTTGTTGCCCTCCTCTGAACCCTCTCCAGCTTGTCTGCATCCTTCTTAAAGTGTGGTGCCCAGAACTGGACACAGTACTCCAGATAAGGCCTAACCAGTGCTGAGTAGAGGGGAACTAGTACTTCCCAGGATTTGGAAGCTATGCTTCTATTAATGCAGCCCCAAAGAGCTTTTGTCCTTTTTGCAGCCACATCACACTGTTGGCTCATATTCAGCTTGTGATCGACAACAATTCCAAGATCCTTCTCGCTCGTAGTGTGGTTGAGCCACGTATCCCCCATCTTGTAACTGTGCATTTGGTTTCTTTTTCCTAGGTGCAGAACTTGGCATTTATCCCTATTAAATGTCATTCTGTTGTTTTCTGCCCAGCACTCCATTCTATCAAGATCACTTTGAATTTTGTTTCTGTCTTCCAAAGTATTAGCTATCCCACCCAGCTCTCCCATGCAAATCAGTGTCTCTTTTTGTCCTCTTTTGGGACAATTCATAAGTGGCCACCCTAGTATTTGCTGATATTCACATGGATCATAGCGTTGGAAGGGATCTTGGAGGCCATCTAGGCCATCTAGAGTTGGAAAGGGCCTTGGAAGCTGTATCGTTGGAAGGGGCCTTGGAGGCCATCTAGGCCATCTAGAGTTGGAAGGGATCTTGGAGGCCAGCTAGTCTGGCTTGGTGCTGGCAAACCAGAGCTAAATTATCCCCATCCAAGGGCTCTCCAGCCTCTGCTTTAAGACCCTCCAGTGAGGGAGATCAATGGCTGCAGCTACAGACATATTTTGAGGCCCAGTTGAGACACACATCTTCGGTGTTGTTGCATTTGTGTGACTTAGGAACAGGGCATCCCTCTTCCTCTCCACCACATAGGTAATGACTCGTGTTCCATGCCGGTGCCAATTGTGAGGTCACCAGATTTACGCCATATTTCAAATAAAAGGGAGAAGGCACAAATCAGGAATCCATATGATAGGACAGCCAACTTCATATGAGCTGTTATCTGAATGGTGGAGAGAAGAGCGCATGCCCACTCTTCCATCATGCTCACCTTGGATAGCTCCTTTAGAGTTCTGTCTGGTTCTGACTGAAACCCGGAGTGGATTCACCACACCACTGACATCGGAACCACCAGCCCACACCAGGATGTCTGTACTGGGTACTGCTGCAGGATCCTTCTCCACTGTGGGCAAGGCCCCATTGGGCTCAGGGACCTGGCAATGGAACATCTGAACAGAGCCTAAGACCTCCAGGGACATTCAAAATTCTGAGGTTGAAGAGATGCGTATAGTGCTTTGGGGAACAAGCCCCACTGAAATGAGCAGGAGACATGCAGGCACCCCAAGAGAGGTCTCCCGGTCGATACTGTCCATAATGACAGTATAAATAAGTCTAATAACTCGTATTAATAAATGCTTGGGGTCCTTGCATATTATATGAATCTCTTTGCAAACCTTTTAAACCAATGACATGTCCTAAACATCTTCACTTTTGCTTTGGAAGACTGTGGAACAATAAGACCAAACAGTTTGGCTTCCAAATTGGCTTCCAAACTGTCTTCATACCAAAAAAGGCCTGACCTCTGAATTCCAAGTGACAAGTGAAATGTACTAATGGGGCATTTTAAGAGTTCCACTGCAACAGATATATCTTTCTACACACTGTTTGTAGGTCACAAGTACGAAGATGTAATCTTTCAAAAGCCACATTCTCTAAACAAGGTCATAAATTAACCAGGTCAATGCATACAGTACAAAGGTGATGTTATATCTTTTGTCCTAGAGATCTGAAGGAGTATTTTTTAAAGTAGTTATTTATATATTTGAAAATAGAGGGCAGCAATTTATGCACCAGGGTCCTGGGGCTTCAATCACTTCCTAAATAGACACATGGAGCATGCAGGTAACTCAGCACTTAAGATTGCAACCCTATGCTCATTTACTTTGGAATATTTGACAGTGGGACTTGCTTCTGAGTTAATATGCATAGGGTCGTGCTACAGTTATACATTACCAAAACAGGTCCTCTTATTGCAAGGTAGAAAACAAATGGTAAAGTTGTTTTTAATGTTATCTAGGAACTTGTTCCAATAAGCTACGAATAGACTGTTGATTTGAAGAACCTTATTTCCAAGTTGTTGTCCTTCTCTCACAACAAGACAGAAATTTAAATAGTATTATTTTTTTTTAAGTGTAATTTTTTAAATTTAAACATTTAAAGATTTTAGCAATACCTCATGCCTTCTGAGGCAGGGGTGGGGACCTGTGGCCCCACTAGACATTGTTGGATTACAATTCCCATCAGCCTTGACCATGCTGGCTGGGGTGATGGGAACTGGAGTCTCACAACATCTGGAGGATGACAGGTTCTCCAGTCCTGAAGGCTGTTCTTCCAAAGAGGGAGGATACTTTGCTCACAGTAGCTAGCAACTGACATGTTTTGATGATAAATTCACAATAATTTCTTTTTAAAAATATATATGTGTTGGCTTTTCAAATTTAATAATACATTAAATAACTTAACATCATGAGATATCAGTAGAACATCCATGCATCTTTATCTTGATCCTTGTTACATTCAATTGTGTTGCTTGTCTGATCTTTATCAGTTAACCCAATATATCTTTCCACGAAAGACCGTGTGACTTTGGTGGTTGATTTACCTCTTTGAGCTGTATCATAAAGTTTATAAAATCCCACCAAGACATGTTGAAGTTATCTCTGTCTAGCACATTTCTGTATGTCCTTTGTATATTGGTTAACTTTTCCATTAGAGCTATCGACCATAATCTGAGTCTCCATTGTTGAAGAGTTGGATTGTTGGTGCTTTTCCAGCTCCTTGCTATTTCCATCCTTGCTGGCACCCAAAAGATTGTCAGAAGAGCCTTGTTTTTAATTGTATGTCTTCATTGTCATCTAATGAGAGTAAACCCACCATCTGAATCATCTGCCGATCAGTACTAATAACAGAGTTAACACAGACCTGTTCTTGATTTCTAAAATGAGAGGCGCTAATCTTAGTTCTACCTGCCCTCAGATCCTTCCCTCTCATCTCTTTCTATGAAGGGCCAGAGAGATGTTTTTGGTCAGCCAGCCTTCCCCAATCTGTCAGAAGGGACTGTAGATCAGTAGTAGAGCACTTGTTTTGCTTGCAGAAGGTCCCAGGTTTGATCCCCGGCATCTCCACATAGGGCCAGGAAAGAATCCTGCCTGAAACCCTGGAGAGCCTCTGCCAGAGCATGTCGACAATACAGGGCTAGACCCACTACAAGGCGGCTTCCTATGTTTCTAACCTGGTGCTCTCCAGACTACAGCTCCCATCAACCCCAGCCAGCAAAGATGCCAGGCTGGGGAAGGCTGCTTTAGGTTTTCAACCTTAGGTTTTAGTGCAATCCTATCCAGATGCTTGTAAGCCTCCAAACTTGGAGGCTTATAGTCATCCAATGTAGAGTTGGAGGAGTGGCGGAGGCGATCTTTGCCTCCCTGCTCCTACCACTCTGCATTTTCCCTAGACTGGCTTTTCTGCCCGTTTAGCTGGGGTGCTTCAGAGAGGGAGGTGACACCTCAGGATAGCTCTTATCCCAACCTCTCCAGTCTCCTCCCCTCCCCATCCACCAGAATGCCCCCTTTACCTCCTCTCCGAGTTTGAGTTCCCAGCCTCGGAGGGGCACCTGGTGTGGTTCTTTCCATGCTGGTTGCTACGGGGAGGGTGTTGGAGCATGGATTCCTGGTTCCAAGGTCGGAGTGCTGTCTCTGACCTTGGATTCAGGAATCTGAAATATCCTATGGCCCCCGAGATGCTGTCTAGGGGCCATAGGATTGCTCCCCCCATTTCTTGCAACGAGCTTTGTTAAAAAGATGTAGCTGACTCTCCATCCTGCCTTATTTTAAGAAACCCTGCAGCTGTGTCATCTCTGCTGAACTTCCCTTGGCACAGGGGAGCTGAAAGTTTAATGAGGGTGCTATAATAATCAAAATCCTTCTGGGCACTGGTTAAATAAAATGTGATGTATGAGGGTGTGCCATCTTCATGGGATTTTTCTCCAGGACCTTGGGGTGTGAACTTCGCATACTGTCCCTGAAAAGAAAACTCCAAATGAACAGCTGCTGACTGGCAACTGGGGTGAGGTTCCCCTAACCAGTTGCACAAACAAGAATATGCCTCCAACATTGGCCATCTCAAGTGCCCATGTTTTTCTAAGGGATATAGACTCCTCTTGGATGCAAATCTGGGTGACCTTGCATGGAAAGCTATTTAAATTAAAAAATATTAATAGTCCAGCCATTCCTCACATTTTGGGTGGTTGGGTGGGAGGAAGGGATTCTGCCTTTGGTACTATTTCGGGTGTAAGAATGCCCTGGGAACAGACAGTGAGGGGGAGAGTCTGGATAGGTAGCAGCTTCTGGGAGCAAGCACCAGCTGTGGAGCACCGAGTTCACCCAGACACTCAGATGGAAGCTGATCTACAAACTTCTGAGAGTTCCCGCTTCCAGTGTCACACTGTTTGCACAAGTACTGGAGCAATTAAGGGAGTAATCCTGTGCATGTTTAGATGGAAAGAAGTCCTATGACTCCCAGCATCCCCCACTCAGCCATGCTGGCTGGGAAATACCAGGAGTTGTAGCACTTCTTTCTCTGTAAACATGCATTGGGTTGCGCCCTAAATGTGAAAGGCAGCCAGATGTGGTGTCATGTATACCATCACAAATTCTACAACACGAAACCTTCAGTACCAAACCAGTACGTAAGGCTATGTACAGCATTTTAGCAAAGGGTTCACATGTACTGTATTCTCCCTTAGGAAGTAGGTGAGAAGAAATCCGCTCTTCTGGTTTTTAGGTGAGAGAAAGATTTGCCCAGCACCGATTGCTGAATACCCATTGTGTCTATCACAAACACCAGCTTCTTCTCAGAGCAATTTCTCAACAGTAGAAACGGGGCAGTGTGTGGGGGGAGAGAGAGAGAGAGGCTGGATCTACACTTACCGCCTTTTTCCGCTTCCAATGAGGTTTCACCACCCGCCTTTCACACTACGCAGTAGCCGCCTCGAATTGGAACCAGAATTTCCCACTTCTGTGCTCCCGCTTTCAATACCCTAATATCTCGGTATTTCCCCTTAATGTGCTCTGATTTTCCGCCTTCCCTACCATATCCGGTTGTAGTCCCCTCCCCCGCCTGTCCATATGCGGCGGTGTTTGTATTTCCCTCCTGTCCAATCACAGCTCTTGACGGCCCCATGTCTTCTTCCGGCTACCAATCGCCCCATTTCCGCAGCAACAAGCAAAGGGCTGGATGTGCACGAGCTTGTCTGATCTCAGAAGGTAAGCGGGGTCGGTCCCGGTCAGTGCTTGGATGGGAGACCACCTGGGAATCAGGCTTCCTGCATTCAGTGGGGGATTGTTGTATCCCTTCAAATGAGATTAAGTTTTACCCCCTCCTATCCCCTGCTCTGGATGTTTGTTTGTTTTTTAAATTAGGGCTTTATCCTCGGAGAATCGGGGCTTCTCCGCGATGTTTTTTTTCCTAATTGAGGCATGATCTTCAAAGCTTCGAACTTGTGAAGCTTCACAACTTCAAATCTTGGAAGATCATGCCTCAATTAGAAAAAAAACATTGCGGAGAAAAAGCTTCAACTGCTTTTAATTCATCATAATTCCCTAGCCCCTGCACCTATCCTTCTGAAACATTGCAGATTGATTACCTAGGAACACCCCTATGACGTATGTCATTGTCATACAAATTAGCAAAAAGGAGTTGGTGGAAACTGTCAGACAATACCACAGACTGAGTCAGACAGTCCATCAAGTTCACGATGGTCAACACTGACTGGCAGTAGCACTCCAGAGTTTCAGGTGAGAGTCTTCCCTAGCCCCCGCCTGGAGATGCCTGAGATTGAATCTGAGACCTTTTGCATGCAAGCCACATCCTCTACTCTTCCCCAGTGAACACAAGAGGGGTGCCACGGGGTTTTGTCCTGGTCTCAGTGTTGTTTAACATCTTTATAAATTACCTGGATGAAGGAGCAGAGGATATGCTCATCACATTTTCACCACACCAAACTGGGTGGGATAGCTAATACTTTAGAAAACAGAAAGAGGATCCAAGATTATCTGAACAGGATAGAGAAGTAGACCAAAATGAACCACATGAATTTTAGCAGAGATAAATGTAAAGTTCTGCACTTGGATAGGAAGAACCAGTTACCCAAATACAGGATGGGTGACACATGGTTTGACAGCAGCACATGTAAAAAGGATCTAGAGGTTTTAGTAGACCATAAACTAAACTTGACTCAGCGGTGCAATGTGGCAGCTGAAAAGGCCAATGGAATTCTAGGCATCAACAAGTATAGTGTCCAAATTGCAAGAAGTAGTGGCCCCACTTGGTTCTGCTTGGGTCAGACCTCACCTGCTGTGTCCAGTTCTGGGCATGATAGTTTAAGAAGGATTTCGACAAACTGGAACACATCCAAAAGAGGGTGATGCAGATGGTGAGGGAGGGGACTGAGACTGAGACCTGTGAGGAAAGAGTGAAAGAGTTGGGTGTGTTTAGCTTGGAGAACAGACAACTAAGAAGTGTTTTGATAGCCATCTTCAAATATAGGAAGGGTTGTCACATAGATGATGGAGCTAACTCATTTTCTGTTGCTTGTGATCTGAACCAATGGGTTCAAATTAGCATAAAAAGGAATTTGACGAAACATTAGGAAGAATCTCCCAATGGAATAAGCTGTTCAACAGTGGAAGAGACTTCCTCAGAAGATGTTGGACTCTCCTTCATTTGAGATTTTTAAGCAGAGGCTGAATGACCACCTATCGGGGTTGCTATAGCTGTGGATTTCCTGTATTGGCAGGAGGTAGGACTAGGTGCCCTTTGAGGTCCCTTTCCAACTCAATGACTCTATGAAATGCCAAGACCTTGTTTTAATCTATCCCCGGGCCAACTAAAGATGCTTTGCTGCTGCATGAGACAGAGCAGCAATGGTACCAAGTCAAGGTACCTAGTCCCCAAAGCCAGGCAAGTTGTTTTGCCAGAGGCAGAAAATCCCACAAGCACCTCTCAGCATCCCTGGCAGTAAAAATACAAGAACAACCCATGAAAGAACTAACACTTAACTGCCCCTTTATGACATCCAAAATATGCTGCCTGAGGCAGCCTCCTCACTCTGCCTAATAGCATTGAAAAATACACCACACAGGAAGTATTTGGATCCCATGTCATCCCATTACAGGGCTTCAAGTGACTTTAAGCAACAAAAGTCCCCCCCGCCCTCAAAAAAGAAAAGAAGAGTGGGAGACAATAGAGCACTGTACAGTGAAATAGAAAACAACAGCTAACATTTCATGGAATCAGGTTATTTTGGGATCTGATGCTGATAATCAATTTGGGGTGCAGTCTGGCGAGTCTCCAATGCAAACGTATACAGCTCCCCGCCCCCTCCAACTGGGAGCAGTCAAGAAATGCAGATAAGTTAAAGTGCGCTATCAATGAACCATTCATGAACTCAGATAGTGGCCTGCTTGTGTACAAAGGAGACACAGGCAAACCTTTCTGCCTGTCATTCTGGATTCTTTTTTTAATTAGTAGTTGTGAATCGCACTGATGCAGTGTGTCCAGAGCACTGTGCATTTTACAAATCCACATCGAGTCTACTCAAGAGGAAAATTCCTTGAAATACAGGAAGGACTCTGGATATCATTCCATCTGCAAATAACTGAATTCCATCCAAATGATAATGTGAACCCTTCTCATAATTCAATCCATTAAAAACAGAGACACTGAAAGTCAAGTCACTATTGGGCTGCTATTTGAAACAGCTGCTAGAGCAATGCTTTTAAAATTAATCTAAGCTTTGCAACTTGCTGGAGGTTGATGGACTGGATCGCATCCAGGGTTATGCCATGGCTGAAGAAAGGCCCTTTTAGAGACTAGCAGCACAAGCCTATGCATGTCTGCTCAGATGTAAGTCCAATTGAGTTCAATGGGGCTAGTCCCCACACGCCATGGAAGCTCGCTGGGTGACTTTGGGCCCAACACAGACTCTCGGCTCAACCTACCTCACAGGGTTGTTGTTTTGAGAATAAAATGGAGAGGACAAGGAGGATAATGTAAGCTGCCTTTGGTCCCTTGCAAGAGGAAAAAAGGCAGGATATAAATGCAAAAATGCATGAAATAAAAATGCAAATAAAGCAGCTTTCACCAACCTGGTGCCCTCCAGATGTGTTGGACTGCAGCTCAATAATTCCCAGCCACCATGGCCATTGGCTGGGAATTATTGTGTTGCAGTTCAGCACATCTGGAGAGCACCAGGTTGGGAAAAGCTGGCCTAAAGATTTCACCCTTTGCACCCAGAAAAACCCATTGGCATATCAGTAGCTGGACTCCTGAATTTTTCTCTCTCTTTTTGTAGTGTACACATGTGCTTGGAAAATACTGTATTCAAATATATTACTTATTGAGAAAATTTTTGGATTTCCCACACCACTCAATAAGAGAACAGTCCTCTGTTTGATGGGCTGCCAGATGACAGTCCTCTATTCTGCAGGCATTTTCTATCTGACGGGCTGTCCAGTCCAAGTCCAGGATAAAGATACTGTCAGATAAAGATCCATCAGAAGGAAGAGCTGGGCCTTGAAGCTGCCCATCCATAGCACCTGAACAGCAGACTGAGCAAGGCACACAGGTCACCTGGTCACAGTCTTCCACACTATGGTGAGATGCACTATATTTCTATTGAAATTACAATCATAATGTATAAATTTGCATCTAAATGCATAAATTACTAGCACATGCAAGTTTTATGCAAATCGGTGTCCTCTTTTGTTTTGGTGATGCATGTCCTCTTTTTTGGCGATTTGCAAGTGGCCACCCCAGTAGGAGGTGGGACATGTAACAGGGCCTCAGATGTTCATAGGAACATGAGACAAAAGCAACTAGGCTTCTGGGTTTCTTTAACTGCCATAACTACATTAAAGAATCCAACCATCTGGGCCTGGAACTCGTCTCCAACAGTGCCAGATGTTTTAAGAGAAGTCTAGAAAACACCAAGCATTTATGGAGGGAACCATGCTCTGCTCTGAACATTTGGTAATGATGGACTGTTAGGTTAAGTTGTACTGGAAAAGTTCAAAAGGCAAGAAGATGGAAGAAGAAACCACAAGGTTAATGAATACGAGGGAGAGGGCTTTCTTAGTGGTGGTACCATACCTCTAGAATCAATTTCCATCAGGGGTTCACCAGGTCAGGCCTCTTCTTTGCAGGTCTTCAGGAAAGCTCTGAAGACCCACCTGTTTTTGTTGCTATTCCCTCAAGTTGGGCCCATTGTTTTTTATTGGTAACTAGTTTTTAATTATTTTAATTGGCAAAATCTGGCTTTGTGGATTTTATTGATTTTTTTAATTGTATCCACTCTGTGTGTGTGTGTGTGTGTGTGTTTTATCTTGTATGCCACCTTGAGAGGGTTCCACCATTAAAGGAATCCTAGAAAGAATTTTAGATAGAGAGAGCGGGGGGTCTCAAAAGTGGAAGACAAGATGATGTTCTCCCTGTCTTCCATAGCCAGTGCTGTGGATGGTATTCTGACATTCTCTGCAAGCTCAGAACAAGATGCTTGGGAGCAAAATTCAGCATGGAATGTCAGTTTTCTCTTAAAAACAAAAGTCAGGTTCTTGTCTGCATGGTCCTAAAGATGGGCTTGAAAGTGTGGGAGAGGCACAATGCCGCTAATCAACATATACAGCAGCAGGTTGCTGCGCTCATGTAGCTCCAATCAGAGCATTAACTATTTGAGAAGTGTAGGGAGAATTATAGATGCTTAAATGATCTCATTGTAAATGAACCTAAGAACCTAAGAAGAGCCCTGCTGGATCAGACCAAAGGCCCATCTAGTCCAGCATTCTGTTCCAACAGTGGTCACGCACATGCCTGTGGGAAAGCCATAAGCAGGACATAATGGAATGTTATTTTGGTTAAAATCAGGAATGGGCAACTCGTGGCCCATGGGCTGCATGCAACCCCCTTGGACTTTTTGCAGCCCTGCCTCATCCCCGATGCTGCTGAATTTGCCCTGGCAGTGGTGGCAACCCCCCTCACCCACAACCCCTAGGTCAATTTACTTGATCAGCTTCAACAAGCAGTTTGTAATAGCACTGGAGGCTGTGAGAGCAGCAGGCGCATTGCCGTAGACAGATCTATGAGACACCACTGTAATTTACCAGCACGAGTATTCCATTAAAAAAAGTAATATGAAGCTCACACAAGCTACCACTGATGCCAGAATCTCCCTGCTGTAAATGGTTTGGCAATAATATTTCAGTCCTAGAGCATGCTGGAAATCGGTTTATGGATATGGGAGCTTATTTATTATTTATTTCATTGATATCCTGCCTTTTTTCCATCATGGAATTCAAGACAGAAGAACAATGGGTTCCCAAGCATACTCCCGTCCAGACAGTGACCAGGCCCAGACCAGCTTAGTTTTAACAAACTTGTTCAGACATGTACCTTCAGACCAGGCCCTGGACTAGTTTCAGATGCGTACATATGTGGCATCCCTTCTTCTCCTCTGCAGTCCCTGCCCCAATACTTACAGTAGGATCTCATTCCTTCCAATGGAGGATGCAATCGCACACACACACACACACACACACACAGAATGTGTGTGTGTACTCGGTCCCTTCACTGAAATCAGTGAAGCAATCTATATGCACTGGAGTTGCAGTATGCCTTTGTGAGCATGCACACACATCAAATCAAGCCTGTGTGGTATCTCTTCGATGCTATCAGTTCCATATTACATTGTGGATGGATATCCTAAGCTAATACTCATGTTGGGGCAGGAAAAAGTATTATATGAAGCTATCTCAGCCTTTCAAATATGTAAATATATGTTAAGAAAATGAAGGTAAAAGAAAAGAGAGGGATACTGTAATGAGAGAGCCAGGGTGGTGTAGTGGTTAGAGTATTGGACTGGGACTTGGGAGATCTGGGTTCTTGTCCCCCCTTGGCCATGAAGCTCACTGCATGACTTTGAGCCAGTCACTTGACTCTCAGCCTAACCTACCTCACAGGGTTATTGTATGGATAAAATGGAGAGGAGAAGGAGGTCCATGTATGCTGCCTTGGGTTCCTTGCAAGAGGGGAAAAAAGGCAGTATATGAATGTAATAAAATAAGGGTGCTTTGAAAAATACTTTCTTGCAATAGTTATAGTGTTATAAATGAATTCACAGAAAATTCAGATTGCCTATACAAAAAGAAACAATGTTGCTGTATTGGGAGGTTAAGCTTTCTCATTTAACTATAAAAGAGGAGGGCACCTATTTTAGCCACAAGACCCAGAGCAACAATGGGTCCTTACTGCTTCTCTCACTGCACACAGCTCCATGCAATTACACAGAACTATTACTTTTCCATGCAATACCACTTTTGCACACACAGAACCAGCGGCTGAAATATGTATATAATTATTGACACATTAGCACCTTTTGAATTAACACCATTAACACCTACTGAATCATCTTTTTGCACCCACTCGGGCGGGAAACTGTGGTTACACTGTTTTACTTTAGTAAAGTAAAGTAACATGGCTGCTTTTTTGCTTCCTGATCCGGTTGAAACGTCTGGCAAAGCAGAGGAATAATATTTCTGGCATGTCCGTCTTATCAATGAGTTTTCACTACAGCAGCACAAAGAGAGACTTCCATTGCCACAGTTCAAACTGCACACAACAATATGCAGCCAGGAAATACACATTGCAAGAGATTCCTCCTACCATGTTTTCCTCATAATACTATTGCTGGGGGGAGGGTATTTGCAAGGGAGAAAGAGGAGGTGGGAAGGCTGCATATTCAAGATGGCTACCATGGAGAAGGCCTATTCAGTACAGTGGCCACACACACACACACACAAAACAATTTGCATAAAATTGCATATGCTAATGTATGTATGCAAATTTAGAAATAATAATGATAATTTAAATAGAAATATAGCACATCTCATCATAGTGTGGAAGACTGTGACCGGGTGACCTGTGTGCCTGCCAAGTCATCCTGCTGTTCTAAATGTGCTGATAACTGTGTTGATGGGCCACCGTTCTTATGATTGTTCTTTATCTTTTAACCAGAATTGGGCTGCACAGCCCTTCAAATAGAGGATGCCTTCAAATACAGCACTGTCCACTCTAAAAGAGGGCACATGGTCACCCTACTTTGCAGTAGCTGCACACCTACCATGTGGAACTCGTTCCTGTCCTGGGCCTGTTTGTGAGCTTCTTGTGCTAGAGAGACCTTTGGTCTGATCCAGCAAGGCTCTTCATATGTTCCTAAGCAGTGACACACCAGCTCGGATGGCTGCTGCAACATGCAGAAAGACCTCCCCTTTGCCCAGACACTAGTGCAGGGAGCAGGCAAGCTGGTACCCTCCAGATATTTTGGACTACAGTTCCCATAACCCCTGGCCATTGGCCAATGCTGGGTGAGGCTCATGGGAGTTGTTGTTCAAAACATCTGGAAGGCCTTAGTATGCCTACCCCCTGAACTGGAAACCTTCCCAGTGGATCCTATGACTTGCTGTTCAGAACAGTGACTCCTAGAATGGGTTGTTTTCTCCCCATTTTTTAAAGGGTTTGATGCTTACTATAGAAATTATGCATCCTGCCATATTTATGGACAGATTCAGCATCTCTGAGCACTTGTTCATTTAATTAATTGAAGGGGGAGAGATATGATTCTCCCCCCACCTGCCACAGACTATTTAGTGCAGCTCACAAGGCGTCTCAGTTTTCTCTAGCTGTCTCAAAGCTTACTTTTGTCTGTTTAAAAATTGCTGCTGCCCTCTCAGGCTCTTGCAGCCAAAAGGTGGAGTTCAACACATGCAGGGGGGCACGGAGCTCACTGGACATTCATAATGACACCCTCTTATAGCCTTTAAGAAGCTGCAGCTTGTCCCTTTCCCATTCTGTTGGTGGCAAACCATTCCTGTTAATGAGATTTGGTGCAGATGTGTCACTGTGATTTTTCACATCCCAGAACTGTTTCCTTTCCACCAAGTTGGCATTTTCTCAGATCACACTTCTGAATCTCAAAAATACAGGGGGGCAGAAAACCAGAAGGAGTCGGGGGGGGGGCATTGAATGGGAGGAGATGGCAAAGTGACGCTCTGAGCGAAGAGTTGAGTTTTAAGCTCTCGTAGGGCTAGTTCACATATGAATGCTAATCCAATGATGACAGCTGCATTGTAAATGAGCCACACAGAGAGAACTTCATAGCAAGCTGCCTTGTACCAGGTCAGACTAGGGGAGCCATGTGTCCTGCTTTATAGATGGCAGCCCTCTGTTTGATGGCCTGTTAGAAGACTGCCCTTTATTTGAAGGGCTGCTCAGTCCAAGTCCAGTTTAAAGATAAAGAACCATAAAAAGGGAGAGCAGAGCAGTTGTCTTGAAGTTGTCCATCCACAGTTAGCTCACCTGGACTGCAGACTGAGCAGACAGGTACGTAGGTCACCTGGTCACCGTGTTCCCCATTGTGGTGAGATTTATTGTATTTCTATTTACATTACAGTAATAATTTCTAAATTTCCATCTATGGGCTGATCTACACTTATGGGGTTTTTTTCACTTCCAATGAGGTTTCACCACCCGTCTTTCACACTGCGCAGCACCCGCCTCGAATTGGAACTGGAATTTCCCGCTTCTGTGCTCCTGTTTTCAATACCCTGATATCCTGGTATTTCCCCTTAATGTGCTCTGATTTTCTGCCTTCGCTACCATATCTGGTCATAGTCCTCTCCCCTGCCTGTCCATATACGGCAGTGTTTGTATTTTCCTTCTGTCCAGTCACAGCTCTCGATGGCCCCATGTCGTCTTCCGCCTACTGATCACATAGCTTACTCAGCACTCAATGTTTTCTCAGCAACAAGCAAAGGGCTAGATGTGCGCACACTTGTCTGATCTTGGAAGCTAAGCAGGGTCGGCCCAGGTCAGTAGTTGGATGGGCGGCCACCTGGGAATCAGGCTTCCTGCATTGAGCAGGGGGTTGTTCTATCCCTTCAAATGAGACTAAGTTTTACCCCTTTCTACCCCCCTGCTTCGGCTTTTTTTTTAATTAAGGTGTCATCTTTGAAGAATTGTGGCTTCTCCGCAATGTTTTTTTTTTTTTTCTAATTCAGGCATGAACTTTGAAGATTTGAAGTTTCGAAGCTTCACATCTTCGAATCTTTGCATCTTCAAAGATCATGCCTTAATTAGGAAAAAAAATCACAGAGAAGTCACGATTCTTTGAAGATAATGCCTTAATTAAAAAAAAAAGCCAAAGCAGGGGATAGAAGGGGGTAAAACTTAGTCTCATTTGAAGGGCTAGAACAACCCCCTGCTCAATGCAGGAAGCCTGATTCCCAGGCGGTCGCCCATCCAACTACTAACCGGCCCGACGTGAAGCTTCGAATCTTCAAAGATGCCAGCAGCCCCCCCCAAATGTGAGCACTGGGTGCCGCTGCCACTGCCCCCTTCCTCGCACTGGCTGTCAAGGGCTGCTGCAGGGAAAAGAGCATTGGCAGACACCCCCCAGCTGCTAGCCCTGGCCTCCAGCAGGTGGGGGGGAGAAGAGGATAGGTGTCTCCTTCTTCCCTCTACCCCCACCTGCTACAGCTGGTCATTTTCCCCAAGGCCAAGAAAACATGCAGAAAATGACAAGCCTCTCCCGTGCCACTGTCATGTGGTGGGCATGGAATCAGCAAAAACAGGAAGAGTTTCTGATCCTCCAATGAGAGCTGCCATCTTTAAGAGCAGGAAAACAGCACAGTGCTCGAGTGTGAACCAAGCTCTCGCATTCGATGAAGCACTAGAATGGGGAAAATGGCTGAGTGTGGATAATCATGTTTTAATGTGAGAGCATTTAACCTGACAGGACACTGAATTCGTTGCGATGGTAGGTGCAATGTAGATCAGCCCTATGTATCTAAATTAGCACATATACATTGTATGCAACTCTTTGTCCTCTTATAGGGAGGGGGGTTGATACATTAATTAATAATGTATTGATGTATTTATTGATTAATAATACTTGCATGCTGCTTAATATAAAAAAAATCTCTCAGTGGTTTCCTCCTCTTCTTCTTCTTGACGATGTGTAAGGTCAGACCAGACCAGACTTTCTAGCCCAGTATTGTCTTTACTAGTGGTGGCTTGCCAGGGTCTCTCCCACTGCCTCCTTCCTAATTTCTGCCACTAGATTGGAACTGGGGCCTTCTCCATGCAAGGCATGTGCTCTGCCACTGAGCCATGGCTCCTCCACCCACATGGAAGCAGCCAGTGTGGCAATTCACTGGAAGACGCTTACTAGAAAAAGTTGAGGGATGGTGCTAGAGATATTTTAGTTGGTACTGTCTCAGCATGCAGTTGCTGATGGCGAACAGCCAAAAAAGTGATGTCTGCTGCTGTCTCTGAGGTCTGGTAGCCAGCCAGCAACTGCATGCTTGCATGGTGCTGACTGAGATGTCCCCTGCCCCCCCACAACTGTTTGTGGCAAGTATGAGTTTCTCCCCTACCTCTTCAATCTCCCTGCTGTGGCACTGGGTGATTGCTGCCTTAGGAAGGTCCCAGGTTTGATCCCTGGCATCTTCAGGTAGGGTCTGAAATCCTGGAGAGCCACTGCTGGTCAGTGTTGACAATACTGGGCTAGATGGACCAAAGGTCTGACTCAGTATAAGGCAGCTTCCTGTGTTCCTATGTGCACTATCTCCATTGCATCATGAACCCAGCAGAATTAGGGGAAAACAGTAATATTAAGGAATATTAAGTCACGATACAAATTGTCCATCCCTATGGGACACCTGCCTCAGTGCCAGGGGCGGCTCTACAATTAAGTAGAGTGACACAAGTGCCACTGATGGCAGATGTATGTGGGACTGGGGGCAGCAATGGCAGCCTCCCAGCTGTTCCTCATGAACTCTCCAGCTGTTCCCCTGTGATGGAGAAAAGAGCTGTGTAAGCCATACAACTTGTCCTGGGGCCCCTAACCTAGCCTGCTGTCTCAAGTGTGGTGGAGGATGCTATCCCATCATCAGTGTTAAAGTAAGTTGCGACTGCCAGTCCAGTGAGTCCAGCTTCTGTATATGGACTGGGGATGGGAGGCACCATCTTGTCCTTGGTCAGAGGCAGCAAAACGTGTTGGGTTGGCTCTGCTCAGGGCAGCTGCTTGGAGAGACATAATATTCTGAGCTGGTCCTGATGGAGGAAGAGTTCCATTTGGCTCTCTCACTCATTGCTAACCATTGTCCAATGAGACTGAAGTCTGCAGAGTAAATAAAGAATAAAAAAACCACCAGCACCGTGTGATTGAATGCGGCAACACCCTGGGGGAATATGTCGGCCAAGAAACGTTGGAGATCCCAGTGGAAACATGAAGGAATTCACCATCAGGAAATGGGAGTCAGCTGTGTCAAAACTGAAAGAATAAAATTATCAGCTGATCTTGGGCTGTCACTCTAGAATTGGGAAGGAGGGAAGAATACAAGCCCTGTGTCCATTAAGAACATGACATGAAATGGCTTGTATGTTCATTGGAGCCCTGAGAAAAATGTTACACCAGGAGTGTAAACATAAGTTGACAATAATTTTAAGCATGTATTTATAGATACTTTTTTGTTGTTCAAAGTCATTCACGTATATTATCACATATAATATAATTCACGTATATTATCACAAAAACCTTACATGGGTGGCCATTATTATTATCCCCATATAGCAGATGGGAGTTGAGACTTCCCTAAGGCTGCCTAATGAACTGATGGGTCATTTGAACTAGGGGCTGCCCAGCTCACATATTTAACACCATGGTATATTTCTCATGTACAAACAAGTGCCAGGAAACCTGAAAAACACTATTAGATAAATCCAGTGGAAAAGCTACTTCTCTCTTCCCCCTTATATCCAAAAAAAGCAGACACAGAATGTCTTGAATCCAGAGTTGCCACGAACGGAACTCCTGGAGGAAGGCAGGTACGTGTGTGTGATTTTTGCTGATTCCTCTTTCCCCCTGAAGCCCTCTGAAAAACTTGTCTGGAGGGACGGGTGGAAGCCCTCTATAATAGCCTTCCATTTGTGGAAGGGACACTCTGGATCCAACCCAATATGTCTGTAAGTGCTACAAAATTACATAAATATCAGAGAAGCTTAATTCTCAATTACAGCTAGGAATGGGTGAACTAGCAGTTTTTGAACTGGCCTAAATTCTCCAAAAAATCACTTCGAAGCTCATTTCGGCTTGCTCCCATTTCCATTTTCAACCTGTATTTTGACTCATTCAAATGGGAAAAGTCCACATTTTGAATGGGGAAGTACGCATTTCTGTGCGTATTTTTCAAAAGTGCACACTTCCTCCCCCATGACTAAAGTATGAAAATAGTTTAAGGTGCAATCCTATCCAGAGAGGCGGCCGCCTCCGAACTCCAAAGCAGGGCAAGAGAAGCATGGAGGGGATCATTCCCTCCATGCTTCTCTTGCCCTGCATTTTTGGCTAGACAGCTGATTTCGGCTGTCTAGCTGCGGGAGGACAGAGCAGGGAAGGAGGCTGCTGTACGATGCATAGGATGTGTCATACAGGCATTGCCACCCTCCCCACCCAGAATGCCCCCAGCCATGCCCCTTTTTGGCTGTTCCACGCTCCTCTTGCGAGCACAGAGGATGGGGCTGTTTCGTGCTGCCTCCAAGACAGCGTGGAAGTGTGGGGAGGTCGGTTCCCAGATAACAGGATATCCTATGCCCGTCTAGCCATTGACTAGTGGCCATAGGATTGCTCCCTTAAAAACATGTATTTCAAAGTGCACGGTTAAAAAAAAAATATGCATTTTTAAAGTAAATCGCAAATTTGGAAATTTGCAAACATTTCTCGGAAAAAGCACTCCTGTTCACGTTCATGTTTGGCATTGCAAATAGGACATGTTTGCAAACAGAAACAAAATTCTTGTTCATCCCTAATTACAGCCTATTCCACAGCTCCTTTTTAGATGCCTAGTACATACGTACCTAATGCCAAACTGGGCATCTCAGTTAAACGATTTAGCCCTTTATAATCTCAGTTATTCCTATAAAGTTAAAATGAAGCAGCCCACCAGTCACAAACATTGTGCGCCACAGCTCTGTATTGACATTGGCAGAGCTGAGCTCGTCCGTCAGAGGGGAAAGGGGGAAACTGATGACATCACTTAGCCCTCACCCTTACACAGTGACCCACATCAAAGGCAATTTAATCACTGCCCGGAGGAATGGACCTTCTAGAACGCAGAATGAATCATATTTCAAAGTCCTCAGAGGTCAGACACAGCTTCTGGCAAATCCAGAGGAGAGACGTGATGTGGACAACCTCTCTTTACAAGCAACCCCAGAGAGACTGTAATACTGACAATTCTTGTGAAGGACTGCCCCAAAGGGGTTAGCCAGAGTCCTTCATGATGACTGATTAATGAGAGGTGATCAATGGCTCCCCGGAGACTCCAATACATAGATTATCTTACTGTTAGCATGTCTGGCTGAGAAGAAAATTTGTTATAAAAATTCTGAGTTTAAAAATGGCTTGGGCAGAGTGGAATGGTCAAGTTGGTTTCTTGGTTTTACAGAACCCACTGTGTGAAGAGACTTCCATTTATACAGAGGGTGGGGGTGGGGATCATCCATTTTTTATTTGTCCATCTGCAGCATCCTACTTGGAAAAAATGAATAAATTTGCAGAAAAATAGTTTTCCCAGACATCCCCTCCTTGAAAATTGTCCTAAAGTTGACAGAAGAAACATGAGACTAGGGATGTACGAATCCCACTTACCAGTCTGTTGCCAGGATCCACTGGGGGAGGAGGCGATCTGTCCCTCCCCCCCAGAATCCTCCCCAGCCAGCTCTGCTCCGCAGCAAGACCGCAGAGCTGCTGGCTGTAGCCAGCCGTAGCCAGACTTATGGCCACTGCCAGGCCGCTGCAGCTGCAAATGGCGGCCGTTGTAGCGGCTGCCATTTGCGTGCCTGCATTTATGTAGCCTATCATGGCAAAAGGCAGGCACGCAAATGGCGTAGCGGTCACCATTTGCGTGCCTGCCTTTTGTCGTTGTAGGCTACATAAATACTTACGTAGCCTATCACAGCCTAATGCAGGCATGCAAATGGCAGCTGCTACAACGGCTGCCATTTGCGGCCACAGTGACCGGAAGATGACCTTGAGCTGCAGCTGCCGCCGCCGTCAGGTAGGTCCATCCCTGGGGGAATTTCAGGGGGTGGCGGGGGGGAGTCCATTCCACCATGGACTCGGAGTCCGTGGTGGATTTCTCCAAAATCCCTACATGAGACAAACACAATTTTTGAAACTTTGGGTCTGAGGGTTCCTGCTTCACTTGACTGCAATCTCATCTCTCAGTATGGGGCTTGGCAGCTGAGGTGTTAGAGAATGTTCATACACATTCCAACTTCACAGATTTTTTTTAATGCTGCATACATGAAACTGGTAAATGAATGTCATCTGCAAGTAGTGTGAATGCGTGTGTGCCTATATGTGAATGTGGGTGCATGTAAGAGAATGAAGGCAATGGACACAGGGAAGGTATTATTACACACAAACATACACAGAACACATCTACTAATTTATGCAGGTTTTCAGTCATAATAGTGACTTGGATCCTAAGTTCCCATGAGTGGAACTCTACTCATGAAATGCTTGCATAGGCAGACAGGGGAGAGGGGATTTTTGCCCATTCCCTCTTATTTTTTTATTATTTATAATATTTATATACCACTCCACATTAGAAGTTTTCAGAGGGGTGCACAACAAAGGTAAAAGAATAAAACACCAGGTTAAAATAGTTAAAACGTGTTTGTGTTGTTGTTTTTAAAAAAGCCAAGACAAATTCCAGTAAAGTCCAATTTAATAAACCAAGGCTGGTCACTTAGGGAAAGCCTCTCGAAACAGCAATGTCTTCAGGAGGCGTTGGAAGGAACACAACGTTGGTGCCTGCCTGACCTCCAAAGGCAGAGAATTTCACAGGATGGGGGCTGCCACACTGAAGGCTCTTTTCCTGGTGGACTCCAACTGGGCCATGAGTCCACATGGAACTACCAGGAACATGTTCTCTGATGACCTCAGTGACCTGGCAGGCTGGTAAAGAAGGAGGCACTCTCGGGTATCCTGGTCCCAAGTTGTTTAGAGCTTTGTACACTAGTACTAATACCTTAAACCTGACCCAGTAGCGAATAGGCAGCCAGTGCAGTTCCCTCAGCAAAGGAGTTGCACGCTGAAAAGGAGCAGCTCCCGACAGCAGCCGAGCTGCTGCATTCTGCACTAGCTCTTCCCCCTGAAGACCCCTGTGCCCCCCCCATCTGTTCTTGAGGGTCAGGCAACCTTCTAGGACAGCATGGGAGTTGGTGCTGGGGGATGCAGAACAAGGAGAAATTGGTGAAAATTGCCTCCTCCCTCCCTGCCACTGGTGGGAGCCTCAGCTGGATTGGAGAAGCCAAGCCATTATAAACAGACCAACATTCAGAACTCATATCATACTCACAATGTATCATACAATTCAATATTTCTATACTTCCTAAGACTCGTGAATTTGAAGGATGTGTGTAGCCATTTAAACTTCATTCACTATCAGAAATGCATTCAGTGTGTGTATTTTTACTTCTATGCATTTAATATGTCCATTCTAAGATTACCCCAATATCTAGTGCTGGGAAGGATCCAACGGTGTCTGTGCAATAGTACTATTGATACTGTGACAGCGTCAGCCCATGCTTGTGCAGCATCACTAGTGTTTGTCAGCAAGATGGGCTTCCCGTCACACTAGCAAGCATTCTTGACATGGTGCAAGCACTGGTTTATGGTGGCACAGTGGCAGTAGCACTAGTGCTATTGGTTCCTTCCCTGTGTATTGGTTCACAGAGTATTTTCCCTCCTCCCTCAGGACTCAGCACATACAGAGCGGCCCAAAGGTTGGTATACAGTTGTTTAGAATGTTGATGGGAGGGGGGAGAGAATTTTCAGTCTTCCAGTACTGCTTTAGAATCCACTTTCTTTATTCTTGACTCAAGTTCGCTGCCATCATTCACAATATCAGTAAAAACAAAACAAAACTAAACAACTGTATACCTACTTAAGGGCCTCACTCCCCTCACTCTCTACACTTAACTGATTTAACTGTCACTCCCTGTCACTCCCTCTTCCCAACTGTCATTCTGACTCCACCCACACATCTTCTACTCACACATTCTCTCCCCCTCCCATCAACATTCTAAACAACTGTATACCTACTTTTGGGCCACTCTGTATAATTAGCAAGACCTGCACCTATTCTTTCCCTGCTGTTCTCTCTTCTTCTGTCAAAAATTAGATCGGAAGGCTTTCATTTCATTTATTCTGTTTCTATACCATCCCATAGCTGAAGCTCTCTGGGGGGTTCACAAAAATTAAAAACCATCAAAAAGACATTATACAAAGTGCAAACCCATTTTCATGAAAACATGTAAACAGATAGCAAATACACAGACAACATATATTTCTAAACTATCAACTAAAGACAATCTAGGACCTGACTAAAAACTCATTATATGCTGCCAAATGCCTGAGAGAAGAGGGCAGTTTTAACTTGGTACCAAAAATATAACAATGTTGGTGGCAGGCGGGCCTAATGGGAGAGATCATTCCAAAATTGGGGGGCTACCATCAAGAAGGCCCTCTCCCTTGTTGCCACCTTCCAAGCCTCCCTAGGAGGAGGCACCTGGAAAAGGGCCTTAGATGCTGAATGTAGTGTACGTGTTGGGTCATGCTGGGAGAAGCGCTTCATCAGGTATTCTCTTCAGGGTAGAGAACTATCTATTTTTGCTTTTGTTACTCTCTGTAAAGCAACGTGTACTCTGAAAAAGTACTACTGGCCAACCATTCCTTTGTTAATAGCCCAGAATGGTCAGCAGATGGGTGCTAATGGTTGGGAGATTGCTGGGGATTGCTTCTGAGTGTTTTGAAGGAGACAGTGACCAGGGCTTGGAGAAGGTTATCCTCTCAGCTGAGGGGAGGGGGTAAGTGTAGGTGTCTGTGTGGTATTGTGTAGGTGTGTGAAGAAATAGCAGTTTGCAGTTTGGAAGAGTAAGGCAAAGAGAGTACTGCCAGTGAGCTGAAGGCTGGGCCCTTTGTGGGCATCCCTCTCTGAAGTGCAGTAGTATGGGAGGGGCAGAAAGTAGATCTCCAGATGTTTGGAACTTCAACTCCCAGCATTCTTGACCATCGGCCATGTTGGCAGGGGATTCTGGGAGTTGAAACCCGAAACATCTCAAGATCTGCCTCTCTCAGTTTCTCATTTTTCCCATCTTAAGTTCACTCCATCCAATTTCCACATAAGTTTGCAATAGGGCCTCCATGTTGGGATGGGGGAAAGCACTGGAGACTTGCAGTACAATCCTATGCTCCTCTACGCAGAAGTAAGCCCCACTGAATTCAATGGGACTTACTCCCAGATTTGTGTGTATATGATTGCAGCCTTAGGCTGTAATCCTATGCACACTTACATGGGAGTATAAGTAAGCCCCTGAATTCAATGGGTCTTGCTTATGACTAGATGTGCATAGGATTACACTGTTAGGATGTTTTCATGACCTCTATTTACAGATATTCACATTGAGCCTAGGGGAATAGACAAGCACCCAGACAAACCATGGTAGTTTTTAAAATGGCATCAATAGCCCCAAATGTGAATAGCTTCCAAGAGGAGCCTCACAAGGTTTCCCCCTTCAGCCAACCACAGAATTTGGAGCTCTCATCTCTTTCTTTTTCACTGGCTACATTCTAATTCCCCACTCTTTGCTTTCTGGCCTCCATCTGAGCAAGTGGGATGTGTTTAAGCAACCGCTAACCATTAGCGTTCATTAAAGAAGCAGCTTCTAACCATCAATTGCCATTATACAAGCATCTTCAGCTAATTCTAGAAACTCCAAGTGGTCATCTGTGCCCACTAGCAAGCGGCGTCACGTGTTCCCCAAGTGGAAAGGGAAATAGCCAGAATAGTGTGCCCACACTCCTTTTTGCCCTTGCCTTCCTGTGGCTTTTTCTGCTGCCACCAGGTGGAAATCTTGACTTCTCTGGCTGCCTACCATGCCAGTGTGAAAACTCTCTGGATGTCAGGTATCTACTTTAGCTAGTGTGGGTGTTGGCTGTTAGACATGGGGTGCATAACCCAAAAAGAAACGGGACCACAAAGTTTCAAACAGCAAACTTTAATTTTTTACAGAAGAAAAATAAATTAAAGGGGAAAAATTTAACAATATAAAGGGATACACACACAGCACACAAAACGATATGAGCAATGGGGTAATTAAGGGCGCAATCCTATCGGGATAGGCGTCCACCACCAAACTCGGCACCTATCCAAGGCAGGGCAGGAGAAGCACAGAGGGGATCATTCCCTCCGTGCTTCAGCCACCCTGTATTCACGGCTAGACAGCCAATTTCAGCTGTCCAGTCGTGGGAAGGCAGAGTGGGGGGTGGCACATGCCGGCTGATGCATAGGAAGCATTGGAATGGCACTTCTGTCCTCCCTGCCCCAGCCCACCCGCAGGAACGCCCCGTTTTTGCCGTTCCACGCTCCTCTTCTGTGCGCAGAGTGTGGGCTGTTCCGCGCTGCCTGTGAGGCAGCGCGGGAGGAGGTGGAGGTCAATTCTCAGAGTTGGTTCCTGGGAACCGACCTATTCTATGGCTGTCTAGCCACTGACTAGCGGCCATAGGATTGCGCCTTAAACAACCAGGGGATAATGTATTCACCTAATCTCATGCGACCGTGCCCCTATTTTATCCATGTCCCTTATCAAAGCAACACCTTACTGTCACTAAGGATGTACGAAAGTCACTTACCTTTTCGAAGGGTGACATTCGTGGTGAGGGGGAGGCGCTCCATCCCTCCCCCCGAAATTCTGGCCGGGGGGGAGGCGCTCCATCCCTCCCCCCCCCGAATCCTGGCCGGCCGGCTCCACAAATGGCGGCGGCTGTAGCCACCGCCGTTTGCGTCCCTGCAGTCAGCCGTGATAGGCTATGTACATGTTTACGTAGCCTATCACGGCTGATTTAAAAGAAAAAAAACCCGCTTGTATGCAAATGGCGGCGCCCATGGGTGCCGCCATTTGCATATGTGCAGGTTTTTTTCTTTCTTTTAAATCAGCTGTGATATGCTACATAAACATTTACGTAGCCTATCATGGTGTTTTTTTTAAAATCTAGCCATGATAGGCTATGTAAATCTTTACATAGCCTATCACGTTTTTTGTTTTTTTTAACTGGAAATGGCAGCAGAAGCAGCCAGTCGGAAGACCGGCCGCCGTACCGCTGCCGCACCGCTGCCGCACCGCTGCCGCAGCCGCCAGGAAGATTCGCCGAAGGTAAGTCCCGTCCCGGGGGGGGCGGGGGGGCAGACCGTTCCGCCACCGATTTCGGGGGGCCGAATGTGCTGGCATTCGGCCTCCCCGAGATTCGTGGCGAAATTCTCTGACATCCCTAACTGTCACTGGTCCAGCTCCCTCAGTCACTTCTCCAGTTCCAGCAGCTCTGCCTCTTTCTTTTCTCTAGGGGTCTGGCCTTTTTTTCCTTCCTTCTCTCTCTGTATTCTTCCCTCTGCCTCTCTTCCTTTCACTTTTATATTCCAAAATTGGGTGGGTGGGGGGAGTCCTCTCCATCTCCAGCCTGTCAGGAGGGTAGTTTCTTGTCCATTTCTGCCAACTAAGTTTCAGTTTCCTGAATTAAAACATTTCTCTCTCTCTTCCTCCAGCCTCCTGCTGAACTTTATTATCCCCTGCTTCCTGAGCTTAACTTCCTAACCATTGCATTCTAACTACATTTTTTACCTCTATATTATTAATCTTTGGCTGGAACTAACTCGTGCGTGCACACACGCACAGATTTAACCTTAAACCAAACTAAATACAGAAATGGAAGACAGTTATGTTCCTCCACAGCAAGCAATGAAGTTGATAAAAAAAGGTAATCATTTCTTCACTTGCCACCGCCCCAGCCTTCTAGATAAGTTGGACTGCAGCTATTGGTTTTGATTATATTATTCCTGTTATTGTAAGAATATCATTATTGTTTGCTGTATTGCTTTTTGCTGTATGCCACCTTGAGAAGGTTTACCCGAAAAGGTGGCTTATAAATCTTTTAAGGATGCAATCGTATGCATGCTTAGACAGAAAAAAAAAGTCCCACAACTCCCAGCATGCCCCATGCTGGCTGGGGCATGCTGGGAGTTGTATGACTTTTTTTCTGTCTAAACATGCATATGATTACACTCTAAATAAATAAATACTACTCCCATCGTCTCCAGCCAACATGGCCAATGGGAATTGTAGTCCAACACATCTGGAGAGTACCAGGCTGGGAAAGGCTGGTCCAACAGAACACTAATTTGATGAATTCCCGAACTGGCTTAGTTTTGGCTGAGTAGCTAAAAAAAACAAAACAAAATAAAAAACAAAAGGAGGAGCAGAGGTTTTGATGGCCTCCATCTTAGTTGCACAGCAACTCCAGAAGTGATTAATTGCCCTAAAACTGCCCAGCCATTTTTCAAACCTAGCCTCGGTGTGTGAACTCAGTGGCCTCTTCTAGTAGCAAATTCCTTGAGTTGACTCCATGCTGAGTAAAAGAAATAGTTCCATGTATTTCTTTTCTCTTCATTTACTGGTCATTAATTTCTAGCCTTTGGGAAATTAGAAATATGTACGGTCATGTGCAAGATTCTGGTTTTATTTGTAACTTTGCTATAACATGGAACACATTTGCTCATTTAATGAAGTCCTAGATTAGCTTGCTTTTGACAGGAGCGGCAGCAGGAGTGACGGAGTAGTTCAGAAATCATGCGGAAGAAGAGGGGAACAGAGGCCAGGTGTTAAATGGGTAAACAGGGAAAATGCAGGGGATCACAGTGTCACAGTCTCATCCCATCTGGGGCAGCTACAGCTGGATGCTGGGGCTGAAGTCCATGGGCCTGCAGCCCAGGGGTTGGGAGGCAAATGACAACCCAGAGAACTGCAATGGTACCTGGGCTGGCATGGGTATGCCCGGGCCCATACTACTCCCCACAGAATCCTTTCTTCTTCTCATGATTATTTTTTTAAATTTATCATCAAAGTGCAGGTGGCTGGGTAAGTACATGGTCACAGATGCTTATTTGATTATTTTCACTTTAAATTATTATTATTATTATTACTACTACTACTGCTGCTGCTGCTACTACTACTATTACTACTACAACAACAAAATGGTGCTTATTCCCAAGTAAATGTGTTTGGTATCAAGGCAACAGGAGCAAACTCCATTTTATTCCTGTAGCCAAGGTAGTGCTTTGACTTAAGTAAATTTAGGGCACAGTCCTATGCATGTTTAGACAGAGAAAAGGCCTACAACTCTCAGCATTCTCCAACCACCTTAAAATGTGAACCTGCACATGCTTGGAGTATTCCTTTTTTAAGTCAGGGTTGTTTTTTTTGTTTTTGTTTTTTTTTATTTATTTATTTCATTTCATTTCATTTCTATACCGCCCAATAGCCAAAGCTCTCTGGGCGGTTCACAAAAATTAGGGTTGGCAAACAGCTTCCTTTGAGGCTTTTTTGCTCCAGCGTATTAGGATTGTGGAAGCAGTTGTAAAGCATGGAATGGCTCTGTGTGTGTGTGTGTGTGTGTAGAAATGCTAGCTGTGAGCTGCTGAAGTAATGCACATGGACAACTAAAGAGGGGTCCTGTAACAAGACCATGAGCTCCAGGGATTAAAAATGCCTAGTGCACAACTGCATCTACACCAACACAAACCTAAGATAAGGGTGCAATCCTATGCATGTTTAGACAGAAAAAGTCCTACAATTCCCAGCATTCCCCAGCCAGCATGTGAGTTGTAGGACTTCTTTCTGTCCAAATATCTATTAAACAGGAAACAGCATTCCTCAACTACATTTGCTTTTTGCCTCTCCACTTTGCACAAGCTCAAATTGGTCATTGAAGATGGTTTCATTACAAAGCACACTGCTTATTATTTGGTGCATAGAAGAGGGACAAAATATTGCAGTACAGTCTCACTCCTTAACACAGGGGTGAGGAACCTCAGGTCCCTCTGGAGTCACAATCCAGACACCCCAGATGGCCATGCCCCTTCCTTTGGCCATGTTCCTTTCACCCAACCACCAATCGTCTGGCGGTTTCCCAGCTGTTGTCCAGTTTTTTCCCCATTCCAAAAGGTTGAAATGCCGCTCCTACGGCTGTCTTCCTGGCGGGAAGAGCTTTAGGGCAGAATCCCATGCAAGTTTAGACAGACAAAAAGGCCTACAACTCCCGGCATGCCCCAGCCAGCCATGCTAGCTGGGGCATGCTGGGAGTTATAGGCCTTTTTGTCTGCCTAAACTTGCATAGGATTGTGCCTTTAAGCTACAATCTGCTGGCATTTTTATGTAGTTCAGGCCCCGCCCACTGCGCCTTCAGTCCCACCCACCCCTGGGATGCAGCCCCTGAGATATTATTTTATTTATTTATTTATTTATTTATTTAAAACATTTGTATCCCATCCTATATCATTAGGAACTCAGGGTGGCATACAGATAACATCAATTTAAACAGTGTGAAACATTAAATAATTTAAATAGCTAAAACATATTAAATCATTATGCTAGCTAATGCCAATTTAAAAATCTAAAACAATAAAACAGTTAAAACAGTGTGCAAACTCAGGGAATCTAATTAGCCCTCAAAGGCTTTGGTGAAAAGCCATGTTTTAACTTGGTGCCAAGATGAAACCAATGTCTGCGCCAAGGGGAGGGCACTCCATAACAGGGGTACCACAGCAGAGAAGGCCCTCTCCCATGTCCCACAGTAGTGTATGTCTCACAGTGAAGGGACGCAGAGCAGGGCTTCTCCAACAGATCTCAGTCCTCGGGCAGGCATATATAGGGGGAGGCACTCCCTCAAATATTGAGGTCCCAAGCCACTCAGAACGGCTTAGAGATGCTCTGAAACTGAATGTGTCCCCTGAGCTGAAAGAGGCTCCTCCCCACCCCTGCCTTAACAGAAGCGCTCCTCTTCAGGGTACCAGCCAGCCACGGTGTCCTCCAGGATACTGAAAGCTGTTAGGTGCTCCAGAGGGCCATTTCTACTCCCACAGAAGCCCCAGTGAAATGAATGAGACTGCACATTTGTGCTTTTTTGCAGCTGTTTGTGATTTCAGTGGTCCTTGCACAGGAGAACGTTCCAGCCAATGGTGCCTTCAGATATTTCAGTGCTTTTGAAGGGTGATCCATTGAAATGTGCTGACTAATTTCCTAGGAGGGGCATTATCCCAGTCTCAGCTGGGGTAATGCAAAAGTCAACAAGGGAAGAGTGGTCAGGAGTGAAAAAGAGGGAATTTCAAGTGCTCTCACCAGAAATGCAAACACTTTAGTAGTTCTTGGTCTTTTCATTATTAGGGTATCTGGAGCCTACTCCCAGACCTACCTGAACTGCTAACATTTCAAAAGGAAAATGGATTGGGCTTTTACTGTGGATGTTGGTAAGAACATGCTGTTACAAAGCAGACAAAAAACAAACAACAAAAAAGATGTTATTGCTTCTCTTATTTATAGTCAAGTCCCTCAGCTTCATTTTTTTTCTAACACATAGTATTTTATTGCTGGCACATTTTGTACAAGACTTGATTTGTGAGCATTGCTCTCTGCTTTTTCAAACAATTATCCCACAAAGCATTTCTGTTATTCTGGGACATTTGACTGAAATGGCATCATCCTGTTTTTAAAAATGTTGCGGTGTTAAGTAAACTTGACCTATAGCACAAAAGCATTCGTTTTTCTTTTGTGACATCATTATATATATATATATATATATATATATATATATATATAATGCTGTGCCTTCTGCAGCTGAAAGACAAATGTAAATAAATAGACCATTTAGCTACGCCTCTTTCTGTATAACAAAGTAAAACCAAAGTTGATCTGCAGAGTCTAGCAACACGAAAGCTGGGCAGGGCAATCCTAGCTTTAGATTTGGAATGCATCAACACTGGAGCCTCCTACATGTCCTAAGCCCTGCCAGGCTCATGCCAGCAGGGCTGGCCCTACCATTAGGCAGAGTGAAGAAGTTGCCTAGGCAGCACATGCTGGGAGATGGCAGCAAGCTGTTGGAGGAGAGACCTGTGTGCCATGTTTTCGACAAAATGCCCCATGATCTCCTGATGAGCAAACTAGCTCAAAGTGGGCTAGATGAAAGAACGATCCGGTGGATCCACAGTTGGCTACAGAATCGGACTCAAAGAGTGCTTATCAATGGGACCTTCTCAAGCTGGGGAGAGGTAACGAGTGGGGTACCGCAGGGCTCAGTCCTGGGCCCAGTGCTCTTCAACACTGTTATTAATGACTTGGAGGAGGAGGTGCAGGGAATGCTGATCAAATTTGCAGATGACACAAAATTGGGAGGGATAGCTAATACTCTGGAAGACATAAAGAGAATTCAAAGTGATCTCGATAGACTGGAGCGCTGGGTAGAAAACAACAGAATGACGTTTAATAGGGATAAATGCCAAGTTCTGCACCTAGGAAAAAGAAACCAAATGCACAGTTACAAGATGGGGGATACGTGGCTCAACCACACTACAAGCAAGAAGGATCTTGGAATTGTTGTCGATCACAAGCTGAATATGAGCCAACAATGTGATGTGGCTGCAAAAAAGACAAATGCTATTTTGGGCTGCATTAATAGAAGCATAGCTTCCAAATCCCGGGAAGTCCTAGTTCCCCTCTACTCAGCACTGGTTAGGCCTCATCTGGAGTACTGTGTCCAGTTCTGGGCTCCACACTTTAAGAAGGATGCAGACAAACTGGAAAGGGTTCAGAGGAGGGCAACCAAGATGATCATGGGACTGGAAACAAAGCCCTATGAAGAGAGACGGAAAGAACTGGGCATGTTTAGCCTTGAGCAGAGAAGACTGAGGGGATTGATGATAGCGCTCGCTCTTCAGGTACTTGAAAGATTGTCACAGAGAGGAAGGCCAGGATCTCTTCTCGATCATCCCAGAGTGCAGGACATGGACTCATGGGCTCAAGTGACAGGAAGCCAGATTCCGGCTGAACATCAGGAAAAACTTTCTGACTGTTAGAGCAATACGACAATGAAACCAATGACCTAGGGAGGTGGTGGGCTCTCCCACACTGGAGGCGTTCAAGTCGAGGCTGGACAGCCATCTGTCAGGGGTGCTCTGACTTCGATTCCTACATTGAGCACTGGGTTGGACTTGATGGCCTTGTAGGCCCCTTCCAACCCTACTATTCTATGATTCTTTGATTCTATCCTGCTCCGTGCCTAGAGATGTACGGACTGTGTAAAATCTGTTCCATCTATGTTTCGCGGATTGTCAGGTGCCTTTTGCTCCATCGTCTGCCCATCGATAGAATCAGATATTTTTTTAAGTACCAAATTTGCACAAATCCGCAAGTGCATACGTGCTCAAATTCTCCCTAAATGTACACATTCCTCCCAAAAGTGCATTTTCATGCTTTAGCCTATGGGGAAATGCATATTTTTGGCCAGTTTTTTAAAATGTTATGTATTTTTCTATGACAAATTTTGCACAAAATTTGGGAAAGTTAGAAAAACAGTCTGCAAGTCCACAGAATCCAGCTGACAGGGGGAAAGCCAGTCTGCTGCGGAATTCACAAGTTGGATTTATAAAAATCCAAACTCATTTGGTTCCATTGCGGATTTCTACAACATCCCTATCCATGGCCCCTAAGTTTCAGGTGCAGTGAAGGATTCTGTCCCATCATTTCTTTATTTATTTATTATTAAATTTATTAATCGCCCATCTGGCTGGTCACCCAGCCACTCTGGGCGATGTACAACATACAATAAAAACAGTTTAAAACAATAAAATTCTACAATAAAAACATTTTCTAAAATACCCTAACCCACCCCAAATGCCTGCCTGAACAACAACGTTTTTAATGCATGACGGAAGCTCATTAAAGAGGGGGCATGATGGAGTTCCCTAGGGAGGGAGTTCCACAGGTGGGGGCCACCACAGAAAAGGCCCTCTCCCTCGTCCCCACCAGTCTAGCTGTCCTGGCTGATGGGACAGAGAGAAGGCCATCCGAGGCTGATCTTGTTAAGCGGCCTGTCTGGTGCTGCTGGAGGCGCTCCTTAAGATAGGCTGGGCCGGAACCATATAGGGTTTTAAAGGTCAAAACCAACACCTTGAATTTGGCCCGGAAAACAACTGGTAACCAGTGCAACTCCTTCAGCACTGGAGTGATGTGATCTCACCGGTGGCTGCCTTTAATCAGGCGAGCCGCCACGTTCTGTACCAGTTGCAGTTTCCGCACCGTCTTCAAGGGTAACCCCACGTAGAGCGCATTACAGTAGTCTAAACGAGAGGAGACCAGGGCATGTACTACCGATGGGAGCAGATGGTCGGGAAGGAAGGGGCGCAGCCGCCGTATCAGATGGAGTTGATACAGCGCTGTCCGGCTCACAGCTGACACCTGAGCCTCCATGGACAGTTGGGAGTCCAAAATGACCCCCAGGCTGCGGACCTGGTCTTTCAAGGGTAGCCGTACCCCATTCAACACCAGGTCAACATCCCCCAGCCTCCTCTTGTCTCCCACCAAAAGTACCTCGGTCTTGTCAGGGTTCAGCTTCAGCCTATTCCTCCCCATCCAGCCACTCACCATCTCCAGACATTTGGACAGGGATTCTACGGCCAACCTTGGTGAAGATTTAAACGAGAGGTAGAGCTGCGTGTCATCCGCATATTGATGACACCGCACCCCAAACCTCCTGATGATAGCCCCCAGCGGCTTCACATAGATGTTAAATAGCATCGGGGAGAGGATGGAACCCTGTGGCACCCCACAAGTGAGTGGCCACGGGTCCAAAACCTCCTCTCCCAGTGCTACCCTCTGGTACCTGCCGGACAGGAAGGACCGGAACCACCGCAATACGGTGTCCCCAATGCCCAACCCCTCCAGGCGGTCCAGGAGGATACCGTGGTCAACGGTATCGAAAGCCGCTGAGAGGTCAAGGAGAACAAGGAAGGAGCATTCGCCCCTATCCAGAGCCCTCCTCATATCATCCACCAAGGCGACCAAGGCCGTTTCTGTCCCATGCCCAGGCCTGAAGCCCGACTGAAATGGGTCTAGATAATCAGTTTCTCCCAAGTGTGCCAAGTGAATCATCAGTTCTGAAGACAGGTTCATCTGCCAGTCCTCTGACGAGACAAGAGGGGGCGCCCGCCTCAGGCAGCCAAATGCATTGGCCAGCCCTACATGCCAGCAGGGCAGAAGTGAGGAAAGCGTGGTGATGCAGTGGTAAATTTTGAAGTGGAGGCACTCCTCATGACAGTCCCTATCGCCATGCCCCCGAGGAGAAGCCAAAAGCGCTGGCAGCTGTCTTGATCCATATCCATAAACCAATTCTAGTCGTTTTCATCTCTACTGGGAGCAGGTCTTGCTCATTCAAGACTAGACCACCCCAAAATACTTTGCATTACAACACGGGTAGCTCACAGCTATCTACTGTTGCTGAGAAAATTCATTCCCCCCACCCCCTGATCTGGCTACTGTGAGGATTGCAGCTAAGCTCAGAGGGAGCAGGGAATTCTGAGAGGCATGGCTGATGTCAGCATCCCTGCCAAGGAAAAAAGTGTTGGTGCTCTGTCTGTGTGAGCCCTGGTTCCACTACCCCTCTGGGGAAAAGTGGCATTTCCCTCCGTTCCTTCCTGTTTGGGCTTCCAGTCAAGTTTCTATGGAGAGGGCATTCCAAGATAGGGCACCACCACTGAGAAGGCCCTCTCCCTTGTTCCTACGCAATGAACTTCCCTTGGTAAACAAACCTGGAGAAGAGCCTCCTCTGAAGAACCTAAGGTACAAGCAAATTGGTATAGAAGGAGTGCCTTTCTCACGTACTTGGGTCCCTCTCAGGCGACAGAATGATGTTATGAAGAGGCTGCCTTCAAAATCATGTCCAGGCTTCAGGGTGCAGGTGGCTGGACAGAGATAAGTGAGCCCCCGATTGCACGTGCCATCATTTCCTCACTAAAAGAGAGACACTAGTTTGGGGATGACTTTGTTGGCTTAAAGGTGGAAAAGAGACAGAGCACAGCATTAATTCCCTCTTAGGTATAGATCCACCTCCCCCAACCTGGTGCCTTCCAGATGGACTGGACTACAATCCCCATCATGCCCAGCTAGCATGGCCAATGCTCAGGAATGCTGGGAGTTGTAGCCATGCTGGCTGGGGGATGATGGGAGTTGTAGATCAACACATCCAGAGCGGACGGTTGGTATAGATGTTCTCTTTTAGAGCATCATGTGCTATTGGCAGCTACACTGGCCCTAACTTGGAGCTAATCTTTTGTAGCAAAACACACACACAAACCAAGGAGTCCCACAGCTCACATAGCATTGGACACTGCACGTTCTTTCTAAATTTGCCTTTTGGCATAAATTAGCATACGCAATTTTATGCAAATCTGTGTCCTCTTTTGAACTTTTTCTGGTGATACATCTTTATTTTCATTATTACACTTATATCCCACTTTTTTCCTTGTGCAAGGAGCCCAAGGCTGCTTACACAGTCTTCCTCTTCAACCATTGTATCCTCACAACAACCCTGTGCAGTAGGTTAGGCTGTAAGTCAGTGACTGACCCAAAGTCACCTAGTGAGCTCCTTGGCCGAGTGGGGACTAGAAGTCGTATGTCCCAAGTCCCAGTCCAACACTCGAGCCACTACACCACAGGCTGTCTTGTTGGGCAATGTGCGAGTGATCATCCAATCTGCCAGGCCACCCCAACCAGTCTTCTGGCCTCTCCACCATCCCTGTTCAGCCTTCTAGAGTGTAGATCTTGTCTTATAAATATAATTAAAAGTTGGAAGTTAATTGGTCAACCCTTTTTGACTGCCTTCCCATTGACCGATTCTCATAAAACACACTTCTTTGGAAAGCTCTTGACATGCAGATTCCATGAATAACAATGGTTTCCACTATAATTCAAAGTCAGGGTTTTGTTTATTTATTTATTACATTTATATCCCACCTTTTTCCTCCTTAAGGAACCCCATAAACCTTCTTCTTCTTCTTCTTCTTCTTCTTCTTCTTCTTCTTCTTCTTCTTCTTCTTCTTCTTCCTCTTCTTCTTTTTAAAGAATTAGGCTATCTTCTATAACACTGTACTATAAAGTCAAGTAAAATTAAACATAATTAATTGCAAATTGGAGCAAAATGAAATATAAACACAAAAAAAGCCTCTGTACACCTTTATAACTCCAGCAAAGGAGATCGTTACCTTGTTGTGGTGCTGGAGCTTGAGCACCTCAGTGACTTCATGAGCTAAACTGTGAAGGGACACCCAAGACGGGAAGGTCATGGCAGAGAGGTCAGACTAAATACGATCCCTAGGGAAGGAAATGGCAACTCTTGCCATGAAAACTAAATGGATCAGTACAAATGAAATGCCAGTAACATACGGCCTGTAAATAAATCATGAAGGGATTAAGAGACACCTACAGTTAAAAGTCCCCTTCATGGATCACTGCCTTGTTGTGGCGAAGGGGCTTGCGTGACTCAGTGAAGCCATAAGCTATGCCGTGCAGGGCCACCCAAGACAGACAGGTCATGGTGGAGAGTTCTGAAAATGTGGTCCACTGGAGAAGGAAATGGCAACCCACTCCAGTATTCTTGCCAAGAAAAACCCATGGAACATATCACAAGGCTAAAAGATATGACGCCAGAAGATGAGCCCCTCAGGTCAGAAAGTGTCCAATATACTACTGCGGAAGAGCAGAGGGAATTTCCAAGTAGCGCCAGAAAGAGTGAAGTGGCTGGGCCAAAGCCGAAAGGACACTCATCTGTGGATGTGTCTGGTGGTGAAAAGAAAGTCCGATGCTGTAAAGAACAATATTGTTTAGGGACCTGGAAAGTCAGATCAATGAATCAAGGTAAGCTGGAGGTGGTCAAACATGAGATGGCAAGATTGAACATCAACATCTTGGGAATCAGCGAACTAAAATGGACAAGCATGGGTGAATTTAATTCAGGTGACCATCATATCTACTACTGTGGGCAAGAATTCCTTAGAAGAAATGGAGTAGCACTCATAGTCAACAAAAGGGTGGGAAAAGCAGTACTGGGGTACAATCTCAAAAACGATAGAATGATCTCAGTACGAATCCAAGGCAAACCATTCAACATCACAGTAATTCAAGTCTATGCCCCAACCGCTGAGGCCGAAGAAGCTGAGGATGATTGGTTCTATGAAGACCTACAACACCTTCTAGAACTAACACCAAAAAAAGATGTCCTCTTCATCAGAGGGGATTGGAATGCTAAAGTAGGAAGAAATCACCAGGATAACAGGCAAGCATGGCCTTGGTGTACTAAATGAAGCAGGACAAAGGCTAAGAGAGTTTTGCCAAGAGAACATGCTGATCATAGCGAACACTCTTTTCCAACAGCACAAGAGGCGACTCTACACATGGACATCACCAGATGGTCAATATCGAAATCAGATTGATTATGTCCTTTGCAGCCAAAGATGGAGAAACTCTATACAGTCAGTAAAAACAAGACCTGGAGCTGACTGTGGCTCAGATCATGTGCTTCTTATTGCAAAATTTTGGCTTAAATTGAAGAACATAGGGAAAACCACTAAACCATTCAGGTATGACCTAAATCATATCCCTTATGAATATACAATGAAAGTGAGGAATAGATTTCAGGGATTAGACCTGAGAGATAGAGTGCCTGAGGAACTATGGACGGAGGTCCATAACATTGTTCAGGAGACAGCAACTAAATCCATCCCAAAGAAAAAGAAATGTAAGAAAGCAAAGTGGCTGTCTGAGGAGGCTTTACAAGTCACTGAGGAAAGAATGGAAGTGAAAAGCAAGGGAGAAAGGGGAAGATATATCCAACTGAATGCAGAGTTCCAGAGAATACCAAGGAGAGACAAGAAGGCCTTCTTAAATGAACAATGCAAATTAATCGAAGAAAACAATAGAATGGGAAAGACTAGAGATCTCTTCAAGAAAATCAGAGATCTCAAGGGAATGTTTTGTGCAAAGACGGCATGATAAAGGACAAAGAAGGCAGGGACCTAACAGAAGCAGATGAGATTAAGAAGAAGTGGAAAGAATACACAGAAGAACTATACAGGAAAGATCTGAATGTCCCTGATAGCCATGATAGTGCGGTCACTGAACTTGAGCTGGACATCCTAGAGAGTGAAGTCAAGTGAGCCTTAGGAAGCATTACTAACAACAAAGCTAGCAGAGATGACAGTATTCCAGCTGAGCTATTTACGATCCTAAAAGATGATGATGTTAAAGTGCTGCACTCAATATGCCAACAAATTTGGAACACTCAACAATGGCCACAAGACTGGAAAAGGTCAGTTTACATTCCATTTCCAAAGAAGGGCAGTGCCAAAGAGTGTTCAAACTACCGTACAATTGCACTCATTTCACGTGCCAGCAAGGTTATGCTCAAAATCCTACAAGCTAGGCTTCAGCAGTATGTGAACCAAGAACTACTAGAAGTACAAGCTGGGTTTCGAAGAGGCAGAGGAACTAGAGATCAAATCGCTAACATTCGCTGGATCATGGAGAAAGCAAGAGAATTCCAGAAAAACGTCTATTTCTGCTTCATTGACTATGCTAAAGCCTTTGATTGTGTGGATCACAACAAACTCTGGCAAATTCTTACAGAGATGAGAGTACCAGACCACCTTACCTGTCTCCTGAGAAACCTGTACAAGGGACAAGAAGCAACAGTAAGAACCGGACATGGAACAACTGATTGGTTCAAAATTGGGAAAGGAGTACGACAAGGCTGCATATTGTCACCCTGCTTATTTAATTTATATGCCGAGTACATCATGAGAAACGCCAGGTTGGATGAATCACAGTTCGGAATTAAGATTGCCGGGAGAATTATCAACAACCTCAGATACGCAGACGATAATGGCAGAAAGCGAAGAGGATCTCAAGAGCCTCTTGTTGAGGGTGAAAGTGGAGAGTGCAAAAGCTGGTTTGAAACTCAACATTAAAAAAACTAAGATGATGGCATCTGGCCCCATCACTTCCTGACATATGGAAGGGGAAGAAATGGAAACAGTGACAGATTTTACTTTCTTGGGCTCCAAGATCACCGCAGATGGTGACTGTAGCCATGAAATTAAAAGACGCTTGCTCCTTGGGAGGAAAGCTATGGCAAACCTAGACAACATAGTAAGAAGCAGAGACATCACCTTGCCGACAAAGGTTCATATAATCAAAGCTATGGTTTTCCCAGTAGCAACGTATGGCTGTGAGAGCTGGACTCTAAGGAAGGCTGAGCACCGAAGAATCAATGCTTTTGAACTGTGGTGCTGGAGAAGACTCTTACGAGTCCCCTGGACTGCAAGGAGGTCAAATCAGTCAATCCTCAAGGAAATCAACCCTGACTGCTCATTGGAAGGACAGATACTGAAGCTGAAGCTCAAATATTTTGGCCACCAAATGTGAAGAGAAAAGTCACTGGAAAAGACCCTGATGTTGGGAAAGATTGAAGGCAAAAGGAGAAGGGGACGGCAGAGGATGAGATGGCTAGATAGCATCACCGATGCAATGATTGAGCATGCTCCGGGAGACAGCGCAGGACAGGAAGGCCTGGCGTGCTATGGTCCATGGGGTCACGAAGAGTCGGACACGACTGAACAACAACAACAGTTAAAAGTAACCCAAAGTTTAGTTATTGCTCAGAAAGGAAGCCTCCAGCTGTTAAATTTAACAAAATAACATTCAAAAGTCTCTGTACACCTCTAGTTGTTAAACCTTTTGTTAGATTCGATTTTTCTCTGCGAGCTGTGCTCATGGGGAACCAATTCTACATCATTACAGCCTCATCTGATTTGGCCTTCTGAATAATTTTGGACCCTGCCTAACTGTTGCTGTTCTTGGGTGTGTGTGTGTGTGTGTGTGTGTGTGTGCTTTACACACTTCTATAGTGAAGTCAGTGATGACCTGTGAGTGCTGAAGCAAAAAATTGTCTGCTCACTTTCACCCCACCCCACAAGACATTTTTAAAGCCTTTTGGGTGCTACTTTAATGATCTACAGTCAACATTTAAACCCTGGGACAGTGCCCCAATACAACCCAGCAATTCTGAAGAGGGAGAAAAAATTTCAAACACAAATCCAGCAGCTGTGTTGCAAGAACCAAAAACAACAAAAAAGAGCCTCCCCCCCCACACACAAACACCACTGAATCCCCCCCCCCGCGCAAACTATTAGCTGCTGGCAGAAAGCCAACCATCCATTAATGACAGCCTGGTATCTCTCCAGGAATGTAAAATGTTTAACTGAATAAACATTAAAGCAGGAAGCATTCGGCTTGTGTCACTAGGCGAAAACGTCAGTGTGATCCTGCCCTGAAAGAGCTCAGAAGTGGGCAAGCAAACTTTGCGGAACTGATAAAAGAACTGTTTGGTACCAGGAGAAGCCAGTGAGATGTATTCTTACTCTGTCTTACAAGGCATGATGTATGAGGTATGATACTTTTATTGGATCAAGTCATGGGTGATACATAAAGGAGAGAAGAAAGAAGGATATCGGCTGAGAACTCACAAGAGATAATTCTTCGTAATGAAACCACAGAATTCCTGTACACTTTCATGATGAGCAAAGTGGGGGGAGTGGAGAATTAAAGTACAGTAAAAAAGCACATCGAGTCTATTCCTTCCGCATGGAAACTAATACTAAAACAAACTAAGATTAAACAGAGGGCTGTGTGAACCAATTAGGAACATTTTAGTTGAGTCAAAAGTATGGCCTTTTAATTGACATATCAGTTAACTAATTGATTACATCTAAATATGCATGCATATTGCCAAATTCTTGAGACAGGTGGCTTTTTGAAATAATGAAGGATGAGTGAGATCACTCACAACTCAATAAACAAAAGCTGCAACTTTTAATAGAACTATATATTTCTCTTTCTCTATTGCATTAGCATACAGAATGGTGAGAGCCTCAAAACGAAACAAAATCATGCGTGCCCTCAACTCTCAGCCCTACCAATTAACATTTATCATTTCCAATTACATTTAGACCCCATCTATTAAGCAACTAAAGTATTGAATTGATTAATGATTAAGGACACAATCCTATGCATGTTCAAACAGAAAAAAGTCCTACAACTCCCAGCATTCCCTAGCCATCATGTTTCTCTTTAAACATGCATAGGATTGCGTTCAAAATCATTTTGTAAAATAATTTATTTTATTTTGTAAAAGTCGGTCACTACTGACATTCCACCAGGAATTTGCTCACATGAGAGATTCATTGCAATAAATAGGCTTTGTGGATTGTACCTACGGAGGGTTAATTCTAAAAATGTTTTTGGGGAAGATTGCCATTATCGCAGTGGGAGGACCTGACATAATTGCAAATCATTTCCCAGTCTTTTCTTCAAATGTTTCCTGTGTGTGTGTGTGTGGTGGGGAACTCTTGCCCACAAACAAGTTATTTCACAGGCACAGGCTTACAATCTAGGGCACACAGTGGTGGCAATTAGTCCTGCAAGCATAGCCACTTGGAGTATTGCTTTCCGATTTGGTTGCCTTCATCAGGTAATAATGGGTTGGATCCCATTTCCCTTGGAGGAAGAGAACCTTTGGATCCAATCCGATCTTGGCAAATAGACCACTGGCAAAAATTTGGAATCATGGCAAAAGAAATGAACTGAAAATGGATGTTTTGGGTAGCTCATTCAAATGCTGATTTTGATAGGAGTCCTCCAAGAACTGCTCTACAAAACCTCTTTATTTCATCTCTATCACTTCATTTTCTAAAACTGTGGTTTTAATTTCTTTAAGGATTCTGTAACTCCCAAGCAGTAACTCATTTTAGCTCCCATACTCTTTAGATCACTTCCTCCACCCTGGCACCCTCTAGATCTTTTGGACTGCAACTCCCATAATCCCCAGCCAGCATGGAAATACTGCTTTAGCTCTTCTGTCATTTTTCTACATTTTTCAGTTCGGGGCAGACAGATAGTATCTTGAATTCTCAGTTTACAGGACTAGATTAACTGTTGAGTTCTTCCAGCTCTGAGCACCTTTAAAATTTCACAAAGCTAAGATCGTAGTAGCTTTTCCCTCATCACTGTGCATGGGATCTGTGGTCATATTCCCATCTGTGAGGAATTTTAACAAGGGGCAAAATTGTGAGAGATAGAAGAAAACATATGGATTTAGGTGGGGTTGTGTGTACTCTATGCTTGAGGCTTTCTAGCTTCTTAGTTTTCATCTGACATTGCTCCCACAATTCCAAGCCTATCTTTGCCACCTTAAGGGCGAGAAACTTGCTTGAAAAACACAAAAACAAAAAAGGTCAGTGGTCCTATGGAAAATGTCATATGAATCATTACAGAACAAGTGCGGCATTCTCCCAGCGCCACATCAAACACTCTTTCCCTTTGTGTAAATAATATTCATACTGTTTATGCCAGCATGAACCATCCTTTATAAATATTCATTATGGTTGTGATATTGCTTACATTGGAATACACTGCATGCTGTCAGTAACAGGGATGTGTCAATGTTTATTTCAGAGATCATGCAATATGGAGCTACCTGTCTCTTCCCTCAGGTCACACACATATTTCTGAAACCATTGCTTTCTACAGCCTTAAAAGGGAGAATCTCTTTCATTTTGAGGAAAGACAGTGGAGCAATTACGCCGAGCATGTTGTAGCAAGCTAGGTCAGGTAATAGCCCTCGTGGTATGCATGAAACGCTCCTATGCTCAATACGCTGTTACAATGTCTATAAAGTGTTATCCACCATCAGCATCTGCTTGACCTGAGGACCTTGTACCACACAACCGAATTCAAGAGAGACGTTTCTTCCTCAGACGCAAATCCTGAGTATCGCCATCTCACGCTCAGAGAAGCAAATGTGATTTGGAAGAACATTTTATTTCTAACGTGTTTGGCCTGGTGCCACCTGAAACTTTTTAAGAGTGGGATCACAATACATGAAAACAAATCCAACGTAAAATGCTAGAGCAGCCTTCCCCAATCATGTTTTGGGCTACATCTGGAGAACACCACGTTTTGGGCTAAGCTAGAGACCCAAAATTGGGGCTGTAGCAGGGGCTAGGGTGGCAAGGAAGGAGATGCTTTTCTCCCTGGGATGTTCCAAGCCCTTTCTGTAAATGTTCAGATTTCTTTATAAGGTAAGTCTCTAGTCTTCATACTTATGGAGATATAAATATTCCTTTCTGTCTGTCTGTCTGTCTGTCTGTCTGTCTGTCTGTCTGTCTTTCTTTCAAAAACACTCACAAAGTAATTAGATAGATGATTGATAGATGGATAGATAGATAGATAGATAGATAGATAGATACATTTAAATGGCATAATAATTGCTCAGTAAATTAAACCTTCTCCTGCACTGTAGTGTTCTGGCCAACCTGTGCAAATGCACTGGTATGATTGACAAGTAAGGGAAAGGGAGGTGCCGTGCATCATTTCCCGGCAAAGCCAGCCCCAGGACAATGCCTGCTGCCTGAGGCGGAACAGCTAATAACCACCTCCACTATGCCTGTCTCAAGGTGCACAGTGTGCAAAGCTGGCCAAATTATTTTGGCACCTGAGGCAGAAGATCCCACAAGTGCATCTTCCTGGAATCAAAACTGCAATGATACTAAACAATTATTTTGCTGCCCTTTCATGACACCCCAGATCAACCAAGTTCTCACTGCATGTGTCTTGTCCTGACTAGTTTGGCCCTGGAATACATCTTACATCCCTAAAATGATGGATCTTTCTGGCAGTGGGAAACTAGGTTCATAAGCTATCACCTAGACCTTTGGTAGCAAGCCCTTTGTTTCAATACTTGAGGCGCCAAGTAGAAAACTATGAATGCCAAACAACAGAACACATTTCTCATCCCTTCTGCATGTACATATTCACTGACTCATAAGTGCATATTTGGGTGTCCGGAGTCAGCAGCTGAATGTTTTCTAGGTGTGCCTAAATATTACATGTGGTTTCAAGATATTCAAATACCACATATGATATGACTCTCACACCATCTTATTATTTTACCAGAATTCATAACAGAGAAACCTCCTTTTGAAATTGAGAGCAGGCATCCAGCTTGTGAAGGGCGGGGGGGGGGGGAGAGAAAGAAATGTGTTTCCTTCTGAATCATTCTGTAACCCCACTCACTCTGTTGCATCACAGCCCAGCTGCACAGAACTTCACACTGCATAAAACAAAGACTGATCTTCATCTTGGGTGCAATACATAAACGGTTCCACCCCCATCTTCACCACCTACCACTGAAGTACTCTGGCAATACTCTGCAGAGCCACTCGCCTCTCCCCATTACTAGCAAAACCAGAAGAAATTATGCAAAAAAAGTAATATATGTCTTTGCATGTCTTTGGGAAAAACCAAGCAAAATAAGAAAAAAATACAAATGTGCAGGATTTGCATGATGTGTAAAGGTAACATCCAACTTTTCTTGGCACTGAAGACAGATTACCTTGGCACAGAACTCTGTTTTATTCCATAGGTTGCTTGCAGCCCTGCTTATCATACTTTGATGCGGCTTACCCAGATTTCTCTGACCTCCAACACCTAATGCCGGCCTCAAAAATAAACATTGGTGCAGATCTTTCCCAGACTGCAATTTGTGGCACAGGATTTGAGGAAGGACCTGAACAAAATCCATAACACAGATAACAGTCCTTTATGTCAGGCACATGGACTGGAGGTAGGGAGAGAAGAGTATGAAGGGTCAAATGCTTGGTAAATGTTCAGATCCATAGAATGAGGAAGCATGCAAGGGTTGGTTATCAAGACACAGATCACAAAAGCAATACAGATGATCAGGCAAAATGCAGTAGGAATTAGCAAACAGAGAGGGAGGCAGAGGGGTTGCAAACCAGGAATCTACTGGCAGTGGTCCAAAGAGCAGATCCAACTGAGTGGGTAGGCAAGAGCCAACCAGAATGTGTAGGGTGAAAGACTGACCCAAAGCACTTGGGGAAAATGTACAGGTCTCTATGGATATTGGGAACTCTAGGCTGGAAACTACTGGTGAAAATGGATGATTGCTGTTCCTTAGGATTGATCACTGAAGTGAAATAGCAGTAACATTAATCCTTGGAAAGGGAGTGTTTTACAGTAATCCAATTGAAGTGGAAAAATACCACTTGCATTGTTAGCATGGGGATGTGTTGCTAACTGTTTTCAAAGGCAGCCCCACATATAACGCATTGCAGTAATCCAGATGAGAAGTTATCAGAGCGTGGATAACTGTAGCAAGGCTATCTCTATCCAGATAAGGGCGTAGTTGGTATACCAGCCTAAGCTGATAAAAAGTGCTCCGTGCCACTGAGTTCACCTGTGCCTCGAGTGACAGTTCCGGGTCCAAGAGCACCCCCAAACTACGAACCTGATCCTTTAGGGGGAGTGCAACCCCCTCCAGAACAGGGTGAATATCACCTAGCCGGGCAGATGAACCACCCACTAACATTTATTTGCGTAGCCAATTGCATGGGAAAAAAAGCAGGGATGCAAATGGCATCCAGGACGCCATTTGCGGCCATAAAGGTCTTAGTTTAAGCTAAATGCAGCCATGAATGGCTGCATTTAGCTTAAACTAAGACCTTTACGGCCACAAATGGCGTCCTGGATGCCATTTGCGTCCGCAGTCAATCCCCCTCAGCCAGCGATATGGAATGGCGGCCATATCGTTGGCGCTCCAGAGCCAGAGGATCCAGCTGAAAAGGATTCCGCAGGGAGGTGGAGGTAAGTGTTCCATTCTGCCACGGACTCATTAGGGTCCATGGCAGAATTCTCCGCCATCCCTAGAATTTACAACCTCCTGGACCCAGCCGGACATCCCCTCCTTATTTGATTTAATAAGCCATGAAGGGCAAGAGTCAAGCACATAAGTGGTCGATCAGACTTGGCCAAGCACCTTGTCTGCATCCTCAGGCCTCAATAACTGAAACTCATCCAATAAAACTGGACCAGACAGTGCTCTGAACGCCTCTACCAATGGAAGTGCATTAATCATGGTGTCCAATTCATGGTGAATCTGAGCAACTTTCTCTTCAAAGTGCCGTGCTAACTCGTCACAGTGTGCAACCGAGGGTTCCACAGTCTCTTTCCCTGGCCCAGAATGTAACAAGCCACAAACCACTCAGAAAAGCTCTGCTGGATGACACTAAGAAGATGCAATGCTGGTGGAAAATAACTGTCTCTTTGCCACCCTCACCGCCACAGAGTAGGCTCGATAGTGGGCTCTTACCTGTGTTCGGTCAGACTCAGCATGAGTTTTCCTCCACCTGCGTTCTAGCCATCTCCCCTCTTGCTTCATTGCCCTCAGCTCAGGTGTATACCAAGGAGCTGGCTGGGCTCTGCTCAGAGGGAGAGGGCACTTGGGCACGATCGTGTCAACCGCCCGAGTCATCTCTGCATTCCACAGAGCGACCTGGGCTTCGACAGAAGCACCAGCCATACCAGCAGGAAAATCCCCCGGAGCCCTCTGGAATCCATCGGAATCCATTAGCCTCCGGGGGCAGACCATTTTAATAGGTCCCCCACCCTTGCAGAAGGGGAAGGCTGCCAGGAGTCTAAACCTCAGCAGGAAGTGATCTGACCATGACAAAGGGACAGATGTTAATTCCTCCACTTTCAGATCACCATCCTCCTGCCCAGTCGAGAAAACAAGATGAAGCGTGTGTCCTTTTACATGTGTTGGGCCGATGACATGTTGGGACAGCCCCATTGTTGTCATGGTGGCCATGAAGTCCTGAGCTGCCCCAGATACAGCGGCCTTGGCATGGAAGTTGAGATCCCCCAGCATCATCATCCTAGGGGTCCTCAACACCAAGTCTGAGACCACCTCTGTCTGCTCAGGCAGGGAGTCTGAAGAGCAGCGGGGTGGGCGGTACACCAACAGAATCCCTAATCTGTCCCGGGTACCCAACACAAGGTACAAGCACTTAAGATCTGCACTCAAATGAACAGGAAGACTGGAGAGAGGGATTGAATAGACCACGGATTGAACAGGGATTGAATCCCCCCTCCACGACCCTCGAGTCAGTGTTGGTGCTGCACTGAGTACCCAGGAGGGCACAGCTGGGAGAGAGTAACCCCTCCCAGTTCCCCCATACCAGGTCAGCCCCCTCATCCACAATCAAATCATGGATGAGGGAGATTTTATTTTGGGCCAACCTGGCATTCAGCCGCAGCAGCACCAGACCCAAGGGCAAGCTGGTAAGGCTGCCAGGAACCATCTGGTTGGGGGAAGAAACAGAAGAGGGGATAGCCATAAGGTGTCTAGCCCCTCTTCTCCTCAGCTGGCCTGTTAATCCCCCAATGCCATACCTCCCCCTACCTGTGACCACAGTTATGGTGGCACCTCCCCGACTCCCTGAGTTGCTCAATGGACTTCCCAGGCACATATTAAAATGTTAAGATGTAAAATATAAAACAGTATAAAAGAATATAAAAGAGAGCAGCAGCTAAAAAGGAGCAGGTAAAATCTGTGTTTGCCCCTTTCTTTCTGGTCTTTAAAGCTGCTGCCCTCTGCTTATGTCATGTGGCTTGTTTACTTGTTTTTATAAATACCAAAGTCGCCTATTGTTCTGGGTCCAGTCCCGGGGGGCCACGCTGGCAACTCTTGACTGCACCACACCTTGGTGTTCTGGTAATAAACATCTGCTCAAACAAAAAGTCAGTGTCTGTTCTCTGGCCAAGCCCGGCAGATGGGTAAAATTCTGCAACAGAATTTGGAGGTCCCACCGAGATCTCAAAGCTACCAGAGCTGCTGGCCACTCGCTGCTGGTCCCTGGGTGACATGGTGAGTGTGCACCTCATGGGACCATTGTTCCCTGCCAGTCCTCCCCAGGCATCAACTGTGACTGGTGAGTATTCTCTGTGTGGGTCTGAGATTGAACTCTTGAGGTTCACAGATATTTAAGTTGGTGGGAGGCTAGGACTCTTTATTTGAAGACATTGTCTTGTCTGAAATCTGTCACCCCTTGTCGTGTGAATGTGCTGGTTGAGGTGACTGGGTCCGCCCTGGTCCCTCAGCGGTCTCATCCAGGCAATCCTGCCTGCTGCCCTCTGAAAGGTTCCCAACCCAGGAGGAAAAAAGGCATGGTGTGAAAGTGCCCTGGTATACTTGGCAGACGTACCTATGGTGAAAGCCTAGAATGCAAAGGCTGCGTATACTGGTTTGATTCCCACTTGTGTCTTGGCATGCAGACTTAGCTGCAGCGGTCGGCCCTCCCCTCCCTTGTGTCTGCTGGGGCTCCATAGGTGAAGACATGGGGTCTTCAGGGCGCAAAATGGTACCACTTCCTCCCAAAGGCACGCTGGCTTATTACATATACACCCACTGCACTCCTGGGTCATGTAGGGTTTTAGAAAAATGGAATTGATAGACCAGGGATGATCCAAGCAAACAATTTTCCATAACCGGGACATTTGACATAGACAGGTTGGGGCACCTGAGGGGAGCCCTGAAGGGGCTAGGCACCAGAATCCCACAAGACCAGTGGGACACCTACAGTATGTGCATGTGTTCTTTGATGGGAATGTTGAGATGTCAAAAAGCTCATCTAAGTCCTGGGGAGTGGAGTCTTGAGGACTCCCAAGAAAAACTGAGAGACCAGATCAAATTGTAAAACATCATAGAAGAGCCACAGAAATTTAGAGAGGAATTGGAAACAGTGATCACGTGTTATAATTGACTGACATGAACTAACTCATGTGAGTTATTTTGCCCCAAGTAGTGTGCACTACAGTATGTGAACAAGTGAACTGGCCAAATAAAAAATCAGCTGATCTCAATACTTTCAACCAAGAGCGTATCAAATTCCTAGGAACAATCCCTGAAATTTGTCTGCAGAAAACTGATTAGGCGAAAAAAACAAAAACAAACCATCATTTATAAACAAAGCAAAGGCAGCAGACTGAGGTTTTGCAAAACTTAATGAACATTGCAATCATTACCTTGTTTGTCAAACAAAGAAGAAAGGAAAAGGGGGGTCAGCAAAGAGACAGGGGACAAGGAGAGCCCTGTGTGGGTTGCCACCATTTTTGTGGCCAAGTTGGGCATTAGAAAAATAAGTGTCCCCACTGGCCTGGCTAGCTGATGGAAACACTTCACACATCCCAGGCCCTTCCTCCTCCCACTCCTCCTCAGAACTTCTAGTATTACAGCACTTTCTTGATTCTGTAGCAAGGTTTTCTCCCTGTCTGCAAGAGTTGAAGCCGCTGCTCTCCTTGTTCAAGCCTCTGAAAATATTATGTTAAGTTCTCCTTTACCCCTTTGTGTACTTCACTCAGTGGCAGTTCTTTTACTTCAGACAAGGACTCAGCACCTATCTCAATTACGCCTCTCCAGGTATGATTTTTTTTCTTTGCTTCTTGCCTAACTGTACTTCTGCTCAAGTGGCAGAACTTTTTGCCCTCGCTAGGGCTACTGCCTTATTCTTTTCAGCAATAAACCAGTCGCCCATGGCAACTTTTGAAGATGTTGCACAACTCCAGAATCAGGCCCAAATGTTGAAAAAGAAAAGTGGAGACTGACAGGTTGTCCTCGGTACACTGCCTTGTGTGGTGCTCCCCGGATGGCCACCTGGTAGCACCCATGGTCCTTCTTCCCCTCCTTGTAGTAGCAGATAAGAAAAGTAGAATCAGCTAAGTCATTCCCCTAAGGAGTGAAGGTGCCACAGTGATTTAGATCACGCAAGTGCAAAAATGTGAATAATGTGTTCAATGTACTCAGTAACTTTGTTTTTGCTTTGCTTTAAATAAGTGTTTTTATGTCTGTATTTGTGCTATAGTTCCTGCCATGCGTGGGGGTGTGTGTGTGAGCTTTTTACTCCTCCTAGTCATCAAAGGCCCTTTGGGTCGGCTAGACAGATTGCCCTATATGCCACCCAAAAGCTACAACAGCAGCAGCTTCTCCCATGTAAAGATCAAGATGCAATGACTGTGTGTGACTGGCAAGGGAGAGTGAGTATTGGCTAGGGACCATATCATTATGTATTGGCTGTGTTCAAACATGTATCGTAGTTTGGCTCAGCCTTCTGTGTGTACCAGTAAGTGTTACTTCATGAAGAAGAAAATGCAAGCTAAACTGAATGTTTGTTGAAAGATGCTGCACATGCTAGAATGATGCTGTCGAGATGGGAATGAGATTTTAAAGTGGTCTAAGCAAGTATAAACTTTTATTGAAAGTCACTGGCTGGATATATTTGCAGACTGAGCTAACAGTGGATTTGAAATCCTATGTATTATGCTTTATCCCATCGTAATGGTTACTGTTATTTTCTTGCTTTGCCTTTTTGCTTTGTATGTAGCCTAGCAAACTTAATAATATATGAGTTGTTTTAATTGTTTAACGAAAAACTGCATATGGAATCTGCGAAAATCCAAAGGGTGGAGTGTATTGGATTTGGTTTCGGAAGAATGGCGGGCAGTCAGGGACGAATTTGCACAGAACCATATGCAGTATTTAATGCAGTGTTTGATAGCACAAGTACACTGATTTGCTAGAAAGTTGGCAATTTTCATGTTTTTAGAGTTCATTCTTATAGCTGTATTCACATACAGTGAAGGCCATACTTTTTGCTATCCATGGAAGCTAAAGTAATGCACAGTAGTTGTTCTTCACACCGTGTACCTTTTAACCGATAAGGGATGCTCCTTTCTGTACTGTGAGAGACTTATTTTGCTGCCAAAGGAGAAAGACCTTGGGAAAGGGTCAAGTAAGCCGCCCATCCTCCCCTGTGGGGACTGTTTGTAAATATTCAGATTGATTTTATCCAGATGCCAAAATGATGTAATTACCAATATGTGCTTGTGATAGTTGACCAGTTTTCCAAGTGGGTCAATTTACAGGCCAAGTCATGCAAGAACTGTGTAAAGACCTGAGAATCAAACAGAATCTGCACTGCCCTGACCATCCGCAGTCAGCAGGTAGAGGGGCAGAATGGAACCTTAAAGGATGAACTGTTAAGGTTGTGTGACAAGCTAGAACTGAAATGGCCAGATGCACGGCCACGAGCCCTCCTGAGCACGAGGAGCACTCCCAACAGTTCATGGGCTGAGCCCACGTGAGATCCTCATGGCAAGGCCAATGAGGCTTCCAGTCTCTCCTCCATGTGCTAAAGAACTCTTTAACCGACAAAATCGTCTTAGAATATTACAAGAGATGGGCGAAATGTGTTAGAGCCTTTCATGAACAGGTCAAAGACGCCTTGCTGGAGCCACTTGATTCAGGCCACTGTCTCAGCCCAAGTGGCGAGGTGTGCATACAAGTTTTCCAGAGGAAGAACACCTTACAGCCCTGGTGGAAAGGCCCATGCCGGATGATCCTAGCCACCAACACTGCTGCCAGGTGCCAAAGTCTCTCCAGGTGGGTCCACGCTTCCCACTGCAAGAAGGTGCTGAGATATATCAACGCCAGTCAAGAGACAACAACAAGGGACAGAAATGAGATCCCCAGGACGATCCAGGGAAACCTCCCCAGAAGCAGACGACTTCAGAAGTGGGCTGCTGTACCCAAGACTTACCAGGCTCCCAGAAGTACAACCTAAGGTCAAGGAGAAAGGGCAGTATTGATGGACCCACTTCCTGACCTGTACTGGGAAGGTTGGAACAGCTGCCCTGCCTGGTCCCTGTTTGGACTTTCCCTGCTTGGACTTCTCCTTGTTTGAAAAAGCTACTTTGTAGTTCTTTGGTGCCACCAGAAGGCCATAATAACACCCTGCCACTCCTGAGAAACCAGTAAGGTTCTGCTGGCAGAGTTGGCAAAGTCCAGCAGTGAGCCTAGCGCCAGCTGGTGAACAACTGATCATGAGACCAGAAGATGTTTTAATGATTTTGGACTTTGGGTAATAAAGGAACACTGGGAGGTTGGGATAAGAATCACGTTATAACTATGGGAAACTTAGCAGCAAGGAATGTTAAATTGTCTAAATGTTGGATATGTATGCACCTCCAACCCAGAAGATATCCCATGGTAGAGTAATAAGAGTTACACCCTATATAAAGACCAGATCTAACATTTCACAGTGGGTTAGTCCCTGTTGAAGTGTCTTATTGTTGGTATTATTGTTCTCATAATCATATATGTATTCATACTACTTGTGATTTGTGCTTGCAAATGTTGTATGTCAAGGATCGGCTAGTCCTTGCAGACTATGCCTGCCACCAAAATGAAGTTGTTGATAATGAAAGAAATGGAAAGTGAGTGGAAAAGAAAAGAAGATGTTTTGAGACTTATGGTAATAACACCTAAAGGTTGGCTAGAGGCCTCCCCAATGGAGTAGGCCCTGGCCAAAAGGAGGGACTGAAGTGGGAAAATACCATTTGCATTGTTAGCATGGGAATGTGTTGCTGAGGTGCCAAGAGTCATGTAGGACATAGTGATTAGATTAGTGCTAGAGGTAGTGATTGAATTCGCACTAGAGGACAGTGGCTGATTAACTTATTGAGCATGAGTCACAATGCCTAGCAGGGACCTTGTCTCTGGAAACCAGAAAACTTCCTTTGAAGGAAGTTTGTAGGCCCTTGACTCAGTGCTGCACCAAATACTGACCAAAGCTTATGTCATGTGGCTTGTTTACTTTTTTGTTAAAATACCAAAGTTGCCTATTGTTCTGGGTCCAGTTCCGGGGGGCCACACTGGCAACTCTTGACTGCACCACACCTTGGTGTTCTGGTAATAAACATCCTCTCAAGCAAAAAGTTGGTGTCTGTTGTCTGACCAAGCCTGGCAGAAGGGTAAAATTCTGCAACACTATCATAAATATCCAGATACTTTCTAGCCATATTTCATGATCAGCAATGTGCTTAATATCCAGTACATTTAACTGGAGATCGGCTACGTCTACAGTTTCAGCGCAAAATGAATCGTCAAAGCCCATGGCTTCCTTTTAATATCAGTTAATATTTTGGGGCAAGGTGATTGAAGGCAGGTGGTGGTGATGCAGTTGAAGGCACACTTGGAAGAAGCTGATTATCTAGATCCATTTCAATCAGGCTTCAGGCCTGGGCATGGGACAGAAACGGCCTTGGTCGCCTTGGTGGATGATATGAGGAGGGCTCTGGATAGGGGTGAATGCTCCTTCCTTGTTCTCTTTGACCTCTCAGCGGCTTTTGATACCATTGACCATGGTATCCTCCTGGACCACCTGGAGGGGTTGGACATTAGAGACACTGTATTACAGTGGTTCCAGTCCTTCCTCTCTGGCAGGTACCAGAGGGTAGCACTGAGAGGTGAGGTTTCGGACCCGTGGCTGCTCACGTGGGGTGCCACAGGGTTCCATCCTCTCCCCGAAGCTATTTAACATCTATGTGAAGCCGCTGGGGGCTATTGTCAGGAGGTTTGGGGTGTGGTGTCATCAATATGCAGATGATACGCAGCTCTACCTCTCGTTCAAATTTTCACCAAGGTTGGCCATAGAATCCCTGTCCAAATGTCTGGAGACCGTGAGTGGCTGGATGAGGAGGAATAAGCTGAAGCTGAACCCTGAGAAGACCGAGGTACTTTTGGTGGGAGACAAGAGGAGGTTGGGGGATGTTGATCTGGTGTTGAATGGAGTATGGCTACCCTTGAAAAACTAGGTCCGCAGCTTGGGGGTCATTTTAGATGCCCATCTGTCCATGGAGGCTCAGGTGTCAGCTGTGAGCTGGAGAGCACTGTACCAACTCCATCTTATACGGCGGCTGCACCCCTACCATCCCGACCATCTGCTCCCATCAGTAGTACATGCCCTGGTCTCCTCTCGTCTAGACCACTGTAATGCGCTCTACGTGGGGTTACCCTTGAAGATGGTAACGCTTGAACACGGCAGCTCTCTTGATTAAAGGCAGCTGCTGGTGTGATCACATCACTCCGGTGCTGAAGGAGTTGCACTGGTTACCAGTTGTTTTCTGGGCCAAATTCAAGGTGTTGGTTTTGACCTTTAAAACCCTATATGGTTCCAGCCCAGCATATCTTGAGGAGCACCTTCAGCAACACCAGACAGGCCACTCAACAAGATCAGCCTCGGATAGGGATGGCGGAGAATTTCTCCCCGAAACTTCGGGGGGCCGAGCGCCAACATGTTCGGCCCCCCGAACAAGTTTCGGGGAGAAATTCTCCGCACCCCTCCCTGCCCCCTGCCCGGGACGGGACTTATCTTTGCTGAATGTCCCTCCCGGCGGCGGGTCTGGCCGGCGGTTCGGAGGGTGTTCGTCCGGGGCGGGAGCAGCAGCCGGTCTTTCGACCGGCTGCCGCCCCCGCCATTCCAATAAAAGAAAAAAAAAAACGCCCCCATGATAGGCTACGTGACGATTAAAGATTTACGTAGACTACAGCGACCAAATAAGGAACGCGAATGGCGGCTCCCTATGGGGGCCGCCATTTGCGTATGCGCTTTTTTTTTTTTAAGTCACCCGTGATAGGCTACGTGACGATTAACGTAGCCTATCACGGCTGACTTTGCAGATCTAGCCGTGATAGGCTACGTTAATCGTCACGTAGCCTATCACGGGGGCATTTAAAAAAAACCAAAAAAACTTTGGAGTTCGCAGCCGGGCGAGGCGAGGCGCCTCCTCCCCGGCCTGAATTTCGGCCGGGCGAGGCAGGAAGCCTCCCTCCCGGCCTGAATTTCGGCCGGGCGAGGCGGGAAGCCTCCCCCCCTGGCCTGAACTTCACAGGGGGAGCAGTGAAGCGCCTCCCCCCCACCGCGAACAAGCTTCGAGGACAGGTAAGTGACTTTCGTCCACCCCTAGCCTCGGATGGCCTTCTCTCCATCCCATCAGCCCGGACAGCTAGGCTGGTGAGGACGAGGGAGAGGGCCTTTTTTGTGGTAGCCACCACTCTGTGGAACTCCCTGCCTAGGGAACTCCACTATGCCCCCTCTTTAATGAGCTTCCGCCACACATTAAAAACATGGTTGTTCAGGCAGGGATTTGGGGGGTGTTAGGGTATTTTTAGAAATATGGTGTTTTAATGTAGAATTTTATTGTTTTAAAACTGTTGTATTGTTGTACATGGCTCAGAGTGGCTTGGTGACCAGCCAGATGGGCAATTAAGTAAGTAAGTAAGTAAGTAAGTAAGTAAGTAAGTAAGTAAGTAAATGCAGATATGTAGAACCTCAGGCCCGGGGGCCAAATCTGGCCACCTGTTGTCTGAGTCTGGCCCTCTGGGGTCCCCCCAATGGCCATGCCACTTCCCCTGGCTCCACCACCTTTCCCCCAACCACTGATCATTTGGTGGTTTCCCAGCTTTTGTGCAGTTTTCTTCCCCCTCTTCTAAAAGGCTGGAGTTTGGGTAATTTTTGGCCCTCCCCCTTTTGCTTGCTTGCTTGCTTGCTTATTTATGTATTTAAACATTTCTATCCCACCCTATATCATTAAGATCTCAGGGCAGCGTACAGATAAAATCAATTTAAACAGTATAAAACAATAAATAATCTAAACACCTAAAAACATATTAAACTATTAAACAAGCTAATACCAGTTAACATTTAAAACAATATACAGTTAAAACAATGTGCTAGGGAATGCATTTAGCCCTCAAAGGCTTTGGTAAAAAGCCATGTTTTGACTAGGCACCGAAATGAGACCAATGTCTGCACCAATCGGGCCTCCAAGGGGAGGCCAGTCCACAATCGGGGTGCCACAGCAGAGAAGGCCCACTCCCACGTCCCACCATAGCGTATGTCTCATACGGATGGGATGCAGAAGAGGGCCCCTCCAACATATCTCAGTTCTCAGGAAGGCATATATAGGGAGAGGCGTTCCCTCAAATATCGAGGTCCCAAGCCACTTAGGGCTTTAAATGTCATCACCAAAACCTTGAATTCTGACAAGAAGCATATTAGCAGCCAGTGCAATTAAAACTGATGTTATATGGATTTTATGGTGTGTTCCAGTCAGCAGTCTAGCTGCTGCATTTTGCACTAGCTGCAATTTCCGAGTCGTCTTCAAGGACAGCCCGATGTAAAGTGCATTGCAGTAGTCTAATTGGGAAGTTACCAGCACTTGTACTACTGTGGCTAGGTTATCCCTGTCCAGGAAAGGCCATAGCTGGGGGATCAGCTGAAGGATTCCGGGCCACAGAGTTCACCTGGGGCTCCAGTGACAGGGATGGATCTAGGAGTACTCCCAAGGAGTACCTATGCACCTGCTCCTTCAGGGGGAGTGCAACCCCATCCAGGACAGGTCGCTTACCCAATTCCCGGACTCAGGAACCACCAATCCATCTTGTCAAGTTTTAGCTTCAGTTTATTGGCCCTTATCCAGCCCATTATAGCCTCCAGGCACTGGTCCAGCACCTTCCCACCTCAGATGACTCTGACGACAAGGAGAAATATTGCTGAGTATCATCAGTGTACTGGTGACATCCCAGCCCAAAACTCCGAATGACCTCTCCCAACAGCTTCATATAGATGTTGAACAGCATGGGGGATAGAACAGAACTCTGTGGTACCCCACAGCTTAATAGCCATGCAGTAGAACAGGAATCCCCCAATCCACTGTCTGGAATCAGCCCTGCAGGTAGGAGCGGAACCAGTGTAGCACAGTGCCCCCAACTCCCATCCTGCAGAGCCGATCCAACACCATGTTGGATCGGCACCATGATCAATGGTGCCGATAATAAGACACCATAATCAATGGTGTCAAAAGCCGCTGAGAGATCCAGGAGGATCAACAGGGTAGCACTCCCCCTGTCTTTCACCTGGAGTAGGTCGTCAGTCAGAGCAACCAACCCTGGCCTGAACCAGACTGAAATGGGTCCAGATAATCAGTGTCCTCCAAGAACACCTGAAGCTTCCCAGCCACCACACGCTCAAGCACCTTGCCCCAAAAGGGGATATTGGCAATGGGGCCATAGTTCTCACACACCTCTGGGTCCAGGGAGGGCCTCTTCAGGAGAGGGTGCATTACAGCCTCTTTCAAGGCAGCAGGAACCACCCCCTGACAGAGCGAAGCATTTACCACTCCCTGGACCCACCCAGCCAATCCACCCCTGCTAGATCGCATAAGCGAAGATGGGCAAGGGTCAAGCTTACATGTGGTGGGCCGGACCGATTCAAGAGCCTTGTCCACATCATCAGGCTGCAACAACTGAAACTGATCCCAGGAAAAACAACCAGACAGAACATTGGATACCTTCCCAGACTCTGCAATAACTGTGGCGTCAAATTCTGAGCAAATATGAGCAACTTTCTCCTCAAAGTGCCTAGGAAATTTATCACAGCAAATGACCGAGGGTTCCAATCCCAATTTCTCTGAGCCCAAGCAAGATCCCAAAAGGCCCTTCACCACATGGAAAAATTCTTCTGGGTGATATTTCGAGGATGAAATAATAGATGTATAATAAGATTTTTTTGCCATCCTCACTGCTGAGGCACAATGATGGTGATGTTAGAACTCCTCGCTGCTCGCCTCTCCTCCCCTTCGTTGAATCCCGCAAGTGATCAGCGGTCACTGTTGATCGTCCCACGAACCATTTGAGGCTTTGCCTGGGGGCAGGGGTTGACTCAGGAACTCATACGTGCAAAAAAAGGAAATGTACACACAAAGCCTCGAATTTGCACACTTTTAAATCTCTGAAATGTGCACTTTCATCTACATCCGCGCAACATTTGTATACAGTATTGAGGAGTGTTGAGTTGTTGCTGCTATGTGCTAATATCCTGCCCTGCTGCTGACACAGACACCCCATCCCCCAAGCAAAAAGAAGCTGATGATGTGTGTTGGGCAGGCGGCCCCCGTGTTTCCCAATTGAACAATGATCTTTCCATGTAGTGAATGAATCTGACCATTTTTCATTCTGTAAGCCGTTAGCATGATGACTCCCTCATTAATTCTGCCTGCTGCACCTCTCCTCTCCTTTGTTTTGCTAATGCTGGGCACTTGAGTCTTTTGTTGTCTGAGAATATGCACAATGATATGCTGGGGGGCGGGGCTGGCATCTGGTCAGTTCAGTGCTACCGCAGATTAGCAGACATAGGAATTTTTGCGCGCTAGCTCCTGTCTGCAGAAGAGGGCTTCAGCCAAGAAAGATATATTGCTTTTGTTTGTTGGGAGGATGCCCTTACAAATTGCAGCTTCCTCTCCACCCCTACTTTTCCTTCTCTGTGTGTGCGTGTGCATAGGCTTCAGGCTACATTTGCTAATTCCCCCAGAAGGCTTTGTAAACCTCACAAAATGTGCCATTGTGACGTGGCAACCTCTCTCCAACAGTGTTTGAGGAGGGGGATGGGGCTTCACTGGGACAGGCACTGGACTGGGCTATATGGGGCAAACCCCTGGTAAATCAGGGACATTTGGAGGGAACTCAGAGAGGAAAAAGCAGCAGTAGCTCCATCCATCATCAGAATGAGTTTCCTGGAAAGAAGGCTGCTAGGACGAGGCTGGCTGAAATTAAAAGCCGATCTCTGGAAGAAATGATGTTGATGCAAAGAGATGACCGTGTTGGATTAGGAGTCAGGAGACCTGGGTTCTAGAACTTCTAGTCCCCACTCAGCCATGGAAGTTCACTGGGTGACTTGGGGCCAGTCACAGACTCTCAGCCCAACTGACCTCACAGGGTTGTTGTGAGGATAAAATAGAGAGGAGGAGGATTATGTACGCCGCCTTGGGTTCTTTAAGGAGGGGAAAAGGCAGCATATAACTGTAATAAATTTTTTAAAAGATGAAGAATTTGAAAGAGCCAAAGTCCCCTTGCAAGACTGAGGCTTCTGTGGAGGCTTTGACCACTTCTCTCAATCAGCACAGGTTTTTGGGTTCATTGGGTAGAACGTGGGAAGGCCCATTCACTCAGAAATCAGCAATACTGTTCATCTGCTAACTGAGGGCAATAAGCAAAATCACCTCTCCCTTGTTTTAAGAATGCATTTCCATGATAAAGGACAGGACAGGACAGGTGACTCAGTACCTCATTCATTCTCTTTAGCTGACTGCCTGATATAACTGAATGTCTATCGACTATGGTTAGTCAGATATTCATTCACATGCCTGGCTATGGAAAGGGCAGGGAAGAGGGGGACTTATTTAGGTGCATGCTGCAGTGTCTGAATGGAAGATGTGCCTTTCCTCTTCTATTCCTACCAAGCAATATCTCTGCTTGATGTACACAACTGTACACAACTGCAGTCCCTTTTGGTTTCCCCATTCTGCAATTAGCATATGTGCAGGCTGTGTTGTGGCTATGGTATTGCTTGTCATCTTAATGGAGCAGTTGTATACAATCAAAATATTCCTGTTCTATATATTTTATTTGACACTCTGTTGTCATGACTTTTGCCTGAATGCATTTCTGTTTATGTGGTTGTCACAAGTTTCATGGGACTGGTGTATGGCGTAAGGCACTGCAGTCATCCCAATGCAATAAGAGCCAGGTTGGAAATGGAATTAGTATAACTGCGCTCCTTGGTTTGTCCTGAGCTCTCTTCCCATGCCTGCAATCTTTCCTGTCTGCACTGGGATGTCATCACAGAGCCAGCCATACAAGGGAAACTGGTGTTCAAGTAGCGTGTCCCCGCCCCCACATGCACACGCTCATTCATGCAAATGTGGAGGAATTGACCCTTGTAAAAATACAGCTAGTCGGAAGCACGGCCTCTCAGAGCATGTTGAGAGAGAAAATGCCATACAAAGAGTTACATGCTGCCTCATAGCATCCCAACCCAGGGTCAAAGCTTCTAGCTGCAGTAGGATAGTGTTCTATGCTCTCTCTATTGTATCACCAACCAAATACAGGAGTGCCTTATCATAACAGTGGGTGGCCTCTGTTTTGTGGGAACAATGGAAACTTCTTCCCAGCTGTGGGCGGCCCTGGCTGGCGGCTCCGCAGACTCGCCGCAGAGCAGAGCAGGCCTGGTAGGATTCCGGGGGGAGGGATGGATTGCCTCCCCCATACCGTGGATGCCTTGGACCAGAACAAGGTAAGGGATTCGTACATCCCTACTCCTAGCACAACCAGTCAAAAGAAATTGTGAAGCTATTCTGTCTTTTCTTCCTTAATTAACGTTTTGTGGAAGGAAAAAAAGATAGAAGATGAAGTGGGAAAACACAGGAAGGTCCAAGCTGAGGATGATGTTGTCCGTGCCCACTGAAATTCCCTAAATAAGGTGACTGCATGATAAAAGCCTTGTCTCAAAAGCACTATAAGGTACTTTGGTAGTTATAATGTTTTTACCAACCTGTAGTGGATTAATAAAAAATATACCAGAGTTTTGACAAGTATGTTGAACATTAAGGTTGGTGAAGATGCCCTACCGGATAATGTGGCCAGATGCAAAACAGAGCACGGCTCCTGCACTTTTAATAGTTGTGTGGAAGAGGGAATTTCAGCAGTGTTACTTGTATGATCACCTATACCTGCTGAAAGTTGCCTTCTACTCAGTCATTGAAAGTTCAGGTGCTCTGTCCCCTTTTGCATCATCTGGCTTCCTTCCTGCTAGGATGCTGCCTATCCTGTGCTAGAAAGTGTATCAGCAGCTTTAGTTAGTGGGTTCTGAATGAGACACAGGCATGGCTAGAGCAGAGGGACTTGCTTGTTTCTCTGAGGAAAAGGGGGAAGGGAATGGTCTCTCTCACCTGCAGGGAATGACAGATTCTGATTTCCTTTCAGGGAAGTTGCCCATTTTCTGCCTCGTAAGCCTGGATAGGCAGACGTTCCAGGCCTCCTATGATTTCCCTGGCTGAGGGAGGTCAGTAGTGGGAATGGGAGTGAGGACAGCCTGCAGTGAGGGTATGTGTATGTTTGTGAGAGGCCATGTTACCCAAATACCCAGTCCAGAAGCAATCTGACTATTTGTTATTGGTGAGAATACTTTTCAGAACATATAGGTTAAATCATAATGAGAAAATGAGAAAAAAAGGAGAGCTTTTTAAAAACGCACTGCACATTCAGTGGGGCACAAGAAACTCCAACCCTGCCTGGCAATTCTTCCTACTCATGAAGGTCTTCCAGCTGTTTCCTATGTGACTTCATGACCCTTGGGTTTTTTTTGCGGGGCGGGGGGGTTCTGATGGCTTCCACACTGCGGCAGACACACAGAAATGCAAGAAGCAGAAATACGTAAAATGAGGTTTGTGCACATTTCCAGTCTGCATGACTGGGAAGGAGGAGGTGGAAAGAATTACATAGATATGTTGGTCTGCTCCTGCTGCAAAGCCTAGCACCATGCCTACTGCAGCTGGAAAGGGAACTTTCCATTGCTCCATATATATGTAGTATATAATTCCCGCTAGTGTGACAGTGGTATCCCCATCATGGGCATATTTCTTGGGCTGTCCTTTTGGTTCTCTCACAGCCCAGTGGTCACGCCGGCCAAGCCGAAACACAAACACACAACATGCCACCACAACCAAGAGACCAAGACTACACTGCCCTGTTTATTATTTATTTATTTAGGTGTTTCATTTCTATTCCGCCCAATAGCCAAAGCTCTCTGGGCCGCCATTCACAGAAATTACAACCAAAAAGCACACAGTAAAACAATTATTTATTTCCCTATTGAAAAGCACTGCCCAAAGACATGCGCGCAAATATTGATTTATGAATGAAGGAACTATCTTTTTCTTTCCATATTTTCTTCTTGTGAACATATTCTCTCAAATGTTGGAGTTAAATTCTAAGTTTTAGAAGAGATTTGCAACATAATAGCACATCTTCTTGCTTGGTGGCTATCTCAACTTGCCACTGTGAGGGAATAGTACTTTCTAATTGTTATGCAGAAATTGAGGGCAATGGCCCATTTCAATCTGAATGAAACGACGGTCATTCAGGTAGGAAGGGGGTTGCTTGCTCTCATCTTTTTCAACACCTGGATCTCTCTGTGGCATTTCTCAATTCATAGAATGCGCAAAATCAAAAGGGCCCTGGCAGCAGCGCTATTTTTTTTCCCTGCCCCCAAAATGCGCATATATGCAGATGCGCACATCAGGGGCAAATGCGAAAAAATGAGGGGCAAATGCACTAAACTGAAGGGATAGCTGCCGAAGCCATTCGCCGAGCAGATGATTGGTGAGAGCTGGGGGAAACTGGTGAACAGGATCGCCAGAGCACCTGAGACTTCGAGGGAAACTCTTGACTGGAACAGAGCAGGGTCAGGCAAAGGAGGGTTTGTGAACTTCAGTTCGGGGAGCTGAACAGAGAGACGATCGTCAAACGTGAAGCAGGAACTGAACTTTCATGACATCCGACACAGTGAAGAGTCTTTGCTACGGATGTACAAAACCCACTTACCTTTTCGCGGAATCTTTCGTGGTGGGGGGGATGGGGGGGAGGCGATCCAGTCCTCCCCCCCTGGAATCCTCGATGGCCGGCTTCGCTCCATGGCCAGGCCGTGGAGCAGCCGGCCAGAGCCATCCGCAGCCGGATTTCCAGCCGCGGACGGGCTGCTGCGGATGCAAATGGCGGCTGCCGTAGCAACTGCCATTTGCGTCCAGCCAGGAGGCAGCTGTGATAGGCTATGTAAGAATTTACATAGCCTATCACGGCTAACCCCCCCCCCCAAAAAAAAACCAGCGAACGCAAATGGCGGCGGCTACAGCGGCCGCCATTTGCGTTCCCTATTTTTCGCCGATTTATCTTACGTAAATATTTACGTAAGATAAAACGGCGAAAAAAAGGGGAATGCAAATAGCGTAGTGGGCACTATTTGCATTCCATTATTTTTCGCTGTTCTAGCCTACATAAATATTTACATAGGCTAAAACGGCGAATAAAAAAGGAACGGAAGGGGGGCAGGCCATTCTGCCACAGATTTCAGGGGGGCGAATGCCAGTGCATTCGGCTTCACTAAAATCCATGGTGGAATTCTCTGCCATTCCTAGTCTTTGCTAATTGTTGGTCGTACTCATTCCAAGACCAGCGCCACCTGCACTCTAGCTTGGGAACGATTGTATCGATGGCCCTTCCCATCTCACCATTCCATAGCGAGACCAAAGCCTCAACCAAATCGCCAGCCCTATCAGCCAGAAAATCCCACAGGAATCCATCAGATTCCATACGTCTCCGGGGTCAGACCATCTTAATCGGTCCCCCACCCCTGCAGGGAGGATCTACTACTGCCAATCCAAACTTCACAGGAAAATGATCTGGCCATGACAACGGGGTTGTTGACCCCCCCCCCAAAAAAAAAAACCCAATCTGCCCAACAGCAAAAACCAGGTCCAGGGTATGTCCCGTCACATGTGTCAGGCTAGTGATGTACTGAGACAGCCCCATCATTGTCATAGTTGCCATGAAGTCCCAAGCAGGCCCCATCAGGATAGCCTCAGTGTGGATGTTGAAGTCCCCCAGAACCCCTGCCCTAGGGTTCTCCAACACCACCTCCAAGACCATCTCAGCCAGCTCAGGCAGGGAGACTGCAGGTCAGAGGGGTGGGCGGTACACCAGCAGCATACCTGTTCTGTCTCTTTGGCCCAACACAAGGTACAGACCCTCAAAACTGGTGCTAGGATGGGTGGGTTTCCTCATGAGGGACATGGAATCCTTATGAATGACAGCAACTCCCACCCCCCTAACCCTCCAATCTAGGTTGGTGCTGCACTGAGTGCCCAGGTGGACAAAGCTGAGACAGATCCACCCTGCCCAGCTCATCCACCCAGTAATGCACACCAGGTCAGCCCCTTCATCCACAATCAAGTCATGGATAGTAAGTGTTTTATTATGGACTGACCTGGCATTCAAAAGCATCATCAACAGATCAGAGGGTGGGCTGATAGGGCAACATAGATTTTGAGGTATGGGGGAAGGACCGAAAGATGGGACAGATTTCAAATATATGTCCCGCCTTTCCCTTACCAGACATGTTCAACCCCCAACGCCATACCTCCCTCTGCCCGAGATTACTCCAATAGGGGCACCCCGTTTCTCCCTGCTCCCCTGGGATTCACCCAAGCACATGTACAACTCTAACATGATATAAAACTAATAACAAAAGACCAGTACAGCCAGACAACAAACCAGGCCAGTAAAAACTGTAGCATCAACTAGGGATGTACGAAACACCTACCTGGCTCCACACCGGGCAATCCGCAGTGGGGGGAGGCACTCCGTCCCTCCCCCCGGAATCCTCGACGGGGGGGAGGTGATCCGGTCCTCCCCCCCGGAATCCTGCCCGGCCGGCTCCGCACCGCAGCCAAGCTGCGGAGCCGCCGGCCACTCCAGCCGCCCACAGCCGGACATCCGGCCGCTGGGCAGCCCTGCAGGGACGCAAATGGCAGCTGTCGTAGCCGCCACCATTTGCATCCCTGTATTGAGCTGTGATAGGCTACATACATATTTACATAGTCTATCACGGCAGGGGGGAAAACCCCAGCGTATGCAAATGGCGGTAGCTGCCGCCATTTGCGTATGCTAGTTTTTTCCTCCCTGCTGTGATAGGCTATGTAAATACTTACATAGCCTATCACGGCCTCCGCAGGGACGCAAATGGCGTCCCTGCATTAGCCGTGATAGGCTACATAAGTATTTACGTAGCCTATCATGGCTATGAAGAGGGGGAAGTGAATGGCGGCCGCAAGACGGCCGCCATTGCGGACGGGAGCAGGTAAGTGCTCTGTTTCACGTGCCTTTTGTGAGTTGGGGGCGGCAGGGACGTTGTCCCGTATGCCTTTCGTGGTTGGGGGGGTGGGGGCTTTGTTCCGCAATGGACTTCAGGGGGCCGAATGCACTGGCATTCAGCCTCACCAAGATCCGTCGCAGAATTCTCTGACATCCCTAGCATCAACCTAAAATTAAAATAGGCCTACTCCCCCTCCCCCCTCAAGCACTCCACACTTGCATAAAGCTGTCATCCAGGCTTTGGCTAGCCTCTCACCCTAGCCAATTGCCCCCACCCCTCAGATCTCACCTAAGGGATGGTTGGGACCCAGCCTCCCCACCTATCCCATGCTCTCACCCTGGGATAGCTCACTCACTCAAAACATCCACACACAAAGACAGCTACTCAAGAAGGGGGTGGTGCCGGTGCCCTCCCCAAAGGAGTGACCCAAAGGAGTGACCCAAAGAGACCCCTTTGGTGTCACCCCCTTCGGTGGCAGGCCGCCAGCCAGCTCATATAGCTCCTTCCAAGAAGGGACAGGTGGGGGTGGTCAGCAACAGCTGGTTCAGTATCCAGGGGCCTGGTCCTGCAGGGAAGAGTTGTCTGTCAGGCAGAAGTCCACTGAAGAGAGGAGTGCTGATAATGGTGGTGGTGGCGGCAGCAGGCACTCCCTCTTCACTGGATGGTGGCTTTGCCTCCTTCTCCAGCAGGTACTGGCTCTCCCAGGCCACCTCAGCCAGCCAGCTCATATAGCTCCTTCCAAGAAGGGACAGGTGGGGGTGGTCAGCAATGCATTGGGAGCAGGCAACGTGCTGCTGAGATACAGGGAGACTGCCAAGGAGGCCTTTTTTGTTGCTGAAACTGAGGAAGAGGAGGCATCGAGTATCCCTTTGCCTGTGTCTCAGCTTGAACGAAAATGGCTGAGCTGCATCGTTGTGTGGGTGTGAAGGGGCTTGGGAGTGATACTAGAGGCCAGATAGGAAGTGCTTAAGGGCCAAATGCACACACACCCCGGCCACCCAATTACATATTGCTACGTTATATAGATGCCTCCCTTAAAGCTGTGTGTTGTACAGCTCAATGATAGGAAGCCATGTTTGTATGTCCCACAGTCTAATTGGGGATGCTGCAGTATCATTTTCCATGCTCAGGGAAGTCTTGGTCCCTCTTCCAGTCAGCAGGAAGCATATTGTGTTTGTGAATGTCCTTCAAACACGAAGAGTTGAACGAGAGAATCTGAAATGAAAAATATTTGCATACCAGATGCACACGCACAGAGATCCAGCTTTAGAGTTCTTCCATGAAATAAATACATTTTAATTTATTCTATAACATAGGAATGAAATCTTACACTAACAGGCATGGAAGTACTAGCCAGGCCTGAAATTACATGGGAAAGAATGGTAGAATCATTCATTTTATCTTTACATCAGCATCTCCCTTTCCACCATAATTCTTAAAATAAAAGATGTATTGCATTTTTAATGTAATCCAGCAAAATTAAGGCATTTTAAATATGCTTTGATGTCTCACTTAGAGGGCTTAACTTTTCCATTGAATTCAACTGGGCTTAAAAGCGCTTAACGTACGCTGACAAATCTTTGCTGATTTCAGACATGATGCACTTGTTCTGCCCTCACACCGTCACTAGGGCCTGCACCAATCCCTATTAGGCTTTCCTATCGGTTTGTGGGATCAGGTTAGGATGTTGAACTCGCCACAATGACCACAGCCCTGACTCAGGCTGTAGGCTCCACACATATGAAGCTGCCTCCCACCATGTCAAGTGATTGGTCCATCTGGTCCAGTACACACATGGTCCACTCCCATTCTTCCTGAGGGAAAGTCTCACCATGAAGAACGGGTGCCCCTGGACAGAGGGCTCCTAGCACAACCAACCCAAAAGCATGTTTGGGCAGCTATTCCGCCTTTTCCTCCTAGACTGATTTTCTGCGGTAAGAAAAAAGGCAGAAGGAGCAGTGGGAAAACACGGGCATCAAATGGAAGAGGGCAGAGTCTGGACCGCTTGTAGAAATCTGTGATTGGGGCAGGGCACTTGCCCAATAGAAGTCACCGTACCCTGTGTCTCTTGTCCAAAGGCAGGGGCGCTGAACCTCTTCCTGCCAGAGGGCCAAATTCCATTTTGGGGAAGTTCTTGGGGCCCATGGAATGCCTGCCTCTTAAGGGCCTTTGAATCTGGGCTGGCTGTGTAAAGTGGGAGGGGCATAGCGTGAGTTTTTAAAATGGCTGTTGGTTCTGTGCAGTGGGGGGAGAAGAAAAAGAGAGGGGAGAAACATTTGGAGGAGACGAAGAGGAGGCAGCGGCTGAGTGAACTAGTGCAGCTGAGAAGGAAGTTCAAGGAAGGCAGCTGCATGGGGGACAGGAGAAGAGAAGAGGCAGAGGGAGCAGCCCTCAGCCAGGGAGGAAGAGCGAACCTCCACAACAGAAGCCCCCAACAACAGACAGAAGGAGCAGGGACAGGCAGCTCCTACTGGTCTAACAACAGCAATGCTGCACTGGGTAGTGAACTGTGGTTTAAAGTTAGCCTCGTCCATATTTGGCGTATACAGTTCTATTTGTTATTTCAGCCATATCTTTATTTACCCCCAAATCCTAAAGTAAAAGCTGTCAATTAAATATTTAGTTGCTTATCTCTGGAGAGATTGCAATCTGCCCCTCCTTATCCTAATTATAGAAACCTGAGACATCATACCCAGGGTTTCCTCACCTGGAGCTTTTATCCTGCTATTCAGATTGCTCACTCACAGAAGTTTGCGGGTCTTTAGATGATATTGTGAACCGCTAGGGCGCATCCAGAGGTATTTCCTGGTTATTCCATCTCAAAAAGATTAGGAAATAACAAGCGATCTATTTAAGTCAGGATGTTGCGCTAGTAAAACAGCTACTAGATGTCTCTGTTTCACTGAGTTCTATGGAACCTTGAAAATTAAAAGCTTCCCTTTTCAGCAATCACGTGGTCCCCGCTGTAAATGAAGAAAAGCTCCACAACCCGAGGACTGTGGATTTTTTCTTTAATGTAAAGGCAGCCCCACATTCTTGTGGTGGGCAGGGCCAAAGGCAAAAGGGGCCAGGCCAAAAGCCCCAACATATTTTTGTTTAAAGCTCCTACTGCCAGTAACTAAGCCTTAGGAGAGGCATTTCAAGCTTTTTTTGGGGGGGTGCAGTAAAGCCAGGAAACCACCAAATGAACCCCAGACAGCCAGACTGGGACCTCCAGCGTTGAATTTGCCGGAGCCTGAAGATTTGTACCCCTGTCGTAATGGAAGACCAAAACCAACACTCCAAACCCAACCATGTTTTCTTCGCAGTATATCAGCCTTCTGCAATCTGGTGCCCTCCAGGAGTGTTGGACTACAACTCCCATAATCCCCAACACGCCCAGCCATTGAATCTGGAAGGCACCAGATTGGGGAAGACTGCAGTGTATCCTTAGTAATTCCAGTAGGGCTTACCTCTACATGGTGAATGCAACAAGGGAAAACATTAGACACGTCTAAATCCCATTTAAATAAATCAGATTTTTAAAATTAACTTACATTCGCTTACATTCAACTAACGGGATAAAGCACACCCAACTTTCTCCAGACTGCAGCCACTCCCATGTGTGAAAGCTCTGATGTGAACACAGCACTGACCCACATCCAACTTTTGCTCCATTCATTTCAATAAATGAAGCAGATACACCTGCTCCTTCCTAACTGTGCAAAGCTGGGCTTCCTCCATGGAAATTATTCTGGTACCACCGTTGTGTATAAGAGCTCTCCATTCCAATGTAAGACTATGGGGTCAAGTCAATTGTGTTTAAGATGTGGGTGGTTGTTCTTGTTCACTAAACACTGCTATTCGTGTAAAACTAATATTAACCATAAAAATATTCTTGGGTAAGTACATAAGAAGAGCCCTGCTGGATCAGACCAAGGGTCCATCTACTCCAGCATTCTGTTCACACAATGGCCAACCAGCTGCCCGTAGGAAACCCACAAGCAAGACATGAGTGCAAGAGCACCCTTCTGCCCACGTTCCCCAGCAACTGGTGTACATAGGCATACTGGCTCTGGTACCGAGATACCACATAGCCATCAGGACTAGTAACCATTGATAGCCTTCTCCTCCAGTAATCTATCTAACCCCCTCTTAAAGCCATCCAAATGGTGGCCATCCCTACGACTTGTGGTAGCGAATTCCATAGTTTAACTATGCACCATGTGAAGAAGTCCTGCCTTTTATCTGTCCCGAATCTCCCACCAATCAGCTTCATGGGATGACCCCAGGTTCTCATATTATGAGAGGAGGAAAATGTCTCCCTATCCACATTCTCTACACCATGCATAATTTTTATTAATACCATTTGCAAACTTTTTCCCCGACACATGATAAAATGTATAAAAATGTATACAACCATGTATTTTTTTTCTTCTGTTTACTGATGTTTCCGTAGTAGGTGAACATTGCACAAGTTTATAAAATGTAGCTTCTACTCTTAATGAAGTCCTTAGGTATCTGAAAACATTACCACTAAGAATCTTGTAAGAATATAAAAATGTTTAAAGTACAAAGGGCTTTGAAGATTAGTGTTTTAAGTGGCGCTTGTTTCAAGTGGATTGACAGCATTGGAGAAATTGTAGCCAACATTCTGTTAAGGCAAAGTATGTTAGTATTTAACTAGATTAGAACAGCAAAAGCAACTGTTTTTTGGGGGGAAAGAGTTTAATAATACAGTCATAATTTTAGTACCATCCAGTAAAAGTGTACTGTAAAAAATGTTCTGGATATTAATTTACCTCAGAGAGTTTTACAGTGCAACCCTATACATGTCTGTTCAGAGGTAAACCCCACTCCATTCAATGGAGCTTACTCTCAGGTAAGTGTGCATAGGATTGTTCTGTTGGAGTTGTAAATATCTGGAGCACAACCCAGCAGGAAGACATCCTGCTCAAGCTTGATTGAAATGAAAGAGCACTGTGCCAGAGCATGGTAGGTAGACCTTCCCAGGGGATTGTGCCCTTGCAATGTTGTGAGGTAGACAATAGAAAAAGAATTCTCCATTATTAGCACAGAATTTTAAATCTTGCAATAACATTTTAAAAAGTAACATGATAATATTACAGACATACAAATGAAATATTTGATTAATGCTTAAGTCTGTACAGCTCAAATATAAACTTTTAAAAAAATATTAGACATTTGAGTGCATATAATGTTCTGGACATTAGGGAAAAAAAGAAAATGCATGTTGTTCACCTCCATTTTTGCACTTTGCAGTCTGTTTAAATAAACTAATATTTACAGCTTCAGTGTGAACAACAATACATCCAAACCAAAGTGTGCATTTTAAAAAAAAAATATTGCTCCTGGCCAAGGCTTTCCTTTATTAATTTTTATATTATTTATTTATCTATTTATTTATTTTTATAGTCATTCTTTTTCCCCCTCTGCAGCCATTGTGCATCTCTATGAAACAAGACAGTCCGACAGATTCTAACTGCTCTAGAATTCAGTGTAGTGGGAGGAAACTCCTAATGGGCTTCAGGAATGTTTGGAAGTGCATTTTCTTGCATGGAAAGCCATATTCATGGAAGGCTGGGAAAGGAAGGTAAAAGTGTTGTGATGGCAAGAGAGCACATCACATCTAGATCAACTGTGTAATACTGATGTAACTTGCAGAGGCACCTGCCTACCTGTCTCTTCTGGAACTTATTAACTCCCTGGTGACACTTCGAAATTAAAAGGCACTTCCACACCCATCTAAAAATCCATCTTGTTTGTGCTTTCTGTCAACTCTGTTCACAGCTTCTCATTACTAGGATTTAAAGCCCAACTTAACTGGTAATTACAGTCTGGAATCAAGTGCTGTGTAGGGGAGGACGGGTGCTAAACCTATTTCAGTCTGGTAATCTTGTAGGAGAGCAGAAAGCAAAATACCTGTATTTTTGAAGAAACATCAGACCGTCTCTGTTCTGCACTTACACTTTCCAATTACTTCCCTTGAAGCAGCCTCCCTACACAGGCACCCTCCAGATGTGTCTGACTACAACTCCCATCATCTCAGCTAGCCCCTAAATCAACCAATGTGTAGGCTGGGGTGATGGGATTTGTTGCCCAACACATCTGGAAGGCATTGGGTTGGGGAAAGCTGCCTTAAAAAGAATCTAGGTCATCCGACAATTCTGAGACTAGAATTCCACACTTATTTCTTTAGGGCGCAATCCTATGCATGTTTAGACAGAAAAAAGTCCTACAGCACTCAGCATTGCCCTGCCAGCCATGATGGCTGGGGAATGCTGGGAGTTGTAGGACTTTTTTCTGTCTAAAAATGCATAGGATTGCGCCCTATATTTAGGCCACCTTTAAGGGTAGTGCCCTCTGAAGGGAAGGATTTGGCATTTTCTCGGTTCCCTACTTCCCTTTTCCAAGGCAATCCCCAAGCGGCTCAGCCTCCTGCCTTATTGTCCTGGTGGCCTTAAGGGGGGGGGGGTTGTTGCAGCCCCCACCTTCCTACACCTTGGGCTGGCACAAAAAAGGGCTGAACTACAACCCAGAAGACCAACACCTCCGGGAACCTCTTCCATGCAGTTTGCACGTATGTGTGAACGTCACTCATGCAGGATGGAAAGTGGCGGAGGCCCATTTTAAAAACTGAATGTACGTCCTACACCACACTTCCCCAACCTGGTGCCCTCCAGATGTGTTGTTGTAATTAATAATTGAATTTCTATACCGCCCCATAGCCGAAGCTCTCTGGGTGGTTCACGGAAGTGTTGGCCTAAAACTCCCAGCATCCCCCGGCCAGGCATGCTGTCTGTGTTGTAGTCCAACAGATCTGGAGGGCACCAGGTTAGCGAAAACTGTCCTAAGCCAGTCTCGAGGAGGGGGGGGAGGGATACCTAAACCACCCTAAGCGTCACTTGTGAAAGTGCCGACCAACGCCTGCCTTTTCCAGCTTCTCACAATTCTGATCTGAAAAGCATCGTTTCTCTCCTTCCAACCACTCCTTGTGAAGGGCTGGTGTCTCTGACCTACTGCCTTAAGCACGGGGCTAGGGAGGGGCCACAGCTCAGTGGCAGAGCCCCTGCTTTGCATGCAGGAGGTCCCAGGTTCAATCCCCGGCATCTCCAGGTAGGGCTAGGAAAGAATCTTTCCCAGAACCTTGGAAGAGCTGCTGCTGGTCAGTGTCACCAACACTGGGCTGGATGGACCAAGAGTCTTCCTATGTGCTTCCTCTCTCAAACAGCCCACGCTGCCTCGAGAATCTTCTCCCTCCTGCTGCCAAACACGAGGGGAGCGGGGAGCCGCTTGTGGCTGGCTGGCTACGCAGCGATCGGGCCTCTCAGACACACAAGCCTTCTCCTCCCAGCCTGCGCCACGAAGGGCGGCTTTGCCTGGACGCGGAGGGCACCAAGCTCCCAGTGGAGGCCGGTGGCTCCGATTTCAGCTGGGCTGTGAATCACAGGATCATAGAATAGGGGCGTTGGAAGGGGCCTGCAAGGCCATCGAGCCCAGCCCCCCGCTCAACGCAGGAACCCAAGCCAGAGCATCCTGGCAGGCGGCTGCCCAGCCTCGCCTTGAAGGCCTCCAGCGTGGGAGAGCCCGCCACCTCCCTAGGTCATTGCTTCCATTGCCGTATTGCGCTAACACTCGGTTCGCTCCTTTAGAGTTCTGCTGACTGGACCTCAGCGCGGATCCGCAGCCCCGCTGAAATCGGAGCCGCCCGCTTCCACCGGGGCGCCTTCGGAAGCCGCCTTGCCCGCGCCCTCGCAAAGGGGAACCTTCGCCCAGGGGGCGGGGCTGAACTCTTCGGCCCGACAGTCGGCCCAGGGCGCGCAGGCGCACTTCCGACCGGCCTCTTGGCGCCTCCCCGCGGGGAAGCCGAGGGCGCGGGGCGCGCGCGGGGCGGCCTCCCCCAGGCGCGCGCGCTCTCCTGCGCCCTCCTTTCCGGAGGGCTTCCCCGGCGCTCGCGCGCGACAGCAGCCGCTCCGTCGAGCGCCTCCCTCGCCCCGCAGGGCCAGCCCGGGCGAGTCCCGCGCGCCGTCTCCCTTCAGCTCCCTGGCGCCGCCGCCGCCGCCGCCGCCGCTTCCTCCTTCCCCTCCAGGGGCAGCCGGAGAGGCGCGGGGCTACCTGCATCCGCAGGACTCGACCACCATGTCCTCGTACTGCTTGTAGACCACGTTGTTGCCCGCGTCCGTGTAGAGGATGCTGATGGGCGTCAGCTTGGTGGGCACGCAGCAGCTGGGCGGCGTGGCGCCCGGGTCCATGGAGTTCATGAGCGTCTGGATGATGGCGTGGTTCGTGGGCTCCAGGTGCGAGCGCAGCGGGAAGTCGCACACGCCCTCGCAGTGGTGGGCCTCGTACTCCAGGGGGGCGATAATCCAGTCGTCCCAGCCCAGCTCTTTGAAGTTCACGTGCAAGGCTTTCTTGCTGCAGCGCAGCCGCGCCTTCTTGCCGTGCCGCTTGCCGTGCCGGTTGTTATACGCCGTGCGCCTCATCCGGCGGCTCTGGAAGCGCCGCTCCGCGCCTGCCGTCGACTCCGCGGAGGGCGCCTGCGTGCGCGGCGGCGCCGCTCCCGGCTCTTGGCGCAACTCCGCGAAGAGATTCTTCCGCCGCGACTTGGTGAAAGCCACCAGCAGCGCTTTCTCCGTCTGCAGCCGCGCGGCCCGCCCCAGGCCCAGGCCGCGCAGGTCCAGCAGCTGTTGCTGAGGTCGCGGCCCCCCCACGGCTCGCAACTCCAGGCAAAGCTGCTGCTGCTGCTGCCGCCCGAGGTGGCGCGGCTGCCACGCTTGCCACACGTCGAACACCTCCCAGTCGCCACCGGCCCGGGCAGACGCCGCCTCCTGCAGGTCCAGCGTCCTGGAGTCCAAGAGGCGGCCCGAAAGGCAGGGCGAGACCTGCAAGTGGGCCGGGCCCGTCTGAGCCTTGGAGAAATGATCGCCAGGGGCTTTGCGAAGGAGCCGCAGCTCCGCTCCCACCAGCTCCTCGTTGTCTGAGAGAGTCGATACATCAAACAAATACTTCTGTCTCCTTAAAGCGCTGGGCGAAAGATCGTCTGCAAGATAAAACGAATAATTGCAGTCAGTTTCACCGCCGACTGAGGGGGGACGTCCATGGGACTCGGGTGGGGAGGGGGTGGTGCATTCGACCTCTTCAGCAGCCCAGACACTCACCCTTGCACGAGGGAGAAAGGAGGGGGGTCTCAAGAAAGGTGAGTTGTATCCAGTGGGGGCTGGTGGCTCTGATTTCGATGGGACTGTGCATCTTTTTTGGGATTCAGTCCGAACCTATCCCCAAAATGGGTTCAGCACCTTGGATAGCTCTGTTAGAGTTCTGGCTGAAACCCAGAATCGATTCACAGCCCCACCGAAATCAGAGCATCCACTGTACCATGACCTAAAGAGGGTTCCAAAAGGCGGGCCCCTCTTGATTCCCATCGATCAACATCAGTGGGACTTATTCTTGAAACCCATGGCTTCGCATCCATTAACTTGATTGTAGATGGAACAGGGATGTTAGAGAATTCCGCCACGGATCCCAGGGGGGGGCGAATTCCAGTCAATTCAGCCCCCTGGAATCCATGGCGGAACAGAGCCCCCCGCCCCACCACCCCGCGAAAGCCCCGCGAAACGGAGCCTTCCTGGCTGCGGCTCTGGCAGCAGCTCCAGCCGCTGCCAGGCTGCTGCGGCCACAAATGGCGGCCATCGTAGCAGCCGCCATTTGCGTCCCTACGCCGGCCCATGATAGGCTACATATATATTTACGTGGCCTATCATGGCTAAAGCGGGGACGCAAATGGCATCCCCTATGCCATTTGCGTTCCTGGTTTAGCCGTGATAGGCGACGTAAATATTTACGTCGCCTATCATGGCTAAAGCGGGTTAGCCCAGCCGGCGGCTCTGTGGCTGGCCGTGGAGCAGAGCTGGCCGGACAGGATTCTGAGCGGGAGGAACGGATCGCCTCCCCCCACCTGCGGAACCTGGCAGAGCCAGGTAAGCAGGGTTTCGTACACCCCTAAGATGGAACTGTATTGGTCCAGACCACTGTCAACTTGCCCTCCAGATGTTGTTAGACTACCAACTCCCATTATCCCTCACTGCTGGCTAGAGGTGATGCGAGTTGCCGTATGACAACATCTGGAAGGTCCCTATGCTTGGTCTAGGCAAAGTATATTAACACGCTTTAACATCAGCCCCCTTACTTGAAAGTTAAGGTAAATTGCTGTCTTACTTCCATGCCAACAAGGGTGTTAGGGGCTCATAAGACATAATGCTATGCATGTTTGGGCAGAAAGAAAAGGCCTGCAGCTCCCAGCATCGCTGTGGCTGAAGTCCTGCCTGCAGTTACCCAGAAGCAAGAGCCATTGAACTCAGCAGGACTTACCTCTGAATAAAAATGCATAGGATCTTGGCTGTAACTCTAGAATTTTGTTTGCACTTGAGAGAGTATTTCTGCATGGATATGTGGTGAGGCCTGCTGTAAATTCTTTGGCTGTGTTGATTCCAAACAAAGCATCAAAAGGCACCTAAGGGTGTAATCCAGAGCCCCATGAAATCGATTGCAGAGGATGGTATCTAACATTAGTCCTAGCTAGAGTAGAATCATTGAAATGAATGGGCCTGCTGGGAGTTGTAGGCCTTTTTTCTGCCGAAACATGCATAGGATTGCACCCTAACTTCCTTGGCATTGCGCTTCAGATAGGATGATTTAATCCTTCTCCCAGCAGTCGCTGCTAGTGTGACCCAAGGAAGGCGGGTTAGATGTAGTGAGTTTCCCAGCTGAAACCTCACTGTTCCCTCAAACTTCTGTAAAATAATATCAGGGATCTCATCCAAGGTGCTGAGGATCTATGATGACCAGCTCTCTTTTTCTTTAGTTTTAGAAAATACGATTATTTGTGAGTTGGGGTGGGGAGGTTATTATGTATACCCTGAGACGAACCTGGATTTCTTTTTTTGACACATTCGGTGTACAAAGCGTAGGCCGTGAAAAGCAAACCAGATTCCCCCATCCCCTTAGCTGCTTTCCAATAAAAAGGTTTACAAGCCAGCAAATACAAAAATTCCCCCCAGCCTCTGGGTTTCCCCCAAGAGCTAGTAAAAGTCTGTATATATTTCGATAGTAAAAGTGTCACCATGGAGCCTCCACTGCAGCTCAAGCTGAGAAAGACTGAAACGGACACAAGAGCCCCAGGGTTATTTATTGATCAAGAAAGTTACTACTAGGTATATTTTGCAAGCTAAGAGGTCTGGTTGAAAGGCCTTGGGAAGACGGGGTGGAGGAAGACATGGAAGGGTGACTGACTCAGATCTATAGTCACTTCTCATTGGCTGCTCCTCCCCGAAGATAAGAGGGGAATAATCCAGCACCCCCCTTCAAATCAATTAAGACCTGGCTGGGGAACTTCTGGTGGCCCTCCAAATGTTGTTCACTCCACTTCCCATCAGCCCCAGCCAGCCTGGCCAATGGTGATGGGTGATGGGTGATGGGAGTAGTAGTTCTTCACCATCTGAGGCCACAGGTTCTCCAGCCTGAATTAAGAATTCTGGGTTGTATCCAATGTTAGTCCAACTTAAGTCCCATTCATTTCAACGGTTGTGCTCTAAGTAAGACTAAAATTAGATACCACCCTCTTCAGTTGCCTTCATGGGGCTGTGGATTTCACCCTTAGGTGCCTTTTGATGCTTTGTTTGGAATCAACACAACCAAAGAATTTACAGCAGGCATCACTATGTGTTTATACAGAAATACTCCCCCAAGTGCATGCAAAATTCTAGATTTACAGACAGCAATGCTCAGTTATACCAAAGCCAATTGAGGCTCCTATTGCACAGAACAAAGGACCTCCTTAAAAACATTGAGTCAAAACAGACCACACAAGGACATTCTTGATAGCTGGATGTTCATATAACCGTGGAGGTGGTGGGCTCTCCCACACTGGAGGCCTTCAAGACGAGGCTGGACAGCCATCTGTCAGGGATGCTCTGACTTGGATCCCTGCACTGAGCAGGGGGTTGGACTCGATGGTCTTGTAGGCCCCTTCCAACCCTACTGTTCTATGATTCTGTGATCCTCCTGATCCCCTGTAGTAGAAGATGTGGGGTGTGGGTGGGGGAATGATTTCAGTTTGGAATGTGCATGCTGTCCTTCAACACAGTTGCTCAGGTTAAGTGTGTGTATCTGTTGCAAGCAGAGGCGGAAATCTTGCATTTTCAGAGCAATCCTATGTATGTTTACTTGAGTTCAATGAGACTTACTCCCAGGTAGGATTGCAGCCTTAGTTTGTGCTCCCACACAAATCCCACTTAATTCCAAGAGGAGTTAAACTGTGTAGGGCCTGATCCACACCTTTCATTGTACTGCAGGTGGTTCCTGATTGCAAGTTCTTTACTAATTTAGGCTGCAATTCTACATGCTTACCTGTAAGTTAAGGCATACTGGGACTGACGTCTGAGTAAACATGCAGAGGATTGCACTATTTATTGATCTTATCTACTGTCCTTCCTTTAAGGAAACACCTCCCCACACACACATACATTTTATCCTCACAACCACCCTGTAAAGTAGGTGGAGCCAAAAGAGAGAGTGACCAGCCCCAGGTCATGCTCAGCTTGGCTCGTGCCTGACCCATAACATACAGATGTACGGAATCCAGGTTTCAGTCAGAACCAGTGAGAAGCACCCTGGATAGCTGGTTTAGAGCTCTGACTGAAACCTGGAAAGGATTCACCACCTCACTGACATGGGAGCCACCAGCCTTCACTGCAGAAACCGTCTGGATAAGGAATGGAAACATACACATCTCTACTTTCCCAAACTACCTTCTGTCCACACCTGCCCCAGTGTGCATGGGGATGATGGGGGAAGGTTGACCCACACCAGTTATGTTATTTCCTTGCAACAGGTGTAGAGCCATATATTTACAAGGAAAATAACAGGTGGGGCACATGGGTGTCCACAGGAAGGGACAAGGGGTTGCAATTGACCCCTTCCCAATAGGCCATAATCTCCCATTTTCATTTAAAACAACAAGTCTCTAGCCTCTAGAACCTGAGATATAAGGCAACCTCAGTTCCTCGGTCATCTTTTGCATGACCTGCATACAAAAAGGAAGGTAAAGATGGGTCTGTTCTTGTAATCCACTTACTGTGCAGCAGTCTCTGAGACTACAATCCAAAGGGGACTTACTTTGGAGTAAGTTCCAGTGAACTCAGTATGACTTGCTTCTGAGTTAATGTGCATAGGAGCAGGCTGTTAAAATACAGTTTCCATTCACGAGGGCTATTGTGGAACAAACAAGGGGGTTATCTCATGTTCAGATGAAAAGTAATATATTTAAGTATATGGAATTAATATATTCTATAAAAATATACAGTGTACTTGGTGGCAGTTTATCATTTCATATTCAGGTAAAATAAAGCCTCCTGTGACTGAAGTCCTATGCACTTTCCTGCAAGTAAGCTCCATTGAACACAATAGGTGTTGCTTCCAAGACTGCACTGCGAAAGATCCATTCAGATTACTTGACCCAAATCTCAACTGAATTCCAAAGGCTGGCTCTGTCCTAGCCCAGCTAATGTTTAGCCCAAACAATTCCAAACTGAGTTCAACATGACTTACTCCCAAGTAAGCCTACAAACCTGTGAACACATAAAATGACCTGAGGACGGCGGCCTTAATGTCCAGATCCTAGATCAACCTTCCCAAGCCTGGCGCCCTCCAAAGGTCCAACTACAACTCCCATCATCCCCAGCCACCATGCCCATTGGGGAAGACTGCTCAACAGGGCTTACATCTGAGTAGATGTATATAAGATTTACACTGTAACACTTTGGTTTTGATTGCTTCATTAATACTACCATGCTTTGGGCGGGAGGGGGTTGACATCAGTGGAGTTTTGAACCCATTTCTCCCTGATCTGAGTTTAACTCCCAAGTCAGTACCTCACCCTGTATCTTTCTGCCAAGAGCTACGCCTGGTACACACACAGTGGTAGTGACACAGTGGTGCAGCTACGTAATTTTAGACCCTGGCCTTATGGGGACCCCCTTTAGATGGCCTTATGTATTACTTCAGTTGCGAAGCACACAACTAACATTTCTCTTCACACACTCCCAGTCACCACTCTGTGCCTTACAACTCCCTCTACGTTCCTGATATGTTACAGCAACATACAGCACCATTTGCCAACAACAATACCACTCTGAGCATGTGCAGTTTTGCATTTTAAACTCACTTAAATCATAGTAACATCACGACTCCTGGAATAAAATGGAGTTTGCCTCTGCTGCCTTTACGCCCTCATCACCTGCCCCCCTCTGGGTGGTCATGGGGGGGGCGGGCTGCCAGATGCTGGACTTTGACCCCAAGGCGCAGCCCTGGCTGCACCATTGTGACACAACATGAATTTTGCCATGTCTTTTTTCTTCTGCTGCTGCTGCATGGATGCCTGTGCTTTGAAACAGTGTCATGAAATTCAACCGGTAAAGCTCTAGTCCTCACTAAATCTCAGTGAACAGTTGCTAAATACACAGTAGCCCTGCCAAAAAGAAAATGGATGGCAACCTTTGGCGGCAGTTAACCAGGAGCAAATGAATCCCACTCTCAGGGGAGTAGATTTTTGGGGGGGAGGTAAGTAGACATCGGCAAATGCGAGAGTACACATACACGAAAGAACACTAGCAGGGTAAGGAGAAGTAAGAGATTTTGTATCATTCAGAGAGTTATGTAAACACATATCCTAACCTGAAATTTGTCCGAGAAAGACAGGAGACCTGTTTCAGCCAGTGGTCATGCAGGCATCCTACTGTCACTCTCATTCCCAGAGCTCATTAGGGAATAATGAGGCATATGGTGCCTTTGAATCTGTGGAAAGGGGAGCTACCCCTTAGTCTGCTTTTATTTTAATGTTTAAAGCTGCAGTCCCTGGTCAGATGGTTCGAGGCAAGTTTGGTGGAGCTGGGCTCCACTGTCCAAATATTCCAATGTATTTGGAAATACGTTGACACCTCAGCACTAAGCACATATACTTGGGAAGAGGTTCCCTTGAAATTAATGGTGCTTAGCCGAGTCTGCTTAGAAGATCCTGGCCTGAATCACATCCACATCGTAGCCATGTTTTCCTTGTTAAGGGAGTTTGACAAGGAAACCCGTTTAGGATGGGCTGAGATTCAGGCCGCAATCCTATACCCATTTCCCTGGGAGTAAGCCTCAGCGAATGCAGGGAGACTTCTGAGCAAAAACATAGGACAGTGCTGCAAGCCAAAGCTCGTTCTAAGCATACTTACCTATAAGCACCATTAAATTGTAATGGAACCGCAGTAACTGGTAACATTCTGGAGCACTGGTTCCAGAAAACACCACCACCAAAGAAGTGTACAGATACTCTGCAACTGTAGTCCTAAGCACAGTTATTTGGAAGCAAGTCCCATTCCAAAAAGTCGATGGGGAACCAACTGCTTTTAAGTGGGGCCTGGCCTTAATCCTGTGTAGATGCAGCGTTAAAGTCCAAGTGCTTATGAAGCTCATCCAACAACCTTAGGCTGCTCTTCAGCAATAGCCACATCCATTCAATACCACCCTTCCCACATTAAGCCAAGCCCCTTCTTTCTTAAAGAGAGAGACAGAGGAGTGAAGTGTATTATTTATTTATTTATTTATTTATTTATTTATTTATTTATTGCATTTATACCCCGCCTTTTTTTCCTCTTGCAAGGAAAATGTATATATGCTGGGAGTTGTAGGATTTGCCTCTGCCTAAACATGCATAGGATGGTGCCCTTAACCCCTTCGCACTGTTCAGTCTTCGTACGCCTCTTGGTCCCCACCTGCTCACTTTCACCACTGCCTTAAAGCAAATTCATGCAAGGTGGATCTAACCAATGACAACTAAATGGAGCTGCCGCCTTCAAACGAAGTGGATATCCCCCTGAATACTAGGCTCGGGGGACAATCTACAGAGGAGACAGTCACTTACGTGGCCTGCCTGCGGGCTTTCCAGAAGCATCTGGCAAGCACGGGGTCGGAAAACTGGTCTGGCCTGGGAGGGCGATCATTACGTCACCGGGTCCGGCCCGGCAGGGCGGTTGTGTTTGCTGGCCGGTAGTGGAAATTGGGTCAACCCGTGGGTCAGGCCATGGGGAAGGGGCAGGGGCGAGCCTACACATCTTTACTAAAAGGTCAGTCCCACGGAGTGCAATGGAACTTATTCCCACGTGGTTGTGCACTCCTCCAGTCCTCACTACTTTCCCCACCGCCGCTGGGGCGGGCGCGGGGACGAAGGGAGAACAAAGTCCTCCCCATCACAGGGCTGCCGCCGGCCTCTCCCCGGCCATATACGCATTTTAGAACAGAAATGAGATTAAGCGCTCACAGAGCTAGGCCGCCTTCGGCTCTGCGGAGGAATGGCACGACACCAACACGGCAGCTGAGTTCTCCTTACTGCTTGGTAGGATGATACAGACGAGCAAGTTACCCGCAGCATGACAGCGCTCGCTGCGTGGTAGTTGGATACGTCTGCATGAACGGGGGGGGGGGGAGCCAAGGCATCTGGATGGGGTGGGGCTTACTGCCAACAGGCCGCTCTAGAGATCTAGGCGCACAGTTGCACCCATTCTAGATTTACTTGGCATTCCTAGGAGCTGCAAGATGGCTTTCGATTCGAAGCGCGCTTGGAGGAGGATCTTCACGGCTGCTGCCTGGTCTTGGCAAACCTCCCTCTTTTCCTTAAGGGGTTCTTCCCCATCTGTGGAAATGGGAAGGCTGCAAGGGCGGGAGCACGGAAGAATTCGGACAGCTTCAAGAGCGAGCATCCCCCCTTCCGATGGTGGGCGCAATCGCAGGCATGCCCGCAGTGGCTCTGGCGAGGCTTGGCTTTCCAAGGCGTAGCGTGGCTTGCCCGCCGGACGGACTTCAGCGCCTCATTTTCATTATCCGAAATTGGACAGGAATGGGCCTTAAACTGGGCTGGACGGGCACACGTCGGGAGAAGAGACCGGGCGATGAACTGGAAACAAACGCCAATGGTTTCGATGGAAGCCACTTCGAATGGATACTGAAAGAAAACGCCACTCCCAAGCAAGCGCGCCTAGCTTTGGAAGGACGCCAGCCTGACTTCCATCCAAGCGACTACAGGGTCGGCGTAAATGCCTCTTCTTCCTTCCTCTGACTGCCAGTTGAAACTTGTACTGACTTCAGATTAATCTTGAGAGTCTCATTTGCATCACCCAAATCCCGCTAGAATTTCCTTTTTAAAAATAGCTGTAAATTTGCAGGTCAACTTAGTGAACTGACTAATCCTTAAAACTGCAGATCTTATGCAGGCTTGCGTTTCAGTGCCTTTGTCTCGAGTGGAACTCACTCGGAAGGAAGAGTCAAGGCAAGTTTCTATTCATTTTTTTAATGGATTTGAAGAACTTTGCTTTTCTACCGTCTTTCTAATTTTAAAGAACCAACATTAAATTGTGGCTATGAATAAGTTCAACACCCACTACACATGCATCTTATCACCGAAGGGAAGATACAAAGCTAATATACACACGCGCATGGACAGACCTATGACATGGGTCTCTCTCATTCCCTCCAGTGGAGGCTGGTGGCTCCGATGTCAGCGGGGCAGTGGATCAGCTCCGGGTTTCAGTCAGAACCAGTCAGCATTCTAAAGGAGCTATTGGGCCCCGCTGACATCCGCGCCACCCAGTCTCCACTGGGGGTCCCCCCCCTCTCTCGGTTTAGAGAACTCAGTCTCTCCTCCTTCTGCAGACTAACCGTTTTGACTTCTGCCCCCGGCTGGCTCCATCCATCCTGATTAATCCATCCCCTTTGGCATGTCACAACGGACGGTCAAGAAAGTTCAGTATTTCCAAGGGACGTTTTCAAAGGACAGCCGTATCAATGGTTCAGTAACCAAAAAATAAATTAAATAAAAACTCGCCAGAATGGCTGCCAGAACCTATTTGGTCTATTCCAAATGCCAAGGAGATAATGTGGGTTATTTAAGAAGTTGCTTTGAATCCGATCAGATAAACGCGATTTTTGTTCTTCTCTCTCCCGCTCTCTCAGTAATCTAAGCATCCCGGATGAATCCATAAATGAGGTAAGAGACTTATAAAACACACTGTGGAGCGCCATAAGAATGATAAAAGAATAAGCCAAATCTTATCTGGCTTTTGACATGATTTACTGACCAAGTTGATGATGCGAAGGGAAGAAGTCGAAAAGTGGGAGCTCTTTTTAAAAAGAGTGCGTTTAAAACGTCAGAAATGAACGGAAAAGAAAAGAAGACACAGCGCTGAGATACCGCAGACCTCCTGCCGGCAAGATCTGGCGTTAATTTTGATCTTTCCTGTTTCTTCCCCATTCCCTCAGTCTTATACCACCTAGCCTGAAGAAGAATTCTGGGGAATTCGAAAACTTGCACAATCTTTTGTGACATTTTGGCCCGTCCTGATAACGGTATTCCCTAAGGGCCAAAACAGATGTCACGTCAATAAACATGTATTACTTTAAATCTGTGTCTAGCAGCTGCATCTTTTTTCCTCACTTTCATATTTACTCTCGAGCAGGCGCAGGGAGCCCATCCAGATCTTAAAGGACCCCTTACCCCAGCCGTAGCGTCCCAATCCGGGTCAAATGTTTTGCCCCTCACTGTAGCCATAAACGTGTTCCCCGCACCAGGCAGAACCAGCAGGCGTCAACTGTTGCCTCGTTTGGGAAACCGTGAGAAGTGGCTCTCTTCGCTTCTACGCAGTAAGCCTCTTCACCACCCAGCTAACCTCGAGGCGGAATGATTTGAGGCGGCCGTTGCGCAGTATACACTTACCTAAGAGTAAGCCCCACTGAAGATCCTAGGACTTGCTTCTGAATAAAGAAAAGCGCTGAGGATCAGTGTTGGCTCTGCACTGCAATGAAGGCCGCTGAACCCCACTCACATTTAGCGCCTTAGCTTAAATTGGGATGGGGGGGGGGGTCTAGAAAGCGGCAGTGGGGTTTTCAGGTGGGTTTCTCCTCTCTCCCCTAGCACTCTGCTTATTCATAACTGGAAATATCGCTCAGCCCTGAACTGTAATACGATTCCCATCCGCCCTAAAGGGGGGGGGGGGCTTGATTCCTTCATTCCAAAATCCATTAATGCAGAATTATGTTCAACTGATCTCAGTTTGGCCTGCACTTACAAGAAAGTGGCTCAAGGGCGGCGGCTGGGAGCCTGTATGATTTATTGGATGGAACCCTCTCTATCACGCTACATTACATCATAGCATCATTCATGCCTTAGTGATTCCCGCCCCGCTCCCCCCCCCCCTTTTTGGTCAGCTAAACTATTTTGGACAGTCAAGACTTCTCTGAACAGCACTTCATTTCGGGCTGGATTCAGAAGGTCGTGTTGTCTGAAGGACACACTGACACACTGACTTGAAGCCTAAGCTGGTCTTCTACTCGGAAGCCATTTCCGGCTGAATTCAATGGGGCTTACTCCCAAGTAAGTTAGGCATGAGACTGAAGCCTAAGGGTTCTACCGTCCAATCAGAAGCAAGTCCCATTGGGCTCGGTAGAACTTCCTTCTGAATAAATATTCCTAGGATTTCGTCCTAAGCATGTAAGTTCGCAGCTGCGATTTCTGCGCTTGAACAGAACAATTTGGCCCAGAAAGACGGGTTTGAGCCAGCCTTTTTCTTTATCCTAAACCAACCCCCCCCCCAAAAAAAAACAAGACAAACCCCATCACTGAGGATATAGCTTCACTGAGGAAGGCATCTACCTAGCCTGATGAAGCGTTTTGGAGAACTGGAAAGCTTGCACATTTTTGTGGCATTTGGGTTGGTTGGTCCTAATAAAGGTATCGCCCAGGTGTGGATTTTGGACCTTCCAGGGCAGTCCCACTGGAGGCAGCAGAACTTGCTTCCAAGGAAGCAAGTTCTGGAGAATTGGAGCTTAAAAGGTGCCACTCATCCTTTCAGTGAAAGGAATCGGAATTTTAAGCTAATCTCAACATCCTTAAGGCGTCTCTAAAGAGATACCTTTCCAATAGTTTTTTCAAAACTATATCAAGGCTGCAATCCGTGAAGTACTTACACTTGGAACCAAATCCCCTCAGGATTCAGTTACATTTGGTTGTATGTAAAGCTACACACAGATCCTATACAAGAATCAGAAGTGAATCCTACTATATGCGATAGGTCTGCACGGTTACTGGAGAGTAACAGTGCAACCCTATGCATACTCTGAAGTCTGCTCCCCTGAGTTCAATAGGCTATATCCCAGATAAACGGATATATAAGATTGCAGCCTAAGAACAAAGTATTTCCGAGTATTCAAAGTTAGGGTTGGATCCAGGCTCAGTCATACTTAAGAGTATTTCATTGGGTCTACTTTAAGTATGACTATGTCTGGATCCAACCCAGAGACGGCAAAGAAATGATTGGGAAAGTGCAATTCAGTTCAATTTGAGTCGCAGGAAACCGTTACAAAGATCGCAGCTCTAGGCAAATGTTTCCCTTCCTGTGGATCTTGGACATTCCGAGGGTAATATTTGAGACCATGCGGGTTCCCTTAAACTCCCTTTCCCTGCATGATCTCTGCTGGTTTCCGACTCAGTGACAAGCCTGGGGTTAACGGAAGAGAGCGCGCAAAGCGATACCCCCGAAGTCACGCGAATATTTCCAGAAGGAATTAATGAAGAATTGAACTGCTCTCCAAACAGCCTTATTAGAGCAAGTCAACGGGATCAGAGGGAGGACTCGACTTCACTGGGGCTATTCCGCCCCCCCCCCCCCGGAATTTTCAGCCAGAAAGAAAGAAAGAAGGAAAGAGGAAGGCAGGCTTCAGTCCTATACAAACTTACCTGGAAGCAATCCTCATGGAAGCCCAGTGGAGGTTACTTCTGAGTAGCCACGGATAGAATTGCGCTGTCAATCTTGGGCCCTTTTGCTTGTAGAATTCCGCGCAGACAATACTCTGCCCCATTCCTCTCCTTGGAGTACGAAAATGAAAGAATGTAATGGGCCAGATCCTATGTAGGCTTAGACAAAAAAAAAATCCTACAATTCCCAGCATGCCCCTGCTAGTCATGGGGCATGCTGGGAGTTGTAGGACTTTTTTCTAAGCCTGCATAGGATCGTGCCCTTAGCCACTGATTTGGCAAGTACAAGCTTGAGGCTTGTTTTGTTTTGCTTTTTGCCTATCATCTCTTCTTGAGGGGATCCATTCAAGCCACGTTTCCCCTTGAGGCGGCATGCCACATCCCCAGTCCTCAAGGTTTTACCTCCCTGCAGAATGATCTCTCCCTCCTTTCCCTTCCGCCTTTTCTCTGTTCTCTTCTCAAGCCGCATTGAAGCTCAAGGAGCGAGGAGACACGGCGCGGTTTGGGAGGCCCTTTAAGAAGCCTCGCTCTCCTCAAGCGTCTGGAAGTCCCGTCGAGGGTCGCCCTCCTGCTGACAGGCAAAGAAACACCCGCGGCCTGCACAGTAACAGCCGTGACAGGTATTGCTCTTGGGCAGCTGGGAAAAGACTGCGGCTGCAGAACGGAGTGCCGGGCAGGCTGGACCTTTTCGCCTTGTGTGGTATTTTCTCCCGCTCCCCAGGGAGATTTTCTTTTACTTTATTATTTGGTGCTTGTATCTAGATTATCCCATGTTAGGCCTATGTAGAGTAGACCCACTGAATGAATGGGGCTACCTTAAGTCTCATGCATTTTAATGGCTCTATTCTATGTAGGACCCATTGATTTCAATCACCCATTGATTTCAATGAGTCTACTCTAAGGGTATTTCCCATGTTCATCTTACATAGAGTAGACCCATTGAAATGAATGGTACTAACATAAGTCTCATTCATTTCAATGGGTCTACTCTACATAGGATTAACATGGGACAATGCCCTTACTCACAGTAGACGCATTGAAATCAGTGGGTCAAACCTCAAGTCCTATTGATTTCAATGGATCTACTTTAAGTATGGCTAAATCTGGACCCATCACTATTATCATCAATGGATGGTATCCAATCTCAGTTCTACTTAGGGTCGACTCATTGAAAGGAATGGGACTTAAGTTAGACTAACATTGCACAAAACCCATTACCATTATTATGACGGGAGCCGGTTGGATTTTTAAGAAACTGTGTGCAGTGGAATTATTAGCTCACTGGGCTTGGAAAGAGCGGGGGAGGCGCTTATTTCCCTCCCTCCCTCCTGACCAAAATCTCACCCAACAGAGAGATAAACACCCCAATCCAAAACAGCCTTCCATGGAAGTCAAATCCAGCCTCGGACCACTTGGACCAGTCTCCCTCGCCAGATGTTTGGGACATCAACTCCCATCAGTGCCAGCCAGTCCCTCTCCTACAATTTACAAGTAGTCATTCCCATTCTTTGGAGTAAAAGTAAACATGCTTAGGATCGGGCTGTAAACGGGGAGAGGGAGAGAGAAGCTCCATTTCTCCCGATTTTTAAAAAATTCCTCATAAGATGGCCGCCCAAGACGTTTTCCTGCCTGAGGCTGAGCAGCAAATGACACCTCCCGCCCCCCAACTTATGGTGCATATTTAATTTGCACCAGAGGAAGAAAATCCCACAATCCCCCCTGCTCCCCCCCGTAAAAATGCAACAACAATAAATTTAAAAACAATCTGCTGCCTTTTCATAGCACCCCAGATTGGCTGCCTGATGCCTCCTTCTGCCTAATGGTAGGGCCTGCCCTGCATGGACCATTAACAGCTGATGTCTTAAAACAATCACATCTCTAAACACAGAACAGTCAGGGGTTTTCTTTCTTTTTTAAAGGAAGCAATCTGCCTCTGGCAACAGGTCATTCTAGGTCCACACGTGCCGCCAGATCCGGTCCATGTTTACAGGGAAGTCCAACAGTGTTTGTTAGAGCTTACTCTTGAGTAGTAGATAGAATTGCAGCCTGATTTTGTCGTTTTGTTTTTATTGCAATGAAGTCTCAGGGCGTAGAGCCAACGGCGAGCTACGGGGGGGGGGGGCACTGCCTCCCCCACCCCAACTACCAAGGAAAGACCGTCTTCACTGAGCCGAGAGCCGCACCCGGAAAGCAAAATCTACCACATCAGGAAGAGGGCTGTGATAACGTTTTCAGAAGTGGTGTTTTACCACATGCCGGGAGAGTTTGGCGCTTTTTCAAAAATCGTACTATTTTAAGCATTCAAAAAACGACTCCTCCCCACCTGCAGTATGAAAGTGGTGCCGTCCAGAATCCTTCTTCCCACCTGATGTTGCCTGATCAGCTCGACGAACTTGCATCTCTTTGGGGCGTCGGGCTTGCGCCCCAGCCTCCTCCTCCCCAAACCCGAGCGCCGTTTCTTCCCTGCCCTCTCTCCGGGCAGAAACATCCAGCCAAGGAGGGGCCAGTGGAGGCTGGTGGCCCCGATGCATCCGCGTTGGCTTTCAGTCAGAACTCTAAAGGAGCTATCCAAGGTGCAAAGCAAAGCACCTCGGCTTGCTCCTTTAGAGTTCTGACTGAAACCCGGAGCAGATCCCCCCCCCCCCCAGCCTCCACCGAGAGGGGCAGACGAGTGGAGACTTTCACGGACTTGATCCACGTCTTTCAGCACGTCTCTTTGTGTGGTGCTGCCAGGGTAGGGCTTTGGGGCAGAAGCCCAGGGCCCCACTCAGCCGAATGAGCAGGTGGGCCCCCAGACGCGGCCAGGCCGCCTTGGCACAGTTTAAAGTGAACGGATTCCCTCGGAAAGAGGGCTGTGGGCGCGCGCTAGACCATGACAGCCAGAGTCTAAACCCGCGCTGTCTCCCTCCTGCTATCCCGCTCATTTCAAGGCAGCTGCGTTGGCGAGAGAGTTAAACTACAGAACTACCTGGGCGAGGCAGCCTGCTTGAAACGCTACAGCTCGCTTTGGTGGTGGTGGTGGCTTAAGCGGAGTCCTAAGCAGCTAAGGCGGAAGCGGCCGACGAGGGAGGCGGGGAGGGGAGAGAGAAACGACACCGGGCCCCGAACCTTTTCTTGAGGGAGCCCCATCGAAACGAATGAGGGGGGGGGGAGAGACACCAGTGGAGACTATTATAGAGCTGCTTTACTTTTTTCAGGACTTCTTTCTCTGTGTGTGTGGGGGGGGGGGCAAGGAAGAATGGGGCGGCGGCTGTCTGAAAGTGTAGCCTCCCTTAGTCACAATCCACAGTGGAGGAGATTTTACGACCTTCTTCTTGAAGATGTTGTTGTTTTTGTTGCAAAGGCCCCACCCTCCATCCATGGGGGGGGGGGAGGTGCTCTCAATAAACTCTCCAAGACCCACCACCTGGGTTGTCTCCAATGTTAGTCTAATTTAAGTCCCATTCATTTTGGGCTTCTTCACACGGAGCTTTTATCCTGCTATTGAGATTGCTCACTCATGGAAGTTTGCAGGCCCTTTAGATGACAGGGTGTCTCCTGCACTAAATGGCCTTTATTCTGTTTTTAAATAGATCATGGATAATGAGCTATCAAATGACCCTGCTTGTGTTCCCTCCATGAAAATGGAAAAGCCACAAGAAGAGGAGTGAGGTCAATGAAACATATGGAAGACTCAAACAAGAGGAAAAGGGTTCTTGGACAGAATGGGGGAACTACAGCAGCAAAGGGAAGACCAGAAGCTTGAAGAGCAACAGCAAGATGAGGCAGTGGGAAATGCTGAGGAGAAGAAAAATGGAGAAGAGGATACTCCTTGGAAAAGGGTGACAGTTAGGAGAAGAACTAGATGCCACTCTGCACCAGTGGAAGCAGTGGAGCTGTGGAACCGATTCCAGGTACTTGCGGATGAGACTGGAGGACAGCCTGCAGAGGAAGAATCACAGGGGAACCTGCATGAGAGTGAGCAAGAGGCTGAAGGTCAGTCAAACAGAGGCAATGAAACTCAGGCCTACAACAACAAGAAGAGAAGAGTGGTAGTAGTAGGAGATTCCTTGCTGCGTGGGATCGAGACCCAAGTATGTCGCGAAGACCTGTGGACTCGCCAGGTATGTTGTCTCTCAGGAGGACAGATTAGAGATGTGACTGAAAGGTTGCCTGCACTCATAAAGCCCACTGACAGGTATCCCTTTCTTCTCATCCATGTGGGAACAAATGATACCACCAAGCGGAGCTATGAAGAGATCACGTCAGACTTTGAAGCTTTGGGGAGGAAACTCAAGAACTTTGGGGCCCAGATAGTTTTCTCATCCATACTTCCAGTAGTTAGAAGAGGGATAGAAAGGGAATGAAAAATACTCCGGGTGAATGACTGGCTACAAAGGTGGTGCCGACGAGAGAGATTTGGATTCTGGGACCACGGGCTATACTTCCTGGAAGATGGGCTGTTGGCAAGGGATGGGTTGCACCTCACAAAGGATGGGAAGAATGTGTTTGGCCACAGCATGAAGAACTTCATCAGGAGGGCTTTAAACTGAATCCTACGGGGAAGGGAGATGTAAAGTTGGGGGTAACAATGGACGTAGGCGCATGCACTGCAATAGAGAGAACAGCTCTAAGAGCACCCAATAATAGTCTTCAGACACATGTAGGAAGAAAACCAGACTATGAAGCACATGGTCTTCGATGTCTATATACTAATGCCCAGAGTATGGGAAACAAACAGAACGAACTTGAACTCTTAATACAAGAGGGAAATTATGACCTGATAGGTATAACTGAGACTTGGTGGGATGACTCTCTTGACTGGAATACAGCAATTGAAGGATATAACTTGTTCAAAAAGAACAGGAGGAACAGAAAGGGAGGCGGGGTTGCACTATAGGTTAAAAATACATATCTCTGCATAGAAATACAGGAGAATGAGCTTGGTAGCCCCATCGAGAGCATCTGGATCAAAATAAATGGAGCAAAGAATAAAAGGAACCTAATGGTGGGAGTCTACTACCGGCCACCCAATCAAGGAGAAGACAAGGATGAAACTTTTGAAAAACAAATAGCCAATGTTTTAAGGAAGCATGATGTAGTAGTAATGGGGGACTTCAATTTCCCCGATATTTGTTGGGAGACAAATTCTGCAAAACATGGCCCTCCAGGAAATTCCTGACGTGTGGTGGATAACTTCCTCCTATAGAAAGTAGAGGAAGGGACTAGAGGATCGGCTATCCTTGACTTGATCCTAACCAACAGAGATGACTTAGTGGATAAAGTCGCAGTTACAGGAACTCTGGGGGAAAGTGACCATGTTGTACTTGAGTTCTTGGTTCTAAGGGAAGCAAAAGCCAAGTGTAGTCAAATGCGTACCCTGGATTTTAGGAAAGCTGATTTTAATAAACTCAGAACAATGATCAGTAAGGTCCCATGGCAAGCGACACTAATGAGAAAAGGAGTCCAAGATGGGTGGGAGCTTTTAAAAAACGAAATTCTCAAGGCACAACTACAAACAATTCCAACAAAAAGAAAAGGTGGAAGACAACAGAAGAAGCCAATGTGGCTTCACAAAAAGCTTAGAGATGACCTGAAAACAAAAAAAGGACACATATAGGAAGTGGAAGGAAGGCCAAGTAACAAAGGAAGAGTACAGGCAGGTAGCCCAGAATTGCAGGGATGGCGTCAGGAAGGCTAAAGCTGAGAACGAGCTGAGGTTAGCGAGGGATGCTAAAAACAACAAAAAGGCTTTCTTCAGCTATGTGCATAGTAAAAGGCAGAGGAAATAAATGGTTGTTCAGCTATTAAATAAGGATGGCAAAATGATAACAGATGACAAGGAAAAGGCAGAAGTGCTCAATTCCTACTTTGGCTCAGTCTTCTCCCAAAAGAGGGTCTATGACCCCCCTGGCAAAGGCGAAGTACAGGCTGAAGGGGCAGGATTGCAGCTTGAGATCGACAGGCATATGGTCAAGGAACACCTCATTACTTTGAATGAGTTCAAATCTCCAGGGCCAGATGAACTGCACCTTAGAGTAATAAAGGAACTGGCAGAAGAACTCTCAGAACCGCTGTCTATTCTCTTTGAGAAATCATGGAGGATGGGTAAAGTGCCAGATGACTGGAGGAGGGCTAATGTTGTCCCTATCTTCAAAAAGGGTAAAAAGGAGGAACCTGGGAACTACAGACCAGTCAGTCTGACATCAATCCCTGGGAGAATTCTCGAGCAGATGATAAAGCAATCCATCTGGAAGCACCTTGACAACAATGCCGTGATTACTCGAAGCCAACATGGATTTGTCAAGAACAAGTCCTGCGAGACGAATCTGATCTCATTTTTGGATCAAGTCACCTCACTTGTGGACTGTGGGAATGCTGTGGACATCATATACCTCGACTTCAGCAAAGCTTTTGACAAAGTGCCCCATGATATCCTGATGAGCAAACGAGCTCAAAGTGGGCTAGATGAAACAACGATCCGGTGGATCCACAGTTGGCTACAGAATCGGACTCAAAGAGTGCTTATCAATGGGACCTTCTCAAAGTGGGGAGAGGTAATGAGTGGGGTACCGCAGGGCTCAGTCCTGGGCCCAGTGCTCTTCAAGATTTTTATTAATGACTTGGAGGAGGAGGTGCAGGGAATGCTGATCAAATGTGCAGATGACACAAAATTGGGCGGGATAGCTAATACTTTGGAAGACAGAAACAAAATTCAAAGTGATCTGGATAGACTGGAGTGCTGGGCAGAAAACAACAGAATGAAATTTAATAGGGATAAATACCAAGTTCTGCACCTAGGAAAAAGAAACCAAATGCACAGTTACAAGATGGGGGATACGTGGCTCAACAACACGACAAGCGAGAAGGATCTTGGAATTGTTGTAGATCACAAGCTGAATATGAGCCAACAATGTGATGTGGCTGCAAAAAAGACAAATGCTATTTTGGGCTGCATTCATAGAAGCATCACTTCCAAATCCCGGGAAGTACTAGTTCCCCTCTACTCAGCACTGGTTAGGCCTCATCTGGAGTACTGTGTCCAGTTCTGGGTGCCACACTTTAAGAAGGATGCAGACAAGCTGGAGAGGGTTCAGAGGAGGGCAACCAAGGTGATCAGGGGACTGGAAACAAAGCCCCATGAAGAGAGACTGAAAGAACTGGGCATGTGTAGCCTTGAGAAGAGAAGACTGAGGGAAGATAGGATAGTGCTCTTCAAGTACTTGAAAGGCTGTCACAGAGAAGAAGGCTAGGATCTCTTCTCCATCATCCCGGAGTGCAGGACACGGAATAATGGGCTCAAGTGACAGGAAGCCAGATTCCAGGTGAACATCAGGAAAAACTTCCTGACTGTTAGAGCAATACGACAGTGGAACGGATTCCCTAGGGAGGTGGTGGGCTCTCCCACACTGGAGGCATTCAAGACGAGGCTGGACAGCCATCTGTCAGGGATGCTCTGACTTGGATTCCTGCATTGAGCAGGGGGTTGGACTCGATGGCCTTGTAGGCCCCTTCCAACCCTACTATTCTATGATTCTATGATTCTAGGGGAGCGCATGTAAAGGGAGTCCGTTGTGATCCTGCATTTAAAACGGAAGCAGAAAGCCCCCTTTTAAATGCAGGATTTTAGGCTGGTGTAGAGATGCTCTAAATCATTGGATATAACCCCATGATTCCACCAACCCACCCACCTTCCCAAAATGGCGGTAGCTAAAAATGGGGGAGTCAGGCAGTGGGTCTTGGAGATGTAATTATGAGCACCCTACCCTCCCACATAGGTCGAAATAGACCACAGTTCCGACCGTTGTAGGGAAACCGAAGTGGTCCAACAATCAAAGCCGTTTATGTGTTAGATCCTCAATGGAGGGAATATTGGTTAGGTGGATAGATTTAGAAGGGTCAGCTGATTGATCCAGTGGATCCTGTTGATCCAGTGGATCCTGTTGATCCAGTGGAATATCGGAATTTAAACCCACTTGAAGCATAATCCTATCCATGCTTAGACAGAGTAAAGTCCTACAACTCCCAGCATTTCACGATAAGAGTTGTTGTAGGACTTCTTTTCTGTCTACACATGCATAGGATTGCGCCCTAAGGCTGCAAATGGAAGTACAATAATTATAAGATCTACTGAATTCAGTTTGACTTCTGAGACGACATGCTCAGGATCGCACAATGCATTCGTGTAGAGCAGGGCGCTGTGGTCTCATTGCGTTCAACAGGGCTAAACTTAAGCGTCCAACTCAACTCTATACATGGTTACTCGGAAATATGGTCCCTCTGAATATGAGATCCTCTGAAGACTTCCGGTTTCGGGCTTGGCCAACCGCTGAGCTTGAAATCCGAATGCTTCCTCTTGCTCTTCCACCAGTTTACTTCGACTTCCCATTGAAATCAGTTCGTTGCCATGTGTCTTTGGGATAAACAATTTGTGGTGAATAAGGTTTTCGGGCCTGCACCTTCTAAAAACTGAAAGGTCTGCCCGATTAAACTGCGGGTCGTATTATTTTTCAAGCTAGCAAAGCAAGAAAAAGAGAAGGGGCGGGCTTTAAATTAAACGTTAGTTTAAAAAGAGAGAAATCCGATTATAACCTCCACAGGTTTTGGGGGCTTCCAAATGCAATATAGCAAATGCTTGCAAGCCGAGGGTGAAAATATGTGGGGCGTGTCAGTAGCTCACAATCCTGTTGAACCCAGTAGCCTGCCTTCCGAGTAAACAGAGGATCGAGCTTCTCAGAAGAGTTGTCCTTGGAATTCAATTTTCCCTGGCTCCCCTGCGGCGGCGAGGTGGGGAGAGACAGGAGACCCTCGTCCACTGGAATGTCCTAGAGGCATCCTTGGAGCCAGCGCTGGCCGGTGGCTAGTGCTAATTCCGAGCGATGGATCCCGAACAAAAGGAACGGGTTCGGATCCTCACTTGGCCTCAGTTTCTCTCAGCCTAACCCAGCCTTCCCCATATCTGGTGCCCTCCAGATGTGTTGGATCACAGCACCCATTATCCCCGGACACTGCCCGGGTTAGCTGGGATTATGGGAGCTGTAGTCCAACACATCGGGAGGTTGCCAGCTGGCGAAGGCTGGCCTAGCCTCTCTCACAAGGTTGTTGTGAGGCCACCTCCCCCACCCCCTCCAGGCTGGTGCCGTCCAGATGTGCCGGGCTACAACTCATTGGCCATGCTGGCTGGGGATGGTGGAAGTTGTAGTCCAACCCATCTGGAAGACACTTGGTTGGAGGAAGCTGTTGCAAGGACTCAAGGGTGTGGGGGAGGAACCTTATATCCCCCGGAGTTCCCTTGAGGAGGGGCGAGATTAAAAAAAAAAAAGTCAAGTCATGAATACAGCCCCGGGTTTCTACAGCCAGAAGAGTGTACTAGTGAATAAAGCATTGGTTGGACCAGGGGTCTCAGCCATGAAGCTCAGTAGGTGAACCGTCCCTGTTTCTCGTCCTAAAATCCTTCAGGGGGATATATCCGCAAGGATAAAATGGGGGGAGCCCAGGTAGGCCACCCCGAGCCTCCCTGAAGGAGGAAGGCAGAGAGAAGGTAATCGATCAGTTCCAGCCGGCCAGAACAGCTGCTTTCCCCTTCGCAGAGGCAGGTAAATCGACCGGGAAAATCCGTGCTTCAAAGAATCTACCGTGGTCTGCGAGGACGAATGGGCGATACAGCGCAAGCCTATGTATGTTTACACGCGTGGGATGCAAACGTTTTAAATAAAATAAAATTAAAAATACTCAGAAGTAAGCCGTATTTATTCCAATGGGACTTACGTCCGGGTAAGCAGGTACAGCATGGGAAAGCATGCGACCTGATGGCCACTTACGTGGGAGGAAGCTCTACCGCAAGGGAGAGGATCAGGCTGTAAAGGGTTTTGTTTATGATGAACTGATCTCAGGAGGGGGGGGGGCGTCTGCGATACGGCGGGGGGGGGTACAGGTGAAGGCATTTTTGCCTCGCTGCCTCAGGATGCCATCCAAAGAGGGCCAGGAGCCAGAAAGTCGTAGCAGCCGATCTCGGCTGCCCAGGGACATCCCTTGCGACCGTGCTACTGCACAGGCGGTCACTATAGCGCTCAAACAACGGTTACTATAGCGCCCATCAAAGATGTATGCGTTTGAGTTTTTAGTTTCTTTCTTTTACCTCCCACGCCCCGACATCTTGCATATCTGAGCCCAAGAAGAATGACGTGAAAACTGGGTGTTGTGTTTTTTTTTTTAAGCATTTATTTATGTCAGTTATTTATATGCCGCCTTTCAGGATCCAAATCCTACCAAGGCGCCTTACAAGTCATATTTTTTTTAAAAAATAAATGGTTAGTTTGTGTTGTGACGGATTCAGGCGACCAGAGAGCACGCTTAGGAGCAGACAGAAACGGGGGGGGGGGGGTCCCTCGGCCGACCCCTATTTGGATATCTTTGGCTGAGAGACCTACAAGCAGTCGCCTCTAATACACAGGAATAGCCCTCGAACTAACCCAGGCCACCTACGCTCGGATCCCGCTAGCTCTCTCCCCTTGGATACAAGCCCAACCAAGTGCGGGAAAGATGACTGACGGTCAGGAAATACCCCGAAGCCCGAACAACACACTGGCCGAAAATCAGGACGGTTCCCCCTAACGCTGCTCCAGGTTTACTTGGCAACACAGTTTCTCGCAGCCGGATCCTAAACCATGGCATGAGGGGACCCCCCAGAGGTCAGTGGGGCTGAGTCCTGAGTAGGCGTGCCTAGGAAAGCTGCACGCTTCCTTAGGAGTCAGTCCCTCTGCACCCGCTCGCTAAGTCCGACTCCCGAGTAAAGCGTGCTTAGGATCAGGCCAGCAGGAGCCCCCTACCCCTTCCAGGCTTGTCGAGCGGCCAAACGAGAGACAGGACGCCCCCAGTCGTGGGGGGGGGGAGGAGGGGAACAGATGAAGCCGGGGCTGTTCCTCCCTCTCTTTTTACCCGGTTTTCTACCCCTCTGCTAGGCAATGAAGCTCAGATTGGAACCGTCTGCGGGGCTCCCTCGGCCCGGCCGTCTGGTCTGCATTAGCGTTTTTATAAGGGGGCTCAAACAAATCGAACACAAGGTCACCAAATAATTAAGAGCGGTGAATTCTCTCCTTCCCCATTAAAATGCTTCCCTGCTTGGATTTCACGCGCCTTTCGCCAACCACAACACGGCCCCGCAGAAGGCGCGGCCGGGAGGGCTGCGGCGCTCGCTCGGTCCGGCCGCAGCACAGGATCCACCTCGAGCCGCCCCCCACCCCCCGCTTTGCACCCAGGCGCTGCCCAGGAGGAGACGCGTCCGGAGGGACCCGCATTCCTCAGCCGCCGCAGGAAGCAAGGAAGCGCCCAGCCCTGGCCACGAGTTAGAACCGGGGACCCCCCCCCCGACGCCCACCCCGTCTGGAAACTGCACTTCTCCCTCCTAGTCACACAGCCCTAGGTACATCAACATGTCTAACAAAAACAAGCGAGAGCTGCAGGAAGACGCCTTCACCCTCATCCGCACTTTTTTTCTGGTTTCTTCTTTCTGTTTGTCCAGGAATTAGAGCAACCCATTTCGAAAAGGGGTTCTATTTATTTAATTACTATTCCATTTATAACCCGCCTTTTTCCTCTTGCAAGGAATCCAAAGTGGCTTGCATGTTTCTCCTCTCCATTTTATCCTCACAACAACCCCGCCAGGTAGGTTAGGCTGAGTCCGTCACTGGCCCAAAGTCGCCCAGTGAGATTCCTGGCCAAGTGGGGACTAGAACCCGGTCCAAAACTTTAACGCCTACACCACACTGGCTTTCATCTAGAAAACCTTTTCATACCCTAGGCTTAAAGACCCGCAACTACCTCGCTCTCCAACGCGAACATAAAACCAGCCTGATGGCAGTTTTCACACGCGTACCTTAACACTTCTTTGGGGAGCAGGTTCCCCTGAACCCAGGGGAAATTTTTTCCGAGTAAACCAGCTTAGGGAAAGGAATGCGATTCTGCTTTTCCTTGAACCGCTCCTCCCTCTAAACACGCCAGGTAAAATTCTAGATTCCTCTCCCGTAGAAAGTCCCGGATTCGTAAAATGGACATATGGCAGGATTTGGAGAGGTGCTAAAAGAGGCGGTAAAACGAACGAACCTGCAGCCCGTTCCTCTTCCGTAAAGTATTCCGCGTTAGCGGCGTTTGCGCCTGGTACAAACAGAAGGGAGGGGGAGAGTCAAAGGAGCTTTCTTTCTATCTTTTTAGCGTTGGATATGGAATGGACCATGCTGATCTTCAATGCCCATTTTCCTGGGCCCTGTGTTGAAATCTGCAAACCTTAATGACCCCAGTCCAGTCCGAACATCGCCTTTCAAGATTCGATCTTCTCGGTTGGTTATGAAATCCATTAAAGCCAAAGGAGACTCGTCTCCAAGGCAGCTGCGGTCTAACACTTGCGTGTAAAGCGAGGACGTCAGGATGGTTATCCAAGGCTGCGATCCTCACTTACTGGGCAGGAGGAGGTCCGGTTGAATTCACCCGGACGTGAGTAACCTACACAAGAGTTGAGCCTGCGATCTGAAGCAGTTTTCGGGGGTGGGAGTGGGGAGAAAGCTCCATTTAAATCATTGTTGCTTTCTTCCAAACAAGCCCCTTTACTACTTAGGATGGTGCATCGGACACGTGTACTTCAGTACGTTACAGGGAACGGAACGCATTCGGAGATCGGGGCGTTCTTTAGGAGCCTGCCTTTACCTCCATCTCCTGGCTGTCAGCGCCCCGCGCACAACCGAAGTTCTCAAATGAGAGGCAATGTCCATGTCCGACTTCAGCTCTTGGGACTTACCTGTTTCCTCGTCTTGACTTGAGCGCGGCATCGGGGCTTGTAAATCTCAGCCGTGGCCCCCAGGGTTGCCCGGGCTCTTATGTCTTGCCCCAGATCGTGAGCTCGCTCACTTCGAAGTAAGAACCCCGATAAACTCAGAGGGGTTTGTTTCCACCTAAAAGAGATTTTAGGTGGCGAAGGGAAGACTTCCAAAAACCGGGGCCAGTTTTATGATTTCGGCCTTTCCCACCTCCCTCTTCAGTCTGGCCAGCCCTGGCAGTTGCTAATCGTCCTGCTTTTACTGTAGAGCTGCGATACTCGGGGAGGGAGGGGGGCGAGAGAGCACCAGCGAGCCGAGCCCCATCTGCGTTTTAATGAGTTAGTTCACGCGCCAACAGTAATTTTCCTACATTCAACCAGGTCCTGTCTGATCTTGCGACCGTAACTGGGAGGAGGGGGCGACGGGGGCGGGCGGGACGTATGGACTGTATGGTTAGAAGAGGAGGCAATGCTAACTGTTCTACATACACACACACACACACTAGCCAAGATGGCAGGGCCTTTCCCGGTTACTAGCCCTTCTGAAAACTCTGCACTCAAGAGATAAAGGAAAACACAGTTTTGGCTTCTGTGTGTGTGTGTGTGTGGGGGGGGGGAGTCTCTTTAAAAAGTAATACCCCCGTTCGAAAATGAACAAGCTAACTTCTGCTGACTTCAATGGCACGCACTCTCTCCCATTGAAAAATCGTAGCTTAGGAGTGCAATCCTATACGCACATCTCTCTGCTCCGAAGTAATGGGAGCACACCTCTGCTCCCATTACCGTCAATGGGCCTTATTCCCTTACCAGGAGGTGTGAGAGCGCAGCCTAAATCGCTCTAAACTGATTCCCGGGAAATGAGGATTCGGCCGTGGTCTTGAGTCTGGATACCCCTGTCTGGCCCTCGCGGGTGGGGTTGAAGAGAACAGACTGACCATTTCTCCTCCGATTTCCAAAAAACGGAGACATAAGCCCATGCCCCTCGCCCTCTTTGTTGGCCTGAAACTCACACACACACACACACACACACACACACACTATTGCCAGCCCGTTAAATGCATCTGATGAAAGTGGACGGCGCCCAGAAAAGCTTTTGCCGGAATAAATGTGCTGGTCTTTGAGGTGACACAAGACTCTTCGTTGTTTTTGCTGCAACAGACTGGACACGGCTACCCTTCCGGGGAATATATAGATACCGCGGTGATTAAACGGGGCTCCGGGAGAAGTCCACGTTCTGGCAAGGAAGTTACCTCCGGGGAGTCGAGGGGGAGAGGCGAGCGTATCTGCAAAGCCCTGGCAGAAGCCTTTCTGGGCTGCGCCTGCTGTACTTGCAACAGCATAAGCCCATCTCAGCTATTAACTGGGGGGCGAGCCCCCAGAGAGGTGGACTTTAAAAAAGAAAAGAAAAAGAAAGGGGAAGGGGGTGCTGCTGCCACTTCAGAGGGCCGGAAGTTCTCTTGAAGCCCTCCCTGACTCTGTGCTGTTGGCTGGGTCCCCCTTCGTTATGGGAGACTAGACAATATTTGATAAGTTATGACATGAACACTGCATTAGACCACTGAGTTGATATACTCCAGTCAGTGGCTTGATGCTAAGCAACCCGCAGAAGGTCCAGCACCAGGTCACGGCCTGTGACACATCAAATCAAAATCGGGGCGGGGGCGGGGCAGGCCCTTGCCTTCACCAAACCAGGGCTCCTGGCTGCATCGCCCTCTCCCCCACCCCTGGCTCTGGCCCCGCCAGCCCCCCCTTTCCCAAACGCCCCTCCCCCCGTCTCCCAGTCCTCGTGAAGATCCCAGCAGTCCATCCACGTTTATTTAGGGCTACGTACATCCCCTGCCTATCCGGCCTCGCCCCCGAGATGTTCCTCTTCTTTTTCTTTCAAAGAGACCGTGTTAAACGCGAGATGGACGTTTTGGTCCTAGCAGGAATGCAAAGAAATCACATAAAGGCAGAAGGGGTTTGCGGCTGGGGGGGGGGGGGGGAGGGTTGCGGCGGAGGTCCGTTTCCTTGCTGAGAAGATGGAGAATTTACACCCATACGTAAAGAAGAGAAGGCTTGCGGATTTCCCCGAACCCTTCCAAATCCAGCCCAGCAAGAAAGGCGTGAAGACGCTCTTTCTTTCTCGCCTCATCCAGGCCGGTGGCCTCGATCAGCAGCCCTTTAACCAACCACCCCAACTAGGTGAGAATAATTACATGCACTGCACACACGGCACCAATCACTAGTTAGGATGGGGAAACTGAGGGTCACACATAGGCGCGCCCGGGCGCATTTCACTCTTCCCAGCAACATTTTCTGGGGTCCCTTCTCTTCTCCCCTCCAGCCCTTCTCCCGGCCATATGAATCTGCAACGAGCGACCGAGGTCCGGCTCACACCTTTCTGGTTCCCTTCGCAGCACAACAAGGAAACCGCCTTAAGCCTGGAGAGGGGAGAATTCAATAAAGGCAAACCGAAAATCTATCCGGTCGCTGCAACCTCTCGCGTAGGCCGGGCTCAAGCGGCAACGACCCCGAGGTAAAAACAAGTCACGTACTTCCAGGGTACAAATTAATACTTTACCCCGGGGTAAGACAAATGGACAACAGTAGGAAAGGGCTTAGCGATGATTGGAAAAGAGATGTGCCTCATTTTGAGGGAAGCGGGGGTTTTGTACCCCCCCCATTTTTAAGGGTTGTTTCAACACACGCACCCCATTTACCGGGCCTCTCCTCTCCTTTAGGCGGAGACTTTAAATTAAACTCACAGAACTATAGAAGAGGCATGTGGGGTTTTCTTGAACGGAGCGCAGAGGGTTCTTTGCTTGTTTGTTTTCATTTGCTTTGAAAATCACCCTCCAGTACAGCCCGTGGTTTGGAAAGTTCGCTCCCTTCCGAGTCTTTCAGCAGCTCATGAACCCCCCGCTGACCCAGTTGGGACGGCAGCTGGCACCGAGGAAGCAGGCAGAACAGGCCTGAACAGGTGGGAGAAGAAAGGAGGGATCCGGCCCGTAGAAGAGGGCCAATGCCCGAATTTACAACCCTAGCCGGAGAGCTAATCAATTCGCAGATCTTTTATGGCTTCCCTCCCCAAGGAACACAGAGCGGGACCCCCAAAGGATCCTGAAGAGATTTCAGGGAGGGAAAGCTCCATCCCCTTTCCAAAGGGCCACCGGCGAAGTCAGCTCAGGAGAGTGAGGCGAGGGGGGAAAGAGATTTTCCGGCGGTCCCGAGATCCAGTTTGGCCCGTCGTTTGGACACCATAAACTCGGTTGGGTGTTGAGGCAAAAGAGAAGGCGACTGATTCCCAGGCGTGAGCTACAAAACAAGGAAAGAAAAGAAGAAAACTGCCCTCGCGCTTCAAACACCCCATCAATGTCGGTGAGATTTGCTCAATTCGAATTAAAGAGGTGGGCGGCAGCAGAAGCCGATTTACGCGAAATAAAGAACGGAGTAAAGCGCTTCCACGACCCACCCACCCCTCCCGAAGGGTCAGCGAACCTCTCCGTCTCAATTTGTTTCAAACAGGATCGGGCCCCGAGGGAGAGCAAAAAGCAGATCCCAAAAGCCCAAGGCGACAAGCAGGATAATACCTCCCAGAAGCAAATCGGGGACCGTTACACTGAGACCACGGCCTCTGCGTTGACTCCGAAGTATGTTCCACTTAATATCCATCGGACTTAAAAACAAAACAAACAACAACCTGGCAGAAGCGGCTTCCTGAGAGACCTCCCTCCCTCGCCCGGGTAATCCTGATTCCTGATGAAAAAGCGACCTTTGTGCCCCCCCCCTTCCCCGCCTTCAAATTGGGTGGGGGGGGGGATTTCAAGCCCAAGTGATCATAGGAATTTGGAGATAACAAGAAGACGAGCACGCTTGAACCAAATGTAAGCTATTACCGGTTTATTTTTAAATTCGCGCATTTGGGAAACCCATTTTAGCATTTCTCAGCAACCGGAGCAACAGGAATTCCCACCGCTTCAGGGGCCGCTTTGTACTAAGAACGACAGCCCGAGCCTATCCACGAGCGTTTACTTCGAAGCGAGTCCCACCCAGTTCAACGGGGCTCACTCGCAGGTAAGGATTCATAAAGCCTGATGCGAGGCAGGCCCCAATCCGAGGCACGTTTACCCCGAAGCGAGTCCCAAGGGGGTGGGCGGCTCGCTCGAAAGTCCGTGCGCGCACACGGGAACGCGCAGCCGGGGGAGAGAGACGAGCGAGCGGGAGAGTCCCTGTCTCCGATCCGGGCTCTAGAGCAGCCGTGCTCAACCTGGCGCCTTCCAGACGCGTGGGACCACAGCTCCCATCATCCCCAGCCAGCCTTGGAACGATGGGAGTTGTGGCCCCGCACATCTGGAAGGTGCCAGGTTAAGGAAGGCTGCTGTAGTGTGTACCGGTCGAAAGACGGAGGCAGAATTGGGTTTGGAACGCGCTGGAATTACGGGACGAAGGGCGAAGCCGTCGAGGCCAAGAATCGGGGCCCCTTTGGGCGAGATCACGTCGGTGGGGCCGGAGCCAGGGAGCGCCCCCCCCCCCGCAGGGAGCGCCGGGTGACCCGCGAGGCGGTTGCGGGCGATCGCGGAGGATCGGGCAAGGGGGAGCAGAAGCGGCCGCTGCCCCGGGGCCGCTGCGCCGAGCCGCTTACCTCGCCCCCTGTCCACGAAGCTGGTGATGGTGTTGGCGGCCTTGGAGGACTGGAAGAAGCTGGCATTGATGCCCAGCTTCTCGGCGATGGAGTAGGTCCGGTAGAGGGAGAGCATGTACTCGTGGGGCTCCACGGGCGGCTGGGCGGCGGCGGCGGCGGCGGGCCCCTTTCGCGCTGCCGCTGCCTCTCGGGGCGATCGGGGCGCTTTGCCCTCCCGGCGGCCGCGCAGCAGCTTGGCGGCGGACTCCCGGAGAGGCGCGGCGGTGGCGGGGATGGTGGCCTGCTGGCAACAGGGCAGATCCCCCCAGAAGGCGCAGGCGAGGAACACGGCGGAGAGCAGAGCCCGGGCCGCATTCATAGCGAGCGAGCGGCTGCCCCGGAGCAAAGCGCGCGCCCGCCCCGCTCCGCTCCGCCCAGCCGCCTTGCTCGGCACCAGCGCGCAACAGCCCAGCCCGGCGCAGCTCGCTCCGGCCGTCTGCGGCGCGCAGCCCCCAGCGCCAGAGGCCAGCCGCCCGGCCGGGACACGCCCCCGCCGCCCCGCCCCGCCGCGCCGCGCCGCGCCGCGCCTCCCCGCTCGCCCCCGCCGCGCCTCCCCGCCCCGGAGGCCGGGGGAAGCTGGCGGGGCCGGAGCCGCCTTGGCGAGGCCAGCGCCGGGCGGGCCGGGCATGCTGAAAGGCTGTCCTTCCGAGCATGTGCAGAGCGCCTTGTCCAGCCCGCTCACCGCTCTTCGAGAAGTGGGACTGTGTGACCACATTGCATCGAGCAGCGCAGAGGCTGCCACAGCTAGGCAGGTTTGATCGACGAGGGCCCAATCGAATCCCGAGCGGGCCTGAGAGCTTCAGAGGGAGCCTTGCTGATTCAAAACGGAAACATCTGTTAACTCGGCCCTTTTTAACTTCAGAGCCTACGTAGGACAGCCTCCCCCCCCCCCCTTGTTCTGGTCAGTGATGGTGGTTCAGTGGCTAACCTGATTTAAATTGGATGTGATATTCATGCTTATTAAAATATCTGGATAATCAGACTATCAAATAGGGGGAATATCGACCTCTTGATCCGGATTAGCCCTTTTCGCCTGTACCAAGACAGGTTTGGGCAGGGTGTATTTACTGGGAGATGAAGGGGCAGGCACTCTGCATGAGCTCTTGCCTGCTCTTGCCATGCACATTCCCCTGGTGAGTTTTAGGCCCTCCTCAAATTAATTCTGCAGGAGGCTTGCTAATTCCACCAGCCATGCAGCTGAAGCAAAATCTTGCTTAGAAATTGGAATAGAAAGAATGGAATTTCACATTACAATTTTAAGGAGGGAAATGTGGGTTTATACGACCTGGAACCAGGGAAGAGGAAGTGGAAGGGGTGCTGTTCTTAGTGGGCTCCAAAGCTATAGAATCCCATTGTCCTGGAGACTGGTGACCTGAGCATGCTTTTGAAATGAGCTAACAAATGTCCTGTTTAGTGGCTGGACATTATTATTTTCCCACATGGATAGCATTTATTGTGTGTAGGAAAACATGGGAACACTGCAGGTAGATTAAAATGGGTGGTTGTCCATATAAGTATCTTTTCTGATGCAAACACTGGAATTCCATAATTGCCGTTTTCCAGCGCATGTCCGTGAAATGAAATGCCTGCACGTCACCTGTCATCACACATGCGAGGCATGCTTACCATGTAGAAAAATCAGGATGTCTTAAGTGGCTCTAGGCTGACTCTTGGTGGCCCGGATTGGCCAGTATGGTGTGTAAGGTGTTTCTCAAATTTGTGGGAACCGGGTCCAAAACATGTTCAAACCTGGATTCTCTGGGTGGTCTGGGGCAAATCATGCATTTAGGACAGACAAAAGGCATCAGAATCCTGCACTGCTTTTCACCATGCAGATCATGTTACTATTAAGCTCATGTAATTAATAAAGTTGTGCCCCTAGTTCACCCAACCTTCTGCATGTCATCTTGTTATTTCAGAGTTTGGTCTCAAACAACAACCCTAAAGAACCCTGTGCAGACAGCCTGTGAAATTGCTGCGATTTTATGTGATTTTGGGTGGGATGTTTCCATCCTAATGTTTTAAACATCATTTAGAGTTGACTTTGTAGCTTTGGTTTTTAAACTGTTGTGGCCTCCACCAAACATCCAGGATGGGTCAGGATTAATATTCAAACAAGCCTTAAACAAACAAACAATGAAGCACTGTGACCTCCAGGGAAGACAGGGCTCTATGCTCAGTCAAAGGAAAGTTGGTCAAGGCCGTGGCTCATATGCACACAGGTGGCTCTTACCAAACCTGTATTTGTTCTTCTAAAATCTATAAAGCCAACAATGGGGGCAGCCCAGGCAAGCAGGCACCCCCAAGTTAGGATTGGACAAGTGGTCAAAGGTTGACAGGTGACACCAGTGACTATGGATGACCAAGAGGAGGCAGATAAGAACTGTCCAATGGGACACATTGAGGTCTCCTTTTCAATATCTACCTGGTCCTTTTGTGCTGGTAATGAGGGCCTTAGTCTTAAAAGGCATTTTATCCAAGGGCTGGGGGAGCAAAGGGTCTTCTTCCCAGGGCCATCCCAAGATGTTCTGCCTCCTGAGGGGAAAATGGTGCCCACCCCCATCCCTAAGTCAAGGTTGGCCCAGTTATTTTGGCACTTGAGTCAGTAAATCCCACACATGTCTCTTCTTGTGAGGAAAAATGCAACAATAATAGATTCAGGGTGCAATCCTATGCATGTTTAGACTAAAAAATAATTCATATAAGTTCTAGCATGCCCCAGCCAGCATGTCCCATTGAAGTCTGAGCACTTGAAGTCTGTGTCCCACCCTGCCAAGCCATTCTCACCACACCTTCCCTAGGCACCACCCATCCAAAGTACCTCCCATGTGGAACAGAGGAAGCTCCTTTGTATCATTGGTCCATCTTGCTCAGTATTTTGTTTTACACTGATTGGCAACAGCTCTCCCAGGTGCGTTGGACTGGGGTCTCCCCCAGCCCTCACTGGAGATACCAGGGATCAAACCTGGGACCTTTTTCATGCAACGCATGCATTCTCTATCACTGAGCCACAGCCTTTCTATCCGCTCCACCCAGGTCTACCTATGGATACCCTGGGCTTCCTATCAGCCCCAATGGCTAAAGAGAGCTTTGAACTGCATTGATACCAGCATATTTTAGCTTAAAGTGCTTACTGCCAGAAGCTAAGCTGTAGGAGAGGCATGTTAACCTTTTAGAAGGGCGGGGGGGGGGGACATGCAGAAATCAGGAAATTCGAAATTACCAAATGATTGGACGGAGGTCAGGAGCCAAGGTAAGGAGCCATGGCTGTCTGTGAAAATCCAGGAAGTTGGATTGGGACCTTCCATGGCTTGCCAGACTGGCTCCACGGACCTAAGGTTCCACACCCCTGCTTTAGATATATACATTTATAACCTGGATTTCTACCATTCAAGACATCTAACAACAAATACAAATAAACCATTTTAAAACCACACCAGTAAAGAAACAACAAAAAACCAGCACCAAGTTCCAAAACCTTAAGACAGAACAGCAAATTTGAAGAACAAGATTTGTACACCCCTTAAAGCCTACAGAGAGGGGCTCACTTGGTAAGGCTCTACACCTTGCCTCTAATACGTTTCAGTTCTTATTGCACAGCCAGTATAAAAAACAATGTATATTGCTATGATTCTCTCTCTCTCTCTCTCTCTCTCTCTCTCTCATTGTGTGTGTGTCTGTCTGACACACACACACACACACACACACACACACTTAAAACTAGAGTCTTTAAGGGGACAATCCTATACATATTTAGACAGAGAAAAGTCCTACAACTCCCAGCATCTCCCAGCCAGCTATGGGGAATGCTGGGAGTTGTAGGGCTTTTTCTGTCTAAACATCCATAGGATTGTGCCCTTAAAGTGTCCACAGCTTCTTCCCTAGTAGCCTGAGAATGGGAGGTGGGGGTGCCGAATTAGCCTCAGTGCCCCATGAATCTGTGTCTGCCCTACACTTGAATGTGTTTTTTAAATGCAGGAAATCATGAATATTTGTCCTCCACATATTTCTTTCATTCAGTTAACTCAGAGGATTGTTATGTAAAGCTCTAGAGACAGCAAAAACAGCGACAAGAATTTTAACTGGCAGAGTTCTTCTACCATGTGAACTAACAACGTTCTTGAACTCCACCCAGCAAATCAGGACTACTTCTGAACTGGATTCTCAAGACTCTGAATTGTTGTGGTTCATCAGCTTTTTACTTCCCAAAGGGAGGGAAAGAAAACTTTCTTGTTGAACCACGCAGTCACTGATTTGCTCTTGTATCACTTGTAGGAATATTAACATACTTGGAAAGGCTCTAGGAGAAGCATTTAAAAAAGTGATTGTTAGCTCACAAAACTCAGTTCCACAATAGTCCACAAAACAATTAAGCTGGAGCCAATATATATCCATTAGCCACAATATTGGGGGCGGGGGAATCTGGGCTGGAGCCAGCCATATATATGTCCCCATATTATCCACTTATTCCATATTATCCACTTACAGACAGTGAAACCACATATGACGCACGTGGAGATGATGAAGGTTTGGAATAGTGTGTGTTTTCTACTAAATCTGCCACAGAAACATCACTTTATACAAGAAATCGCTCTATTGATTGGTTTGGGGTGGAGGGGTGATGGGGAAGAGAATGGCTATCCACTTTGTAAACTGTAACAAAGAAGCAATAAAAATAGAAAATCTCACACAAGGGATCTACAAGGATGGAAAAGTATAAGCATGTGGTTAGTTTGCATGGGATCTCTGTTATACTTTTATTTACTAGCACTCTGGGAAAAGAGAGGTTCTCAGATTCTGTGTTTATTTACATGTACAGAGAATGTCACACTTCCCATTAATTTGTCATAATTTGTATTTCTGCTTGGGGACTCCAGCTATGTAAACTCAACCCCTGGTTTTACTATCATTTGTAATTTACCCAGCTGCTATGCTAACTCTAGAGGCCATCTGTCCTGCAGTCGATTCCGAAAATGAGGCATTATCTCTAAAATTATGGTGTAATCACTTCTCCTGAATTCATTTCTGAGTCTGTGCTTCTTAATTCCTCAGGGGGCGTAAGTCTTTTAGAGCTTAGCTTCAGGGCCTGTTCTCACAACTACCTCCACATTCTTGGTCAGGGAGGTAAGTGAAGCTGTTCTGGCTGCAGCCAGTGGCAATGTTTTTATGTACATCTTCTGCAAGAGGGTAAATAACAGAGCCTGTCTTTGGCTTTTGACATACTACTGAAGTATGGCTCATTGACACGTGCTTCTTTGTTGTTGTTTTAAATTTTTTTTTATTTTTTGTTAGTTCTATTTTTAAAATTACAAAAGAGTCCATTAGAATTGCTAGAATTATAGAGTTGGGAGGAATCTCAAAGATAATCTAGTCTAACCTCAATGGATGCAGAAAATCCACTACAGCATTTTGGACTGGTGACCATCCAACTTAATAAGCCACATACCATTATACATGTAATTATAAATTAGACTCTTACTATAATATTATACACACTGATGGGGGAGTAAGCCCTATTGAACTGAATGGGACCTAATTCTGAGCAGACATGAAAATACGTCACAATTTCAACCCAATTGTTTATCTGAAATAAATTCCAGAGTGGTGGCCGTATTATTCTGATCTATGAAGCTCTGATCCCTGAAAGCATATGTCACTTTGTTGTTTTTGTTGAAAGAAACTATGCCTACTCCAGTAGTGAAAGAACTCCTATCAATCATGCTCATATTATACCAACAGGCGAATATTATACCACCAGGAGAAGGCTACTAGTCCTGATGGCTATATGCTGCCTAGGGATGGCAGAGAATTCCGCCACGGATTCCATTGAGGCTGGATTCTTTAGAATCCGGCCCCCTGGAATCTGTGGCAGAACAGCCTCCTGCCCCCCCGCGGAATCCACCTGGGACAGAACATACCTGGGGCAGATTCTGCGGCGGTGGCGGTTCTGGCGGTGGCGGCAGCTCCAGCGGCGACTGCTCTGGCAGCTGGTCTCCTGGCTGGCTGCGGCCGGGCTGCTGCAGCCGCCACTGGTGTCCTTGCAGCTGTGATAGGCTACGTAAGTATTTACGTAGCCTATCACAGCTAACCCCCCCCCCCCCGCCAAAAAACAGCGTACGCAAATGGCAGCAGCTATGGCGGCCGCCACTTGCGTTCCTTATTTTTCACCGTTCTAGCCTATGTAAATATTTACGTAGGCTAGAACGGCGGGAAAAAAAGGAACGCAAATAGCGCCCACTACACTATTTGTGTTCTCCTTTTTTTCGTCGTAATAGCCTACGTAAATATTTACGTAGGCTAGAATGGTGAAAATAGGGAACGCAAGTGGCGGCTGCCGTATTTGCGTACGCCGTTTTTTTGGGGGGGGGGAGTTGCCGTGATAGGCTACGTAAATACTTACGTAGCCTATCACAGCAGCCTGGCTGGACGCAAATGGCGGCCGCTACGGCGTCCGCCATTTGCATCCGCAGCAGCTTGTCCGCAGCCGGAAATCCGGCTGCGGATGGTCCTGGCTGGCTGCTCCGTGGAGACGCTGTGGAGCGGAGCCGTCCGGGCAGGATTCCGGGGGGGGGGGAGGACCGGATCGCCTCCCCCCCGTCAAGGATTCTGGGGGAGGGGCAGAGCGCCTCCCCCCCCACTGTGAAAAATTCCAGGAAAAGGTAAGTGAGTTTCGTACATCCCTAATGCTGCCTCCAGTATCAGAGGCAGTATGCCTATGTACACCAGTTGCTAGGTAACACAGGCGGGACAGTGCTGTTGCTCTCATGTCTGGCTTGAGGATTTCCCGTGGGTAGCTGGTTGGCTACTGTGTGAACAGAATGCTGGACTAGATGGACCCTTGGTCTGATCCAGCATGGCTCTTCTTATGTTCTTATGACATTTTCTTCTGCCTTCTCTAACACACATCAGATGATTAAGTTTCAAACTCTTTTAACAGCCTGCAACTTTTAATTTCCCATTGCATTATCTTTGGAACTTCCTACCCTCCCCCCAAATGCACCCCCGCTCCTGCCGGAAGATAAGGATTCAATGTAGCTGCCATAACGAAATGATATACTATCTCAACCACCTTTCATTGGTACATGCTTCTTTGATGACAATGTCCGGGCTCTTCTCCAAGCATGCAAAAACTAACATGGACAGCGGCAGGCTCTCCACCCTGCCATCCACGCATAGAAAAGTGCATCTGTCATGCACATTTACATGGTGGCAGGGCTTCCCGAAAAAGCGTGACACTTTGACACAGAGCCCTGCCACTGTGCCTATGTTTCCGGATGCATTTATTCATTTCTTTTCATCCCATTTCATTTTTATACCACCCAATAGTCAAAGCTCTCTGGGCAGTTCACAAACATTGCAGATGTATATTGTGCCACACATGGACAGTGGGGGAGGGGGGGCAGAACCTGCCACTGGCCGTGTGTTCATCACAAGCACAGAGAGCAGCATCATGGGTAGGCATGGTTGGGCACCTGCTTAGATCCCACTGACAGGAGCCCCCTGGAGCTGCTCTGCCCCTTCACCATTGCAACCTGCATGTTCACCTGCCTCTCACTCTGGCCCAGACAACAGTGGTGGTGAAAAGGCGGAGCAGGAGATGCCACAGCCTCCTCACTTACTGGTCCTTTGCCTGTCAAGCAAGCAAGTGGTAGCAATGATGAGAAAAAAATATGAGGAGCAATAGCAGCTGGTGATAGTGGTGGTGTCACCGAGGGCGTCTCGCCCAAGGGCCTGCCGAAAACTGGAGCTGACTCTGAAGAGGAGCCCAAGCACAGGACATGGGCTATCATGACAGGTGAAACCTAATTGCATATGCTGCCAATATCCCTTTTGCCCATTCTGGACAACACCCTGCTGGCACAACAGGCTGATGGTGGCCCAGTAGGACAGCACATTGCCACATCACATTATTGTTGCTCATGACTTGTTGTATTAATAAGTTCAAAACAGGTGGATTGCATGCCTGTTCCCATGGAATAGCCACCTAGAGGGTCACCCGGCCTCATGATCTTTGGTTTTATTCTGAGGGGGCATCTTCATTAGATCATGTACATGGAACATATCCCAGAAACATGAAGCAATGGGAGAAGCTAAGGTATGAATGTGTCCAGCAGTGTGTTTAGAAAAGATATCAGATATCTTGTATATGGGGAATTGAAAAGAATTTTGAAATTAATGGCTCACAATTTGACACTTACTATAATTTAGCCTTCGGCATGTGACTTGGGGGCAGTTTTTATTTTAAATTGTTGGTTTTTCATAATGTATGTGCATTTGAAGGAAGACAGTTCAGTCCTTCTAAACAAATGATGTAATATCAAATGAGTGACAAAGTCCAATCAAACATATATTGTGTACTATAGTTACATACTGATTGACAATGGACTCTCTATTTCCAAAATCTCATAAACTCTCACTCTTGCCATGCATCCATTCAAGAGATCCTCTGCCTCAAAATCTTAAATAACTGGTTCATTCTCACCACCCTCTTTTAACATCCTCACAACTACAATCCTATTCATGTCTGCTCAGAAGTAAGTCCCACTGAGTTCAATGGAACTTACTTCCAGATAAGCGTGGATAGGATTGCAGCCTCTTTCCAAATGACTGGGAGCCAAAATTTAATAGAAGCTGCGTTGTTGGGCTTCTCCACCCGCAGCTTTTATCCTGCTATTGAGATTGGTTACTCAAGGAAGTTTGTGGGTCCTTTACATAATGTCATCAACGTCCAGGGCCAGGGTGTCTCCTTCACTAAATGACATTTATTCTATTTTTTTTTTTTTTAAAGATCAGGGATAATGAGCTTTCAAATTACACTGCCTTGAGTTCCCTCCTGAAAAGAGGACTGCAATAAGAGGCACTAGACCACAGCACCATCTAGTGGCTGTATAATGAAACATATAGAACAACTCAGATAAGGGGGAAAGTGGGGGAGGGAAGCACTTGTAAAGGGAGACCGTCGTGATCCTGTATTTAAAACGGAAGCTGAAAGCTCTGGTAAAGTTGTGAGATTTTACCCCAGTGTCCACCTAATGCAAAGGGAAAACTCCCTGGAAAAGACCCTGATGCTGGGAAAGATTGAAGGCAAAAGGAGAAGGGGACGGCAGAGGATGAGATGGCTAGATAGCATCACTGATGCAATGAAAATGAACTTGAGCATGCTCTGGGAGAGAGCGGAGGAGAGGAAGGCCTGGCGTGCTGTGGTCCATGGGGTCATGAAGAGTCGGACACGACTGAACAACAACAAGAAATGCTCATTCTCTTCCAGCACAGTGCTGACAGGTGTGTTTTTTTGCCACTGAGAGATCATTTTGGAGATCATTTACATTTGTTGTTGTTGTTTATTTATTTATTTATTTATTGCATTTATACCCCGCCTTTCTCCCTCTCGCAAGGAACTCAAGGCGGCTTACATTATCCTCCTCCTCACCGTTGTATCCTCACAACAACAACCCTGTGAGGTAGGTTGGGCTGAGAGTCTGTGACTGGCCCAAAGTCACCCAGTGAGCTTCCATGGCCAAGTGGGGACTAGAACCCGGATCTCCCGGTTCCCAGTCCGTCACTCTCACCACTACACTACACTGGCTCTCAGCCAGTTGTTCAGTCGTTCAGTCATGTCCAACTCTTCGTGACCCACTTACCTATTAGCATATCTGTCTTTCAAATAACCCAAGAGTATATCAATGGGATCTTAAGGTAATGAGCTGTTCACAATCCCTTTCATAATATCTAGAATTCAAACTCCTCCCTCCCTTTAAATGCTATGCAGTAAAACTCAATAATTAAGAAATATATTACTTAGGAATACACTGTAGCACAACTTTCCCCAACCTGCTACCCTCCAGATGTTTTGGACTACAACTACCATCATCCCTGTACATTGGCCATGGCGGCTGGGGCTGATGGGAGCTGTACTCCAAATTTGGAGGGCACCAGGTTGGGGGAAGGCTGCTGTAGGACATGCCCACCAGATGTGCAGGAAGTCTTCTTTGTCTATTGCACACCTTCTGTCTGAATTTTAATAATTCCATCTTAATTTCAAGACATCATGTCCTCTAATAACAAATGCAGGTGATTGAGTGCCAACAGGACTGGAGCCAAAGCAGGGCCACTGAGAAGCAAGACGGAGGCCTCTGTACGCTTGGATGAATCTGGAGGCATGCAGAAGTGCAAACATTTGAAAAAAAACTCAAGTGGGCAACTCTCACCCCAGCAGGCCATTGGGGACTCAGCATGCAGAATGCTGAGTGTCCTCTGGAGGGGAAAAAAGCACAGAGAAACTGCCAGGGCATGGGAGAAAGGGGTCTGCCTGAGCCCCTTACAGTTTATACTATACTAGAGGATGGCATACCTGGCTAGCTGGAACCCTGAAAAGGGCACTTCTATCTTGGGGTGAGGATACACTTGCAGAGTATGTACAGTAATTATTTTATAACACTTTAGTCACAATCCTATGCATATTTAGTCTAAATATGCATAGGATAGTGCCTTTAAAGGGTGATTTCATATTCCTTTTTCTTCTCTTTATTCTGATATTTCCTAATAGATTGACCCAAAGCCTTTTTGGAAATATGTATAATATTTCAGTCTGTTCCTCGAAATCTATTTATAACAGATACTCTTTTCTTTTTCTTTTGGTCATAACACTTTTACACTTGTTTGGTTTAGTTTTAAACAACTGCTTTTCAAAGTTGAGTTTTGGACCTTCAACTTGCTCCTGAATGTTGGAATGTATCATTCCTCATTTGCAAAAATGGGGGAAATGCTAAGTAGGCCATGTGACATAAAGTCAGCTTGCACACGCTTTTGTATGACTTGGTTTTTCATCCCTCGATTACTCAGCACTTCCTGACTTCCTGATGAATGTGTGAAAGGCCTCCATAAAAGAGCCTTGTGTCACCAAGTGAAATGGTATGGAAGTACAGTCTGTGTACTTGATGATGGCTTGTTCACACATACAGATCCCCACAATGTTCCAGTAAATTAAGCTATGAACATGGATGTGTAAACCAGCCCCAAATAACCAGGTGCTCATATTTGGTTACAGACATTCCGCAGCAGTATCATATTTCCTGTTTCCCCCCATTTTCAATTCAAATATTAACCAAGAAATCTTTGAAACAAAAACATTTTATAAGTGAAAATGTTAGGTTGCAATCACCTTTCTTTATTCTCAGTCGTTCAGAACAGATAAGACGTGCAGCGGGGGTGCAACATGTGGCCCTCCAGATGTTTTGGCCTACAACTCCCACCAGCCCTAGTCAGCAGTCCACAATGAACATACCCACATGAAAGGCATCTGTACACCTCCAGTTTATGGCACATTCGTGACTGGCCACTCACTGAATTGTGTGGGTCCATTACATGACGTTATCATCATCCAGTCTTTATCCCACCGTTTCCACCCACCTATTCCATGTTTTCCTCAAATGGAAAGAATGTGGTATTTCTCCAAATATGCGCAAATGGAGCGCCACGTCCTCCCCGTATATTTCTTCACTAGCGCAAATCAACCGCTGTGTATTAGTAGCTGTGATTGTAAAAAGCACTGAACGGGGAGGTGGGGGCCCCTGGGAGATGGGGGGGCTGCTTGCATGTCAGTCCTCATCTACCAGTAACATGCAAGGGGAAGGAAAGGGACAGAAACCAGGGAGGAATTATTGCTACACCCTGAGTGCATGTAATGCTTCTTCGTGCAAAGGTGGCGATGCCTCTGAGCAAGGGGTGTACGAATCCCACCTACCTGGCTCCACTGGGGGTCTGTGGGGGGGGGAGGCAATCCAGTCCTTCCCCCCGGAATCCTCCTTGGCTAGCTGTGCTCTGTGGTGAGTCCGCAGAACCGCTGGCCAGGGCCGGCCGCTGCTGGACTTCCGGCTGCAGCCAGTCTTTGGACGCAAATGGCGTCCAGCGTCCACTATGCCATTTGCGTCCCTTTTCCTTACCACGATTTACGTGATATGTAAATCTTTATGTAGCCTAAGGGGCGTCATTTTTCGTCTCTGCTCTTTAATGTGATAGGCTATGTAAAGATTTATGTAGCCTATCACGGTAAGGCAAAGGGACGCAAATGGCGTCCGAAGATCGCCGCGGATGGACCTGGCCGGCCCTGGCGGTGCCAGGTTGGATCCAGCCGGGTCGGACTTCACAGGGTGGTGGGGTGGGTTGGTCCATTCCACCACAGACTCTGGGGGGGCAGATTCTAAGAATCCGCCCCCCCAGGGGTCCGTGGCAGAATTCTCCGCCATCCCTACTCTGAGCAGCATCACCATCCCGTGAAAAATAATGCCATGGGGACAGCCATCTAAAGACAATGACCTTGTCCTGCAATGATACAGGATGGGGAAAGAACCGGCATAGATGTGGAATTCTCCACCCATGTGGTAGAGCCCAGTCTTATTGACTTTATAGAGATACTCCAGAATGAACAGGGTTCAGGACTGCATCCTCATTTTTTGATTGACCTGAGACATGCAAAGCATACGATCTCATGCAGGCTTTCCCAACCTTGGGCCTCCAGATGCTGTTGGAAAGGGGTGGGGGCGCGACACAGGGAAGGGGGGGAAACACAGTATAGTCAGGGGAAGGGGCAGGGGTGTGATATGGCTGTATGTGCACCGTCTCGCCTCAGGCAGCAGGAGAGCTTGCACGGGGCCTGAGAGCCGGGGATGGGGAAGAATTATATCTAAGACCCTGGAGAATGGCTGCTTGTTTGAGTAAACCGGGGCGGGGGGGGGGTGAATCTCAGGCCCATATGGCCGAATCTGGCCGGCCTGAGAGCCAAAGCTGGCTCACCAGAGTTCCCCAAATGACCTCACCAGTGGAAGCTGGTGGCACCAATGTCAATGGGGCGGCAAATCCACTCCAGGTTTCAGTCAGAACCAGCCAGAACTCTAAAGGAGTGGCACCTTGGATAAAGCCTTTAGAGTTTTGACTGGTTTTGACTGAAACCCAGAGCGGATTCACCTCTCTGCTGACATGGGAGCCACCATCCTCCACTGGGCCCGACCCTGTTTCCCCTGACCGCTGATTGTTTGGTGGTTTCCCAGCTTTTGTATGGGTTTTCTCCCCATTCTGAAAGGTTGAAACGCCTCTCCAAAGGCTGAGTTACTGGCTGGAAGAGCTTTAAGCTAAAGTATGCTGGTCATTCATTGATTTATTATTTATTGATTTACCAAATTTCTGCACTGTCCAATAGCCGAAGCTCTCTGGGAGGTTCACAACAATTAAAACCATAAAACACTGCATGAGATACATTATTAAAAAAAATTAGAATATAAAACTACAGTATAAAATGAAGTCAAAACCAGAATAGCACAGCAATGCAGAGATTCAGAATACATCAACAGACTTAAAACAACACAGCTAAAGGACTAAAATGCCTGGGAAAATAAAAAAGGTCTTCACCTGGTGCCAGAAAGAGCACAAAGTAGGTGCAAGGCGAGCCTCTCTGGGAAGCTCATTTCACAGCCAGAGTGCCACACAGAAAAGGTCCTCCTCTTGGTAGCCACCTGCCTCACTTCCTTTGGCAGGGGCTCCCAGAGAAGGACCGCAGAGGATGATCTTAGGGTCCTGGCAGGTACATATGGGAGGAGACAATCCTAATTTTGGCCTCACCTCTTTTGCCTTCGACTCCACCTGCCACTGGAATACAGTCTCTGAGAGAGTCTCCGAAACTGAACTTGGACCTTGAGCTAACAGAGGTTCAACACTGCTGGAGTAGATGGTGCCAGGCTAGATGGACAATAGCCTGACCAGCGGACCCGGCAAAAGGCAGCTTCCTACATTCTACAGCAGCCCTCCATACCCTGGTGCCCTCCTGGCTGAGAATGATGGGAGTTGTAGTCCAACACATAGGGAGGTGGTGGGCTCTCCCACACTGGAGGCGTTCAAGACGAGGCTGGACAGCCATCTGTCAGGGATGCTCTGACCTGGATTCCTGCATTGAGCAGGGGGTTGGACTCGATGGCCTTGTAGGCCCCTTCCAACCCTACTATTCTATGAGTCTATGATTCTATGACATCTGGAGGGCACCAGGTTGGGGAAGGCTGTTCCATACCATAGGGTCATAAGAACTGCGGTGCCGCCTACATATTATTTCTCAAATTGTTTGGGGTGGATTTCACCTACCAGGGTGATGGAGAATGACAACTTACCAGATATTAAAGAGGAACTCAACATTTAACCCAAAGGTAGTGCTTTCCTCATACCACCGCTGTTTGTGTTTGCATTACTAGCTCTGTAAGTTGTGTCCCCAATTAACACAAGCACAGTGATTCACATTAATTTCCCAGTTCTCGAGGGGGAGTATTATATGGGCTTGTTCCACCCCGATTCCCAAAGTTCAGGAGAGTGTGCAAAGTGTGGCACATCTGGATATACTACTTTTTTATCATATGCTGCAACATCTGTCAGGTCACAAGTTTGTACAGGCGAAGGGCAGGATTTGAGACTGGTGGGTTCACAGCACCACCTTGTGGACAGAAAGAAATGGAACGATCCTGTAAAACACACACACAAAGAAACCAACACAATCAACAAGTCAATGGAGGTGCTTCCAGACAAGGCTTTTATGGCACTATTGCCCTTCCTCATTCACAGAATTTTATGGGGGGGGGGGGCAGATGACATTGCCTTCCATTCATAACCCTCTTTGTATTTTCCCACCACTTCTTCTGTCTTCTTCTTTTCTTTCTTTTTTAACCACAGAAAAACCATGGAGGAGAAAAAGACAGAATAGCTGCACAATGCCTTCTAGCTGATAGAGCTAGGAACTGCCCATCTGGAAGCAGCCTTGATAGGAAAGCACACTGAGAGATGACACTTCAATACAAACTGGTCATTAAGGTCCCATCTGAGACAGAATCTAACTCAGAAGCCATTCCCTGATTTTGATGGGAGCTTTAACAATCCATCTGGCATCCCTTCTAAATTCTGATTTAAATTTGGTCAATGAACAGTCTCAACTTGCCAGTTGATCCTCACCATCTTGAAGACTAGATGAAGGAGGTGCAGGGTTGCACTTAAGGTGGCTATTGACCAAAATTGAATTGGGCAGAGGATCTGGGGGTTTGCCGCTGTCTATTCGGAAGTGGCAATTTAGAGGTTGGCGAGGCAATGGCAAACCACCCCGCTACAGTCTGCCATGAAAACGCCAGCGCAAGCGGCGTCCCTCCAGGGGTCAGTAATGACCTGGTGCTTGCACAGGAGGAAGCTTTCCATTTTTTTTCCAGCTCCAACTGAATGAGACCTGAGTCTTCTTTCCTGTATATCTCTGCCCACAGTCTGGCTGGAGAGAGGAATAGCAGTTAGGTTATATAAAGGGGGGCTGACTCAGATGTTATTTAAAACAGGGCTGGACGTTTACAGCTTCCTCCTATAGACACCCAGAATCTTGGCCTGCAAAGTCATCCCATATTCTAATTCCATCAGGGGAGGCTGGTGGTTCCGATGTCAGGGGGGCGGTGAATCCTCTCCAGGTTTCAGTCGGAACCAGTCAGAACTCCAAAGGAGCTTCTGCACCTTGGATCGCTCCTTTAGAGTTTGGACTGAAACCTGGAATGGATTCGCCGCCCCACTGACACCGGAGCCACTGGATTCCATCCTTCCAGCACCACATGGCTTATGTAGCCCAAAGGGCCATAGCCACGTACAAGAGAGAGATTAGCAGACTTACAGGCTTACAGACGTACGGAAAACCATTAGCCGGGGGCCCGGAGGGCAGGAGCCTCAGCCCGGTAGGGACTGAGCACGCTCAGCGGGCATAGAATGCTAACTGACTGTTGTGGTGGTGGAATAGAGCAGAGCAGCTGGAATCCTGAACGGCAACACTTCCACCTGCAACATTTTTGTTGCAAGCCCCACTTGTACATGCCTAACCATCATGGAGCTGACAAACCTGTATCTGATCTGTGCCACTTTGGACTGCAGATGGGGCCTCAAACGACTGAATTCCCATCCTTAGCTAAAGTTCCCTCCACAAAGAAAACTAGATGTCCCCAGGAAGGGTTCTAGCTTAGCCTTCCCCCAGAAGTGCTAGCTTTCTATGTGCAAGGAAACCTTTCCCCTCCTCAGACAGCAACTTCCTCTTTTGACGCTTGTCCCATCACCCAATCTAGCACTTGAAGGGGCAGCTTTTATATCAAGGGCTGCATTCCCTCTGCGGAATTATCTTGGTGGCTGCATACCAAGGCCAGGTCAGGCCAAAGCCAAAAGTGGGCAGAGCTGGCAACGGGGCCACCCATCCCACCACTCCCTTTCTTTCACCTTCTCTTTCCCTCTTATTGACTGGGTTTGCACCATCATTTTGATCCATGGTGGCTTAAATAAGCCAGTGTGGCTTGCGGCATGTGCTGGGCACCCATAGGCAGTCATTTTGTAACCCCACCCCCCACCAGTAAATTGTCTTATCATCCAAACTCAGTGAGGGTGGGTTGTTGGGGTGGTTAACAAACCAACCAGAATCCATGGGCTGTTCTAGGGTTGTGGGTGGTTTGTTAACCACCCCAACAACCCATCCTTGCTGGGTTCAGATGACACAACAACCTGAGGGTGGGTGCGGGGTTACGAAGTGGTCACCCATATGCTGTAAGCCATAGTGGCTTATTTAAGCCACCAAGGCTCAAAATGATCATGCGCACCTGGCCATTATCTCTCTCCCCCCCCCCTTTCTTTTGATCTGGATTAGGGATAGGGAAAGTTGATGTTGTGGACTCCAATTCCCATCAGCCCCATCCAGCATGCCCAATGCTCCTGAAAACATCTTTATTTCGGGAAGCCTTTCTCAACTGACCAGCCATGGTTTTAATGGTGTTTTTTTTTAAAATAACAACTTTCTAATATGGTGTTTCTTTTATCTTTCATTGTTTATCTTTCACGCTCCTCTCTCACAGGCACAGCAGCTGGCAGAGATTCCTCCTGCCAGCATTCCTGAGTTAGATAGTGACCCTGGCAGAGAGAGAGTGTGGGAAGGGGGCTTGCTGGACACTCGACGCTGACACTGGGAGCGACAACAGCTGGAGGGCGTGGAAAGGAGGCGTAGCACTCGTTTGGTGCGCAAGCAATGGTCACGTCCCGAGGACCCAAGGGAAAGAAGGAGGAACTCTCCCTAGCCCATAAGTTCAGGGTCTTCCCATGATTCTCCTTCAAACGGGGACCAACTGCCTAACCTGGAGCATAGGCTACTCTGCTGTTCCTTGCTTAGTCGCTGGTGATTAGCATCTGAAAGAGTCATTAAGTTGTAAAAGGATTAAAGCCTTGAAAAGAATCCTTGTGTCTGTGTCTTGAGTTAGCTATTGGAGTAGACTGAAAGAGGCTGCCAGGGTGCTCCGGACATGTGGTCTATAAAGCATACTGCTGACAAAAGTCTAGCTGTGCATCTTCACTACCTGTAGTTTTCAAACATTCTTCAAGGGCAGCCCCATGTAAAGCACACTTTGTTGTTTATTCGTTCAGTTGCTTCCGACTCTTTGTGACTTCATGGACCAGCCCACGCCAGAGCTTCCTGTTGGTAAAGCACACTACAGTAATCTAAATGAGAGGTGATTAAGGCATAAATCTCTCTGGGCATATCTTCCTTCCCCAAGAAAGGGAGGCACTGGTACACCAGAAGAAACTGGGCAAAGTCACCACTGGCCACTGCTGCCATGCAGCCTTCCAGGAGCAGCGCCAGATCCAAGAGTATCTCCAAGTTGTGTACCGAACTTTCAGAGGAAGTGCTTCCCTATCCAAAAGAAGCTGTACTCACAATCCCAGGTTAGGTTGTCTACTGCTCAACTGGATCTCTGTCTTGTCTGGATTAAGCCTCAGTTTTTTCACTCATTTCCAAGCCCTAACTGCATCCAATAGTTTAGGACTACCTGATCTCCTTGGCATCAGCTGAAAATGAGATATGAATCTGGGTATCATCAACACGGGGCCGCGGTGGCTTAGTGGTTAAGACGCTGAACTGCAGACCAGAAGGTCAGCAGGACAGCAGTTCGAGACCCGAGTGCTGCGTGACGGAGTGAGTTCCCGTCTTCAGTCCCAGCTTCTGCCAACCTAGCAGTTTGAAAGCAAGAAATTGCAAGTAGATAAATAGGTACCGCCTCGGCGGGAAAGGTAGCAGCATTCCGTGCACCTCGGTGTTTAGTTATGCCGGCCACATGACCACGGAAGCGTCTTCGGACAGCGCTGGCTCTTCAGCTTAGAAACAGGGATGAGCACCGCACCCTAGAGTCGGACATGACTGGTTGGGGACACCTTTACCTTATCATCAACACACAGATGAGACAACCCCCCCAAACCTAAATGACCTCCCCTAATGACCTCATGTAGGTGTTAAAGGCATAAAGAACAAAATAGAGCCCTGAGGAACCCCAAAGGCTAAGGGACTGAGCAATAGTCCCCTAGCACCACCTTTTTGAAACACTCTGCCAAATAGGTCTGGAACCACCATAAAATAGTGCCCGCAAGTCCCATATCAGCCAGATGTCCCAGGAGGATACCATGGTTGATGATCTCAAATGCTACTGAGAGGTTGAACAGAACCAAGTGGGATGTACTCCCCCTGTCAAGTTCTTGGCTTAGGTCATCTACCAAGGCAACCATTCTTGGGCCTGAATCCAGAATGGAAGGGGTCCAAGTATCCAGCTTCATCCAAGAAAACCTGGAATTGTGATGCCACCTCCTGCTCTAGGAACTTACTCAAGAAACACCTGATTATATTAATGACCCAGTGTACTTCTAGCAAGCTGCCTTATACCAAGTCAGACCATTCGTCCAACCAGGTCAGTATTGTCTACACTGACTGGCAACAGCTCTCCGGGGTTTCAGAAGGGCTCTTTTCCCCAGTCCTACCTGCAGATGTTGGGGATTGAACCTGGCACCTTTTGCACGCAAAGCAGGTGCTCTTCCACTAAGCCATGGTCCCTTTGTATAAACAACTGGATCTCAAGCTTTGACTTCAGTTAAATAAATGTTGAATTCGGGAAGGGGTGGTGGTGGAATTCAGTTGCAAAAAGGAAATACTTTGCTCCGTAACTAAGATTTTGACTTGTCTAGTTTTATGTTTTCTAGGTACAGAGCTGTATGCTGATAAAAGTGTTAGAATCACACAATAACATGGCCTCTGTAAAGACAGCCCCTGATCTGCCTCCCTAGCATTTAAAGATTTTATACAGATTTTGCAAAAAATGCCACTCCTGCTCAGTCAGACTGTTTGGCACATCCTTAGAAAACACATTAAAAGTGTAAGGAAGAGTCCTATCAAATCTGATGGGTCATTTCCATGCCTGACAGGAAGAGGAAAAGCACTTAGCTAAATTCCTGCCAGGATCATTTGATTAAGTTGTATTTCGGGTGTGAGGATTGAAGATAAAGATTTCATTTAAAAAATGCATGCGGCATACCGTACATCTAAAACAAGCCCTGCAATGGATTTGAATTGAATATTCAAAAGGAAATCTTACCTAATCAGCACCAAAGGTATTGTCCTTGTTGCAATTTGTCACACAGCAACCTAGCAGAATTCTCTTTATGATAACAGGCTACTGTAAACCTAGCGCGCGCACACACACACACACATACACACACACAGTAACTTGTGGTATGCAGCCAGTTATTATTGTGCATCAGTTCAGGTATAATTCCAGTTTTGGGGCATGAGTTATAGCAAATCGAGATGGCCAGAACCATCCAATTTTACTAGAGAAAAGGCTCAGCAGATGTGCATTTTTATAGAGCTTCTGCACATAAAAAAAGGTGGCAACCCCATGGCAGTGGAACAGGCAGTGCTCATTCCACAACACTTCTTGCCAGCCATATTAAAAGGTCTAGCACAGAATGAAGCACTTTGCAAGTCTGGATCATACACACACAGTAGCCTGGTTCATATGTAACACTAACTCATGGTTTATTTAAACCATGGTTTGTTGCCCTGCCCAGGGTTTATCTGGCAGATGACCAAGCAAACCATGGTTTGTTTTCTCAGTCCCTGGGTTGTTTCCCTCCTCCTTTGCTCCCTCCCTCTATTCCAACTGCTTTTCTGGCACTGCAGTACAGGCATGTAAAGAGACTGGGTTGTGGGTTTTTTAATGCTCTTACCCGCTGCCTCTGTAACTGGGTGAAACAACTCATGAACAACCCATGGTTATAGGTTCACATGTAATAACAGCCCATGGTTTAAACAACTCACAGTTCACACTCCAACAACAAACCATGGGTTCTCTTCATGGGTTGCTTGTGGTTAACCACCCACAGTTAATCCATAATTCCAGGTTTGCACATAACTTAACCCTGGTCTGTCATTACATGCAAACCAGGTCAGTGACTAAAATAGCATTTCCAGCTCAGAAAGTGTTTGGGTAGTTCTGCACCATTAAATGCCTGGTCAAGGAGCTAAAGGCCTACTTAGGCTGTAGTGTGCTTAAAGTCCAGCACTCTTTTCTGGCACATCTGCCACATCCTTCCCTCTGTCTGGATGCCCACATTTGTCCCAGATGCTTTAACACAGTATACACGCATGCCCACTCAGATCAACATGTTAGGCAGATAGACTATTTTTAATTAAATGTTGGTTCTCTCTCCCTACCCCCCAACATGTGGAACTCTGTGTGATGAGATAAAAATCATTACGTTCTGAGCTATGGGGAGGTCAAAGAAGCCTACTCATCAAGGTCATCTGATAGTGGCACGGGTCAAGCACTCGGCAAGTAGGGGTGAAACTATCATCTTAATCAGGATCTAGCCCTGGGCATGCCAACTGGGTGGAACAGCCAAGCAAGGCAACACTTGTAGAGTTTGATCTGTCTTCAACACTGTTGAGGTTTGTCTGAGATCAGTGATGTGGAAAAGAGTATATAACAGAGAAACAGGTAAGGCAATTTGGCTGATTCATTATTTTAGCGCTCTGCCACCCCCCATTTTCTTAGGGGTCTGATTAAGTCTGTGCCTAAATTTTTTCCAGAAGCAACACAACCTTTAAAAGCAAAGCAGATGTTTAGTAGTTTGGGGTACACATGATGTTACATTCAACTGTATATTGTTCAGTGTATTCTCTTTCATATTAAGGAATTATTATTGCTAGAATTTTGCTTTTATATAGTAAATCAACCAAAGACTTCAGGATGAAATAAAGATTAAATATTAATGTCATTTTTGTGCTATGAGCCACTATGAACAGGATAGAAATGTAAAGTAACCAACTAATGGAAAAATAAATATGAAGTGAAGCCACAGTAGAGAAATTAATGTGACATCCACAAGGGCTCCCTTCCCTGTAAATATGTGAAATAACTGTAGCCAACAATTACTAGAAAGAGTGCCAGGGATAGCAACAATTGCTTTGGCTGGACTGCACCCGTGTGTCTATGCAGCTCTGTTTCTTTTCAGGGTGGGCAAATAATTTATGTTGTAATGATAATCCTGAAGCCAAATCCTGTTCTCTTCAACTGGCTGGCACTGAGAGAGGAACCGAATCCAGAATCCATTTAAAAGAATATTAGTTGGGGGCGGGGAAGGTTCCAGATAAGTTAAGATCAGATCAAATTCTACTTCACCTTTGTAGGTCTTGGCTGTGTAAGTAGTGTTTCAAGTTACTGCTTCCTTTAGGCAGGTCCATTGGCAAAATTCAGTGATAAAATACAAAATCCTGAGGTCATTATTCCCTGCCTGGATTTTAACTGATGAGAAAGCTCAGTACTGTTTGGCTGGGACACAGTCCAAAACTCATCATCTACTCTACTGCAGCAAAAGTTTGAAAAGGGCCAGCCTTAGAAACACAAAACCATCCTTTTGCTTGTATTGATATAAAACAGATAAAATTGACTTGAGTAATAACACCAAAGGAAATACAGCTACAAGTGACTGAAGTAATAAAATGCAGGAGGATGTTTTATTATGTCTTATCTTTTGTAAAGATAAAGCTGGCTAAGAGTTGTGCGCTGAACATATGAAATTGCCTTATGAGTGAGTCAGCCCATTGATCCATCCTGCCCAGTGACTGCCAGGGGTTCTCCAGGGTCACCGGAAAAGGCCACTCTCATCACCTGCCACCCCCTTCTCACTAGAGATGGTGGGGATTGAACCTCAGACCTTCTGCATGCAAAGCTTGTGCTCTACCACTAAGCTATGGTTGTATTACATGGGAATGTCCACAAGGCCACATGCGATGCCCACAAAAATGCCAGCACCAATGGGATCTATCTTTCCCATGTAGAAATGATTCCTTCAAAAGGAAGAGCAGGTGAATGACCCAAGCTTGGCACCTCTTTCACCATAAAGTTGCAACTATGCACATTTACTTTTGGGGTAGTCCCATTGATCTTACTGGCACTTCACTGCCCCATTTGGCCTGTTTTGAGAGTGCTCTTAGGTGATAGAGGTGGCATGGGAGACAAATATTTTTGCACAAGGATCCTACACTAAAGTGGAATGCTTCCGCTTGGAAAATAATAAACCCTACCTTGCATGCAAATCTTGGCCTATTTTTTTCATTTTATTTATGTACTGTGCCTTTAAACCAGCCAATAACTAAAGTTCTCTGGGCAGTATACAATACACTGAAAACATAAAATACAAACATTAAAACAAGGAATGAAAACAGCACAGAATAAGCTCCCCCTAGTCCAGGGGTGGGCACCTTGTGGCCCTCCAGATGCTGCTGGACTGCAATTCCCATCAACCTTGCCAGCACAGCCAGTGGTGAGGGATCATGGGAATTGCAGTCCAACATCTGGAGGGCCACAAGTTGTTCATACCGAGTCCTGACCTAGTTTAATGTGGTCTATTAGAAGGGCGGGAAACTGTTCCAAGGCCACATTGCCTCCCAGAACACCCCCTAGGAGCAAGATGATACCAGGGAGCAAGGCCCTCCCACCCTTTCCTCCCAAAGCCTCTCTCCCTTGCACAGAGAGGCACAGAGACAATCAGCACAAGAGAAAGTCAGCTGTCGTCTAGCGCGGACTATTTGGTGGGGTGCAAAACCCCCATGGCTGGAGGTGCCCTATCCCAAGTCTACTAAGATAGTGGCGCTCTAGTCTCAGGTAGGGGATATTTTCAGCCCTGATGTTTGACCTTTTAGCCGGAGACTCCACTGAGCCTGGCATCTTCTGCTTGCATATACTAGGCCACCCCAGTCTGGGCCCTCCCACTGTTTTTATATTTGCTATTGCTAATGCTGCCTGGCATTGTGCAAAGCAGTTTTCACATGCTCAGACAACCTGTTGCCAGGCTAAAAACAAAAGCACATGTAGCAGAGAGATAGCCTTATACAGCACTAGCACTTTACTGTATGTATTTCCCAAATATCCAAGTCAATAACATTGTGAAGGGAAAGCTAGTTTTGCCTGAAAAATTATACCAAGCACGTTAAAACATTTAAAACATTTATGTTTTAACATCTCCAGATTTTATGAGGTGTTCTTTACACAGTCATCTGGTCTGTTTAAAGACTAAGCAATAATAGAAAAGGAAATACAGCTACAAGTGATTGAAGTAATAAAATCCTGAAATGAAATAGCATCTCATAATTCATTTTACACAGCATATATTAGATTTCATTACATCAGTACATGACTTAGTAGTAAATTCTCCAGTGGGTCATAAACCGTCAAGGTGCTGTCATCTTGAAAAATGTAGTTTTTTTTTTTAAGCCATGATAGCTAAAGGAGCACTTTGTACATCTATGGCACACCCCCACCTAGAGCCAATGTAAAGAATTTATATGTAAGAAGCTGCTATGCTGTTTACCTGCAAAGTTATGTTTCGTATTCATATTAAGCTTTAGAATTAGCTAGCCATGATACTAATAAACCGCCACATCCACTATTTTGATTTTATGCTCATCTGAAATGCAGCATGTTTTGGTGCCTGCTGAGAAATGCAGTGCAATTTCCCCAAATGTACCATTTTGGTATCAGCGTAGCTGAACAGCTTCTAAGCAATTTTAAATTGGTAACCTGGCTTTGTCTTATTTAAAACATTCCTAGAAACAGAGAAAGCTGCCTTATACCAAGCCATTGGTTCACCTAACTCAGTCCTGTCTACACTGACTGGAAGTAGCTCTCCAGGGTTTCAGATGGGGTTTTCTCCAGCCCTATCTGGAGTTGACAGGGTTTAAACCTGGGACTTTCTACATGCAAAGGGTGGTTTACAATAGCACACAAAACAGAATTCTTATCCTCCGTGGGACAAACTGGATGTGGTTGGTGCAGATATGGGTTGAACACACACAGTTTGTTCTTCATCGCATCTAGTTTACCATCAAAGATCTATTCCTGTCATAGCCAAGAATCATACCATTCCATTCCTAGGAAATGTGCATGAGCAGCACAGCCCAAAAGAGATGACAAATGACAGACAGACATGGCAAACGTGGCCCTTTAGTCTATAGACAGACAGCTACTTCATTAAAAAAAAAAAACTGTGGAAGAAGAACAAGCATCAGTACATTAGTACGGATACACCTGGGAGAGAAACAGTGGAGGCTTCTGCAACTTTCCCTGAACAGTTGCAGAAGCAAGCACTTGGTAGGAATAAACTGCAAGTGATTATGACAAACCTGTATGTAAAAGCCATGTGGCTAGTGAATTAATATAAAAACGCAAGTATGTGTGCATGATTTAAAGCGCATCATCAGCAGGGGAGGGAAGTGGAACTCTCTATCCCAAGTTGTATTGCTCAAGCTCTTTCTCCTGGTAGAGCTCTGAAGTAACCTGACATGAGAAAAAGAGCTGGGAAATTGTGGGGGGGGAGGTTGACCCCCTTTTCCTCCCATCTATTCAATGCTTCAAATCATTTTAAATCTCCCACCCTTTATATGAAATCAGCACAACCAGAGTTAAGTGCTACTATTTGTGTTTTGGTTTTGGATTTTGTTTCAGCCACAATTTTAAGGAAGTTGAATGTTTATGAATTATCTTCTGCAATTTCTACCCCACTGCCCATTGGATTCAAATACTGGGAAATAAGGCTGTACCCAGTAAAAAAAAATTACCTGAAGGAGACTTGCAGAATGAGTCTTCTGTTATACCACAACTTTGTAATTCGAAGGAATTCTTACTTCTTGGGAGTCAGGAAGAAGTTCCCTCTGCTCTGGTGATGCCAAGGAGCAAGTAACAAGTGATAATTTGGAATGCCAAGGTTTTTCTGTGGATACTCCTATACATGCGTAGAGAATTGGGCCCATAACCTGTAGTTTCCTCTAACTCTGATTCCATGGAATCAGACTATGGCCCCATGTCTATACTGGCAACACTATGATAGGTTCTAATAATGTCAACCTCCTTCATGGATCACTGCCTTGTTGTGGCGAAGGGGCTTGCGTAACTCAGTGAAGCCATAAGCTATGCCGTGCAGGGCCACCCAAGACAGACAGGTCATGGCAGAGAGTTCTGACAAAATGTGGTCTACTGGAGAAGGAAATGGCAACCCACTCCACTATTTTTGCCAAGAAAACCCCATGGAATGTATCACAAGGCTAAGATATGACACCGGAAGATGAGCCCCTCAGGTCGGATGGTGTCCAATATACTACTGGGGAAGAGCAGAGGGTATTTCCAAGTAGCGCCAGAAAGAGTGAAGCGGCTGGGCCAAACCCGAAAGGACACTCAGCTGTGGATGTGTCTGGTGGTGAAAAGAAAATCCGATGCTGTAAAGAACAATATTGTTTAGGGACCTGGAATGTCAGATCAATGAATCAAGGTAAGCTGGAGGTGGTCAAACATGAGATGGCAAGATTGAACATTGACATCTTGGGGATCAGTGAACTAAAATGGACAGGCATGGGTGAATTTAATTCAGGTGACCATCATATCTACTATTGTGGGCAAGAATCCCTTAGAAGAAATGGAGTAGCACTCATAGTCAACAAAAGGGTGGGAAAAGCAGTACTGGGGTACAACCTTAAAAATGACAGAATGATCTCAGTACGAATCCAAGGCAAACCATTCAACATCACAGTAATTCAAGTCTATGCCCCAACCACTGATGCCGAAGAAGCTGAGGTTGATCGGTTCTATGAAGACCTCCAACACCTTCTAGAACTAACACCAAAAAAGGATGTCCTCTTCATCACAAAGGATTGGAATGCTAAAGTAGGAAGTCAAGAAATCACTGGGATAACAGGCAGGCATGGCCTTGGTGTACAAAATGAAGCAGGACAAAAGCTAATAGAGTTTTGCCAAGAGAACACGCTGATCATAGCAAACACTCTTTTCCAACAGCACAAGAGACGACTCTACACATGGACATCACCAGATGGTCAATATCGAAATCAGATTGATTATGTCCTTTGCAGCCAAAGATGGAGAAGCTCTATACCGTCAGTAAAAACAAGACCTGGAGCTGACTGTGGCTCAGATCATGAGCTGCTTCTTGCAAAATTTTGGCTTAAATTGAAGAACGTAGGGAAAACCACTAAACCATTCAGGTATGACCTCAATCATATCCCTTATGAATATACAGTGGAGGTGAGGAATAGATTTCAGGGATTAGACCTGATAGACAGAGTGCCTGAGGAACTATGGACAGAGGTCCGTAACACTGTTCAGGAGGCAGCAACGAAATCCATCCCAAAGAAAAAGAAATGCAAGAAAGCCAAGTGGCTGTCTGATGAGGCTTTACAAGTAGCTGAGGAAAGAAGGGAAGCGAAAAGCAAGGGAGAAAGGGGAAGATATCTCCAACTGAATGCAGAGTTCCAGAGAATAGCAAGGAGAGACAAGAAGGCCTTCTTAAATGAACAATGCAAAGAAATCGAGGAAAACAGAATGGGAAAGACTAGAGATCTCTTCAAGAAAATCGGAGATCTCAAGGGAACGTTTTGTGCAAAGACAGGCATGATAAAGGACAAAGAAGGCAGGGACCTAACAGATGCAGATGAGATTAAAAAGAGGTGGAAAGAATACACAGAAGAACTATACAGGAAAGATCTGAATGTCCCTGATAGCCATGATAGTGCAGTCACTGAACTTGAGCCGGACATCCTCGAGAGTGAAGTCAAGTGGGCCTTAGGAAGCATTACTAACAACAAAGCTAGCGGAGATGACAGTATTCCAGCTGAGCTATTTAAAATCCTAAAAGACGATGCTGTTAAAGTGCTGCATTCAATATGCCAACAAATTCGGAACACTCAACAGTGGCCACAAGACTGGAAAAGGTCAGTTTACATTCCAATTCCAAAGAAGGGCAACACCAAAGAGTGTTCAAACTACCGCACAATTGCACTCATTTCACATGCCAGCAAGGTGATGCTCAAAATCCTACAAGCTAGGCTTCAGCAGTATGTGAACCGAGAACTACTGGAAGTACAAGCTGGGTTTCGAAGAGGCAGAGGAACTAGAGATCAAATCGCCAACATTCGCTGCATCATGGAGAAAGCAAGAGAATTCCAGAAAAACATCTATTTCTGCTTCATTGACTACGCTAAAGCCTTTGATTGTGTGGATCACAACAAACTCTGGCAAATTCTTAAAGTGATGGGAGTACCAGACCACCTTACCTGTCTCCTGAGAAACCTGTACGAGGGTCAAGAAGCAACAGTAAGAACCAGACACGGAACAACGGATTGGTTCAAAATTGGGAAAGGAGTACGACAAGGCTGCATATTGTCACCCTGCTTATTTAACTTATATGCAGAGTACATCATGAGAAATGCCGGGTTGGATGAATCAGAGGTCGGAATTAAGACTGCTGGGAGAATTATCAACAACCTCCGATATGCAGACGATACCACCCTAATGGCAGAAAGCGAAGAGGATCTAAAGAGCCTCTTGTTGAGGGTGAAAATGGAGAGTGCAAAAGCTGGTTTGAAACTCAACATTAAAAAAACGAAGATCATGGCATCTGGCCCTATCACTTCCTGGCATATAGAGGGGGAAGAAATGGAAGCAGTGGCAGATTTTACTTTCTTGGGCTCCAAGATCACCACAGACAGTGACTGTAGCCATGAAATTAAAAGACGCTTGCTCCTTGGGAGGAAAGCTATGGCAAACCTAGACAGCATAGTCAGAAGCAGAGACATCACCTTGCCGACAAAGGTCCGTCTAATCAAAGCTATGGTTTTCCCAGTAGTAATGTATGGCTGTGAGAGCTGGACTATAAGGAAGGCTGAGCGCCAAAGAATTGATGCTTTCGAACTGTGGTGTTGGAGAAGACTCTTACAAGTCCCCTGGACTGCAAGGAGGTCAAATCAGTCCATCCTAAAGGAAATCAACCCTGAGTGCTCATTGGAAGGACAGATACTGAAGCTGAAGCTCAAATATTTTGGCCACCTAAAATGCAAAGAGAAAACTCTCTGGAAAAGACCCTGATGCTGGGAAAGACTGAAGGCAAAAGGAGAAGGGAACGGCAAAGGATGAGATGGATAGATAGCATCATCGATGCAATGAGTATGAACTTGAGCACGCTCCGGGAGAGAGCGCAGGACAGGAAGGCCTGGCGTGCTATGGTCCATGGGGTCACGAAGAGTCGGACACGACTGAACGACTGAACAACAACAATAATGTCAACCACAACATCAGGGGTTCATACACCTGCTCATCTTTTAATGCGATATATACCATCATTTACCAGCAATGCCCTACTGCATTCTACATAAGGCAAACAGGCCCTTCTCTACCCGAAAATATAAACGGGACACAAATCTGACATCAGAAATGGCAATATTAAAAAAAAAACAGGTTTTAGGTGGTGGAGCGGGGGCATTTCAGCTTCCCGGGGCAGCTGGTCACTGATATTAAGATGGTCATTTTTCAACAAAGGAATTTCAAAGACAGATTGCAATAGAAAAAATGTTGAAGTACCACTCAAGAGGTTCAACTCTATCTTCTGTGGCTTGAGCAGGGACAGCCTTTTTTTAACATTGCAATACATGTATTAATCAGCTCACCAATGCAGGGATGTCTGTATTATCATCCAACCGCTTTGTGAATGGCCATTGTTAAGAAGCTATCACACTATCTGTATTTTCTCCATTTCAGTTCTCTCTGACTTCACTGTTTACAATCCCTTCCCCCACAAACATGTGTTTATATGTACACTTGGAATGCAACAAAACACTTCATACATCTGATGAACTGGACTGCAGGCCATGAAAGCCTATGCCATACTAAATTTTCCAGTTTTTACTATGCTACAAGACTCATTGTTGTGTTTGCCACAACAGACTAACACAGCTATCCCTCTGGAAAATATAGACAGGGGACGTCTCACAGCCTAGTTAACTTTTGAAATGTGTTGCTACATCAAGTTGCAAGCTTCTGAACAAGCTGCTTTAAACTGGGGTCTGGTCCATCCAGGACCCACACTAACCAGATTCAAGGATACCAATATGACCTATGTGAAAGAATGGCGGAGTTTATTGATGGTAAATGGATGCAGATAGAATAAAAGCAAAGAAAGTTTACACACGCCGTTAACTCTGGGTTCAGTCACTCTGGTTCCCAGGGGAGTGACGGGCATCATCCCATGGAGCTGGTTATCTGAGCAAGTGGTGCACCTTCCCAGTCTCAGACGAGAACAGGTAACAGGCCAATTTGCTCAGGATTTTATAGAGCAAGTTTCACTGTTAGAAAACTGTCAGGAAGCACACCCACACTGCCCACCCCCCTTACCAAGGCCTTTCCCTCTTGGAACAGAGAAAGGAGCATCTTTATCAATTCAGGAAGTACACTGTGCAGAGCTGTGCAAAGCAACTACTGTGCATTGTCTGTTAGTAGCAAAAAGTGTGGCCTTCACTGTATGTGAATACAGCCAAGAGAACCAGCTCTAAAATCATGTAAATTGCCATGAAAATCTAGCAAATTAGTATACTTATGCCATTAAACACTGCATTAAATACTGCATATGACTCTGGGTAAATTCACACCTGATTGCCCACCATTTTTCCAAAACCAAATACAATATACAAGCTTCTTTGCATTCCAGAGTAGTCTACAAAACATAGCCAGATTATGCATACTTCTGTTCACTGAAAATGTTATGTCTTTTTAAAAAAAGGAAAAGGTGAACTGGCTATGCGCAAGGAATTTGGATGGATTCAGAGGTGCGTAGCCATGGAAGTGGCCCTTATGGAACTGCAAATGGAGAAATGAGATAGTCACTCTACATCTGCAGTTTTTGTAACAGGAGTTGTTTGCCACAGCTTGCTGGCACTACGGAGCAGTTTCATGCATCATCAAGAAACAGAGAAAGTAGACACATGAGTCACTTGTACTCTAGCTTTGCCAGCTTTTGCTGCAACGTCTGAAGTGAGGACCTGTTTCCTTTGCTTTTGGACAGATCTGCAAGGTCACTGATCACAATGTGGGTATTATAGGAAAAGCGGTGGAGGCCATGCTTCTGCTTTTCATACTTCCCACTATCATGGAAAGCAGTCAAATCCTTTCTTCTTTTTTTTAAACAGACAAAGCACTTCTAATATGTAACAATGTAGATTAAAAACTAGTGAGTCAGAGAAAAGCATACTTTATAAAGAACACATTTCAGCTCTCACAATCATATTCTAAACCTTTTAACTCCACAATAGGTCCTCTTGATTCTAATAGGATTCAACTCCAAAGAGTACTCAGGACTGTATATTTGAGTAATTCATTATAGCTGAAGTACACTAGGTATAATTCAGTAAATATAGCCAAGTGATTAATTCAGGTTAAATGAGGCAACTGCCTTTATTTAAAGATTGCCAGGAACCACAAATTCCAAAAGCAGCTATTAATGTAGCATTCCATTTGTTTTGGTCGACATGACAGGGATTATGTAGCGTTGTTGCCGCCAAATACTTGCATGTCTGCATTCCCACCACCAGGGAAAACAGATGATGATGGATATATACAGTCACTCTGCAGATGGGCATCCCTTTTTAAAAATGAATCAGAAAAGCAGAAACAAACAGCAAAGGATGTTGCTTACCTATCCTCCCAGCTGCAGGAAACAGCTGTATTATGACAAAAAGAATTACTCAAACAGCTGGAATGAAGATCACAAATCACCATGTTAGCATGCAGCGTAGCTGAAAAGACTTGAACAGATTCCTTGAAATTTAGGAGAGAGGATTCCAAGAAGATTTAGTAACGTTTATTTGAGTTGGATGAACAAATATTAGTGAGCAAAGGGTTGCATGGGTTTCTTCTCAGCACCCAGATTTGCTGAACAAACCCCTAGCTGAACCACATAAATTAAATCTTAGGGAAAAATGCGCTCAAATGAAGTAAAGCAGCAGTTACTTCTTCTCCCACTCTTCTCTTTCGAGTCTTTCACGAATGACTTCTTTCAGGTATGGCTGAAGGTAATATTTATCCTAAAAAGAGGTAAGCGTATTAAAAATTTTAGGGGCACAACTTGTTGTACAAACAGGCAACAACATGGACGATTGGCTACTAACAAACTAGTCAGTTTTGGCAACAGTGAAGAGAGTTATCTAAAACGCTGAACTCAGAATTCACCAGCTGGGCATTTCTGCTACCATTTGTGGAGCACCTTCACTACAGTTGTGCAAGTAGTACATTGGTTCTACCAAACATCTTATTTGTTACTGAAATTTGGAGATATATTCTGACTAAATTTGACTCTTTTGCTTAACATGTTTACAATGAAAACCTGAAATAAGTCAAGAGCCAGTTAAGTCACTTTTCTTCTCTTCGTTCACAAAAGCTCATGCCATAAATCTGTTAGTCTTTAAGGTGCCACATGCCATGTTTTTGCTGCAACTGACTAATATGGATACACCTCCAGAAGATATTTCATTCAGCATCAGTTGTTAGTGATCCATTTATCTGCCCTCTCCTCATTTCTGAACTGCAGACCTGTGCACAGAGGTGCAATCCACTTCCCCCTTGGGAGCCCTGACCAGCCTATCCAACATCAAGGGTAAAAGTGTCCGGGAAAACTTTGCCCTTTACCCCTGGTGATCCCAGTGACTGGAGCATACAAATATTATACAATATTTGTACTGTGTATTTTCAGGAAAACTTTGAAGGAAATAATCTTCCAGTGTACTAAATCAGTCTGAGAGCATATTTTTATTATATGTATTGATTGTTGGAAGCAACCTTGTGAGGGTTTTTACCCTAAAAGGCTTATTATTATTTTTAAATCAATCACTGGGAGGACACAATATTTCTGTTGGCTTACAACCAACTTTCCTTATAAAACCAAGTTGATTCTTTTCACAACTGTGTATGTAACAATTCATACCTCTTCATATTTTACCCACTGTTCTTTAGGAAGGATTTGGTGCCTCATGGACAAGTCCAATGCTCTCTTGATGCGAAATAATCTTTCATTATATACATCTTCCGGAAGCCTCTTTAGCGCTTCCTTCACATCCTGATCTTCATACACTGTATCATCTCGCATAAGTCCTACAACAGAAAGATGTTTCTTATGTTAACCCAAATGCCAAACATCAATAAAGACAGGAGAAGCTATCGTTTTTCGAATGCCAAGGCCTTCAAACTTGCATGTGGAATTCACAGTATCTCTTTACAAGCGGCTGCACCTTGATCTCCAGGAATTAATTTTTCACAGCTTATTACCACTAATTGCCTTATTGGAAGTGCCTGAAAACATCAGTTTTAGATGTGCGTGCACAAGTCACAGGAGCCCCCGACGTATAAAGAACCGCAAACTCAACTGTAGTAAATACACATGCAAAGGCACCTTTACTTCTAAACAAATGCTTTTAGGATTGCAGCCTGGTCTCACCATCCAACAGTGATTTACCTGGAGCCTCCAAACCACTTACTCAGGAGTAACTACATAAGATCATCAAAGATAAAAATATTACTTTAATAATTTTTACCAGCTTCTGGCTGGGGAATGGTCGGAGTTGTAGGACTTCTTTCTGTCTAAACATGGGTTGCACCCTTAGTGGGTGTTCTTTAAAAAAAAAAACCAACTTGCCATCTTTATTCTCCCAATAAGTTGTACCCAAATTAAAGCTGCAATTCTATGGACACTTACCTGAAATTAAGCCCCACTGAACCTAAGGGGACTTACTTCTAAGTAGGCATGCATAAGATTGCACTAAGTTACTTGAACTTGGGTCTCACTGAAATCAGTGGGACAAGTTAGGCATGACTTAACTTAGTTTCCATTTATTTAAATGGGAACTAAGTGCAAGTCTGGATCCAACCCAATGATACTGGATGAACAATGATTTGGTAGTAATACCATATATAAATCTGCTAAAAATCAAAACACAATCATGTGGTAAAAGAATCACCATGTAGGAGGTGTAAGTTAAATATATCACAACAGATTGGCTTTGCAGATAAGTACACAAAATGCAGTAGCCCACAAAGTTTCACTAGCCCAGCTACCCACACTAGGGTTCAGCATTAGTCTGGTCAAGAAGGAGTTGACCAACTGACTGGTCAAATATTATCAAATATTGGTCAAGTATTTTAAAGCAATAACTTCATTAGAACTTTAGACACTTTAATCATCAAAGGTTTGATACTTATGGTATCAAGTTAGATAGCTTATTGTAAAACTAACTTTAAAAAATTTCTAGACCCAAATCCAGTCTTGCACAGGTACTTTACAGTGCAGACCACTAGATCACATAGTGGGAACATTAACTGTTACTTCAGCAAACTAGGTAAGAGTTTTAGGCAGTCTTAGGCAGTGACCTTTGTCGCTGATGACTCCGGCTGAAATCTTGGACATGCTTACCTGAGAATAAATCCCACTGAACCCCGTGGGACTTACTTCTGAGTAAACATGCTTAGGACTGCACAGTTAATTATGTTCCTGTTTCTCTTTGGAGATGCCTGCACTTATAGCAGCCAGTAAGCAGGAGAAACCTTGCTAGGTTGCTGTGTTCAGTCCTGACTGCTGCAGGGCTTGGAAGTAAACAGCCCCACTCCTGCCCTAGCTAACAAATAATGCCATAATGACAGAGGTAAATATTCCAGCTGTGTCACCTACAAAGCTGGAATATTTCACCACAGTCAAATACAGATGGTCAATTCATACTATTTGACTGGCCAGTTGACTAGCATGACAACCCTAACCTATAGCATCTGAGTTAGTCAAAGAAATGGATTCTCTCTCTCTCTCTCTCTCTCTCAGCCTAAAACAGGGAAAGCCATCTTCTGTATTTTCAGGGGTCACTTGTTTACCTACATTTATTTTAAAAGTTATCGCATTTATCTTCTGTGAAGAATCCAAAGTGTGTAACAATAAACATTAACACACCAATAAGAATAATCAAAAGTAAACAATAAACTAGCAGATTGTGGACAAGCAGCAAGATTATCTTTTTCCAATCAGTAGGCCCTCTTATGAATCAGGCTCCAAGAGGAATTCTGCAATTCAACAGTACAGGCTTCATGGTTACAGAGCACATGCACGCTAAAACCTACCAAGCTTGTTGAATCCAGCTGCATTGTAATACCATTTGCGAAGACCATCAAGCAGACGACCACTGGCTGCAGCTGGAAGTATTAATCAAAAGTATTAATTCAAGAGCAAAAGATGATCTGGTGTATCCAGAAAAAAAAAAACCACAAATCTACAAAGATTTTAATATGCAATTTGAGACAACAAATAACTGGGTAATCATTGTGGTGTAGTGGTTAGAGTGCTGGACTAGGGAGACCCAGGTTCAAGTCCCCAGTCTGCCATAAAGCTCACTGGGTGACTTTGGGTCAGTCACTGACTCTCAGCCTAGCCTACCTCACAGGATTATTGTGAAGATAAAATGGAGAGAAGGAGCGTGTATGTTCCTTGGAGGAAATGGCAGGATATAAATGTAATAAATAAATAAAATAGGGCCAATAGTTTAGCGGCTGTATACTTGTCAGTAGCTTAGAAGAACTCAATAGTACTCAGAGTAGTTTTAAGTACAATATTTTTTTAGGGGAATGGAGAAGTTGTATACAAACTCCTCAACCCTGGGACATTTATGAATAGTGTCAAAGGAAACAGTGAAAGGTGTTTCATTTCACTGGTTCTAAATTCACTGGTTCTAAATTATGGTTCTAAATTCAAATTTATTTTCTGATGCAATTTTTGCATGGGTGTAAACAGAGAGGGGTTTTTGATAGCCAGGTTCCATGAACGATTAAAGGATAGCAAACTTTCTTGCTACATTTATTCAGACCACAATCTTGAATGCAGGCATTGTTTTCACTATGCCAAATACACACGTGCATGTACATATTTTTAGAAGTCTTCAAATCCTGGGTTTCAATTGAGAATTATGGGTTAAATCCAAGGTTGCTCTAGTAGAAGTACATTAGCATAAGAGGACTTTCTCCCTCTCTTGGTGTTCCTGCAGTCCTCAGTGCTGCCCCAAAATCTCATCTGGAGGGTATCCCAGCCACCCAGATAAGATTTTGAGGGAATATGGAGGGCTGTGAGGATAGGGAGAATTACCCCCCTGCTCTCGGTTCCTCTAATGGAACTGCTTTCATCAGCAGACTGACAACATTGGACACAAGCCTATATGTAAAATATTTACAGAAGAAGTAGTATTTGTTCGCCACTACATTCAGCACTATTCTGAATGCAGTGAGCTGACTCCCAAGTAAATATGTGTAGAACAAGCTGTTAGACCCACACATTAAAGGGCCCAGTTAGATTTCTTATTGTGGGGCCGTATAAACTCTGCCTACCCTAAATGTGACTTCCTGGATTTACTTCAAACATTCACAGCCAGGACTAAAACTTCCAGTTGAATTTTCTGAAGGATTTTACCACAATCTGTATGTAGTAAATTATGTATTAACATATCATAACTCCAGAAATATTGACAGGTGCATCAAATTGAAGTTGTTGGGATCAACATAACGGAACAGATAATGGAAAAGCTCTACGTCAGTTTACTGGAACTTAATTCACATGATCATTCAGAACTTTCTGCTTGAAATACAATAGTATTTTCAGGAATGCCATCTTATATAACCTATGAATCTATTTATAAATAGAATATGACCCAGCTAAAAACTTTAGAGAAGGCGCTAAAGCAGTGGTGGGGAACCTTAGGCCCACGGCCAAATCTGGCCCTCCTGAGGTCCCAATATCCCCAATATGGCCCTCCGGGATTCCCTACATTGCCACACCTCCTTTCCCTTGCTCCAGCCCCTTTCCCCCAACCACTGATGATTTGGTGGTTTCCTGCCTTTTGTGCAGTTTTTCCCCATTCTGAAAGGTTGAAATGCCTCCTCTAAGGCTTAGTTACTGGCAGGAAGAGCTTTGAGCTACAATATGCAGGCAGTGTTTTGTGTTTTGTGGCCCCAGAAGTGTTCTCTGAAACTGAATTTGGCCTTGGGCTCAAAGAGGTTCCCCACCGCCATGCCAAAATAACAAGTTTGTCAAATACAGTCTCAAATCCTACTGCTACCTGACAGAACTTGTTAAGAGGAAAAACTCTAGATGAAAGACCACCACAAAGGAACTTAAATAAATGACAGAGTATGCAGAACATTAACTGGAACTGGGCATTAGGGCAGAACAGCTTTTGTTTTAAACCAAGTATATGCAATCTGGTGCCCTGCAGGTATTTTGGACTACAACTCCCATAAGACCCTGCCCACTTGGCCAATGCTCAAGAATTATGGAAGCTGTAGTCCAAAACATCTGGAGGGCTCAATTTGCCTACCCCTGTAAACCACAGGAAAAAAAGATGGAAGCACAAAGGAGGATAAACTTTGGAAAGAAAGAAAAATGCAGCATCTATCCTTTCCAGAGAAACATCTTGCAGAAAACAGTTATACAACAGCAGATGAGAAGCCTCCTCACCCACCCACCCACCCCACTTCCATGGCTTGCCATGGAAAACTTCCAAAGCTTGCCCGCCCTCACACTCCCCTAGGCAATATCACCCTGTCACTTTCTTCAAACAATCAGCAATTTAACAAGGATGCTCCCTTCAGAAACCACTGCCCTTCTGATGGTTCGTACCACTGGTCAGGGATTGTTCTGCAAATTGGGGGAGAAGACAGGAGGGTCAGAGGGATTTGTGTGCTACAATTCATAAGCTAAAGGAGGGTGACAGGGGTTGCCACTTGCTGCTGTCCCACAGGGTGTTTGCAGTTTCTCTCAGATCCAGCTTTTCTTCAGAAGAGCAAGATGGCCACAATCAAGGTTCTAAATTCAGCTTTTCATCCACCTGTTGTTGTTGTTCAATCGTTAAGTCGTGTCTTCGTGATCCCATGGACCATAGCACGCCAGGCCTTCCTGTCCTGCGCTCTCTCCCGGAGTGTGCTCAAGTTCATATTCATTGCATCGGTGATACTATGTAGCCATCTCATCCTCTGCCATCCCCTTCTCCTTTTGCTTTCAATCTTTCCCAGAATCAGGGAGTTTTCTCTTCGCATTAGGTGGCCAAAATATTTGAGCTTCAGCTTAAGCATCTGTCCTTCCAATGAGCAGTCAGGGTTGATTTCCTTTAGGATTGACTGATCTGACCTCCTTGCAGTCCAGGGGACTTGTAAGAGTCTTCTCCAGCATCACAGTTCGAAAGCATCGATTCTTTGGCACTCAGCCTTCCTTATAGTCCAGCTCTCACAGCCATATGTTGCTACTGGGAAAACCATAGCTTTGATTATATGAACCTTTGTCGGCAAGGGGATGTCTCTGATTCTTACTATGCTGTCTAGGTTTGCCATTGCTTTCCTCCCAAGGAGCAAGCGTCTTTTAATTTCATGGCTACAGACACCATCTGCGGTGATCTTGGAGCCCAAGAAAATAAAATCTGTCACTGCTTCCATTTCTTCCCCTTCTATATGCCAGGAAGTGATGGGGCCAGATGCCATCATCTTAGTTTTTTTAATGTGGAGTTTCAAACCAGCTTTTGCACTCTCCACTTTCACCCTCAACAGGAGGCTCTTTAGATCCTCTTCGCTTTCTGCCAATAGGGTGGTATCGTCTGCGTATCTGAGGTTGTTGATAATCCTCCCGGCAATCTTAATTCCGACCCGTGATTCATCCAACCCGGCATTTCTCATGATGTACTCTGCATATAAGTTAAATAAGCAGGGTGACAATATGCAGCCTTGTCATACTCCTTTCCCAATTTTGAACCAATCCGTTGTTCCATGTCCGGTTCTTACTGTTGCTTCTTGTCCCTTGTACAGGTTTCTCAGGAGACAGGTAAGGTGGTCTGGTACTCTCATCTCTTGAAGGATTTGCCAGAGTTTGTTGTGATCCACACAAGCAAAGGCTTTAGTGTAGTCAATGAAGGAGAAATAGATGTTTTTCTGGAATTCTCTTGCTTTCTCCATGATGCAGCGAATGTTGGCGATTTGATCTCTAGTTCCTCTGCCTCTTCGAAACCCAGCTTGTACTTCCGGTAGTTCTCCGTTCACATACTGCTGAAGCCTAGCCTGTAGGATTTTGAGCATAACCTTGCTGGCATGTGAAATGAGCGCAATTGTACGGTAGTTTGAACATTCTTTGGCATTGCTAGTCTCCCCAAATCCTTTATTTCAGCCTTCCCCAACCTGATGCCCTCCATATATGTTGGACTACAACTCCCGCAACTCCAGCCTGCGTGGCCAGTGGGAATTACGCTGACTTGGGATGAGGGAAGCTGTGGTCCAACAACCTGGAGGGCATCAGGTTGGGGAATTCTGCGTTGTTTACTTAGAACGAGAGCCCCCAGGAGACACAAACGTGTGCGCCATGGGATGGGGCGGACTAGGCGATTTTCTGGCAGCGATTAGATGAAAAGTTTCACCTGCCGCTCTTCCGCTATTGGTTGAAGCTGTTAAGAAGGGACACAACTCAAACCAAAAAAATAAGTGAAGGCCCCCACAACTATTGTTTCCTCCTCACATAAACTCTTAGGCTGCAACCGTATGCCCACTTACCCAGGAGCAAGCCCCGTTGCACTCAATAGGGTTTACTGACGAGTAGACACTACAGCTTGCGCTCTCAGAAAACCCTCACTTGGCACGCCGAGGGTCACAGCGACCCAGACGTTACCTCCGCTGCCTCGTCGTCCCTCGCATATCGCCATGCAACGCCGGCGAGCCCTTTCAGCTACTCCCTCATCCGCCCCGTTCCACAACCGCTCCTACCCGAGATACTCCCCGGACCACCGACTCCCCTTGTCACGGACGCACTCACCAGGCGCCCTCGCCGCCATCTTGACCTCTGAGAGCCCAGCCACGCGCGTTGCCTTTCGGGAAAATCTACTCGCTCGCCTTCCGATCACGTGCTCTCAAGCCTGCCCTGTCGCGTGCGCCTTGCGGCTGGGTGGCTTCGTGCTCCGACGCGACAGCTCGACCGCAGACGCGTCTCGAAGGCTGACGGGCTGAGCATTCCATTGTGCGGGACGAGACGGCCGGGTTGACTGTGAAGTCATTTTCCCGCCCCGATTTAAACGTGACACCTGTCCCCAGGAAAGGCTGGAGAAATTCGGGGCTTTAGCGGAGCAGCGTGTCTTTCCCCCGCCCCGAAAGTAGATGCAAAGCCAGGAGTTCAGGTGTCACTTTACGTGAAAAATATGATTCTTTTAAAGTGCAGCCCTATGCATATTCAGACAGAAAAAAGTCCTACACCTCCCAGCATTCCCCAACCAGCCACGCTGGCTGGGGAATGCTGGGAGTTGGGCTTTTTTCCTGTCTCAACGCTCTTGGTTGCATTGCAAATGCGACTACATCCATCGTTGTTATTCCCATTTTGCAGACAGGCAAGGCAAGGAGGAAGCGCTCTGTAACTGAGAGAGGCTTACCAGAGCCCTGCAAAGTTGCCCATCGCTATTATCCTCAAGCTGCAACTTCTCTTTTGAGAGTGGGAACCAGAGGTAATGGCTTTTAATATCCCCAAGAGAGTGGCTTCAAACAAGCCTGCAATGTGGTCCAGACTTATTACTCCCACATTGCAGGGGAAAGAGCTATGGCTGAGAGAATAATTTAGTTAGAATGTAGGCTACACATAGGAATATCTAATTCTCCATAACTTTTGTACAACCAGCAAGATTGCTAAAATAGTGCTTGAAAATGCAGCAATGGAAGTTATACCCCATCCCCATCCATCACTTTCTTCCAGGGTTCAGAAGTTATTCCAGAAGTTCAGAAAACTTCTGAATTTCCAGCCAAAAAAATGGGGAGAAATACCTACATAACACACCAGGAAATTCCAGGTAAACTGCCACTTTTATTCCCACCCCCTTTTCCTAATTAAATGCAGATATGGTTGTACTCTATTCATTTTCATGTAGATGTACTGTATCTTTAAAAAAAACACCTCCCACATGGCTGCAATCCCATACTGGATATAGTATACCTACTTACCTGGGAGTAAGCCTCATTGAACTCAATGACACTTCTGAGCAGACATGAATAAGATAGCATCTTATGCTCACTAAGAAGTAAGCTCCAATTGAACACTATGTGGGATTTACATCTGAGTAAATATGCACAGGATTTTGTTCTGACAGTGTAAAATGGATTCCCAAATCAAATAAGCTAAGCAAGCTGTGTTAAACTTTCTGGTATCCAGACATGATATAGTAGCAGACCCATTAAGTTCTTTTGAGTAGACTCATTAAGGTCTCTCTCTATCCATTGCCCTTGCAGGTTCAAAATAAGAGCTTTGAGGTGCAATCCTACGTATGTTTAGACAGAAAAAAGTCCTACAACTCTGGGAGTAGTGGATTTTTCTGTCTAAACATGCATAGGATTGTACCCTTACAGACTCGAAACAAAGGTGGCATAAAAGATGTGCTGCAGTTCAACAGTCATATGTTAAATCTGTGGCTCAAAGACACTACCAAAGGGGAAGGAATTTTCATCCCTAGCCCTCTTTTTTTACCAACCCCGCCATGATGAAAGCCTAAGCATCTTATGTTCTTCCTCTGTCACACTACTGACTCTGCATGAACCTGGATGCAAGACTTGAGCAGAGTGCAAAAGAGCTTGTTCCAAGGGCCTGTGCTGCTCAATATTTTTATAAATGACTTGGATGAGGGCACAGAGGGGTTGCTTATCAAGTGAGCAGATGACTCAAAGCTGGGAGGGATAGTCAACACCACAGAAAACACAAGATTCAAAATAATCCTGACATGTTGGAAGGCTGGGCCAAAACCATCAAGGCAAAATTGAGCAGAGATAAATGTAAAGTGCTGCATTCAAAGGCACAGGTATACATGAGAGTCACCTGGCTTGGCAGCAGTACATGTGAAAAGGATCTAGGTGCCTTACACAACCTGAACACAAGGCAGCACTGTGATACGGTTGATAAAAAAAAAAAAAGCTAAAGCAGTCTTAGGCTGCATTAACAGAAGCATGATGTTGAGCACAACTATGATGTTGAGTCATCATAGTTTCACTCTGTTCTGTGCTGGTCAGACCACATCTAGAGTGCAGTGTCCAGTTCTGGATGCCACATTTTAGGAGGAACATTGACAAATAGGACCATGTGCACAGGAGGGTGACCAGGTGAGTGAGTTGGGCTGGAAACCAAGTCCTATGAAGAACAGTTGAAGGAGCTGTGTATGTTTAGCTTGGAGAAGATTAACAGGAGACATTATAACTGTCTTAAAATACCTGAAGGGTGGTCACAGAGAAGATGAAACAGACTTGTTCTGGAGACCAGAACCAAAACCAATAGGTGAAAAATGCAATGGAGCTGGACTAGATGACCTTGAAAGATCCTTCCAACTCTGTGCTTCTAATATTTTTATAACGGAGTGTTTATATATTATGGCCACAATGCAGTGATCTTAGCTTATGCTAAACCATTTTGCAAACATTATTGAAACTAGTTTCCTTTCTAGTGTGTTCCAGTTGTGTGATGGCAAAATCTGGCCTGTATGTTGTCCCATTATTTCCCACTTCCCCAGGTGGTAGGAAGTTCCAAGGGCAGCTGTGAGAGATAAGAGTGTGGGGTGGCTCTGGCCTGCCCACCGACAGCATGTGGCTGACAGATAACCCCCAGAGGAAGCCTTCGACATAGCAAAAGTTTCCCACCCTTGGTATAGAGCAAGGTTCTTGGAAACTGAGAAGCAGGATGATACTTCTTTAGTTCTGCTCCTCTAGTTAGCAATGGGGTTGTTGGCTGGAGGAGAGCAGCTAAAAAGGTAACCAGCTTTTTTGCTTTTGGCCATGGTTAGCAATGCTGGAGCACATTGCTATAGACTGTACAGCTTCTGGCCCAAGAGGGTACTTTACCAATAGTAAATTTCTCCTTCAAAATATAGCAAAAGATGGATAACTATAGCTGGAGGCCAGAGGCAATTCTTGGAGCCCCAGACACAAAGCACAACTAGTTTCCCCACGCACAGTGCTAGCTTGGGCGTTGTTTTATCTTCTTAAAGTAGGATCCAAGCCATTGTAAACACAAAGTTAAGTTGAGAAAGTGAGTGCAAAGAAAGTCTCATGTCCCCTCCTCCCCCTGCAGTCCCCCATCCCACCCCCAAAAGCCTCTCCAAAAGGTCTGGGGGACACCTGAACTATGCAGGATAGTTGTGGGAGATTTCTGGGGGAGGGGAGAATTGCCCCCAAATTGGGCAGATTTCCCTAAATTCTTGGCAACCCCCCCTCCCCCAGCAACCCCCTCCCCAACATTGTTCAGGAGGGCCCTGTGACCTTGTGGGAAAGGCTTCTAAGGATGTATGAGGGGCTGCAGGAAGGAGGAGGGAAAACCTTCCTTCTGTGAACTTCCTTAAGTTAACTTATCTTAGGATTCAAGCCTATGTAGCCATTTCTAAGGAAATTGAATGCAATTAAGCCACACTTATCAAAATGAAAATAAGGTGGAACATTATTGTAATTAAAGAAATCTAGTAGCCTACTCTTTCCATATGCTGTTATATTAAACTGGAACAACGGCAGGCAAAAACGAAGGTGGGGTGAGGATTCAACGCCAACAATACACCTCTAACCCCAGGGGTTGAGTGCCTGAAATAGGAGTGGTGTGCTTTATCCCACATATTCATAGAATAAGCTCCCAAGAAGAGTGCCTAGAAGAGGTCAGACCCCAGATCATCATTAAGGCAGATACTGGCAAATGTTTTCCCGTGGAGCTATTAAGCATGCTGGAAAAGGCACAGATCTCCTGTGGGCCTTACCCATTGCCTTTCTTCATCTCAGCCAATGCTAATATGAACAAAGAAAAGCAAACCCTTTTATGAAACATTTGTAACATTTTCCTGTTGCATTCCATAAGAATATTAACACTGTATCTGAATATTAACTCTCCCCTCTCTCTCCACAAGTTAACTTTCACAACTATTTGAACTGTTAATTAGTAAGACTGAATGTGAGAACCTAGTTAGATTTAACCTGCAATTACCCATCCACTTAATAACACTCAAAGTCTCTTACACCTTAGAGCTCTCAAGAACTACAACATGTGAAATAGCTGGATGTGTTTCATATGTGAACATGCTTTCGGAAGGGACAGACCTCTCTTCAGTTTGGATCCCCACTCCTTGAAGGACCCTAACCAATCACACAGCAGAAGACCTCTACTATTTTTCCCCCTCAAGAAGAGGAATAGTAGCTTCATATCCCAGCTGTGAGAAATACTCCCACCCAACCATCCTGTTAGATGAAGAGGTGATCTTCTGGGACTAGTAGTAGTGTCCAGGAAATTCGAGAAGCCTCTAAGAGCATTTCCAGCCTGAGTTCAGGCAATATGAAAGAGGAACATTGTCAGGCTTCACCTTTTCCCATTAAAACACAATTATTTTACATAGGCCACATGGAGGCTATATATATTACCACTGCCATTCTGAGAAGCATGCAGAGTTGCAAAGCCAAATAGCAGTATTTACATTAGATAGGTCTGCCTCATCATAGTAGTTCAGTTATAATCCTATTCTAACATCTTATTATCAATTGTTAGATACCTAGATTTGCACCTATGCAGCTGGCTCAAAGGCAGCTGAAACACTGTTAGAACTGCAGATAGGCGAGTAGTTCCCAGCCCTGACACTTCTGTGAAGTGCTACATTTCCTGTAAATCCATTTCTAGGGATGGTGATGAGCCCCAGCTTAGTGATTCTGTCCATACTGCTCCACTGCAACATCATAAGGTCTGTTGATGTCACAGCTCATCTTACTTTGGCACTGATGGGGTCCTATGGGTCCTATCCTAGCCACATCTTGGCTGGTGCAATGATCCAGAGAATCATACTAGCAACCCAATCCTATGCTCATTGAAATCAAGAGCTCTTTTGGTGCCTGAGATGCCAGCTGATTTTTTCTATGCATTCATCAGATTTTCTCAACAACCATCAAGACAAGAAATACATTAAAAAAATGAAAGCAAAGATGTTGTTATGGTCTTGGGAATGTGCTACACAACCAATTTTGTGATTGTACAATGACATTGCAGCCATGCAAAAGAATCACAGTCCCAAGTGATCAATCTCTAAAATGGTTGAGTAATAGGGGAGCGCAGCCTGTTGCCTCCATATGGCCATGGTTACAGATGCTAATGACAGTGGATCTGGGATGTGGGAATATTAATTCATTAGCAATGCTCTGCAATAAATCTAAAAACCTAATCATGTATACATTAACCTACGACAAGGATAAGCAACATTGGTGACACCTACCAGGGCCAAGTAGAATTAGCATGGGAACAGAAGTCAAGAATTTCCATTCTGATTGGTTTATGGTGTTATCTTTGGTAGCAAAATTTATCTACCCTTTCCCATGGTGCTAGGGTGAAATCCGCACACCTAGGCATCAGTTGTGTCTTCTAAATCAAGCGCTATATTTTTAAAACACAGAATTAGACGTTATTTTTACTCACTGAAGTAGCTTCATGGGCTATCATTTTTACCTCAACGCTTGCAGTGAGAAAGAACACCATTGGATTTACTTTACAAAGAAGTCTTTTTTTTTTTTACTTCACAGTGTTTTCAAAAACTTTTGGAAGTCCTGAACTTCTGCTTTAGCAACTTCTGTGCAAAACACATCCTCAGGCAAGGATACCAGTTTCTCCAAGGAAATGTAGCTCGGCTGCTCTGGATCATATTGTGCTCTCCCAAGGAATTTAAGAAACATGTGCCTTTCTTTGATTCGTAGCAGCTTTGAATTAAAAACCTGAAATGATAAACACAAATAAGTTAGGGCTAACAATTTTAAAAGACTGCAATCCTATGTACACTTAGTATTGAAATCAGTGGGATTTACTTCTGAGTAAATATGGATTGGACTGAGCTACATGGCATTTAAGATTAACCGCATTTGCAAATAATTTTATAAATGTGAACAAAGTCAGTGATGACTTAGAATACATGAATCCATTCCCTTACATATAATTGGGCCTTCAGTATTGTTCCCTTAAACCAGTTTTCAAGCTGTGGCTAGCTAGATATCCTTCAAGGGTCTCACCTGAGGAAAATGAACCATGAGCTGGTGGGGAATGCCCATTACATTGTGTAAGTAATCAAATGTCTGTGTTAGCTTCTTTTTGCTCATACTTAAATTCTTAGGGACTCTGTGTACAATGTGCCGAATTTCATTCTGACTAAATCCAAGTTCAAGCTCGAACACCTGAAAAAGAGAGTGATTGAGATGAATTCAGTCAATGTAGCTTGAAGAATGTCAGGGAAGTGGGTTATATTTTAGTTACATATTAAGATGCAGAAAGTGAGACACTTCTGTGGTACTCCGGTTTGAATGAGTACTAAGACCCTACCACAACTACACAGATTGCCCGAAATGAAGCAAATCCTCCTTTAGTTCATGTTCTCATGCTTTTTAAGCCACCACAATTCTTCTCAACAGAACCTGACGTCCCCTCTTTCATCAGAGGCACACTAAATGATCTGAGAAGTCCAAAACAGTCATTTTTACCCATGAGGGAAAAAAACACCATGTTCTAAACTTCACTGCTTGTGCTCAAGACTTTAAAATGCCATTTGATCACAGACTAAAATAAAAGTTAAGGGTTATACTGATACAAGGAGTTTTGTGGGCAACTCAGATAATACTCAGGATCTCATGTGAAGGACCATCACATATGGTCCCTTCACCATATAGCTGTGTTTGTGAGGCAGCAAGAAAACCACTGGTTTTGAGTTCAGAGTCCCAGTGCTTGTGCAAAGGAACCACTTGAACCCATTTCTCCAGGACTCTAGTGTCCAATCTTACCAAGTTCTTATGCAGCATCTCAAAGGCCAAGGCATTATTCATAAAGCACTCTGCTACATGACAAGTGTTAAGCAATACTGTTGACTGTAAAAAGTTAGCGATGGTGATGTACTACACATTTTGTGCAGTACCTCAAAGCACTTCTAAGCTGGAATGGCTAATGACTCTAGAAAACTGTCATAATAGAAGACTTACCTTCAAATTCTCTTTTATCAATTCAAGAGTGCCAGTCAGTAACCTTGGAAGACGAGTCACTAGATCTCTGGTCTATATACAAATAAAGCAAGAATACGTAAACTGTTAGTATTCAATAACATCTGTTTAAAACCTTGTGCTTGTGTTTCTTTGGTGGATTATTTTTACACATGGACACCCTCCACATTTGACATTTTTCCTGCATGGGTTATTCCCCATGTACAGAAAATGCTTACATATATGAAGCTACTATTTATTGTAACATGAATACATTCATGCAGCGGTTTCCAAATATGCATAACTACAAAAATAAATACTTGTGCCTATCAACAAACAGTGATATACCTTTCATGTTTGCTTACACCTGTGTAGAAAAAAATATTAAAGCCAGGGAGTTTCAGAAAAACATCTATTTCTGTTTTATTGACTATTCTAAAGCCTTTGACTGTGTGGATCATAACAAATTGTGGCAAGTTCTTGGTGGTATGGGGATACCAAATCATCTTGTCTGCCTCCTGAGGAATCTGTATAATGACCAAGTAGCAACGGTAAGAACAGACCACGGAACAACGGACTGGTTTAAGATTGGGAAAGGAGTATGGCAGGGTTGTGTACTCTCACCCTACCTATTCAACCTGTACGCAGAACACATCATGCGATGTGTTGGGCTTGATGAATCCAAGGCTGGAGTTAAAGTCGCTGGAAGAAACATTAACGATCTCAGATATGCAGATGATACCAGTTTGATGGGTGAAAGTGAGGAGGAGCTGAGGAACCTTCTGAAAAAGGTGAAAGAAGAAAGTGCAAAAGCTGGGTTGCAGTTAACCCCCCCCCAAAAAAAAAGAAAAAAAAAAGATTATGGCAACCAGCTGGATTGATAACTGGCAAATAGAGGGAGAAAACGTGGAGGCAGTGACGGACTTTGTACTTCTAGGCGCAAAGATTACTGCAGACGCTGACTGCAACCAGGAAATCAGGAGACCTTTACTTCTTGGGAGGAGAGCAATGACAAATCTTGATAAAATAGTGAACAGCAGAGACATCACACTGACAACAAAGGTCCACATAGTGAAAGCAATGGTATTCCCCATAGTAACCTATGGCTGCGGGAGCTGGACCATAAGGAAGGCTGAGTGAAGGAAGATAGATGCTTCTGAACTGTGGTGTTGGAAGAAAATTCTGTGAGTGCCTTGGACTGCAAGAAGATCAAACCAGTCCATACTCCAGGAAATCAAGCCAGACTGCTCACTTGAGGGAATGATCTTAAAGGCAAAACTGAAGTACTCTGGCCACATCATGAGAAGACAGGATACCCTGGAGAAGATGCTGATGCTAGGGAAAGTGGAAGGCAAAAGGAAGAGGGGCCGACCAAGGGCAAGATGGATGGATGATATTCTGGAGGTGACGGACTCGACCTTGGGGGAACTGGGGGTGGCGGCGACCAACAGGAAGCTCTGGCGTGGGCTGGTCCATGAAGTCACAAAGAGTCAGAAGCGACTGAACGAATAAACAACAAGCCCTCAGCCAAAGATTCATGGGCAGGCCATTGTGTCTCAGACTTGGGATTATAGAAAATTATTTTCCTACATGGACATCATGTCTGTAGAAAAAACCCATGTATACAATTATCTGTGATAAATTTATGAGTGTATTTTAGAGTATGTACAGAATTTCAACAGGGATTATGCAGGACATGGTCTCAACAGATCTAGCTGAACCTCCATCCCATGACCTTCGGTTATTTGAAATTCCAAGTCAGTGCATTTCTCTGTTAACTTATGACAAGATTACACCATATAAAATAACATTTCTTTCAGCAGAACGCCTAGCAATTCAAATGTACTGGTTGTCCCTCGATCATCTGGATGAATGAGGCTGTATTGTCCACACAGCCTTGTACACTGTTCTAAGATGACAGCGTTCAGAAGCAATGGCCCAGTTTACATATAACAACTAAATATGGGTTAAATGTGCTATAGTTAGTCAGGGCAGCACCTGCTCACCACTGCTCCTCTATATCAGCTTTCATAAACAACCCAGGAATGCCTGCATTCCTGTTTTTTTTAACGCGACGACCAAAGCCAGGTTTCTGTGTTGCTGAGGGACAAACAATCCAGAATTTCACACTGTGGTTTGTTGTTGGGTTAAAACTCTGGATTATTTGTCCCTCAACAACCCAGAGTTCCAAGTTTGCACATCACATCAAATAACCCAAGAATGGGGCATTCTTGGGTTGTTTAGGAAAGTGGATGCAAAGTGGTGAATGTGCTGCAGGCAGCATGCTCGCTCACACTGGCCCCACCAGTTCATGGGTTGAACAACCTATGAATTACCATTATGTGCAAAAAAGGTTGAGGCTTGAAGCTCCTGTAATGCAAGAGATTCTTGCTACCTGCTTGTGAAGTTCTTTCAACAATACGCCCCCTCCCATAACCTTAGATTCTAAAACTACCCAAGTGGAAGCAGAACGTACCTTTTGCGGATTTAGGCCAAGTTCTTTTTGAAAGAAACCCAGCCTATTATCCAGTCTTTCCACAGAAAAAAGGAGTAAATACGGAGCTCCTGAGACCATTCGTGCAATAGCTTCCTTGGTGAATTTTTTTGATATTAGATAAGCTATCCTGGAAGAGAGGAAGGTCCAAATTAAAATGAAGGAAATAACAATGGCCATCATTTATTCAGCTGTGCTAATTTCCTTAGCAGTATCTATCAAAATGACAGATGTTTTAATAATATTAACAAGCAAAGCTGCCAAGAAGAAGGGTGGAAAAGTCCGCAGGTATTACAAAAGCAAAATACCATGATTTCCAAATAATGACAAAAGGAAATAAACACTCTAGCACAAAATATTAATACTTCAGAATTAGTTTAATGATTTCCAGCTGTATTTAAATAAAAATTCCCTCAGTACCAACCTAGTTCGAGGGTTGATTTTATTATCCCAAATGGCTCACACTAGAAGAAACACTGAAGAACAATGGCCACTTTTGCAATCAAAAATTGATTTTTAACAGAAGTGTCTCAAAGACTTGGAGGGCAACTTTAAAATAAAAACTGAGGTCATCTGTCACCAAGGCAGCAACCCTAAAGACCTACAACCTTTCCTTACTACAAAGACATACCAGCCAAAATCCACTGGGAACTTGTCTTTTGCACAAGCACTGAAATGGTGCTGCAGAAGAGCACACAAAAGCATCAAGGAAAGCATCACACCTTGTTCAGCTCTGCTGTCAAAGGACTAGGAAAACCTCCTGTTCAAAGCCCTGGGGAACTGCTGCCAGTCAGTACAGAGTCCATACTGTGCTAGATATACCAATGGTCTGATGCACTCTAAGGCAGCTTCCTGTGACCTTCATTTCAAGTAATAATTTGGTGGGGTTACAGAAGTACATATATTTTCCATCAACACCAGCATAATCATACAGCGGATAAGTGTGTCTGTTCATCTGCCCCAGATTACTAAACTCAGCCAATTGAGCATCCCAGTTTACCTATATAATCCTAACATTCTATATTCAGAAAAGCAAAAGCACTCCACATGACAACAGGTAGTTGCAAAAGTTCCAGTTGCAAGAACCTGTTGTCTTGTGGGGTGCTTTTGTTCAGGTTCCAACCAGCCATTCCTTCTTTTAAGGTACACCACACCCACTTCCCCTCCCCTCCCCTTGGTTTTCCATTTTCCCTCTTCTTAACAGCCAGCCAGCATTCCGTGGTCACATAGCATGCTCAGTCCTCATGCCTGTTTTTGGTCCCTCCCCTAATGACTCCCCCGCCCCCAATGATTTTTTATACTTCTGCAATCCTCAGGTTCGCCTGAGCCTCTTGTGCACACATGGTGTTGTTTTGGCTACATAAGGATCCATACTTGAAGAATGAGTTCACAATTTGTGTGTGCGCGCATGCATATGTATGTATGTATGTATGTATATGTATATATTCAGAAGAGACTATATCAGTGTCTCAGTTTTATGGGCTGCTGGGACTGAGCAGGTTATCTCATGAACGCTATGCTGGGTCAATAGAACTACTCAGGTTGTCTTTGAATCTAATCCTTTTTACTGCTCAGATTTGCATTTTCTTTCACAAGCAGATACTGACAATTGCAAGAATGTCACTGTCACTTTAGTAAATAGATTTATGCTTTGGTTCATTCTGTTTTAGGTGTATTAGGCATATACTGCCTTAGAGAGCAATCCTATGCCCCCTACGCAGCATCTGGGGCGCATAGGATTGTTTGGTTTCCTGCTCCAAGCACGGAGTCAGGAAACTACGCTCCCCACTCCTTCACAGCCAGTGCAGAGAAAACTGCACCGGCTGCTGTTACGACCTTGCAAACGCAAGCTCATATGGGGTTAAAGGGGAGGGGCAGGGAAGGGAGAAGACTGGGGATATGGAGATATGACGTATCCCCAGCTGTCCCCAGCCTCCTTCTCTCCCCCTTCCGGAACCCTCCACGCCTCCCGCTCTGCACTGCATACTCCTAAGCTTCCAAGTTTGGAGGCTTATGAGTACCCAAGGCAGATCTCTTAGGATCACACCCTTAGAGGCTGAAATCTTCCCTTTATCAGTAAAAGCTGAGAGTTTTTTGTTCAGCCAGAGCAGCCAACTAAAAACAAGTGTTCAAGCGGAAGGGTGATATGCGTCACTATCCAGCTACCCGCTTTCTTCGTTTGTTTTCTTTCACTTCACCATGTCCAACAGGATCCAAGAATAATTCCAACAAAAAAGATCATTTGATTTTTAATTCTTTTCTTAAAAATATACTTTTTTGCAGTCACCCCTACATCTAGGTTCATGTTTACTTCATAGAATGAATTATAACCCTTTCTCGAGAAAGTTGTCCTTTAACTTATTTGGGTGTCCACATAAGGAAAGCTAAGCTGCTTTGACACTTGTTGTCTTTAGAAGGGTGTCAACAGAATTCTGTACTCATTATTCAAAATGCCCTACAAATTCTTCTGAAAATAGACACAGTACTTTTGAGTACTCTGTTTCAGGAAAGTACCAGCTTCAGGAAAGACCCCAAGAAAAGCAAAAATAATATATGCAAAATCTATGCTCAGTTTTGGACTCCCATTTGGAAATAATCATGTGTGATAATGAATGGAGCTTGACCTTCTCCTAGTCCGGACAGCAGATGCTGCACTTGTATATGCTGAACACTTGAAATTGTGGATCACCAGCCACCCTCCCCTTCCTTCAAAATCTGAGAAGCATTTAAACGGGCTGCACAAAATCCCTATAGGAAAGCAATGCTTTTCAGGCATAAAAAGGATGAATAAAGATTGCACTCTTATATGAATGGTCTATTGGGTTGATGTTTATAGAAGATATTTTACCTCGTCTCTAGATTTTCCAGCTCTTCTCTAAGTATATAAGGATTTTTTGTGAGAAATGCCCCAAGCTGCTTATCTTCCACACCAACATCCTTAAGAAATAGAAGGGTTTTTCTTATATCTTTTTCAAAGTCCAATCTTAGAAGAAGCTGGCCTGCATTTGAACGTTCTTCCACTTTGGACAAATCGACTCCTGCAGAATATTCATCAAAAAATACTTTAGCTGGATGCTCAATAAAATAAACATCATGTTTCTTATTGCATAAATATTTATAAGCAAACACCAACAGTTTTTTGTACAGTGGGTTGGATCCAGCTTTAGTCCTACTCCAAGTAGACCCTTGAAATCAATGGGACTTTAGTAATGTCTAACTTAAGTTAACTTAATGATTTCAATGGGTCTGCTCCAAGTATGAGTATGTCAGGATCCAACCCAGTGCCTTTAACACATTTTCTCATGTGAGGGATTGGTGGGGCTTACTGTCTCTTACCCAGCATCCATCAGACACATCACAGTGTTGCCAGGGCTCCCCACACTCTTCCAAATGCTGGGCTCAAGGAGATTGGCTATGCCAGGGCATGAATAACAGTGCCAGCGGACACACGTTGGAGGCTTGTGTTAATCCCTGCGATGGGATTCCCCTGGAAGAGGGAAGGGGTGAACAGGATGATAGGGGGGAAAGCAGGCTAGCAGTGGATAAAAAGCAGGATAAGGAGATGGGAGAGAAGAGATGGGCAGACAAACAGAGACCCAGACAGCAGGAGAGAGAGACAAGCCAGGAGGGAGGAAAACCTCTGCTCCTCAGGAGCCCCTTAACTTATTGGGGAGAGAAGAGACCTAACCCTCTTCCTACATCGTCCCTTTAAGAGCAAGTTCCAAAAAGGCTTCAACTGGCCAAGGACTTAACTGCCTGAGGCTGGAGGCGTCAGCGTTTTCTCAAGGAAAGGCACCAGGGAGCAACACCAGGGCAGAATTTAGCAGCTGTGGGCACCGTTTCTCCTCATGCATTTGACAGAGACAAACTGTGGAGGGATTGTCCAGCGTCAGCCTATGCCATAGGTGAAGGTGGAGATAATTCTCCTGTAACGAAGGAGCTATTCCCCTGTTTTATGTTCTCTTTGGAGACTACCAATGTTGTAACTAGGAGAGACTTTCTTATTAAATTTTTGAGTTAAAGCCTATTGCTAGCTGCTGTGTCTCTGATAGAGTCAATGGACCAAGGAGGTTGTGAGGTGCCTTTGCTACAAGACCCGCTCACATCTGGGTTAAACTGGGCATTCTTCTTTACATAGCCTTAGACTTATGTTACCAAATAGCACCAAAAGGAGCCATGATACAACAGCTCTACACCACTAAAGACAATGGTAGAAATGGCCCAAAGGCTGCTTCAAATGGAAATGTTTTACTTGCAGAGATGTTAAAACCTGCAACTCAAGACTCATATCTTTTTGGGATGGTCATATGCATCTGTTTCACTCTCTGAAAGTAGTCTTTCAGGAGAATGCTGGTCACAGGCAACTAGCAATTCAACAGCAGAGATGTCAATGTATCAGTCTTGTAGGGTCCATGTAGACAGCGCTTTGGCCACAAAGGAACAGGAAGTGCTAGGTGGTTCCTGCCCTCGAGGAAAGTGGATGATCCTTCTGCAGTGGTGCTGCACCTTCCTACCCCCACCGCTTGCCTTATGGGAAACGGTATACCTTGCCCCGTATTTTTTCTATACGTTTTGCTAGAATAAGACTGCTATGCCTACAACATAATGATTTGCTATTATACAGCAAAATAGGGTGTGTTGACTGAAAAGTTTCCAGCATTTCACAAAGGAACTGCCAAGTAGAGGTATGCTTACCTAGAAGCACCAACTTCTTCAGTGTTTCTGAACGATCAACATAATCTTGAAGTGTGAAAGATTCAAAAGGTAGTGGTGGCTCAGCTAGGATCTGAAGAGCTTCGTCTTCTGAAACCTCCTCCAAGGCAGATGAAGGAAATGCATCTTCCAAACCCAAAGGTCATTAAAGTGGAAAAAATAACCATTGGGGAAGAAATGGAGAAAACAAAGCACGCTGTAAATTTTATACATAGTAAACATCATTATCCAAAATTGGTCTACCAACACTGCTTCCCTGTTAAAACATATTTGTACTTCTAAGCAACTATCAATTCAACGATAGACAGTTATAGGGGAAATGCAATTTTATGAGAAAGTTTGCTTTTTTAAAAAAGCACTGCTCCCAGCACTGCAATAACCCTCTGTACCTTTCTGGATGTTCTCTAATTTTAAGTGCTTGAGTTTCTGAAATAACAGATGCACTCACTACAAAACTAATCACACAGTAGTGATGACAGCTGCATTGTTTTCTGCAGCTCATGGAATTAATTGCTTAATCCTTTCCTTCTCAAAATATAGGGGAAGAGTAGGTTTCCCTTCACACAGACGATTGGAAAAATGATCCCACTGAAGTAGGGAAGGTAAATGTGACATACTTCTATTTCAGCACCAATGTAAGCACAGTAATCAACAGCTTTACTAAGCTCTTCCATTGTACAACAGTTCAAGTAGAAATTTCATTTATTTTATTTCTATACCGCTTAATAGCCAAACCTCTCTGGGCAGTTCACTAAAATTACAACCCGAAGAGACAACATCATAAAAACAGCATATAAAACCTTTAACATACAAAATTTGAAAACAATTTAAAACACCTAAAAGACAGTTACAATAAGATACCAGGACCTGATAAAACAACCAATATTAAAGCCCTACAGACACAAATTAAGGGACTGAGCTGAGAAAGTGTTAAAGCAAAGTGGAATATGGAAAGTTTAATGTTTATTGAATGGATGGTGGAGCAGAGCACAGAAATTAAGACATTAGCCTAAGTGCCCAGACATGTTTTTGTTAAGCAAGAAAGCACTTCTGTCTCTTGCAATAGAGCATTTAGTGTTGTAGCACCCACCCCATGGAACACGTTGCCAACTGCCATTAAACAGGCCCCCACAATTCTGACATTCAGACATCTTCCCAAGACCCACTTCTCCACATAGGCTTTTCCTGAAGTGGGCCCTAGCCAGCTATGGTCTGAAGCACATAGCAGAATGTGGAGTTTTATTGCTGTTCAGCTTTTATTATTATGTAGTTTTACTGCTATGTTTTATTGCTGTCTTGATAGTAATGACACTGTTTGTTCACTGCTTTGATAACTAGATGGAAAGCAGCATATAAATTTGAGTAATAAATACAATAAATTATGTTTTAACAGCCATCCATTCTCTTGCTTCTGTAGTCTTTTTGGGGGATGAATTCTTCAACTTACTGTCACATTATAAACATTTCATACTTATTACTTTGTTCTGATCGGACTATTCATAAACTTTCACCTGTTGCCTTTAGCTTGATGTTTGTGTGACTTTCAACAACAAGTGGGATGTCGTTGTTAAACGACAGAACAACAGTAACAACAACAGGTGAAGCCTGCGAGGGAGAGGGACCCTATTTTACCAGTTCCAAAAGGGGCAGCAAAAACCATTAAGAGTCTTGTGACATTTTAAAAGACAACAGATTTATAGTGGCATAAGCTTTCATGAGCTATAGTTCATGAAAGCTTATACCGTAATAAGTCTGGTAGACTTTAAGATGCCACAAGATTTCTACTGATTTTGACTATTCTGCTGTAGTAGTATCAGGTTGGTAAGCCTTTTATCTACCATCTAGAATATTAGATGGAATATTAGAATATTTTACCACAACCCACTCATCAAACCATCCTTTTCAAAAAATTCATTCAGTTAATTCATTTTTAAATGTCTTTCCATGGACAACAAAGATTAGACTGAGTCCAACTCAGCCTCACATACACCCCCTCCCCACCTTTAATAAATACATTAAGCAGAAATTCTATTGATCTCATCAGGTCTTACTGTCAAAGACGTGGTCCAGGACAGCACCAGCATAGAAGACAAAACGTCTGGTCAGATGCAACACTAAATCATGATCTGGTGTTCCAAGCATGAACAGGCATGAGCCTCAGGCTTGGCATTCCCTCCTCCCCTTACACACTCAAATGGGAAACTTCAGTGTGCAACAAACTATGGCTTGCTTAGTCAAACCATAGTTTGCAATTCTGCAAACAAGTTCGCTGGTTTGAACAGAAGATCAAACTATGATTTGCCATAGACACAGATTAGAAGTTTTCCTCCAAGGAAAAGAGGCAAATCTGACAATCAGGGGAGAACAATTGAAGCTAATTCAGTCCAGCACCACCCAGTGGCTCAATCCCAACCACTGAAAGCTAGACTAAATAAGCACTCAAAGCACTCAGGGGTTTCACAGTTTTGGAGGATCTACCCAGAAAGCTTCTCTACAAGCACCTGATGTCCCTAAAGCATGCAGATTGTACTGCTCAGTAGGGTACTCCAAGCTCCTCCGATCTCCTCCTAAGAGATCACAAAGAAACGTAAGGGGGAAAAAATCTCTTAAGTATAGGGCCCAAACCATTAAGGTCTTTATTATTCAACGTGAGCACCTGACAAAATGACAATATGAAACCAGTGTAGATGTTAGATCACTAGTATGTGTCCCTACCAGCCCACTACCTCAGATACTGGAACAAAAATATTTCATGTCATACAGTTATTAACTTTTTATTCTGCCCTTTCTCCAAGGTGTTAAATTTTATCTTAACAACTATGTAAGGCAGGTAGGTCTAGAATGACCCATCTAAGGTGACCCAGTAAGTTTCATGGCTGAGTAGGGATTTGAACCTGGGTCTTCCCAACACTGTAGCCACTACCCCACCCACGCTGGCTCTCACCACTAGTGCAACCAATCTTACACTAAAACATACATGTATCTTCATAAATGCATGTACCACTGTGTATGAAATATACTGCAAGAATCAGCCTCAATTACCACTGAAACCCTTCTTTAGAGTTAGTGATAAACAATAATTTGTAAACACAGTCTAATCATTCCAAGCCCCGTTACACGAAGAAAAGGCAAAGAGTAATGAGGTTTAAATCATAATTTTAGACAAGGTGCTAAGATAATCTCAATTCCCAGAAGTTCCTTACTACCATATCAATTTTATTCATTACTTACCTTCATATAATTCTTCTGTATCTGAACTAGATCTTATTTCTGTTTTATTAACTAAAGAAAGTGAATTATTTTCTGGACTCCGATTCGGTTCAGTACTTGAACTGCAGAACTGTATACAGTTATAAAAAAATAAACTCCTAGAGTTGTTTAACACTGATTGACAGATGTAAGGACTAAGCAATGGCAAACCCAATTGTTCAAGAGACAGTGTCCATGATTTGATGGATCTTTTTCTCAGTTGTTCCGTATTGTTCACAATGCTGCATGTCTTTAGCAAGGGACAGCATCTGGATATCTGTCGAGTCAACAGAGCCATCTTACTGAAGATATTCTGTAATAAAAGACCATAACAGCAAAGGGTCACAGGAATATTGAAAACAATATTGTGCGCACAGTGGTGTCTCCTACCATTAGGCAGAGTGGGGTGGCTGCCTCAGGCAGCAGATGACATGGTGTTAGAGGACAGAGCTGTGTGTGCCATGCTGCCTGCAACTTCCCCTAAGCTCCCCTGCTCCTCTCAGGTGTGATGGTAGACACTGTCCCATCACCAGTGTTGAAGGAGCATTCAGCTGGCAGTCTGTTTGGTTTTTGTACATGGAACAGGAGAGGGTGCCATCTTGGCCATCACCTCAGGCAACAATGTGTCTTGGGCCAGCCCTGTGTGCTCATGATGGAAATCATGAATGAGTTAGTTTAATTTGTACTGGAGTACTGAAGTGCATCCAATATTATTCTGCACCAGTATTATTTCAGTTGTTCACTGTGCTAGTTCTATAGCAGGAATAAGGAAGCTGTGGTACCCTCAGCCTAGGTTCATGCAGTACACAGATATGACTTGCCAGAGGGAGACTGGGTTTGCATGACATGACAACCCATCATAGGTGACAAGCCACAGTGGGCTGTCGTGTCTTACAAACCCAGACCAATTCCCACAATTCTAACAACTCATGGCTTGTTTTAGGGGCTGTTGTACCTACAATGGGTTGGTGTGTCATCTGAACCCAACACTGCCAACCCATCATGAATTGCGGGCATTGGTGAGTGAGCTGCTTGGCAGGAGCAGCAGAAACCGCTGCTGCTCTTGCTGAGTGATCTCACCTGTGCCGCAGTGACAGCCCCTCCACTGGTGCCCAAGCGGCACTTTGGAGGGGCTGTCACTCATTCGGCAACACTTTTAAAAAAATTTGTGCCCTGACATTTGTGCAAAGCAGGGCCTTTGTAAAGGGGTGTGTGTGTGTCACAATTGTGGAGATACGCAACTGCGGCTGTCCAACTATATATAGCCTTGCCTTGTTTATTGTCTTGTATGTTTCAGCTGTCCAAGGGAACAAAGTGTACTAGGAAGCATACAAGGTAATTGACAAGACTACGCCCTTATCTGGACAGAGATAGCCTAGGTACATGCTAGGCTATGATCTATGATCTATGCTATGATCTAGAATATGAGGCTATGCTAGGCTACATGCTAGGCTATCCATGCTCTGATAACTTCTCTAGATTACTGCAATACATTATACGTGGGGCTGCCTTTGAAAATGGTCCGGAAACTTCAGCTAGTCCAAAATAGGGCAGCGAGATTGTTAACAGGGACTGGCCAACGAGCTCATACTAAGCCGGTACTTTTCCAGCTGCACTGGCTGCCAGTCCATTTCTGGGCCCAATTCAAAGTGCTGGTATTAACATTCAAAGCCCTTAATGGCTTGGGGCCAGGTTATCTGAAGGACTGTCACCCCGGCCCCGCATATGTGCCTGCCCGGACCTTAAGATCATCCTCAGAGGTCCTTCTCCATGAGCCCCTGCCAAAGGAAGTGAGGCGGGTGACTACTAGGAGGAGGGCCTTTTCTGCTGTGGTCCCCTGGCTGTGGAATGAGCTCCCTAGCGAGGTTCACCTGGCACCTACATGGTATTGCTTCCAGCTCCAGGTGAAGACCTTTTTATTTTCCCAGGCATTTTAGCATTTTAGCTTTCTAGTTTTTTACCTTTGCTGTTGTAAATCTGTATTTTAAATATCTGCATTGCTGCTAAGTTTTATTCTGGTTGCATTGTTATATTGTGGTTTTAATGCTTTTATATTTTATATTGTTTTACTGTGTGCTTTCTGGTTTTAATTTCTGTGAACCGCCCAGAGAGCTTCGGCTACTGGGCGGATTAGAAATGAAATAAATAAATAAATAAATGACAGGGCTGCATATAAGCTAGTTTGACAACCACTTTGGGGAAACTCGGGGAGGGGTGGAATGGAAGGGGGGACCCCTAAGGATAAATCCCACACTAAAACTTAAGGATAACTTTGCTAAGGGGCCAATCTGGTGCCCTTTCCAGCCCCACCCCGTCAGCTGTCAAAGGCTGTCAAACTAGCCTATATACAGTCCCATCTTGTCAATTACCTTACATGTTTCCTAGTACACTTTGTTCCCTTTGACAGCTGAAACATACAAGGCAAGACTATATGTAGTTTGACAGCCACAATTGCGCACCTCAGCAATTGCGAAAAAATAACTTTTTTAAAAAAGTTACGAAGACATTTGCACACATTCCCGGGGCTGAAAAACAAATAAATGTTTCGGCCCTGTTTTGCACAAATGCCAAGGAACAAAAAAGAAGAAAACCCCCAAATGCAACCAGGGTCATGATCGGGGTGCGGAGGGGGACTTGTTGGCAGACAAAACAGGTTCTGCCGCCAAGTCCCCTGGGATATGTGCTGGAGCCAGATGGAGGATGGCGGGGGAGAACAACCCAAGCTAAGCTCAATTGTCTGTCAGACTGGGTTGTTCTGATGACGACCCACACTGCATAGCTTATTTCACAGGGTGGGTTATCGTGTCGTGCAAACTCACTCGGAGAGAAATAGAGCATTATATAATTCTGAAAGGCTGCAATTACAAACCCTATCCACTCTGGCTCTGACCCTATCAATCCCTGGTATGCGTCCGCCAACAGATTGCTCATGAGATGATACAGCACTTGAGAGAAAAAGCATTTCCCACCCCTTTCAAAAACAGGGGTGGGTACCTTCTGGGCGTTGGGGGACACATTGCCCCCCATGAACCCTGCAGAGACCTCACCCATTCCCCGCCACCAGCGGAAGTGGCTGCTGCCGCCGCCACTGGAAGTTGTTGCTGCCACCAAAATCCCAGCAGTTCTGCTGGGAAACAAGGCACACAGAGAGGACACGCCTTGTCTCTCGGCAGAATTGTGCTCCAGACAGCTGTTTGGTGGGCCCAAAAGAATTGCCGGGGTTTCGGTGGCAGCGGGGACCAGGGAGAAACACAAATGACCATGGCAGGTTGCACGTGGCCCATTTGTTGCCCACCCCCTGGTCTAAAGCAATACTGTGGTTATGCTGGATGTGCACAGAATAACAGTATTGCCTTAAAGAAGGTACTTTAGGAATATACTGCCGGCAATGGCATCAGTCTCGATGAGCATCTCTGGGGCCCATGCCCCAGCAGGAGTTCCACTTCCAACTCTTGAGTCCCCTTATTGTGCTGTTTCTTGCATTCGCTGCCAGTTTCCCTATCCTCTCCAGGTGAGCAAACAGTAACAGAAACAAGGAGCAGCAGCAACAGCAGCAGCCACCTCCACTTGTTCCACTGTGTAATGATGCAGACCCAGGTCCAGATGGAAAGGGCAAAAAATGGATAGTAAGGGCAAGGAGAAGGAGGATCCACTCAGGGAAAGGGACCCACTGAGGACTTCACTGTCTTGTCCAAGCCTCCTCCCATAAAACCCCTGAAGCCATCATGATATGCCACAGAATATGGAACAGAAGAAAATACTATTTCAAAAGCCACATTTTTAACTTAATCATTTCAGGTTTGTCTATAAAAACCTATCCCCTGTGGCAAGCAAGAATTGCTTATATAGTCAGGCAAGGAATTTCTCCCCCCCCCCCCTTTGCAGGCTGTTAATGTGCTATAAATAAATCACAAATGCACATGTGTTCGAGCAGGTTGGCTTGTAAAAAAAATATGCAGGCTTATTTGTGAGTTTATAATATTTAATTATTTATATCCACAGCCTTATCTTCTCTACATATTTACTCAGAAGGAAGTCCCACTGTGTTCAAAAGGGGGTAAGCCTCAGTAAACACAGTGGGACTTACTTCTGAGTAAACACGTTGAGAAGATAAGGCTATGCATGTAAATAATTAAGTACACTAAACTCACCAATATGCCCACATCATTTTTTAAGAACCAACCTGCCCAAACACATCTGTGTTTGTTAAGTGTGCATACAGTTGCAGTCTAAATTTCATTGTTACATGTTAGTGAACTGTAAACATTTCATTTAAAAGGAATAAACTGAAACACTTCTTCATGTTCCAGGAGTGACTGAACCTGGACAATGAAAACAAACAAGAATAAAGGGCAGGGAAGGGAAGGTAGGAATCACAAATTGGAAGCCATAATTAGAGAAGGAAGCCTCGCACTGGTGCTTCGCTAGAAGACACACACCCAGTCTTTTAGCATGCTTACTTGGACGAAACTGGGATATTTAATTGCGATTACTCCGTGGTTAGTGTACTTTAGAAGGGTGAGCAGAAGGTAGATCGCCAGATGTTCCGACTTCAACTCCCAGAAGCCCCTGACAGCATGCCCAATGGTCAAGAATGTTGGGGGTTTAAAACCCAAACATCTGGAGATCTATTTCTGCCCACCCCTCCTTCCTCTCCGGCAGGTACCAGAGGGTAGCACTGGGAGAGGAGGTTTCGGACCCGTGGCCGCTCACTTGTGGGGTGCCACAGGGTTCCATCCTCTCCCCAATGCTATTTAAGATCTATGTGAAGCCACTGGGGGCTATCATCAGGAGGTTTGGGGTGCAGTGTCATCAATATGCGGATGACACGCAGCTCTACCTCTCATTCAAATCTTCACCAAGGTTGGCCATAGAATCCCTATGTCCAAATGTCTGGAGATGGTGAGTGGCTGGATGGGGAGGAATAAGCTGAAGCTGAACCCTGAGAAGACCGAGGTACTTTTGGTGGGAGACAAGAGGAGGTTGGGGGATGTTGACCTGGTGTTGAATGGGGTACAGCTACCCTTGAAAGACCAGGTCCACAGCCTGGAGGTCATTTTAGATTCCCAGCTGTCCATGGAGGCTCTCTGTGGTGGCCCCCACTCTGTGGAACTCCCTCCCCAGGGAACTCCGCCATGCCCCCTCTTTAATTAGCTTCAACTGCGCATTAAAAATGTGTTTGTTCAGGCGGGCATTTGGGGTGGGTTAGGGTATTTTTTTATAATGTTTTTAATGTAGAATTTCATTGTTTTAACTGTTTTGTTTGTTGTTGTACATCGCCCAGAGTGGCTGGGTGACCAGCCAGATGGGCGATTAATAAATTTAATTAACAAATAAATAAAATACTAGGATACCAGTTTTGCTAACGAGTAAACATGCAGTCCCCTTCATGGATCACTGCCTTGTTGTGGCGAAGGGGCTTGCGTAACTCAGTGAAGCCATAAGCTATGCCGTGCAGGGCCACCCAAGACGGACAGGTCATGGCAGAGAGTTCTGACAAAATGTGGTCCACTGGAGAAGGAAATGGCAACCCACTCCACTATTTTTGCCAAGAAAACCCCATGGAACGTAACACAAGGCTAAAAGAGATGACACCGGAAGATGAGCCCCTCAGGTCGGAAGGGGTCCAATATACTACTGGGGAAGAGCAGAAGGTATTTCCAAGTAGCGCCAGAAAGAGTGAAGCAGCTGGGCCAAAGCTGAAAGGACACTCAGCTGTGGATGTGTCTGGTGGTGAAAAGAAAATCCGATGCTGTAAAGAACAATTTTGTTTAGGAACCTGGAATGTAAGATCAATGAATCAAGGTAAGTTGGAGGTGGTCAAACATGAGATGGCAAGATTGAACATCGACATCTTGGGAATCAGTGAACTAAAATGGACAGGCATGGGCGAATTTAATTCAGGTGACCATCATATCTACTATTGTGGGCAAGAATCCCTTAGAAGAAATGGAGTAGCACTCATAGTCAACAAAAAGGTGGGAAAAGCAGTACTGGGGTACAATCTTAAAAACGATAGAATGATCTCAGTACGAATCCAAGGCAAACTATTCAACATCACAGTAATTCAAGTCTATGCCCCAACCACTGAGGCCGAAGAAGCTGAGGTTGATCGGTTCTATGAAGACCTACAACACCTTCTAGAACTAACACCAAAAAAAGATGTCCTCTTCATCATAGGGGATTGGAATGCCAAAGCAGGAAGTCAAGAAATCACCGGGATAACAGGCAAGCATGGCCTTGGTGTACAAAATGAAGCAAGACAAAGGCTAATAGAGTTTTGCCAAGCGAACACGCTGATCATAGCAAACACTCTTTTCCAACAGCACAAGAGACGACTCTACACATGGACATCACCAGATGGTCAATATCAAAATCAGATTGATTATGTCCTTTGCAGCCAAAGATGGAGAAGCTCTATACAGTCAGTAAAAACAAGACCTGGAGCTGACTGTGGCTCAGATCATGAGCTGCTTCTTGCAAAATTTCGGCTTAAATTGAAGCATGTAGGGAAAACCACTAAACCATTCAGGTATGACCTAAATCATATCCCTTATGAATACACAGTGGAGGTGAGGAATAGATTTCAGGGATTAGATCTGATAGACAAGAGTGCCTGAGGAACTATGGACGGAGGTCCATAACATTGTTCAGGAGGCAGCAACGAAATCCATCCCAAAGAAAAAGAAATGCAAGAAAGCCAAGCAGCTGTCTGATGAGGCTTTACAAGTAGCTGAGGAAAGAAGGGAAGTGAAAAGCAAGGGAGAAAGGGGAAGATATCTCCAACTGAATGCAGAGTTCCAGAGAATAGCAAGGAGAGACAAGAAGGCCTTCTTAAATGAACAATGCAAAGAAATCGAGGAAAATAACAGAATGGGAAAGACAAGAGATCTCTTCAAGAAAATCGGAGAGCTCAAGGGAACGTTTTGTGCAAAGACAGGCATGATCAAGGACAAAGAAGGCAGGGACCTAACAGAAGCAGATGAGATTAAGAAGAGGTGGAAAGAATACACAGAAGAACTATACAGGAAAGATCTGAATGTCCCTGAGAGCCATGATAGTGCGGTCACGGAACTTGAGCCGGACATCCTAGAAAGTGAAGTCAAGTGTGCCTTAGGAAGCATTACTAACAACAAAGCCAGCGGAGATGACAGTATTCCAGCTGAGCTATTTAAAATCCTAAAAAATGATGCTGTTAAAGTGCTGCATTCAATATGCCAACAAATTTGGAACACTCAACAATGGCCGCAAGACTGGAAAAGGTCAGTTTACATTCCAATTCCAAAGAAGGGCAACGCCAAAGAGTGTTCAAACTACCGCACAATTGCGCTCATTTCACATGCCAGCAAGGTTATACTCAAAATCCTACAAGCTAGGCTTCAGCAGTATGTGAACCGAGAATTACCGGAAGTACAAGCTGGGTTTCGAAGAGGCAGAGGAACTAGAGATCAAATCGCCAACATTCGCTGCATCATGGAGAAAGCAAGAGAATTCCAGAAAAACGTCTATTTCTGCTTCATTGACTACGCTAAAGCCTTTGATTGTGTGGATCACAACAAACTGTGGCAAATTCTGAAAGAGATGGGAGTACCAGACCACCATACCTGTCTCCTGAGAAACGTGTACGAGGGTCAAGAAGCAACAGTAAGAACCAGACATGGAACAACCGATTGGTTCAAAATTGGGAAAGGAGTACGACAAGGCTGCATATTGTCACCCTGCTTATTTAACTTATATGCAGAGTACATCATGAGAAATGCCGGGTTAGATGAATCAGAGGTCGGAATTAAGATTGCTGGGAGAATTATCAACAACCTCCGATATACAGACGATACCACCCTAATGGCAGAAAGCGAAGAGGATCTCAAGAGCCTCTTGTTGAGGGTGAAAGAGGAGAGTGCAAAAGCTGGTTTGAAACTCCACATTAAAAAAACTAAGATCATGGCATCTGGCCCCATCACTTCCTGGCATATAGAAGGGGAAGAAATGGAAGCAGTGACAGATTTTACTTTCTTGGGCTATAAGATCACCGCAGACGGTGACTGTAGCCATGAAATTAAAAGACGCTTGCTCCTTGGGAGGAAAGCTATGGCAAACCTAGACAGCATTGTAAGAAGCAGAGACATCACCTTGCCGACAAAGGTCCATCTAATCAAAGCTATGGTTTTCCCAGTAGTAATGTATGGCTGTGAGAGCTGGACTATAAGGAAGGCTGAGCTCCAAAGAATTGATGCTTTCGAACTGTGGTGCTGGAGAAGACCCTTACGAGTCCCCTGGACTGCAAGGAGGTCAAATCAGTCCATACTAAAGGAAATCAACCCTGAGTGCTCATTGGAAGGACAGATACTGAAGCTCAAATATTTTGGCCACCTAATGCGAAGAGAAAACTCTCTGGAAAAGACCCTGATGCTGGGAAAGACTGAAGGCAAAAGGAGAAGGGGACGGCAGAGGATGAGATGGCTAGATAGCGTCACCGATGCAATGAATATGAACTTGAGCACGCTCCGGGAGAGAGCGCAGGACAGGAAGGCCTGGCGTGCTATGGTCCATGGGGTCACGAAGAGTCGGACACGACTGAACAACAAACATGCAGTAATATCGAGCTGCCTACTCCACTGGGCTCAGTGGGATGTACTCCCAGGTAAGCGTGTACAGGAATCTACCCTTAGGGCGCAATCCTATGCATGTTTAGACGGGGAAAAGGCCTGCAACTCCCAGCATTCCCCAGCCAGCAAGGCTGGCTGGGGAATGCTGGGAGTTGCAGGCCTTTTCCCCGTCTAAACATGCATAGGATTGCGCCCGTAGTCTCCCAGCACACGGCTATAATCGCATGCACAGTGATTGGGAGTAAGCCCCATTGAACACAGGACTCAGTGGGACTTACCTCCGAGTAAACATGCACCAGAGCACCGGACGGCGCACCAACCCGTTCAACCCCTCGCGCGTCAGGTGAAGAAGAAGAAGAAGAGGAAAAAAAAAAATCTCCCGGGGCCGAAACAAGAGAGCAGAAGCCCCCCAAGAGAACTCTCCGAGAGCCCTTCCTTCGGAAAAGGCACCCGCGCCCGGGCCGACTTCACTCACGCGCCCTCCGAGGAAGCAGCCCCGCCGGCTTCGCAGCGCCGGGGCCGCGCGGGAAGGGCCCCCTTCCTTCGTTGCCTGGCCCGGCGGCCTCCCCTCGCAAGCGCCGGCTCGCCTCGCGCACGGAGGCCCAGGCCGGCCCGCCTCCCACGGCCGCCAGAGCGCTCCCTGTCAGCGCGGAGGCCTCTGGCGCGAGAGGAGGAGGCGAGGCTCCCGCGCCGGCTCCTCCCCGTGGCCTGCGGCGGCAAAGCAAGGCCCGGCCCTCCGTCGCGCCTCCTCTCCCCGCCCGGGGCAGCCGCTACTACCGCGGCGCCGCTGCCTGGGGGCCCGTCCTCGCTCGCGTCTGTCCTTCGCTTTCTTTCCACCGCGGGCGGGTTGAGGCGACGGCAGGAAGGGGCCGCCGCCGCCGCCGCCTCCACAGCAGCAGCAGCAGCGCCCGGGGGTGGGCAAGGGAGGCGAGCCGCAGCCATGGCGTCGTACATGGGGAGCCGGACCCTGAGCAAGGACGACGTGAACTACCGGCTGCACTTCCGCATGATCAACGAGCAGCAGGTGGAGGACATCACGCTGGAGTTCTTCTACCGGCCCCACACCATCACCCTGCTCAGCTTCACCATCCTCAGCCTCATGGCCTTCGCCTTCACCAGGTGCCCGCGCCTGGGGGGTGGGAAGCGACGAGCGCGGCGGGAGAGCTGCAGGGACGGGCGAACAGGAGAGGCTCGGCCCCGCATCGAATGCCGCGTGGTGTCCCTCGGAGCCAGGGGCTTTCTCGGGAGTGAGAGCCCCATGGAGCGTAGTGGATCTTGAGCACCGTGGGATCGGGGCGCCCGTCGAGCCCCCCGCCCCCCCCGGCACGGTCTGAAGGCACGCGATGCCGCAGCCTTGCAGAAGCTGAGCCGCGCTGGGTCTGGTCAGTGCCTGGTTGGGAGAGCCCGATGGGGTCAGCCCTTGAGTCCCCCCCATGGAAGAAAGGCGGGCTGATGGAAGTAATGATAAAGAAAAAAGAGCCCCCTTTTCTGACAGCACAATCAGGTGTACGTTTACGCGGGGGTAAGTCCCGCTAGGGTTTGTGGGCCTTACTCTCAGGTAAGTGCGCAGCAGCCTAAGGCTGCAGTCCTATAGCGGCTTGGGAGGATATCCCAATAGGATTTGGGAGGAGTCCATGGGACCTACTTCAGAGAAGACGAGTATAAGTTTGAGTTGGGAAGCTCCTTGCCCGGTTGCAACAAACTGTCAAGATGTTTGTGCAGAATTAAGATGTGCTTAATTCTGTTGCCCCACCAGACAACAGAAGGAGAACCTTTATTCTCTCCAGCAGGCTAGATAGAGAGGGTGAAGTCAGAGGAAGGAGTCTGAAAAAGATGATAAGAAGTGCAGATATGAAGGGGGACTGGCGGGGGGGGGGGGAGTGAGAGTGGGAAGTGTGGAGGACACTTGGAGGAACAGAGGAGGCTGCTTATACTGAGTCTTGATGGCCTTGTAGGCCCCTTCCAACCCTGTTATTCTATGAGTCAGGCTATTGGTCCATCTGGCCCTGTAATGTCGACACTGTCTGGCAGCAGCAGTTCCAGGGTTTCAGGAAAGATTCTTTCCTAGCCCTACCTGGAGCTTCTGCATGCCAAGCATGTGCTGTGCCAGGCCAGTAATCTAGGAGTTTCAGAGTGCAATCTTGTGCATGTTTAGAAAAAAAAAAAAGTTCAACTCCCAGCATGCCCCATCAATCCATGCTGGGTGGGGGATGCTGGGAGTCGTCAGACCTTTTTTTTTCTTCTAAACATGGATAGGTTTGCACCCTAAATCACCTTTAAATTGTGGTTTTTCTGACTTATACAGAACTTGATAGTTCTGTATAAGGTATATGGACTTGGTAGTTTAATGTATGCTGCCTTTATGTAACTCTGCAAATGTTCTGAGACAGAAAATTTAGTAAAGAAAGAACCATCTAACTCTTCCTTTGTACTCTGTGCTTGTCAAAGCCTGCTGGCTAGCAATTACTTCTCTCTGGAGTTCGTAAAGGTACTCATGGGAAGGAGAGCTGTGTTTTTCGTAAAGCACTTGACAGTGCTAGTTGGCTGATGTTTTGAAATATTTCTCCTGGGGAAATTGCGTCTCACACTCTTATGCAAAAGTATTGGTCATCTATGTGTGTTCTCTCTAGAACTCTAGGACTGCAGCAGTTCAGTGATCTAGCTGGATTAGTTATTGTTGTTCACTTTATAAATTTAAGTTGATTTTCAGGGCCCCTTCAGCTTTACAAACTTTCTACATGGAAATGCCTTTTATGTTAGAATTAGTATGAAACCCCATATGTAGTGGGTCATTTACACACAACCATTGTGCAGACATGTTTTCTCTGTATGTGCGCTGTATGTGCAATGGGTTGTTATGATCAATTGCAGTTTTCAACAATGCATATGCAGTGAAAAAGCCATGCATGCATGTGATCTATAAACTATGTATGCATGCGATCTACATATGCCCTTTGTGCTAATTCCTATATGAACAAGTCTGCTGTGTAGCAATGTTGTAATGGTAGCCATAAACGGTAGATATTAGTTTACCAGAGAAATGGGAAGTGCTAATTATGGCAGTCCTTTTTTCCTAGTAGAGAACAGAGATGTTAAATATGTTTTATTTGTAAGATATTATCACCTTGCTAGATAAGTAGCTGTGGTAATAGCAGCAAGAGGATATAGTACTGCAGCATGTTCAAGACTAACACATTTATTATAGCATGAGAGTTGATGGGCAGCAACCTATGGTGCCACCTTAGATGTTCACTGAATATTGGTGTTTGCAGCACAGTTCTCTGCCTTTTGTCTGATAAGAACATAAGAAATGCCAGTGATGTGTAAATATATGCATTATTAATTTGCTGTCTTTCTATAGCTCTCTCTAAGCTTCTTTTTCTACTCATCCTGGGCAGTGGAGTTGGGGATGAAGCAGGCAGAGATACAGCTCAGGAATCCTACTCGATCTGCATTTGTGGGCACATATAGACCTTTTCTGGACTGGGCCATAGTTTTTCAGCTTTACAATGATGATGGTGGCCATCATCCTTCTCTAAATAAAGACTGAGGCTTATTATGGAGTAAATTCTGTTGAATTCAGTGGAGTATTCTGAATAAACATGCACACAATTACCATGAACAATTCTTGATTACCCTGATCATGGGGAAGCCAAAGGCTGCCTCAAATTCTAAATTTCTTTGCTCTGTTGTTGCGTTGGCCATTTGGTGGTGGGGTGGGGGGAAGGAATGTGGCTTGTTATGTCTGAAATAAGGGCCATACTAGGCATTATACACAGGTGCTTGTAACATTTCCATGGCATTTTTCTTTAAGGAACCTCTGGTGATACTGGTGTTCGAGAAAGGAAAACTGGCAAGGTGGTAGTGGGAGAGAGGGTGCTTTCTCCATTTTTTCTCTTAAAAGAGAAAAATTGTGAGCATACATATAGGGATGGGTTTTCTGTTCTATATTTGTACAGTGCTTAGTGTGTTACGTACTTTTGTAAAGAATAAATGATGAAGATGAAGGGTCTTAATCCTTTCCTCCATTGGTCATCTTCTCTCCCTCCAGGCTACTTTTAAGGAGGAGAAGCAGCTTTGGTGAGGGATTTTGAGCTTAAGAATGGCCGGTGGGGAAAGGGTTAAGCTATGGATTGCATTCTCCTGAGGCTACTTTTGGTTAAAATAAAATACTGGGGAAATGTTACAAGCATCTGTGTGTAACATCTAGTTTGGTCCCGAGTTATCTTTTTCACCACAATACTTGTATTAGGAAACTGCTAAACATCGATGACATAGTGAGTGTGTTAGCATTTGCTTTCTTTTAATTTTTTTTAAAAAAAAACTGCAACAAGAGTGAAAACTCAGGGATGGGGTGTAAAGATAAAAAAAAATTTTGTAGAAGTACTAAAGTTGTTTAGCCATCTTGATTGCATATTAGCCTATGGCTCAAAGAGCCTGCATTTGTGTTATCACTGTTCTTCTAAGTGGCTGAGACACATACATTTGTATCCCTTTGTTACTATTAAACCATTAACGGCACAATCCTATGCATGTTTAGACAGAAAAAAAGTCCTTCATACAACTCCCAACATTCCCCCAGCCAACATGGCTGGCTGGGGCATCCTGGGAGTTGTAGGACTTTTTTCTGTCTAAGCATGCATAGGATTGTATACTTAATGGTCTTCATTTCTGTAAGAATTGCCGAGGAGAAAATATGTGATTAAATAAGTAATAATTCTTTGTTTTTATGTAAAACCCTTTTATTCCTCCTTTCCAACTGTTTGAGCTGGCTTACAGAATCATAAGAAAACAATAAAGCAGTCCACAGGGCTGACCTCCCTAGAACAATAATCTTTAATCCTTTTTAGACATGGATTCACCTTTAGTGCCAACTTGCAACATGGTGCCCACTTCCCGTTTTTAAAGATCTTTTTATATAGGTATATATATTACTATGTGTTGCATATTGATCAAAAGTGAGATAAGCTGAGCCCGTAGTTCTTGTCTCCCTAAGAAAGTTAGGAGAGAATTCAAGATCAAGTGCTGTGTGATGGAATGCTTGTTACCTACTGCAATGGTGCCCAGTATTTCTGGCAAGTGTGGCACTTGTCATCCAAAGTATATGAGGGAGCCACTCTCTTAAGTGTGCAGAATAGTACATATGCAGGCCCCTATGTCTTGGGGAGGTTTTACCTACTGGAACCGTATTTAGGTCTTCGGGCCATCCTGTACATGAGTACTACAAACTCCATCTGCCTGTATCACTTGCCACTTCCATGCCACTGACTGTCCACACGTGGTTTAGCTTGTAAGGTACAATAATCTCACTGAACCTTCCATTCTTGAATCTTGTTGTTTGGGGTAGTTCATGCTGAGGATTTAAATTACTTGAACATGTGATTCTCCCATTTTCAGTGATGCCCAGTAGCAGCATGGTTTGAATTACCAGAATATGACATTCCAGAATGGATCATTGCCCTTCTGTGCAGATCCACAAGAATCTTCCTTGCATCCCTCCCTAATTTGTTCTAACTGAGGCAGAGAAGAAGAGCATCCTTTAATGTAAAATAAACTTATTTAAAAGAGCTAAACCGCCTTTGTCAGATTTTCTAGTCTATGTCCAGCACACCCTAAATCAGCAGAGACACTGCTACAGTTTTCTTTTGTCTGGAATAAGATGAGGGCAATATAAGAGATCTTTTTACAAGCAATGATTACCAGTTGGCTGTTAGTAGATGGGATGCATGATGTAGACAAGTCTTTGTATTCCAGACTTGACTCTTTCTTCTGGCCACATCCTTTGAGCACTCTAATATTACGATGAATTCCAAGGGACTAGAAGCATGCAGATGTGTGTATTAACTGCATGATTAACTTCACTGTCATACAAACTGAGGTAGAAGTATGTCAAGCAAAACAAGTTATTGGGGGTTTGAAACTAGCTGAAAAATGCAGTGTTCTAATCTTCTTTGTTTTAATTGCCAACTTTCTTTTTTTAGGGATGATTCAACCCCAGAAGATAATATTTGGAAAGGAATCCTCTCTGTGATTTTCTTCTTTCTAATCATCAGTGTTCTAGCTTTTCCAAATGGTAAGTAACTCCATATGTATTTGTGTGCCTCCCACAAGTATTTGTATGCCATATTTTCCACAACTCCTTTCGCAGATCATTTTTACGTTGCCCTCCGAAGGTGCCTGGCGAGTTCTGGAGCACACTGGTTTGGAACTACTCTGGTGCAGTGATCTATGGTTTGCTGTGAGCTTGGAAAATCGTTTGGCATAGATCAGTCTGCCAATTTCATTTTTTATACTCTTACCTAGATAAGGGATGAGTTCCTGTAAAAGCATCTGGTACAGTTCAAAGTCACAAAACAAGGCAGTGACATAAACTCAAGGCGTAACTGAAAAGGAATGTGAGATCAGTCTGCTTCCATACAAGAGTCCTCCTGGCTGGTTCTGAAATATTCCCTTTTGGGGTGAATGAGGGCAGCTCCTATCTGTTGGTAGAGGAAATAGAGTATTCCCTGTTGTCCTCTGTTGACGTGTTTTGAGTTATAAATATACGACTTGTCTCTTGCCACCCATGTCAGGTCCTTAAAGGGGAAGTTGCTTTGGGTTTTTTTCTGGGAGGAGAGCTAGTAGGGAATGGATTCCTGGGTCGGAGGGTTCTTTTGCTGGGGTGGGGGGTGGACAAGTTGCCAAGTCTCATTTGGAACACTGAACAGAAATAGAATAACAATGCATGTTATTTTAAAAGATTTTCACCTAGAGCATTTCTCCTAGAGCATTTTAAAATGGAAACAGTGATGTTTGTTGTTTTTTTCAGCTGAAACAAATGAGATTAAATTTTTATATCTTCATGTGAGTAAGCTTGTGAAACTGTGAACCCTTTCTTTGACATTGTCCCCAAAGAATCTTAAATAGTTGTAATTAAAACGGCTCAATTCAGGTTCCTGTTAGTCTTGAGACACTGCTTGATTCTTTACATGTTTACTTGGAGATGATTCTCACTAGGTTCAGTGGAATTACTCCAAAGTAAGTGTGTATAGGATTTCACTGTTTTTCTAGTTGTTGTCGTTTTTAATTACCTGGACAGTGATTACCTAGGCCAATTGATTACGGTGCAGTTTATCCCACAGCAATCTCATTTTTATTGAAGTCCTGTGGTCATCTCAGAAGGTCTGAACTACAGCATCTGTTATCCCTGTTATTACCACTAGACCAAGAGAGCATAGCTTGCAACATTAGGACCTTCATAAAAGGCTCAGGTATGAAAGGGAAACAAGATTCAGTAAATCTTTGTTAACTGAAATCCGCTGTTCAGTTTTTCAAGACCTCATGCCTGTCTCTCTTACTGGAAACATTAAAGTGATCTCATTGTGTCTGGTATGGGAATGGATAGTAGCTGTGGTCATTATCGTCTGCAGCAGACAGTTACTGGCTTTTTGCCAGTAAAAGCAACTGTGTGTAGTAACAGTGTGGTGTCAGTGGAGTATGTTGCGCTATCTGACTGAAGCTATAGCTGACTTCAGTCCTGGGCGTTCTTGGCAAGTGACAGTACCAGGCAACATTTGCACAGAGCGGTGTGGCTGCTGATAAGAGCACTTGAGACTGGCTAGGTTCCTTTGCTATGATTGTCAGTACTGCCCTGGTTCTTGGCCCTAGTAGCCAAGCTACAGGACCAGCAGTTAGCAGTGAGCTGTTGCTGCGGGCTTCAGAGAAATGTTAACTTCATCAACCAAACTGCTGGTTATCAAATGGTTTCTGATATCCCATAGGAATCCTTGGGATTGCATTGCATCGTCTCTTTAGAGGGGGGCACAGAGCCATACATTACAAAGCCAGGTACGTGATAACTGTAGAGATAAATAACTGTTATAGAAAGGCCCTGAAGCTAAGTGGATGTGTGCCTTCAGCAACCCAGGGTGTCGTGGGATAGAAAGGCGCCAGACACCTCAAATTAACCTGTTTTGAGCCATATAATTTGGATTTGATCTTAGCGGTGTCTGTAAAAGGTATTGATTTCAGTTTGTGTAGCCGGAAGGAACGATTTTCCACACGAGTTCAACCTGTGTGCATGGCACTTGATAGCCTGTCTGGTATCTAATGTCTGGCTCACTGGAAGTTTTAGATGGCCTTCCCAGCTCTCCTACTCTTCGTCCAACAGTGCCAATCACACAGTTCTGTTGCTGTCTGAATACCATCGTTGGAACAAAAGACATAATGGAAAATAAGCCTTTTCAGTGTGGCCTGAAAGTAAACATCCAAAACTGAGGAAAGAAAAATGAGTGCTTGGAGCACAAGTGCTCTACAGCACAATCCTATGCATGTTTATTTGGAGGTAAGTCCCATTGTGTTCAGTGGGGCTTACTCCCTAGTAACTGCATTTGGGATTTCAGCCTTAAATTACTATATACTATGACTGGGTGCGTCAAAGGGCCCTTGTCTCCAGGCTCTCATTTATGGGGGTCCTAGATGAATAATTTGCTTCGAACTGTCCTTATTGGAGTTTATGTGCACACAAACATGTTTTTTTATTATTTATTTATTATTACATTTATATCTCACCTTCTTTTTCCTCTGGCAAGGAACCCAAGGTGGCATACATGGTCCTCCTCTCCATTTTATCCTTGCAACAACCCTGTGAGATAGGGTAGGCTGGGAGTTAGTGACTGGCCCAGAGTCAACAAATGAGCTTCATGGCTGAGTGGGGACTAGAACCCACATCTCCCGAGCCCCAGTCCAAAACTCTAACCACTAAACCACACTGTTCCTTCTCTCCAGCTCTTAACAGGTTCCAGTCATCCCTGTGAAATGGCTGGTTTCCACGGGTTCCTAGAACTTCACAGGGTAATCAAAGTCATGATATTTGGATTAGTTACAAGGCTTGTTGAAGATCTGGGGATATACAAATTGGCTTCTACTTGGACGAGCTTCAAGCAAGCAACTGAAGAGGCTCCCATGTCTAATGACCCATAAATTTAGCTGCTCCCTCTTGTGAGAGAGCCACTCTTAAGTGTGCAGTATAGTAATGCTGTATCCCAAGTTCAAGGTGTTAAAGATGTTGTGGATAAATATCCCAGTGGTTCTATCAGCAGCTTTCATAATAGTATATATAAAAAATGTTTCCCAGGATTCCTTCATATCCTGCATTCCCACAAGGAAATGGAACCTCTAGAGCAAGGGCATGCAGGTAAGGGCTAGCTGAATTCTCAGTGGCTTCTTCTGAGTTTCATGGGGCAAAGTCATAGAATCATGGAATAGTAGGGTTGGAAGGGTACTACAAGGCCATCGAGGCCAACCCCCTACTCAATGCAGGAATCCAAGTCAGAGCATCCCTGACAGATGGCTGTCCAGCCTCGTCTTGAATGCCTCCAGTGTGGGACTGCCCACCACCTCCCTAGGGAATTGGTTCCATTGTCGTATTGCTCTGACAGTCAGGAAGTTTTTCCTGATGTTCAGCCGGGGTCTGGCTTCCTGTAACTTGAGCCCATTGTTCTGTGTCCTGCACTCTGGCATGATCAAGAAGAGATGCTGGCCTTCCTCTCTGTGACAACCTTTCAAGTACTTGAAGAGTGCTATCATATCTCCCCTCAGTCTTCTCTTCTCAAGGCTAAACATGCCCAGTTCTTTCAGTCCCTCTTCATAGGGCTTTGTTTCCAGTCCCCTGATCATCTTTGTTGCCCTCCTCTGAACCCTCTCCAGTTTGTCTGCATCCTTCTTAAAGTGTGGTGCCCAGAACTGGACACAGTACTCCCGATGAGGCCTAACTAGTGCTGAGTAGAGGGGAACTAGTACTTCCTGGGATTTGGAAGCTATGATTCTATTAATGCAGCCCAAAATAGCATTGGCCTTTTTTGCATCCACATCACATTGTTGGCTCATATTCAGCTTGTGATCTACAACAGTTCCAAGATCCTTCTTGCTTGTAGTGTTGTTGAGCCATGGATCCCCCATCTTGTGACTGCATTTGGTTTCTTTTTCCTAGGTGCAGGACTTGGCATTTATCCCTATTAAATGTCATTCTGTTGTTTTCTGCCCAGGGCTCCAGTCTATCAAGATCACTTTGAAATTTGTTTTTGTCCTCCAAAGTGTTAGCTGTCCCGCCCAATTTTGTGTCATCTGCAAATCTGATCAGCATTCCCTGCACCTCCTCCTCCAAGTCATTAATAAAAGTGTTGAAGAGCACTGGGCCCAGGACTGAGCCCTGCGGTACCCTGCTTGTTATCTCTCCCCAGTTTGAGAAGATCCCATTGATAAGCACTCTTTGAGTCCGATTCTGTAGCCAACTGTGGATCCACCGGATCGTTGTTTCATCTAGCCCACTTTGAGCTAGTTTGCTCATCAGGATATCATGGGGCACTTTGTCAAAAGCTTTGCTGAAGTCGAGGTATATGATGTCTACAGCATTCCCACAGTCCACAGTCAAGGTTACTTGATCAAAAAATGAGATCAGATTTGTCTGGCAGGACTTGTTTTTGACAAATCCATGTTGGCTTCGAGTAATCACGGCATTGTTGTCAAGGTGCTTCCAGATGGATTGCTTTATGATCTGCTCCAGAATTTTCCCAGGGATTGATGTCAGACTGACTGGTCTGTAGTTCCCAGGTTCCTCCTTTTTACCCTTTTTGAAGATAGGGACAACGTTAGCCCTCCTCCAGTCATCTGGCACTTCCCCCGTCCTCCATGATTTCTCAAAGAGAATAGACAGCGGTTCTGAGAGTTCTTCTGCCAGTTCCTTTATTACTCTAGGATGCAGTTCATTTGGCCCTGGAGATTTGAACTCATTCAAAGTAATTAGGTGTTCCTTGACCATATGCCTATCGATCTCATGCTGCAATCCTGCCCCTTCAGCCTGTACCGAACCCATCTGAGGCCCACTGTAATACAGGATAAAATTTCATACATCTGCCAGGATGTAGACTCCAGGGTTACAGCAGGTGGATCAGGTGAGGTATCCAGAGGAGAGCCTTGTCCAGTTTTCTTAGATGAGTTTCAATTGGTGCAGCTTGTGGATGTTGACAAGGTGCTTGGACAGGTTTGTGCAACCACTTCCAAATTGGATCTTTGCCCCGCTTGGCTTATTAAACACTAGTAGGGAGGGAACAGCCAGCTGGGCCAGGGAGGTGATTGATGCCTCCTTGTGAGAGGGGATGATCCCGGGCTGCCTGAAAATGGCAGTGGTGAGACCACTCCTGAAGAAATCCTCCCTAGACGGGGAAAATCATAATAATTTGAGGCGGTGGCAAATGTTCCATTCCTGGGCAAGGTCCCTGAGCAGGTGGTTGCCTTCCACCAACTTCAGTTGATGGCCCAGCAATGCCCCTAACCTGTCTTCAGTTGTCTATGCTCTGGTAACCTCCAAGTTAAATTATTGCAATGTGCTCTGTGTGGGCTGCCTTTGAAGATGGTTCAGAAGCTGCAACTCCTGCCAAATGAAGTGGCCAGATTGATAATGGGGACAAGAAGGTGCGCACATATAACACCAATTCTGACCTGCTTGCAATGGCTACCTGTATGTTTCCAAGTTTGATTCAAGGTGCTGGTTTTAACTTATAAATCCTTACATGGCTCAGGGCCACAATAGCTGATGTAGCGCCTCTCCCAGCATGAACCTACCTATACACTATGTTCAGCAACTAAGTCCCCCCTCCAGGTGTCTCCTCCAAGGGAGGCTCGGAAGGTGGCAACAAGGGAGAGGGCCTTCTCAGTGGTGGTGCCCCAATTGTGGAACAATCTCCCCAATGAGGCCTGCCTGGTGCCTACATTGTTATCTTTTCAATGCCTAATTAAGACCCTTCATTCAGGGGTATGGCAACGTATGATGAAGTTTTAATCAGGTCCTGGACTTTTCTTATTGTTGATTGTTTAAAATTGTTTTAGATATATGTGTGGCTGTGCTGTTTGTCTGTACGTTAGTGTGTAAATGTTTTTTACACTTTACATAATGTATTTTAATGGTTTTTAATTTTTGTAAACTGCCCAGAGAGCTTTGGTTACTGGGTTGTATAGAAATATAATAAACAAAATGAAATTATGTAACTGGTGTAAGTGGAGTGGCAGTGTTGAAGACTGCTCCATGTGTCTGCAGGGTGGGGAGGCAGCATATATTTCAAGGACCGTGTGTGTGTGTGTGTGTGTGTTGGATACTGCCCTCGGAACCCACTACAGTCATGGACATTTCACTAATAAGCACATAATTTCCAATCCTTGGCATTCACTCCTGCCCTTCCTGATTATGGTTTTTTTGTTGCTGGTGTATCCTGATTTCCGGACAGCTGTGCTACCACTAGTGTCCCTGCTACATGGGAATCGTTGCTGGCTAGCACTTGTTTACTCCAGGTCGTCTTATTATTTTCACGACATAACAAGGCTTGCTCCTTGGATACCATAATAATTTGTGCAGCTAGTCTCTGAAAATATGTTCTGAGGAAGTATGCGCTTATCCAAAAACTATCAGCCCAGTTCCTTTAGTGGTTTTAAATAAGAACCTCAATTTGCTGTAAAGCTTGTTCACAACTGGCTCTTGGTTGGCACAACTGCATTTCCCTCTGATTATGTTTAGACGTACTGTTGCCATTCTTTCTGATCCATCAGCATTTCTCTCTACAGGCCCGTTCACTCGACCCCATCCTGCAATATGGCGCATGGTTTTTGGTAAGTCTTTCCAAGCTGTGCTTTCGCACTATTCTGGAGCACCAGATATTTTCTGTTTTAAACATACCATTCTTTAGTTTATTATATGCCTTCTGTGCCATTGTAGAGGTATGTTATTATTGTAATATTGTGAAATATTTCTTTTTTTCTGTTTTATAGTTTAAAATCTGTTCTTAAACAAATAAATATAAATGGAATGATTCAGAATGAGCCAACTGGGTGATTCTACTTACAGGAGTGAAAAAAGGATTTCAAGAAGTTGGTACAAAATCTAACAGAAGGTGACATATAACACCTAACTGAGGAACCAAACTATAAAACATTTCCTGTCCTCTCAAGAAGAGTTTAAATCCTCTAAATGCACTGGGAATTGTTTTTTTGTTTTGTTTTCAAACTAATGCTGCAATCCTATACCGACTTGCCTGTTTCAGACTTGCTTCTGAGTAGACATGTATAGGATTGCACTATAAATGTCCTTTGCATCCACTTCTAGAATATTAGCTACTAATAATTTATTGATATTCCATTCTTCTGCTAAATGGTCCTAGAGCATCATACAGCATATTTGTAAAAACATATTATATAATTCATAAAAACACAAGTACAAGAAACAATTTCTAAAAGCAAGAACAACATATAATACAACCAGTAATTAAATACGAAAGCAAATTAACAAACCTAACAGTAGCAAAAGTAAAATATATTACACGTTAATTCATAATTTGTGTTTTACATGGGACTACTAGAGTTTTGACTACAATTGGCTTTGATATTTTTAGGGGTGGCTTTTTAATTCTGATACCCTTGTATTGTTTTTATCTTGTGAGCTGCCTTGAAGGGGTTTGCACCCTAAAGGGTCTCCTAAAATTTTTTTAAAATTAAAATTAGAAGCGGCAGTAGCAAAACTAGGTGTAACACAAAAGCCCATTGAAATTAGTGTCACCAATTTCTGGTGAAACGTTAACAGGAGGAGGGAGCCCGATGAATCTCAGTTGGGGGTGCATTCCAAAGTTGCGGCCTTGAAAAGGCCCTGTCTCTCATGCCGTCTTGCTGGATCTCTTGGGATGACACCAAGAGTAAAGGCCTCTGACATTGACCTAAATTTCTAAGGGCACAATCCTATGTTTGTTTAGAGAGAGAAAGTCCTACAACTCCCAGCATTCCCCAGCCAGCCATATTGGGAGTTGTAGGGTTTTTCTGTCTCTCTCTAAACAGGCATAGGATTGCACCCTAAGTGATTACAAATTTCATTGGTATAGCACAGGGCCACTCCATAGTCTACAAGTTCAATTTCAGCTTAATTGTACCTGCATGTGAGTACACTGGATTTCTGAAAGGGGGCACTGGGTATGAAATAATGGATAGAGAGCAAGATGAATGTTCTCCACTCATGGCAGTTTCTAGTGCTCAAAGGTTGGTGGGGGCGGGATGAGGGAGGACACTGCAAGCCTTCCCTCCTTCACCACCCCAGTAAACATTTTACAACCCGGTTCTGGGTTTATCCTCTTGAAAGATTTGGGGGAAAGTTCCCAAGAGTTCCAGAGATACTTTGGAAAAAAGGCCTTGATCTACTCAGGCGCCAAGGTGTTTTTTTAAAAATGTCACTCATAATCTGTAGGCACGTGGAACAGCTGCAGTCATTGCAGCTGAGTTTCCATCATGCAGCTTTTGGATGCCCTTCAAAAACTCTCCCAAAGTCACATCTGCTTCATGAATGATAGATGAATCCTCTTGACTGCTTGAGGATTTTTCTTCCAAATGCTTAAATTTCTCTTTGGATCTGACCTCTCCCACCCTTGCTCAGTCTCTCCATGATGGTAGTGCTACCCCACACTGTTGTCATTCAGGCACCAGTTAAAGATGTATTTATTTGTACATGCTTTTGAGATATAGGCAAGTGTGTTCACTGTTTTCTGGTATTGTGGTGGTGGTTTTATTGTATTTCATAATGTACTTGTAATTTTAGAATTATGATTTTAATGGTGTTGTGGTGTTTTTATATCAGTGGTTAGCTGCCCTGAGCTCCATGCGAAGAAGGGCGAGATATAAATAAAGAATAGAGTAACTACTTACTGGAACTACCACATACTTTGCATGTGAATTAATTGTAGCAGTCAACCATATGAAGAATAGTTCAGGCTCTCTCTTTCTTTTGTGTTGCACATGCAGCTAACCATTTCATATTTTCACATATGCTCTGCAGCAGGCATGGGGGGGGGGGCAGGGAATGTGCAGCCATGAGAAATAATATAAAGAGAAGAAACTTCCAAAAGTTGTTTAATTCATGAACTCTACTTTGTTGTTTTAATTTATTGATCCAAATTGGTCCGTTGGCGTGCATATATATATATATATATATATATATATATGAACATTGCTTATGTGTGGTTTTGGATACTGCCTTTCAAACAAATATTTTAGATACACAGCCTATCAGAAATTTAATCAATAAAACATCCCATCTGAACTTATTTCTCTACAGGTTTGAGTGTTCTGTATTTTCTGTTTCTGGTGTTCCTGCTCTTTCTTAACTTTGAGCAGGTGAAATCGGTGATGTACTGGCTGGACCCTAATCTCCGATACGCAACGAGAGAAGCAGACATCATGGTGTGTATTGATAGTGCTGTAGTGAATGCTTTGGCACCTTTGTCCTAGCGCTACTATATCGCTGTATTAGAAACAGAATAGCATGCGTGAACCCTTTGGAAAGTGATAGGAAATAATTCAGAATTCTCATATCATCTCTGTAGAAAGCTCAAATATCATGCCATGTCATTCTGATAACTGTGCTTCAAAAAAGAGGATATATTGGGCAGTATCTAACTGTGTCAATCTGTTAGTGCAAATGATGTTGTGCCAGCAGAAACTAGGTTCTGAACTATATCCAACTACAGTTATGTTTGCGCAAACATGGTTGAGCAAGTGGTTTTGCATAACTCTTGCGCAACATAGTGTGCAATGCGTTGTTCATTCCCGTCATGCAAGTGGTTACACAATTGCTTTCACCCATTGTGCACCATATTGTGCAGTTGGTTGCACAACTACTTGTACAACTGCGGGCACAACAGAAAGATTCAGCAGAGCTCCGCTAGCACTATTTGAGTTTGTAGAATGTCACTGCCCATTGGAAGGTACAGAGACTCTAGATATGGAATGTTTTTCATGCAAGGAGATACCAAAAGAGTAACCAAAATGATCAAGAGGGTGGAGTGCCTTCTCTAAGAGAAAGGATAAAGCTTTGGGACCTTTTGGAACCGAACAAGAAGGTGCATTTTACGAACCTTTATTTTCCTCCAAAATGTGTGCCCCTTTCAGTGACTGGGAGAATACTTTTTTGGGGAGTGGGATTGCAAAGAAAATGCACGCCCTGCCCAAAGCATGTCCAGGTAGTGGTGGCAGCCTCTTCACAGCCCTGATCGGCTGCAACTTGTTTGAAAAAACAGGCCTTCTTCCTGGTAGCAGTGACATCAAAGCTAGTTCAGAACGCAGGCAGTGTTTCAGGAGTTAGGTATCAATGTGCTGCTTAGCTGCTTGAGTAAACAGGGCAGAGCAGATAAATATTTGTATAATTCAGTTGCAGAATTTAGCTATTTTGGGTGTAGAATCTGGGCTACCTTGATTTGGATTTTGTTAACCACAGAATAATAAATGATAATAATTAATTAGTCCTCAAGATTTTTTAAAAAATGAAATCTTTTCTTAAGTTGTGAAAAGTGGGTCATGTGGTGTGGTGACGACAAATAGAACACAGATTTAGAACATGCTAAGTTGGTTTTGAAAAACAACGTAGCAGCCCTCGTAGGACAGGCATGTCCATGACTCTTATCCAGATAGCATCTATGTAAGACTTAGCTATTGCGGACCATACTCTGGGAAAAGAACATCCTCTAATGCTGCAGTTTATTATGATGTGTTTTAATCTCTGTTTCTGTAAACCGCTTAGAGATATATTTTGATATGGTAAGTTGTATATACAATGATTGATTGATTGATTAAATAAATAAATAATCTAGTGGGTTGCAATTTTATTTCTAAAATGTTTCCAGAATAGACTTTAGGTGTTGCTGTGTGTTCATTCTCATTCTCTCTCTCTCTCTCTCTCTCTCATTACTTCTCCCCAAATCATCCACAGGAGTATGCTGTAAATTGTCACGTTATCACTTGGGAGCGAATCCTCAGCCATTTTGACATATTTGCTTTTGGACACTTCTGGGGCTGGGCAATGAAGGCTTTGTTGATCCGCAGCTATGGGCTGTGTTGGACAATTAGCATCACCTGGGAGCTAACTGAGGTAGGTTGTGTGTTTGCAGGGAAGAGAAATTACTGCTCAGGGCAGCTGATGCTGTTTGATGCTTCTAGCACGCTAAAGAATTTGCTGACAGCTGCATCCCAGCTGAAGCTTAATACAAGCCTTACAACATGCCATTGTTTCCGGAAGGAAATGTATATCCTTGGGGTGGAATATGTCTACTCAGTATTTGATGTGGCTTTACTAGTCATTTGTCAACTTTACTCCTGCGCATAAGTGTTTGGGGTGCCCAAGTTTATATGGATGTTCAGAACAGCATATCCAGTTAAGTTTATTTACTCAGTTACTTGTATATATTGTGGATAAATGTAGACTTTAGTTTTACTATAGGGAAAGCGTATGCAACCTGGTGCCCTCTTGATGTTTTGAACTATAATTCCCACAATCCCTTACTGCTGGCCATACTAGCTGGGACCGAGGGGAGTTATAGTCCAAAATATACCAGGTTGCCTACTCCTACTATAGGGTATGTGCACACTGTCTGTTTCGTATATTAAAACCAGTAATGCAGTTCTTACCCCTATTGTAGCATATGATCATGTGTGCCTCTTAAGAGATTCAGCCATGTGATTTTACGACTGGACCATTTCTCAGTAACTTTTGATATAACTTGAAAATGTTATCATACAGTTAAGCTATTGAAAAGATTTTGCTCCTGTAATCTTTATCAGAGCTAGGATGTTTAATATGACCTCCATTATTTAACATCCACACCAAAGCTGGTTAATCTTTTCATTTATCTTCAAAAGCTTCAAGTCCATATCCTTAGGTTAAAAAGCATTAGGTTACATAAGAATGATCCTCCAGTTGGACAGGAATTAAAGTAATATGCGCTTCCTATTAGATCCAGCTAAACATTTTAACAAGGCAGAATAAAATCTCTGCTGATGGCTTGAAGCCATGTGTGCTCTACAAATTCAAGGGACAAATCAACCTGTTTGGTTATTTTTCTACCTAATTAAAATTGATCAAGTGTCACACAGGCTTGGATAAATAAGCTACTTAAACCATTCCCTACCTTTACTAGTTCTCTTCGCAGTGTCTCATCCCACATTGACTATAGTTCATTATAAAATTGTCAGTGCCCTTTCCATGGTGTCAGAAAGCACTCTCAGTGTGCGACACGTCGCAACTTTTCAGAATGCTTCCAGCGGTGACCGTGTGCTTGCTGCATTATGCAGTGAATTTGAGGCAGGTTAATGGCTTGCGGTTTTTGGTTGCGTTCAAATATGTAAAGGCAAAATTATGTGACAACCAATAGCATTTTGTGCTTAAGAAAGTGCACAAAACTCTGTAGATCAGTGTCTCCTTGAGTATACTGCATTGGTTCTTAAAGTCATAATGTTCCTGATAACCTGATCCAAAGTCTTAACCGTGCCAACACATGAGTGTTTGATGGTGTGACATATTTGGCAGACCACTCAGAGCAATGTTCCTCTGGCTCTGCAGGGACAGCTCAAGAGCGTCAGTACTAAATTGGCACCCTGCAGCAGAGGTTTACTTAATTCAGCGTGTTGACTTAATTCAGTCTTGAGGAATCCTCCTATTTACAAACTGAATCTTTGCTAAAAGTCTGTGACTGTTGCTGAGCGGTATTTATCAGGTTCTAAGTCAAGCTCGCATTTCAAGTTATCCATCTGGAATTCACTTATTTCCTCTCAATGGGTAGATGGTGTTTTTTTGCTTGGAAGCCATATCTTAATCAGTGAATAAGTTCTGTATGCTTCCTTTTGAATACTTGTTAATCAGAATAGGTTAAGATGGATTTTCACACAATGGACCACAAGGGAAACTTAGGAGTATGAGAGGCACAAGAGGTGCAGCTTTCGTCGCTGTTCAGATTCATTTTGTGTTACCTATCTGCACTAGCCTGTATCAAAGTTGTTAGAGGAAGTCCATTTTTACACCAGTGCTTGTCTTCTAACACTTGGTAACTGATACATAGTCAAGACGCCAAGTTTAAAAGGGCAGAATTTAATGGAAAATGACGTTCTTAGGGCGCAATCTTATGCAGGTTTAGTCAGAAAAAAAGTCCAGCATTCTGAGAATTGTAGGACTTTTTTCTGACTAAACCTGCATTGTGCCCTTAGGATTGTGCCCTTAGACGTTTAACAGCTATCAGGTTTCACGCTGTTGTTCTCCAGATTGTGTCATTAAATAAAATAAATATACAAACTGTCAGTGTGTAACTGAAGGACGCTAACTTAAAGCAAGTTTTAACAGTATATATTCTAAATTATTATTTGTAGCAAGATTATTTTGTTTAGTGCAGGGTGTTGGCACCTCAGGCAATCAATTTAACACTGAACAATTACTACTGTCTTTTTGGAACATACAACTGTGACTTTAGAGAGCAAGCATAATAGTGCTTTCTTGCCAAGAAGCACAAACTGATCCAGAGCCCTCTGAAATCACAGGTCGATAGTCTTTGGTCCAATTCAGCTGTAATATGAGAAATATTTTCTATATTTTCAACACCAGCTGTAATATGAGAAATATTTTCTATATTTTCAACACCTGTTGTTATGTAAAATCACATTTTTATGTTGAAAAGAAACCTTTGTCTGTATGAATTTCTCACCCAGAATCTTTTTGCTGTATTCTGTAGCTGTTCTTCATGCATCTGCTGCCTAATTTTGCTGAATGCTGGTGGGATCAAGTCATTTTGGACATCCTGCTATGTAACGGGGGTGGCATCTGGTTGGGCATGGTAGTTTGTCGTTGGTTGGAGATGAGGACCTATCACTGGGCAAGTTTCAAGTAGGTCTCAGATACAAGCCAATAAACATTGTATTAATGATACTGCAGTATGAAAACTCTGAAATAAACATTTGGGAGACTGTAAATTGTAGAGGTTGTCCAATTGCAGGCCACTTTAACACTTAAATTATTCATGCTAGTATTTCTGAATTCCCAGTAATGTGGAAAATGTTTAAAATGCACTTGTTCACTAGGAGTTCTAACTCAGGGTTATCCGAAATCTTAAACCTCATGTTAGATTGACTCGTGTAGATTGGAAATCACAAGGTATGTGACCCTACAGACCCACTGTTAAAGATAATTCTTAAATCAGTATGAGTGCTGTGATTTTTTTTTAAATTCCACTTCCCTATGATGTTAATGGATTACAACATTGTTGATGGATTGCAATATTGTTTATCCGAAGAGGCAAGTAAAGAAACCGTGGTAATTCATGGTCTCCTTCATTTTGAATTCCCATCAGCAACCTTTGATTTCCCTCTTAGGCTCCAGCTCCACATTTACCTGGAAGTAAGCCTCCTTGAATACAGTGGGGCTTACTTTTGAGTAAACATGTATAGGATTATGCCATTAATCCTGTAACCAAATATATGGTTCAGCTATGTAAACAATGTTCCAAAATGACACCCACAAGCATGCAACATACACCTTAACTCTGTTCTCTTACTACGTTATTATAATCCAAGTAACTTTGAAGGAAGAAAGCTCTTTTGGTTTTTAATCCTTATATAATTAATATTATAGAATTGGAGTGTACAGGCTATACTCCTGTACTACACTGTTCCATGTTATTTCTTTTTAAATCTAAAATTGGGTGGGGAGCGAAAGTACAAAAGGTGAGAATTTGATTTAAAGGTTTCCCATTTTGCCTATTCCTTTTTGAAAATGATTATTTTCTGCAATTCTCTGCATTGCCACTCTGGGAAAACAGCCTCCATTTTAAGCTTTGATCCTGTACTTCTTACTAGCAGGGATTAGGAGTGTTGTAGTTACACACACAGCCATGTATTTTGGGACTGTATTCTAAGATGGCTGTGCACACCATAGATGCTTCTTGTGGATGGCTGGTTTTGCTGAGTAAAAAGAAAAGAAAACCCACAACTGTTCCTGGCAGTTATTAAGTCAGTTGCATTTGTTGCCCGTAGCCAGGATCCAAAGGTCCCTGGGCACGAAAGGGAAGCACTTCCATGCATACAGAATTGGGTTCCTCCTTTCCAGCTGCACCACCTTCCTATTTGTTTATTGTGGCATGACCAGTAATGTTGTTGTTCAGTCATTCAGTCATGTCCGACTCTTCGTGACCCCATGGACCATAGCACGCCAGGCCTTCCTGTCCTCTGTTCTCTCCTGGAGTGTGCTCAAGTTCATATTCATTGCATCGGTGATGCTATCTAGCCATCTCATCCTCTGCCATCCCATTCTCCTTTTGCCTTCAGTCTTTCCCAGCATCAGGGTCTTTTCCAGGGAGTTTTCTCTTCGCATCAGGGGGCCAAAATATTTGAGCTTCACCTTCAGTATCTGTCCTTCCAATGAGCAGTCAGGGTTGATTTCCTTTAGGATTGAATGACCAATAATAGAAACAGTTAAATAAAACCACAAGGTTAGAAAAGTGGGAATGTCCTTCCAGATGGACCTCATAATCATATACACACCATACAGATCCATTTATCCAGCTAATGCTTGATCACAAGAATCAAAATAAATTTGATGTGATTTGCCAGGGGGTAGGAAGTCCACTATCATTTTCAAATGAGTGTTCAGTTCTCTTGTTACTTAGATCAATGTTCATATCCCTCTGGCTGTGAGGGGGAGAAATGTGCTCTGAACATCATCGTCTCGCATGAGGCAACTAAAGAAGTAATGAGGGCTATCCTCCGTTACCCCTTTACTGCAGATGTAATGATGTACATTTAAAAGGGATCTTTGTAAACTTTTCATCTGGTGCTTCGGAGGGCATTGTGCCTCCTTGTGCCACATTAATTGCTGCCCCAGAGTGTCTCTCAACCTTCTGGAGCAGCTACTGGAGAATGCACGTAGATGCAGTGGGAAGGGGAGACTGGAAAAGTCCTAGAATACAGCATGGAACATCACATACAGGCCTTTGAATCCTGGTGTGGGTCATTTACTAGGCCAAACTAGTTGGCACTAATGTTTGTATGTATAAGAAGAGACACCAGTCCCTATAAGGACACCCTAAGTACTAAAATTGGCATTGACGCACTCGCTAGTGGGTTGTTTATCTTTAATTGGAAGGATAATTATTAAATAGTTAAAAAATGAGTGGAGATGCCCAGAATCTCAGATCTTTCAAATATTTTTCCTCAAAGGGAACAGTTTTTCAAAAGCTTAGCATTTGTTTTTGTTTTTTGAGTGTCTATGTGAACAGCATAGGAAATTGTTCTTAAGGTGCAATCCTATGCATGTTTGGATAGGAGAAAAGTCCTACAACTTCCAGCATGCCCCAGTTAGTACATCTGGCTGATGCATGCTGGGAGTTGTAGGACTTTTTTCTGTCTAAACATGCATAGGATTGCACCTTTAAGTGCTTTAAATTTTTTGGCTTTGTTCCATTTCAAGAGTGAACCGTGTATGTGAAAAGGTGCTTTGGGGCAAGCTTCTTTTGGTAGCACACAGTTGCTTGCTTAATTAGAATAGTCACTAAGGCCTGCTTCTTAGTGCACTTTTCTCTGCTGTGAATCGCACTATGGTAGAGCCCTGCTGTATCGTGATTTGTTATACGATGATGCAGTCTTGATTCCCTTCTTTTTTTTAACAGCTGTGCTTGTCTACTTTCAGGGACATTCACACCACCACAGGTAAAATCAAGAGAGCTGTATTACAGTTCACTCCAGCAAGCTGGACTTACGTTCGCTGGTTCGATCCCAAGTCTTCATTTCAAAGAGTGGCTGGAGTATACCTTTTCATGATTATCTGGCAGGTAAAAAGCAAAGCAAAACAAAAACACAAAACCCAGTGACATCAAAGCCCAGCCCATCTCAACTGACACTGGACTATATCTGGTCAGTGTAGATTAAACCTGTTGTGTGATGTACAAGCAAATACCATAAACTAGGGAGGGTGCCGGTCGAGATATTTGAGTTCCTTTTGTATGTTTTTAGGAAAGTATACCCTTCACCCCTTAACAAGCGCCCAGGGTGACTTACAGTAAAAATATTAAAACAACACAGCTTAAAAAAGCAGCATAAAACATTTAGTAGAAATAAAACAAATACAAAGCAGCTTCAAAATGATCAACAGAGATAAAACCGATCAGAAATCTTTGCCTGATTTCAAAAGTAGGCACCAAGTAAGCCTCTCTGAGGAGAGCATTCCACAGCCAGGGCTAGATAGGTATATTGGGGTAAAGTGCAGTCTGGTGGGCATGAAGGCCTGAGCTCCCTGGAGGAAGGAGAAGATAAAAATGGAATAGTAAAATAAAATAAGATGTGAAGACTGCCCAAGACATTTTGGTGTCCGACACAGAAAATCCAGATGGCGTCTTCATGGTGGTAAAATCTGACAATAAATTTGGTTGTTGAGAAATGTGATACTCTTTTATGGTACCACGAAACCTGCCACTTCAAATGGCCATCTCACCCTAAGCGCCTTGCGTAAGTATTCACCCCCTTTGATTTTTCCACATCTTGTGTTACAACCTGGATTTAAAATGCATTTAATTGGCGTTTGTACCATTTGATTTACACAGCATACTTAACACTTTGAAGGTGCAAAATATTTTTATTGTGGTGCAGAAGTTAATTAAACAAACTGGCATTTGTTGGGTGCATAAGTATTCAGCCCCCTCAGTCAATACTTGGTAGAAGCACCTTTGGCAGCAACTACAGCTGTGAGCCTTTTTGGGTAAGTCTCTAACAGCTTTGCGCATCTGGATCCTGCAGTTCTTGCCCATTCTTCTGGAAAAATTGCTTAAGCTCTGTTAGGTTGGATGGGGACCATTGGTGAACAGCAATGTTCAAGTCTTGCCACAGATTTTCAGTCGGATTGAGATCTGGGTTTTGACTGGGCCATTCTAAGACATTCAGGTTCTTGTTTTTAAACCACTCCAGTGTAGCTTTGGCTGTGTGTTTAGGGTCATTGTCCTGCTGGAAGGTGAACCTCTGCCCCAGTCCCAGGTCCCTTGCAGCCTGAAACAGGTTTTCCTCTAGAATTGCCCTGTATTTGGCTCCATCCATCTTGCCCTCAGTCCCGACCAGCTTCCCAGTCCCTGCCAATGAAAAGCATCCCCACAACACGATGCTGCCACCACACTTCACTGTGAGGATGGTGTTCTTAGGGTGATGAGCACTGGCTTTGCGCCACACATAGCATTTTGTGGTAAGGCCAAAAAGTTCAATTTTGGACCCATCAGACCAAAGAAGTTTTTCTACATGTTTGCTGTGTCTCCCACATGCCTCTTGGCAAAACCCAAATGGGATTTGATATGGGCTTCTTTTTTTTTTCAGCAATGGCTTTCTTCTCGCCACTCTTCCATAAAGCCCAGCTTTGTGGAACAGCTGGGTGATAGCTGTCCTATGGATGGTTCTCAGCTGTGGATCTCTCCAGTTCCTTCAGAGTTACCATTGGCCTCTTGGTTGCTTCTCTAATTAATGCCCTCCTTACCTGGTCACTGAATTTTGGTGGATGGCCTACTCCAGGCAGAGTCGCAGTTGTGCCATAGTCTTTCCATTTTGTAATCATGCATTTAATGGTGCTCCAGGGGATGTTCATGGTTTGAGATATTTTTTTTATAACCCAACCCTGATTGGTGCTTCTCCAGAACTTTATCCTAGACTTGTTTTGATAGCTTCTTGGTTTCATGATACTGTTTGTTTAGATATGCTCTCCAACAAACACTGGAGCTTTCCAGAAACAGGTGTATGTAATCTGAGATCATGTGACACTTGAACTGCACATAGGTGGACTCCATCCAACTAATTATGTAACTTCTGAAGGCAGTTGGTTGCACCAGAGCTTATTTAGGGGTGTCACAGCAAAAGGGGGTGAATACTTACGTAGTCCAGACTTTTCCGTTTTTTATTTGTAAATCATTTTGTAAAATATGTAGATCTTTCCCCCACTTTGACATTATGGACTATTTTGTGTAGATCAGTGACAAGAAATCCTAATTAAATCCATTTTAATTCCAGGTTGAAACACAACAAAATGGAAAAGTCAAAAGGGGGTGAATACTTACGCAAGGCACTGTACATAATGGCAGGGCAAGCTATAATTAACTGGATTACATTTGTCAAGAAAAGCAGAGCACCTCCACCAGTTTTATGCCTCCAGTGTACTGAAAGGGAGAGAGAGAAGGAAAGGAGAAAAAAGAGAAGCTACATGTTTCAGTCTCCAAAATGGAGACATTTAAACCCATTGATTACCTGGCAAGTCAAAATAGTCTCATCCTATTGGTGTAGTTCATAATTCACTGTTCCTAAGGAAGAGAAAAACAAGGCAGATCCTGCATAAGCTACTAGCAGTGCCATGTATATATCGCCCTGGAATGAAACATAAGCAGTTACTAATAAGGTGTGCTGTCTATCTTGTTTGTCCCGAATATATAATGTTGTTAGCTGATTGTTTTCTTCTTGGTCCTTCTTTTTTAGTTGACTGAATTGAACACATTTTTCTTGAAACATATATTTGTTTTCTATGCAAGTCACGCTTTAAGTTGGGGTAGAATCCTCTTCATTGGAATCATTACAGCACCTACAGTGAGGTAATTTTTTCTTTGTTTCATGTTTTTCATTATAAAGTGGCTTGGAAACTAGCCAGAGCTATAGCTTCAGAGGGCCTGGAAGGGGCCTAGGCCCTCCCTGAATGTTTTTAGCTTTCATTGGAAAAAGTAGGCCTCTATCTAGTCCTTTCACTTGTAGAGATTCAGGCTTGGTTTGGACATAATGCTAAATCATGGTTTTGTTGTTCAGTCGTTAAGTCGTGTCCGACTCTTCGTGACCCCATGGACCATAGCACGCCAGGCCTTCCTGTCCTGCACTCTCTCCCGGAGTGTGCTCAAGTCCATATTCATTGCATCAGGGGTGCTATCTAGCCATCTCATCCTCTGCCATTCCCTTCTCCTTTTGCCTTCAGTCTTTCCCAGCATCAGGGTCTTTTCCAGTGACTTTTCTCTTCGCATTAGGTGGCCAAAATATTTGAGCTTCAGCCTCAGTATCTGTCCTTCCAATGAGCAGTCAGGGTTGATTTCCTTTAGGATGGACTGATTGGACCTCCTTGCAGTCCAGGGGACTCGTAAGAGTCTTCTCCAGCACCACAGTTCAAAAGCATCGATTCTTCGGCACACAGCCTTCCTTATAGTCCAGCTCTCACAGCCATACGTTGCTACTGGGAAAACCATAGCTTTGATTAGATGGACCTTTGTTGGCAAGGTGATGTCTCTGCTTCTTACTATGCTGTCTAGCTTTGCCATAGCTTTCCTCCCAAGGAGCAAGCGTCTTTTAATTTCATGGCTACAGTCACCATCTGCGGTGATCTTGGAGCCCAAGAAAATAAAATCTGTCACTGCTTCCATTTCTTCCCCTTCTATATGCCAGGAAGTGATGGGGCCAGATGCCATCATCTTAGTTTTTTTAATGTTGAGTTTCAAACCAGCTTTTGCACTCTCCACTTTCACCCTCAACAAGAGGCTCTTGAGATCCTCTTCGCTTTCTGCCATTAGGGTGGTATCATCTGCGTATCAGAGTTTGCTGATAATTCTCCCGGCAATCTTAATTCCGACCTGTGATTCATCCAACCTGGCATTTCTCATGATGTACTCTGCATATAAATTAAATAAGCAGGGTGACAATATACAGCCTTGTCGTACTCCTTTCCCAGTTTTGAACCAATCAGTTGTTCCATGTCCAGTTCTTACTGTTGCTTCTTGACCCTCGTACAGGTTTCTCAGGAGACAGGTAAGGTGGTCTGGTACTCCCATCTCTTTAACACTTTGCCACAGTTTGTTGTGATCCACACAATCAAAGGCTTTAGCGTAGTTAATGAAGGAGAAATAGACGTTTTTCTGGAATTCTCTTTCTTTCTCCATGATGCAGCGAATGTTGGCGATTTGATCTCTAGTTCCTCTGCCTCTTCGAAACCCAGCTTGTACTTCCGGTAGTTCTCGGTTCACATACTGCTGAAGCCTAGCTTGTAGGATTTTGAGCATAACCTTGCTGGCATGTGAAATGAGCGCAATTGTACAGTAGTATGAACACTCTTTGGCATTGCCCTTCTTTGGAATTGGAATGTAAACTGACCTTTTCTAGTCTTGCGGCCATTGTTGAGTGTTCCAAACTTGTTGGCATATTGAGTGCAGCACTTTAACATCATCATCTTTTAGGATCGTAAATAGCTCATCTGGAATACTATCATCTCCGCTAGCTTTGTTGTTAGTAATGCTTCCTAAGGCCCACTTGACTTCACTTTCTAGGATGTCCGGCTCAAGTTCCGTGACCGCACTATCATGGCTCTCAGGGACATTCAGATCTTTCCTGTATAGTTCTTCTGTGTATTCTTTCCACCTCTTCTTCATCTCATCTGCTTCTGTTAGGTCCCTGCCTTCTTTGTCCTTTATCATGCCCATCTTTGCACAAAACGTTCCCTTGAGATCTCCAATATTCTTGAAGAGATCTCTAGTCTTTCCCATTCTATTGTTTTCTTCGATTTCTTTGCATTGTTCATTTCAGAAGGCTTTCTTGTCTCTCCTTGCTATTCTCTGGAACTCTGCATTCAGTTGGGTATATCTTCCCCTTTCTCCCTTGCTTTTCACTTCCCTTCTTTCCTCAGCTACTTGTAAAGCCTCATCAGACAGCCACTTTGCTTTCTTGCATTTCCTTTTCTTTGGGATGGATGATTGCTGCCTCCTGAACAGTGTTACAGACCTCCGTCCATAGTTCCTCAGGCACTCTGTCTATCAGGTCTAATCCCTGAAATCTATTCCTCACCTCCACTGTATATTCATAAGGGATATGATTGAGGTCATACCTGAATGGTTTAGTGGTTTTCCCTACGTTCTTCAATTTAAGCCGAAATTTTGCGATAAGAAGCTCATGATCTGAGCCACAGTCAGCTCCAGGTCTTGTTTTGACTGACTGTATAGAGCTCCTCCATCTTTGGCTGCAAAGGACATAATCAATCTGATTTCGATATTGACCATCTGATGATGTCCATGTATAGAGTCGCCTCTTGTGCTGTTGGAAAAGAGTGTTTGCTATGATCAGTATGTTCTCTTGGCAAAACTCTCTTAGCCTTTGTCCTGCTTCATTTAGTACACCAAGGCCATGCTTGCCTGTTATTCCGGTGATTTCTTGACTTCCTACTTTGGCATTCCAATCCCCTATGATGAAGAGGACATCTTTTTTTGATGTTAGTTCTAGATGGTGTTGTAGGTCTTCATAGAACCGAACAACCTCAGCTTCTTCGTCCTCAGTGGTTGGGGCATAGCCTTGAATTACTGTACTTTTGAATGGTTTGCCTTGGATTTGTACTGAGATTATTCTATCGTTTTAAGATTGTACCCCAGTACTGCTTTTCCCACCCTTTTGTTGACTATGAGTGCTACTCCATTTCTTCTAAGGGATTCTTGCCCACAGTAGTAGATATAATGGTCACCTGAATTAAATTCGCCCATGCTTGTCCATTTTAGTTCGCTGATTCCCAAGATGTCGATGTTCAATCTTGCCATCTCATGTTTGGCCACCTCCAGCTTACCTTGATTCATTGATCTGACATTCCAGGTTCCTAAACAATATTGTTCTTTACAGCATCTGACTTTCTTTTCACCACCAGACACATCCACAGTTGAGTGTCCTTTCTGCTTTGGCCCAGCCGCTTCACTCTTTCTGGTGCTACTTGGAAATTCCCTCTGCTCTTCCCCAGTAGTATATTGGACCCCTTCCGACCTGAGGGGCTCATCTTCCGGCATCATATCTTTTAGCCTTGTCATATGTTCCATGGGGTTTTCTTGGCCAGAATACTGGAGTGGGTTGCCATTTCCTTCTCCAGTGGACCACATTTTGTCAGAACTCTCCACCATGACCTGTCCATCTTGGGTGGCCCTGCACGGCATACCTTATGGCTTCACTGAGTTACACAAGCCCCTTCGCCACAACAAGGCAGTGGTTTAGTGTTGCATGAATGTGCAGCAGCAAGCCTCATGCTTTCATACTCCCCCCTTCAGCTGTGATATGCAGCTGTGAGACTAGAAGCATATTCTTCCATTTTTAAACTAGCCAGACTTTGTTATTAAGTCCAAACTGGGGCAACTGTGGTTAATTTTAAACAAGCCACAGTTTGATCCTGTCTTACTTGAAAAACAAAACATAGTTTAATTAAGAAGTCTCCCCCCACCCGCCCCTGGTCCTGTTCAGATGTACCAAGAAACTCTGGTTGATTTAAAACAGGAAGTGAATGCTTCTGATCTCCATCACTACAGCAACACTGGAGGAGGAGAGGAGAGTGAGAGCTGCGCGTGAGCCCAAGGCTAGCTGCTGCTAAAGCATGTAGTGCTACATTATGATTTATCGGTATGTCCAAAAAGAGCCATAAGGGAAAGTGCAGGCAGCATTCTCCCCTGTTGCTCAGTAAGTCGTAATACAGTCAAATAACATTAAGCATATTAGGCTGCTTGTATTTATATTTTGGCTGTTCAACAATTCCTTGCTTTCTGGTTACAGGCCTGCTATCTTTGAACACAGTTCTGGTTCACATTCCGTTAACATATTTCTGTGCAGTGCAATCTTACTCAGAAGGAAGTCCCACTGTGTTCAGTGAGGCTTACCCCCAGTCAAGTGTACAAAGGATTGCAAGCTTTATGGCGCAATCCTATGCATGTTTAGACAGAAAAACGTACAACCCCCAGCATGCCCCAGCCAGCCATGCATGGTTGGGGCATGCTGGGAATTGTAGGACCCTTTTTCTGTCTAAGCATGCATAGATAGGATTGTGCTCTTAGTTTTCTTATCCAAAAGATCTCTGTCCACATTCAAAGGATCTCTGCAATCCTATACCCATTGCCGAGGAGTAAGCCCCATTAAATTCAAATGAACTTATTTTGGAGTATACATATATACGATTGCACTGTTATTCTCGAAACACGGCTTTCTCCTTTCCTCAGTCAAATCTCATAGGAGCTTTCTTTTAATATGAGAAACAACTTCAAAATAGACTCTTAACAGAAAAATCCAAATTTGTTGATCTGAGGTTAATGCTGTGTATGCTTTGTACTATTCTGCATGTAGGCAAACCAAGATATTCCACTGGTAGTCTACCTGGCTTTTCTGCCCACTTTATCATTCTCAGTTGTACATCTGTCTTGACTGTATAGTTTACCAAATTTCAAACATTGTTGTACAAATATAACGTCAGCTTGACAGTTACGATTACAAATAGAAACATTTGCTAGTCTTCGGGCAGGGGGCTGGGAACGTATCTTTTCTGCTTTTAGTGCTCTGTGTGATTGTTTTATTTTGCTGGCAGTCATCAAAGAGCAAGGATGCAGAACCCCAGCCCACAGGCCTAATCTGACCCGTGGAGTCTCCTAGGCTCCTTCAAGGCCCGATGCCTGGAAGAATCCCTCCTGGAGGGAATTTCCATGGTTATCTCCTATCTCAGGTCAGAGATAACAGTGGGAATGCAGGCTGGCGGGGACTCAACCACTTCTAGGAAGAGCAGCTGCTCTTTAAGGGCAAAGGCCAAGTAGCTTCACACAGCAACGCGAGAAGCCAGGGACTTCGTCAGCACTGGAAGGCGTGGTTGCTTTGCACAATGCTGGACAAGTCCTTTTCTCCATGATGAGAGAGGCATAGAACTCTGTGCCTCTCCCAGCACAGAGAAAGGCTAAAATGCTGGGAGGGGAGGCGGAGGCGGGTGATGACCTCAGTGGGTGAGGCTGCACCTACTGATGCCATCCAGCCCATAGAGGGCCTGGTGGTGGTGGGTAATCCAGCCCCCTAGCCAAATGCTGGATAGTATCCAATGTTAGTCCTATGTAGACTAGACCCACTGAAATAGGGGGTTGAACACGATGGTTTTATAGGCCCCTTCGAAGCCTACTGTTCTATGATTCTATGAAATTAATGAGACTTGGATTAGTCACAACTAACTTAAGTCCCATTCATTTTGATGGGTCTACTCTGCATAGGAATAACATTGGATACTACCCACTGTTCTGTACCCCTGTCCTAGAGGCCTTACAATGTTTAATTGCACTCCTGTCTCATAAAATTGAATAGGGGCAAAAAAAAAATAATTTTGCTAGCTATCATTGAAGTGTGTAATTATCTGTTTCACTTACTTTTTTTCTGTTTTTTGATCCAGACAGTACTATGCTTACCTCACAGACACACAGTGCAAAAGGGTAGGAACTCAGTGCTGGGTGTTTGGGTAAGTTTTTGTTGTAGTTGAAAATGTTAAGACTCTTGTGATCTGACTCAATGAGAAGAGAAACCTTTGCTCCCCAAAGCGCCCTGAGAATAAGAAATTTATTTTATATATTTCTTACATAAAGAAATATATATATATAAATCTTATTATAAAATATGTAATTTATTGTATATATTTCTTATATTTATTTCCTATCTGTCTTCTGTGGAAATCAAGATGGCATACATAGGATCCCAGATAGATTCCTATCCAGGCCCTGGACCCAGACCTAGGCATGCTTAGTGTCAGCAAAATTGCTGCATCCTGTGTCTTCAGAGCATGGCCTGGGGCTGACAAATAGCTTGGATGTTTATTTTCCTTGAAATAGTTGCTGGAAAGTAATCTTAGATACTTAATGCCTCAACCTGCAGTTGTGACATTTATTAGTTTAGACTTTAATTTTAGCCCTATTCAAGTGTTCTTTTCTCCATGCAGTTAATCGAGCGTGAAGAGAAAGCAGGGCTGCGCATGGGTTCCAGCTCATGGCAACACCCTTAAGCACCTGTGTGCGTTCAGCCGTCTCCCCCTCTGCAGACGTACCTCCCAATGCCTGGGGAGTATGGGGGTGTGGCCAGGTCGTGTAGCCCTGCTCTCTCTCTCCTCACGGTTTTGGTCACGTGGAGAAAAGAATGTATAGGGCTTTTGTATGCCGCTTTTCCACAAGGGAAACTGTTCAGTCTGACAGAATACAAAATGAAAACAATAAGAATAATGCACCAAATGAGGTATCATCAGTCACCATTTCAGCAATGTATAAGCAATTCATTTCAATATGAATTGCTTAGATTCCTGCATTGAGCAGGGGGTTGGACTCGATGGTCTTATAAGTCCCTTCCAACCCTATTATTCTGTGATTCTACCATAACACTACCATTTCAATCACATTTCAGTTATTACCATTTAGAGAGAAGCATAATCTAACATTGAAAAGAATCAGCCTAGTCAAAAGCTCTGTATAGATGTTTTAAATGCCAACATACAGCAGCAGTCAGCCTATGTTAGGCTTATTAGAACCAGTATACGATTCCATGTGCTGTGGGGTCAGGGCTGGCATGCTAACCAAGCAGGGGTTTGTTTTCTTTTCTTTTGTAACATGCGTGCTTGGGGGTGTTAAGAACAAAATCTGTAAATAAAATCTGTATTTTTGGACTTCAATGTTTGAGCTAATTTCCCCACTTCAGAATTAGCTGTTCCTCACTTTGTTGAAGCACAGTGCATAAATCTGCTGCACGAGCACCACACCTCTGGTAAACGCTCCCTTAATCCTGCATTTGTCACTGTGTGTGTGTTTACATATGAGTTTGTGGTGGCGTGTGAGTGAGCGACGGGATACAAACATAGGAAGCGGCTTCATAGTGACTCAGACCGTTGGTCCATTGGTCCATCTATCTCAGTATTCTCTACTACTCACTCACTGGCAGCGATTCTCCAGGGTTTCAGGCAGGAGTCTTTTCCATCCCTACCTGGAGATGTCGGGGATTGAACCTGGGACCTTCTGCATGCAAAGCAGGGGCTCTGCCACCGAACTACAGCAAGTGTCTTTTGCGAGCTTCCTTCCCTTCATGGTTCACAGGATCCATGCCTATTCTTTTCCATCTGGCTTCATTTTATGGCTCCTACATTGCTCCAGTAATGTGTGAACGGGCCCATGGTCCTTTGAAACGGGATCCGAATTTCTCTAAAAATTCAGAAAACATTTAGGAAACTGACTCACTTTCCACTAGGCATTCTCCTGGAGTATGTGGTTTGGCTCCATTCTTGGAACCATATGTAAATGGTTAAGGGTACAATCCTATGCACAGCTGGCAGAGGAATGCTGGGAGTTCTGGACTTTTTTTCCTGTCTAAATATGCATAGGATTGCATTCTAAGTGATTTTTTCTTGCCTGTGAGTCTTTCTTGGCATAATGCAGCAACTTGTGACACCACGTAGTGTGGATTCTTTGGTGAAAGGGGCATGAGGATATTGGTGTGTGAAATAATCTGGTTTGGGCTGAGCTGGATGACCTTCAGGCTATTTCTAGCTTTCTGTAATCTTCCTGAACTTATTGTGTTTTCTCTGTCTTGCACACAAATGGAAGAAAAGAAACAAATCAGTGTAAACATCATTCAAAGGAAGACTTTTCCAATCATGAATTTACAGAAATAGCAATGTTCAGATCGGTACAGTCTGCCCGTATAAGAAGGCCATGCTGAGCTAATAGGCACCAGGGGACTCCTGCTTCGTGCCTTTGGCAAATGTTAAACAAGTAATTTCATCTGTTGATTTGGCCATGGTCCGAACATTTCCCTGTCATCACTTGCTCCGTGTCTGATCCATCTTCAGAGTCTTGTTCTTAATGTCATTAGAACAGCTAGCACTTGTTCTGCTCCTAGCCAAAAGAAAAGACTCTTTCCAAATAATATGTCTGCTTTCCTGAGTAATGTCTGCTAAACAATACCAATGTCATTAAACCTAGGTAGAAAGGGGAGGCTTCAGGGCCAGCCCAAAATATTTTGATGCCCAAGGCAGGAAATTCAAATGACACTCCCACTAATTAACCTAAGAACATAAGAAGAGCCCTCCTGGATCAGACCAAAGGCCCACCTAGGCCAGCATTCTGTTTGCACAGTCACAGCCCATGGATTCTGGGTGGCTTGTTACTCACGGCAACAAGTCACCTTGTCCGGGTTCGCACAACACGACAAGCTGTGCAGCTGAGGGTAATTATGCTAATTGTCTGGCACACATGGCGGGGTAAATAAGCCACTATGGCTTTTTTCCCCCTCTGCGATCATGAGAACTGGGAGGCTGCCTCTGATACAGAAGGTAATCTGTCGTCATCATGACCAGAAGCCACTGGGTTTGCACAGTATGCTAACCCACACTCAGTGGTTGAGTATGGGTTGTCGTTGAACCATAGGTTATTTGTTGAACCTTGGGTTAGCGTGTTGTCTGAACCCAGGGCATTTTCCACAGGGTGTCTTGTGTTAACTATGCAGTGTGGCTTATTTTTCACGAACAAAATAAAACCCGTGGTTTGTTGTTGGGTTATTCAGGGTGGTTAACAAGCCACACTGCATGGTTAACAAGCCACCCTGCAGAAAGTGCCCTGGGTTCAGACAACACACTAACCCAAGGTTCAACAAATAACCCGTGGTTCAGCAACAAACCACACTCAACCACTGAGTGTGGGTTACATGTTATGTGAACAGCCTCATTGATAGACTGGGAAGTCGTCCTTTGCACATCTCGATGAAATGAATGAGGAGCCGTGGAAGGGCCACAGCATCTACTGGAGCTTGTGATTCTCTCTGGCTTTTTTTAACTGTTTGGAGCTACAGTTTGGCCAGGCTTGAGGATAGATTGTCAGCTTAAAAAAGAATGTGTTGATCTTGAATTAGAGGTTGTTCCACGAACTGGACCAGTGGAGTGCACCTCTAATGTCATCGCTTTTAGTTACTAAATAAGTTCAGTACTAGAAGTATTGATTCTGCTGCAAACATTGTAGATGCATTTAGAACTATGGGCTGAGATTCATGCTTCGTTCATGTCCATTTTTATTTAGCTGTTTTGCCTCAAACTTCTTTTATGCCAGCTATTTCATTTATGGCTTCAGGTTGCGATATCTAGGCCTTGAAGCTGTCTTTTAGAATGCTGTAAGCATTGTGAGCAAAGCTTTAACTGGTGAGAGGAGAAGAGGAACAAATAACTTGTCATCATGATCCTGTGGCAAGTCAATCAGGATATCTTTACCTTTTATTCCCCTTTAACTCAATCAATGTATATGGGCCTTGACACAGTAACAGAAGCAAATAAATAAAAAAATTCAGACGGGTCCCTGCCTCAAAGAGCCCACAGTCCAATGTTGACAATGGGAGCGGGGAGAAAATGGGCCAGTTCGCACATAGCAGCAAATCATGGGTTAATTAACCTATGATTTGCTGCGGTGCGTGCTGGGCAAACCCAGACACTTCATGGGTTAACACTCAAAGTTGTTTGTGGGTTGAGCAACCCAGAGTTAATCTAAGAACTGATCATTATAGAGCAACCTACAAGAGGCTGCATATTGAAATCGGAAGTAGCTTGTGCACCAGCACATACTGCATCAAACCATAGGTTAATTAACCCACAAATTGCTACCATTATGTGCAAACCAGGTCAACAAGTGAAGGGGAGGGAAACAAAGGGAGGGGAAAACATTTTTTTAAAATTACAAGAGGGAAGGAATGTGAAAAAAATCTGCATTAAGAGGTACTTCTTATTTCTAATGGGTGTTTAATTTTCCAGAACATAAAGATACGTGTGTAAATACATGTACAGTACTTGGCAGAAGTAGCTGGGGACAAGAGCTTCCATTTTTACTCTGTATCATATAACTCCTTAATTGTCTGATGCTCTCTAAGTATGAAGTAGGATAACTGGGTTTTAATATTGCTTAAGTTCAGATTGTTTTTTTGGTTCAGGGAGCTCTGCAGATGAACCAGATATGATCAAAGACAGATAATGTGACAGACATCTTATCCCTATCTCATTTATTTGGTGGGGGGGTATGGTGAATTGATTTTTCATCTATCTAGTGACAATTGATGAGTGTCTCATTGGAAGGTTCAGGTTTCCCTTTCTAAAACATGATATTAAACCATAAGTTAAACGAACATGGACATCCAGTGAAATCAATACCCTTGTAAAATACATGAGGGAAATATGGCATACATGTGCTTTGCTTTAAAAACCATGTGTGCATGCATGTGCTATGCTTAAAAAGGAAAGAAGGAAAGGAAATTCTGCAATCCAAATTCTGAACTGAGAAAAGCTAAATTCTGGGACCTATAGAAATGACACAATTTTTTTAAAAAATAATCTTACTTTACACACTTTTATTCTGAACCATTTTGCTCATTTTAGGGAGAGATAAGAATCTCTGCAGGCAAAAATGTCCTATCATGGAAATCTTAACTACCCCCTTTGGTTTCCCATATCATTACAACCATAGGGGCCAGAAACTTGTTCTTATTAACGTTTAAAGTGAAAACAGAGGTCCTGGAAAGCAGGAAGCTGAATTCCATGACCAATCACATTCCGTGTGTTGCCTGTGCTCCCACAAAATTATGGCTTATATACAGCCCCAGTACTAGCTGAACATTTCCTTTTGCCTTTGCTGCCATTTATTTAGGGAGCAGTCCTATGGCCGCTAGACAGCAACTAGACAGCCATAGGATATGTTGTTTTCCGGGAACCGACCTTGGAGCCCGCGCCCCAAGGTTAGTTCCTGGAAAACTGACCTCCCCCCACTTCTGCCCTGCCTTGGAGGCAGTGTGGAACAGCCCCTTCCTCCGCGCTCGCAAGAGGAGAATGGAGCGACCGGAAAGGGGCGTGGCTGGGGGGCGTTCCGGGGCGGGGAGAGCGTAGCTGCCTGTACGACACATCCTATGTGTCATACAGCAGCCTCCCTCCCCGCTCTGTGCTCCGGCAGCTAGACAGCCACAACTGGCTGTCTAGCCGAAAAAGCAGGGCATGAGAAGTGCGGAGGGAACGATCCCCTCCATGCTTCTCCTGCCCTGCTTTGGATAGGCAGTCACCTCCGAGTTCGGAGGTGGCCGCCTACCTAGATAGGAATGCACCCATAAACACCTTTATACACTGCTTTTTATATCCATTTTGAAAATTCACAATCTAATAAAAACAACAACATCCATACAATAAAATAAGCTAAATAAAGCAAACGGCAATTAAAAAAATAAAAAGATACAGCACAGCAATGAATTCCATATAAGGACCAAGAAAAAGGCAAAGTAATTAATTTTCAATGGCAGCACATGATGAGTTTTAATCGGTCCTGGATGTGTCTTCAGTTAGGACTGACTGCTCAAAATTGTTTTTAGTTATATGTTGTTTGTGTATATTGTCTGTGTGCCTTTATGTAAATGGATTTTAAACTGTTTATATTGTATTTTAATGTTTTAACTTCTGTAAACCGCCCAGGGAGCTTCGGCTATGGGCGTTTTAGTAATGTAATACATTAATAATAACAATAATAATAATAATAATAATAATAGTAATAATCGTAACAATAATAATGGCCAATAAAAACAGCTTTGCCCATCTTTGGAAACTTAACAGTAGGAAGCTGTATGGATCTCTCTGGGCAGAGTTCCACAGAGCTAGGTCTGCTATTGAGAAAGCCCTGATCCTAGTACAGGCTAACCTTACCTCCTCATAAAATGGCATGTGGAACAGGGTCTCATCTTAAGTGCTGGGAGTGGCTCACATGGGAGAACGTGTTCCTTCTTTTTTTCATGCCAAGGTCTTTCCCAGCCCTGCTATCAGACATCCTCTTAACGGGAGATGCCAGGGGTTGATTTTACCACTAGGCTATCATTGCCTGCTTTAGAGTTTGTTTTTAAGTTATTTTGTACTTCTGCAAACTTGTGTTTTCCCCCAAGCATGTTAATACTTGTCTCTTGTTTCTTAGCGGCCTCGTTTTGTCTACAGCCTTTGTGGCACTCACCACTGAGTCTTCAACTAGAAGGAGTAATAACAGTATTCACAAGTGTGGTGTATTTTTGGTCATATCATAACCACCAAATTCCTGAAGTACAGAGCAATCAGGATTTTATTCCTCCTCAGCCATTGGCTCTGTGGCTGTTCTGGAGCTAATCTTTGCCTCTCTCATGCATTTTCGCTTGTTTTCAGCATACTATTTATGTTGGTATCTGCCTGTTGACAATGCAGAAACAGAGGCAGTTATAATAGATATGAATATTGTGGTCAATGTAGATTTTACGTTTGTGCTGCAAAGCAATTTTTACCAAGATGTAGAAATGCTCTAAGGAACCATCCATAAAGTTCCTTGTAAGGAGAAGGGGAGTAAAGTTGTAACAAAAAAAGGGAAGGGGGTATTTGTTAAAAGTGGGGGAAGGTAAAGGTGAGGTTTTAGAAGCTTTTAAAGGGTTGAGCTGCCTTATGGATGGTCTCCATATCTTGCTTTCCCATCCCTAATATGAGAGTATTATAAACAAAACAATACAGAAAAAGAAAATGAAGGCTGTAAAGTGTGCTATGTGTTAAATGACAACTCAACACTATATTTCTTTTGTCATTCCCTCAGTGTTATTGGTTTCCTTGAAGCTATCGTGTGCATCAAATTTGGTCAAGAACTCTTCTCCAAAACGCAAATATTATACGTTGTGTTTTGGCTCCTTTGTGTGGTAAGTGCCTCTTTCTCCTTTATTTTTCACACATTAATGTTTTAGCCCTTTGTTGCTATACTAAGGGTTAACTTCTGTGTTTACTTCCAAGAGGACACCATCTCCCTCTGGGATTTAGAAGTGGCTCAGTGCAGAGCAGCTGCAACCCATTCAAACATGCATATGCAGTGTTAAGCTCCTTCCCAAGTGACACCAGTCTCAGTCAGCTCCTCCAGTCAAGCTGACTAAGGGTGCAATCCTATGCATGTTTAAACAGAGAAAAGGCCTACAACTCCCAGCATTCCCCAGCCAGCCCTTGTAGGCTTTTTCTTTGTCTAAACATGCATAGGATTGCATCCTAAGTTGCATAGTTATAATTAGTTTTTTCCTAAATGCATGCTAGTCATGGCAAGTTCATAAGTTCAGTTGTAATCTTTAATCTAACCTATGACTTGCTTAGACTAATTGTTTTTTTAGAAGCATAATTGAGGAAAAAGATGCAGTTGTTTTGGTTTTAAAAATTAAATACAAAACTGTAGAGGGAAAGGCCATCTTAAAAGAGGTATTTAACCACTTTCTCTCATATTACAGGAAATGTCTCTTCTAAAATGATGTCTGCTATGATGTGCATATCATTTCAGAACAAAAATATTCTTGTTTCAGAACTACTGTGTTACTCATGCGAATTTAATCAATAGATTGATTCATTAGTTGATCTATTAATTAATCAATCTGCAATCCTATACAGTTCAATTCTATACATGCTTACCTTGGCATAAGTCCCATTGAACTTTATTGGACTTACTTCCCAGTAGACTTGCCTAGGACTGCACTCTCAAATTCATATGGTTGACTGCTATTTCTTTAATTGGGTGACAGCCCTAACATTTCTTTAAGTGGATGACAGTCCTATTCATAATATATTTTATTTTTTAAGAATGTTGTGTCCTTCAAAAACTTTCCCAGGATAGCTTTGTAAAATATCTTTCCCATTGTTTCTCGAATGCAAATTGTACTATCTGTACGAAGCCAAAATGTCCTTCAAGCTGTGGTTTCTAATAACAGCAGAGCATTTGAGCACTGTGGAATCCAATGGGAAGAACACAAAGACCTGTCTGTATTTTGCTAGACTAAGGCCAACAGGAGCTCAAAGTGAAATGCCATCCCCTGGAAGTGGGCCCTTGCTTCCTGACCCCACTACTAATGGGAACCCTGAGTCCTGCCTTCTGAACGTCTGCACTTTGATGCACACATCTCTAAAGGCAAAGCCTACATATGGGCTCCGGTTACATGGAAGCCTTCCTGCGTACAACTGTACATACGAAGGGTTCCCCTTCATAGATATCCCTGTCAACGCACAGACATCCAGGTGGCAAAGCTGTCGGGCACGCAATGACAGGGATGGGGCTAGGTGTCATGTTCCCACTCTATGCATTTAGCCCTAGACGAGGAAGGCAGCATTCAAGGAGGTCTCCCGAGTCTGTTTCTACTAACTTAAAAAGCTAACTGTGCCAGATGAGTTGCATGGCACAGGGATCAAAACCTTGATTCGCTGTCATCAAGTAACTGGAATACATGAAGAGTGCAGTCTTAAGCATACATACTAGAGAGCTTAATGAGACTGACTTCTGAGTAGATGTGCTTAAAATTGCACTGTTAATAGCTCAGTCAAACTGTGTTTGAACAAGGTAAGTAAGAAACCTTATTACTGAAAAGTCTCTTCTATCTACTTGATTTATGGCCTTTTCTATACTGCAGAGTTGTCAGGAGAGCTAGGGATTTCTAACAGAATTCTCAGTCTCCTCACTATCTGCAGTTTTTAGATTCTTTGGTGGAAGGCAGCTCAGTGTAAAAGGTATAAAACTTGTACATGTTTGTAATGGAAATGGCTCCTATGTTTACACTAGGAAAAAGGCCTCAATTTTTGTTGTCCTTGTTCTCCTCCATTGAGCAGTCATAGTACCCCAACAGTGTATTGTATGCCATCTTGCAGGGGACTTGCAGAAAGACAGGTACAAATCCCTTCAGTAATAAATAAATAATATCTGTTGCAGATTTTGACTCTTCTCCCCCACCTCATTCTCTTTTTCCCTTCTATTTCCAATGTTGTAGGCTGTTACTACTTTCCTATGTCTATATGGAATGGTTTGGTATGCAGACCACTATGGACAACGAGAAAAGGTAGTGCCTGTGGGAAATGCTACACTTAGCATAAGACCATTTGCTTCTGTTTACGCCATGTTAAAGAACTGTTGCCAAAGCGTGTTGAGGTTAAGGTGAATTTGCATGTACGGACACTTTCAGATTCCAGTAGTGAGAGGGTTAGAGATTTCAATGTGGAACAAGGGGTCAGGAAGCAAGATTTAAAAGCCTATTCTTGGATATATATACAAGATGAAATTGCAAAGGAAGCACAGTACATTGTAAGAGCATTCATGTTTCATAATAATATGGCAGTGTTATCAAGTCGAATCAAACTTTTTTTTTGTTTTGCAATAGGATTTGTGCCTGTGGCATACATACCTAGTGCACAAGGCCCATTTAATGGATAGATAATGGAGGATAAATCTATGCATGGATATTGGTATGATGACTATATGGGGCCATGTTCAGAGGCAAAATGGCCACGGAATACCAGTTGCTGAGGAACAAGAGTGGGAGAGGGCTCTTGCCTTCATGTCCAGTGTTTGAGCTTCCTTGAGGCATCTAGTTGACCACTGTGGCAAACAGGATGCTAGTCTAGATGGCCTTATCCAGGAGGGTTCTTAACTGTAGAACCAGTGAGTTGGCTAGAAATATAAGCACTTCTGAAAAATAATTGTGACCTTAAAACGCAGAGGGAGGTCAATGCTTCTCTCCTCCCTAAATGTTGCCCGTTTCCATGTTCGTGCAGTGCAATAAATCCTATGTTTATGTATGGTGCCCCTGCATAGATGTGGCTGCTGCATTGCCCAAAAGGATGGAAATGATGGTACCAAGCACCATGCAGATGGAAAAAAGCATGGCACTTGTTTGGTGCATGCATTTACAAATCCACCCTTTTGTGGGAAGACTTGTGTGGTCTAAGCAGAACTGTCAGGCCCAAATATCTCTGTACTGCATAGTCACAGCTGTCATTCCAGTCTTGCGGAGTAGAGCTGGAAAGTAAATAATTAGTGTCACTGCACCTGGGTGGAAGGGCAAACAGGAATGTCAAACACTGGCGGAAGCTTTGCAGTGCATAACAAAAGCACAAGGGAGCTGATGCAGTCTTGTTCTCTAAGGGTTCCTTGTCCTCTCTGCTGTTAGGCCTTCACAACCTTGTTGGCGAGTAGGGAGAAGCCCGCATTGCATGTAGTACTTGCTCAATATCTCTGCAGTTTTAAAAGTACATGTTTGAGTGAGTCCGGAGAAGGAAGCACAGATTACAAAGATGAAACCCCAGATGACGATCCTCTTTGTCTCCACAGACTTTGTCAGAAAGTGAAGACAGCTCGTACATCCCAGATGCCTCCTGGCTTAACTCTAAGTTTACTAGAGGTACTTGAAGCCTTGTATGGTACATTCTGACCCTCTTTTGTCTATAGCAGTAACACCTTTCCACTTTTTCAGCTACCACTCATCCCAACCAAATAATCCTAGGAGATCGCGTGTGTGTGTGTGTGTGTGTGTGGGAGAGAGAGACAGAGACAGACAGAGAGAGATATAGTAGCCCCCCACCCCCACCCCTCATTTTGATTTTTCTTCAGTAGCTCCCTAGGCTGAATTCCCAAGTTACTTTTGCTCACTTCTGCCCTACATAACAGCGGAGGTTCTGAGACCTCCAGGCCATTGAAGCAGCCCTTAGGATACCATGCACTGGTCTCTTGTTAGTCCATCCATCAATTGCTCCATCATCCAGCATAGCCAGTGTTGCATATACTGCTGGCAGGATGGTGTCTCGAGGCCACATGAGGCTCAAGGAAAAATGGCTCCTTAGCCTCACCCCGAGAGGTTGGTTGGTTAGGGTGTGTGTGTGTGTGTGTGTGTGTATTTTGGATACTACCGCTTGTACACAGAGGTTAACTTCCCCCTACTCAGCTTACTGTAGTAGGACTTTACCAGGAAGCTTTGCCTCAGTTGGGCTGCTCAGAGAGTGCCTCAGGTGAGATCTATTGTTGTGGCCTGGCTCTTGTGAGACTGAAAAGCTTAGTGCCTGGCCATTTATCTTACCTCTGGTGGCCATTCTATCTGGCAATTTTCGCTCACATACAGACTTCCTATTGGCTGCTTTTGCATTCCTGGAGTCACTCTCAAGCTTAATTAACCAATAGTTAGGACTGGGGCTAACACAGCAGTGCTTCTAGTTTTGTCAAAAAGGGGAACATGGTCAATAAGAGCCATGCGGCACTCAGTTCTTTGTACTTTCCTCCTTGGTTCTAGGGCAGTTGGCTTCTCCAGCCTATAAGGACCAGGGAGTGTGAATATGGACCACACAACAGCAGACAAGGGCAAATACTGCATAGCACAAGGGGCACGCACCTGAGATGTGTGAGGGCTTTGTATCAGCACAAGAGCTTTTAGAAGAGTTCTGTGCACACTAAGCCGCTTCAGGGCCACATAGGTGAAGGATAATTACAGATGTTCTTTTCATTCCTCTTCCCCAACCTTGTGCTCTCCAGATGTTTTGGACTACAAGTCTCATAATCCCTGGTCATAGGCCATGCTGGCTGGGGCTCATGGGAGTTGTCCAAAACATCTGGAGGGCACCAGGTGGGAAAGTTGCTCCATTCTCTGTTCTAGTATGTGTTATTTTCAGCACTAAACATGAAGCCGTCAGATTTTGCTTTGGGGCTACATTATAAATCGGTATTGATATCCCAATATCTGTTCTCTACATTGATACGCGCTCCCTCTTGAATTCTGTATAGTGATTTTGGCTGGGCTCCAAAGAGCTACTTCAAACATACCCAGAGTCTTGGGCATACCCAGTGGGAGTTTGACTTTTTCCTCTGAACAAATCTATCCTACCATTTCATGAGTTGAAATGCCCCCGAAAAGGGCTGCTGTTTGAGAAACCCCAAGTTCCAAGCACTGTTCAGTATGGTGAACTATTTGGGGAGTTGTTTGGATCTAAACTTCCTATGTTGGCCTTCCTCACCTGGTGCCCTCCAGATGTGTTGGACTACAGCTCCCATCATCTACCCATACTGACTGGAGATGATGGGAACTGTAGTCAAAAACATCTGGAGGGCACCAGGTTGGGGAAAGCTGCTCTAAGTCAGTGGGGGAGTGGGGAGAAATAAAAAAATGAAAGTGTGTATGGTGAACATTTTAAAATCCCACTTCTTATGTAACTCGTTTTTGTTATGGAATGAATTACAACTTTATTAGAAATAAAATATTTGTTAATATAAATTGTTCCTTTTCAACAATATAACATACTTTTTAAAACTGTGTAATTTATATGTTCTATATTATATATCTAACATAGGAAAACACAACATATTTTTCTGTAATATGATCTCTTAACATGATTTCCTAGTAATAATTCCCTTTCTTCCATTTTAGAAATTGACTTGATCTTACATTAACTTGAAAATAAAACTTTTTAAAAAATATTGAAAACATTTTTACTTTTTACAGATTCATTGGCATATTTTTATCCTGCCTTATTTTGTTTTTGTTCTTTGAAACATGTCAGCATATTTTTCCTTATGTTACTTGTTTTTTTAAGGATTTGAATTTAAATAGCTTCAAATGGTTTGCTGTGTATATCTGTAGCACAAGTAAGCCTGGTTACTTTCTTCTACAGTAGTTTAAAATCTTAACTTTGACTGCTGTATTCATTCTTTCGAGGAGTGCAGTCTGCATGTTGTCCAGTTCTCCTTTTATATATTTAATCTCCTTTGTATAGTTTTTTAAACCCAAAATATGAGTCTGGCACTCCATCCAGGCCCTGGATGTTGGGGAGACAGTTGTTGTTCATGAAAGGTTCTTTATTTCCTTTCTCTCTTTTGGCTGCACTGCTCTCCCTTCCTTTACTTTATTCTCTAATTTTCCAGCATCTTCAGTGATAAATTAGGTTATTTTTCATTATTTTGACTTTTACAAATTTGTTTCTGAAATGTCTATATGGTTGGATCTAGACTAGTCATGCATGGAATCAATGGGGCAAGTTAGTCATGATTATTCTAAATCCCACTGATTTCACTAGGTCTACTTTAAGCATGACTCAGTCTGGATACAACCCATTATCTGTTCCTTTTTTTCTTTTCCATTGCCATTCTTCAAGGTTTTCCCAGTTATTTATTTACTTTTATTTATATCTATAAATATTTTTGTTTTTAAAGTTAAGAAAGATATAAACTTGTGGTTAATTTACAGCACAAGCCTATGCATGTCTACTCAGAAGTAAGACCCATTGAGTTCAATGTGACTTACTCCCAGGTAAGTGTGTGTAGGATTCGAGCTGTTCAGTGCAATCCTCTGCATGTTTACTTTCTGTGTTTAATGTGGCCTTAACCCTAGAATTGCAGCCTATTTGACTGCCAAAATTTTGATTCAGTGATTTTCTTCTTAGTATAGGGCAGATCCAACAGTGTCATTCCGCAAACTCAAATAGCACTAGCAGAACTCCACCGAATTTTCCAGTTGTGCGAGCGCTTGTGCCATGCACTAGTGGAGCACATGGGCTGCTCCCGAAAGTGGTTGTGCAACCTGTTGCACAAATGGTTGTGCAAGTGGAACTTCAGATGGATTCTCCCCTTGTGCATTGTTCAGAATGTAGTTTCCGCCAGCACAACATCATTCCTGCTAGCAGAAAGACGCTCCCCTTAGTTTCTGTACCTTCTCTTGTTTTCTTGCAGCTTCACCTCCCCTGGTTTTTCTCTGCATGTGTAAGAGAGTTCTGTACAATGTGTCTGTGCGCTACATAGGTTGCACCCAATCACTGTGTACCCGTTTAGCCCCATTGCAAATCAACTCCATTTGGCGGGTCTATAATTTTCAATTTGAAATGTACCCTAAATCTGATTCCCAAATATTATTAATTTGTATTTATTTCAGTAATTTAAACAGGTTTTGTGGGCCTGTGTTGGACACCTTGAAGCCTCCCAGTTCAGTTATGGGCTTATGCATGGAACCAGAGTGTGGAGAGAAGCCTAAAAGTAAAGCCGCCATCTCTTTAAAAATCCAGCGTAGCTTCTCCACTTCGTAGCACTCCACATTACACGCATTCACCATGCGCACTGTCAGGAATTCCCCTTGGTGATTCTGTCTACCACACATCTGTTGGAAATCTCTCCCAATTCTCACCTTTTACTTAAACCTTCCTGAATTGTTGAAAGATGCCAATGGCCCATCTCCTAAGGTGTTCATCTGCATATGTGCTGGAGGTGTCCAGCCCCATTCAATTATGCCTGAGTGGAGGATCCATCTCCTCTATCAACCCCCTCCCCTGGTTCCGTGAGGTTAAAAATGGGAATTATTCCCTATGAAAAATTGTCATCTTCTGAACATCATGGGTGAGCTTTGCTCCTCATATGGAAGTTTGAGCTTCCTCTATCATAGATTATTTAGAGAGCAAAGTGTTGAGGGTTTTTGCTAGCTATCTGTTTTGTTCCTTGTCCCATACATTTGTTCTTAATAAAGCTTCTAAATTTGGAACATGGGTTTGACTCAATGCTTTTACAGCCCAGTGAGAGACTCTCTCCCATGAGCCTGGCTGCTGTGCAGACTTAGGGCAACAGAAGGGTGCATGGGCTGAAGAGCGCCATCCAGCGCCTGCTGCAGGTTTTTATGGGCCCTTGAGCAAGTTACCCTCAATGGGCCCCCCACTGAGTCTACCTTCTCACCACTGTTGTCCCTAATTGCTGTTGCTGCTCATCCTCTTTCTCACCATTGCTACCACTTGCTTGCTTGACAGGCAGAGAGCCAGGGAGCAAGTAGGCAGTGGCATCTACTGCTTTTCCTTCTCACCTCCACCACTGTCTGGGCCAGAGAGAGAGGAAGATAAAGAAGCAGGTTGTAGTGAAGAGGAGCAAGTCTACGGGACTCTTGTCACTGGGCCCTTGCTAGGGTGTGGGCCCTTGGTCAGTGCCCAACCATGCCTACCTTTGACACTGGCCATGGTGCCATCCATTGACAATACGTCCCAGCTGGCTGCCACCACTGTCCCGATCTGACACTTGCCCAAAGCTGTTTCACTCACTTCCTGCCCAAAAGTTGTGGTAAAATTGTGAAAGGGTAGCAAAAGAAAGTGGAGAGTCTGCTCTGGCTGTGGCCCCATAGCAGTTTGGCATCTTCTCACAGGATTCCACATGTGTAGCCCCACCTGGTTGGACAAATGAGTTCTGCCCCATGTAGTTTCCTGTCCAGCTGTGGATAATTGCTAAAAGCCTTTTTAAAGTAGGTAAAATTATGCTCCTCATTGCTTCAGCGAAAGAGAGGGAGTCTGGCTGTGGTTCCTACAGCTGGCTGGGTGAAAGGTTCATTCTGCCTGTTTTCTGCTTGGCCTGTCCCTTTTTTTCCAGCAGCTGTTTTCCTTCTTTTCGTGTAGGTGCACTGCTCTTAACTGCCATCCTTCAGAATCCCAAAGTTCATGTGCATAGCTAATTGACTTTCCCAGGGTTTGGGCAGTGGGATATTGAGACCTAGGCCCTTCTTCCCCTTCTTTTTCATAAATCAGAAGTTACTTACAAAGCTACATCTCATAAGGCAGTGGTGGGCAGAAGGCAGATCTCCAAATGTTTTGGACTTCACCTCCCAGAAGCCCCTGCCAGCATGGCCAGTGTTCAGGAATTCTGGGAGTTGAAGTTCAAAACATTTGGCAATCTACCTTCTGCCCACCGGTGCCCTGAGGTGTTCTTCTGCATGTGTGCTAGACCTGCCATATCGCTCATGAAAAAACCCCACCTAGAGAGCTGTCCAGCCCCACTCGGTTATTAACCTCTTCCCTGCTCTCGCTTGAGATCCCTAATCTTGCCCTCTTCTTCCATTTTAAGCACCCAGCGTATCCACATGCCAGCTACCCACTTTACTAATATAAGGAGTGATGAAAGATTTGACAAGACTAGCCATTATTACACTGTGATTAAGCAGTTGCCTTAACAAGGGGCAGAGGAATATGTCGGTAGTTAAACCACTAGATGGCATGCTGGTTTCAATGAAATTGTATATGCATTAACAAATCCAGGGATTACATTTGTGAGAAACAAAACAGCTCCTTCAAAATAACTGCATGTGTATGTGTGTGTGAATTGCTTGTCAGGAACGGAAGACAGTCCACCGAAACACTCAAGCAACAGCGAGAGCCATTCATCTAGGAGGAGGAATCGCCATTCCAAAACAAAAGTAACCAATGGAATTGGCAAGAGATAGAGAGACGGTCAGTTTCTAGATCTGTAACGGAAGCGTGGCTGAGAGCTAAGAAGCAGAACTGGGCCTGATTCTGAATTCCCTGCTTGAAGTGAAGGCCAACAAGAGAAGAGGAGGAGATGGAGTGTGGGGGAACAGCATCTTCAGCAACCAGAGGCTTGGACCTCATTAAGATGGAGCTCATCTGTGTATTGCAAATCATTAGCTGCTGTCACTTGCCATTCACTGGCTTAAATCTAACCTCTTCCGCACTTGATACTCAAAGCAGTAGTAATATTATCTTCAAAGGCAAAATAGTTGCTTGCTCCTGAGGGGTTCATGTGATAGTCTTTGTTCAAGCAGTGTGAATGACTTCTGAAGGCCTTTCTTTAGTTGGGAATGATAACCCAGAGTTAACTGACAACTGGTTGTTGTTTTTTCCTATATTGCTTTGGCTGTGGCTTTTTAAAATTTTTGTTTTGCATTTTTGTTTGTTCATTTAACAGAACTCTTTGACTGAAGGATGCTCTGCCTTTGTTCTCGATCTGACAGCTAAGCTTCTCCGTGCTATTATTGCTTTTTAGTTAATCATACTTCCGTATTTCGACCAGCAGGAAATATTAGAAAGCATGTTCATGATTTTGTCCAGTTAATTTTTTATAATGTCCAACTTTGCTGAATGTTCATTGTGTTCACTCCTTTCTCAGATAGTCATGTACATCTGTTACGCGACAAGGGCTGTGACTGCCCTAAGTGGTGCTGACGCAGACCCAGCCTCCTTTAAACACATGTATACATCCTGTTTGTTTTCTGGCAGCTCCTGTGTTTCCTGTATGTTTATCATCACTTCAGGTACACCAGACAGTTTCCTCTTGATAGGCCTCAGCCCCCCAGCTGCAACAAAATGATCCCAGTTTTAAAGAAAAACTCATGCTTAAAGCTTTGCAAACCCTGCCAGGCCTGATAAGATGGCTGATCTGTGAGAGTGCTGATGGCATCCTTGGTATTTATTTATTTTTTAAAATCATTTAATGCAAACTCATTCCACTTCTTCCTGGGGTCATTTTTACAGAATGCTTCAGTCAGGTTTTTTGTTTTGTTCCCCATTAATTTTTTTTTTAAAAGAGCCATAAAATACACCACTGATTACAAAGCAGAGTCAAACAGGGCCATTCCCAAGAAAGGAAATGGTCAAAATAATGAAGTATTAAACCGTGAGGATTGCGCTACCAGAACAAAGACGATTTTGCATTGATTTTGTTTTCTGTGTTTAGTTGGTCTTCCTTTGTATGTGCCAACTAGGTTGTGGGGCTGGTTACTCTGGAAGACTTGGCAAAGAAGACAGGTTGAATAACAACCCACATGCTCAGCATTACTCTTCATCTGGGAAGTGCTGCTTGCTGTGATAATGTCACAGGATATGCACCCCAAGGTCTGAAATATTGTGAAGACTTTATGATGAAGTGACTGTAAATAGAAAAAGACCACTATAATCTATGATGTCATATGTGTCCAGAGGATCAGCTTTTTGAATGTGATCACTATGCAGCTGCTAATCCACAGAAAGCTCTGTTTTTCTTTTCAATCACGAATGTGCAAACTCTTGCATCAAAAGTTGCTATATCCTATTTCCTGCAACTATGCTAAATGTTACAGAATTGGGGGGGGGGGAGACACATGTGCATCTGGAACATTTTTCCCAACAAATGTTGGTCTCTCATTCATATCCCGAAAGTTGTGAGAAAATTCATGTATTTTTAGCATGCTACATAATTCTTGAATGTATTTGGGATGCTCAAGTTCATTCAGTTTGATCTAATTCCTTGTCAGTTACTAAAAGACAGAGGAATGTGTGTGTTTTTTCTGTTGTATTCAAGACCAAAGCCAGAAGATTTTAATGTTCTTATGAAAACTGCAGGCAGTTCATTTTTAGTGTTAATAATGCCCACTGTCCCAAAGAGCCTGCCCTGTTTTGCAGAACTTATAACATGCAGAATTCTGGTTCTGCTGAAGTCAATAATAAAGTTCCCGTTCACCTTGTGAGGGATGCAGTCTCTAGTCTACAGTGCAGTTTCATGTAGAAAAGCCACATTTGTCAGTTGAAACAAGTACTTATGTACACAGTTACCTGCATCGTTCACTGTCCATGCTGTCCTTTTGCAAAACCAGAACTGGTGTTAACATTTACAGTGGCTGGGATGCAACGGGCCATGTATGTAGGGGCTTTTCAGACACCTTCTGCCAGCAGTTAACTCCCTGAGCATCCTGAAAAGCTGCTCTGAAAGGTCCATAGCATCCCATGTGGAGCTGGAGGATGAGAACTAGTGCTGGAAGGGGAAATTGGAAACATACAAAAAACTATATGCCCACAAAGCCCTTATGCACTTTGGTGCTTGGCCTGTATAACCTCCCCCCCACCCCCCACCATCCATTATTAAGGAATTATGGAAGACTCTTTTGCATGAGTAAGCTTGGAAGAAGAGCCCTCTTTTTAATGAATCCCTTTAGAATACAGGGATTGTATCCATAATCTGACACTCGCCCTTTAAATAATAAATTATGTAAAGTCTTCAAGTATTGCGTGAACTATGGGCATGTTCTGTAGCGCCATTGGTTATCCTGGCTCAAAGTGATATTTACACTTTTGGTTCATATTCAGCCTGCAGAGTGAGAACTTTTGCTATGTATTTTCCATGGACATGAGGCCTGGACAAGTAGAAATAGTGGAACGGGGCTTTGATATACAAAGGGTTCAGACTTGAGAGTTTTGTCCCATAACTAGTAAATTCCACATGTGAGCTGTAACACTATCTCTAACCTTGTACTGAGAATTCTGGAAGGTATGTACTTGTTCCCATTTAAATGTTTTTAAACTTGCTGCCTTTTTCCATTTCTCCTCTCCTCACTTTTTCATTTTTCTACTTGTAGACACTCCAGGTTGTTGTGGTGGCTGTTCTTAAATTAATCATTTACTGCTTATTGAAAAAGAGGTTGACCTGGTTCCTCTGGAGACTGTATCATATCAGTCATTGATGGGGGAGCCTAACCTGCTATGCTGTGGTCTGAACAGTGGCAACAGCTTATAACATTGCAAAAGCTTCTGATACAAAGAAGGTTTGTTTTTGTTTTTTTAAAGAAGGCCAAGAGGGACATATAAAATAGGGAAACAACTAGCCACCCAAAGCAAACATATTACCAGCTGCCAGTATTAAATCTGGGTAGCACATTGTTACGTGTAAGAGACAGTGTCTAATAAATACATGGAATTTGGCTTCAACTCTGCTTTTGGCTACTTGCCTGTGAAAAATAAAGTCCTGAATGCCTGGGATTAATTTAGTGTTTCTTTTGTTAATGCCCTGATATTTCAAAACAAAACAAAAAGACAGAAACAAAATAGGCTATGCTATGTGAACTGTCATTATCTCTGTTAGATGTGTGCTATATCAATTGCACAGTTGGATTATTTCCTGCCTTTTGGCTACTTGGTAAAAAATAAAAATCTCTCACTTTATTTCTGTCACACACAGAAGGTGACATCTCGGGAGCTCTTCCTCTTCTATAAATATTATGTTGCCATTAAATTCCATCTCCAAAATGAACTCTGCCAATGAAACATTCCAAAAACCTCTTGCTTTCTGCCTCTTGGGATGGATAGATCTTTAACACCGAGTACTTTTAAAAGCATATGTAGACATAGAATATATGTATATTCTAAACAAATACAACATTCATGAAAAACACATGTACCATCAAACATCAACATTATCTAACATTCCCGCAAAATATTCAGAACAGCCAGCTACTATGTTGTGAGAATACAAATTCTGGTTGGACTGATGACCCGTAGCCCCCAAAGAGGCTGGCTTTTTCAAGTTGGTGTGAAGTTTCTGCAGCTCCCTGCCGTGGCTCACCTGGCTTTTCTCCTTGTTTTCTTCCCCTTCTCAAACCCCTTCTTCTGGCTTGCTATTCTTCCTCTTTAGTGCCCCTCCTTTCAGCTGGCCTTCACTAGAACCCCAGCGGAGCCTTGGCCCTGAGGTTGCATGGCTTCCTCGCCTCACTCCCCGCATCTGTCATGGATGTCTGCAGCAGGCAAGCCTCTACACATAGAGGCCTACATGCACAGGTTTCCCCACTGCAGGCATCCACACCTAACGTAGACGTTGGGGGCAATGCAAGAAAGCCCTGTGATCTTCAGAGTGGGCCAGCCCCCCTGTGCCTTGATGATGAGGACCCCCCTTCTCATGATGAATGCATGAAGGGGGCTTAGGTGGCAGGAGCTGCCAGGGTAGAACCAGGCAGCTTGAGTTCTGTGTGTGGCCACCCTCTGTGTGAGCCACCACAATTGCAGTGAAGTGTCCCCAAGCTCCAGACAGCCCACCTGAACAGGAGGGGCTATAAAATGCTTCCTGTTCAGGTTAGCGCCTTGCCTGAGCAACAATAGTTGCAGTAGTTCCTAGCTTTGGTGTGTCTTTTGCCTCCCGGTTCCCAGGTACTATTTCTGGTTCCTGGTCTTGTGACTGCTGCTGCTGGCAGGCTCCTCAATTTCCTTTTGGCCTGCTCCTTCTGCAGGTCACTGGCTCTTCCTTCTGTCCCACCCCTATGTTCTTCTACGTAAATATTTACGTAGGCTAGAACAGCAAAAAAATAAAGGAATGCAAATGGCATCCACTATGCTATTTGCGTTCCCCTTTTTTTCGCCGTTTTATCTTACGTAAATATTTACGTAAGATAAATCGGTGAAAAATAGGGAACGCAAATGGCCGCCGCCATAGCCGCCGCCATTTGCATACACTGGTTGTTTTGGGGGGGGGGATTGCCCAGCCGTGATAGGCTACGTAAAGACTTACGTAGCCTATGACAGCTGCCTGGCTGGACATAAATGGCGGCCGCTATGGCAGCTGCCGTTTGCGTCCGCACCAGCCAGTCCGCGGCCGGAAATCCAGCTGCGGACGGCCCTGGCTGGCTGCTCCGTGGAGCTGCCGCGGAGCAGAGCCGGCCGTCGAGGATTCCGGGGGGGAGGGACAGAGCGCCTTCTCCCCCGTCGAGGATTCTGGGGGGGAGGGACAGAGCGCCTCCCTCCCCCGAACAGAATCCGCGAAAAGTTAAGTGACTTTCATACATCCCTATGGCAGAGGCAAGAGTTGAACCAGGGACATCTTAATTCATAGTGTGGTCTCTTAGGGTGCAATCCTATGGCTGCTAAACAGTGGCTGGACAGCCGTAGGATTATTCTGTTTTCGGGAACTGACCTCAGAGCCCGCACTCTGAGGTTGGTTCCCAGAAAACTGCTCCCCCCCCCCATTGTAGATGGTGTTCTGGGCTCTGCACTTGTAAGAGCAGCCTGACGTGGGAGGAAAGGGGGTGTTTGCAGGGGAGGGGAAGGGCGGGGACCTGGGAAGGGCCGGTATGATGCTTCCTATGTGTCATCCAGTTGCTGCTGCCCACCCCCAACTCTGAAGTGCTGTGGCTAGACAGCTGAAATCGGCCGCCTAGCTGCACATGCAGGGTGGCTGGAGCGTGGAGGCAAAGATCCCCTCCACACTCTCCCTGCCCTGCATTGGATAGGCAGGTGCCTATTCCCATAGCATTGCACCCTTAGCCACTGTGCTGCATCACCTCAAGCATTGTGCCTTGTGGATCAAGCTCAAAAGACTACGGTTCCCCGGAGCCTTAAAAGCCAGCCTGTGGGGCTTCTGCATGTATCCTTCCAGGATCCAGGACTTGGACAAAAAAGATGAAATGTTAAGGGAACATTACAGCAAACAATAATACTGAAAATGAAACTTAAACACAAAAAATGACTATGCTTCTAGTTGTCTGCTTTGTTACATGTTCAGATTTCTTATTAAAAGTTTGGGGGTGTGACTGGCTCTTTCACACAAGTTCTTTAGGTCACACAAGCCCTTTAGGTCACCCTGGATTTTGATTTATATTCTGGTAAGGCTGAATGAACTTTAGCTTCTCCCTTCGGGGCGGGGGGCAACCAAGGGAGTTCATGGGAAGGGATGAAAATTAGAAACACCTAATTATTTTTATCAGCTGTAATCCAAGTGCCAGCCTTTAATGATGTATACATATGGAATTAATTTTGCAGTGTGTGTGTGTGTGTTTGTGTGTGTGTGTGTGTGTGTGTGTGTATGTATGTATGTATGTATGTATATATATATATGTTGTTCAGTCATTAAGTCATGTCCGACTCTTCGTGACCCCATGGACCATAGCACGCCAGGCCTTCCTGTCCTGCGCTCTGTCCCGGAGTGTGCTCAAGTTCATACTCATTGCATCGGTGATGCTATCTAGCCATCTCATCCTCTGCTGTCCACTTCTCCTTTTGCCTTCAATCTGTCCCAGCACCAGGGTCTTTTCCAGGGAGTTTTCTCTTCGCATTAGGTGGCCAAAATATTGGAGCTTCAGTTTCAGTATCTGTCCTTCCAAGGAGCACTCAGGGTTGATTTCCTTTAAGATGGACTGATTTGACCTCCTTGCATTCCAGGGGACTCGTAAGAGTCTTCTCCAGCACCACAGTTCGAAAGCATCAATTCTTCGGCGCTCAGCCTTCCTTATAGTCCAGCTCTCACAGCCATACGTTGCTACTGGGAAAACCATAGCTTTGATTATACGGATCTTTGTCAGCAAGGTGATGTCTTTTCTTCTTACTATGCTGTCTAGGTTTGCCATAGCTTTCCTCCCAAGGAGCAAGCGTCTTTTAATTTCATGGCTACAGTCACCGTCTGTGGTGATCTTGGAGCCCAAGAAAATAAAATCTGTCACTGCTTGCATTTCTTCCCCTTCTATATGCAGGAAGTGATGGGGCCAGATGCCATCATCTTAGTTTTTTTAATGTTGAGTTTCAAACCAGCTTTTGCACTCTCCACTTTCACCCTCAACAAGAGGCTCTTGAGATCCTCTTCGCTTTCTGCCATTAGGGTGGTATCATCTGCGTATCAGAGTTTGTTGATAATTCTCCCAGCAATCTTAATTCCGACCTCTGATTCATCCAACCTGGCGTTTCTCATGATGTACTCTCCATATAAGTTAAATAAGCAGGGTGACAATATGCAGCCTTGTCGTACTCCTTTCCCAATTTTGAACCAATCCGTTGTTCCGTGTCCAGTTCTTACTGTTGCTTCTTGACCCTCGTACAGGTTTCTCAGGAGACAGGTAAGGTGGTCTGGTACTCCCATCTCTTTCAGAATTTGCCAGAGTTTGTTGTGATCCACACAATCAAAGGCTTTAGCGTAGTCAATGAAGCAGAAATAGATGTTTTTCTGGAATTCTCTTGCTTTCTCCATGATGCAGCGAATATTGGCGATTTGATCTTTAGTTCCTCTGCCTCTTCAAAACCCAGCTTGTACTTCTGGTAGTTCTCGGTTCACATACTGCTGAAGCCAACTTGTAGGATTTTGAGCATAACCTTGCTGGCATGTGAAATGAGCACAATTGTACGGTAGTTTGAACACTCTTCGGCATTGCCCTTCTTTGGAACTGGAATGTAAACTGACCTTTTCCAGTCTTGTGGCCACTGTTGAGTGTTCCAAATGTGTTGGCATATTGAGTGCAGCACTTTAACAGCATCATCTTTTAGGATTTTAAATAGCTCAGCTGGAATACTGTCATCTCCGCTAGCTTTGTTGTTACTAATGCTTCCTAAGGCCCACTTGACTTCACTCTTTAGGATGTCCGGCTCAAGTTCAGTGACCGCACTATCATGGCTCTCAGGGACATTCAGATCTTTCCTGTATAGTTCTTCTATGTATTCTTTCCACTTCTTCTTAATCCCATCTGCTTCTGTTAGGTCTCTGCCTTCTTTGTCCTTTATCATGCCCGTCTTTGCACAAAACATTCCCTTGAGATCTCCGATTTTCTTGAAAAGATCTCTAGTCTTTCCCATTCTCTTGTTTTCCTCAATTTCTTTGCATTGTTCATTTAAGAAGGCCTTCTTGTCTCTCCTTGCTATTCTCTGGAACTCTGCATTCAGTTGGAGATATCTTCCCCTTTCTCCCTTGCTTTTCACTTCCCTTCTTTCCTCAGCTACTTGTAAAGCCTCATCAGACAGCCACTTTGCTTTCTTGCATTTCTTTTTCTTTGGGATGGATTTCGTTGTTGCCTCCTGAACAATGTTACAGACCTCTGTCCATAGTTCCTCAGGCACTCTGTCTATCAGGTCTAATCCTTTAAATCTATTCATCACCTCCACTGTGTATTCATAAGGGATATGATTTAGGTCATACCTGAATGGTTTAGTGGTTTTCCCTACATTCTTCAATTTAAGCTGAAATTTTGCAACAAGAAGCTCATGATCTGAGCCACAGTCAGCTCCAGGTCTTGTTTTGACTGACTGTATAGAGCTTCTCCATCTTTGGCTGCAAAGTACATAATTGATCTGATTTCGATATTGACCATCTGGTGATGTCCATGTGTAGAGTCGCCTCTTGTGCTGTTGGAAAAGAGTGTTTGCTATGATCAGCATGTTCTCTTGGCAAAACTCTCTTAGCCTTTGTCCTGCTTCATTTTGTACACCAAGGCCATGCTTGCCTGTTATCCCAGTGATTTCTTGACTTCCTACTTTGGCATTCCAATCCCCTATGATGAAAAGGACATCTTTTTTTGGTGTTAGTTCTAGATGGTGTTGTAGGTCTTCATAGAACCAAACAACCTCAGCTTCTTCATCCTCAGTGGTTGGGGCATAGACTTGAATTACTGTGATGTTGAATGGTTTGCCTTGGATTCGTACTGAGATCATTGTATCGTTTTTGAGATTGTACCCCAGTACTACTTTTCTCACCCTTTTATTGACTATGAGTGCTACTCCATTTCATTCATTCGTTCATTCATATATATATATATAGTAAGATCGCAGATAAAAGCAAAATCCATGGTAAGGGATAACTTGAAGTGTGTGTGTGACATGAAATTTGTCATGTTGCTATCTGCTATTAGATGTTAATTTGGATGACAGGGTTTAACCTTTAAGAAAATACGTAATCTATGCAAAGAATAAACCTGGTTAAAAAAAATCTGTTTCCATCAAAGCAATTTTATTCAGAACAAAATAAGTGAACTATTAATGATCTTTAAAGTACTAATCATATAAGGATAAATGGAAACCACCGCTTATCATTCTGTTATCAGCAAACGTGAACATTTCTCTTTTTAAACTAAAAGTGGTTCACATGTGAGTGTTGTCTCTTGGGAGGTCTCTGAAATGTGTAAGGGGAAAGGAAACCTGAGAACTTGCTTGAGGTTAGGTGTTAGGCTGGCATCTGTGATTGGTTGTTTTTTAGTGCAAAACTCAAGAATTCCAAAGGGATTCTGAAAGTAACTTTACATTTCATCCTGTGAAAATGGAGTTTCTCAACCAAACTGTGTTGTTTTCTCTTTTGTATCCAGTCTGTTTGACCAAATAGGACCTGTTCCAACACTTTCCCTCTAGACTAGACTCTCTGATTAAGAAAATACATCAGGATGTAATATTTTAAAACTAATTCCAGAGGGGATGACTGTGTTAGTCTGTAACAGCAAAAACAACAAAGAGTTGTGACATCTAAAGGCTAACGGATTTATTACGGCATAAGCTTTTGTGGGCCTCAGTCCATTTAATCATGAAGTCAGATCCAAAGTTGATCCTACATTGCAGAAAGCCTGTGCCACAATACATTTGTTACCCTTCAAGGTACCACAAGACTCTTCGTTACTTGAAAACTGATGTTGATGTATACAGATGCGCACACACAGTGTTTGAGCACTAATGGGGCCAACCATGGAATGATTTTTAGTGATCACTTGTCTTTAATAAAACTTCTAGCATGGACTTTTCTGCACATTTTGGTTTATAAAACACAATTTTACCTGGAACAAATGCTGCTGTATTGTGCTAAAATCAAGGTCAAGTCTTATATAGCTTCAGTCTCTTTGCGGGACATCAGATTTCTGATCTCAATTGGGCTGGCAGTTTGGCAATCTGCCTGAGGGGTCAGATTTGGGAGAGGAGGGGCTTGGGAATGCTTTGAGTTGCTGGTGACTGCTGGACCAGTACGGAGATTCTTGCTTGAACAAGAATCTTCTGGCTAGCAGTAGATGCAGCAGGATTGCATAGCTCACAGGAAGTGGGTTAGAATCTCTGTTCTGACTATTTTAAAAATATCAGAAAAACATTTTTTTAAGTTTTTTTTTAACAGTCTGAAGAAAAGTCCTGCTGGATCATCCAACATCTAATTCAGCAGAATCTTTCCGTTAACAAAACACAATTGATGTCTTTGAATTTTAACGTACTGACTAGAAAGTCCCTCACTCCCCGTTAATGAGGGGGGAAAGATATTATGAAAGACAGGTGTATGACACAGCTTGAAGTTTGCATATCAAGCCAGATGGATTTATGCTTGGAAGACTTAAGTCACCTGTGCAGAATGAGACCTTTTGTACTCCATATTAAGGACTGTTCAAACATTAAAAAAATAAAAATAAATCTCTGTCCAAGATGTTGCAACTTTCCCCAGGGCACCTTGCGTGGAAAACATTATGTACAGCCAATAAGTCTTCTATTATCGCTATTGTCCACAGTACCAGCTGCTGCACAGGGTGGTTCTTGCTGTACTCTATGAATGCAGAAAAAATCTGCACTTCAATGCTTGTATCCAATTTCAGTCCTACTTAGAGTAGACCCATTGAAATGAATGGGGCTTAAGTTAGGCTTACATTAAACATCTAAGTGTTTAAATGTGCAATTGAAGCTATGCCACCTATGCTGGTTGTAAGTAGATCATACGGTTTTCTGAATGACATTTAAAATCTAAAAACTACTACATCAGAGACTAGTAGGCCAATGCAGTTGTTGAGGAGAAATGTTTATTGTACGCTTTCATCACTCATCCTCACAATGTGGTGTCCAAAAGTGATGATGGCCTCCCTTTGGATTGCCTCTTCCAGTGACAGCTGAGTCACAAGGGGAACTGTGGCATCATGCCTGTTCTCCAAAATGTCTCAGTGACCTCGCTTGGCAAGGAAGGCCATTATGCACAATCGGCAGCTCTCCCGGACTAATTTCAAAACTGAGAGTGGGAGGTACCATTGCAGTGAGCAATGAAGGTAGAACGAAACCTGAGTGTAAGGTTGCCAGTGAAGGTGTTTCCTCCACAGTTGGGCTAAGAGACTGGAGAACCACTGCCACAACATGTAGTGACAGACACCACTTTGGATTAGGGCCGTGCACTGCTTGGGCCCGAGGCCCGAACCTGAGTCGAGGTGGGCTGCTTCGGGTCACTTTGAGCCCCTTCCGAAGCAAAGTGGAGGGGGAACGAAACAACCCAGAGTGGGTTGGGAACCCTTCGAAGCGCTCGGTGCGCTTTGGAGCTTCGGCGCCCCTGTCCCAGCCCTGCAGGCACCTCCATGTCCTTACCTGAGCCACCCACCTCCTCCACTGCCACTGCCCGCGCCTTCTCATCTTTCATCTCCAACGCTGTCATCGCCTCCGCTGCTTTCTCCTCCCCCTCCGCCACTGTTGTCATCTCCACCATCGTCGCCGTTGTCTTCTCCTCCGCCGCCACTGTCATCCCCGCCGCCGCCAGGTCCTGAGGCCTGGATACACCGACGGTTATTGCAGGGTGTTGCCATTTTAAAAACGCAACTCCCTGCAATAAGAGTTGGTGCGCATCCAGGCCTCAGGACCTGGCAGCAACGGCGGCAGAGACAGCAGCAGTGAGGAGAAGGTGGAGAAGGCAGTGGCGAGGAGAAGGCAGCAGCAGAGGTGGCGGCGGCGGCAGCGGCGGCGAAGACGGTGGCAAGGTAAGGAGCTGGGGGGTTGCATGGCGGCGTCGGGGGGGGGACCCGAAGTGGGGTTCGGCATCTGAATCCTGCTTCAGGTTTGGGGCCAAGTTGGATTGTGGGCCACCTGAATCAGCCTGAGCTGAATTGGGCCCACCTCTGAAGCCACGAAGTGGCTTCCAAGTTGGATCAGGGGGCCTGATCCCTGCACAGCCCTAATTTGGATTGCTTTGAAAGGAGGTCAGGTAAATTCCTGAAGGAAAAGACTATCAATGGCTATTAGTCGTGCTGGCTCTGTGCTACCTCGAGTATCAGAGGCAGTATGCCTATGCACATCAGTTGCTGGGGAACATGGGCAGGAGGGTGCTGTTGCACTTGTGTCCTGCTAGCTGGTTCCCGGTCAATAGCTAGTTGGCCACTGCGTGAACAGAATGCTCGACTAGGTGGACCCTTGGTGTGATCCAGCAGGGCTCTTCTTATGTTCAGTGTGAGAGTTTAGTAATGCAAGTTTTCTTCATAAACTGCAGAGGACAAGTGGGATCTGGAACAAAATGTTACAGTGTAGAATGCTCCTGTTCAGGCTGCCGTGCCCTTTCCTGAGATACTCCATTCCACCACCACCCCTTTCCCATCCCCGCCACCTCAAACAGTCAATATTCTGTGGTCACTGAGCACATTCAGTCCTATCTGAAATTTTTTGAGAGGTCCCCACCCCCACTCCCGGCCAGGTTTTTTCCTTTAAATATTTGTGTGTGTGTGTTTCAACAAATCTTAAGGCTCCCCAAAGCCTGTTGGTAGCTCCATCTTCATGACTGAGTGGGGACTTGAACCTGGGCTTTCCTGGTCATAGTCTGTCACTTGAATCCCCACACCACACTGACTGGCTTTCAGACTTTCTAAGTCTATCTCCGTCCTGCATTAGGGATATCGGAGGAATCCAACTGTGGTGGAGCTCGCTGAGCTTTCATCAGCTCAGCCCCCCGGACTTTGGCTCCCTTTCCCATGAGCTGGCCCCATGTGATCTGCAATTCGCATTTTTTCAGGGTGGTTAAAAAAGAAAGTAAATACCAATTTGTGGAAATCACAGGCACAACTTGCATAATTTGCGCAAATTTTGACCGTAATTGCAGCCACAATTTGCATAATTTGCTGTTTACATTTTTTTTTAAAAAGACCTGAAAAGTTCCTGGATTTCAGGAAGAAACCTACGGCTCAGCTCAAAAATGCAAGCTGGGTCTGGGGTGCCCAGAAATCCAGCAAGCCCCCAAAGGGCTGGATTTCCTGGTGACAGATATCCCTAACCTGCATACAACCCTATGCAATTGCAAAAATGTCTGCAATTAAAGTAGCACTTTTTTGGAAGTAGAATGTCTAATTCACGCAGTAATCCCCGACCACTACATGGAAGGAAAGCTTGAACCGTCCTTAAGTTGGTTTGTTTATACTTTGGGGTGTGTTCTTTCCGCTGTGCTTTAAAAGCAGGAGGTGTCACTAGGCACCTAAATGGTGTCAAGGACAGGAGAAATGTTGTAGGTTCATACTCATTTTTGCACATCTAGCTGGTTTTGCCACACCCGGAATGTGCTGTCATCAGCACATTCATTCTCTTTGACCGTGTGTGCAGTGTATTTTCCCTTGCCCAAAGTATCATGGACAAAAATGGAAGGGGGGAAGCTGAGAAGCAATGGAAAGGTTTCTAAAGTGCCCAGAGAATGATGCAGAGAATGAGTGTACAACTGCAGACTTTGAGCAGGAATATCTCCACAGGCACAGCAAAAAACCCTCTTCCTTTTGTGCTTTGAGGATGACGCATGTTGCATCCTCCAATTTTTAGCTGCCCTGAAATATTTGTATTTTGTCAGTACAGTACAGTACAGTATAGTATAGTACAGTACAGTACACCACACACTGGAATGTATGGAAATGATTTTCTGCTTTTATGTGGAATCTCGTGGCTTTTCGAAGCAGTTCTATTGTGAACAATGAAATAACCTATCAAGCACACTCCAGTGGCCACTCTCAGGAGAGACTTTTAAAGTGCTTCAGCAAATGGTCCAATTTGGTAAGTAACCTTCAGAGGTTTGGCTTGGAAACTAAGATGTGTTATTGTCTGGGAGTCTCATGCAAAGTCACGCAGAGGTTAAGAACAGAATCCCCAGGCAAATTAATGTGATCGTTTTCCCCACTGCAGCTGTGTCAGTGTTGGGGCACTCTCTCTTCAGACTTGCCCTGACATGGAATAGGACTAATTTGGCTGCCTTAGTCTCAGGGTCTTCAGTTTCCCAGCAGTCCTTGTAAGAGGAAGTAAAAGAAGACTGCCAGTATACCTATGAACAGTCTTTGCCTATAGTTTTCCTGCTCATGACCGAAGCCCACAGAGCACCCCTGCCTTTCTGACTGTAGACGGGTTCTAAACAGTGGTGTCATGGAGGGATAACAGGTGGAGTGCAGCTTTAGGACTTTTCTTTTCAGAGCAGGAGTGGGGATGCCACCTGCCAGAGCACCAGTGTAATTCACAGACTTTCCTTGCTCTGGTAAGTGAATGAGCTGATAATGAGGCTTTCAAGTTTTGTTTATGGCAGACACAGGAAGTCAGAGAATGACCTGGTTCACACATAACACTAACCCATGGTTTGTTACCCAACTCAGGGTTTGTCTGGCAGATGATTGAACAAACCATGGTTTGTTTTCTCAATCCCTGAGTTGTTTCTTTCCCCCCTCCTTCGTCCACTCCCTCCCTGTGTCCCAAATGCATTTTCAGTGCTGTAGTACTGGCATGCAGAATAGTTGGGTTTTGTTTTACCAATCTTGCCAGCCGCCTTTGTAGCCTGGTGAAATAATCCATGAACAACCCACAGTTCTGGGTTAACATGTTAACAGCAAGCCATGGTTTAAATAACCCAGAGTTCACAACCCACTGACAAACCATGGTTTCTCTTTCTGGGGTGTTCATGGTTAACAAGCTATGATTTGTTACTGTAGCTGGTCCATGACAGCTTGATGGTTGCAGAAGCACTGTGTGTACACTGCACGTGCTGAATGCATGTGACTCTGTTCCTGCAACAGTAATTTGCTCATGCCCATAGATATCCAGGAGAGAGATTCATCTGCAAAAACCCTGCACATAGAAAGCCCTTTTGGGTTCAGGGCATAACTGGTTGAATTTTGCATGAACTCCCTTAGCCATCACCTATATAAGCAGGGCCAGATGTAGTGAGTAAACAAGGGTATTGCATATGAAAGCTCGTACACATTGGCCTCATCAGGCATCACACTAAAACATAGTTTAGCATGACAAGAATAAGCCTAGGTGAGTCTCCCCCAGAATGATTGCAAGGCATTTGGAAACGTTTGTTTCCAATTTCAATGAACCACAATTTAGGCTTACATTATGAATCCTGGTTGATGTTAACTATCACTTGTTGAGGTTGGAACTATAGTTAGTTTGAAACAAGCCCATTTAAGATTAACCACAGTTTGTCCAGTTTGGCTGACAAATGGTGGTTAATCAAAAAAGGAAGCAAAAACTTCTGAACTCCTCCTGGCTGTACCAGGGAAGGGAAGAGGGAGTGTGTGAGGTTCATTCTTGTTACACAAAACTATGGTTTGCGTGATATCCAGACTGGGCCAATAAACCACTTAAGGAAGTTAGAGGTACTAGAAAAATGTATATATATCCACATTTCTTCGGCAGAATTCTGAAAGTTTACACTCGACAAATTCACTTCTAATTGGACTCTAAACCATCTAGAGCCTGCATCTGATCCAGAATCAATCCACATGGGGACTCCTAGATAGTACCAGGAGGCCTATGTCCCACAGTGGATTGATTTACATAAATCCAGGCAATTTAAATCACTGATTTAAATCCAGGCAATTTAAATCAGCAAGAGTAAAGGTCAATTTAAATCACTGATTTAAATCAACATTCCTATTGAATCATTTTCATATATTTCTTGAACAATGGTGCAAACCTGACCAATAAGCTATGCTAATTTACATCTCATGCAGGTAGGTACCCAGGAGAGTGATTCATCTACATGAGCAGGATGAGCTCCTGCTCATGTAGGTGTTGGCTCAGGGAGTTTATGCAAAATGTAACCAGTTGTGCCCTGAAACCAAAAGGGCTTTCTATTTCCAGGGTTTCTGCAGATGAATCTTTCTCCTGGATATCTACCTGCACAAGCAAGTTACAGTTGCAAGAACAGAGAAACATGCATTCAGCACATCCAGGAGCCCAGGCAACGCTTCTGCAGCCATCAAGCTGTCATGGGCCAGGACTCTGAAACCTCAACCTCAGAGGATCCCAACAGCTTGTCTTCAGAAAAAAGAGGCTCAAGAATTAATGGGAGAGGACTCAGCAATGGAAGTCCATCCCAAGGCTTCCATCTCCTCAGGACTCAGTTCTCCAGAAAGTCTCTAGGGTTGGCTACCCTGCATCCAGGGGAGGTTGGATTACCATCCTCAGACTCTGAGGACTCCAGCCATGAGGACAGTAGCATGACGCAACCACTCCCACATTGTCACAGCCTGAGATTGCCAAAACAGGCCAGGCCCCTTTAAGAGACAAAGCCTCAGTCACTATGGAGGTGTGGCCAGCCAGCCTAAATGCACCTACATTCTTATTCAAAGCTCAGTCTTGCTCCGCTCCTTATGGGAGCAACTTACTCATAACCCTGTCTGATTCCAGCTCCAAGTTGGAGCTTTCCATGGTGCTATTCTATTCCTGTTCCTGCAACCTGACCTTGCTTGAAACCCCCAATCCATAGGTGAACCCTGCAATCCAGGCCTCACCAGCACCCAAAAGATGCTAAGCCCTCATCACAGCAGAGGCAGAACAGAACACAAGCACATTATGGGCTCCGTAGTTACGTTCTTTTGTGAGATTGCATTTAGAAAATGAGCCATGGAATAATTTTAGGTGTTTCTGAATTCGTGATCTGAGAAAAACTAGCATGTAGATCCTCCTTTGCACAGCTTCTCTTCTTGGAATGTGTCTTCCCTGCTATTCCTTTGGTTTCCTTTGAGCACTGGTACTTCAACCAACAATTCTAGTGGGGCACAGTCATTTGGAGACCTCAGTTCAAAAACGTGCTGCCCTATGTCCATTGTACTTTACAAATTGCATGAACTATTCCCTTTTTATGACAGACATAATTCTGCTGCACATAAGTGGCCCTTGTAAACTAAATTATGTTTGGTGTTTGCATGCATGGCACACGTCTCCTCCTGGCATCTGATTACAGCAGATTTGTGCATCTGTCTGCAATTTGGCTGTGGTCCTGCCTTGCCATAGATACAAATGATTTACACCCCTCTTGTTTTTTGTGTATTTTTGAAAATGTATTGATCAAGTGTTTCTTATGCACACCAGATGATTTTCTCTGTACTTTGCACTGAATTTACAAATAGAATGAACTCCAAGCAAAACAAGGACCAAGTGACTTTCTCCAAAGTCAGAATGTTTACTGGAATACAGAACAAGAAATTATTGCCTGCAATGTTTGTGCCTTTCAGTCAAATGCTGCTACTGTTGCTGTTCGTTGGTTCCCCACCTTCTTTTAGCTCTACAGGTGAGTGCCGTACCGCAAAACTAACCCCCTTTTCAAGAAGACCTCAGTGATTATAACAGCTATAGTCTTCTGTTGCAGTAAGTAGAAAAGAAAGTGTGTTTCTCTGTGGAGCCTTCTAAATTTTGGGTGCAAAGTGGATGGTGCACAAAGGAGACCAGATGGGATGAATGGAACCCTGTTTTAGGAAAGGCAGAGAAATTAATTGGTTCCTATTTTGATAAGAACACACCAAATTTGCATTTCCTGAATCAATAGATTGACACAGTTATCCTTTGGTATTCATACTTCTCCGCATGTTGCAAGATAATTTGCCAGAAAAAAATGTCTACAAAAATGTGTACATTAGTAAATAACATACAAAAAGCCTTATACAAGGGGAACTGTTTGCAAAAAAAGAAAAAAAAAAGCGGGCCAACATGCATTCAGGAATGGATATATTAGGAGAAATGCACATGAAAATGCACACATTTTCATATGGACCTTTAAAAAAAAAAAAGTCATGAACTGATGCAGAAATGGGATGGAACAAACTTAAGACTGGAAAAGTGAGAAACTGAAAGGTTTGTCCATCTACACCCTGTTCTCCCCATCTTGTCACCAATATGAGCACATGAGTGCATGCACAGACAGCACAAGATGCCACTGGCAGGAAGGAATGGGAGGCCCATGTGTGCTTCTCCTACGCACATGTGACCCACCATGTCTGTGTCATGCATGTGACTTGTGTTCCAGAGCATGAGTAACTCACATACCACATAGAGGGTCAGCTGGATGGGGAAATCATGGGAGGTGTGCATGGATTGCACATTTGTTGCCATGGCCCCTTGTGCTGCCTCTGCTCATGTTGGTGGGCAGATGAGGCAAATGGAGCTCTGTTTAACACAGGGGGGCTCCTTCTGTGTGTGGTCATTGCACCTGTGTTTGACTGGATCAAACCATTAGTACAGTTGGGGCACCATCTTATCATGTTTGACAGAAAAAGGTCCTACAATTCCCAGCATTCCACAGTCAGCTCTGCTGGCTGGGGAATGCTGGGAGTTGTGGGACTTCTTTCTGTCTGAACATACATAGGATTGCGCCTTTAATTGTTCATAACAATAGTAACTTGGCATATAGAGCCAGTAAGTTGGCCAGAAATATAGCTGCTACTGGAGAATAATTACGTGTGCTCTGAAATTCATAGCATTTACAACAGGATCCTCAACCCCCAAATGGCATTCCTGAGCAACAGATCAAATTCTGAGTTTTCTGTCTTTTAAATGTGGCAATTATCTGGTCATTTTCCTTTTGACGCATATAGCGACTTCTGACAGTGCAATCCTGTATCTGCTCAGAAATAAGCCCCATTGAGCTCAATGGGACTTACTCCCAGGAAAGTCAGTTGAGGATTGCAGTCTGAGTCTGACAAAAGTGTGAAAGTTTTTCTTATGAATATTGAAGACTTATTGAGCCCACGATCTCAGCTTTCGCATTTGTAAATGTTACAGTTGTGTTAATCCATCTAGTTTCTTCTAGGGACATAGAATCATAGAACAGTAGGGTTGGAAGGGGCCTACAAGGCCATCGAGTCCAACCCCCTGCTCAATGCAGGAATCCAAGTCAGAGCATCCCTGACAGGTGGCTATCCAGCGGCTCCAGCCACATCTTGAACACCTCCAGTGTGGGAGAGCCCACTACCTCCCTATGTAATTGGTTCCATTGTCGTATTGCTGTAACGGTCAGGAAGGTTTTCCTGATGTTCAGCCGGAATCTGGCTTCCTCCTGTCACTTGAGCCCATTATTCCGTGTCCTGCACTCTGGGATGATTGAGAAGAGATCCTGGCCTTCCTCTCTGTGACAATCTTTCAAGTACTTGAAGAGCGCTATCATATCTCCCCTCAGTCTTCTCTTCTCAAGGCTAAACATGCCCAGTTCTTTCAGTCCCTCTTCACAGGGCTTTGTTTCCAGTCCCCTGATCATTTTTGTTGCCCTCCTCTGAACCCTCTCCAGTTTGTCTGCATCCTTCTTAAAGTGTGGAGCCCAGAACTGGACACAGTATTCCAGATGAGGCCTAACCAGTGCTGAGTAGATGGGAACTAGTACTTCCTGGGATTTGGAAGCTATGCTTCTATTAATGCAGCCCAAAATAGCATTTGCCTTTTTTGCATCCACATCACATTGTTGGCTCATATTCAGCTTGTGATCGACAACAATTCCAAGATCCTTCTTGCTTGTAGTGTGGTTGAGCCATGTATCCCCGATCTTGTAACTGTGCATTTGGTTTCTTTTTCCTAGGTGCAGAACTTGGCATTTATCCCTATTAAATGTCACTCTGTTGTTTGTTAGTTTATTACAGGTTAGTTTTTTTCCAGCAAAACCAGTAAATAAAGAACTATGACTCCAATCCGCTACGCATTTACAAGAAAGTAAGTCCTGTTGAATTCAGAGGACCTTATTTCTGAGTAGGTATGTATAGGATTGAACTGTAAGATTGTTTATTTTCCGAAACTAAATAGGGAAATAATTTGTCTTAATTAGGCTCTTGACAATTTCAGACTGAGAAACCTTCTTGCTAGAAAGCAAAGAACTTTATCACCACTGAACAGGATTAACTGTGGCATAATCCCTTCACAAAAGCTACTAATCTTCCAATTTCAGTGCACATAAATAAGACCAAAAAAAGGAAGGGATCAATGTTATTCTCTTTATCTCTAATTCTAGAGCAGCCACATGAACTCATTAAGAGCACTCATCTTAAAGATGCTTAGAACAAAGACAAGAGGAAGATGTATAATTAACCAATATTAACTGCATAATTGCTTTTATGTTTGTCAGTTTCTCCAGCCTGGATTTCTACTATGCATGTTTTGTTCTGTTTGTAAATGCTGCTGCTGTACAGAGAGACCTATGAAAGAGGCTAAAGCAGACTACAGCCATTTCTGCAGTCGTGGTGGCATGAGCCACCAGAGTCTTGAAAATAGTGGACAGAGCATGGGAGAGATCGTATAAAAAAGAAGGGAAAATTTGCTGGTTTGCATGCTTTTCCCTGAAATAGAGGGAGTCATGTTTACCAATGGATGGCAAATATGACCAACCATTAGGTAGGGATCATATCCAGCCTGTAAGGCAGGGGTGGCCAATTTGTGCCCCTCCTTATCTTTTGGCCTACAACTCCCATGATCCTTCGCCATTGGCTATGCTGGCTACCACTGATGGGAACTGTAGGCAAAAATGCTGGGAGGGCCACAAGTTGCCCACAAGGAGAGTAAAAGTATTGTGAACTAGGAAGCCCCCAGCTGGAATCATGCCTTAGCAATGAACCCACTAAGCAGTCTTGGGCAAACCATCCCGTCTCGGCTTTAGCCCACGTGTCCACATATAAGCACAAAATCTGGAGTGTGTGGATAATACTACTGGCCTACATTATAGGGTTATTTTAAGGACTGCAGCAATAATGTATAGGAAGGTTTTTCAATACTCTAAAGTTCTATATAAACTTCTGGTTCTCATGTCACAACAACCTAGGGTTTTTTTTTTAAGTATGTGCGAACTCACCCTTGTTTGGTTCTCCGGATGCCCGCCCAGCCCCTGCCCCCACTTGTCAGTCCTCAGATCACGCTCAAGCCCCTCCCATGCTCGGTGAGCAGCCTGCACTCACTGCAGCAGCCTTGTCAAGCTCTGTGGTCACCATTTTTTTGAAAAATAAAATGTCGATTGCAAAAAATGCACGTTTTTGTATGCGCAAAAATGTGCACCTTCACAAATGTGCGTATTAGTGTGTGTGTGTGTGAGAGAGATGCACATTTTTGCACATACACAAATATGCACATTTGCGAAATGCACATTTTGCATGTGTGCAAATATGCGCATTTTTGCAGTCGCCGTATTATTTCTCAAAAAATGGTGACCACAAAGGTTGACGAGGCTGCCAGGTGAGTGCAGGTCATTCGCTGAGCACGGGCAGGGGGCAAGAATGGGCAGGGGCACAGTGAGTGGGATTTGGGGGTGTGGGCAGGGGCGGTTCTATCAGATTCCTGGACTGAATTGGGCGCCCATGCTATCCCTACCTGGGTTGTTGTGCACGAAGTGGGAGAGAGCGTGCTGGTTCTCACCACCTGATCATTCCTGTTGCTGGGCAGAGCTAAGCAACCCAGGGACACCCAGCCCCTGGGTTGTGGATTGTGATGTGCAAACCAGGAATTCTGAGTTGTTAGGGAGAGAGGCAACCCAGAGTTGTAACCCAGCTGTATGAGATGATGATTGTTTATTAAACTAAAATACGTATGTCCATTCTTTCTGCCTCCAAGGCAGGTGGCAATAAATTTCACCCCCTCTGCTCTTTATTCTCATAGTATCCCTGCAAGGGCGGATAGGCTGAGAGGTGGTGGCTGACCTGGGACCCCCCAGTGAGCTTCATGGCTAAATGGGGATTTGAACCCTGGTATCTCCTATCCAAGTCCCATAGACTTATACCAAGTAGGGATGTACGGATTGTATAAAATCCATTCTGTCTGTGTTTCATGGATTGTCAGGAGTGTTTCATTCTGTCATCCACCCAGCCACAGAATCGGATTTTTAAATTTCTGAATTTGCACATATTTGCATGTGCACAAATGCACAGTTGTGCAAATTCACAAATGTGAAAATGCACAACTTTCCCCAAAATGTGCATTTTCACACTTTCACCTATGGGGGAAGTGCACATTTTTGGCTGGGTTTTTTTATTTTGCATATTTTTCTTCAAAAAAATTGTGCAAAATTCAGGACAGTTAGAAAAGCAGTCCGCAGGTCTGCAGATTTCCTGCTACAGGGGAAAAGTCAGTCTGCTGCAGAATCCACAGGTTGGATTCATGAAAATCCGAACTCATTTCGTTCCGTTGGAGATTTCTCCAACATCCCTAATACTAAGTCAGACCTTATGGCCCTCTTTTGTCTTCTTATTCTGGGCAATGTGCAAATGGCCACCCTATTGTCATAATATGTCATAAATATTTATTCACAATGGCTTGGGTTAGCAGGGCTAGGAAGCAGGTTTACTTACACACCATTTTGCTGACAGCACCCCTTTACTTTTCCCCATATAATTAAATGCTTGCCATTCCTCCTATGGGAAAACTAAGCATTACAGTTGGGACACTGTTGTGGGTGAAGGCACAACCTGCCCTTCATCCCTGCCCATGACTGGCCAGGCCCTCTGACAGATTTCCTACCAGGGTCTTCAGTGTGTGTGTGTGTGTGTGTGTGTGTAGGAAGGTCATGTATGCAGAAGGCTTGGCAGAATAGAAGCCCTTTCTCCACACGTATCTTACTCATCACAATATCTGTTTGATCAATCATTTTTATATCCCACCACATGGCCTAATGATCACTTAATAAAACTAGCTGCTAATGAAGCTAGTCACTGGTTCCTCAACAGGGCAGCTATTCCTTTTCAGGCCCAAGATGGTGAGACAGCTGGTCTGTCACAGGCAAAGGCCCACTATTTATTGTATTTATTTGGATCCGTTAGTACGTTTTTATTCCACCCTTCTTCCATGGAGTTCAGGGAATGGTATACATGTTTGCCCCTACAACAAGCCCTTGAGGTAGGTTAGGCTGAGCAAGAATGACTGGCCCAAGGTCACCCAGGGGATGTCCTGACTGAGGGGGATTTGAACCTGGGTCTCCCCAATCCTAGTCCAACACTCCATCTCAGGCTTCCCTCAAACTGGTGCCCTCCAGATGTGTTGGACTGCAATACCCATCATTCCTAATGGCCATGCTGGCTGGGAATGTTGGGAGTTCCAGTCCAACACATCTGGAGGCACCAAGTTGGGGAAGGCTGCTCTAACCACTACACCAGTACTTTGGTTTCCTCAGCAGAGTGACTGTCCTTAGTCCTTTCCAGGACCACGAATACTGGGCTTGCCCCAGCTTAACCCCTCCAGCTGAACTAAACATTTGGCTTCATAAAGACACTGAGGGCTTCCTTGCCTCTATCGTAGACTTAGTTCAATCTGATCCAGACACCCTTTTTCACCATGCTTCTTACACGTCTTTGAGGCCTTTCTATTAAGCATTCCAAAAACAAATACATTCGCTTATTGGCTCATATTCATTCAGGGGAAAGGAATTGCCTCAGATTGATACGGTTTCCTTACCACAACAGGTTCTGTGGCCATATCTCCATCCTTTTATATTGCTGGCTCCAGAAACGGAGCCAATTTTTCAACGAGTTTACCTTGGCTCTTGTCATAGCACATACATATTAAATTTGTCCTGATTATCGGATTTACAAAACGTACAGCTTATTTTGTGATATTTTGCCACGCCCCTTTTAGAAGCTATAGCTGAATGTTAGTACTATTAAAATGTCTGTTATTTTCTGTTCTCAGCTGTTTACAGCTGGTACAATGAAGGTGGGATAGTGGGACTTAGGGTGGCCATGTGTCCTCTTTTACAAAGGACAGCCCTCTCTCTGAAGGGCTGCCAGAGGACTATCCTCTGTTTTGAAGTTATCCTCTATTTGGAGGGCTGTCCAGTCCAGTCCAGTATAAAGAACCACCAGAAGAAAGAGCTGGGCCTTGAAGTTGCCCCTCCGCAGCACCTGGACAGCAGACTGAGCAAGGCACGCAGGTCACTTGATCGCTGTCTTCTACACTATGGTGAGAATATGGTGGATTTCTATTTAAATTGCAGTAAGCAGTTCTAAATTTGCATTCGTATCCATATAAATTAGCGCATGAAAATTTTATGCAAATTGGTGTCCTCTTTTTTGGTGATGCATTTCCTCTTTTTTTGGAGATTCATAAGTGGCCACCCTACCCATGCAGGAGAAAATTTGGACTGAGGACCAATGAGAGAGCAAGAGAGAGAGCGACAGAATTGTAACATGGAATTGTAACATCTGTATGTAGACAAAACCCGAATTCTGAGAGCAGACGTTTCATGCCTACCCTGTAAATATGACAAGTGTAAACATTTTCTTTGGAGTGTTTTTTCTGCAATTGTGTGTCATTCTTATTTCTGCAATCATAAGGTCTGCAGCTGGGTTGTGGAGTCTGTGGTCCATGGCCTAATTTCATGTGAGGTGGCACAGAGAGAGAGAGAGAGAGAGAGAGATGAGAGTTTCAGCCCAATACTCTGGAGCACACCATGTTGGGGAAGGCTAAATGAATACATTTCTTCAACTCCTAGCATTCCCCAGCCAACATGCTAGGGATGTATGGACTGTGTAAAATCCCATCCATCTCTGTTTCACAGATTGCCAGGCACCTTTTCACCCATCGATGGAATCAGGGTGGGAGGAGTGTTTCCAAATTCCAAACAGTGAATATGCATGTGCAAAAATGCACAAATTCCCCTAAAGTGCATATTTTCAGCTTTAGCTGATAGGAGAAATGTGCATTTGGGGCTGTTTTTTTTTTAAAAATGTGTATTTTTCTATGATGAAATTTGTGTTAAAAAGTTTTTTTAAAAAAACTGCTCTGCAAGTCCACAGAATCCACCCAACGGGGGGGGGGGGGAGCTGGTCCACTGAAGAATCCATGGGTTGGATTCATGAAAATCCAAACTGGTTTGGTTCCGTTGCGGATTTCTCCAATATCCCTACAGCTTGCATAGGATTGCGCCTTTAGCCACGTTTCAAGTCTACTGTCTTTACAGTTTTAAGATGTCAGTTTCTAGTTACATTTTTATATCTTTTTTTAATCTTTCTTTAAAAAAAAACCTGCTGTCTAGTTAATCAAAGGCACCTTCTTAGTCAATTAAACTCTTCAGCTGATTACATGAACCAACTAATGGATGAAACATTCCAGCCATAAAATAAATTAATGTGTCTTCAAGAGCTCATGCTTTTCATCTCTATATGGCCCACTGTAGACTTCACCAGTGTCTAACGTTCAGCTTTCCGAAGTGCTGCCTGTAAGATCTTCTTGGATTACTGCAATGCATTGTACTTGGGGCTACCTTTGAAGATGGTTCAGAAACTTCTGTTAGTTCAAAATGGAGCTGCAGGGCTACTAACTGGGCAGGCCAATATTATCATTTGCTGCCAGTGGTGAGCTACACTGGCTTCCAGTCCATTTCTGAGCCCAATTCAAAGTCTTTAGGACCTTTAAATCCCTAAACAGCTTGGGACCTGAATATCTAAAGGTGCAACTCCTCCCATCTCTACCTGCTCAGACACTTAGGTCATCTAAGGGTTGGACTTGATGGTCTTGTAGGCCCCTTCCAACCCTACTATTCTATAATTCTATGATCTTCAGAGTCCCTCCTCCAGGTGCCTCCACCAAAAGAAGGTAGGCACATGGCTACAAGAGAGAGGTCCTTCTCAGTGGTGGCACCCCGTTTATGGTATGTGTAAAATCCCATCCATCTCTGTTTCGCAGATTGCCAGGCACCTTTTCACCCATCGATGGAATCGGGGTGGGGGGAGTGTTTCCAAATTCCAAACAGTGAATATGCATGTGCAAAAATGCACAAATTCCCCTAAAGTGCACGTTTTCAGCTTTAGCTGGTATGTCCTCCCCAAGGAGGCTTGCCTGGCGCCCACACTGTCATCTTTTCAGTACCAGGCAAAGACCTTTCTTTTCTCCCAAGCATTTTATAGTCCTAGTTCTAGATTTTTATGGCTGTCATTCTTGTGCTGCTTGTTTGTGTTATGTTGTATTCTTTCAACTGTTTGTACTCCACCCAGAAAACATTTGCTATCGGGCAGGTTAAAAATATAACAAATACTACATTCTTAGGGCTTAGGGTAAAGCTGGCAAATGTCAGTGATTATGGCATTCTCTGGGCTGGTGCCAGGTTTGAGGGGGCCTGAGCAAGTGCCCTCTGCTCCCTCCCCATGCCACCCTCATGGTGAAAACGAAGGTGGAGGCAGCTGCTACAGCCATTTTGCCTGACAGTTCTCTTCTGGTAGTTGAGCACTACCACCCATCCCCAGCACTGCCTGACCTGTGCCCGCCACACACTTTCAGACTAGGTGACAAACAGCAGCAGCATTGAGCAGCAGTACTTAGCCTGGTGTTGAGAAGAGAAGCACCAGCCAAAATGGCTGGAGCAGATGCTGCCATCTCCATTTCCCCAGCTTGCCTCTGAATCCTGATGTAGCCGGGCCTAGGAGCATTCTGGGGAAATGAAGTTAGTGGTGGCTGTGTCCTCAGCACTTCTTTTCACAGTGCTGACCTTAGCACACACCGCTGCCCTAAATATTCAAAAATGCATCAGCTCCGTGGACCCTCTGGGACTTTGGGGCACTGGAATTTGCTCAACCGTGCCAGGTGCCAGCAGATTCTATTCCATTCTGTAGTTTGTTTTATTTGTTTTGTTTTTTTCTGAGTTTCCCTGAGGCTTCTATATAAGGAGGGCTATATAATGAAAAACCAATCTTGAGTCTCTTTCTACATGGTTGACAACATCACAATCTCAGCCGCTGTGTTTCTTGATAAGATGGTGCAGTATTAGCCATAGCTGCTGTATGTAAAAAAAGAAAAGAAAAAAGGAAAACAAACATGGTTGCCATGGTAACATGAGTCCACCCAATGATTTCATGGCAAAATTGGGATTGGAACTTGGCTCTCCTCCTCCAGTATCTGTTTCACCGGACGGACGACGTTGTTTCTCAATTGTGTAATAAAATTCTAAGAACACAAGAACTGAAGCGTGTAGAAAGAATGATCCCTATGTCCTATTAATCTCTTTCAGGGTACCCACACACATCCGCCCCTCGTGACCCATTTCTGTGCTTCTATTTGGGCCCATGTTCCAAGTGGCTGAGCCTGAGCCTCAACTTTTGTTTTATTAGAATACATGACAAATCAACGGAGTGACCAAGAGAAGCCACTTTATCATGAAATGACCTCATGGTACTAGGAAACGAGAGAACAGTACGCAACCAATTGTACTCAAACAGTTTGCCTTCATAAGATAATGCGCTTGTCAATACTTCCAAAGGTAATGTTGCCCTTACAATATTTGGAGGCTTAGTCTCACAAATGTTGTAGCAGATCAGTGGACTAAGATGGTCACAGCAAACATCTTTGGTATTGCTCTGGTGTCATGGTAATTCTGTATCTGACTGTATCAGTGAGATCAGAGAGGTGCTGTTTTGTGTGTGTGTGTGTGTGTTGGGGGGGGGGGCGTATTTCAAGTAATAGCAGCAATTTTTCACATTCAGCCTGGGCTTTGACATTACTTTTAAAGCCTCCTCTTGTAATTTGATATACTGTATTACAGCATGCCTTGTTCAAGGACAGATACATTTCATGCTGCTACTTCTGGCTGCTACTGCCTTCTTAGAGCCAGTGTGGTGTCGTGGTCAGAGTGCTGGACTAGGATGTGGGAGACCTGGGTTCAACTCCCCTCTCAGCCATGAAACTCACTTTGGGCCAGTCACTGATTCTCAGGCTAACCTACCTCTCAGGGAGGATAAAATGGAGAGGAGGAGAAGGAGGAGGAGGAGGGTTATGTCAGCTTCCTTGGGCTCCTTGCAAGAGTAGAAAAGGCAGGATAATGTAATAATAAATAAAATAAATAAATAAATAATACTGAGAATCTGCTTCTTCCAGTCCAAGGATTGTGGAAATGCATGAGGTGGACCTCCCTCACCATCCCACTCTGTCCCATAAGGACAGAGGACAGTTCTGGGACCCCAGCTCTGTGGCAGAGCACACACACGCTTGGCATGCAGGATGTCCCAGGTTCAATCCCCAGCATCTCCAATGAAAAGGGTCAGGCAGCAAGTGGTGTGAAAGACCTCTGCCTGAGACTCAGAAGAGTCACTGGTGAACTGGACTGTAGTCCACAAAAGCTTATGCCAGAATGCATTTTTTAGTCTTTAACGTGCCACAAGAAACTACAGCAGCCACTTACGAATCGCCAAAAAAAGAAGAGGAAATGCATCGCCACAAATAGGGCAAGAGAGGACATCAATTTGCATAAAATTTGCATATAGTAATTTATATGTGTAGATGCCATCTTTTAACTAATCATTACAATTTTCACAGAAGTATTGCACATCTCATCGTAGTGCAGAAGACTTTGACTGGGTGACCTGTGTGCCAGCCTGTTCAGTCTGCTGCCCAGGTGCTGTGGATTGTCATGGCCCCCCTAGAAGAGTAGTCTTCTGAGGAGGAACTTTGCTCGCCTGAGCTCAAGGACTCTACTTCCCCCGAGGATGTTCCAGAGGTGGCATCACAGGAAGATAACGGACATGCAGCCAAAGAGGAGGCAGGCCCCTCTGGAATGCCTGATGGGGGCCTCCCTCCTTCGCCTCAGAATGAATCAGATTCTGAGCCAGATGTAACAAGACCACCCAGCCCTTGACAGCAACAAAGAATAAAATGTAGACAGCAAACTCAGCCTCTCCGGAAAAGTGCCAGGTTACAAGCAAGAAATTTAGCTCTGTGAAAACCTCCCTTTTATAGCCAGCTTTGCCGGAAAGCTCATTAATGAGTCGCAGCTGGGAGCTGGGCATGTCCCAGCTGCAGCTGCCATAAAAGCCAGGCAAGCGGGCTGAGGTGTTCATTGGAAGCAATGCCCTTGTGTGCTTCTGGTGTTCTTGTGTCTTCCATGATCCTGACCTTCTGCCTTGGAAATTATCCTTCAGACCTTCAGATTGGATCAGACTTCTCTTATTGCTTCACCATTGTCTAGATACCGTGCTCAGAATGTTGCCTGGCATGACTTTTGGACTGCTTGGCAAATGGCTTTTTGGACAAACTTCTTATCAGCCTGCTTTGAGTAGGCACAGCCTCAAAGAGGCCACTATCATTAATTACCACTTCTGCTGGCAGGCCTCCCAGCCCAGTTAGGTGGACTGTGTTCGAAAAGGCATGCTAAGTCAGGACACTGATGGGCAACGTTGAGGCCCAGCTGTTCCTTCTGATCATTCCTTATCTTTAAATTGGAATTGGCCAGGACAACTCTTCAAATAGGGGATGGTTCTCTGTAAAAGATGCTGAAAAGCTCTACTGGGAAAGCAACATACCTCACAGAGTTGTGGCTAAAATGCTGCTCTACTTTCCTTAGAGGGATTGTGACATGCAAATGCAATAGTATTAATGCTGAAGCAAAACTTATATTTGTTCTTTCAGTGCATTGGTGGCATGTTACATCAGTGGTTGTTGTATCTCCCGCCCTCCCACACACAACTTCTATATGCGAGTGGATAAGCCTTTTGTCCCACCCTACTGAAAATGAAAATCAGCTCCAACTTTCTCCTTTTTAAAATATATAATATGGTCTTGAATGTAGACAAGAGAGAGAATGGGTGTCCCCCCCCCTTATAAAATGGTGGTAATTTTGCAACAGGAATGATTTATGCTAACCACAGAATGCTCTCATCTGTGTCACGCAGAGCACTTGGAATAATAAGTGGCAGGCATTAGTATGAAGCTTGATTGCTTTGGAATCTCAGTGATCAAAAAGTTGTTGCTGTGTGTGTGTGTTTTTATTCCTGTTGCTGATGGCAGTGACTGAGGGGTGCATTATAACCCCAGAGTGCTGGTATCCTGTTCTGAAAAGTCTTTGACACCACAGGAGATTGCTTGGTCTGAAATAAATGGAGCCATTATCAAAAACTAAAATCTTCTCCGAAGAATTACCTGCTTTCTGAGTGTCCCCCCCGCCTTTCTTTCATCTCCTTGAAATGCACTTCCCTTTTCAAAGGGGGACTGCTTTTCTTTGCCAGGACCCTAATAAATAAGCCCAGAGAGCCATGATGATGGGGCCCATGGACACTGGTACTAGAGGATTGCTGCAGAACTGAAGTGGCCACCCCACACACACTCCATCTCCCCAATGCAAACTTGGGATGTTTCACCAGTGATGCTTGAATTGCTTTTGTTGTTGAATTTCCTGCCTCTGTAATTCAACTTAATAGACATTGGCTGGAATGTGAATTGTGTTTTAAAACAACCCTCTCCCACCTTAACTAACACAAATGGTGCAAGAGAGGCTCAGGATCCATTTTCATGAAATGGGTAAAGCCTACTTCTTGTTGGCTGCCTGCCACAGCTGAATTGGGCAACCTTGGATGCATTTGTTTAGAACAAGGATGCCAAACCTCTTTCAGCCTGAGGATCAAATTCAATTAGGGAAAAGCTCTTGTAGTGGGTGTGGCCAAAGGCAAAGGGGGTGGGGCCAAAGGCAAAGGGGGTGGGGCCAAACATCCAAGAATGCCAGCATATTTTAGCTTCACGTTCTTACTGCCAGTAACTCAGCCTTAGAAAGGGGCATTTCAACCTTTTAGAATGGGGTGGAAAACTACAAGAGCCAGGAAACCACCAAACTACTGGCAGGCAATGAGGTGTGGCCATCTGGGGGAATTTGGCCCCCAAGTGTGCCAGGTTTGGCTCACGGGCAGGCCGGATTTAGCCCATGGGCTTGAGGTTCAACAGCCCTGGTTTTGAAAAATAGGAAACTCCCTCTCTCAGAGATGGACCACTGGTCCATCCTAATTCAGTATTGTTACACATCAGGGCTGGGCAAGCTGGTGCCCTCCAGATGTTTTGAACTACAGCTCCCATCAGCTCCATGCAGCTTGGGCAATGGTCAAGGATTATGGAAGATGTAATCCCAAACATCTGGAGGGCGCCAGGTGGCCTACCCATGTTCTACACTGTCTGGCAGCAGCTTTTCAGAGTTTTGGACAGGAGTCTTTCCAAGCCCTGCCTGGAGATGAAGGACATTGGATCTGGGAACTTTTGCATGTAAAGCATATGCCTTACCACTGAGCTATGATCCTTCCCTGAAAGATGTGGTGCACAGGATTTTCTGGGAAATAAACCCAGGATCTCTTACCCCAACCCAGCCTTCCTTTTGTAAACCATGTGCTATTATAAACCATCACAGCCAGGATCTGGAGACACAGCTAGACATGGCAACTGGAGATCCATTATCAAATCTCTGACTTTTTTTCTAAAGTGTAATAGCACCATGGAGAGGGAGCTTGATCCAATCAGAACCACATGTAAGTATCCCCCCCTTGTGCCATTTCCCCAATGAAAATGGCACCTGATGTAAGCTACTATTTGCCATCTGGAGCAAAATGTACAGGCAGCAGGGTGGCCATGTGTCCAGGTTTAGAGCTATAGAACTTTTCTACAGAAGGCATTTATTGTGCATTTATTATTCCCTACTCATGGTTGCTTATGGGTTCTTTAGATGATGTTGTGACCCTCCAGTTTCGCTTCTTTTTTTAAGAGCACTTTTGGCAAGTTTTTTTTTACAGCAGGGAAAATGTGGTGTTGTTTCTGAAAGCAAAAGAAAATGTTTTTTCCACTTGTGTATTTGTGCTATTCCACTATACCACAGTGCCACCTAGACATTAGGTAGCAGAAAAGCAGGAAAGGAACACTCTGTGTAGAGTTCAGATCTCAATTCTGTGACAAAACCAAAAGCTGATACAGCGGATTAACAGCCTCATGTGCAAAAGCCCACAGTGTTTTATTTGAAGGGCTGTCAGAGGACAGTCCTCTATTTGAAGGTCTCCTTTATTTGTACGATTGTTCAGTCCAAGTCTGGCTTAAAGATAATGAACCATGAGAAGGGAAAGAAGGGGCCTTGAAGTTGCCCATCAACCATTAACATGTGGACAGCAGACTGAGCAAACAAGTACACAGGTCACCTGGTCATGGTCTTCCCCACTATTGTAAGGTGTATTTTATTTCTATTTAAATCATAGTAATTATTAATAAATTTGCATCTATATCTATAAATTAACATATGTAAGGTTTATGCAAATCTGCAAAATCTCTTTTGGGGTAACGCACTCCCACTTTTTTGGCAATGCATAAGTAGCCACCCTAACAAACACTTACCTGGATGAGTCTGAAGAAAGGAGAGAGATAATTTTCCAAGATCAGCAGCCATATTTGTGACATTGCATAACACAAATTACATCAAGATAGTTTTTTAAAGTTAACAGCCAGGTCCTATTCATGTCTATTAAGTCCCACCGAGCCTAATGGCGCTTATTCTCAGGTAAATGGGTATAGGATTGCAGCCTAATTGACTTAAAATGTCATAATGGGCCAGTTTGCATGATCAAACAAGCCACTGTGTCTGAAATAAGCTATGGTGGCTTGATTTAACCTTGGCATGTGCCGGTGCGTGCTGATGCATGCCAGTGCATGCCGGGTGCCATTTCTCTCATGACCTGCCTAGGAAACAACCGTCAAATAACCGATGGCCTGTTGTTTCCCCCTCAAATAAGCCATGCTGCTTGGGTTCAGACAGCATGGCAAGCTGTGCCTGGGTGGGTAATTAGGGAAATGGCACTGGGCACGTACTGGCATGTGCTGGGGATTAAAACAAGCCGCCTTAGCTTAATTTGATTGTGAGAACCAGGTCATTGGCTGAGTTTGGACAATCCCTGGGGAAAAGAAGCCACCATGGCTTCTTTCCCCTACCCCTTTGCTTGCCACTCACACACACGCCATTTGCTTAATTACCTGCGATGTGGTGTGGGTTGTTGTGTTGTCCAAACCTGTCGAGGTGTGTGATGGGGGTGGCTTCTAACCCACCCCGCTACCCATAGCTTGTAGGGGTTTTTTGGTGGTTAGAAGCCACCCCTACTTGTGAAGCTTGCCAGGTTCAGACAACATGATAACCCGCGCCGTGTCAGGAGTAATTTGACCAATGGCGGGCGCATGAGTGGCACGTGCGGAGGTTGGGAAAAGAAGCCACAGTGTCTTCTTTTCCCTGGTGATCATCCAAACCAGCCATTGTCTTTTAGTGCCATAAAGAGTAAGTAAGTTAGTATAACATTAAGCTTTTGTGAACTAGTGTCCATTTCACCAAATGCATTTTCTTGGATCACTTGCATTTGATTAAACTTACTCTATAATAAATTATTAGTATTTACTTTGTTGCTTTTGCTCTGGAAGTTAAGTGACATAATAAACTGAAGCAACATCAGGGTACTAATTTTCTAATACTTAATGTTAACAGGTTTCCTTCTTTTGTGATTTAGCAACCAGGAGAAATAAACTAACTAAAGAGGGCAGTTAATTGCATGTTTTTAAAAAACTAAATACAAGGTTGGAAGATAAATCCCTTGGAGTCAAAGGTAAGAGCCTTATAAGCCTTAAAACTGACATTTCAAACTGCTTTTAAAGGAAAAGATTACGCTTCTTTCAAAGCAATATGATTTGTTAAAATATAAAAGGGCAGAGATGTTATGGTAAAATATGTAAATCAAAAAAGGCTGGAAAGCACCTGCATTTTCCAACTTAGTGACAGATTTTGCTTTCAGATTGTGAGTTATTCAAATTAGCTAAACAAATAAGTGAACCAAAGGCTAATGTGTGGCCATTAAATGTAATGTTTTTATACTGTAGCACTTAACAAACATTCAGACTCTGGGGTACCATTATGAGCTAGGGGAGGATCAGTTTACAAGAGGAAGAAAATGAGGCGCTGGGACTGGGAGAAATTTAGGCATTTAAATTAGCAGAACCACCTTGTCCAAAGCCACAGAAAATGAGATTTCATTCTTGAATGCTTGGGTTTCTCATGCAATGCTGCTCTCAAGAGTGATCTTGAGCCAGCCATGGGCCTGCTCCTATGGGACTTCCTGTGCGTCTGGTTTTTTTTAGCCTATTTAATGCGCCAAAGTGCTCCATTCAACTCTATCGCCTCGTCACACACACGAGGGGGGGGACATGTTTGAATGTCAATCTAATCCATTTAAAAGCCCATGAGTAGACATGTTTAAAGTCCAACTGTCATGTTCAAAGTCCAACTGTCACATTCAAACAACTTGAGCATAGGAGTTAAGCGTGTTTGAACCTGCTGAACAGAAAATGGACTCTAGATGGGCCGGTTTTACACAGTGCTCGAGTTCTCATCCCTCCAGCCACTGCTTGCTCCCTCATCATCTGGGCCATACACACACCCAGTGGAGGCTGGTGGCTCTGATGTCAGTGGCGCTGTGTGCATCCATTCTGGGTTTCAGTCAGAACCAGCCAAAACTCCAAAGGAACTATCCAAGGTGCTGAGCCCCAACCTCAAAATATATTCAGCACCTTGGATAGCTCCTTTGGAGTTGGGGCTCCTGAAACTTCTGAAATCCAAGGTGTGAAAAGAGCCCTCTTTCGCTTTCCCTAAATGGCATTCCTATCAAATGAAATGGCCTCCAGGGTAGCTTCTGTCCAGTCTTCTGCAGCAAAAATATGCTGGATATGGGGTCTTTTCACCCTCTCCTTCCACACATTCCATTAATGCAGGGGGGTGACGATGCACCAGCTGACCTCCATGCATTGGGCAAAATACAACAATGGATCTACATGTGAGTAACTGTATGTGCATAGGGCATGTACATGTACCTGTGATTGGGAACCCTGGTGTAACCATGGTTCCTGATCATGGGTACAGGCCTATCCACACACAGTTGTACATAGGGTAGCCACTTATACAAGAGGGAATGCATCACCAGAAGACAAAAGATGGTGCAGATTTGTATAAAATGTGCATATGCTAATTTATAGGTATAGATGCAGATAGAAATAATTACTATCATTTAAATCAAAATACAGTACATCTCACTATAATGGGGACGACTCTGACCAGGATGACCTGTGTGCTCCTCAGTCTGCTGTCTAGGTGCTAACTGTGTAGAGATATTTTTAAATATGTTCAACGGTATAGAAACCTAATAAATAAATAAAGTTGATGGGCAACTTCTAAGTCCCCTGCTGCTCTTCCTTCTTGTGGTTCTTTATCTTTAAACCAGACTTGGACTGGACAGCCCACCATCTCGGAAGCTAAGCAGGGTCAGCCCTGGTTCGTACTTGGATGGGATTCCGCCTGGGAATCAGGCTTCCTGCATGGAGCAGGGGGTTGGACTCGATGGTCTTGTAGGCCCCTTCCAACCCAATGATTCTATTCTATTCTATTCTATTCTATTCTATTCTATTCTATTCTAATTTGACTGTCCTCTGCCAGCCCTTCAAATAGAGCAGGGCAGAAAGTAGATCTCCTGATTTTTGGACTTCAACTCCCAGCATTCCTGACCATTAGCCGTGCTGGCAGGGGCTTCTGGGACGTGAAGTGCAAAACATCTGGAGATCTACCTTCTACCCACTGCTGAAATAGGGGACTGTCCTCTGGAAGGTAAGACACATGGCTGCCCTAGCTGTACACATGTAGGGCCTTCTCTTATCTTCTTCCCAATGCATGGAGGTCAGGCTGGGATTGTGGTCACATACAACTCAGGGACTGAAAGAGGACCAGCAGTGGCAAGTCCTTTCCCATTGACTGAATGTGAAGTGTGAGAAGAGAGCTAGACAGATGGAGTCCCCCAAGCATGGCATTTAAGGACAAAGACAAAGAGTTTTAAGTGTTCTAACCCAGGAAACAGTCGGAAGAAAGTTGTATCACTCCAGTTGGCTCCACATGTAGTTATTTAACCAGTGCAAGCTGGTGGCTCCAATGACAGTGGGGCGGGAAATCCACTCCTGGTTTCAGTCAGAACCAGCCAGGACTCTAAAGGAGGTATCCAAGTTGCGAAGCTCCTTTAGAGTTCTGACTGGTTCTGACTGAAACCTGGAGCGGATTCCCCGCCCCACTGACACTGGAGCCACCAGTTTCCATTGTATTCAACAAATCAGATTTGGCGGAAGAAAGTGGTATTCAAGCAGCTGTTCTTATTGCTGCAAACAAAAGGGGGGAAAGTCACCAAAAGTGTGACGCTTGCTCTCAAGTATGAGACATATGTCTCTATCTAAATATGGAGATATTTTAGAAATCTTACTTTTGCTGTCCGAAAAAGGGAAGAATGTCCATTTTTGCTCATTGCACATATAGAGGTGTGTGTGTGTGTGTGTGTGTGTGTGTGGTGGGAGTTTATTTCCTTAGTCACATGATGAAAGATCAGTTTCTATCTGGGATTCACTAATATAGTGTCAAGTTGTGCAGAAATATATTCTTCTTGGATATTTTGATTAAGTCCCCGGAGTCATCATCAGCTGTTGTCCAGATGTTACAACCCTTCCGAAACTGCCCTCTCACACTGCAGTTGAGATCGGATTTGGGAATAAGGAATGTTATCCTGCCAGCCAGAGAGCTCTGAGTTCCCGGGAACTGTTTGTTTTTGTAGCTTAAATGCATGAATTTCATTAAAAGTAAAACTGGGACAGATGCATTGAAAACCTCTTTGGTGCACAGGGCACGGCTTCCATTAGCTTCCCTGCTGCTTGAGAGCTGCCAGCACACCCGTTACTCTGCATGTTTTCAGAGTTTTGTATTTGGGGTATGAAACAGCATATCAGGCCCTGACTCTATGAGGGGTTTGCAGTGCCCTCAGATCACCTCTCTTGAAGCAGACAATACTGAGAAAAGGCTCTCAGAACCAGTCCGTAATAATATTTAGCACTTCCGAGGCAGGCCTGATCCAGCTCAGGCTGATTCAGGGCCCCCCGCCCCACCAGGGCTTTTGAAGCCGAAGCGGGGTTTGGATGTCCAAATCCCGCTTCGCCCCCCCAACATGCCGTCCATCCCCCCAGCTACTTACTGTCAGGGTGGAACCTGAGCCCATAGAGCCCCAGAGCAGTTCTGATTCTAAGGAGGAACAGCAATCCGTGGGAGAGGAATGCGCTCATCTCTCACAGGCAAAGGAGCTGGCAGAGATTCCTCCTGCCAGCATTCCTGGGAGAGATAATGACCCTGGCAGTGAGAGAGCTCTGGAGGGGGGCTTGCTGGACACTTGGCGCAGCTGCAGGGAGCGGCGACAGACGGAGGGTGCTGAGAGGAGGCGCTCTGCTCGTTTGGTGCGCAAACAATGGTCGCGTCCCGAGGACCCAAGGGAAAGAGGGAGGATCTCTCCCTAGCCCATAAGTTCAGGGTCTTCCTGTGGTTCTCCTTCAAACGGGGACCAACTGCCTTACCTGGAGCTTAGGCTACTCTGCTATCTTTCCCCAGTGCTGTTCCTTGCTTTGGCTCTAGCTACTAGTGGCTTAGTGGTTAAGATGCTGAACTGCAGACCGGAAGGTCGGCAGGACAGCAGTTCAAGACCCGAGTGCCACGTGATGGAGTGAGCTCTCGTCTTCAGTGCCAGCTCCTGCCAACCTAGCAGTTCGAAAGCAAGAAATTGCAAGTGGATAAATAGGTACCACTTTGGCGGGAAAGGTAACAGTGTTCTGTGCACCTTGGTGTTCAGTCATGCCGGCCACATGACCACAGAAGTGTCTTCAGACAGCGCTGGCTTTTCAGCTTAGAAATGGAGATGAGCACCACACCCTAGAGTCGGACACGACTGGTTGGGGACACCTTTTTTTTTTACTAGTATTCTGAAAGAGTCATAAAGTAATAAAGAAATAAAGTCTCAGAAAGAATCCTTGTCGTCTGTGTCCTGAGTTGGCTATTGGTGGGGACTGCAAGAGGCAGCTAGGGCGCTCCTGACAGCTTGGTCCCCGTTCCTCTTTTTTTTCTCTCTCTGCTTCTACTGCCTCTGGAGGCTGCCATGGACCCGGTGGTGCAAGCTCTCGCGCAAGAGAACCAGGCTCTTCGGGATCAAGTGGCTCAACTGGTGATTGCCGTACAGAGTCTGCAAGCTGCGGTTCAACCCCCACCACCTCCGATTCCCCCCTGCCGCAAGTGCCTGGTGGCTCTGCCAGAGAAGTTTTCTGGGGAGAAAGGACTTTTTCAGATTTTCCAGGCCCAATCAGAGCTGTACATGTGCCTTCGACCTGAGGAGTTCCTGATGGAACAGGTTCGTGTGGGCTTCATCATTAACCTGCTTTCAGGCATGGCAGTTAAATGGGCTTCGGGACTTCTTCTCGCTAATGACCCCCTGCTCGGGGACTATCACGGTTTCATGACAGCGATGGCCAGATTTTTCGGTGACCCCCTGCGCATGCAGACGGCTTCTCAGGAGATTCCCCCTCCTCTCCTTCCTCCTCCTCCTCGTCCCCAGGTCTGACTAGGCTGCCCCCCAAGCCTGTTGGGGGTCTCCAGTGTGGGGGTCAGTTCCCCACCAGGTGGGTGCCTTCCGCAACCCCCCCACTCTCCCATCTGCTATTGCATGTTCACCTCCGCTCCCCCCAGTGGGGTGGGGTGGAGGCCCTAAGCTTTAGTGGACTCTGGGGCTACAACCAGTTTCATGGATTAAACGTTCACTCTCTTCCACAAGATTCCTACCCTGCCTCTTCCTGCCCCCTTGGCAGTGGAGACCATCAATGGGCACCCTCTTTCTTCGGGCATGGTGACCCAGATTACAGCTCCACTCACTCTACACACCAGTCCCACGTTGAGCAGATTCAGTTTCACTTGGCCAAGGTTCTCCAATACCCAATCATGCTGGGTGTCTCCTGGCTCTCTAAGCATAATCCTCAGATTTCATGGGGGCTTCAGCAAGTGGGGTTTGCGTTTCCCTACTGCCGGGAGCATTGCCTCCCAACTGAGGCGCCAGTCCCAGCCCAGGCCTTAACCCTTTCCTCCCCCTCCTCATCTGCTTCTGGCAGTTCTTCAGCTACCGTGATCCTCCCAGAGAAGTGGGATTTTATGCGGCTTTTTGGGGTGTTTTTGACAAGAAGGAGGCCGACCAGCTCCCGCCCCCCCACCCTTTTGACTGTGCCATTAATCTCATTCCTGGGGCGACCATCCCTGCTGGCCGGCTGTATTCAATGTTGGAGCCGGAACTTCGAGCTCTGCAGGAGTTTTTGGACACAAACCTCAGACGCGGCTTCATTTGCCCCTCCTCCTCCCCCGCCTGCACCCCTACCATGTTTGTGCGCAAAAAATCAGGAGAACTCTGCCCAGTGCACCATTTCAGAGTGTTGAATTCAGTCTCGATCCCCGACAAGTACCCCCTCCCCCTCATACCGGAGATGCTGGAGCGCCTGGGGCGAGCCAGGATTTTCACAAAGTTGGACCTGCGTGGCGCCTACAATCTGATTTGCATCTGGGAGGAGGATGAATAGAAGACCTGTTTCAGCACCCGGTATGGAGCATTTGAATACCTAGTGATGTTGTTTGGGCTCGCCTGCGCCCCCACCACATTTTCACGTTTTATGAATGCCATCTTCCGGGACTATTTGGACACTTTCCTCATTGTGTATCTCAATGATTTACTTATATTTTCTGAGGACCCCCATGCCCATCAGCACCATGTCTCCGCCGTCCTCCAGCGCCTCTGCGAGCACCATCTTTATGCCAAGCTGGAGAAATGTGCGTTTGACCTAACCTCTTTGTACTTTCTTGGCTACATTATCTCAGCTGACGGTATCAGGATGGATCCTGCAAAGGTCCAGGCTGTCCTCTCCTGGCAGGCTCCATCCACCAAGAAGGACTTGCAACGTTTTCTGGGGTTTGCTAATTTTTAAAGAAAGTTCCTGCCCAGCTTTGCTCGGCTGACATCTCCCTTCACAGACCTCCTTAAGGGCAGGAAATCTCCTTTTCATTGGACGGCATCTGCCCAACAGGCTTTCGAGGAACTTAAGAAGCTTTTTAGTTCTGAGCCAATCCTGTTATATCCCGACCCGAGGAAGCCTTTTGTAGTGCAAACTGATGCCTCTGATTTGCAGTGGGGGTGGTGCTTTTTCAGCCAGATTGGGTGGGCGGTGGATTGCAACCCTGCGCCTACCACTCCAGGAAGCTGAACATGTCTGAGAGTAATTATACCATCTGGGATAAGGAACTCTTGGCCATCAAGTTCGCTTTGGAGACCTGGCGTCATCTGTTGGAGGGGGCACAGCTAGGGATGGCAGAGAATTCTGCCACGGATCACGGTGAGGCCAAATGCCAGTGCATTCGGCCCCCTGAACTCTGTGGCGGAATGGCCTGCCACCCCCCCGCCACCCCCCGCAGAACCCCCCCCAGGACGAGACTCAGCTGGGGCGGATCTTCCAGGTGGCGGTGGCTCCGGCGGCGGCGGCAGCTCCAGCGGCCGGTCTTCCGACTGGCTGCCGCCACCGCCATTTCCACTCTTGTAAAAAGAAAGAAAGAAAGAAAGAAAGAAAGAAAGAAAGAAAGAAAGAGAAAGATGTGATAGGCTACATAAAGATTTACGTAGCCTATCATGACTAGGTTTAAAAAAAAAAACACGACGTGATAGGTTACGTAAATCTTTATGTAGCCTATCATGGCTGGGTGGGTTTAAAAAAACCGCGTACGCAAATGGCGGCAGCTATGGCTGCCACCATTTGCGTTCCTTATTTTTGCCCTCTTAATCTATGTAAATATTTACGTAGACTATGATGGCGAAAATCAAGGGGAACGCAAATAGTGTAGCGGGCGCTATTTGCGTCCCTTTTTGATTCCCCGTTTTAGCCTACATAAATATTTATATTTACGTGTCCCCCCTGGTTTCTGGCGACCCTCATCACTCAGCTGGCTCCCCCCCCCCCCACAGTGCTGGTGGAGGGAGAGGAGGAGTTTGTGGTCGTGGAGATTCTGGACTCCTGCCTTTCTTGCGGCCTCCTGCGATATCTGGTGGACTGGAAGGGGTACAGGCCAGATGAGCGAACCTGGGAACCCGCGGAAAATGTGCATGCTCCATAGGGGTGGCGGAGAATTTCTCCCCGAAACTTCGGGGGGCCAAGCGCCAACGTGTTCGGCCCCCCGAACAAGTTTCGGGGAGAAATTCTCCGCCCCCCCACCCCCCCCGGGACGGGACTTACCTTTGGCGAATGTCCCTCCCGGCGGCGGGTCCAGCCGGCGGTTCGGCGGGTCTTCGTGTGGGGCGGGAGCGGCAGCCGGTCTTTTGACCGGCTGCTGCCGCCACCGCCATTCCAATCAAAGAAAAAAAAACAAAAACACCCCCGTGATAGGCTACGTGACGATTAACGTAGCCTATCACAGCTAGATTTGCAAAGTCAGCCGTGATAGGCTATGTAAAACGTCATGTAGCCTATCACGGGTGACTTAAAAAAAAAAAAAAGCGCGTAGGGATAATGGCGGCCCCCATAGGGAGCCGCCATTCCCGTTCCTTATTTGGTCGCTGTAGTCTACGTAAAGATTTACATAGACTACAGCGACCAAATAAGGAACGCGAATGGCGGCTCCCTATGGGGGCCGCCATTATCCGTACGCGCTTTCTTTTTTTTTTAAAGTCACCCGTGATAGGCTACGTGACGATTAATGTAGCCTATCACGGCTGACTTTGCAGATCTAGCCGTGATAGGCTACGTTAATCGTCACGTAGCCTATCACGGGGGCGTGTTTTGTTTTTTTTAAAACTTTTTAGTTCGCGGCTGGGCGAGGCGAGGCGCCTACTCCCCGGCCTGAATTTCGGCCGGGCAAGGCGGGAAGCCTCCCCCCCCGGCCTGAACTTCGCAGGGGGAGCAGCGAAGCGCCTCCCCCCCACCGCGAACAAGCTTCGAGGACAGGTAAGTGACTTTCGTCCACCCCTAATGCTCCGTTGCTGCTGAGGCACTTCCACCAGCTGTACCCCCACAAACCCGGGGCCTCAGGGGAGGAGCACAAGGGGGGGCCTCATGGGAGCGGGGATGATGTCAGGGTGGAAACTGAGCCGATAGAGCCCCACAGCAGTTCTGATTCTGAGGAGGATCAGCAATCCATGGGAGAGGAGCCTGCTCATCCCTCACAGGCACAGCAGCAAGCAGAGTTTCCTCCTGCCAGCATTCCTGGGAGAGATAGTGACCCTGGCAGCGAGACAGCACTGGAGGGGGGCTTGCTGGATGCTTGGCGCAGACGCAGGGAGCGATGACAGATGGAGGGCGTAGAAAGGAGGCGTAGCACTCGCTTGGTGCGCAAACTATGGTCGCGTCCCGAGGACCCAAGGGAAAGAGGGAGGATCTCTCCCTAGCCCATAAGTTCAGGGTCTTCCCGTGGTTCTCCTTCAAATGGGGACCAACTGCCTTACCTGGAGCTTAGGCTACTCTGCTATCTTTCCCCAGTGCTATTCCTTGCTTTGGCGCTAGTGATTAGTATCTGAAAGAGTCATAATGTAATAAAGGAATAAAGTCTCGGAAAGAATTCCTAATCGTCTGTGTCCTGAGTTGGCTATTGGTGGGGACTGCAAGAGGCAGCTAGGGCACTCCTGACACTTACCTGGGCCCTTGTTCCGTTGGGGGGGGGGCTCTGCCAGGGGAGCCGCTGCTGCTGCTGCTGCCACTGCTGCTGGTGCCGCCAGGGGAGCTGCAGCCAGCACTGCTGGGAAAGGTGCAGCCAGGAAAAGCACTGCCCATCACAGCCCACCAACCCCCGACAGGCGTGAGGGCAGGAGTTGCCCCCAGCTGCACTCTCTTCCTCCCTTGGAAGGAGGGGAGGGAGCCTGTCTGGAGGCCAACCGCTGCCCCTGCTCAAGCCTTCAGGGGTTCCTTGCTTGCGAGCAGCCCGGGAAGGCTTGAGCAAGGCCAGGGGGGCAGCTTGCAACAAGGGCAGGCTGCAGCCGCCAGCACCTGGGCCCCCTGGATGTGCACCAGCAGCTGTCTTGTTCCAGGAGTGGCGGGAGCCATTTCCCCCATTTTTGTGCCTTGGCTGGGCCCGCGAGTGGCAGATCCATGATTTTTCTGGTTCAGTCCATGGAGGCAGATGTGCTCTGTGACATGATGGTGGTTTGGGCGATTTGCTCTGCACAAATCAGATGAAATCAAGGGGATCCCTGACAAGGATCCATGTCTTTGCACTGTGGCTGTGCCCACAAGTGGCAGATCCACGATTTTTCTGGTTCATTCCATGGAGACAGGTTGGCCTGTGATTGGATGGTGGTTTTGAGGGTCCCTCCTTTAAAAATCATATGAAATACTGAGGATCCCTTTTTGATTTTATGGATCCTCATTTTACCCAGCCCCCATAGCATGTGCTTTCCTCTTGGCTTCATTCTGCCAAAGGAGAGTGCGAAGGGCTAAGGCTGCTTTTGTCATGCCTGGCAGGGACTGGTGCAGTTGCTCTTGGTGGCTGCAGCAGAAGCAGGATAGGACTGGAGCAGAGAAAGAAATGCCATGGAGCTTCCCTCTCAGCTCCCGTCCCATCCTGCTGCTGCTGCCTCCACCACCATCACTGCACACAATGGCAGCTCATCAGGGCAGTGGGAGGCTGCTCAATTATCAGATGGCTTGCATGCCCCAATGGATCATCTCTCCCCCGCCAGGTGCGTGCTTTGGAGGAGACCACTGTTCTAGCCAAATAATGTTCAGACACCCCTCTCCTCTCCAGTAACACCACCTCTCTCACAATGAGGAAACAGAGACTGACTCACAGCAAAGTTCCCTCCCTCCCTCCCTCCTCCTCCATCTCCTCTCCCCTTCCCCTGCCTCTCCCGATGGCCAGATCTCTCTCAAATTGATACATTTGGTAACTCCATGTCCTCTCACCTTCCCCCCTCCCTCCTCCTCCTCCTGCCCCTCCGTGTGATCTTTCAGAAGTTGATACACTTTGGAGACAGCCTGTCTGGGCTGCTCAGAAGGCATAAGAAGAGCTCCGAATATACGAGGCGGATGAGGTGCTTTGTGGAGGAGCTGCTTCACTTTGGGGTGCCTTGGTGCTGGTCTGATCCGCTTCGTATCATGACAAGGCACCTCCAAATCAGCCCGCTTCACTTCATTATTCAGGCTTCATACCAAAGAGGTGCACAGCCCTACTTTCACATGTTCCAAGAGCTTCACGTGGATTATTTAGATAGGAACGTTGCAACAGCTCTGTAAGGTAAGACAGTATGGCCTGGTTTGCATGTAATGACAACCCAGAGTATGGGTTGAGTACGGGTAATCTTTGAACCATGGGTTGTTGCTATGTGTGAACCCTGCCCTATCATTTAACTATGGGTTGTAAACAACAAACAACCCAGAGTTCACAACCCAACAACAAACCTTGGGATCTCTTCCTGGGTTGTTCATGGTTAACAACCTATAGTTAAATGATAGTGCAGGGTTCAGAATAATGGCAACCCACGATTCAACAACCCATAATTCAACAACAGCCCATACTGCAGCTGTACTCTGGGTTGTTGTTATGTGCAGACCAGGCCAATTATTATCTCCCATATTTCAGATGAGAATACCAATGCTGAGAAAGAGTGGCTTGCCTAAGGTCGTTTAGTGAGTTCTTGGCAGAGGCAAGATTCAAACCAGGAGCTTCCTGATTCATAGCTCGGTCTCTTAGCCATGATGCTACACCAGCTGTCTGTCAGTCCATAGCAAAGAATTCTGGTTTGGTCTGGAATGAGGGCTGGGGCACAAAAGCTCACAGGCCTTTCATGTTCAAGATGAATGAGTCATTTGACTGTCTTGGAATGAGCTGCAATTCTGACACTGTTTCAGCCTGCACTGAGGTGGTTTGTGATGTGCATAATATGAACTCCAGTTCATAATAAACAAACCCCTCCTGAAACCTACGTTAGGTTCACCTGGTTGCCAGCCTGAGTCTCTGCCTTCTCCACCCTTGCAGGCACTATTGAGCTTTAGCTTGCTGGAGCGGGAGCCTCTGGCAAGAGCCAAAGGGCTCTTGGCTTGTGGCTCTCAGCGAGGGATGAGCAGTGGGATTTTGACCAACATAACAAGGAAGAGGAGCACCACTGGAGGGTAAAGGAAAACGGGTCATTTTCATATGGAAACAAGGGACGTTTGTAGAATTGCTGCCCCCCCCCCCCGCCTAACATCTTCAGAAAGCTTTTTTTTTGCAGTTGAAAGCATTACTGAGACTTCCATCTAGCCCACAAGGGCTATTTTATTTGAGGGCAAAAGGGGCTTGTGGGTAACGAGGACGTCTTGCAGCCAAATGTTCAGCTTGGGTCAAAGACCAAGGAAGTGCTATTTGGAAGTAACAAACAGTAAGTTTGCAGCTTAATTTTTTTGCGCAAGCACAGGTTCGGTAAGAAGGCGTTGTTGTTCAAGTTAGTCTTCTCCTAGAATTGCTTGTAGTGTATTTAATAGAGGAATTTTGTGAAAAAGGTTTCACTCTGCTGTGGCTTGGCTGGGAGGCAGGGTAGGAATTGTAGAATTTTGTGTGATTGCCACTTTCTATGGTGCTTGATGTGTTTTTTTTTTACTTTTTTCTTTGTTTTTATTGTTGCTTGTCTGACCCTTGGTAGCTGTCTTGGGGCTGCCAAGGTTAGCTTTAGGATTGGGTTAGGCTTGTAAGAAGTTATGGGTTTATATTTATTAGTTTTATGCTTTTGGTTATTTGTTTTTAATGGACAGAACTGTTTGAGGAGCCCTGGGGATAGTCCATTCTGCCCCCAAATCTAAACAATAATAAACGAGTAGGGCAATATATTTGTTGAAATAATGATGGCAGGGGATCACACCAAAAAGGGGTGCAAGCTAAGGGTTAATTTGTCCTTAGAGTTTTAAATCCATTCGTAGGTGCAATAGCAAGGGTCATTTGGAGTACAGAGCTAATTAACAGCTCTGGATGCATCAGAAGAGAACCTTCAGCTGCCAAGTAGAGCTAAATAAGTTTCACATTTAGCCTGGGTTTCTTGTGTATAAAAAGACCACCATGTTCAGTAGTAGTAGTGGTTTCATTCTGCTAGAAGTCCAGTTTGATTTGCTCTGCTGTTTTATACCCCTGGCTGCTTCCTTGCAGGTCTACCTGTTTCAAAAATGTTTGCCAATCCTTCACTCCCTGGATTCAGTCTGCTTCATTCACCACCTTTGACCATGAGAGAAGAGCCTCCTAAGCACAGGAGAGAAACCGCTTCTACCATGACCAGGGTGACAGTTGCTTTGTGCAGTTGTGACTGGCCACCAAACCTCAGACTCAAGCCAACTCCTCTTTCTACATGTGCAGTAAGTTCTCCTCACAAAGCAAGAATTAAAGTAACCAGAAGGAGCATTAAAGCATTAACTTTCAGTTGAACTTGCAGAACCAAGAAGGGCCTTTGAACAGTGCATATCTTTGCATATCTTTGTACTTCCTTTCCCTGGACTACAAGCATTCCACGGTAAATCAGCTTTGTCAATGCTCCTCTGTGCTCCAAGCCTCATCCATATATAGGCTGGGCTTGGAACAGGGCCAGGGAATCATTTGTGAGTAAGGTGGTGCCATCAGGGCAGGACTTTGCAGGAGATGTGCAGGGGATGTTCACGCAGCAGAACGAGCGAGAGGGCCCCCAAATGCAGCAGGGCCAGGTTTACCAGTGGAGGCGGGTGGCTCCGATGTCAGTGACTGTGAATCTGCTCTGGGTTTCAGTCAGAACCAGTCAGAACTCTAGAGGAGCTATCCAAGATGCCAAACCCAGGACTGGAGCCACCAGCCTCCACCGTGGATTACCACAGTGAATACGCATTACCTTCCAAAGGGCATGCTCCAAGGCCATTAAGCCGAAAGCCTAAAATTACTGGAGTGCACCACTGCTTGGGGGCCACATTCCTTCAGGGGTAATTAGTCAGGGGCCACAGGCCAGAGATGGGTGGGGCCAGAGGCCAAAGTGGGCGGGGCCACTCCTTTTCTTTCTCTCGCTTACTGCCACCACTCTCTCTCTCTCTGACCATTAGGCTGCTGGGGAATGCTCCCCAGTCAGAGTGCTCCCCCCCAGTCCCTCCATTGATCTGTCCCCATTTTTTCCCATCCACCTTCCTTCTGTCCCTCAGGGTTCTGCTCACCTGCATGAAATTAGGCCAAGCAGGCCACAAAAATAGAGGAGCACACATTTTGAATCAGAGCATGAGTCTGCCGAGCGCTACCACATCTTCTGGCTGATCCTTGGTTTTATTTATGGTGGGAGAAGAGGAGTGAGAGAGGACAAAATTCCACATGAACTGGAATCTGCCAAAATGTCCTTTGCCCTCACCCTCCCAGTGCCGCTATTCTGTCATGGGTGGAGACAAAGGTGGGTGTTTCATGCTGCACCCTTGTCTGCTGACCTCCGCTTTATTTGTAATATCAGAACGAGGAGAGATACTTCTAACCATCCTTCATGCTCATGCTGATGAGTCTAGCACAAGTGAGACCCAGCTCAAATCTGGTGGCTGGCCTCTGTCTACTTGTTACACTGAAGAATGGCCTCTGAGAAGAGTTCTGCATTGGAATCGGAGCTACGAGGACTGGTAAGAGGGATTGCCTGTGCTGTGTTATGGCATCTGTGCTCCATTATAACTGAAGGGGAACTCCCTTGTGCTTTTTGGCTGGCTTATTAAAGCTGCCTTGGAGTAATGAATTATGCTGGCTGGGCATTCGTCCCTTTTGCTATAAAATTGTTATTCAAATCAGCATGACTGTTTTATGAAGCATTTGGTTTTCATAGGGAGATGGATTATTTTCATGAGCCAGAGGGCCAACCTTGTTAGGTGGCTTATGCACAATGTTTGGCTTCATGCCAAGCTGGCGTAAGCAAGGCATTTGTTTCATGCTTGCTGAGATTTCAGGGGGGAAGTCGCCTCCACACCAAAGCCAGGGGGTAAGACAGTTCTGGGCTAAGATGGCCTTGGGTACCAGGAGGTATAATCCAAGAAAATAGCAACTACCAGAAGAAAATGTGCAGGGCTGGATCTGGGGGCAGGATCAGCCCTACCATTTGTCAGAGTGAGACAGTTGCTGTGCTCAAAAATGTGCTTTTGTTTCTGCACCCAAAAAATGTGTGGCCCTGCAGTGACCAAGCCAAATGAGAAAGAGCTTCCTCATGTTCTGAAGACATGCCCTCTCAAAGTGTTTTTGGGCGCAATCCTATGCATGTTTAGACAGAAAGAAGCCCTACAACTCAGCCATGCTGGGAGTTGTAGTACTTTTTCTGTCTAAACATGCACAGGATTGTACACTTTTACATTTTAATTTCAAAATATTTACTACTGTGCAACCTAGAAATAAAGGGTTGTATCCAATGTTAGTCATACTAATTTAGGCCCCATTCATTTCAAAGGGCCTACTCTAAATAGGATTAGCATTGCATACATCCCAAAGATTTTGTATTGATTTTTTAAAAAACATTTTGTAGTTATAGACATTTACTATGTGCTATGACCATATAAAGGTGTCTTACATCAGGGGTGGACAGAACAGGATTGTCAGATCAACTCTGGCTTTTTTACTAGAACCAAAAGATCCACCAACCAGAGCCAGGTGCAAAAGACATACTTAGAATTAAAGAACAGTGTGCAAGGACTGGCCCAAGATATTTTGCAGTCTGAAGTGAAGGACAAGATGGCGCCTCCTCCCATTCCATGTACAAAAGCCGACTGCAATGCAGTTAACTTTTACATCAACACTGGTGATGGGACAGCATCTCTCACTGCACCTGAAGTCAATGGGTTGGCTTAGAGGGTGCAGTGCAGACTGTGCAGAACACAGCTCTCTCCTCCAATGCCTTGCTGCTACCTCCCAGCATCTTCTGCCTGAAGCAACTGCCTCAATCTAATCAATGGTAGGGCCGGCCTTGCATGGAGCCATAGAATCATAGAATAGTAGGTTTGGAAGGAGCCTATAAGACTGTCGAGTCCAACCCCCTGCTTAATGCAGGAATCTAAGTCAAAGCACCCCTGACAGATGGCTGTCCAGCTTCATCTTGAATGCCTCCAGTGGGGGAGAGCCCACCACCTCCCCAGGTCATTGGTTCCATTGTCATATTGCTCTAATGGTCAAGAAGTTTTTCCTGATGTTCAGCCGGGATCTGGCTTCCTGTCACTTGAGCCCATTATTCCGTGTCCTGCACTCTGGGATGACTGAGAAGAGTTCCTGGCCTTCCTCTCTGTGACAGCCTTTCAAGTACTTGAAGAGCACTATCATATCTCCCCTCAGTCTTCTCTTCTCAAGGCCAAACATACCCAGTTCTTTCAGTCTCTCCTCATAGGGCTTTGTTTCCAGTCCCCTGATCATCTTTGTTGCCCTCCTCTGAACCCTCTCCAGCTTGTCTGCATCCTTCTTAAAGTGCGGTGCCCGGAACTGGACACAGTACTCCAGATGAGGCCTAACCAGTGCTGATTAGATGGGAACTAGTACTTCCTGGGATTTGGAAGCTATACTTCTATTAATGCAGCCCAAAAGAGCATTTGCCTTTTTTGCAGTCATATCACATTGTTAGCTCATATTCAGCTTGTGATATAAAACAATTCCAAGATCCTTCTCACTTGTAGTGTGGTTGAGCCACGTATCCCCCATCTTGTAACTGTGCATCTGGTTTCTTTTTCCTAGGTGTAGAACTTGGCATTTATCCCTATTAAATTTCCTTCTGTTGCTTTCTGCCCTGCCTATCAAGTCTATCTCCAGCCTATCAAGATCACTTTGAATTCTGTTTCTGTCTTCCAGGGTATTAGCTATCTCACCCAATTTTGTGTCATCTGCACATTTGATCAGCATTCCTGCACCTTCCCCCCCAAGTCATTAATAAAAATGTTGAAGAGCACTGGGCCCAGGACTGAGCCCTGCAGTACCCCGCTTGTTACCTCTCCCCAGTTTGAGAAGATTCCATTGATAAGCACTCTTTGAGTCCGATCCTGTAGCCAACTGTGGATCCACCGGATCGTTCTTTCATCTAGCCCACTTTGAGCTAGTTTGCTCATCAGGAGATCATGGGGCACTTTGTCGAAAGCTTTGCTGAAGTCGAGGTATATGATGTCCACAGTATTTCCACAGTCCACAAAGGAGGTTACCTGATCCAAAAATGAGATCAGATTCGTCTGGCAGGATTTGTTCTTGACAAATCCATGTTGGCTTCAAGTAATCACTGCATTGTTTTCAAGGTGCTTCCAGATGGATTGCTTTATGATCTGCTCCAGAATTTTCCCAGAGATTGATGTCAGACTGACTGGTCTGTTGTTCCCAGGTTCCTCCTTTTTGCCCTTTTTGAAGATAGGGACAACATTAGCCCTCCTCCAGTCATCTGGCACCACCTTTCTTCCATGATTTCTCAAAAATAATAGGCAGTGGTTCTGAGAGTTCTTCTGCCAGTTCCTTTATTACTCTAGGATGCAGTTCATCCAGCCCTGGAGATTTGAACTCATTCAAAGTAATTAGGTGTTCCTTGACCATATGCCTATCGATCTCAAACTTAGGGATGGCGGAGAATTTCTCCCCGAAACTTCGGGGGGCCGAGCGCTAACGTGTTCGGCCCCCCGAACAAGTTTCGGGGAGAAATCCTCCGCACCCCCCCCACCCCCAGCCCCACCCCGGGACGGGACTTACCTTCCCTGAATGTCCCTCCCGGCGGCAGGTCCGGCTGGCGGTTCGTCCGGTGTTCGAGCGGGGCGGGAGCGGCAGCCGGTCTTTCAACCAGCTGCCGCCCCCGCCATTGCAATGAAAGAAAAAAACAACAACACGTCCCCTGATAGGCTACGTGACGATTCACGTAGCCTATCACGGCAAGATTTGCAAAGTCAGCCGTGATAGGCTATGTGAATCGTCACGTAGCCTATCACGGGTGACTTTAAAAAAAAAAAAAGCGCGTACGCGAATGGCGGCCCCCATAGGGAGCCGCCATTCCCCTTCCTTATTTGGTCGCTGTAGTCTATGTCAATGTTTACGTAGACTACGGCGAAAATAAGGGCAACGCAAATAGCGTTGCCCTTATTTTCGCCGTAGTCTACGTAAACATTTACGTAGACTACAGCAACTAAATAAGGAACGCGAATGGCGGCTCCCTATGGGGGCCGCCATTCGCGTACGCGCTTTTTTTTTTTTTAAAGTCACCCGTGATAGGCTACGTGACGATTCACGTAGCCTATCACGGCTGACTTTCCAGATCTAGCCGTGATAGGCTACGTGAATCGTCACGTAGCCTATCAGGGGACTTTTTTTTTTTACTTTCGTGTTCGCGGCCGGGCGAGGCGGGAAGCCTCCTCCCCGGCCTGAATTTCGGCCGGGCGAGGCGGGAAGCCTCCCCCCCCCGGCCTGAATTTCGGCCGGGCGAGGCGGGAAGCCTCCCCCCCCCGGCCTGAACTTCGCGGGGGGAGCAGCAAAGTGCTCCCCCCCACCGCGAACAAGCTGCGAGAAAAGGTAAGTGACTTTCGTCCACCCCTACAAACTGCAATCCTGCTCCTTCAGCCTGTACTTCACCTTTGCCAGGGGGCTCATAGAACCTCTTTTGGGAGAAGACTGAGCCAAAGTAGGAATTGAGCACTTCTGCCTTTTCCTTGTCATCTGTTATCATTTTGCCATCCTTATTTAATAGTTGAACCACCATTTCTTTCCTCTGTCTTTTACTATGCATGTATCTGAAGAAAGCCTTTTTGTTGCTTTTAGCATCCCTTGCTAACCTCAGCTCATTCTCAGCTTTAGCTTTCCTGATGCCATCCCTGCAATTCTGTGCTATCTGCCTGTACTCTTCCTTTGTAGCTTGGCCTTCCTTCCACTTCCTGTATGTGTCCTTTTTTTGTTTTCAAGTCATCTCTAGGCTTTTTGTGAAGCCACATTGGCTTCTTTTGTTGTCTTCCACCTTTTTTTCTTGTTGGAATTGCTTGTAATTGTACCTTGAGAATTTCCTTTTTTTAAAACTCCCACCCATCTTGGACTCCCTTTCTCATTAGAGTCACTTGCCATGGGACCTTACTGATCATTGTTCTGAGTTTATGAAAATCAGCTTTCCTAAAATCCAGGGTATGCATTGGGCTACCCTCGGCTTTTGCTTCCTTTAGAACCAATAACTCAAGTATAACGTGGTCACTTTCCCTCTGTTGGTTAGGATCAAGTCAAGGATGGCCGATCCTCTAGTTCCTTCCTCTACTTTCTGTAGGACGAAATTATCAGCAACACAAGTCAGGAATCTCTTGGAGGGGCCATGTTTTGCAGAATTTGTCTCCCAACAAATATCAGGGAAACTGAAGTCCCCCATTACTACTGCATCATGCTTCTTTGAAACCTTGGCAATTTGCTTTTCAAAAGTTTCATCCTCATCTTCTCCTTGATTGGGTGGCCGGCGGTAGACTCCAACCACCATGTTCCTTTTATTCCTTGCTCCATTTATGTTAACTCAGATGCTCTCAGTCTGAGCACATTCTGAGCCTAGAAGTTTGTTTTCCGTTTCAGAAATGAACTAAATTCATAGTCCTGTCACACAAAAGTCCACTCTTGGTTACCCCAAGCTTCCTTCATTTCAACAGCCTACTTTAGGTGTTATAAGTCATTTGTTGTCACCATTGTTAAACAATTGAGAGCTGGAAACTTGCCATCTATTTCAAATCACCCAGAGATCTACCAGTAGATCCTAATCTACCTTCTGCTCACCCCTTCCTTATACTGAGTTGGACCATTAGTCCATCTATCCCAGTGCTGTCTACTCTGATTAGCGGTCTCTCCGGAGTCTCAGGTAGAGTTTTATACCAGCCCTGTTTTCTGAAGTGCTTTTAACTACAGATGCCAGGATGGAAATTCTGATTCATTTCATTAGAGCATACACAGAAGAAACTCTCATGGGTGTTTGGATTTCCCTGTCTCCAACACTGTCATCCTTATTGGGCCCCTAAATTCATTGCCTAAGTTGGCCATCTCATCTTGCCTCTTAGTAGGGCTGTTTCTGGGAATTGCTGTCAGTGATGCAGCTGTGAAATAAATCAGGTATTGCAAATTGCAATCCAAACATTCAGAGTCCGTACTAGACCCCGTGGCCTTAGGGTGCTTCCAGACAAGGCTTTGGGTGTTTCATCGCCCTGCCTTATTCACAGAATTTTACGAGGGTCCAGACAATGACATCTTCCACTCATAACCCTCCTGTGTTTTCCCACCACTTTTTCCATTTTTTTTTCTTAACACAGAAAATCCATTAAGTAAAAAAATATAGAAGAGCTGTACAATGCCTTCTGGCTGTTAATGCTAGGACCACTCTGTCTGGTAGCACCCTTAATCTTTGGAATAAGAGTTCATGATTCTCTTTCTCAGTATGCAGCCCAATTTGGTCTCTCAGTTTATTTAAGAACTGAAATGTAGCTTACAGAACTGCAGCAAATCAAATAATATGAATGGATATCCAGGGGGTTAGATCATAAAATTGCTGCTGTGATGCAAATTAGAGCCATATAAGCCATTAACAGTACTCCAGCTGTACCATAGCATCTTGCCACTCATACTGGGTCCCTTGGGGAACATCATACACAAACCTTGGTAATAGTTTTTGACATTAATGCTTAACATAGGTCAAAATAATCTATTCCTACTTTTTCTTATTTTTTTCTTTTCTTTTTGCAAAACAGGCTTAATAATTATTAACTGCACTCTGGGTTGGGAAGAAACAAATGTTAACTAATAACCTTGATCTTCATAAGCAAACATTTATTCAATATCCCTTTTGCAAATGTCTGTTATGATTGCACTTTTATTTGCTTGGGAAATGCTGGACCGAATCCACCACTATTCCCTGGTTAGACTGAGTGGAATTGTGCCCCTATATATGACAGTGGATTGGCATGACAGTAAAATGTTAACAGAGTTTTTCTCTGTAACCCCATGGCTTTGGTTATTTTTCTGCTCTGTGTAGACCTGAAAATGTTGCACAGCATAGAGCAAAGATGGCCAGATAGGGGCCACTCCAGATAGTGTTCTAAGGGTGGAATTGTATTTTGCTACTGAACCAGACCCCTTCACAGGAAATCAGGATGTATAAAGTCAGAGGGCTTCACAATTATAGAGCATATGCACCCCTGCATTATGAAGTCATTGACAGCAGGGGGAGAGGAGCTGAAGATCAAACATGCTTCCCAAAAGATCCCCCCAAGTGTTGCTTTTTCACAAGGCCAAGCTAGATGTGACAGAGCCAGCTACATCACTAATTAATTAACTAAATGCATAAACTGGAAATAACAATAAAACAACAACCAAATAAATACAACAATGAAAATATCAAAATATTAAAACATTAACATTTTTTTAAAAGATATTTAAACTTGGCATTTAAATATCTACAGTGAAGGCACCAGGTGGATCTCCCTGTGATGGACATTCCACAGATGGGGGCCACTATAGAGAAGGCTCTTTCCCTGGTAGCTGCCCATTGCACCACTGTGGGCAACAGCCCCCAGAGAAGAGCCTCCAAAGATGAATGTAGCAATCAGGCAGGAACATATGGGAGAACATATTTATATCTCTCTCCCATTCACTTATGAGGTTGGGGTTCTAATTTTTACATTAAAAGGGGTGCAAGGGTGAGGGTAACTGAATCTCCTCCCTGCTCCATCTTATTTTGCTATGTTCCATTAACGACTTTTTATGTACAAAATAGACTTCCATCCCCAACTTTATATGTGAATGAGGAAGATATGAATAAACAAATGTGGCTGCATCATCTTATCTTGTTTGGCCTCACAGGGGTGTTCTGAGGATAGTGCCACATATGTTTCAGGCGGCATATAAACAGATACATCTTCTTCTTTTTTTACAAGGTCCTTTCTTTCCTGATTGCTGTGAGGTAAATTTGTCAATTTATTATTCTCTTATTATTAGCTCTTGAATATTTGTTTGGGTAGGTATTTGTTTCCCACCTTCCTATGTCAAAGGCATATTGAAGGTGGTGTACAGTATAAAAAACTAAATAATAAAAAGCTAGAATACAATGCTAGAAACAATACCAAGAAATCCACAGCAGCCATAAAGCATCATCATCATCTAGTAATAATAAACATAGCAGAAACAACAGATAAAAATTGCAGAATATGGGGGCTCAAATTAAACAAATGCCTGCCAAAATGAAACAGTCTTAAGAGCCTATTTAAATGCAGGCAAGGGGCCAGATGAACTTCCCTTGGGAGGCTATTCCATAAGTTAGGTGCCACAAACAAAAAGGCCCTGACCTCACCAGCTGCACCTCAGTTCGCAGGAACATAGCAAGAAGATCCCAGAAACATAAATGCCAACTTGATGGCCAACTGCTGGAACAAGTGCAGCCTTTTAGATATCGTGGACTTATTTTTGATGAGAGATGGTCTTGGAAGTCTCACCTAGATGCTATCAGATGATTGGCTGCTGGAACTAGGAGGGTCATGAAACCTCTTTTACAGAGGACCGTCCTCTATTTGATGGGCTGCCCTTCGAAGGCATCCTCTATTTGAAGGGTTGTCCAGCTCAAATCGGGTATAAAAGATACCATTAGATAAAGAACCCTTAGAAGCCAGAGCTGGGCCTTGTCATCGCCCATCCACAGCACCTGGACAGGAGACTGAGCAGCAGGCACACCTGGCCACAGCCTTCCACACTATGGTGAGGGGCACCATATTTCTATTTAATACAGTCTATAACCATCATTTGTAAAACTGTATCTATACCTATAAGTTAGCAAATACAAATTTTCTGCAAATCGGTGATTTCTTTTTTGGCGATTCAGAAGCGGCCACCCTAAGCTATATGCCAATATTTAAAAAAATGTTATGGTGGAGGAAAACAACTGGTGGCCTTCTGTAAAAGCATTAGCTCAATTATTTTATTTATGTATTTATTTTTATTAATTTTCTTAATTGCCCATCTGGCCGGTCACCCAGCCACTCTGCACGATGTACAACATATAATAAAACAGTTTAAAACAATAAAATTCCACATTAAAACATCATATTTCTAAAAATACCCTAACCCTCCCCAAATGCCTGCCTGAACCACCACATTTTCAATGCATGGCGGAAGCTCATGAAAGAGGGGGCATGGCAGAGTTCCCTAGGGAGGGAGTTCCACAGAGTGGGGGCCACCACAGAAAAGGCCCTGAATTCCTGAATATGAGGCTGAACTCCAGGGAGAAGGAGGAAAAGAACTAAAAATTCAGCAGAACAAATTTCTAAGGATGATATTAGGACTCCTGTCAGGGGCACTATGGGTAGGATTCAATGGTGCCCTACTGCTGGCAGCCAGCACCATTGGTCCTGGTGTGTGTGTGGCCGGCCCCACTGGTGTGCAGCCCCTACCACCAGCAGCGGCGATGTAGTGCTCAAATGAGTGGAAATGCTCGTTTCTGGAAGGCACGAACTGCCCCTTCCAGAAACTGGCATTTCCAGTCATTTGGGGGCTTGCCCCCAGAAGCTCTCCATCACCGCTGCCAATGGTAGGGGCCACACACACGCCGCCAGTGGCGGAGCTGGCCGTGCCGGCACTGGGAGCTGGCGCTGCTGGCCACCAGGGGCAAGGCACCATTAGATCCAGCCCCTTTTGAGTTACTGTTCATTGCTTCTAGAGCTGACCTGCGTTGTTTGAGATACTGGTGGTTCTGATAAAATGAAATGGAAAATACCGGTCTTACTGAATTGTGTTGGATGGAATAACTAAGAGCTGGGGGTTGGCCACAGAGATGTCAGTACAAATGGGCAAGTTGTAATTTAGCCATCGAAGGCTTCTTGGCCTTAGAGTCCAAAGCTTAGCCCATGATTGTGCTCTGAGGGACTAGGTCTGGGGCTATGATGCCCAGAAAGACCACGCGGCCACGAGCCATGTTTCTCCTGTTGGTATGCCAGAATCGAGAAAGATCATACCAGGGAACATTGTCTTCAGACACTGACATTCCCCAAGTGATGTAGGGCGTTTAAAGAATTTAGCCTCCAAGAATGCCGTCTCCATATCCCAAAGGGAAGTATATAGGTATCCCACAGCAAAACTGAAAGTGGATGCAATTATATTAGAGATAAAATTCGCTATCTATTATTCTGTATGCTGACCCAAGACAGATGTTTTAATCGAATGTTATTTTACAGTATCTGGATAAAACTGTAAAATAACTGCCTCAAGACATTGTTGGGTAGCCAGTGTTATACAGTTGCATTATTTGCCACAGCAGCCAAGAAATTGTATGCATGCTGCTTTTTAATAAATTTTGTTCATGATTTTAACCGAGCCAAGTTATATGTGGAATAGGATTTTAATTATGGAATATTTGTATGCATGCCGTCAATATACATTTTACTTTGTAAGTTACTAATCTGTGGTGTTAATGGACGGATGTGAGGTTGGTAAAGGCCTTTGGCTAAACACAACAAAGTTACATGCCACAAGGAGAGCCCTAGAAACCTGAACAACAGGAATGGCCTCAGAAACTGAGCAAAGATCTCATGCAGGCTGAGGAAGAGATTTCTGAGACCCCCTCAGGAGTTTTATGATATATTATTTTCTTCTGTAAGCCACTTCGGAGGCTATCCTCTGAAGGAAGGTTGTTGTTCAGTCGTTCAGTCGTGTCCGACTCTTCGTGACCCCATGGACCATAGCACGCCAGGCCTTCCTGTCCTGCGCTCTCTCCCGGAGTGTGCTCAGGTTCATATTCATTGCATCCGTGATGCTATCTAGCCATCTCATCCTCTGCCGTCCCCTTCTCCTTTTGCCTTCAGTCTTTCCCAGCATCAGGGTCTTTTCCAGGGAGTTTTCTCTTCGCATTAGGTGGCCAAAATATTGGAGCTTCAGCTTCAGTATCTGTCCTTCCAATGAGCACTCAGGGTTGATTTCCTTTAGGATGGACTGATTTGACCTCCTTGCAGTCCAGGGGACTCGTAAGAGTCTTCTCCAGCACCACAGTTCGAAAGCATCAATTCTTCGGCGCTCAGCCTTCCTTATAGTCCAGCTCTCACAGCCATACATTACTACTGGGAAAACCATAGCTTTGATTAGACGGACCTTTGTCGGCAAGGTGATGTCTCTGCTTCTTACTATGCTGTCTAGGTTGGCCATAGCTTTCCTCCCAAGGAGCAAGCGTCTTTTAATTTCATGGCTACAGTCACCGTCTGCGGTGATCTTGGAGCCCAAGAAAGTAAAATCTGTCACTGCTTCCATTTCTTCCCCTTCTATATGCCAGGAAGTGATAGGGCCAGATGCCATGATCTTCGTTTTTTTAATGTTGAGTTTCAAATCAGCTTTTGCACTCTCCTCTTTCACCCTCAACAAGAGGCTCTTGAGATCCTCTTCGCTTTCTGCCATTAGGGTGGTATCGTCTGCATATCGGAGGTTGTTGATAATTCTCCCAGCAGTCTTAATTCCGACCTCTGATTCATCCAACCCGGCATTTCTCATGATGTACTCTGCATATAAGTTAAATAAGCAGGGTGACAATATGCAGCCTTGTCGTACTCCTTTCCCAATTTTGAACCAATCGGTTGTTCCATGTCTGGTTCTTACTGTTGCTTCTTGACCCTCGTACAGGTTTCTCAGGAGACAGGTAAGGTGGTCTGGTACTCCCATCACTTTCAGAATTTGCCACAGTTTGTTGTGATCCACACAATCAAAGGCTTTAGCGTAGTCAATGAAGCAGAAATAGACGTTTTTCTGGAATTCTCTTGCTTTCTCCATGATGCAGCGAATGTTGGCAATTTGATCTCTAGTTCCTCTGCCTCTTCGAAACCCAGCTTGTACTTCCGGTAGTTCTCGGTTCGCATACTGCTGAAGCCTAGCTTGTAGGATTTTGAGCATCACCTTGCTGGCATGTGAAATGAGCACAATGGTGCGGTAGTTTGAACACTCTTTGGCGTTGCCCTTCTTTGGAATTGGAATGTAAACTGACCTTTTCCAGTCTTGTGGCCACTGTTGAGTGTTCCAGATTTGTTGGCATATTGAATGCAGCACTTTAACAGCATCATCTTTTAGGATTTTAAATGAAGGAAGGTAAAATATTTAAATACAATACAATAAATTCTCTGTGCTCCTTGGAAGAAGCATGAATCAGCAAAAGATGAGTGAATCAGCAAACATGACCTTGCCATAGTTCTCTGAATTCCACCTTGAATTTTGTTCTGACTCATGTCCCTATCAGATTGTGAGCTTTTTTTTTTCTTTTCATACTAAAATTCATGCATATTTTCATGCACATTTTCCCCAAAATGTATACATCAGTTGTACACATTTTTAAAATGTGTGTATTTTTCTCCAATTGATTAGAGTATCTTTATGCATACTTTTCAAAAATACAATTTCTTTTCATGCACATTTTTCAAATGTATGTATTTTTTGAACACTTTTTCTTTTGTTCCACAAATTGCATTCCAAGCTCAGAAATGCACAGACTTTGACCACAGATCATGTTCAGTTCTGGGAGGTGTGAACTCAGTAAACTGGTGGAAAATGAACTGAAACTAATATCTCATACAGCCCTAGAAAGAAAGGTGGGATATGAATATGGGATAGACATTACCACAAAGATGGGCAGCTGCTGTCTGGCTGCATTCTTAGCCTTAAAATACGCAGTATAATATGGATTTCAGCCTTTATTTCTTGGCATGAGGCCTGCAGTTTACCATTCTAAATTATGTTTTGTCTGTCTGTGTCCAAAGCCACTCAGAAAGCTGCTCAAAATAAATACCAATTACATAAATGTACAGGCGCATCTAAAAATGGATGGTAGAACTTTTGAATAATGGGAACATTTGAAATGATTCTTTTTAGCCTTTGTAGTTTGCTCTTTATTTGTGCTTTTTCCATTAGTTGCGTAAAATACAAGGTTTGTCATGATAAGTAAGGAGTTATTAATAGCAATTATTAAAAAATATATATCCAGAGACGTTGCTTCTCAGTACTAAAGTCAAGTAACAACACGAGCCATTCTCTCTTCACAGGAGAATTTATTCCACAATATTTTAATAGTTACATGTGAAGCCTGGGAGCTACAGGAGTCTTAGGGAGCAATCCTATGGCCATTAGACACTGTCTAGAGGGCCATAGGATATGCTCCTTTCCGGGAACTGACCTTGGAGCCTGTGCTCTGAGGGCAGTTCCTGGAAATCTGACTTTCCCTCTTGTCTGCGCTGCCCTGTTCTCTGTGCTCAGAAGAGGAGCGTGGAGCGGGGTGGGGCTGGGGGGCATTCCAGGGTGGGGAGAGCAGAGCTGCACATATGACACATCCAAGGTGTCGTATGGCAGCTTCCTCTCCCGCCCCCCCCCCCGGCCCCCCATGGCTAGACACCTGAAAACGGCTGTCGAGAGAGAAGGAGCAAGACAGGAGAGGCACGGAGGGAACAATCCCCCCGTGCCTCTCCTGCCTTGCTTTGGATAGGCGGTCGCCTCCGAGGTCAGAGGCAGCCGTCTACCTACTTAGGATTGCACCCTTAGGATAGTATCCAATGTTAAGTGCAGCTAATTTAAGTTTCATTCATTTCAATGGGTCTACTCTACATAGAACTATTGGGTACTACCGTTAAAGCAGGCAACATTCTCATCTGCTGCATTTTATAGGCAAAATTGCCATTTGAATCCAAAGAAAATCACATTCTCAGTACCGTCAGAAGTGTGCTCACCATATGCAGAATGGTTTTGTCTCTGGAGTCTGTGTTGCTTGACAGCTGAAGGGACGTGCTGAAAGACCTTTAGTGGTTGGTGGCAAATGCAGTACAAGAATATGGCACTTGCAACTGCATGGGCAGGGGTCAAATTAAACATTTGATGCCAGAACTGAAAACTCAGGTCCTGCTGAACAGCTAAAACACCTCAGAGGAAGGCATGATTTGGAGGGGAGAAGGAGTATTTATCCCTTCTGTCAGGGATTCCAAGCCCTCTGGCTGAGTAATGAGGCAACCGAGACTCTTCCCTGCCAATCCACAAACCCTTTATTCAGCTAATAGCACCTCTTCACCTCTGAATCCCCGACAAAAGCTAAGAGCTGTCCTCTAGCCTTAATTAGCAACATAAAGCTTTTGGTAAGAGAGCTACTGAACGCAGGGCAGTTGCCTTTCAGCTCCAATGGACAGGTTTTCTGCTGTGCTTGGCCAGCTCTTTCGGTCTCCTCCCTTCAAGGAGGTCCCTTCCTGCCCAACTTCTGATGGGCAGCCAATTGGGTGGGATGCTTCCCACCTCTTCTCAGCTCCACCTGCTTAACTCTGCAGCAGGCTCTGGCATCTGTCAATCCCGATGCTCCCTCCCGCTCCGACAAGGGCTGGGTTCCCACGGTGTGGCGGTCACTGAGCCTGGCCCTCCTCCTCAATAAGCCCCTGGGAAGGTTCTTCGCTGACTCCAGGGGAGTTTGGGGGAATTTCCTCCCCCACACGCTGTCTCTGCTGGGCTTCTTCTAGCTCCATCTCCAAATCTGAATCAGAGTCCAAAACCAAACCAGAAGGCCTGGGCTCAATCCTGATACATTCCCTGCGTCGTGCCACATCTCCCCAGCACTGTCATTCCCAGCAGCTTTTCCCATCTGTAGCAAACACATCCAGGCACCTCAATGGGGGGGGGGGAGTGGCTGAGGGAAGGGGGTGCAGGGAAGAAATGATGAGTGATGCAGTGGAGGCTGGTGGCCCAGGTTTCGGTGGAGCTGTAAATCCATTCTGGGTTTCAGTCAGAACCAGCCAGAACTCCAAAGGAGCTACTCAAGATGCTGAGCCCTGTCCTCAATATAGGTTCAGCACCTTGGGTAGCTCCTTTGGAGTTCTGGCTGGTTCTGACTGAAACCTGGAATGGATTCACAGCCCCACCGAAATCAGGGCCACCAGCCTCCAGTGGTGGGGTGCTGAAGCAGCCTCCCCCCGCCAGCCACTTTCTCCCCTCCTGTCTTCACCTCGTGCCAACATTCTTAATATGTTCCTCAGAGACGAGAGTTCCCAGACCCAGGTCTTGCACCAAGTATCTAATTTGACCCTTAAGGAAAATGTGTTGGCTGTAGCCAGCAAAGGAGAAGGCTGACTTGAGTTTTTGGAGCTGGCTGGCCAGGACCACGTTTCTGGAGGCTGCTATTGCTTGGGGGGAACTGATGCTGCATTGAAGGCCGGCATTAGCTGCCCGCCCACCTGCCTGTTTCCCCAGGCCTGTTTTTATTGTATAGCTTATACAATAAAAGCTCTAACAAAAATGCCATAAGACTCCAGTACTTTCTCCTCATGAGGAGGTTGATTGTCTAAAGGGCTGCTTTGGAACTTTTACCATTCAAGGAACATGAACCAGTAGTTGCTTCATTCTGCTGTAATAGCTCTGTGTATTATTGACCAGCGTCAGAATATTTAGACACTAGTTAGGTTGTGAGATGAAAGAGCCATAGCTGGCAATTAAAGTCTTACATAATGTCCCCAGTTTCCAGGCCAAATGTCCAGAACTACTCTTTCGTTGTCATTGAACTGCAGGGCATAGCAATGCCAAGGGTGTTGTAATTTCCATCTACCAAAAAACCCACAGACAATGTCAACAGAACCCATAGCAAATGAGTAAAGTATTATTACTTTTAGGAAATCCCACTGCAATGTATTACAATGATACATAAAAACACACATGCAAAAATACACATGCTGCAGCTGAAAACCCCTTATATAAACTGCACATATATACCAAATCCATACTGTTGCCTGGCTCTGAGATCCCAAGGTCTCTGAGTTATATCCTGTTTCATTACTTCGTCAAAACCACCTAAGGAAATGTTCTCATGGAAGGCAGGTGAAAATCACCCTCTGGCCTCTTGAGTCTCTCTTCCAAAGACTTGTTAACTTATGAAGGTATACAAATACAAATGATTGAGGGCACAATCCTATTGGGATAGGCAGCCACTCGGAACTCGGAGGTGACCACCTATCCAATGCAGGGCAGGAGAAGCGTGGAGGGGATCGTCCCCTCCACATTTCAGTTACCCTGCATTTTCGGCTAGACAGCTGATTTCTGTCTAGCCGCAAGGCGGAGGGTGTGGTAGAAGGTGGGAAGCAGTGGCCGGATGACATGTTGGATGTGTCATACCGGATTTCTGACTTCTCCATCCCAACATGCCCCCAGGAACGCCCCATTTTTGCCGCTCTGCACTCCTCTTCTGAGTGCGGAATGTGGGTCTGTTCTGTGCTGCCTATGAGGTAGCGTGCGACGGGGTGAAGGTCAGTTCTCAGGGAACTGACCTTGGAGCATGGGCTCCGAGGTTGGTTCCCAGAAACCGATGTATCCTATGGCTGCCTAGCCGCTGCCTAGCGGCCACAGGATTGCTCCCAAAATTACTTTTGTTAATAGAAGAAACTAACCAAGAAATAAGCATAATAGAGCAGCATATTGAAGACGTTCAAACTCAATTAGCTACATCTAATCTCACCCAGGAGGCTCAGAATCACCTTGCTACTATGGAATGTGATAAAGCCACAAACCAAGGAAGTTTAAGAGGAATGAACTGGATTATATTTATTATTTAAATATAACAATAATTATGATAGGGTTATTTTCAGCTGCCTTCCATGAGAAAATTTCCTTAGGTGGTTCTGATAAAGTAATAAAAACAGGATATAATCCAGAGACCTTGGCATCTCAGACCCAGGCCACAGTTTGGATTCAGTGTATACATTTAGTTTGTAGAGTGATTTTTGGCTACAGCATGCATATTTTTACATGTGTTTTTATGTGTCACTGTAATACATCACAGTGTCATTTTCTAACTCACGTCTAACTCTTGACTTTGCCTGTGGTTTTCTTGCTATTTGGAGGACCCTCTCCTTTGTACTTATCATTTCCATAATTTCCAGCTTCAACATGGGAGGCAAAGATTGCTACATGGGTCTGTGGAAAGAGACTGTTGAATATGGGAACAGTGCGCTTTCTGTGTGAGAAAACAAAATCCCCCCTCCTAACAATGTGCTGATTCACACAGGCAGATTTATCACTAGATTACTTTTTACTTATTATATTGAGGGATATTCACACAACCCCCCTACACACACGCACACGTTGGAAGAACATGTGAGGAGGAGCCAGGGGGACCAGCCCCACCCTTACTGCAGCAACTGGCAACCACGTTCCCCACCACTGGTGCAACCAGCTGCCATGCTGCCTGCATGTTCAAACACACCAGAAGGGTTTGTACATTCATACCGATGTATCGCTGTGAAGTTCCTCCACGCAGGAGGGGGTGGAGAGTGACACCCCCTGATCGGGCCAGAGTTCTGCTCATGTGAACTTCTACCTGCTTACATACAGTGTTTTCAAATGTGTTCTGAATGTGTGGAGGTTGGGGGCACCATGTCAATGGTTGGGGAGGGGCTAGCCTGCCAAACCCTGCGACTCGCCCTCTTGTGCATTAATGCATTTAAGGAGTCATGTGAATCTACCTTAGGTAACTTAATCTGACTCAAGTATAAGGATGCTGGAGAAATCCACAACAGAATCAAATGAGTTTATATTTCTATGCATTTGATCTACATATTCCACAGCAAACTGGCTTTTCCCAAGTCGCACGGATTCTGCAGACTTGTGGATTTTATTTTATTTTTTTACTTTCTGGAATGTTATGCTAATTTAGTTATAAAAAATGTGTTAAAAAATACACCAGCCAGAAATGCACATTTCCCCCATAGGCTAAAGCATGAAAATGCAAAGGGGGGGGGGATTTGCACATTTTCATGAGTGCAAACTTGTGCAAATTCAGGAAAAAATCCCATTCCATCAATGAGCAGATGACTGAACGAAATGCGCCTGATAATCCACAAAAGGTAGATGGATTTTACAAAATCTGTACATCCCTACTGAAGCATTGCATTTGAGGAAATTTCAGATGATATGAAATTTCTTCTATCCCTATCTAGGTTTCTGTCATCAAGTGAAAAATATGCCTGGATGAACCAGCCCAACTTCTCTATTAAAAAGGGGGGGGGACTGCCCCACACTAAAACAAAACCTACCCCCCTCCCCACAGCAATTATAGCCCCAGTCCAACTAAAAATTGTTATATGCCTCAAATTGAAATCAATTGAATGTAAGTTAGTCACAGCTAAATTGCCCCTTTGATTTGAATAGGACTCAAGCTCAACTGACTTTTTCACTGGTTTAGGGCCTTTTCTCATCTTATTTTCTGTTCCCAAAGTATGGGAGTTTTCACAAGCAGTGCTAAGAATGTCTTTTTAGTTTGAGACTTTTGACAGTGCTGTTCATGTGGGATCTAAAGAAAAAGCGAGCAGTTTTAAAGCCAACTATGAATTCTAGTCAGTGTGGATTTTCCTGCTTTGCAGATACAGATTTGCAAACACAAGTTAACATTCCCTTGCGAAAATGGACTGGAACTTCAACTCCAATCTGACCGAATTTTCACTCGCCTTTACACACCACGCTCCCACTCTCCAACTGTCTCTGTTGCTTTTTTTAGTTTTGCTCTCATGAGAGTTCAGTTCAGAGCAGTTAGCAGCTTATTCTATTTATTTCTGTGTTTATTTTAGCAGCTGCTTTTAAAATTGGTACTAACCCTGTAGAGCCATTACTTAGGGGAAAATAGCAGACTGATGAATGACGGTGCGCTTTTTGAAGGCAAAGTGGTTTCTAATCTGGACAGGCTTCCAGCATTATGCCAGTGCTGTCAAGTTGTCCTCAACAAACTCTCACTAGGCAGGAATAGTTCTTCTTCCAGACCTGAACTACTGTTGGGGGAAGGATATACATTTTTTAATTTTCCATGTGGCTTGGCAAAGAACAAACGAATTTTCCATTGTAATCCAGGAGAGATTCTTCAGTAGGGAGACAGGAGCCTTTTCGATAACAACTGCTGAACAGGAAACCTATGATTCTTCCTTCACTGACATTGAGCTTGGCTTGTTCCAATAAACCATAGTTTAAATTAACCACAGTTCAGGCTGGATTGGACATAACAACAAACTGGTGTTAATTTAAACCAGGAAGTGGGTGCTTCCGATCTCCTCCTTGTGATGCATTTCCTCTCTTTTGGCGATACTTAAGTGGCCCTATTACACAGTAGGTAAATGATGTGGATGAAAGCACCTAACACTGTTGTGGAAATGGGTTTCTGACATCTAAAATTGCAGTAAACGAGCAAGATATCAGAGCCTACACCTCACGTCACATCTTAAGGCAAGTAATAGCTATAAAGATATGACCCCCCCCCCCGTTTCTGTTGTAATGTCTCCATGTTCTTATTTCTTTGCTATTTTCTTGTTTAAGAACATCTAACCCCTGCCCAGGGTTCTGTTCTCAAAATAAGCTTGTTTACCTCTCATTGTGTCTCTAGTGCTTTTCATCTGAGATACTGAGCATTATTAACCATAAAGGGGGGAGGGGTTGACAGTGACACAGAACATTTTAATAAAGAAAACACCTGGAGGAGGAATAGGAGGAGGAGGAGAATGTTTTAAGCTGCCTCTGTCCCAAAATTATTCCTGTTTGGCTGGATCCAGGTAGCTACCACTCTGGCTTTAAAGAACCAGTGGGTATTGGCAGCAAATACTGTGGAATTACAGTGTTGGTTCTAACACTGATTATTTATTTATTTATTTATTATTATTAAATTTATTAATCGCCCATCTGGCTGGTCACCCAGCCACTCTGGGCAATGTACAACATACAATAAAAACAGTTTAAAACAATAAAATTCTACAATAAAAACATTGATTAATGTTTAAACATTGATTAAACATTGATTAAACCAATTCCATTTCTGATCCATTTTAAAAGTCATGAGATATGCCAGAGTAAAAGTGGAACAGGTAATAGCCAAAGGTACCCAGCTTTATGACACGAAACAGTTTCCAGTAAGCACACAGAAACTTTCTGTAGTGTACATAATTTGTTCAGGATATTTTGAATTTGGCCTTGCTATAAGCCATTAATCTCTCTCCCTGGCACCCATTTAAATCTTTATAGATTAATAAGATCTAATGGGACTTGTTAGGTAGGGATTTTTTTTCTTCATAGGCTAGAGCATGTATGGCAGATAGCTGCTCTTTGCAAAGCTTTGTGATTATGGGGTTTATAAGAGAACTCACAAAATCTCATCTGTGGTTTCATAAAAGAAGGTATTATTTAGCACCACCACCACCAAGGAACAAGAACGTTTCTCTGTCTTTACAGGTGGCAAATACAATTACACATGGCCAAGTACATGGGTGAATATGAATTTCTTCCAAAGCAAAAACAGTTACAGGGTCAAACCTAATATTGCATTACAGGATTTTCCCTTGCTCTCCTCCCCCTGCAGCCCCATGCACATCCTCCAAATCTGCTACAAATGGTCCCATAATGCTCCAGAGCAAATTTGGGGGCATATAGGGGGCTGTGGGGGGGGGGACCTGTTCCACCAGCAGTTTCCGTTCCGCTGTTGGATGGCCAACTTTGGATCCAACCCATAAATGACAAGTCATTTAGGGAGCCTCTGCATCTGAAGTGTAGGGTTGACACTGTAGAGCTACTACTAAGTGGTCTTATAATACAGTGCTGGAACATCCAAAATAAGGGAGTCTTATTGAGCCAATTCAGACGTAATGATCTCAGTCTAATAATCCATGATTTGCCTGTGCTTTTTCTCCTCCTTCCTTCCATTCTCCCTTCTCTTGCGTGCCTTAAGCAACACTTCCATTGCATCCACACCTGGTAACTGTGGTTTAATATCTGTTTACATACCAGGAAAGGACCCCAAGAGGAAACTCATGCAGGCTGTCATGCATGGAAGGCAGTATATGAAGTAAGGACACTGGATGATTTTGTATAATTTGCATTTTCAAGTGGACCAACCGAACTGGCCCTTCCTGGACTAATATGCAGATCAGAACCATGTTATCCTCTAGTTTTCACAGTCTGTGAATTTTGCAGTAGTTCTCAAAAAAGTACCAAACTGCATATAAAAAGAGTATTTTAAGTTAAAATGTGTATAAAATGCATACTTAAGGGTAAAATTCATACAAAATGAATGTTCTGTGGGGGAACATGTTTAAAATAATGCAGATTTTCATACTTTAAAAAATTTGCAAACTGATGCAGCAACAGGATGGAATTTACGAACGAACACATGCAAAATTGATATGGACCAGAAATAGACTGATCCGTCCATCCCCAGTACTATGGCTTTTCTGCATGAAGCTCTTAACCCCTTATTTTACCGAGGCTTCTACTTCCAAGTTCTTTGTGGGGTAAAGGTCTGATCCTCTACACATATTTTTTTCCCAGGGGGTTTTCCTTCTCTGCCTTTCTATATGTTCCATTACATAATGTCTAAATGTCTCTGTGATATAGTGGAATTGCTCAACTACACTAGGGTTTCATTCTGCGTTTTCTGGATATATCAGACTTTTCTTGATTTACAAAAAAACCACACTGAAATGGTTGCAAAGAATGAGAGAGGCCCTGGAGGATGACAACGTTGTGTAAAGGACCTGCAAGCTACCATGAGCAAGGAATCATGAGCGTACAATAAATGCCTCGTGTAGAAAGCCTCCTGGGTCTTCTTGTTTTTGCAGAAGCAGTAGGATCCTGTAAGATGCTGCACAGGCACCAGAGACCTAATGGTCCCAGTTAGGACTCTGCACAGCCCCCCACCCCCGCTTTCAAAGTCCTGAATCAGCCCCAACCCACCTTGGCCTGCTCCAGAGCTGGGCCAACCAAATTCAGGCTCTGGACCTGAAGCAAGATCTGGAGACTCGAAGGGCGGGGCCCCGCTGCTGCTGAGCGAGCCCCCCCCCCCGGGACCAACTCGCGCAAGACAGCCCTCCCCTGCATGTCTTTCCTGGACTTATTGGGAGCGCCCGCAGCCATTGGCCTCTGCAAGGGCGTTGCCTTTTTTTTTTTTAATGGCAACTCCTCTTACTGGAAAAAGGGTCACCATTTTGAAATAAAATGGCAATTCCCTCCAAGATAGCGATGGCTGCAAGCGCTCCCCAGGGGTCCAGGTAAGGAGCGGGGGCTTGCCCAGCTGGGCAGGGTGTCTGTTGAGATCCAGCCAAAGCACCTTTGAAATGCTTTAGAGCAACCCAACCCACTTCAGAGCACTCCAGCCTGATCCTGACCCACTCCAGAACCGCGCCACTTCAGTCCGAAGCACCCCGATCTGCTTTAAGATTCAGAGTTCGGACCAAAGCGGTGCACAGCCCTAGTCCCAATGTCCATACTGCGCATGGAGGAGGATTTCTCCTAGATTTTAGGAAATAATTGGCTATATGATTGTTGCATAGCATATTCTGAACACAGACACTGGATTGCATCACCAAGTCTGCTTATAATAAGGGACATCTAGCAATCCTGTGTAGATCGTTATTTCATGAGTCTGCATGTTCAGAGGAAGACAAATCCCGAAGAAAAGGACCATGATGAACAAAATACTGTGCACAGATAGAACATGTCAGGCTCAGGCAGCCCGATGCCTTGAAATTATTCTAGTATATTAGTAGAAACACCAGACATATTTCTAAGTGGGAAGAATTTAGGAGAGTCATGGGTTTAATTCAGACAACAAGTATGTTTCATTTTGGCAGCGTGCATTCCCATAATCGAATTGTCTGAGGGCTGCTGTTCACAGCAGACATATAATGGGAATAAATATTCTTCATTTCCTTTCGGGGCATTACGGTGATGGTAATACTCTGCTTTAAACCTGATCATATATTCTCCCTCTTATTATGCAGGCTCTCAGGGGCATCATAGAGTCATGAATTAAAGCAGGAGGCCTAATTAGATCCTATTGTGGTGACTAAATATTACTTGATCTGCAGCAAGAATGCGGCTCCAACTTGTTTTGGCTGGCCATATTAAATCAAAGCCTGTTTTACAGAGATGGGCAGAGCTTACGCTAACCATTTTTCAGACTCAGCACCTGCATGACAAATTCCATGCTTGTCATAGCAAAACTGAAAGAGGGGCTGCAGTGCAATTATAGAATTTGTGTACAGTTAATATTTTCCTCCCATCATGTGCAAACCTATTGTACAACTCTGCCTTGCATTCGCATCCAGCTGGTTAAATACTAAACAAAACCTATGGTACAGGGTTCCATTTGCTGTGAGCGAAGACTTTGCAAGTGTTTGGACAACTGCTTGTGACTTGTGACTGCGTCACAGTTTTATCATAAGTGTGTTTCCATTGTTTTTCTGTGTTTCTTTGTAGCGGAAGTGAATTTACTAGCTGATTGTGTCTCTGGGCAATTTTCTACTTTAAAATGTTTGTCATCTAATCAGGGAACAACTCATGTTATTTAGATAACATCCTCCACACACACACACATGATCTGGAGTAAAATGCAGCTAAGAGAAACAAATGTTAAACGTGTCCCATGTGATGGGAAATTTTTCACATCTTCCAAAACAGGGCTCACCATACTTCAGTCCTGGAACCTGTTTTCACTGCCAGTTCCCAAGCAAGATGAAGCCCCCTTTTTTTAATGCAGCCCCCTCGTCCAGGTCATCTCTGATGATCCATTCCCAAACTGGCCTGATTCTGCTTGTTCTTTGCTGGCCAAGTTCCAGGGTAGACCACACCGAAGGCGGCAAGTGGTCCTGTAGCAAGCAAACAAGGTTCTAGAGCAGGGGACCCCAGTGTGGCACCTGCAGGGACTTCCAAGGCCACCCACGGAGTTCTCCACTCCCTGCCCCCTTCATTTTTTTTTTTTTTTAATACAGACCTTGGGAAAGGTTAGGGCAGTCTTCTTTGCAAGTGGAGATGGGTAATGAAGAGACGGACACAAATCTTGGGTTGAAATTGGGCCACATTTATTGAAATATCTGCAAAGGGGAAACTAGGACGGGCCCTGACTGTGCCAGCGGTTAGCTGGCACCTTTGTGGATGAAAACATACCCAGCTTGAGGGGTAGTGTGTCAGCATCGCCGCCCCTCTGGACTGCCCCTTATGGGGGAGGTAGACCTTCCCGTGCCACCCCCTCCTGGGGCAGCACAGCTCCTGGGTGATTTGGTCTCCCAGGCAACCCTTATCTCACCACTGAGCCACAAAACCCGTTCAGGAGGCCTCAGGCGTCACCTGTCACCATAAGGTGCCTCTGAATGCTTACCATCCCTAAGCTCGTTCTCCTTTGCTCATCCTAGCTGCCACTGGGAGTGACAAGCCTATTGCTTGTCAAACTCCCCCCCCCCCACCTGCACAGAAGAACTTCCCACAGGCCCCTTTGCAGATCTGACAGAAAGGTGTCATTTCCTGCATCAGACAGGTGTACACCATCATGTCTGTAGAGCTCCCTCCATGTCCATCTGATTTCCTGATGAGTGACGATCCCATCACTGTGTTCGTATAGCCCCAAGGCAATCTCTCTGTTGACTTCCTGTCGAGCCTTCTCGATAGCTCCCATATTCTGTGCATTCCACTTAATCCTTGGAAGCAAGCAAGACCATAGAATGATTACCCCCAGGCCACCTGTGCCGGATCTCCTGGAAATCGGCCAAGGCCTGCTCAATCAGGTCCTTGCCTTTAACACAGCCCAAATTGTCCCCCCCCCCCCGCCCGATGCAGCACCAAAACCTGTGGGGGAAGAGCAACCCGACCTTGATGGAATAGCATGGGAAGGAGACACTCCTACCGCATGCCACGTCTGCCAAGCCATTGCACATTAGCGCTCTGGGACATTCCAAGCTGGGATGCGCAGCCCAACGTGGAAGCCCTCCGAGCAGCACAAAACACCATGCTGTGCCCGCATATGAGCACCCAAACTGATGCGCCTCCATTCCAACGATCTAAGGGGAATGAGAACAGTAAGCACAGAAAACCAGGCGTCATATCAGTAGGGATGTCAGAGAATTCCGCGACGGATCTCGGTGAGGCCGAATGCCAGTGCATTCAGGCCCACAAAATCCGTCGCAGAACGAAGCCCCCCCCCCACGAAAGGCGCACGGGATGAAGTCCCTGCCACCCCCACCCCACGAAAGGCGCGCGAAACTAGTGATGTACGAAAGGGACTTACCTGGTCTCGCAGCTTGCTTCGCGGTGGGAGGGAGGCACTTCGGTTCTCCCACCGAAGTTCAGGCCGGGGGGGGAGGCGCCCTGCCTCGCCCGGCCGAAATTCAGGCCAGGGAGAAGCGCCCCGTCTCCCCGGCCGCGAAATAAAAAGTGGGGGGGGGAAACCGTGATAGGCTACATAACGATTAACGTAGCCTATCACGGCTGACTTTGGAAATCTAGCCGTGATCGGCTACGTTAATCGTTACGTAGCCTATCACGGGTGTTGTTGTTTTTTTACTTTATTTTGTAATGGTAGCGGTGGCAGCCGGTCGGAAGACCGGCCGCCACCCCCAACGAACCGCCGCTGGGACCCGCCGCCGAGAGGGACATTCGAGGGAGGTAAGTCCCATCCCGGGGGGGGGGCGCGGAGAATTTCACCAACAATTTCGGGGGGCCGAATGCGTTGGCATTTGGCCTCCCTGAGATTCGTGGAGAAATTCACGGCCATCCCTACGCGAAACAGAGCACTTACCTGCTCCCATCCATGCTGCTTTGCGAATAGCGGCCATCCTGCGGCTGCCATTTGCTTCCTCCTCTTCATAGCCGTGATAGGCTACGTAAATACTTACGTAGCCTATCACGGCTAACGCAGGGACGCCATTTGTATCCCTGCGGAGGCCATGATAGGCTACATAAGTATTTACGTAGCCTATCACGGCGGGGGGGGGAACCCCAGTGTACGCAAATGGCAGCAGCTACCGCCATTTGCGTACGCTGGTTTTTTTTTCCCCTCTGCCGTGATAGGCTACGTAAGTATTTACATAGCCTATCACGGCTCAATACAGGGACGCAAATGGTAGAGGCTACAACAGCCACCACTTGCGTCCCTGCAGGGCTGCCCAGCAGCCGGATGTCTGGCTGCGGGTGGCCCGTGCCGGCCGGCAGCTCCGCAGCTTGGCTGCGGAGCGGAGCCGGCCAGGCAGGATTCCAGGGGGAGGGACGGAGCGCCTCCCCCCCACCGCGGATGCCCCTGCGCAGAGCAAGGTAAGGGATTCGTACATCCCTCCATATCAGGCAGTCAAACCCCGCATGTACGTCCGGAAGGCCCCAGAGCGCCATCTGCCTACTGCCTTCACCTGATTCTGCGAGAAACCCAACGACGCGGCTGTGGAGGCTGCTCCAATCTGGAAAGAATGTGTCCAGAATCGGAAATCACCCAGGCCGAGGGCACCCAGTGCAGATTTGGTGACGGTCCAGAATTGGAATTTCGTCAACAGGGAGCCATGAGAGTGACAAAATAACGGGCTGTCCGCTGACCCCCATAGTCCCATAAAATCCACTAAGGCCCTAACCGGGCATAACTCCTCCATTTCAGCTCGACAGAGGGATACCGTCACGCCCTTGCCCCGCTGGTCAGTCTTGGATCTCTGAATCCAAAGATGAACAATATCTGGACAGGCCAGGACCTCCGAATATCTCAGGGTCCTTCCTGACGTGTCACTTTTGGACGCCCAGACTAATTTGGAAATCCTGAGGGCCCCAAAGAAAGCCATTAAAGCCAATGTGTGGAACAATGCAGCCTCATAGTGTGAGACACAAATGGATGGCCACAGTCTATGAAGACCCAAAAGGGTATCCGGAGAAATGGGGTGCCTAGAGTCAACCAGTGCAGGTGAAATCCTAGCCCAACCCTGGATGGTGTGTCACACCCTAAAATTGGCCGTGGAATCGCTTACCCCTTAACTTTAGACCAGGAGGCCAACATGGCCAGCTTTCCGCTTATGGTCCTGGCCGATAGCCCCCTGTTCCTAGAATACACACAAAATTGCAGGAGGTGATCCACTGGGATGGGCCACGTGTGATTTATTTATTTAGGGTGTTTTTACCCCACTCTTCAGCTGAAAAAGGCTCCCAGAGTGGCTTACAAAGATGAATATTAAGACAGTCCCTGCCCTCGAGCTTACAATCTAAAAGACACGACACAAAAGGAAAAGAAATTCGGAGGAAGGAGGGGAAGGAAAGCAAATACACCAGTGACTGATGTATAGGACCAGGTTGGTCTCCCCCCTGCATTGACATTCATCCTGGGAGGCAGGGGACTCCCCCTCAGTTCTCTAGCCAATGGATGAGGCCAGAGTTAGTTGGAGCTGCGTGTTCTTTCTAGCAGGGAGGGAAGGAGTGAGCTCCCTGCAGCTCTTCCCTCTCTGGCTGATGTAAAGGACCAGGTTGGTCTCCCCCTGCAATGGCATTCATCCTGGGAGGCAGGAGGTGCAGCCCCCCAGTAGCCCTTGGTTCTCTAGCCGATGGATGAGGCCAGAGTGATGCAACTGCAGTTCGCTCTGGAAGGCCCGGAACTCCCTACCTGCTTTGTCGTAGGCGACCCTAGTGTTGGGAGCTATGGAGTTCATCATGGCGTGCTCAGCTTCAGTCCACCAATCTCCCATAGAGCAGCGGGCATGGGGTCTGGCAGTCGACGAGCCCATGGTGCTAACTCTCAGAACCTGTCTATCTGGTTACGTGATAAAGCATCGGCAATTGAATTGTCCAAGCCAGGCACGTGTCGGGCACAGAACAAGATATTAGTTGCAGGCAATGAAGCGTAAATGCTCTTACCAATGACATAACCCTGTGGTTTCTGGAGGTCAGAGTATTAATGACATGAATGATGGCTAAGCTGTCACACCAGAAGAGAACCACAGAGTTGGCTAATTGGTCAGCCCAGAGGTGCATCACCACGTAAATGGGGGAAAATTCTAGGAATGTAAGGTCCCTGCAGATTCCGACTGCCATCCAGCTCTCAGGCCACCACCCAAAGCACCAACAGTCTAGCCATATGACACCAAAGCCCAGTGCCCCAGCAGCATCGGAGTGAACCTGGAGATCAGCTTTGAGGAGCAACTCACACCTCCAAAATGAAATGCCATTAAATTCCTGTAAAATTTGAAGCCAGACCCCCATATCCAAACGCATAGCAGCAGTGACCCTCGTTCGGTGATGGATGGGGCTCTCGCAATCCGTGCATTGCCCAGCATTGCCTTCGCACGAAGGCCCGGCCAGGAGCAACTACTTTACAAGCAAAATTTAGATGCCCTACTACCTCTTGTAATGTCTGCAAGGAGACCTTACGAGAATGCATTATTGCCAGAAGCTTTGCCCACAGGACAGTAAGTTTGTCTTTTGGAAGCCAGCAATATTGATTAAGGATATCCAACTCAATCCCTAAGAATGTTAAGACTGCAGATGGACCCTCTGTTTTTTCGTGTGCCAATGGGACCCTAAGCTCATCTGCCAGGGCCCCGAGGGCCTGCATCAAGTTGGAGCACTGAATGGAATTCTTCGACCTGGAAAACAAGAAGTCACCCAAATAATGGACCATACTCTGTACGCCTGACCTGTCTTTCACAGCCCATTCCAAAAAGATGCTGAACCTCTCAAACATGGCGCAAGATATAGAACACCCCATGGGGAGGGCCCTGTCCAAGTAGAACCTATCTTGGAAACAGAACCCCAAAAGGTCAAAATCCAGTGGGTTGACGGGCAAAATGCAAAAGGTGGACTTTATATTGCATTTCCCCATCAGAGCCCCATGACCAAACCCCGGACCATGGAAACAGCTGTGTCGAAGGAAGCATAGCACACTGAGCATAGATGATCAGGGATTTCATCATTAACTGACCCACCTTTGGGGAAGGAGAGGTTATGAATTAACCTGAACTCCCCAGAGGATTTCTTCGGTTCGATACCCAGCGGGGAAACATGCAGGTTAGGTATCGGGGGGAAGGAAAATGGGCCGATAATCTGGCCAGCGAGCACTTCTTTGTCAATCTTAGCCTGTATCAGCTGCTGCATGGCCAGGGCAGATTTCTGATTTTTAGAGAACTGCACCTTACGTTGACCCTGGAAAGGAATCCTAAAACTGTACCTGAAACCCTGCTCGAGATAGATGGCGTCCGCCTTGCACAAGTAGCGCCGTAACAGTCATTGAAGAGACCCAATCTTAACTGGACTGGGCCCCTTTTGGAGGGGCTTTCCTGCCACCCTGCCCATCCCATAGGGGTCCCCGCCAGCCCCTGGCTCAATGGCAAGAGGTGCAGGAGTGCTGTCCGCCACAGACAGAACATTTGTGGTGGAACCTACATGGGTTCCAAGAGCAGGAGCCCTTGGAACTGTATTCCCAGCACAGCCCGCGGTGTTGAACCCGCTGCCCTGCAAGTGGCCAGGAGGCCGACGCAGGTGTTTGTTTGGCCAAGATGTGACCACTGTCAGATCTATTGCCAAAACCTGGTCTAGATGGGTTCATGAATTGCAACCAGAGGTCCTGGTCCTTAAGATCCCATCGCATAGATGGGTCGATTGCGGCCCTCCAGCGAAAGGCCTCATCATATGCCAGCCAAGCCCCGCCCTCATATTCCACGTACGCCCAATAAATGATGTCCATGTATTTGGTAAGAATCCACCCCCGTTCCAGGAATCTTTGCTGTACAATTCCTGAGTAAATCAGAAAACCGGGTAGCCAATTTGACTAGCTGCAAGCTACCTTTTTTCCCCTGCTTCATTTGGGCTCTCTCTCCCTAGATTTGTCCTTGTCAGAGTATTCTGGTTCTCCAAATAGCAAGGAAAAAACATCGATAAATTCCCCCCATAGGATCTTGTCGCTAGCGGCCAGATGGAAACCTATTGGTGAGGAAGAGGCCCAGTGGGCATTGCACCTCTCCCTAAGTTGGCACAAGTGTCCACCGGTACTGACTGAGGGTCTGCCTGTGCTAGTGAAGGTGAGGGTGCCGCCTGGGGGTCCACCTGTGCTGGCGGAGGTGAGGGCAACAGCCCTTGTGTCTGTCCTGTGGGTCCCTACCACACACTTGCGCAAGCAACCATGGCCGTCAAAGGTGACTGTGAACTTGCACAGGGTGGAGCAGCAGAAGGGAGGGCCACTGGGCTAGGAAAGGGGGGAAAGGCCTGCCCCAGTCCGGCCTGCAGTGAAGTGGGGGCACCCCCGCCCCCACAGCTGTGATAGGACTTGTAGTAAGAGGGCTTGCTGCTGCTGGAGCCGCCACCGCCGCATCCGCCACATCCGCCGCCAGGTAGGTCCGTTCTGGGGGGGGGGTTGCAGGGGGGCCGGGGGGGCGAGGCCGTTCCGCCACAGATTCCAGGGGACTCACTGGAGTCCATGGTGGAATTCCCCAACATCCCTAGTTCCCAAGTGTGCTGGCGGTTAATGATTCCCCCACTGCCTCTGCTGTTGCTGGAGTTCATAGATCCTCAGGCTGATGGGCTGGGCCAGAATGAGCTAACGCAGGTGTGGAAGATGCCTCTGTGGCATCTAAATGAGCTGAAATAGAATGTAGAAGACAGCGCTGTGTCTGTAGCCTTGTTTGTTTAGGCTGCACAGCGCTGGTCTTACTTGGCCCTGTGGGGGCGGGAGGAACAATCCCATTGCCCTGCTCTACGGCCTCGAGGCGAGCCAGGATCGCCGCCAAATCAGGGCCCACCTCATCCTCGGAGGAAGAATCATGCCTGCCCCAAGTCCTCTTTGCAGGGGCCTGGGGACCCTGCCCTTTCCTTTCTTGCCACCCTGCCCATTTTTAGGAGGCATGTTGCCAGTGAATGAGAGAAGCAAAAAGAGGGGGGGTCAATGGGCTGGCTGGCAGCACCTGAACAAATTAGTGTACGCGCACGGTGCAAATAGCCAATTGGACTCGGCCCTGGTTAGCCTCAGTAAAGCAGTAAAGTCTAGCTGCCCGCAGTGGGGGAGAAATGGTGTGGAAGCCCCGCTGGTGGACAGCATGGCCCACCCTCGTTGCGGGATACTGGACCCAGGAACAGAATGCCCCACTAAGAGGCCGCAACTCTGTGTTGCGCATCCCTTTCCGCTGGGGTCTGGCCCCCCAACTTTGGGCCTATGGTCCTGGTGCCCTTTGTCTGGGCGGGCCGCGACTGAAGGAGAACTGGGAGGGACTGGGGCTGCTGATCGATGTGGGACACTGGGCCCAATGACTGGACACCCTGCAAAGGAGCTGCCACCTGTGTCCACCTCTCACTTGCCCCCTGGGGCCTAGCCACCAAGCCGTGGGCCTAATGGCCGTGGAGTGCGATGTCTGCATATCAACGGCAAAGAACCGCAGGGCAGGAAGACCCGGTCATGTCCCCGGTGGCCGCCACTGTGTGTGCAGCCAGACAGAGCGGGCGGCATAGCTGTGTCCCAGTAGACCGGTCACTGCTGCCTCCTCTGCTCCGCCACCTGCAAAGAGCCGAGTCCAGTCACCACCGACACCACAGGAACTCCCTCTTCGAGGGCTGTGCACTGCCGGACAGAACGGACGGCCTATCCGTATCCTGGCAGGCTGGCCACCCTCCTCCGCTTCTCCCCAGTGAAGGCCGAGGCCCAGGGGAGAAGGAGCGCACTGTTTGTGCTGCTGCCGCCGAGACTCGCCGCCGTTTGTGCTGCCGCCACCGCCAATCTCTGAAGCAGCTACTCAGAGCTGCAGACAAGAGCCGCGCCAATGAGGCACTGCCTGGGAGGGGCGTGGATCGAGGACAAAACTCCTCCAGCCCCTCCCCTTTCATGTGGCATGAAGAGCTGCCCAATGGCAGCCCGGGTCACCTTCTCCCCCGCCTGCCCGCAATGCCCCCCCCCCCACTCACAGCCAGGCAAGCCAGACGCGCGGGTAGGGCATTTCTCTCCCTTTCTTCCCTCACTATTTCTCTCCCCACCTCCTTACCTTGCTGTTTCTCCTCTGTCCCAGCCTTGCTCTTTCTGTCCCTTGTACCCTTTTGCCTCGCTGTTCCCACCCCCGAACACACACACACACGTCCTTAGCTCTCTTTTGACTAGCCAAGCCCTCACAGCAGCCATTATGTGACTAGCCACATCCTCCATGGCAGCCATTTTGTGGTGATACCACAGCAGTTTATCAAATTCCCAAATGTGCCCAAGGGTCCAAAAAGGTTGGGGACCCTTGATCCAGAGGACCAGAGATAGTCAGTGAGACCCAAAACAGGCTGGTGGTCAAGTACTGGAAGAAGGAGACAAGGATTGAAAGGGCCAGAGGCACACGGCATGATTAAAACCAGGCTGGTAGTCTAGATTCCAAAGGCCACAGCCTAGGGAAGCAAGGGCAGGCACAGGAGTTTGTGTGGCTACTCAAGGAAATGAGTTAGTTAGTCTGAAGATGTGAAGGTTTTAGAAGGCCTGGTATGTCATTATTGGCCTGTGGTGTTAGCTGATGATATTCAGGCTAGGACTCCAGGCTAGAAGGCACTCTTGTCTTGATCCATAGAGCCTAAACTGCCTGGTTTGCTGCAGGACCAGAGCACTGGTGATGCAAGAGGTACAGTAGTGAAAATTAACTGCTGGAGGCCCCAGTTCAAGACCCCCCTCACCACCATATCAGTTCTGATCCCAGCATTTCTAAGATGCAAGTATGCTCCTCTCCCACTTCTACCAGCCTGGCCTTTACATCCTGGGGGATCTCAACAAGGTTTTCTGTGACCCTTGAACTTTCTCCGAAGGAGCATTAAAAAGATGAGTAAAAGGCTCATTGGTTCCAAAGAGACAGAATCCACATAGTTGATTGGTATATCTGAGCATATCACACAACTATTCATGTATAATTGTAATAAACTAAGGAAGAGTTTAATGATGATAGGAGGAACAGCTGAATGAAGGGAAAGTGGAACAGTTGTACAGCAAAATGAAATCGTAACAGACTCTTCTAGCCTGCGTTTGATTCCTAGATTACAGATAGAGCACTTTCATTCTGGCATATGAGCCTGGGGGATATGAACGCTTTCTTTCATGAAGGGAGTGCCTGCACAGTGGCTAGCCAAGATGGAAAAAAACAGAAGAATTCATGTTTTTCTTAAATATTTTCCAGTAAGTAAGTAAAAAAGTATAGAAGTAAGGAAAAATATATATCCTGAAGTGCCAAACACTCTGTTCTCTGTCAAAAAATGTAAAAGCAACCCTATACAATTAAGATGAAATATATCCCCTGACAAATGACATTTATTCCTAAATTAGTAATATTTCTCTAGTTACTGTTATTTGCCTTCCGTTCCAAAATGTTAAGAATAATTTTCATCTATCCAAAACTAAGTTTGTAAGTGTGTAGTCCTGTGGTCCCTAAGAGGGCATCCCAAGAACTATGGGTTACTGCGGACTTCCCCTTCACAGCTGGAGGGGGAAGTCCACCCACAAAGAGAGACGTCCACCCATGGAGGTCCTTCTGGACAATGGCAGATCTTTCTGCTGCCACAGCTGGCCCACTGGCAGTGCTCCACCAGTGGTAAGGGCAAAAAGGAGGTGTTCTCGGAGGCATGTCAGGAGTAGGTTGGAAGAGGCTTTGGATCCCTCCTTCCCTGGAATGGGAGGGGGGAACTATATGACAGCCCACTGAAACCAATGGGATGGGAAATAAAAGGAAGAACTGGCACCAACAAAAAAAGGAGTGGGGGAGAAGAAAAAAGATGCTGTCCCCCAAGTGCACTGGGATGCAGGAAGTGGTAGTTCTTCTGCCATGGTTTCTCCCTCTCCTAGCCCCATGGGATTACTCTGTTATGCTGCAATCGTATATACATTTCCTTGGGAATAAGCCTCATTGAACACAGTGGGACTTACTTCCAAGTAAACATGCATAAAATGACACTGCTACTTCTCCTTTTTAAAGGTATATTCAGTATATTTATTTATTTATTTATTTATTTCATTTCTATACCGCCCAATAGCCGAAGCTCTCTGGGCGGTTCACAAAAATTAAAACCAAACAACACACAATAAAACAATTTAAAATATATAGAACATTAAAACCACAATATAACAATACAACCACAATAAAACCTAGCAGCAGTACAGGAATTTAAAATACAGATTTAAAACAACAAAGATAAAAATTTAGAAAGCTAAAAAGCCTGGGAAAATAAAGTAACAGTAAGTGAGTTGTTCCATCAGAAATGTATTCCTGCTATTCCTAACCAATCCTTAATGGATAAAAAAACATTTCTCATTTGAATTCATTTCAATCCTGACTCAACAATAAGTTAATCATTCATTCATTTTCTTGTTTTACATAATCCGTGATCTTTTTTAAAATAACAGCTAGTGGATTTCATAGGGCCTCTGATCCAGTTATCTTTTGTATTACTGCAATTAATTATATCCTTCCAAAAGCAAACATTATAGGGAAGGCCAACCAAATATATCAGCCCAAGTTTGTTTACATCTGCAGTGTGCCATATTGTGTGAGATGACTTCTCAATATATCTGGGTTCTTATACTTTCTGTACATCATTTTAAAGGATTTTATCTTAGATTAATTGCTATGGAATGTTCCATTCCTTGGGTAAATATATACTCCTACATATCCATTGTGAAGTTATAGTTCAGAGCCTTTTTCTCGCTGATCTTAATTTCTGTTTGATGGAAGAGTCAATTTCTGGTGGAATGTCATACTATTGAGAAGGCAAGTCTCTAATTTCAGCTGCATTAGTAAAAACTTTTCCATATTTAGACACTGCCTGTCTACCTGTTATTTCCCTAACACATTCTAGTACAAAATGTTTGACATGAAAATATTGAACTACAAGGGGTCTACCCCTCCCATTTTAGGACCTGACTCATAATCCAGAAAGTGGCCATTTTTCATGAAGCTTAGAAATCTATTCTGGCCATGCTAAGCCTATGAAGATTCTCTTGTGATTCTCTCTCATTTCAGCAGATTGTTATAAGATATTGGCATCACTGGAGAGATGGTTGGAAGTATTTTGTTCTCCTACTCCTAGACCACATAGATAATAAACAGTGTTGGACTATTAATATTTGTGGCAGCCCTTTTCTTTAGCCATATAAGTGAGTTCTGGAGTATCCCAGTTTTATTCCAAAGAGATCCATATCTCATCCAATTTCCTTCCAGTACTGATGGTCACCAACGCAGCTGCTATAGAGTATATAGTCATATGCTATACACAAATATCAGTGATTTCCCTGTCTTTAATCCTCTTTTTTTTAAATTGCTTTCTAAAACCTTTGTTTTTAAGCACAAATGTCTTACCCAGAGGGAGACAAAAGGCAAAACAGAATGAGTGTTTACGAGTCCCACGTGTACACAGGTGATCTTATATTATAAAAAGAAGACCACACTCTTCTTCAGTGGAAGAAGGAAAACAGTTAACTCACAAATATTCTTGCATATACAATGCAGGTACAGCAAGGAATTTCAGAAGGTGTTTGTCCAGTCCATTTTGTGTTCCATTACACTACCAGGAGTGAGAGAGCAAGCGCATGTGCTCTCAGCAATGGAGGAGGTCAGAGGAGCAGCGGTGGGAAGGAAGGGGCAGAGCAAGAGGAAGAAATCGCAGGAAACCACACTGTAGGCTAAAGAAATCCTGAGGGCAGCTGTGGTCAAAATTCCCATGAATTAACTAACTGCAACACTGTCCCTTCCAGTAACTTGCAGACAAGGTTGCAGTATTCCCAACACAGCAGGGGAGGAATCCCTGGCCTTTTAATATGTTGTAAGCGATAATGAATCATAGAAATGCTGGGATGCAGCACGAGTGTCACAAGGTCATTCTGACCTGGGTGTGTGTTTATTTTAAAAGTCTCTAAAGTGCCCTGTATCCACAAGAGATCTCAAGGCAGGCTACATTGTGTATGTGTGTGTGTGTGTGGCCCCATTGAATTCCCAGATCACCTACCACTACTACTTGATGTAGTCACCCTCTTTCTGAAAGTTCAAGCTCACAGCTTGGGGATGTTATTTGATCCTGCTCTTATTCTGGATGCCTGTGTGTCTTCTGTGGCCTTTCTGAGCCTTTCACCAGCGTAGGCTGGTGTGCCAGTTGCAACCAATCATAGGCAGACATAATCTTGTGATAGTTATCTATGTCCTAGTAACATCAAAACTTGACTACTGCAATGCATTGTACATGGGCCTGACCTCGAAGACTGGAAATTGGTTCAGAAGATGGTGGCCAGATTATTAACTGGAATGGGCTGACAGGAACACATTTTACCACTTGGGTGGGGGAAACATAACTGGTTTCCCATTTGTTTCCATGGATAATTCAAGGAACTGGAGCTGGCCTATAAAGCCCTATATGATTTGAGACCAAGAAGGATCACCTGCTCGTCTATGTACCTCTCTGTTCTTCAAGATCTTCATCAAAGGCCCTTCTCCCTATGCCTCCACCTTCAGAAGTGAGTTTGGTGGTGAGCAAGATAGGGCCTTCTGAGTAGTGGCACTCCAGCTGTGGAATAAAAATACGTAGGAGCTCCTTCATGCATTCTGCTGAATGCACAGACCTCAGAGGAGTGGGCAGAGAGACACACTGATGTCTGGGTTGTGCCTAGCTGGTTCAGTGAACACGTGATCGAGGAAGCATTCTGAAAGGGGCTTTTGCCACCCTCAAATCTGCTGTCATGTCCCTTTGCCTCATGGAATGGCCCTAAGCATGAGTTTTTATAGGCAAGAGTATACTTCATCAGATGCCTCAGGGATCTAATAACAGTTAAGGTGGGAAGTATGCTTGATTTGAAAAACAGCATGGGTGTGAATTCCACTGACCTCAGGGAGCTTAAATGATACATCTATACATATTATATCTTCCACCTTCCCCAAATGAAGTAGGGATGGGTGGGGGAATGCTACTTTCTCTTGCGAACTCAGCTAAAACAAATTTCCTAATCCTGTTTGAACAAGTGTGATTTTTATAATCTCAATGTTTGCTTTGAACTGCCACTGGAAAAAAAAGGGGGGGGGGTTGTGGTTCAAATGTATTCAATAGCAAAATAGAAGCACAGTATTTACTTTTCTGATTAGGTTAACAGTTTTTCCTTGAAAGTGCTTACCAATTCTAAAACAAGTAATATGAGTCCAGTGCACAGACAGACCTCATTTGGGGGTTTTGAGGAGAAGAAAGTGTCTGATGATCCTGTTCTTCATTTTTGTTATGAAAGGAAAAACAAAGAGACAAAAATAACAGAAATATAATGAAATGAAGGTTATCCTCACCAAATAAATAAATAAAAATATAGAGCGACTGCAGAAATGTTGCACTTGTCTTCTGAATATTTCAAAGTCATAACAAGAAAAGTGGAACATTGCAGAGTGAAGGGTCCTTGTTCAGGTTTCCAGCCACTCTATTCCCCTGGTTCACCCCCATAACATTCAGTCAGCATTTCATGGCCCCTGAGAACACTAAATCCATGGTTCTTTCAGGGTTCCCCCACCCCTTACGCTATTTTGCTAAAGATTGTTTGTACTCTGCAAACCTCGGGATTCCTCAAGCCTGCTGGGACCTCCTTTGTGTGTGGGAGTAGTGCCATTTTGGCTACATATACAGCGGCACTCACAGCCTGAACCTCAGAAAAAGAAGGAGCAAGGGGGACCTGCAGCAAATTCTTGCAGCGTGGGGTGTCCCTGTCCAGGATTCCAGCCACTCCATACCATTCCCTCTCCTGCCAGGTTTTCAGTCCCCCCCCCCCCGCAACTGTCAGTCAGTATTCATTGGGCTCTGAGCATGCTCAGTCCTTTTGAGGGCTGGCATTTCCCTTAGTTCCCCAACCCCCACCAAGGATATTTTGTATTTCTCCAATCTTCAGGTTTACCCCAACTCTGCCGATACCTCCCTGTTGTGCGTTGGTGCTGCCCTTTCGGCTACCTAAGGGCAACATTCAAGGGCTCTCTTAATGGATACATCACGTGCACATTGCTGACAATAGCATGGCATAGCACAGGCTCCAGGCAGCAAACTTGGGGAGTGGTGGTAGTGGGGAAAGTGGCATATTTTCTTCATCCCCTGTTGCACCCTTTCACCTTTTCTCCTGGCTGGGGAAGGGTCTCCAAGATAGTGCTGGTGGCCTCCTGAAGCAGCCAGTACAGATTCTGAAGGGCAGCTAAAAGGACATAATTCTAGCCAATTTGTACTGGCTACTCTAGGATGCTGGACCCAGGACTCTTTCCTAGCCTGCAAATGGAAGAGGAAGAGCAAGGCTGTAGTCCTTGAGGGTGAAGCTAACTAGATGCATTCATGGAGGGGAAATGACAATAATCAGGGCCCGCACAACTGTTAGGCAGAGTGAGACATCTGTCTCAGCCAGGCAGCTGGTTTGGGACATCATGAAAGGGCAGCAAATTATTTGTTATTTAATTTATTATGGTTATATTTTTACTGCCAGGAAAGGAGAAAGGTGCTTGTGGGATTTTCTGGCACAGGTGCTGAGGTAATCTGACTGGGCTTGGGTATTATGCACTTCGCATTGGGGGGAGGAGTTCCATTTGCTGTTCTGGCTCAGGTAGCAAAATACCTTGGGCTAGCCTTGTCAAAGGCTGACGGAAGAAGCAGATTTTTGCCTCTAATCTCAGGCACAAATGAAGTTAGGGCCATCTTGGGGTTTAATGGGACAATGGCAGGGGTTTCATACTTTTCCCTCAGGAAAACTGCAGGAAACCCTTTGAAACTCTATGAAACCTGACTGGTGGAAGATCCAAAGTGGATGAAAGGAAGTAGTTCTTCAAATAGTGCCTAAGTCCACTATGGAATTTGCTGCCACAAGATGTAGGGATGGTCACCAGTTTGGATGGTTTTAAAAGGGGATTGGACTATTCATGGAGGATAAAGCCATCAGTGGCTACTAGTCCTGATGGCTCTAAGTTACCTCCAGTATCAGAGGCAGTGTGCCTATGTACCCTACTTGCTGGGGAACATGGGTGTGCGGAAGGTGCTGTTGCACTCGTATCCTGCTTGTGGGTTTCCCATGGGCAGCTGGTCGGCCACTGTGTGAACAGAATGCTGGACTAGATGGACCCTTGGTTTATCTCTTAAGTAATATCAAAATTGTATATGTCCACATAGGTTTTCAGTGCAGCTTGCAAAAAAGAGACTCATATCAATGAGTTAGTGAACCCATTTACCAGGAGCCACATCTAATTCTATCAGTCTGTGCGGGTTTTTAACACAAAAATCAAAAAACTCATCAAAACTTTATGTAATGAAGGGAAACCCAATCACACATTGGAGCCTTCTGGCCCATGAGAAGAGAGCACCTGAGGAAGGCAGATTGTGGCCTTACATTGAGAATATTTAACAGAGAGTATGTGGTGTGGTTTTGTACTTGAATGATGGCATGCAGGCATATTTAGTTTCTGACAGTGCTTAGCATCTTATTGATCATGAGATTTCACATTTTGCATCTCACAAGATGAAAATAATAAACAGATGGCAACACATTGGGGGCACCCAAAATTTTAATTTTGAGGTAAAATTTTACACTTGAAACTCTGGATTTATGTGGATATGTTAGCTCTGAATTATACTGTGTCAGTGGACTACTATAGAATGCTTAGCTGAAAGAAAACAAATGTTATAGAGCACCCTTGATTTTCCAGGTAAACATTGTCCTTGGTGCAACATTAGCATTCAACTATTTTAGTAGGTGGCTGCATAGGGAGTCAGGATCAGACCTTGTTTGTCATACTCAAAGTCACTGGGAGGAGGGAAGTTTCCAGGAAAGCACAGCTGTTTGTGGAACATTATATGCACTGCCAGTTTATCCACTCTTCCAAGTTAATATGCTGAAATCTCTCTGGTTTTATTAGGCCGGTTAATGCCAGGTTTGTACTGGCTTGCTGGCTAGAACTGTAACACAGTAGGTCACCATTTTGATAAAAATCCTGTTATCTATTCCACCTCAGATGTGTGTGTTTAAAGCCCACTTCTATGATTTCTATGGTCCACTTGGGATTAATCTCAGAATCCCATTAAAGAGGCCTAAAGCCTGCCAGGTATGCTTTCTCTGTATTGCATATTTTATTAATATTCTTCAAAGGAGAATTCTTCAGTTGAGAAATACAGAACAATTGAAGTATAATATGTAAAATAAACTCTGTAGCAGCCCATCAGGGGAGTAATAGCATTAAGCATTTTCTTCTTTTTATCATCTCCTTCACCTGGAAAAGTAACTTGTATTTTTATTTTTGCATAATGTTTTTAATGTGACTGTTAACATTGGTGCACCTTAGGGGTGTACGAAACACTTACCTTGTTCCGCTGGGGCCATCCGTGGGGGGGGAAGGTGCTCCGCCCCCCCCCCCCAAATCCTCCCTGGCCAGCTCCACTGTGCAATGACTCCACAGAGCTGCCAGCCGGGACCTCCATCCACTGCTGGGCTGCGGCCACAAATGGCTGCCGCTGTAGCAGCTACCATTTGCATCCCTGCTGTAGCTGTGATAGGCTACGTATATATTTATATATTATAATATTTATATATTATAAATGGCAGCCGCTACGCCATTTGCGTCACTGCATTAGCCGTGATAGGCTACATAGATACTTACTTAGCCTATCATGGCTTGGCAGGGACGCAAATGGTGGCTGGCGTAGCAGCTGCCAGTTGCAGCCGCAGCCCGGCGGCAGCCGGAAGATGACCTGGAGCCGCCGCCGCCGCTGGAGCTGCCACCGCCACCGCCACCAGGTAGGCTCCGTCCCGTGGGGATTCCACGGGGTGGCGGGGGGGATTGCTCCATTCCGCCACAGACTCCGGGGGCCCAGATTCTAAAGAATCCAGCCTCACTGGAGTCTGTGGCGGAATTCTCCAACATCCCTAGTGCACCTGCAGGAGATCTCTGCCAGCAGCATGGCAACCTATTTGGTACATGCCAAGCATCTCGTAAGGACAAGAGGGCCTCAAATGAAATGGCATGAGGCAAGTTTAAAACGGCAGCTTTTCCACACCTCCATGCAATGTGCCAATGACAACCAGAATACTTTGCAGCTGCAGGTTGCTGCCACATCAGTTACACGATGGTTACAAGAGGTGGCCAAACTCAGTTTTCAGCAGAAAAGTAAAATAGAGTAAGTTTCATTCTATCCATTACAGAGGAAAGTACTTCGCTATACTGCTCTGTGGGGGATCAGTGCCAGCCCCAGGTTTTTGAGGTCCTTGGGCAAGACACCCTCACCGCCATGTCACGAGCAGCTGTTGCTCCTCCTCCTCTTTCTCAGCATTGCAACCACTTGCTTGCTTGACCGGCAGAGAGCCAGGGAGCAAGCAGGCAGGGGCATCTCAGCTCCTCCTCCTCCTTCTCACCACCAGCATTGTCTGGGCTGGAGGAAGAGGCAGATGAATTAGCAGGTTGTAATGGTGAAAAGGAGGAGCAACTCCAGGGGACTCTTCTTAGTGGGACTCTTCTTAGTTGGCAGGTGGCCAGCCATGCCTTCCCTCCATGGCAGCCTGGTGGGGGATGGACAAATTCTAAGCATTTGAGACGTCACAAACATCAGGTCCTCAGAACAGCTAGGCATTCACACAAGTTCCTTCTCTGTCATCCAACCTTACAGTGTTTTTTCAGAAAAGCAGATTCAACTCTACTGAGATAATCTTGTATGAGCCAACAACCCTTGAAGTACGTTTGTTTATTTGTTGCGACCTGCCTAGAACTCTTCAAACAAGAAGCGTAATATAAATGTTTTGAAGCATAACCTGACCTTTGAGGCAAGGCGCTCATACTTTCCAGATTGATGCAATTCTGTCTCTGGTCTCTCACAAACAGGCTGACACCATCTTGGCTTTGTAAGGACTATAACTTTAATTCAGCCTTCCAGGTCTTCTTTACAACACGTGGAGTGAACTCTATTGTCCTCTCTAGTAGGCGGAGAGAATGCATTCCTAGCTTGATCTATTACAGAGAAGACATGCTTTAATGGTTTAGTATCTTCTATGCAGGATGGAAAGTATAACTGTAGTCCAGACTCACTGGTGGTCTCAAACTGAAAGACTGGGGATAAAGATCGGGGACATGTATGCATCTCCCCTTTAGAGGAGATACCCACAAACTGGTGACTGAAAGAGCTTTTCAAATGAGAAAAGCTACTAGTGCAACAGTGTCTGGTTCCCTGCGGCAATTTCCCCTTTGAAAAGCTTTTGTGCCTAACTGCTTTTTGAACTCTGGGGGATTTCACAGAACAGTGTTGCATCGGCACCATATTGTCAAGGTAGCTTATGGAAAAACAAAACACTCCACAACCAAATAATAATCAGGTGTGCCAGAAGATGCAGCCAGGGGTATCAGAAGCACCTTGCTCTCTCTGCTCCACTGTGAAAGCTAATCAGAAGAATGACCCGGTAGCCTAGTATCTGCTGGTATCCTTCAGTAGCTGAAGGAGATACGATACTGCAGCTACTGACTCAGTGATCATCAGGTGACAGTGACACAAGGGGCCCATTGGCTGTCACCTGGCTCTATAAAATCCCATACTCTTTGGCCTAGTTCCTCATTCTGAGGACTTGTCCTTAGCATGAAGGCTCTGATAGGAGAAAACAGGGGACAGCACCAAATGAAACCAAACAAAACAACATGGAAAAATGAAGGGAGAGGCAGTCTGCAAATCCTGACCGTGCATATCTCTTTGGATTCTGGCGTTATTTCCTAAGGAGGTACATATAGTTATCATTAGGGAAGGAGTCCTCCTTGGTGCCTTAAAGTATATGTTTTGATTGGACCATTAGATCGTGGCCCAGTCAAACCTCCAGCCCATTCCAGTCTCTGAGGAGAACAGAATGAAACAAAGTGGAGAGGCAGGACTGGCTCCAGGTTTGAGAGACTGTCGCCAAAGTGCCCTCTTCTGTTTCAGTGGGCCCCTATGGCAGAATTTCCTCGTAGTGGTAGGAGGCACAGGCAGCATCAGGCAGCTGGGACTAGGAGTCAGCTGCCAATTAAATGCAGCTGACATAGTATTGCTCCCGGGCATTGTGGGAAATTTAGACCCAGCCACTCAGCACTGATCAGAATCCTGGAAAATACATTTCTTTAAAGGGGGACCCAGGCAGGCATCAGCAGTAGGCCTGCTGGGATGCTGGGAACCCACCAACTGCCTGAGGATTCTGTGTGCTAATGCCAGGCCTGTGAGTAGGTCCTCAAGAGCCTTTGGGTGGGCTGATTAGTATGGACTTGGTCATGGCTTGCTTGGTTTGCCTGAGAAAGCCAAAGCTACACTGCCTTGGAAAAAGAACGCTAGGAAAATGTCATAAGGCGTAATTGTTATGATGGCCTCTTCCTCTCTCCCGCCAACACCAAAGTCCAATGGCCACTCCTGGCATGCAGGGCCGGCCCTAGCATTAGACAAAGTGAGGCTCAGGCAGCAGATACTGGGAGGTGGCTGCAAGGAGAGAGCTGTATGCCATGTGGTCTGCACTACGTCCCCTAAGTTAGCCTGCTGCATTCAGGAGCAGTGGAGTGGGTTGAAGAAAGTGTTCAGCCGCCAGTCAAGTCAGCTTTGTACATAGAGTTGGGCACCATCTTGTTCTTTGCCTCAGTCAGTGAAATAACTCAGGCTAGCGCTGCTGGAAGGGCCAAAATAAGACAATTTCCCAGGCTGTGCAAGTGACACCCCCCCCCCCGCTACCTGTTTTCAGCGTTGGAATGATTCACTATTCCCCTTCTCTGTCTTGGGACCAGGCTCAAGGGTCAGGAGAGACTCTGCCATTGGAGCAAGGCCGTCGGTTCTTTTTGCCATTCGCTTTCGTCCACTGCAAAAATGGAGGAGAGAAAATTTAGCTGTACTATGATATTTCAGCACAAGAGCTTGCGAAGTGCCTTGGGTGTTAGATATTACGTAAGTGCAAAATGGTGCGACTAATGCCCATGCTGCATTTCATTGTCACTGTGTAGGAACCCTGGAATGTAGGAAATGCAATTAAATTCCCCACAAGCACTAGTTCAGATTTCATTAAAAGATAACATTTTGCAATGTTATTTTGTAAAGAAGAATAAGAGCAGAGGGAATTAAGCCAAGCTCAACGATCCCCAGTTCCCCTGATCCCCACTTAAGGAGGTGTAAATACCCATATAAAAAAGCTATTTACAGGGCAGGTCCACTGAGAATAATTGCAGATGTGGTACTCTGAGGTAGTTCTTCTGTTCACACTGTATTCTAGAGGTGATAGGAGCTTATAGAGAACTGTGTGCTGTTTTGCCTTGTTTAGACCCAATTGTGAGGATGTTCAGAGAGTTACCTTTTGTTTGACGTTATTATTCTACATCGGTAGATTTTATACTTTTAGTTTTAGTTTTTCAGTTGTCACCCCAAACCAAAGGGCTCAGGATGTAATGTGTAGGAAAGGGTAACCAACATTATTGTGGCTTGGGGGGCAGGGGGCAAGATAGAGGTTTATAAAATTATTCATACTGTGGAAAAGTGGATAGACCAAGGATGGCCCAAGACATTTTGCTGCCTGAGATGGACAAGATGCTGTCCCCAACCATTTCATGTCTAGAAGCCAACTGCATTGTCAGCTGAATATTCATTTAACTCTGGTTGCCACTGCACCTGGTGGCAGCAGGCTAGCTTAGAGGGTGCCCTAGGCAGACTGAAGCAGCCGCCTCGGGTAGCAGAGACTGGGGATCAGGGTGCTGGAGGACTGAGCTGTGTGTGCCATGGGGATGTAGGGCAGGCCACGTGGAACACACAGTTCTATCATCCAACACCTCTCCAGCACTTCCTGCCCACTCCCCAATATCTGCTGCCTGAGGTGGCCACATCACTCTGCCTAATGGTAGGGACCGATAGTGAGAGGTGTTCTCTCTTTCTCATAGAACTTGGGGTCATCTAATGCAACTGATTGGCACACACTCAGGACAGATAAAGGAAAGTGCTTCAACTGTTGGGCAAAGTACTTCGGCTATTTGGCAAATAGCTTCAGCTTTGGGCAGTATAGAATTTTTTTTTTTTAAAAAAAGATTTACTTCTTCACACAAGACCTAATTCATTTCTGGAATGTTGTTGCCGTGGAGTGTGCGATAGCCAGTTGCTTAGACATGTGACTTTAAAAGCAGGGAGCCAAACGACTTCATTTTTTGGTTCAGTTCTGGTTCAACTGCAACTAAAGTTGTTCTGGTTTAGGTTCATAAAAGTTTGGTGACTGGTTCAGGGCACATAACCAACCAGTTCAGTTCTGGTTCACATGAGAACATTTATATATAAAGTAAATTATTTAGAAAGGTAATTTTCACAGTGGGGTGAAGCAAACTAATAGGTCTAAAACTGTTGCAATGAAGTGTCAATAATAAGTACTATGAAGCATTCATGAAACAAAATAAATAAATTAGAAATACTTAACAAATAAATGCTTATTTTATTTGTAATTCATTTTCATATGTTCCACTTCATTTTACATTTACATAAATGTAACTCTACTACCAGAACAGAACAGTTTAGGTTCTGTTCTGGTCCAGGAAAAAAAAAAGGTTCATTCTGGTTGGTTGGTTTGCTTTACTCTGGTTCAGGTTTGGTATGACTCCCTGTTTAAAAGAGGGTTAGACAAATTCACAGAGGATGGATAAATCACTGGCTGGCTATTACTCATGGTGGCTATTCGGTTCCTCCAGTTTTGGAAGTATGTCTTTGAAAAACATCCATCCTGAGGAAAGAGAGCAGAAGAGGCCAATTGCCTTCAGGCTGTACTTGTGTGCTTTCTACCTAGTTGGCCATTGTGAAAAGCATGGGGCTGAACTAGATGGACCTTTGGTCTGGTCCAGCAGTAATCTTCTTACTTTCTTAGGGAGCAATCCTACTGGGATAGGCGGCTACCTCTGAACTCAGAAGCAACTGCCTATCCATTGCAGGGCAGGGGAAGCACGGAGGGGATCGTCCCCTCCATGCTTCAGCCACCCTGCATTTGTGGCTAGATAGCCAATTTCGGCTGTCTACCCACGAGAAGTTGGAGGGTGGGAAGCAGCACCCAGATGATATGTTGGATGAGTCATAGCAGATTTCCAACTTCCCCACCCCAGCGTGCCGCCAGGAATGCCCCATTTTCGCTGCTCCACACTCCTCTTCCGAGCGTGGAATGCAGGGCTGTTCCACGCTGCCTACGAGGCAGTGCGGGAAGGGGTGAAGGTCGGTTGACAGGAAACTGATCTTGGAATGTGGGCTCCGAGGTTGGTTCCTGGGAACTGACCTATCCTATGGCCATCTAGCCACTGACTAGCGGCTATAGGATTGCACCCTTATATTCTTATATATTGGCATGTTTTATGCAGGACTGTTGTGATGATAAAATTTATTTATTTATTTATTTATTACATTTCTATACCACCCAATAGCCAAAGCTCACTGGGCAGTTCACAACAATTAAACACAAAATAATACAGCATAAAATACATTATAAAAATTTTAAAGTTTAAAAATAAAGTCTAAAATTAAAACCAAAACCAAAATAAAACTTTGCAGCAATGCAGAGATTTTAAATACAATAACAGGTTTAAAACAACAGAACTAAAATGCCTGGAAAAATCAAAAGTTCTTCACCTGGCTCCAGAAAGAGCCCAATGTAGGCACCAGGTGAACCTCTCTAGGGTGAGAGGTTCACCTGCAACCGAGGTGCCCCAGGAGAAAAGGCCCTCTTCCTGGTAGCCACCCACCTCATTTCCTTTGGGAGGGGCTCCCAGAGAAAGACCACTGAACAATTGCTTGATCCACTTGAGATAGAAATGTGATAAATTTGTAAGTAATATTGGGTTGGATTTTTTTGTATTTCCTGTTTGTAGATCCTGCTTTAAGGTTCATTTTATATCTATTATATACAAACAGTTGGTTCCCCACAAACAGAGTTCAATGAGAAAAATAAAATCTAACAAAAGGTTTAACTTAACTGAATTTATTGAAACATTCAAAGTGCTGCATCTTTTATCTTTACAAAACGTTCTTAAATACAATGTTCTTGGAGCACACTCACTAAACTTCCACTGGGTTACTTTTAACTCTAGGTGTCTCTTAATCCCTTCATGATTGTTTTCAGGCCATCTGTTACTGGCATATCATTGTACTTTGGCCTGCCCCTGCGTTTTTAAAGGTGTACAGAGATTGTGTGTGTGCGCTCGTATTTCATTTTGCTCCAATTTGTAATCAATTATGTTTGTTTAATTATGCCTGACACTTTATAGTACATTGTTACAGAAGATAACCTAATTGGGTTTTTTTTAAGCTTTATGGACATAAATAAACTCCTGAGTCTGAATTCTAGTGAAAACCACTGTTATTTGTGGAATCTTTGTGTCAAGAGCTTTCCAACAAAGTGTGTTTCATGAGAATCGGTCAACGAGAAGGCAGTCAAAAAGGGATGACCAACTAACTCCTGACTTTGGATTATATATATGTGTGTGTAGTTGCCCTGATCCAGTGAGTGAGATCCATGTGCATAAGCAGGGCTTCCACATAACACATTGCTGATGTGGATATGCATAAGGATTTGTTATTGTTAATAAGTTATTTGCTATATTTACACATGGTGGCCCCCTGGGTGGCTCACAAGTAAAAAGATAAAATACAATTTAAAATGCAATATCCTAAAAATTTACAGTATGAACATTTTCAAGCAGCGAGAAGAAGGAAAGCAGACAACTGAAATGTACCGCGCATAAACAGTGCTTCAGAATGCCACAGTCCCCATCTGTATTGCCATGCGCATTGAACCGGACAAATTGAACCATTGAATGAATTGAACCATTGAACCAGACGAATATGCCTTTTCTTAAGTGAGAATGGGGCTGTGCTCCCGTATCCGGGGCCACCAGTCGTTACTTGGGTGACATCAAGTTGCCCACACCTTTAGGGGAGGGGCCATAGCTAAGTGGCAGAGCCCCTGCTTTGCATGCAGGAGGTCCCAGGCTTGATCCCCGGCATCTCCAGGGAGGGCTGGAAAAATTCCAGCAGGAAACGCTGGAGAGCCGCTGCTAGTCAGTGTCAATAGTGCTGGGCTGGATGGACAATACTAGGCTAGACGGACCAGTGTTCTGATTCAGTATAAGGCAGCTTCCTATGTTCCTATGTAACTGCAACTGCTTCTTCGTTGTCTCTTGGTTTGGGGTGGCAGCTAAAGCACTAAAAGGTACAACTGACTGGCTGAGCAGTGCGTTGCATTTGTAAGACCTAATAAAAGAAAGATGCCCTCAAAATACCCGTTAACATTGGAGGTGGAAATGTTTTTGTTTCAGTAAGTTGCCTTGGTTCAGTTTGGCTGCCACTATATTTCCATTCAAAACCATGCACACGTGTGTGTGCACGCACACATACACACTCACACACACAAAATCAACATCTAGTGTTTAGAAGGATAAGCACAGGGTATCTTAAACCCTAATCCCTTAGAGTGTAACACATAATAGAAAACTATTCACATTGGCACAAGGATGCTTTAACCTAGTTTAACAGTTACTACTAAAATTATGTTTTCCTTTGTCAAGACAAATGAACACACTTGATGGCTTCCTGGAACAAGTAAAAATAAAACAGCAAGATCTCAGCTTTCCTTTTTTGCTTTTCAAGAAAAGAGATTCTAGAGACAGTAACAATTACCAATTTATTTCGTGGAGAGGTGGGGGGTGGGGGGGAGAGCAGGATCTCTGTTTAGAAAGCAAGAGACTGAGCTGTGACAGATGGTGTTATTCTGGAAAAGAAATTCAGTTTTAATTAAGGTTTTAATAGTGTGAACCAGATGTTCATCCTGTACTTTATCTCTGAAAAGAGTTGGGAGAATGCCAAGAAGATACATGTCTGCATCACAGATCTTGCATCACAGGTTTTGCCTCAACTGGAATCTCTCCAGAGCTATCCTTTGTCATTTATATGGATGAAAAGAACATTCCAGCAATGCAAAAGATCAAGTTAGCTGGACATCTAGATTTCTACAGAAAGTATACGTGCTTTGGTTATCTAACTATAGTCATCTGGTGTAAGCAAAATTATTCTGCAGGGTTTGAGGTCGAACGAAGCTACATCAGCTGAGGCCCTCAGTGCTGTGTGAGAGTTTCAGGTAAAGACATTCACAAGGCTTATGATGAGCTCAGTGACCCTACCCTCCTTCTCCTTGACTGGTCTTTTTCTCCATGGCTTCCTGTAGCTGCCTGGAGGAGAGCACAGAGAAATTAATCAGTTTCAATACTTGACAGAGCCTTGCCGATAGGTGACAGGAAGTTGTTGCCTAGGATACTATTTTCTAGGGGGGTTGCTCTTTTGCTGAAGAAACAAATGGAAGAACCATACTCTTCCCAGCAGTCCTTTGGTGCATGTGTTCCTGCTGATCAAGGACAACAAAGGAAAAGGAATGGTGGAGGGCCTGATACTGTGAACAGGCTGGGGATACAGGGCAAAGCAAGGTGTATGCATGGTCTAGCGGCCCTACATCCCACTTTGAAGTATAAATGAGTAAGCAGTAAGGGCTAAGCAGGACTGAGGGATTAGACATAATGAAGTGATGGGGAGGGGATGGACAGAGCCTGGTGGGCCACAGGAGTGTGTAGGGAACCCTGACTTGCATTTCCCTGATAACCTAGCTCTTCTTCAGAACTCCCTGTGTTCAGACTTTGGACTGTCTACTGATCTTGCCTTTGGTACTGACAGAGGAGTGAGGGAGGCAGGAGCAGACAAAGGAAACATCAGGGCCTGCTGCAGTTGGACTGCCCCTCCCCTGGGAGAAGAGAGGAGATGCAGGGCCACTCCGCCAGTCCTGCTGAGAATCTACTTAATTCTCCCCCCTGTTCTCTCCTGATTCCCTTTTCCTTGTGTGTCATGTCTTTTTTTAGATTGCAAGCCTGCCGGCAGCGACTCCCTTTTCTGCTGATTGATTGTAAGCCTCTCTGGGAGCCTTTTTTTGGCTGAGGAGCATGATAAAAATACTTTAAATAAATGCCTTCAGTTCTAACCATAGAGTGCTGGAACAATGTCTGTGCACCAGCTGCCATACTTGTCTTCCCCCAGTTAGTTTTGCTCTTCTCTGGACCTCCCCGTCTTTGGCCTTCGGACTGCCTTCTGACCTGGCCTTTGGAACTGGCCCTGACTAAATCCCTGGAGCTCTATCCCTGGGCTACTGTAAGCAGGACATTCTTCCCTCTCACCCAGACAATATCACCAGGAGCTTGTGGTTGTCACAACAATATCACCAGGAGCAAAACCACAAGCTAAGAAGAGTTGAGATCTTTAGTCTGAAGGGAGTGGCTTCTGTTTTCCCAAGGTAGTACACAGCTGGGAGTAAGTGCTCCCAAACCTTTCACCCCAAGGCATTCCTGAGATGAAGGTGAACAACGTGCTGGCACAGCTGAAGAGCCAATGATGGACCGTGAAGATTCATGCAGACTGATCCATGTGGACTGATAGACCGCTTACGTGCTTGGTGCTTTGTTGATTGGATGTTCTTGGGAAAGAGTCTCCTAAAGGACAGTCTTGTGCCACTGATATTGTCATGACCTGAACAGAGGCAGAATTCTGACACAGGGGAGGAGGAGCCAACGGGATCAGGAGGACCAGCTGCATACAATCCAGAACCCAACACAGCATGCGCCAAACCCTGTCAAGCAGGAGCCCCTTCAGCCAAAGACCCTTGAACTGGGAATTCCAGAACCATTTTCTCTGGAGGGTCTAACTCCCTCTACAGCAGGGCCCTCGTTCTCCCCAGTGCCTACTCACCAGCACAAGCAACACGCAAGGTTGAGAGAGGTGTCAAAAAAGAGTGTTAGGTTCCAAGGCTGTCCGCTCTTCAGAGCCAAGGAAGGGTAGTCAGTCTGTGGGGTAAATGCCTCGTAGACATTGCTGGAGTAGGTTGTCTGCTGGGAGCTATCCAAGGTGCTGCAACTCCAGCCAGGCCCACCTGCTACCAACAGACTGAGCGGCTGTGCCTGGTGGCCTCCCATTCCAGGACAGGGCAGGTGAAGTGAGGTGTTGCATCACAAGACCGTAGGCTGGTGGCACGTGCATCCCGGTTTTGAAGCCCCACCCCAATCTGCACACCATGTATAGGCACTCCATGTGACTGAGATCCCCAACTGCACAGGGTCCTGGCTGCATGGAAGGCCTATACATTAGCAGCCGCTCATGGGTAGACGCTGCCTTGCAGACATCCATGCTCAGTGTGTAGACATCAGGGGATGGGTGGGGGAGACATGATGTCTGACATCTGGAGCAGGGCCAGGAGGGCTGCCTCCCTCTGTCCTCTGGGCATTATCCCTACATGTGGAAGGCGCACCTGAACAGGGCTATAATCTTATTGTCATCCAAGTCATTGTGAGGTTTTCTGCCTGTTTGATTAAATTGATTTAAACCTGGGATCCTCACCAAATATGAATAACAAATGAGGAAAAAAAGACAAATAGATGCATATTTGTCAAGCAGGAATAAGAAACAAACATTTAGAAAGCAATGGATTGGATCCAGACATACACTTTATTTTACCGAGGTTGGTTTGACTTGGCTTGTACAGGCCTCAAAGGCAGGAGTGGGAGGGGAGAAAATCTGTGTTCAAGGTTTTTTTGGACTCTTTGATTATCATAATACTTGAAAAATGCCAGATTTCTTGTTGGTTGGGTTTGTTTTGTTTTGTTTGCTGCTGTCCTGCCCCACTAAAAATGCCTGAACTTGTGAGCATCTTCACAGTATTCACTAGATAATATTTGCCAGTATAAGACCATACTTTCTTTTGTATCCAATGGAGTCAATATAAAAGTTAGGGTTTTTTTTAGAGTAATGTTTTGTTCAGTTGATTTGCTGTATTTTGTGCTGTTATTTGTGTTATACGCCACCCAGAGTGGCCAGGTAGCCGGCCATATGGGTGGCTAATAAATCAAATAAATAAATAACCTAGTTTCAGTTAAACTGAAGCAATATTCTGGCAAATGGCTGCCAGGAACTGGGGGGGGAGGAGCTTAAAAGAAAATGTAGTCTCTTCCATGGAACCTGCTCCTCACCCTTTTCTGTCTTTTGCTTTAGTGAGACGGAGGATATGAGGCAGCATTAGCCTTATTGAGAAAGCTCTTCCTCTTTTTTTCTTCTGAGATTTTAGAGCTGTTTCTGTCCTTCAGGCATTTTCCCCCTCAGTAGAATTCATGTTTGGGTTTAAACAAACAAACAAACACAAACAATCTTTCCACCACCTCGCAGAAGCTGTTTTCAGAAGTAACACAGGGGACGCAGAAATCATAGCAGCCAATGCTCAGTGAATCACCCAGAAGCTTCTCTCCTGCTATATTTCTCCTCCCGCCAGCCAAAATCAATAGATTTAACATTTGTATTTCATTACACAAGACTGAAAATGTCAATGTTTCAGGGTAGAAGAATCCCTGGGTCTTAGAACAGATCAGCCTTCCCCCAACTCGGTGCCTTCCAAATGGGTTGAACTACACCTCCAAGCGCAGCTGGCTGGGGGATACTGGGGGTTGTAGTCCAACTCATCTGGGCTGTATCTATATGGAACAGCTTTGACTCCCCACCCCGTCGCAACTGCAGAGCAATGCGGCTTCGAGTCAGCACGCCCTGCGATACACTCACGATGTACTGTGCGCTTCCCTTACAGACTCGCTGTGCCCCCCCATTTTACTGAAATGCGCAGCTGTGCAGTCCCGTGAGTGTGGGGGTGCAACACTTCAGTGGCTGTTTTTGTATTTGAGGGGCTCTTTCCTTCCCTTTTTAGGTAAAAAGTGAGTGTTTTGTGCTCCTTCATTGCCGTGCCATCAGTTTGTCAATTCCCCAGCCCAAGACTTTCCACATGGTTTGCACTCATAAGTGTGAGCACTATGTGCCTAGCCATTGCTCTGAAATGGTGGCCGGAGCGATGTTGGTCCTTCCCCAAGACCCCACCCCCCAGTCCTTGGGTATTGAGTCCACAACTGTTGCAAAGATACGAAGGTGCAAAACTGTGCAAAAGTGTGATTAAATAGATGAGAACGTCCCTCTCTGCCTCTGTAACTGCGCAGCTGTGAAGGGATGGGGGGAGTAAAGGGAACCCACAGCAAACCCAAAAAACCGCAGTAAAACAACTCCTTGGAACTCCACATTTTCCAGGTGAAAACCACAGATGGCTGTGAAGTTGTGACTACATCATCTAGTCACACCTGCCCTGGAGTAAAAGCCCAGTGTAGATGGGCCCCTGGAGAGCCCCAAGCTGGGGAAGGCTGAAGTAGATCATACCACCGTTGGCTTTGGGGTTAGTGGATGGCTGGTTTGAAATCTGGCATGTGGGCAGGGGGTTAACAGCCACTCTCCTCAGGCTCTTACCTGAGAATTCAGTGGTGCTTTGAGAGGGTTGGATATCCAGGCATTGAAAGAATATGTTAAGGTTGTATAGATCTTGTATACACAGCAAGACAACATTAGTATAACTGAACTGAACTGAACACTGCTCTCAGGACCAGCATTAACTGCTCCTTACCTTCAAAGCTCTCCACAGACTTAGCAGCCCTCACCATTTTTTTTATGCCAAATCCTGAGCTGATCCTGATACTTTAGCCTGAATAGGGAATCTCCAGTCTACAGGCCAAATTTGGCTCACCAGGCCAGCCCACAGGGCCTCAGGCAATTGGAGATCATATCAGTGATTGGAGATAACAGTGGGGATTCCCTGAGCGCCACTTCCCCTCCCAATTGGCAGGATGAGTGGCAAACAAAGGGGAATCTCTGCTGTTATCTCTGATCAGTGACTGGAAATAACAGCAGCATGCTAAGTGCTTCACCTGCCCTGTGTCCTTCCAATGGGGGAACGCAAAGCTGCCCTGACTAAGGTGCCCGCTGAAGGATCTCCAGCTGGCGCTTCTGCTCAGAACCAGATGATGTCAGGGGGTGTGGCCCCACCCCCTGACATTATCCAGCCTATGGAGGGCTCATTGGTGGGGGTCATCTGCCCCCCCCACTACAATTTGACACCCTGGCAGAGCACTTGAAGTTACAGCTCTTGCCATTATTTTAAGGACATCAGTGCTCCAGCCCCACTTGGATCACCATCCCTACCAGCTGCAGCTAGCATCTATCCATGTCCTATCCATGGCCATTAGAGTTACCAAATGAGGGTGGACTATGCTGTGTCTTGCTCTTTCCTTGCCCTTTTCCATTCTGTACAGGCAGAAGGAAAGCATCAGTGTGGAAATGCCAATCTCTGTATAGATATGCTGGAACTAAGGCACAGGCCCTTCCACCAATGGGAATATATGAATTACATATTTGCTTTAGTGCTGGAACTCTTATCTTGTGACCTGTTCTATCAGTGCCACTTTTATTAGATCAGGAAAGCACACAAGCAACTTTCTTCTTGAGAAGATCTGGTGATGACAATGGGAGGGACTGGACTGCTGCACTGGTTACCAAGATGGCCACAGAAGCCTTTGCGAGTCTGTGTCCTGAACAGAACATGTGGTGTGCATGGCAACACTTGAGATTAGTAGTTTTCAAACTTTTCTACCTAGGGAACTCTTTCTACATAGATATCTCTACCAAGGACCTATTGGGTTCTCTGCCATGGAACTCCTGGGTGAAGAGGAACCTGATGCGTGTTTCCAGGCGCTGGTCAGTTTGTGAAGGACATTGGACAAGCCTGGTGAGGCTCATCATTGCACTGCATGAACAGAGAGTGCACCATAGGACATGCCCATTTGTGGGCACTGTTGGGGAAGATTGGGGGGGCTGTGTTTCCGGTAATCTTGTCCCACCACTACTTTTCATTGAGGCGCCTCAAGCTCCCTCAGAACACATCAAAAAGGAAAGGGAGAAGAGAATCATGCCCACTTCCTCTTTCAAGTTTCAGGAGATATTTCTTCTTCCCTCCTCGGAGAGTGTTATCCTCTTTTCCCACCCCCAGAACTGGTGCTCTTCTCCTTTATTGTCATCCTCCTCCCATTTCCTTCCGCAGCTCCAAAGCTCTATAAAGATCAAAGTCCTCATGACCCTGAGTTTGCACAGCCTTTCTCTTTTGCCACTGGATGGTGGCCAGCTGGAACATGTTTAAAAAACACATCACAAGAATATGTTTAATTAATGCTCCGAATTCAGAGTTTTAATAAAATGCTGGAATAGACCTGATGCCGATTGGCTGATGCCCAGTGATGGAACTCTGCTCAAGCGAAGCCATCACTTTGATGTTAGCAGCTGTTTTATTTTTGTCCATGAACATCCTTTCTTCCATCTCCCCCTGCCGCAGTCTATTTTCAAGGATGCAGCAACCAACCCTGTGTCAGGGAACCTTTAAGGGTTTATTTATTAGCCCGTGATTACTGAAAGTCATATATATTCTGTCACAAATTTGCATGGAGCTCTACAATTGTACAGCGATACCTCCTTTCTGCAAGAGCATAGAGCCACGTGCTTTGTACTTCTGCATTACCTTCCATGTGCTTCTGGTTGGGAAGTTGGGCTATGCTAGTGTCTTTTGCAGGAATGGGACAACAGTCCATGAATAGGGTCTTTAAGTTCAGGATCGCAAAGGCCAGGCTGCATGCAAGTTTCAAGAGATATTTCTTGGGTAAGGATGATAGCAGCACATGATCACAGAAGAGTATGCTGGAATGGCAGGGGAAGCTGGACAAAGCCTGGGTGGAATTACTGCCATTACATGGCTGATGATATTTAATGACAATCAGGTTTCTCTGGGAAAGAAAATTAGGCTTTTCTATGAAGCTGAGAGGGAAATGAAACAGCCAGATAAAATAAGCCTATAGTCCCCTATCCTGTAGTGCATAACTCTAGACCACCCCATGGGTTATCTGAGGGTTGTTTAACCTTCACATAACCCATGCCCCCCCCAGTTCACATGACATGATAAGTCACGGCACACACCCACCATAGCTTGCATATCCAAAATGGCAGCTGGCATGCACTGCAACCCACCATGGCTGTGATGATTGTGCGAGTCTGGTCCTTGTGAGCTGCTTTGAGTCCACCTGATGAAAAAAAACACCAGGATATACACTTTAAAAATGTATGTGTATGTCTTCACACGCATGTACTCTCTCTCTCTCTCTCACACACACACACACACACACACACACACAGATGCACACACACATATTCTCAAAGATTATGATTACAGGATAAGATACTATAGGTTTATTTTATCTGGCTGTTTCATTTCTCGCTCAGCTTCATAGAAAAGCCTAACTTTCTTTCCCAGAGAAAGCTGATTGTCATTAAATATCACCAGACGTTTATTTCCTCTCTACTATTTGTCTCTTTGCATTCACAAATTTGGAGCTAATTACTGGTATGACAGGGTGCTTAATCAGTTTGTCTCCTGGACTTGGAATTTTAAATCCCTTCTATGGAATTCTAAATCCTTTTCTACCATTAATGTCTTATCATTCAGCGTCTCATTGAACAAGAGATATAATTCTCGGCTCATGCTGTATTAACACCAATTGAATTCAGTGCAGTTGCTTCTGATATACAAAACACAAGAGGAAAGCCTGTTCTACAGGCCATTGCTGGGGTTGAGTAATATGCTTTGAACTAATTTTACACCATTCAGTTACAAACCTTGGCATAAAGATAATTTTTAATCTCAAAATTCAGTGATCTCTGTTCTATTGTCATCAGCAGATTGGATCTATCAGAAATTCTTTGAAGATCAGTTCTCACTTCTTTTTTTGGCATTTTACAGCCAAGGTAGGCAGTTGCCAACCCAAGGACCAAACCGAGCATAGAGAGCCAGTGTGCAGTAGTGGCAAGAGTGTTGGACTGGGAGCTGGGAGATCCAGGTTCTAGTCCCCACTCAGCCATGGAAGCTCACTGGGTGACTTTGGGCCAGTCACAGACTCTCAGCCCAACCTACCTCACAGGGTTGTTGTGAGGATAAAATGGAGAGGAGGAGGATAATGTAAGCCGCCTTGGGTTCCTTGCAAGAGGCAAAAAGGCGGGATATAAATGAAATAAATAAAAATAAATAAATAGAGATGGCTACCAACATAAGTAGGGTTTTGCCCATGTGCTCTAGTGCAGAAGCTAAGAGACTAAGGGTACAATCCTATGTATTTTTAGATGCATCGGATTGCATGCTAAGACATGAAGTAGCCTAAGCTGGGCCATGCAGTGAGACGTGACCTTGAGAATGTCCTTCAAGGTCACTGTTGAGAGTAGCATCTGTGATGAACTGTTTCTTTAAATCTGAAATCTTTGCTTTACTTCCCGTTTCCTGTTTGACTTCAGTAAAAATGAAGCCCACCATGGCTGTTGGGCTAATTTATTTTATAGCTACATGTATGACAACATCAGTTGTCACCCAGTGTACAATTAAAGCATCAGCACTGGCAATCCATTTTCTATGGTTGCAATCCTATGCATGCTTAGGCAGAAAAAAGCAATGTTGGGAGTTGTAGGACTTCTTTTTGCCTAAACATGCATAGCATTGCACCAGAAGGGATGTTGGCTGGCCATAAAATCATAGAATAGTAGGGTTGGAAGGGGCCTACAAGGCCATCGAGTCCAACCCCCTGCTCAAGGCAGGAATCCTACTATTAGGCCTCATGCAAGCTGCGGTCCTCTGTACTATAGTGCTTCCCAAACCTCCCCACATACTCGCAATTTGGGGATAATAAGACTGGCCTGCCTGAATGATGGCCTGTTTTCATGACAGCACTGTGCTTTACAAATGCTACATTATATATTGTAGTGCCCTCTGTCTAGTGTCTCCTGCCCCTTTCTTCTTATGATGCCTCTTTGACTTAGAATAGGGGGTTCATGTTGAAAGGTGGGCCGGCCCTATCAGGAAGAGTGAAGCAACCACTTCAGGAGAGGCAGCCCCGCAGTGATTCCACTCTCTTGGAAGACAACGCTGTGGGTGCCATAGTGGTGCAGCAGAGACAGGGCTTGCAGGGACGCAGCACCTGCACTGCTTTTATTATTTATTATTATTTTATTTATTGCATTTATATCCTGCTTTTTTTCCTCTTGCAAGGAAACCAAGGTGGCTTACATTCTCCTCCTCCTCTCCATTTTATCCTCACAACAACAACCCTGTGAGGTAGACTGGCCTGAGAGTCGGTGAGTGGCCCAAAGTGCAGTGAGCTTCCATGGCCAAGTGGGGACTAGAACCCAGATCTCCCAACTCCCAGTCCAACACTCTTGCCACTGCACCACGCTGGCTCTTATTAGCAGGGATGCTGATGTCATCTGCCACTCAACCCCCCCAGAATTCCCTGTTCCCTCTGAGCTTAGCAGCAATCCTCAAAGTAGTTTGAGTTGTATGTGGCAGCAGGGCGGGGCGGGAGGAGTGAATTAATTTTCTCAGCAACAATACATGGTTGTGAGCTATCCCTGTGGTAATGCAAAGTATTTTGGGGTGGCCTGGTCTTGAATGGGCAATTAAAAGCCAGTAGCTCTCTAAAAGATCTGTTCCCAGTAGGGATGGCGGAGAATTCTGCCACAGATCTCAGTGAGGGTGAATGCCAGTGCATTTGGACCCCCGAAATCCGTGGCAGAACGAAGCCCCCCTGCCCCACCACCTACCTCGAGCACCTACCTGGTGCCGTTCGCACTGCTTTGCGAATGGCGGCCTCATCTGCGGCCACCATTCGCTTCACGATTTTTCCCATGATAGGCTATGTAAATACTCATGTAGCCTATCACAGCTAACACAGGGATGCCATTTGCGTCCCTGCAGAGGCCGTGATAGGCTACGTAAATATTTACATAGCGTATCACAGCAAAAAAGGGAACGCAAATGGCGGCCGCCATAGCCGCCATTTGCGTTCCCTTTTTTTTTGCTGTGATAGGCTATGTAAATATTTACGTAGCCTATCACGGCGAAAAAAAGGGATGCAAATGGCAGTGGCTACAGTGGCCGCCATTTGCGTCCCTGCGCAGCGCAGCAGTGGCCAGATGTCGCTGCGGGTGGCCCCAGCCGGCGGCTCCATGGAGTCGCCGCGGAGCGGAGCCGGCCAGCAAAGATTTCGGGGAGAGAGACGGATCGCCTCCCCCCTACGGCAGATGTCACGAAACGAAACCGGTAAGTCATTTTGTACATCCCTAGTTCCCAGTAGAGACGAAAACTGTTGGAATTGGTTTGTTGATATGGATCAATACAGCTGCCTGCGGTTTGGGCCTCTCCTTGGAGGCGTGGCTATGGGGACTGTCATGAGCAGTGCCTATGCTTCAGAATTTACCACTACTCCACTGGTGTGCCACACAGCCTGTCCTGAAAGTCTTCCACTAGGCTGCTGCCCTCAGGCGTGATAGGGGATCCTATCCTGCTGAAGTAAAATTCAGCTGCCGGTCCAGTCGGCTTTTGTAAGTGGAATGAAAGGGAGTGCCACCTTCTTTGCTACAGGCCACAAAATGTCTTGAGCCAGCCCTGGCTGAAAGTGCATGCGAGGGGTTCACAGGGTTGCACTGGCCAGCTTTGCCCTGACACTGCTGACACATCAGCCTCAGCCTCCCCAGGCTGCCCGTTCTGTGGCTGTGCGAAGCCCGGCTGCCAACCACCATAGTGAAGCTGTCACAATGGGACTTCCCCCTGATAAATTGTCTAGTTTTTTAAAATGCACCCTCATATGTTGAGAGCTGATATTTCCTGCCCCAGGAAGGCACCTTAAAAGCATTCTTTCCAGTCGTAAAAATCCTCTCCCATCACAGTGAATGCTGCATGAAAATGACAGGGAAAAGTTAACCTGTGGTGATTTTGCCCTGTGTCAAAAAACATATATGAGAATTACTTCCTCCTCCTCCTGCTCCCACATCCCCTCCAGCATGGAATAGCTGTCTTTGAACACATATACTGCTTTTATTTGCACTTTATTTATTGTCTCCTTGTCTCTGTTCTGTTCAAAAGGCTATTTTAGAACATCAAAAAAGCAAATTCACATGCATAAAGTACAGCAGCAGTTTTCTTATCTAGAAGAGGTATCACCCCTAATCCCCTTCATCTGTGTGTGACAGCTTCACACTGTGACAATATTGCCAAACTATTGCATAACAACTGAAAAAAGTAAAGAAAATGAATTTAACAGCAAAAGAGAAGATGCCACGTTTTAAAACCAGTGCAGGCAGACAAGTTCATCGCAGAGCTTTGAGCCATACCTCAAACTTTTTCATTACTTATAGGATGCACAATCTGAGAGTAATAAAAAATGCATAAAGATAGATTGCTGACATATTTATTTATACACATCTGCACACAGAGGAGGCAGATTCAATGCAAATGGATACAAAAATAAAAAAGCTGGAAATCTTGAAAGAGATAACAGTCCCTCAATGATGCAGAGAGTGTGCTTGAGTGGAAAGATTCTGCTAAAGAATAACTAAAGTATGGAGAAACAACGCCACCCACACAATATATACAAAATTGTTATTGAGATGCAAATGGGATGTACACAGATCGGGTCATACTGAAAATCCTCACTCATAAAAGGAATACACTGAGGACATCAGTGGGTGTGTTGGTGAAATCCTGCAGAGGAAGATTTGCTGAATCTGACCAATAATGACCTGTCAAGAGTGGCATAGCACACATAATCTAGCTATCTTTCTGGTTTGATGGCAATGGTGAATCATAATGAAACCTATGCCATCTCCCTTGCTTACACTGGAAAGAGTGTTTTGGTGCATCCGATCCCCACAGGACAGAGCAGGGTCTTCAACCCATGATGGGCCCGGCCTGGAAGTACACGTCATGTACAGGGACCAACATGGACTGTTTAGGTTGCACAGCTGCCTTCCTGCTTTTGACAGTGCATGGAGGTATACTAACATAGGGGGAGAAAAAATTACCAGCCTTTTTCAGTACCCTGCTAGTCCAGTTGCATGCTGAAAACTGAGAGCAAGGGAAGCTGTGCATGTCCTCCTATAGTTTTATTGGAAGGAACAGGGGGTTCCACAACAGTTCTAGGGATGAGACAGCTGTCCGTAGGGTCATGTATTAAGAAGCGGGTAGTAAAGAAGGTTCCAGAGATCTTTACAGTAACTCTGGACTTGAGGGCAATTTCACACATTCTGCTTTTGAATTGTGCACTTAAGGTGTTTTAAGTATATGCCTAAAATGGGATGATGTGACTGTATCATGCTGGTACACAGCAAAGAGCCAGGGCTGGCTTCAGCTCCCTGTAAAGAGTAAGGATACATCCAAGAATTCAGCCTTTTCAGCTGCGTTAGCCCAACTCTGGAACACCCTTCCCACAGAGGCTTGCCTAGCATCCACGTTGCTTCCTTTCAGCGCTGGCCCTCCCATGAATCCCCCGCCTCAGGCGGAGGAGTGGGAGGAGCATCGAATTGGGTGCTCCTCCCACCAGGAAGGCTTCTCGCTGCTGCATGGCTGGAGTGAGGTGGCAGCAGTGGCGGGTGCTATGGAGAGTCCTGCCGGCCCTGCTTGCCAGCTCCAGCAAATACCACAGCAGGAAAGCAGATGGCAGGGTCTGCGGGATCATCCCCCCACCCTTTGGGTCACTCGAATAACCCTCTCAGAACAGCCCTTCTTTGGAGAGCTGTGGTGACCACAAAAGCGGCTGGCTTGGCTATTCAGAGTCGCCCTGTCTGAAATGCTTGGCTCTGAGGGGGCCCTTTCTCCGAGCCAGGTGTCAACTGGAGAGGTGTCCAAAGAGATTGCCTCTGGAGCCAGAGGTAACAGAGGATATGTGGCTGCTCTGAAGGAGAGGTGTCCCAGAAGATATTTATTTATTTGATTTATTTATTACATTTCTATACTGCCCAATAGCCAAAGCGCTCTGGGCGGTTTACAAAGATTAAAACATTAAAAAATACAGTATACAGATTTTATAAGCCAATTCCATCAAAAACACACAAACAGAACAATGTACAAGAACATACAGTCAGGGCCAGAAATATTGGAGCAAGGATACCTGTTTTGGCAGTTGGCCTCTGTACACCACCACATTGAAGTTGAAAGGAAACACACCCAGATGGGAGCGAAGTCAGGACTTTCAGCGGTAATTCAAGGGGTTTGACAAAAGTGGGGCACTAACCATTCAGGGAGTACAGCCAGTGGCATACACACACACCCATCGTTGGTGGCTCATAAGTAATGGAACAATGGCTGACAAGCAGCTGCATGGCCAGGTGTGGCCTGTTTCCTGGGTACCCCATGACCAATCAAGCAGATAAAAGGCCTGGAGGTGGTTCTGAGTGTTACATTTGCATTTGGCAGCTGTTCACTGGAAATCCCAACATGAGGTACAAAGAGGTGTCCATGCGAGTGAAGGAGGCCATCATTAGGTTGAGGAAACAAAATAAACCCATCAGAGAGACAGCAAAATAGTGGGAGTGGCCAACACAACAGTTTGGAACATCCTGAAAAAGAAGGAATTAACTGGCAAGCTCAGCAACAGCAAAAGGCCTGGAAGACCACGGAAGACAACTAAAGTGGGTGACCGCAGAATTCTGCTCATGGTGAAGAGGAACCCTCTCACAACATCTAGCCAGGTCAAGAACACTCTTGCAGAGGTAGGCATGTCATTGTCAACATCTACAGTCAAGTGACGGCTTTATGAATGTAAATACAGAGGTTTCACAACAAGGTGCAAACCACTGGTAATGCTCAAGAACCCAAAGGCCAGATTAGCCTTTGCCAGCAAACACCTAAAAAGGCCTGCCCAGTTCTGGAATAAGATTCTTTGGACTGATGAAACCAAGATTAACTTGCACCAGAATGATGGGAAGAGAAAAGTATGGAGAAGGAAAGGAACAGCTCATGATCCAAAGCATACCACATCATCTGTCAAACATGGTGGAGGCAGTGTTATGGCATGGGCATGTATGGCTGCCAATGGAACCGGGTCACTGGTGTTTATTGATGACCTGACTGCTGATAAAAGCAGCAGGATGAATTCTGAAGTGTATAGGGCTATACTTTCTGCTCAGATTCAGCCGAATGCTGCCAAACTGATAGGACGCCGCTTCATATTGCAGATGGATAATGACCCAAAACATACAGCAAAAGCTACCCAAGCGTTTCTCAAGGCAAAGAAGTGGGATGTTCTTCAATGGTCAAGTCAGTCACCTGATCTCAACCCAATAGAGCATGCTTTTCACTTACTGAAGACAAGACTGAAGGCAGAAAGACCCACAAACAAGCAGCAGCTGAAGGCAGCTGCGGTCAAGGCCTGGCAAAGCATCTCAAGGGAGGAAACTCAGCATTTGGTCATGTCCATGGGTTCCAGACTTCAGGCAGTCCTTGACTGCAAAGGATTTTCATCCAGGTATTAAAGGTGATCCTTAAGTTTGAAATGATGTTGGTTTGTTCCATTACTTATGAGCCAGCAACGATGGGTGTGTGTGTATGCCATTGGCTGTACTTCCTGAATGGTTAGTGCCCCACTTTTGACCAACACCTTGAATTACAGCTGAAAGTCCTGACTTCGCTCCCATCTGGGTGTGTTTCCTTTCAACTTCGATGTGGTGGTGTACAGAGGCCAACTGCCAAAACAGTTATCCTTGTTCCAATATTTCTGGCTCTGACTGTATATCTAAAACAACTTCAACAAGCAATCTCAAAGCAGACAACCATAACCATAAGCCATTCCAGGATCAATTAAAACTTATCACCTGCAGGACAGGCAATCTCCTTGGACACCTCTCCAGTCAGTGCCTAGTTCTGAGGAAAGACCCCCTCAGAGCCAGACATTTCAAACTCGGCGACTCAGCCAACGCAGCTCTTCACGGGCAGGCAGGTGTCACAGCAGTGGCTGGAGGGGGTATTGTGGTGGTAGCATGAGGGAGAGTCATGGCTTTTCCCCCATCTCAGGCAGGGTGAGCGCTTGTGCCACTGCTGCGACAGTGCAGCTGCAAAACAAAACCTTTTTTGTTCATCGAGGCCTTTACATCTCTAAGAGAGTAATCCTATGGCCCCTAGAGAGCATCTGGGAGGGCATAGGATGGTTCGGATTCCTGGATCCAAGGTTGAAGACAGTGCTCTGACCTCAGACCCAGGAGACTGAGCTCTCCTGCTCCAACCCAACACAGAAAGAACCATGCTGGTTGCCTCTCTGAGGTCACAAAAGTGACCTCAGGGAGGATGGAAAGGAAGCAGTTCTGTGAGCAGGGAGGGGAGGAGACTGGGGAAGTGGGGATATGAGCAATCCCCAGCCCTCCCCAGGCTTCTTCTCTCCCCCTCCACAGAGCCCTAGCTAGACAAGCAAAAACGGCCATCTAGCAAAAATGCAGAGTGGGAGAAGCGTGGAAGTGACAATTGCCTTTGCGCTCCTCCCACTCTGCATAGGATGCACGTCAGCCTCCGAATTTGGAGGCTGATGGGCATCCAGATACGATTGTGTCCTAAGTGTCTTTTTCTGCTGGTTTATTTAAGTATTTTATTGTTTTTATTTCCCGAATGTAGCTGTGTTAATCTATTGCAGCAAAAACAAGAAAATGTGGCTCCTTAAAAACTAAGACATTTATTCTGGCACAAGCTTTCATGGTGTATAGCCTAGTCTACTTCATCAGATGCATGGAGTATTATGAAGAATTTCAGTTTTACATTATCAATGAGTTATATTATTCAGTGTGAAGAGTGAGTGGATCCAGGACGTTATACAGGGAGGGGAGGCATATTATTGGAGCATATGGGTCATCTGACTTCCTGGATCTGCTAAGTCAGTGTTCTTTGCTGCAAGGCCTGAGGGCCACTGAGGGCTCCCAATCACCACCTCTCTCTCTCTCTCTCTCTCTCTCTCTCTCTCTCAGAAGGGACTCTCTAGCTTTGCCTTGTGTGTTTTAGCAGTGGACCAGCTGCTATGAACTGGGCTACTAGGGGAGGCTTCAGGGGTGGGGAGTCAGGAGACCTGCATTCGTCAGCTGTAAGGTGGTTGGGGAGAGGATAATGTAGGAGGAATCAGCCACATATGTGTGGTAGGGGAGGAGTCCAAGAGGTAAAGACCACCTAGGCATGAGCCCTGCAGGACCTGGACCCTGTTCCTCTGCCTGGCTCTTCTCCACTTGGCCTGGGAGGGCAGGGCCCCAACCTGACTCCAGCTATAAAGGCTCGCCTGCTGCTGGAGGTGCCAGCGACCACCTAGCTGTGAGCCCTGCAGGACCTGGACCCTGTTCCTCTGCCTGGCTTTCTGGGGGCTTGAATATGTGCTTGGGAGGGAGGATATTGGGCCAATTGGGGGGACCTGAGAGGGGGCACTCAGTGTAGTGATGGGTAGAGGGAGATAAGCATTGTGAGGAGGGGAATGCGGCCCAGACAGTTAATGGCCATGCTGTGTTCTGGTCTTCCCTGCACCTGCAGGTTTGGTGGTTGCCCTATCAGCTTGCCCTCGGGTCTCTGGATGCTGCTTTTAAATGCCAGATTGGTGCAAAATAAAACCTCCCTCATTCAAGACTTAATAGTGGATGAGGCAGCCGATCTGGCATGTATAACCCAGATCTGGGTGGGTGAGCAGGGAGGAGTCAGTCTCTCCCAGCTGTGCCCACCGGGGTACATGGTCCAGCATCAGGGAAGGCTTGAGGGCCAGGGAGGGTGGGAGTTGCTGTGGTCTATAGGAATTCCATCTCCCTCTGCAGGCTCCCTGTCCATGTGACCACTGGTCTGGAGCGTTTGAGTGTTGGGTCAGCGGGACAGATTAGGATTCTGTTGGTGTACTGCCCACCCCACTGCTCAACAGACTCCCTAAGTGAGCTGATGGAGGTGGTCTTGGTGTGCTGGTGAGATCCCCCAGACTGTTGGGTTTGGGGGATGTCAACATTCATGCTGAGAGCACCTTGTCTGGGGCAGCTCAGGACTTCATGGTCTCCATGACAGCCATGGGACTGTCCCAACATGTCATCGGCCCAACACATGTAGCGGGGCATACTCTAGACCTGATTTTCTCAACTGGACATGGAGATGGTGATCTGAAGTTGGAGGACTTTGCATCAGTCCCTGTGTCATGGTCAGAGCATTGCCTGTTGAGGTTTAGACTTACAGCATCTTTTCCCCTCTGCAAGAGTGGGGGACGTATTAAGATGGTCTGCCCGCAGAGGCTAATGGATCTGGATGGTTTCCAGAGGGCTCTGGGGGTGGTGGTTTCTGGCTAATATGGCTGACGCTCCTGTCGAAGCCCTGGTCGATCTGTGGAATGCAGAAATGACCCGGGCAGTTGACACGATTGCTCCTGAGCGCCCTCTCCGAAGTAGAGCTCATACAGCTCCATGGTATACAAAATAGAAGATGGCCTGAGTGCAGGTGGAAAGAATTCCTAGTGGATGCAATCGAACCCTGGTGTGTGCCTATGGCCAACTATATTCAAAGGCAGTGAGAGCAGCAAGGAAAAAATATTTCACTGCCTCTACTCAATCATCCATATGCAGCCCAGCGGAGCTTTTTAGGGTTGTCTGGGGCCTTTTACATTCTGGCCCTAAGGACAGTGTGGAACCATCTTAGGCCTGCTGTAATGTACTGGCTAGTCACTTCCAAGATAAAATCTCTTGCATCTGCTGGGACTTAGACTCCAGTTTTACTGCAGGGGAATCAGATAAGGTATCCAGAGCACAGCCTAGTCCCGTTTTCTTGGATGAATTTCAGTTGGTACAGCTCTAGGATGCTATCAAGGTGCTTGGACAGGTTCATGCAACCACTTCCATATTGGATCCTTGCCCCTCTTGGCTTATAAAAACCAGCAGGGAGAAAACAGCCAGCTGGGCCAGGAGGTGATTAATGCCTTCTTCCATGAGGGAGTGGTCCCAGGCCGCCTGAAAGAGGTGGTAGTGAGACCACTTCTGAAGAAATCCTCCTTAGACCCAGAAAACCTTAACAATTATAGGCCAGTTGCAAATGTTCCATTCCTGGGGAAGATTATTGAGTGGGTGGTTGCCAACTAGCTCCAGACACTCTTGGATGAGACCCATTGTCTGGATCCATTTCAGTTGGGGTTCAGACCAGGTTTTGGCACAGAAACAGCCTTAGTCGCCCTGTATGATGACCTGTGTCAGGAGAAAGACAGGGGGAGTGTGACACTGTTGATTCTCCTTGATGTCTCAGTGGCTTTTGATACCATCAGCCATGGTATCCTTCTGGGATGACTGTCTGTGTTGGGTGTGGGAGGCACTGTATTGCAGTGGTTTCTCTCTCACTCAGAGGGTCGGCTCCAGAAGGTGGTGCTTGAGGAGCACTACTTGGCCCTGTGGATTCTCCAATACGGGGTTCCACAGGGATGAGTTTTGTCCCCCATGCTGTTCAACATCTACATGAAACCACTGAATGCGGTCATCTGGAGCTTGGGAATGTGCTGTCATCAGTATGCTGATGACATGCAGCTGTATTTCTCCTTCTCATCTTCTTAAAGTGAGGCTGTGGATGTGCTGAATCAGTGCCTGACCGTGACAATGGACTAGATGAGGGCTAATAAACTGAAGCTCATTCCAGACAAGACTCAGATGCTGTTGATGGGTGGTTCTCCTGGCTGGCTGGAGGGTGTTCAACCTGTCCTGGATGGGCTTGCATTCCCCCTGAAGGAGCAGGTCCATAGCTTGGGGGTCCTCCTGGAACTATCTTTGTCACTTGAGGCTCAGGTGGCCTCAGTGGCATGGACTGCCTTCTACTACCAACTTTGTTTGGATGCCCAGCTACATCCCTATCTGGATAGGGATAACCTGGCTTCAGTTGTCTATGCTCTGGTAATCTCCAAGTTAGATTAATGCAATGTGCTCTACATGGGGCTGCCTTTGAAGATGGTTTGGAAGCTGCAGCTCATGCAAAATGCAGTGGCCAGACTGATAACTGGGACTAGAAGGTCCGCACATATAAGACCGACTCTGGCCCGCTTACACTGGCTGCCTATATGCTTCTGAGCTCAATTCAAGGTGCTGGTTTTAATCTATAAAGCCCTACATGGCTTGGGACTGCAATACTTGGTGGCATGCTTCTCCCGAAATGAACCTACCCGTATGCTACGTTCAGCATCTAAGATCCTCCTCCAACTGCCTCCTCCAAGGGAAACTTGGAAAGTGGCAACGAGGGAGAGGGCTTTCTTCTCAGTGGTGGCCCATCTGCGGAACGAGCTCTGCAATGAGGTCCGCCTGGCACCAACATTGTTATCTTTTCAGCACCAGGTTAAGACCTATCTGTTTTCACAGGCATTTGGCAGCACATATGAGTTTTAATTGGTCCTGGATGTGTCTTTAGTTACGACTGACTGTTCAAAGTTGTTTTCAGTTATATGTTGTTTGTGTATATTGTCTGCGTGCTTTTATACAAATGGCTTTTAAACTTTTTATATTGTATTTTAATGTTTTAACTCCTGTAAAGTGCCCAGAGAGCTTTGGCTATGGGGTGGGATAGAAATGTAATAAAATAAAGAAATGATTGGCTTGGTGCAGTGGTGCATTGCACTGGTGCTGCAGGTGAAGGGGAAACTGAATGTGCTGAGATAGGGGAGAACGAGAGAGAGCAACAGAGCGAGAGCGACAAGGTGGACCTGTGTTGGGAGATTTTGTAGCACTGAGTAGAGCAAAGCACTCTCTCAGTGATGAGAAAAAGATTCACGCCAATCCAAGGACCAAGTAAAGCTGTCAGAATTTGCCTGCCTGATGATTTGGTGACTGACTGGTGAGGACTTGCTTTGCCCATGTGGAGTGGGATGGGGAGGAGAGGACTGAAAAGTTCTCCAGCTAAGTCTGGTACACAGCATTGCTACTTTACTGGAGGAGGGAAGATGAGAGCTCAGGAGAGGCCCCCAAGTAGCCTCAGGAAAAGCCCCCAAGTAGACTTGGAAAAGGCCCCCAAGTGGCCCTGGGAAAGGCCCCCAAGTAGCCTTGGTGCCAGTGCCTGGAGTGAAGATAGTGACGATCACTATGCTAAGTCGTTTCCTGGTATTCCAGGTACAGCTTCTGGCTGGAAGGAAGTACCTGCAGTTCCTTTCTTTAACCAGGTACCATAGTGATCCAGGGGAACTAGAGACACATCAGACACACATCTGCTCAGTACCCGCCCCCCGCAGCAAAGCAAAGCAAATCCAATGAACAAACTCTGTACCAAATAATCTGAAATATAGATACTGGGGTTGTTTAAAGATATGTTTAAACTTTCTTAAATTTTCCAGGATCACCACTGCCTACAACGAAATAAATTGAGGAAGCTGCTATTTAGAACAACCCCATGAGATATTTTGTCTTCTTCAGCTAATCCTTTCTTTTCACACCTGTTAATTCAATTGTAAATGCTTGCACTAAAAATGGCCAAAGGAGCATTGCTGTTCTGGAATATTTTTAGAGTTACACACACATTTGCACAGAAAAGACAGATGACAGTTGCAATGTTGCATTACAAACATCTGTTCCAATAATTTTGGGACATTCGAATCATTTTTCTAAAGTATGGTTCCAGTTCCATCTCAGTAAGGAACACACAAAAACCAGGGCATTTTAATTACTGTAGTTCAGATAATTAATTACCCCATCACAGAAAAGTATTAATCCACCACTTTGTTCTTTTCCTCATATTCTTTGCAGAAGTTGTGAAGGATAGGAAAGGAAAGGTTCCTCCTGTGCAAGCACCGAGTCATTACTGACCCCTAGAAGGACGCTGTTTTTCCTCGGTGTTTTCCTGGCAGACTATAGCGGGGTGGTTTGCCACTGCCTTCCCCAGTCATGACCACCTTTCCCCCAGCAAGCTGGGTACTCATTTTACTGACCTCGGAAGGATGGAGGGCTGAGTCAATCTGAGCCGGCTACCCGAAAACCAGCTTCCGCTGGGATCGAACTCAGGTCATGGGGAGAGTTTCGGTTGCAAAAACTGCCGCCTACCACTCTGCACCACACGAGGCTCTCCTATGAAGAATAACTGACAACTTTTTGATTCTTTTAATGTGGTTCCAACTCCAGCTCTCTTCCATTCCCAGCAGAAGGAAAACCACTGGCGGTTTATACAACAAATGTTGACTAGTGCCAAATACATTTGCACTGCCTCTTTTATTGCTCTTGCAAGGCACTGAGATCTGCTCTTTACACTTCTCCAGATGCTGCTGGCCAAGAAATCCCAAAGCTTGTTCGTGGCTCGAAAGAGAAATTTCCTCGGTTCTCTTTCTCTGCACCCAGGCAGTTTTAAGCATGCTCCGTTGGACTCAAGTCGTGCGGAGTTCAATGGGCACTACTCCAAAGTAAGTATGTATGTACGATTAGAAGCCAAGTGCATTACAGCGGACCTACAGCAATTACAAAGGGCACTTGCATGAAAAATCAGAATTAGTAAAGTATTTTAATGACATTTTAGCTGTCTTTAACTTAAATACATCCCATATTTCACTCCAAAAGGGGACTAGCAGTGCAATCCTATAATGTCTATTCGGAAATCCCATTGGGTTCAATGGGGCTTACTCCCAAATAAGCAGGTATAAGATTACTCTGTAAGACTGCAACCCTACACACTTACCTGGGAGGAAATCCCATTGAACTTAATGGGATTTCTGCATAGACATAGGACTGCATAGTCAAGATGTCTAATGCAAACCATAAAGCAAGGGTCCACAACCTTTTTGGACCCGTGGGCACATTTGGGAATTTGAGAAACTGCTGTGGGCACCACCACAAAATGGCACCCATGGAGGATGTGGCTAGACCCATAATGGCTGTCATGGCTAGTCAAAAGAGGGGGAGAAATAGTGAGGTGAGAGGCTGGGAGGGGTAAAATAGCAAGGCAAAGGGGTACACAGGACAGAAAGACCATGGCCAGAGGCTAGGAGAAAGAACAAGGTAAAGAGGTGAGGGGGAGGGATAGTGGGAGGGATGAGTGGGATAGGATAGGAAGCAAGAAGATAAAGGGATGTGTGGAAGAGAAAGAGCAAGGCTAGGGATGTGGAACGGAGGGAAATTGCAAGGAAAGGGGTGGGGTGGAGAGAAACAGCAAGGCTAGGGGCTGGGAGTGGAGAGAGAGAGAGAGAGAGAGAGAGCGAGAGTGCAAAGGGGAAAAGTCTCTGTAGATGGAAGAAAATTGGAAGCAACTCTTTCCTTCTCTTCCTGCATGCTGAACAGCTGATCACCGGAACAGGAAGGAGAACCTGGGGTGCTAACTTCTTTCAAGCTTTTTATTAAAAAATACATTTTTGAAGGGGACAGGGTGTGGAGAGCTTCGCAGGCACTGGAAGTCCCTGCGGGCGCCGCATTCAGGACCCCTGCCACAAAGTCTCAATGAGCAATGCAATCATTAAAACCCCACTACCCAAGTAAACCCAGATTAAATAGTAAAACATTGCCAAAAGCCCAATGTTACCGCTTGGTTAAAATAGGTAGAACATCCAAACATCACAGAAATGATTAGAGACTTTTAAATACATGTGGACTAGCAGAACACAGATATTCTTTGGCATGATTTTCTCAGTTGCAATAGTACCGCTCAGAAAAGGGGAAAGTGGTGTGATGTGTACCCATGTAACACAATTCACATGGGACATTTCCCAGTGTGCTTGTATACTTGGAGGTAATTTATACAGAGGAAAAAACATGATCCAAGCTTGCACATTTCTGTCCCTATATTTGACTTCCTCATCCTGACAGTACACTTTGGCGTCATTCATACAGGATGTGGGCCACACATGGAAGGCCATTAACTATGTAAACATTCAGGTCGAGCTTATGCTGCATGTCCAGGCAGCTTCCAGGGTCTCAGGGCCCACGGACTGGGTTGGATCCAGATTTAAGTGCATGCAGTTGGGTTGGAGGAAGTGGACTTTTCCGCCCACTCCTTCCCATGGCAATTCCTCCAGCCCCCTGAAAATGCTACACAGAGAGTTGAGGGACCTTGCTGAATGGCATGAGTTATGGTGCAGGGGAGATGGGGGGATCAACCAGAGGCACCTTCTGTGAGCAGAGCCCTTCCGTCCATGGAAAGCAGATCCTGGATCCAACACAACACCCTCTTTAAAAAAAAGACGTTTTGCTTGTGTTCCGATCAGTTATGGGTAGCTGGGTCTGGGAGTTGCCATTTAAATTTCCCATAATGCCCTGGAATGATGCTACTTAGCACACGAATAAGCCAGTACAGCCAGTGAGTGAATTTAAACATGAAGGGATGTGCACAGAAACCTTACACGGGTAAGGGCTTTCAAGGCTCACATCCTGTATAAATCAATCCTTCTTCTGTGCAAAAAAGTACCGCTGTGTCAAGCTCATGCACTCTGCTTTTGCTGCGTTTCTACTGTGCTTTCCTGACCCTGCAAACCTTTTCCTGGCTTCCTGCCCCAGCCAGTTCTGCTCCCGGCTCCTCTCTGCAGACCTGTCTTTTACCTCTCCGAACTGCCTCCTGGGAACTGACCTCGACTTGCCTCTCTTGACAGATGAGGTTTGCCCTGCCATTCAGATAGATGCCTTGCCTGAACCTGCAGGATAAAAGGGCACGTAATGCCTCCAGTGGATGATACTTGTTGCCCTGCTGGCATCTGCACATACACAACATTAAAACAATCCATCTTTTATGTAAGTAAATCAGACCATTCTAATTATGCAAACCTGTGATTGCCAAACACTGCGGTGCTGATATGAGAGGTAGAAATGGATAATAGAGCGAGGATTTTTAATACAGACAAATCTGGCACAACGATGAATGGCTGAGTATTCCCAGATTCTATCACACTTTGGTGTGACCAAGCAAACAACTAGAGTGGAGCAATCCAGAAAGAGGCAGGCTTAGCTTTAAATCACTAGAATCATCAAAGTCAGGGAAAAGTTTGACCCCAAGGGGACACAAAAGACAATGAATGGTCGCCTCACTCCTCTGAAAAAAAGTGCTGCATTTGGGAATACCGCTATGGTGAGGGCAATGCCGTCCCCGCACCCTTGATGGTGGGTGGCGTTGCTGAGAAGCTCAGCCATGCTGGCATCTGTGTGATATTTGTAGGTACCACCTCAGCATCTTGGTGAAAGAATTTCTGTCGTTCATGGAGGCTGTTTGAGAAAGAAATTCACGGCAGCCAGGAGCAAAAGCTTCCAGATGGTAATGTGCAAGCAGTTACTGGCAGCTGATGTAATTAAAGTTCATTACCTTTGTGATCTCTTGTAATTGAATAAATAGAAGTCACCCTCATGTGAGCATTTATTTATTGGAAAAATAACATGTATCTACTTTATGCTTCAGCTTTGTCTTGTATTCTTTGTCTGTGTTCTGTGGGGCACCAGCCCTGTGCTCAGCAACCTTCAATTTTTGTGCTGGTTGAGTACATGAGTACAGATGCATGTCTGCAAACATGTGTGATCGAGAACACATGGTAGCAATTCCAGTAACAGTTGGCTTGGTCCTTATTGGCAGGAATTCCACTGAGGATTGTGCTTCTGGGAGGGTTTTCTGGGGGGGGGGATTAAACCCTTCCTCCACACATTTTGTACCCAATTCCTTTCTTCGTTTAGAAGAATGATCACAGGACCCATTGCTACAATTGTATCAGAAATTTTCTTGATTTTCCCTGTTGCACCTCCACTGAAAATAGGATTTATCACATTCCCAACATACATTTTCTGCTATATAACCAGTGTCTAATGACACTAGAACAACAATATAATGCATTTTTCTTATATTTGAATACATTGAAAAAGTGGAACCAGATTGAAAAAATACAATTCCATTTCTCTCCATATCAACTTTAAAGCATTTAAAACTTTCAATCCTAAAAAACTGAATAATACTTTGTAAGTAATCCTTTAATTCTAATAAATTGATAGGTTTCTATAGAGATTAATGTCCTTTATTTGTTGAGATAAGCTATATATCTTAAATGGAAGTACTGAAAGAGAGATTGAACATTTCCATTTAAATGCACATTTATGAATAAACAAGGGTTGAATTACATGTTCAGAAAAGTCACAATACTGCTCTTTTGGGGTAGTACCACTTCAGAATGCAAATGGGGGATCTCAGGATTGAATGGATGTCCCGGAGGTTAAACCACCACCTCCCCCTGCCTTCGTACATAAAAAAGAAATGTGGCATGTTAAAGAGAAGGCTAGGAGGTAAAATCAATCCACCGAGAAGCTATCTTTCCAGAGGCAGAGAACCTTTCACATAAGGGAGAATCCAATTATTCACAGATCCCTCACATAGACTCTGAAATGACAGAGTCCAATACAGGCTGCAAGACATAATTGTTTTAAACCTGCCGATCAGCTTTCAGCCTCTGGATTGGCTACTCAAGATGGAGAAACTGGTTTTTGTTAATGTACAGATGTGAGAAGGAAGTTTAAGTCTAGCTTTCTTGATAAGGAAGACATTTCTGATATATTGGAATACTAATTATAGTATGTAACTAGGAATAGGATGGAAACCTTGGAGGGAAGTTGGACACTAGATTATTTGTGTCCTTTCCCAGGTCTGTTACAATTGGATCCAGAGCTTTTCAGAATTAAAGTCCTGTCTTTATGGATCACTTTTGGTCTGCCCTTCCTGCAGGGCTCAACACAAGACCATTCCTTACTCCAGTAGTGGGGAACCTCAGGCCTGGGGGCCAAATCCAGCTCTCCCCCAGTCCCACCCCGGGCCTCCAGGGTTCTCCAGATGGCTGCGCCCCCATCCCCTTTTCCCCAAATGCCTATTGTTTGGTGACTTCCTGGCTTTTGTGTCATTTTTCTCTCCATTCTAAAAGGTTGAAATGCTTCTCATAAAACATAGCTGCTGGCAGTAAGAGCTTTAAGCAACAACATGCTGGTGGTTTTTGTATTTTTGACTCTTTTGACTTTGACCCCACCTCCCCCTGGAATGTCCCCAACCCCGAGCTTCATCAGAACTGAATTTGGCCTCAGGCTGAAAGAGGTTCAATGTCCCCGCCTTACTGAGATGGGGAAGCCTCATGGCTTGCCAATGGAACTCTGGTTGCAGGCCTGGCTCAACCTATCTTGCTGCCTATCTTCTTTCCTATCTTGAGGAAAGAAGCCGCCTGCCACTGTCTTCCTTCCCAGCTGTGGGGAGCTTGCCCAAAGTTGGCAAGCTCCCCGCAGGGGTTGGACTCGATGGTCTTATAGTCCCCTTCCAACCCTACTATTCTATGATTCTATGGAAGTCCTGCAAAAGCTTGCCTGAAGTCTTGCAAGACTTTTCCCCCTTGCGAGATTTTGACTGGGACTCATGAGACTTCAGCCCAGAAGGGGCATAGTCTAGGAGGGCAGGCAGCTGCTGCAGAGAGCGGCTGGCAAGTCTCTTAGGAGCACCCGCTGGAGGAGGCAACAACAGCAGTCCCTCCTGGTAGGGGGAGAGTAGCACAATTTGTCGCTCTTCCCTCTCTGCCACCTGAATTGTTTTTCTCAGTCTGCCTAATGAGAAGATTGCGCCTGTCTGGCTGCTGCTACAAGCAGCTTGTATAGCAGGATCTAGTGTTACTGGGACCATTGGAAATGTACTGGGAACCATAGGAAATCTAGAGAAGCCGAGTACCATGGGAAATGCAACTGGGTTTCAGACTTTCATTCTTACTGTCTCCCCAGTCTAACAGAGAGATCTTTATGTGCTGGCAAGTCCCTCCCTCTCCCCATATATAACCATATAACTATTTGGAGATTACTCCATTTGGGTTGTGCAAGTCGGTCAGCACTTCCCAGAGGTCTTGATCCTACTCCCCACTCCTGCCTAGAGATGAAACCTTCCTGTTGTTGAGTGTCTGTGACAGAAGTGAGGTCTGCCCTTTATCCAGGTGCTTGGGACCAGATTAGCTGGCAATTTATGACACTGCTGATCAGAACCTAAAATCAACCCATAGATCAGGCTGCCAATGAACCAAATAATGAATTTGTGAATGCCTTCCTCTATCAATAGACCATAAAACATAACAAACTGCTCTTAGATATCCATTCATCTCTAGGGATGTTAGAGAATTCCGCCACGGATCCCAGGGAGGCCGAATTCCAGTGAATTCGGCCCCCTGGAATCCATGGTGGAATGGAGCAACCCGCCCCACCACCCCGCGAAAGCCCCGCGAAACAGAGCCTACCGGGCTTCGGCTCTGACTCTGGCGGCGGCTCCGGCGGCTCCAGTCGCTGCTGGCCTGTGGCCGCAAATGGCAGTCGCTACGCCGGCCGCCATTTGTGTCCATGTCTTTAGCTGTGATAGGCTACATATATATTTACGTAGCCTATCACGGCAAAAGACAGGGGCGCAAATGGCGTAGCAGCCGCCATTTGCACCCGTCTTTTGCCATGATAGGCTATGTAAATATATACGTAGCCTATCACAGCAATAGGAAGGAATGCAAATGGCGGCCACCATAGCTGCCATTTGTGTCTGTTTCTTTAGCCATGTTAGGCTATGTATATATTTACATAGCCTATCATGGCTAAAGACACAGACGCAAATGGCGGCGGCTATGGTGGCTGCCATTTGTGTCCTTTTGCAGCCCAGCAGCCGGATGTCCGGCTGCAGGTGGCCCCGGCTGGCGGCTCTGCGGAGTTGCGTGGAGCAGAGCCGGCCAGGGAGGATTCCGGGGGGAGGGACGGAGCACCTCTCCCCACCGCGGATTGCCCGGCGCGGAGCCAGGTAACAGTTTTGTACATCCCTACTCACCTCCCTTCTAGATGCTGTTGTCACAAGCCAGAAGCTAGCTCATTGCACGCTGAAAAGTCAGGACATTGTCATATAATGCAATTATTTTGTGGGCAAACAAAATTCTGTTTAGCACATTAAGAATTAGTATGTGCAAGTTATTATTCTAGGAAACTTCCTTATACTGAATACCAGCATATTGTACCTTAAAGCTCTTACTGAGGCATAAGAAAGGCATTTCAACCTTTTAGCATAGGGGAAAAACTGCACAAAATCCACAGAAACACACAGCAGTTGGTGGCTGGGGGAAAAGGGAGAGGGGCCAAGGGAAGGGAGCATGGCCATCTGGAGAACCCCAGAAAGCCAGATTTGGCTCCTGGACCTGATGTTCTGCACCTCTGCTTTATGCACACCTGGGAGCAAGTCCCATTGAACTCAACTGGATTTACTTCTAAGTAGACATGCATAGGATTGTACTGTAACTCCACTGAGATTTTATTCATCACACTCCGTTTTTTTAGCCATTCCCCCATATTTGGCATTACTGAGAATTTCACAATTTTTGCCATTACGAATTTTGCATTAACTTTAAATATGTTTCTGATCAATTCACAGCCGTTAGGATTTGTGATGACTTTGTCAATGCCTTCTGTCAGTATTTACTTTAACTTAGGGTGCAATGCTCTTCATATTTAGACAGAAAAAAGTCCTACAATTCCCAGCATGGGAGTTGTAGGACTTTTTTCTGTCTAAAAATGCGTAAGATTACACCCCGAATATATTTGATAACTCGTTCTTCCCTTCCAAAGAACTCCCAGAGTGGCTTACCATCAATTGAAACAAATGCCATGCAAACAATGATGAAACAGCACAGCAGAGCAACAACACTACCAACATTAAAATCAGAGCAATAAGGTTTAAAAGATCTAAAAGACCTGGGCAAATAAAAATATTCCATTTTTTTCCTACCTGGCATGGTAAAAGATGTAATACTTGGTGTTAAACCAGCCTTCTCCAGGGCAGCATTCCAAAGTCAGGGTGCCACAACTAAAAAGGCCCTACCCCAATCATTACCTGCCTGGCCTTTGAAGGCAGGGTACCCAGAGGATGGCCTCAGAAAATGATCACAGTACTCTGGCAGATTAATGTGGGAAAAGGTGATTCTTTAAGAGGACCCAGGTTCCAAGCTGTATAGGGCAGAGGTGGCAAAGTGTTGATCTGGATTTACTGCTGAATTTGAAGATTATAAGGATTTCTCACTCCCAATTGTTTAATAATAGCAGTGACAAAGCATATGTTTTGGCAATGCCCAGTAGTTGGCCTTTTTGGAAGTAGGTCATTATATAGATAAATTTTGTATTGGAACACTTCTTAATATTACTGATGTACATACTCTTTTAAATTATCTACCTGCATCCTGGAAATTAACACCTGGTCAGTGCAGATGGATTCTCTATGCCCTTCTGACAGCTGAAAGACTGATATTACCAGGGATGTATGGATTTGTGTAAAATCTGCTCCATCTGCATTTTGTGGATTGTCAGGTGCCTTTTATGCCATCATCCACCTGTCAATGGAATAAGATTCATCTGTTTCCGAATTTGCACAAATTCGCATTTGTGCAAATGTGCAATTGTGCACCTGCGAAAATGCACAAATTTGCCAAAATTTCATTTTCACACTTCAGCCTATGGGGAAATACACATTTTTGGCTGTTTTTTTTTTATTTTGCAGATTTTTCTACTACAAAATTTCTGCAAAATTCTGTAAAGTTAGAAAATTTGTCCCCAAGTTGGTGGAATCCACTCAATGGGTGGAAAGCCAGTCCACTGCAGAATCCACAGGTCAGATTCATGAAAATCCAAACTCATTTGGTTCTGTTGCAGATTTCTCCAACATCCCTAGATATTACAACACTGGCAGGATAAACATTCACCTCTTATAATGCAGTGGGTTGAAGACCTTAGAAGGCTTTCAACAGGTGCAGATGGATACTCGTTTGGATATTGGGTCTGCTTTTGTTGGTTTTTGTTTACTTCTATGGGGGTTGGACTCGATGGCCTTGTAGGCCCCTTCCAACCCTACTACACATGCACACTTACAGAGATACATTTCTTAAGTATGCACTGAAATTGATATATTCAAATCTATGCAGCAACAATTCCCCCCCTTCCTTTTGTTGAAAGTTTACAATGAAAAACTTTTTTGAAAAATAACAGCTGCAAGAAAATGGTGCCATCCCCCCAAATGAAGAAAGCTTGCGGAAGGGTTAACCTGGATTTTTCAGTGGAAGGACAGTGTGTTCAGTTCTGGTACTCAAAACACATTCTTCCTGGGCTTGGAATAATTTAATTCTGAGTATAATTTAATTTTGCACTTGGCTCAGTTTGCTGCATCTTGGGGTTCTACTAAAACGCAAAGTAGATCCTGCAAGCCGGAAGTCTGTCCACCCCTGGTACAGAGGGCAGATACTAGTTATGCACGTGTCAGGTTCACCTGAAATGCGGTACGTAGATACCGCAAACACACAAACGTGTTTCTGAAGGGAGGCAAGATCCCCAGCCCAAGGTGTTCATTCACAAATAGCAAGGAGGGCATGGCAACCAGGGGGCTTCATCTTGCCCCGAAGAAGGCTGCTGGCTCCTGTTTCAGTGGGGCAGTCAATCCACCCTGAGTTTCAGTCAGAACTCTAAAGAAGCTATCCAAGGTGCTGAAACCAGTTTGGGGATAGGGTTCAGCACTCTGGACAGCTCCTTTAGAGTTCTGACTGAAACCCAGAGCCGATCCACCGCCCCACTGATGCCGGAGCCACCAGCCTCCACTGCCCCGATGTTGCTACTTCTTATTGCCTCGCCGGCCGCAGCATTTCCCCTGCGTGCATGAGGCGAGCCGAAATGCCGATGCTGGTCACGGAGGGGGAAGGCTTCACCGGCGCCCCAGGGCGGCACGCAAGCTCCAGAAGCGACGGAACCTTGTTTGCATCCATCGCAAGCATCTGCTCGGAGCGAGCACCGCCACGAGGAATTTCGTCCCTCGGCGGGGGCATCAAAGGTGGAAGCGGAAAGCTGGCGCGACTGAGAGAGATGGATGGATGGATGGATGGTTGGGGGGGCGGAGATATGTGGGCAGAGGGGGCGGCACTGGGGAGGGATTAGGTCGGATTTGCAAGGGAGCCCAAGCAGAGTCGGGGCTGCCTGCCGCTGCTGCGAGCGCCCCCCCCCCCGCCGCCGCCGCCTCCCTCCCCTCCTTCCCACTGGCTGGACGACCTGCCAGTCTGTGCTGTAATCCTGCAGGAATTTCTCCGGGCTTTAACTAGGAGTCGCTCCTCACAGAGCCAGCGAGGCAAAAGCCGAGCGGGGGGCAGGCTGCGCCCGGCGAGGCCCGCTTCTGCCTTCCCGCTCCTCGTGGGAATTCGCGCCCCGCTCTGTCCCTCCGCCCGCCCGCCGGCCGGCCCCAAACTTCCTTCGGCCGCCGCCCCTCGCGCTCCCGGGCGCGGCGTCGCAGCCGGCGCGAGGCGAGAAGGCGCCCCCCCCGCGCCCCGGGCGGGACGAGCTCGCGGAGGCAGCGAGGCGAAGCGCCGCCGGCCCACAGCAGCGGCGCGCCGGCCGGGCCCGGCCCAGCCCAGCCCAGCCCCTTCGCCCGTTCCCCTGCGCGCCCGCCAGCTCCGCCCTGGAGCGAGCCGACGAGTGAGGCGCGGCGGCGGGAGCCACGACGAGGAAGGCGGCGAGGGGGAGCCAGCGCGTCCATTGCTCGTGCCGGCGGCGAGGGGCGCGCAGGAGGACCTGCCCGGGCGCCTCTCGCGCGCGCTTTCTGCCCCCCTCCGCTCCTGCCCTCCGCTCCTGCCCTCTGGTTGTTCCGCCGAGCCGAGCCGCCCGCACCCCGGGAATAATGTGGAACGTGTGGATACCGCTCGCGTTCGCCTTGGTGGCCTGCGCCTCGGGGGAGACGGTGAGTGCTGGCGGTGGCTCGTTCTCGATGGCTTCAGCCGGGGACGCGGGGGAAGAGGGGCCGTGTTCCTGCCGAACCCAGCCGGCCTGGAGCGAGCGAGCCCCGAGCCGCTGCCGCCTCCGCTCAACGGCTGCACATACACAGCCGCCCCCGCCACGCCGGGGCACGGCAGCCCCTGTGCGCTTCGGAGGGGAGCTTCGCCCGGCTCCCCCCGCCCCCCCATGCGGAAGAACCCTTTCCCCTGCCCTGCCGAGGCAGCCGGGACTCGCAGCCAGCGAGACCCGGATTGTCATGCTGATCTCCGCGCATTGGGGTGGCGGTGGCGGAGAGGGGGGGTGCTTATTTTTGGAGAGCGACGCTTAAGCCCCGTTTGTCGGGAAAGATTGGGGGGTTGACCACGATCCCATGTTGGGGGGGAGGAGGAGGAAGGATGAGACGCCCCCGCTGTTCCCACATCTGCTGTGCAGAAGTTTTGGCTGAGGTCATTCGCAAAGATCAAAACTTTTGAAGAGAAGGGGGCACTTTCGGCTCTGCAGCGCTATGTGAAACTGGGGTGGAGGTGGGAGAAAAGGAGAGGGGAATCCATTATTTTTCACGGGGCAGTGATTATTCATTCTCTCTCTCCCCCCCCCCCTTGAATTCGGGCCAGTCTCTTGCGAAGAGGGATGCTCCTTATCACGAAGCATCTGACAACTCTTGTGTTACTTTTTGACGTTTTGTTCGGGTGGTGTCTGCTTTTTATTATTGTTTAAAAACCTTACCTGAAAACTGACGATGTAGTCCAGACATGCAGCTTGCTGAGATGGAAAAGCGTTAAAGATGCGCTGTAAAAATAACGCTTTCAAAAAGTGGGCGCATCTGGCTGAGTTTGTTCTCGATGCCTGTTTATCACCCCAGAAATGTTTATAGCGTATTCAGACCTCTGATGCCGCTGCTTGTCGACTTGCATGGAGGACTCGAGGAGAACATGATATGATGGTGATTCTGAATGTGATCTTGGGTGTGTTTGAAAATCCAGAGTGGGATCTATGGGTTCCACTTAATGGATCAGAACTGAAATGATAGATTATGCATAATGTGGTTTTTCCTAGAAGCGAACAAATAAGGGAGATTAAGAGTTAAATCTCTCTCTCTCTCTCTCTCTCTCTCCCCTGCCCGTTAAGGCTTGCTGGTAGGATTTATGGGAACACTGCGTTGCATAAATTGTTAGAATGAAGTTGGGGAACTGTTGTCTTTCCTCTTGGGGTTTGTTTTGTGTTTGACAATTTAAGCTCCCTTAACTTCAGAAACCACTGTAGGATTCATCTGAGTCGTAACTATGGTGCTTACCCAGTGTGCAGTGGAAGAAGTATTGGATTGGATCCAGACTTAGCCATACTTCAGGTAGACCCATTGAAATCAATAGGACTTAAGTTGGTCATAAGTGGGTTTCAATAGGTCTACTCTCAGTATGGCTAAGACTGGATCCAACCCGTGGTCTCTTGGTTACTGCAGTTCTTGCTTAGCACCTCCCCCCTGACACAGTGAAGTTTAGTGTTGATTTTAAGACATTAACAGTGCAATGCTGTGCAAGCCTACTCAGAAGTAAGTCCAGCTGAGCTCAGTGAGGCTTACTCTCAGGTAAATGTGGATAGGATTGCAGCCTAAGAATTGAATGTATTTCTGATCTTTATGCAATAGAAGTGCTCTCTCACCCCCCCCCCCCCCCAGCTCCTCTGTGGAGAAGTGGGGGAAAGTCTCTTCGCAAAATAGCTCAAATCCCTGCTGGCTTCTGTTGCTGAAGGTACTTGTATCCCTTGAGAACTGTGAGGTTCAGCTGCCGATCTTGAACAATATGTCTTGTGGTCTCTTCCCCTGTAGCTTTAGCATGTCTGTAAACTATTTGTTTACAATCTTGCCCTTGTATTGCCTCCGTCTTTCTTTCTTTTAATTCGTTTGTTTAAGGTTAGAAGTAGTTCAGCATATCTTGAATCTGAAATTTACAGTCAGCACTGAGTTTCTCTCTGGAGAATGTTGTTTGCGTTTGCTATTCCCCATGTAGGCTTCCATATGTATAATCCAATTGTTGAAACTACTGAATGGTAATATTTCAGCCAAGCTGAAATAAGAGAATACTCTGAGATATTTTTTTCTTTCATAGTGTTTTGATGTGGCTTTAATTGCTCCTTCTCAGTTTGGTTGTTGTTGTTTTTTCTGAATTGGGGGCATTGTCAAAAGAAAGGGGTGGGGGCTTCCTGTCTTTGCTTGGCTTAGTATCCTTGAGAAACATTCCAGACAAACTTCCTTGCACTTTAAAGTCACAGGGAGCGGAATACAAGAGCTCCTCTGTGGTTGAAAAGTATACGGGATCAAAATATGTAATGTTGTGATTTTTCCATTAAAATGTTTTTGGGAGGCTCTACTTTGTTGTCATGAGTTTCTAGAGCTGCTAGTCTGATCTTACAGATATTTACACAGAAGTAGGTCTTGTTGAATTAAATGGGGTTTATATTAAATTCATTGTGCATAGGATTGCTGCCCTGTGCACACTCCCACCAATGTCTACGATGTAGCCTGGAATGACCAGATGGAGGAGCAAGCGTGCATAGGTTTGATCACGCTTAGCCTTAGACAGAAATCCTGTGCATGCTTACTTGGGGGCAAGCCCTGTTGAACACAGTGGGATTTGCTTCTGAGTAAACTTGCCTAGGATTGGGCTGCACATACATGTTTCTTGCATCATCAGATCCCGCTCTTAGCCCTACTACGGCATCTAGATTGTCAAAATCTTGTAATGTTTGTTAACTTGGTTTCCTCCATAAAATGAACATGATAGCAAGTGGTGGTACATAACTGGATGTGCATTCATTTACATTACATTAACTTGGAGGGATGGGTGAGCAGCCGTGCTCAAATCTAGCCTTGCACTTGTTGACCTGAAGGAAGGCAAAAGGGATGTATGAATTGGGGAAGGGTTTGCATCCTTCCCCTGGAAACCAGTTTGGAGTGTCCATCTTCAGGGTTTGGGAACCAGGGTTACTCGTCTTGATGAACTAAAGGCTGCACACTTTAGCATACTTACATAGAAGTCTGATTGAAGTCAGTGGGATTTCTTCAGACACTTAGGATCATGCTGCATGTGAATACCAGTAGGAGTGTTTTACTGACTGCTCTTCTACCCAATGTTAAGCACTTTACAACTTTCCAAGGGCCTTTCTATTTCAGAAAGTAAGAAAGGAAAGCCAGCATTCTGTCCAAGTTCCTGTTCCATCATTTCAACTGGGTGCATATGAACAATCCCTTCAAGTTAAATTTCATAGACATTTTCTGTGGAGAATACATTTTAGAGTGTTGTAAGCATGTAATCTTGACTCAGCAATAATGCTATAGCTGCAGTATTGGTTCTTGTTTCCAAGTGTGTAAACAGATTATAACACTTCAATATCATTTTAGTCTTAAATGTGTACTGTACAAATCTATCTGATCCATGTAATTCTTCCTTCCTTCCTCTCTCTCTCTCTCTCTCTCTCCCCCCCCCCCTTTAATTGTTTCTTTTCTGAAAAGGTGCATTCTAGCCAACAGTTGTTCGGAACGCAAAAAAGGAGGGGTTGTTTTTTGGCTGCCTTTGCAAAAGAAATGAGGAATTATAGACCTTGTGGTGTGTAAAATGAGGGAGCATGTGTTGCAAAGAAAATTGTATCAGGGTTACCGTAAATACTGAAAGCCATCAATTGTGGTGACACAGTTGTGGTACTTGGCATCTTTTCCATAAACTATATTTGAATGTCTTGAAAATATTCCACGTTGCTAGTACAGTTCATTTGCTCCAGCTGTACCATAGTTCCGGCAGGTAATACCATGATAGGATTTCATCAGCCACAAATATATGGTGTGTGTGTGATGATGATGTAGCCATTCTACTGACGGGTGAAGGTGGCTGTATTTTTAGTAACCCCACCCATATATACTGAAAAGAGTTTTATGTCTCCTTGTTCTCAGTGAATCCAGCTGGAGTTCTGAAATGTATAGAATGTTTCCAAATATCCCAGGTCAAGTTCAACAAACAAGCATACACAGAAGTACCATCCAGAAAGCAGTATCTCCTGGATGTTTTTAAAGTGTCACCTGCAGGCCAGTCTTTCAGATATCTCTAACATAGGCTCAGTGCGGATCAGCCATGCCCAAGATGAAGGCTGAAGGCAATCATATTATACTATGAATGGTTCTGCCACTCTGTCTCTATAAAATGGTATATAGCCTACCAACATAGGAAGCAGCGTTATACCGAGTCAGACTATTGCTTCGTGGAGTACAGTGTAGTCTGTGCCTGTCTTCCCCAGTGTGATGCCCTCCAGATGTTTCAGACATGAACTCCTAGCATTCCTGACCATGGGCCATGCTGGGTGTGGCTGATGGGAGTGGAAGTCCAAAATATCTGGCAGGCACCAGGCTGGGGACGGCGATCCTGGTGCCCTCCAGTTATTTTGGACTATGGCGAGTAGCAGCTGCTCTCAGAGAGGGGTCTTTACCAGCCCTGCCTGAAGATGCCAGGGACTGAACCTGGGACCTTCAGCATGCGAAGCGTCTGTTCTGCCACTGAACTCCTGCAACTCCTTCCTAGCGTTGAACTGAATGCTGATACGACATTCTTGCCTTTCCCCACTCCTTTGCCTGCCCAGTTGCTACTGTGGCCTCCGCCTCCTTTGGCTGGGAAACCAAGCCTAGTGCCTGAGAGAGGCGCGGGTTGCCACAAGAGGCAGTAGCCAGCACGGAAGCCGGAGCCAGGCAGAAGTGACGTGTCAGCTTTCGGTTCACTGGGATGCTAGAGGCGGATGTTAATGCGCACACAATATAGCGAGCAGCCAGTGCTGGCTCCAGGTTTCGGAGGGCCCTAAAGGGGCCCCTCCCTCGGTGAGTCTACCTTCTCACCGCCATTGTCGCCAGCTGCTATCGCTCCTCATCCTCTTTCTCATCACTGCTGCCGCTTGCTTGCTTGCTTGGCAGGCAGAGAGCCAGGGAATATCTGCTGCTGCTCCTTCGCACCACACCATTGCGTAAGCCAGAGTGAGAGGCAGGCGAACAAGCAGGCTGCAGTGCTGAAGAGCAGGAGTAAGCCCAAGGGACTCTTCTCAGTGGGCGCTGCTGTGGTATGGGCCCTCAGCAGGTGCCCAACCATGCCTACCATTGACGCCGGCCCTGCTGATTAGCACTGTCGTGTGAACTCTCTTTTCTCTATTAAGTTTCTCTTCAACCATAGTATGCTAGCCTGGAATATGCATCTGTCATCCATGTCATGCTTACTATATAGAAGGGGATTTGGTTCATGTTTTTATTAGCTTCTGCTGCTGAAAGGTACAGGGCCATAAAGAACGGTTGAACATCTACTTCAGTTTTGCTCATCATTAACAATTTTGAGAAATCAAATGCTGAGTATTGGTCTGGTTGTTGGCAGAAGGATTTTGAGGTTTAGCTTAATATGCTTGCTTGAAAATGAGGGAGGCTGTTTAGTTTTGAGAGCAGCTTTGGAGCTGTTAACCTCTGTCGAATGGCAAAAACACTCTTTTTTGCAGCGGCAAAAACAGATATATCTTTTGTAGCACATGAAGCTACATTGGGTCATTTGCAGTGGAGTTGAGACTGTTCTGCTAATCACTTAATGGCAGATATAGTTCAGGTCTGCATTGCTTTGATTTCTACACAAGAAGAGCCATGCTGGATCAAACCAAGGGTCCAGCACTCTGTTCACACAGGCCAACCAGCCTGTGTCGACCAGGAACTCACAAGCGGGGCATGAGTGCAACAGCACCCTCCCACCCATGTTCCCCAGCAACTGGTATACATAGGCTCACATTGGTGTGCATAGGCTGATTTAGATGCTTTAAATTTGCATTTAATTTAGTGGAGTTCACCGCTCTTTAGGTTTTGATTTTTTGTGTTACAAGTAATGAATGACACGAGTGCACAATTTAGTCAAGTATTTTCAGGTGACTACCAAATGAGGACTGCTGTCTTCTACGGCATAGATGGAGTGAGCGAAAGCTTCATTGGACAAACAGATGCCAGAAAAGAGCTTTTGAGTTAATACTGAATTCAAAGCATAGATAAAAGATTATGATGATGCATGTTAACCCAGTGAAAGCGATAGGTTTAAACAGCGTACAAACTAAATTCATTGGGCTCTGAGACTAGGAGCAGAGCCCTCCCCAGCTGTGATCCCCCCGAAAATACCTCTCTGTATTACATGTTTTAGAAGTTTCAGTTGGCACCAATGGGAGCTTTTAAGAAAGCCTAAGGACTGGGGGAATGGGGCAAGGAGGATGCTGTTGGCTAGGTGAGGGGGCCCCACAGGGTCAGAGGTTGCCCATCCCTGGCCTATAGGTTTCTCGTGGATTTATTCCTTTGATTTTGTTTAGTTCAATAAAATACCCTATTGCATCCAGAATTAGTCAGAAAGCAAGACCTGCATTTTTGCCTGCCTTTGACAAATAAACAGATGAAACTTTTAAACAGAAATCCTATTAAGTTTTGTTGAAATTCTTAGGAACCTGGTGGAATTCAACAACAACAACAACAACAACAACAATAATAATAGCAGCAAACTCATTTTCAAAGTGCCAGTTTGTAGCCAAAACAGCACTACCCACACACAAGAGGGAAGTATCAGGAGACTTGGGAGAACCCCGAGGTTTGCAGGAGTACAAAACATCTTTAGAAAAGAAACTCTAAAGACTGGGGGCAGGAACTCAAACAGCCCAATAGGGACTGATTTGGGTCAGAAGCCATGGAATGCTGATTAGCTGTTGGGACAGGGTTGGAAGACCGATGGGCGCAGGGAATGGTATGCCACCCTTGGTGGCAATGTGCAAGAGGGGTTTCTCTGTGGCAGTGCCCCATACGTGGAACTCAGTGCTCCAAGAGGTTAGATCATCTTCCTCTTTTTTTGCATTCCACCAGCAATTGAAGAAGTTTCTTTTTAAGGAAGTCTTTGATTCTGTTGCTGTCTAATCTATTCATTGTTTGCTCTGGCTCTCTGGGCCCCCCTTGTTTCATGCTGGGTTTAGTCCTGGGTTGTTTTCAGTAATTGTTTTAACGATGGGATTACTGTTATTGTTATGTGTCTACTTTGTCAGCTGCTTTGAGCAACTTCTTTGGAGTGGAAAAGTGGATACCTTTTTTTGTATGGTCGGCAGGTCAGCAGTTCGAGACCCGAGTGCTGCGTGACGGAGTGAACTCCCGTCTTCAGTTCCAGCTTCTGCCAACCTAGCAGTTCGAAAGCAAGAAATTGCAAGTAGATAAATAGGTACCGCCTTGGCGGGAAAGGTAACAGCGTTCCGTGCACTTCGGTATTCAGTCATGCCGGCCACATGACCACGATCTTCGGACAGCGCTGGCTCTTCGGCTTAGAAACGGGGATGAGCACCGCACCCTAGAGTCGGACACGACTGGTTGGGGACACCTTTACTATAAATAAATAACGGAACAGAGCAGCTTGCAAGACAGTATGGCTGGCTGGCTGAAATCCTGAGCAGGAGCACTGCACGCTGCAGCATTTTCTTCCAGGCTGTACTTGTTCTGAACTTGGATTTTCTGCATAAAGCAGAGGATGGGAATAGAAGGCCTACAAGGCTCCCTCCAGCTCTTTCCTCTTGCTAAGGAAGAGGAGGAGCCTTGGTGGCCTTCAGAAAGGGTCATGAGATCTGGTCGCCTATAAAAGCTGTGGTTATTACCTTGATAGTAAGTGTAACTTGTACACTAGCAGCAAATCAAGGGGAAGGCCAGGGAATTCATGGGATTCCACTGGTGTTGTTGTTCTGTTTGAAATATTAATTGCCTCAATTGTGCAATAAAGCAGGATGTAAAATTTTGATAAAATAAATGTTGTAGTTAATAGCATTCCTTCCATTTTTCTTTGTGTGAGAGCTTGCAAAAATCCTTTTATTTAAGATAATCTCAGTACAACACATCTATAATGAGTTATTAATTAAATTATTATTATCAAATGACTATTTAATTACCCTGGACTATGAGTTAGCTTTTCCCGGTCGCTAGTTCAAATGTTTTCCTGATGGCAAATAATTATTTACGTTGTTGTTATTCAGAGGCTGAATAAAAGAGCACTTGTCTAGTTACTGAAAAGCACTCTGTCATGTTATTAGATGTGACTGTTTCTTTTAACAGACTTGTGTTGTTCTTTGAAGATGGAGAGGTTGTATTAAATCCCCTGTAAGGCATTACTTGTATTGAAGTCATAAAGGACCCCCTTTTTCATGTTTGCGTCTCATCTTAGCTGCAGCAAATAATGAGTGAGCAATTTTGGTTTGGTTCAAGACACATTACTAAAGTGGTATGACATGGTTTCCTGTTATAGTTGGTGTGGAAGAATTACTTCAGGCTGTTCTGTGAACAAAATTTTGTTTGGTTGTCCTTACCTCCTGCTCACAAGGCAACCACCTGTGGCACTAGTAATTTACTCACAAACTACATCACACAAATGATGCTCTGAAAACACGATCATTCTTGTTCACAGTGAAGCATAATTTGCAGTCTTCTTGAACAAAGAGAGATTAATCTTTTACCAGATGTAATGACTGTTTAATAGTTGTTTTTCAATTCTACAGTCTTGAGGAACAATATCAAAAAGAATATAAAAATCTTCATATGCCAAGTGTTTTCTGAAGCAATTCTGGGGGAAAAACACTGTAGAGAGAGTTAAACCTTAAGGGACCTGTTTCCAACAAGCAGTGTGAATTTTTTTTTTGGTCTGTTTCTGAGTTTGCTTGGGGTGAAATGTATGTGTAACTATTACATAAGTAACTTGTAAAGAACGCATTGTACATCAAATTTAGAAATGCTTACATGGCTGTTTTTCTTAAAACACACACACACATGACCACACTAACCCAATGGGGGTAAATTGTCTCTGGCCAAAGGTGAATTTATTTTGGATAGCTTTACTAACATTTGTTAAGCTGTGTTTGAGTTGCATGTTCAACACAAATACACACTTTGTACTCTTCTCCGCTGCCCCTCAAAATAATTATTTGGAATGCTGAGAATTTCTCACATGTTGGAGGTGACTTCCATTTAAAATGCGTGTGCCCACATACATGGAATACCTCACAATTCTTCATTTACATGATCACCACAAAGATTGGATTCCCATGGAAAATACTCAACAGATAAAATATTGAATTATACTAAATGCAAAAGCAACAGTTAATAACCCAGTTCATAAATTCTCTGGGAGAATCAGGTTCTACCAGCTTGAAACAGAAAGGGGCAGAGAGTCCTGATTGGTTGGTGCCTGTGACATCATATAATACTGTTTCCTTAGAGCAGTTTTCAACTTAAAAACAAGTAAGTGCTTTAGGGGAAAATTACACACAAATTGAGTGCTGTAAGATTGTCTATTATTACATTTATATACCACCTTTTTTCCTCTTGCAAGGAGCACAAGGCAGCTTACATAGTCCTTCTCCTCTCCATGTTATCCTCCATTTTATCACAACCACCCTTTGAGGTAGGTTAGGCTGAGAGTCAGTGACTGGCCCAAAGTCACCCAGTGAGCTTCATGGCCGAGTGGGGACTAGAACCCAGATTTCCCAAGTCTCAGTCCAACACTCTAACCACTATACCACACTGGCTCTCTGGGTATATAATTATACAAAAAGCACTTTAAAACAACAACAACAAAAAATGGACAGCCCACTAGATGAGTGGGGATGGTGGGGGGATGGAGAGAAGATGCCAGATCTCCTGGTACAGGTCAACACCATGCCCAGTATGCCCTTTCTTGTCCTTCCTATAGCAGTTGTGTAGGAATCTATATATTTGTATATAGATAACTGCACCCTGTTGGTGTTCTCCACTCTGCCAGATTTCCATTATGCCCACTATATCTATGTTGGACTTAGATCTGACTAGACACGCATAGGATTGCACTGTGAGTTAGTTAAACTTAGCTCCCATTGAAATCAGTGGGACGTAGGTCCTACTGAAATAATTGGGACAAGTTAATCATGACTTCACTAAAAGGGCTGACTTAAATGTAAAGCTTGTCATGCAGTTTGGTCCTGCTGCCTTTTATTTCACAAATAACCACTGTTGGGGCAGGGGTGGGGGATTTTGATTGGGACCACAACACAGGCAAAGACTTAATGTTCCTACCCCAAATGCCACGATCCCAATCCAGCTCACCTTCCCCCAATTCCATCTCATGACAAGTATGGCATCTAGTTTGACCCTTAGTCTGGACCCTTCCCAGTCTCTTTAGTCAGGAGTAGGGATGTACAGCTTCTGTCAAATCCGTTCTCTCTGTGTTTTGTGGATTGACAGGTGTCTCTCATTCTGTCGTCCTCTCATTGATGGAATCGGATTTTTTAACCGGCATTTTGTGTGTTTGCAGATATGCACTTGCACTAATGTGAATTAGTGCAAGTGTGCATTTGCAAACAAACTAAATTGTGCAACGCCACCCCCAATGTAAAAAAACCACACAGTCTGCAAGGCCATGTGACTCAGAAAAAGCAGATCACAGTCATAGAAATCCGAACTCGTTTGAATCCATTGAGGATTTCTCCAGCATCCCTAGTCAGAAGTGTATAAATTATTACAAGTGTGATGTCACTTAATCCATACGTACTCCTGCCATATTGTCCCCAATGCGTCTGGGTATCATTTGGCTAGAAAAGCAGGCTATGACTGTAAATAAATACCAATTAATTAATTAATTAGATTTATTAGCCGCCTGTCTGGCCCGCCACCCGGCCACTCTATTCAATTGCTGTGGGCTTGTTTTTATCAGTTTGAAGAAATACATTTGAGCCCCCCCCCCCCCGACTTTGTTACATATCCTAGACTGAGATCTGGAACTGTTATATTACACAATTCTGACTACAGGCCTATGGATGTAAGGAAAGAACATTATATTTGTATGTTTTTTAAAAAAGCTTCTGTGTTGTGCAGTGTTTGAATTTGTGGAGAGAAAAGAATCACCACCCCAAGGCAGGAACTTTGGAGTAGCATTACTGCTGCTTCTATTAGGTCAATAAAAATTTCATACATATATCTCTTTGCATTGAAATACTCTACACAGCTTCCAGTCTTTGATGGGTTTGTTTATAATTTCTCCAGCATAGAATCTTTGATTATTTATTAGCTGTGAGGCTTGAGATTTCAACTGTAATGTACAGTTTTAAAGAAAGGAACTGCATGAAACATGCTGGAGACCAAATGGCTGTGGAACCCTTATTTTGTAGCCTCTTAGATTTGCTGAGCTTGGCATTAGCTTTATGTTTATACTCTGGTTTGCTTTTCTGGTAGACCGATCTGCAGTCCAGTTAAGATGGGGTATGGTGATTTGAGCTGAGTGACAGCCCAATTTAATGTGTACTTGGAAGCTGTAGCTATAAAATCAGGGAGAGCATTTAGTGTGGCCTTCTCTGTTGTGGCACCCTGCTTGTGGAATTTCCCAGATGGGAACTATGGCAATGGTCTGCATGATATGGCTTAAGTGCCATTGCATCTTAAAACCTTAATATACTTTCCAACTCTAGAGGTGTGTCAGTGCCTGCCTTGCCCTGTGTTCTTTCAGATAGCATTAAAAGTCTTCTATGAGAGTAAGGGTAGTGGCTCAGAAACTTTGATGTGAACGAAGAAGTTACTACCTGGCCTTAGGCAAGCCAACTATATCAGGATTGCTGCAAACATGGTTAAGATGGCATAACGTGAAGCACTAATTTGATCTAGTTTCATGAGAGTTTAGCTGGATTTATTTTAATCTGTCACTAAGTGTTTTATTACTTACTCTAATAACATTGGTGCTTCCATGAGTGAGGTCCAAGTGTCTTTATGTTATACTTTGCAGGTTGTGTTTTCTCCTTTGAGGCTGAAAAGGTAGGAATGGGCTGTAATCAGCTGTATGTTTCTTGGTAGCAGCATCTTTAGAGGAGCAAAACTGTACTTTTCCAGAACGATGAGTTTTTTGTTTTCTTTTGTAATGTAAAGATAGCATTTTCAAGTAAATGCTTGTTTAGGCTGTGATGCAGATTTAGATGTGCTTAGTGCCACTGAAATTAATTGGTTTAAGCCATTTTAAGTCTGTTTTGGAGTGCTGCTGCTGTGTGTAATACACTTTTGCTCAAAGGATTGTCATTTGGGCTTTTTTGAGAAAAGGGTGAACTACAGCTCTCTCATTGAAGATAGAGTTCCATAGTCCTGATCTTCTTGATGCAAATACGTCTGTTTAGTTAGCTTGGCTTTCTTCCATAGTTCAGTGGTAGGACACATGCTTTGCATGCAGAAAGTCTAGGGCAGGGATAGGCAACCCAATGCCCTCCAGACGTTTTGGACTACAGTTCCCATCATAAAATCATACATTTTGTGTATGCTAATAATATAAATATAGATGCAGATTTAGAAATAATGACTATAATTCAAATAGAAATACAGTATATCTCACCATAGTGAGGAAGACTGGCCAGGTGAGCTGCATGCCAGCTGAGTCTGCTGCCAAGGTGCTAACTGTTCCTGAGCAATTTCAGGCCACCCTAAGAAGGTCCCAGGTTCAGAAGAAGAAGAAAACCCTGCCTGGCCGAGAGTTCGGAGAGCTTCTGGCAGAGTAGGTCTTCCCCAGTATAAGACAGCTTCTTATCTTCATATTGCTTTCTTTGCAGAATAATGCCTACCTATTATGTTGAGAAGGTATGGGGAATGCAAATAGTGAGAATATAGTAAACTGATTGTTCTTACTGGGCTTATTGAAATAGACCTGGGAATGACTGATGTAATAATTCGGAAAATTAGTAACAGGTTCTGTTTCATAGTATCCGCCAAATCTCAGTTTTGCTGTGTTTGCTTTGTGGCAGGTTCTCTGGCAAAGTCCACAACGAAAACAGCAATGAGCTCTAAACAATACGGAGGTTGCTGGAGACATTAAGCATGGTGTAGGAGCCACTTCTACTGAGAGCAGACTTCATGAGATGCATGGGAGTTTGCAAGTAGAATGTATGTCCCATTCATTTCTCTGGGCCTCCCTCAGGAGGATGGTGTTCAGTTCAGTGTTTGAAGCATGAGTGGATAAAAAGAAGTGGGAAGCTTTCATTTCAGAACAGGCATGACTCAGTTATGTTCATCTGAAAAGTAGGTTTGGGGTCTGCCTGAAAAGAAATGAGATGGAATCCCACCCACTTTGAACATGCCCCAGTCCAAACATATAATTAAAATCAGCAGGTAGGATCTGTGTGAATCTGTGTAGATGTTCAGATGTACCTCTTCTGTAGGAAGTAGGTGAGTTTTGACAAGAGCAAAGCTCCTGACTCTCAAAAATAATGGCAGATTTTTCCAGATCAGAGCTCTTTTCTGTGAGGGAATTGCTGCTACTTCTAGTGTTTTCGTGCATTTGCAACAAGACTAATATGTGGTGCAATGCAGCCTAGGTTTTGGCTGCTGTTGTTCTTCAATATACCTACCTGCTACACAACCATACCCCCAAAATATCCTCATCTCCAGATAATGGAACAGGAGTGGGAAACTTGTGGCCCACCCGATGTTTTGGCCTACAGCTCCCATCAGCCCTATCCAGCATAACCAATGGTGAGTGATCATGGGGGCTGTAGGTCAAAACCTGGGGGGGGGCACAAGTTGCCCACCTCTGGAATACAGTATTGCTGGTATAATAGCTGCTTTTTTGCTTTTTAGTTGTATGTAGTGTGTGTATTTAGAGTAGTAATGTCCCAGCTTCCAAAGAGACAATGAGGATAAAATGGGAGGAGGGGTGATTGAGGAGGGGGTGTAAATATGACAGAGAACTCAAAATGGCACAAATAGGCAAAGACTTGTGATGTAGTTTCATAGCAGTCTGTGATGTTACAGATACCATCTGTTAGATGTCTTTGATGCCATGACAGCTGTCATTTTCCCTTCCTGGAAAACATTTTGTGATACCTCTATTTACCGGTGTATTTTTATCATTATTACATTTATATCCCACCTTTTCCCCTCTTCCAAGGAACCCAAGGCGGATTAGATTGTCCTCCTCCTTCGCATTTTATGCTTACAACAACCCCATGAGGTAGGTTAGGCCCAAAGTCGCCCAGTGAGCTTCATGGCTGAGTGGGGACTAGAACCCACATCTCCTGAATCCGAGTCCAGCACTCTAACCACTACACCGCACTGGTGCTCTGTGTATGTTTACCAGCAACTTGAGTTAGTGGTTACGGTATTGGCACACATCTGCACCACCGTCGCTGCCCTCCACCCATGAAGCACGTGGCTGAGGTAATATTTGGTTAGCTTAGTCATGGCTGTGTAGTCCTGACAGGCCAACCATGGCATCAGGAAAATGGCCTCCCCTTTGGTTCCATCCAGCAAGAGATAAGAATTCTTATAGCAGTGCTGCTTGCCTGAACTACGCTTTCTTTGAAAGTCGTACCAGAATAATATTGTGTCTATAAATTTCACTTGATCTGTCCCAGTGTCTTATTTCGGGGAATGGAGCAGTTCAGGCAATTAAACTGTCCACAGGTTAAGAAACAGGCCACAATGTATTGTTCTGGTAATAATTAGCAGTATATAAATCTACCTTTTAAGCTGTTATTTCTAATCCACTAAAAAGCATTTGATCCACATTCTGGGCATAGCCTTCACATGGAGCCATTTAGAAGTCCTGACCTACTTTTGCTGAGAAAGTGGGCAAGTTGGCCTTGTCCTGCTAATTTGTCAGGAAATGTTTTGAGGTAAATTCTTCACGGCTTAAATGCTCACGCACAGAGAAACTTTGCTGTAGAGCATTTTGCACAAGTGGCAGTCCCTGGCTAGGCCAACGTTAAATATAGCTTGAAGCATAACAGAACTGACCTGCAATTAAGTCGTGGCAGTCCCTCATTTTGTGCTCTGCAGTTGTCAATTAGCCTTTATTATGAGAGATTTGTTTGCTAGAGGCTTTTGTGAATGGAGGCTGTGCCCAAACCTCTTGCTCGCTACCTGAATAAAAAGGATGTAAATTTGTATGTCATTATGCAGATGCTTATTTTCAAGTTGCATTCTGGAAACTTTTCTGTCTTGTTTTCTTTTATTTCTTTTCTTCTTTTTTAAGAGAGATTTCCCCCTCCCTAAAAGTGAACTAATACATTGGGCTGCTTTGCACGATCAAATGGCTCCCCATGGCTTATTTAATCCATGGTGGGTTGGGGTGCATGTGGGCGGCCAGTTTGAATATTCAAGCTGCAACTGCAGTCTTGTTGTTCGAACCCAGTCATGTTGTTCGAACCCAGCAAGGGTGGGTTGTTGGCATGCTTAGCCAACCACGCACTGCCATAAAACAGTCCATGGGTTCTGGGTGGTTTGTTAACCATGCCAACAACCCACCCTTGCCAGGTTTGGATGACACAACAAGTCAAAGTCACAGCTTGAATTTTTAAACGTCGCCCAGCATGTGCCTCAACCAACCTGTGGTGCTCATGCGAACCTGGTCATTTTAAAAGCACCTCTATCCCCCCACCCTTTGTGAGTGTCCCCTGTAAGGATATATTGAGCCAAGTGGGCATAGGGAGAGAGAAGGAATGGGGCAGGGGGGAAGGAAGTTAACTCTGCAAGTATGCTGCAAAATTGTGGATTTTGGAAGAAAAAGCTGTATCCCTTTTTTTTAAAGCCAGAAATAGTGGATGTTGTTGGAATGCATAGTTGGTGTTGGTAGCTGAGGGCTCAGACACATGTAGAGATACGGTATATGTCTGATAGGGGAGGGGGGTACAGACACTAAGCAGAGTGCAGTGAAGTGAGCATTCCTTTCAGCCTTGCTACACTCCGGACACAGGGAAGAACAAATCTTCATTCGTATCCCCCTCAGCGAAACCCTAGAAACACAGTTGTGTGAGCCAAGCTCATTTTGATAATACTTAATGTAGAGATGCAGAATCTCTGGCCCTCCAAGCCTGCTTCCAGATGCGTTCTTTTGTTGTGCATTGCCCTGCTGCATTCATGGGAGGTCTAGATGATTATGTCTTCCACTCATAATCCTCCCATGTTTTCCCACTGCTTCTTCTGGTTTTTTTTCCTAACCGCAGGAAATCCATTAAGGAGAAAAAGACGGAATAGCTGCACGGTGCCTTCTGAAGGTAGCACTAGGAGTCCTCCATCTGGAAGCATCCCAGCTGTTGTTGAACTATAACTCCCATCATTCCTGACCTTTGGCCATACTGGCTGGGGCTGATGGGAGATGAAGTTCAACTGGAGGGCCACAGGTTCCCCACCCCTGCTCTAAGGTCTCAGGCAGGGGTCTTGCCCAGTCAATGAAGATACTTTAACAGGAGATGCCAAGGATAGAACCTGGGACCTCCGCTTCTTTATACAACTTGCCACTGCTGTGCATCATTATGGCTTGTGAGCATACAGATGTCACTTGCGTACGGTTTAGCTGTGTGTCTCTCACTATCACATTTGGAAAAGCTGCATAATGGCCAGCTTAGGACACAGCAGTGAAGAAGACATGCTCCTGTTTGTTTAAATATTTGTATGTCTTTTCTGAATGATGAGTATTAAGAAAAAGGATACAAAGCACAAATGTAAAAGTCATAGTCTAGAAACAATGTCATGTGAGTGGATGTCCACTTGGGCAGCAGACTTTTCCCTTCTCCCCCCCCCCCCCCGCAGCTCCCTGCAACCTCCAGCTCTGGTGGGTCCCCAACCCTCTGGAGCAGATTTGTGGGGAGGACTGCAGTGGGGAGGAGAAATTTGATTTACCAGTGGTGTCTGTTCTGCTGGCAGAATGACAGCATTGGCTACAGCCTGATATGCAGCAGATGACCCCAAACCTTCCGAACCCCATTGGTATTAACATCTATGTCAGATATTTTGGACTCAAGCTGTGTAGGGTTTATAAGGTTAAAACCAGCATTTTGAATTGTGCCCAGAAACTGATTTGTAGTCAGTGCAATTGCCACAGAATAGGCTCCTTCTCTCATGCCTCCTACTAGGAAACTGATTGCAGCATTATATATCAGTTGAAATTTCTAAAGGGCCTTCCAAGGCAGTTTTACTTTTTTAAGGATAGTTCTACTCTTTAAGGATAGACGTCTGCAACATACCCTAAGTTACGTGAATGATAGCAGCAAGATATCTGGTTTCTGGGGAACGGTGCATCATTGGCAGAAGTGGCTTAAGCCATGGATTCTCAGATGCGTACAAAGTAGGCCCCGACTTCCATCTACTTGCCTTACCCTCTGTCAGGCATTTGTCTTTTAAATATCTCAGTCAAGGTACATTTAGGTCATAATACTGAGGTCGCTTGTCATTTCCTGGACACTGGAAGGCCATAAAAGGAAGCTGTGTGCCTGTTACATGCAGAAGAACAAACCACAAAAATTCTGGCTTTCGCTGAGTCAGTTGCACACCAGCCACAAGCACGTGATGTGTCTGGAACATACGGTTCAACCAACTCAGGCCTACTGCCAAGCTGTCTTGCTGGGCAAGAGAGAAGAGAGACTCCGTGGCACAACTCTTGATGGATTATCTCCAGATCACCAGCTGCTGTCTGAGAGCTTGCTTGTGCACACCCTGCATCACGAACAACTTATTAATTCTCAAGACCCACAGAAGGCACTGACACTTACCTCTAAATACTCTTCCTTACTTTTGCCTGCCTTTCAATAGACAAATTAGACTGAATAAAAATGAAAATTGAAGGATTTCCCCAAGCCAGGATTGCCCTACATAATGTAGTGGTCCTGATTTTTTAAATGTCATTTCATTTTTTTTAAGTGTGCATGTTTGCAACAGTCCGGTAGAAAGACTGGAAATACATCAAATTACCACAAGTCAGGGTCCAGTTTTAGACATCAATTCTGTACAGAGTTGCAAAATCTCTCCCGGCTCCTCCTCATCTAGTCAAAGAGATCTGCATGCATATTGTGTGTTGGATCAGGAAGCGCAGAGATAAATTGGATGTGCACCTGAGGTCCAAGGTACACGTAATGGCATTCATATAGTTTGGCTGGCAAGCAAGGTTTTAAAACAACAACAGGTGTGGCATGAGTGTGTGAGTGGGGGGAGCCAGATCAGAACCTGGCCTGGGGAGAGAGGGCTTTTAAGCCTTGGCCCCCACCAGGGTCCACATTCTGGTTCAAGTAGACATATGTAAAGAGCATACTTTTAGAAGTATGATTGCAGTTGGCTCTGGGTAACTGAGTTCCAAGGGACTGGAGTTAATTTTGTTGATGCTACAAACATCCAGCACCTAGGATTTTCCAGACATGTTTGTTATGGATTTATTTATCTTTAAAATTTCTGTTCCCTTTTCTTTCTTTCCAAAGAAACATAAAATGTATTGTATTCCCCAGTTTGTTCTAGTATTGCTGACTGCCTTTAATACTTCTGTTTGCTTGGATTTCTTTTCCGCACTTTCCCAAGGACATGCAGTGAGTTACACAAGGGTGTTCTCTACACTGCAAGCATCTGTGCTATATAGGTTAACTGTCATAGGTTCCCGGAGGGATCCTGAGGCTTGGAATTTGGTAAGGGTGCTGGGAATTGTCTGTTAAAGATTCAGAAGCTACCTCCAGAGAATTATACTTCCTGCTGTTTCCTGGGCTGAGAAAGGACAGTTAGACCAGTTTAAGCCTAGTCCACATATGAGTTGTGTCCTTATACGGCTCTATACTCACAACAATCCCGAGTGTTGGCAAGACGTCCATGGTTTGTCATGAGCTTTGTGGCTGGGGAGCCATTTTCACACGGTACACTTTTTCTACATGTGTTGCGTTTCTACTCAGGACAGAGGGCAAAAACTATTGTCTAAACTGCCTTATAGAATCATAGAATAGTAGGGTTGGAAGGGGCCTACAAGGCCATCGAGTCCAACCCCCTGCTCAATGCAGGAATCCAAGTCAGAGCATCCCTGACAAATGGCTGTCCAGCCTCGTCTTGAAGGCCTCCAGTGTGGGAGAGCCCACCACCTCCCCAGGTAATTGGTTCCATTGTCGTATTGCTCTGACAAGTCAGGAAGTTTTTCCTGATGTTCAGCCGGAAACTGGCTTCCTGTCACTTGAGCCCATTATTCCATGTCCTGCACTCTGGGATGATCAAGAAGAGATCCTGGCCTTCTTCTCTGTGACAACCTTTCAAGTACTTGAAGAGTGCTATCATATCTCCCCTCAGTCTTCTCTTCTCAAGGCTAAACATGCCCAGTTCTTTCAGTCTCTCTTCATAGGGCTTTGTTTCCAGTCCCCTGATCATCTTTGTTACCCTCCTCTGAACCCTCTCCAGTTTGTCTGCATCCTTCTTAAAGTGTGGTGCCCAGAACTGGACACAGTACTCCAGATGAGGCCTAACCAGTGCTGAGTAGAGGGGAACTAGTACTTCCCAGGATTTGGAAGCGATGCTTCTATGAATGCAGCCCAAAATAGCATTTGCCTTTTTTGCAGCCACATCACATTGTTGGCTCATATTCAGCTTGTGATCGACAACAATTCCAAGATCCTTCTCGCTTGTAGTGTGGTTGAGCCACGTATCCCCCATCTTGTAACTGTGCATTTGGTTTCTTTTTCCTAGGTGCAGAACTTGGCATTTGTCCCTATTAAATGTCATTCTGTTGTTTTCTGCCCAGCGCTCCAGTCTATCCAGATCACTTTGAATTTTGTTTCTGTCTTCCAAAGTATTAGCTATCCCTCCCAATTTTGTGTCATCTGCAAATTTGATCAGCATTCCCTGCACCTCCTCCTCCAAGTCATTAATAAAAATGTTGAAGAGCACTGGGCCCAGGACTGAGCCCTGCGGTACCCCACTCGTTACCTCTCCCCAGTTTGAGAAGGTCCCATTGATAAGCACTCTTTGAGTCCGATTCTGTAGCCAACTGTGGATCCACCGGATCGTTGTTTCATCTAGCCCACTTCGAGCTAGTTTGCTCATCAGGATATCATGGGGCACTTTGTCGAAAGCTTTGCTGAAGTCGAGGTATATGATGTCTACAGCATTCCCACGGTCTACAAGGGAGGTTACTTGATCAAAAAAATGAGATCAGATTTGTCTGGCAGGACTTGTTTTTGACAAATCCATGTTGGCTTCGAGTAATCACGGCATTGTTGTCAAGGTGCTTCCAGATGGATTGCTTTATGATCTGCTCCAGAATTTTCCCAGGGATTGATGTCAGACTGACTGGTCTGTAGTTCCCAGGTTCCTCCTTTTTACCCTTTTTGAAGATAGGGACAACGTTAGCCCTCCTCCAGTCATCTGGCACTTCCCCCGTCCTCCATGATTTCTCAAAGAGAATAGACAGCGGTTCTGAGAGTTCTTCTGCTAGTTCCTTTATGACTCTAGGAAGCAGTTCATCTGGCCCTGGAGATTTGAACTCATTCAAAGTAATGAGGTGTTCCTTGACCATATGCCTGTCGATCTCAAGCTGCAATCCTGCCCCTTCAGCCTGTACTTCGCCTTTGCCAGGGGGGTCATAGACCCTCTTTTGAGAGAAGACTGAGCCAAAGTAGGAATTGAGCACCTCTGCCTTTTCTTTGTCATCTGTAATCGTTTTGCCATCCTTCTTTAATAGCTGAACCACCATTTCTTTCCTCTGCCTTTTACTATGCACGTAGCTGAAGAAAGCCTTTTTGTTGTTTTTAACATCCCTTGCTAACCTCAGCTCATTCTCAGCTTTAGCCTTTCTGACGCCATCCCTGCAATTCTGTGCTATCTGCCTGTACTCTTCCTTTGTTACTTGGCCTTCTTTCCACTTCCTATATGTGTCCTTTTTTGTTTTCAGGTCATCCCTAAGCTTTTTGTGAAGCCACATTGGCTTCTTCTGTTGTCTTCCACCTTTTCTTCTTGTTGGAATTGCTTGTGATTGTGCCTTGCGAATTTCCTTTTTTAAAACTCCCACCCATCTTGGACTCCTTTTCTCGCTAGCATCGCTTGCCATGGGACCTTACTGATCATTGTTCTGAGTTTATGAAAATCAGCTTTCCTAAAATCCAGGGTACGCGTTTGACTACACTCGGCTTTTGCTTCCCTTAGAACCAAGAACTCAAGTACAACATGGTCGCTTTCCCCCAGAGTTCCTGTAACTGCTACTTTATCCACTAAGTCATCTCTGTTGGTTAGGATCAAGTCAAGGATAGCCGATCCTCTAGTTCCTTCCTCTACTTTCTGTAGGAGGAAGTTATCTGCCACACAAGTCAGGAATTTCCTGGAGGGGCCATGTTTTGCAGAATTTGTCTCCCAACAAATATCGGGGAAATTGAAACCCCCCATTACTACTACATCATGCTTCCTTAATACATTGGCTATTTGCTTTTCAAAAGTTTCATCCTTGTCTTCTCCTTGATTGGGTGGCTGGTAGTAGACTCCGACCACCAGGTTCCTTTTATTCTTTGCTCCATTTATTTCAACCCAGATGCTCTCGATGGGGCTACCAAGCTCCTTCTCCTGTATTTCTGTGCAGAGATATGTATTTTTCACATACAGCGCAACCCCACCTCCCTTTCTGTTCCTCCTGTTCTTTTTGAACAAGTTATATCCTTCAATTGCTGTATTCCAGTCATGAGAGTCATCCTACCAAGTCTCAGTTATACCTATCAGGTCATAATTTCCCTCTTGTATTAAGAGTTCAGGTTTGTTCTGTTTGTTTCCCATACTCTGGGCATTAGTATATAGACATCGAAAACCATGTGCTTCATAGTCTGGCTTTCTTCCTACATGTGTCTGAAGACTATTATTGGGCGCTATCAGAGCTGTTCTCTCCATTGCAGTGCATGCGCCTATGTCCATTGTTACCCCCAACATTACATCTCCCTTCCCCGTAGGGTGCTGTTAAGGTGATGGGTTAATGGAGATGGGTGCTGTTAAGGCTGAAAGTTGGTCTATAAATATAGTAAATAAATCGAGTGAAGGTTTTCTTCTATTTCACATTCCCCTAGCCTCGAAACACAGCATTTTCCATTTGGTTCACTGTGACTTGGGAGGTCCTCATCTGTTTTGCCTATGTGGTTAAAATGCATCATCGCTCTGTTTGCTGAGGCAATCTTTGGTATAGATATAATAGATTATCTCATATATGTATGTATGTATATGTGTTGTTATTGATAGTTTTTTGCCAGTGCACAATTAGACATCGTTGAAAATCACTGGAAAGATTTGGATAGGCAAAGAATCATCTTGCATTTGTAGTTATGTGAAACAGTACAAAATTATTGTTGTTTTTCGCAGCTGTGCATCTTCATTCATTAGACAGAATGGCAGAAGGAGTGTCACTGGTGCAATTCAAGAAACAGAAGAAAAAAACCTCCATTTTTAACAAAGCATTTCAATTAACATAGCAAGACGCCCAATTGCAAGGGAAAGATCGGACTGGCCCTGGCTCTTAGCCAGAGGACTAACAGTTGCTAGGAGTTGCTGCCCCTCCTTTCCTCCCAGAGAATGCTGGGCTGCAGTAGTCATTTGCTCTATGGCTACAACAGGAGTGAGGGACAAGGCAGTCTCTGGACCAAAAGCTTTTGGGAAGTTGCACCTTCTCCCACCCAGCAAGAGAATTCACAACTGCCGCTGTTCTGCTGTTGCACACGACCTACCTGGGGAGTACTTAAGCAATATTTCAGGGTTGCTGTTGTTTTTTCACTCTGCCCACCCCGCTTTAAAGAGAAAATTATAGGTATCCTTATGGGATGGTGAGCATCCTAGAAAGAGTGTGTCTGGATACTTTTTTTTTTTTGCTTTAAATATTTATTTACAGCACAATCTTATGCATGGCTTAGTGGTTAAGACGCTGAACTGCAGACTGGAAGGTCGGCAGGTCAGCAGTTCGAGACCTGAGTGCTGCGTGACGGAGTGAGCTCCCGTCTTCAGTCCCAGCTTCTGCCAACCTAGCAGTTTGAAAGCAAGAAATTGCAAGTAGATAAATAGGTACCGGGAAAGGTAACAGCATTCTGTGCACCTCGGTGTTCAGTCATGCCAGCCACATGACCACGGAAGCGTCTTCGGACAGCACTGGCTGTTCGGCTTAGAAACGGGGATGAGCACCGCACCCTAGAGTCGGACACGACTGGTTGGGGACACCTTTACCTTTTTACCTTTTAAGTCTGATTGAGTTCAGTGCCACTTATTCCCAGGTAAATGGGTCTAGGAGTGCAGCCTAAACTTTTTAAAATTGCCTTTCCAAATAGACTTGCATTTGGACAAAGGGAGTCCTGCTGGGAAGCTGAACTGAAACTTGCAGTTTCCAATAATCGCACCTCCTGAACAGAAAAACGAAAAGGCACAGGTATGTATACATTGTGCCGCTTTATTTCAGAGACACCACGGCTTCTGTTCTATATAAAGCTCCTACTCTTGTTTATTTAGGGAGGCATGTAAGCCAACAATAAGTGTTCTCAGTGCCAAAGATTGTTGGGCACCCAGCCTGAAGACAGTGAAAGCAACACAAGAGCTTTCTAATGGCTGCAAGTGGCTATCTCAAGCCCTCGCAGTTGGCTAGGAGAGGGAAGTGTGTGTAATCCTTATTAATACTGTTTGCATACAGTAGGTCTCTGCTTTAGGGAGCTTTGCTCAGCCTGCTAGCTTCTCTTGGGAGATGTTAACCTCCTCCTTAGTAAGAAGGAAAAAAGAACAAAGAGATCAAAGAAGAAAACAATTGAGATGGATTTTTAAAAATCTCCTTTTGAAATTGTGCTCAGGAGGTCACAGTGGTGACAGCACTCTGCATGTTGACAATTCAGAACACACTATGTTTCATACAACGTCAGCGAAAGAGGAACAGGTGTCCTTAGAGAGTTGTGCTGCATTTCTTGTTCTAAAATTAACTGTTTTCTGTATATATTTTCATTTATACAGAATAGGGCATTTGTCTCTTCTTATTCCTATGCCTTCTAAAAGTAGAATGTGTGTTCCGCCCTTTCTCTCACAAAAAGGAGACGTTAGGGGATGAGAATTCAGAGGAACTATGCACTGACTAAATATCAGTCTCCTCCCCACCCACCAGAACACCCCCTTTTCTCCTCCTCCAAGGTTGCTTTTCTGGCCTTGGAGGGCAGCTGGTACAGTTCTTTCTCCGCCAGTTGCGACGGGGAGGGAGTCAGATCTCTGATTCCCCCTTCTGAGGTCTAGCGCTGTCTCCATCCTCAAAGGGGGAATCCGAACTACCCTGTGGTCCTTGAGACACTTGCCCAGGGACCATAGGATTGCTCTCTCCATGTGTTATGATCCACCAGGTCTTTGTTTTATATCATTCCCACTATTTCCAATATTCAGGCTTGGAGTGCCGTTGTTTCTGCAGCCAAAATGGCACCACCCACACATAAGAATGAGGCATCAGCAGGCTTTGGGGAACTGCAACATTTGCAGAAGTTTTAGGAAAAAAAAACCCAAAGTGGGGAGCCCTAAAATGGCCCGATGAAAACTGAGCATGCTCAGTGGTATGGAATACTGGCTTACCATTGGGGGAAAACAGAAACCTGGGATGGGGAAAATGGAGTGGATGATATCCTGAACAGCAGCATTCCACAGTGCAACACTTATTGAACTTAGTGGCCCTGTTCAGATGCACATTGGGGAAGGGTGGTTAGGCTAACCATGGTGCATGATGGTTATTGCTAACCACTGCGAGTGCTACTGCCAGATGTGCAGGTAACCACGTTCTGCAACATGGTTAGACTAACCATACTCTAACCACCCTCCCTCCTGCAGGAGCCCCCAGTCCTCCAGATGGGCAGCCATGCATCCCAACTGCCTTTGCATTGTCAGCCATTTTGGTGCTTGGTGCTGCCGGCCATTTTGGTGCTTGGTGGCTACTCCATCTTTGGCTGCTCTTCAGACAGAGCTGTATGGCAGCTGTCAATTAACCACAGAGACTGTCCAGACATCACACTAAGCCATGGCTGTTGTTCAGTCGTTCAGTCCACTAACCATCTTGCAGCAAGTGGTTAGTGAACTTCGTTAGTCTGTGGTTAATAAACTACCATGTTTGGAACAGATACCTGTTCAGACAGCCAACATGGTTAGCTCAGAACTCCTAATGGCATAGTATGTTGGCTTAGTATGTTGTCTGAACAGGGCCACTGTGAGAAGCTAGGATATTATGGCTATCTGGGTAACCACAAAATTATTTGGAGTGGGTAGGTGTCTTGATAGCATTTTAGGGATGATTTTGTTGATTCTGAGATAGGAAATAAGCTGCAGTGATAATATGGTATATTTTATAGTTCCACATGTAGTAATGGGGGTGGGGGAATCTGGAATCTGAGATTTTGTTGGTGGGTATGCACATGTTGTTACCACCAGCCTTGTTTCAGAACATATTCCTCATTCAGCACACTCCTATCAGGCTGAACAGCATGTTCGCAAATATCTGAGGACATTTTCCAAAAATTAGGGATACTTAAGGCACAATCCTATGTATGTTTAGACAGAAAAAAGTCCTACAAGCCAGCTGGGAAATGCTGGGAGTTGTAGGACTTTTTTTCTGTCTAAACATGCATAGGATTGCGCCCTTGATCATGTCAAACATTAAAAGCAACACCACTTCTCAGTGAATGAAGTAAGTGAGTTTACTGGTGACGAAATATGGCTAGTACAAACTTGAATGGATTCTAAATGGTACTTGACCTTTTAAAAGCTTATGTCAGGCTCCATGTTATATGACATGGAACAAGCTGCTTTTCTATAAACACAGGGCAGTTTGAAATAAATATTCAACATTTATGATTATTGGTTGAAGGCCATCCACCAGGGTACACTAACTAAGGTAAAGTGCATCGTTTTCCTGATAACGAGAGACAAATCTATAAAAGCATCTCTTCTGCAGACTAGGGGCAGCTCCATGCATTGAGCTACTGTGGATAGGATGGGCTTTTTAAGATAACACAAGGTATGTGCTCCCTATATGTAACTCAGCCTTCCCCAACCTGGTGCCCTCCAACTGTGTTGGGTTACAGATGTGTTAGCCATGCTGGCTGGGAATGATAGGAGTTGTCATCCAACACCTCTGGAGAGCACCAGGTTGGGGAAGGCTGAATAGCTTCAGTGCTGAATCTGAATGTACACTAGCAGAGGTGTGTATTTCTTTTTTCTTCATTTTGTGGAGTTGTATTTCCAAGGTTTTAAATGGGAAAGAATGCATCTGTATATCTGGCTTTATATACGTATAAACGTTGAGTACATGCTACATGTTCTAATCAGCCTGGGTTTCTAATATCAGCTTGTTTGGTGTGTTTTTTTGTGGCTTGTCACTTTCACTTTTGACATGCTCCTAGCAGTGCTCAAGGACAAATCCTTGAATATATAGATTCAGTTGCTTTTTAATAGGGAGTGAAAGGGATCATTCCCTGAAACAGTGAAATAGTTTTTCTTTGACTGCGTTCTTTGAGAACCGCAGCAGCACTGATCCTTCCTGTGTCAGCACAGTAATGCAGACAACTTGGGCAGGGTCTACGCTGAGGTTCCCATGTGGCCAATACAATGTAAGAAAGCAGTTTCTTAGTCTTGATCTGTAAGTATTCATTTACTTTTGCTTGACGTGCTCGGAAGGTTTGGTGGTATTTACCTTTTTTTAAAAAAATGTTCAACCTTGGTTTAGGGATGTATTTGACGGAAAGGAACATCAAATAGCAGAGAATAAATGGAAAAGAACTGGAATATTCTGACAGTAAAACAGTCTCTGAATCAGGACACAAGCATGGCTGTCTCAATAGCAAACCACCAACCCCTGCTGATCAACTACTTCTCCATATTTACATCTCCGTCTCCGAAGATGGTAACAGACATTCAAACCCAGTGGAGATGTATTTCTGATCTCAAAGGTGTCTAGAAGATCAAGAGCACCCCATGGGCTCTCGTACTCCTTCCCCCTCCTTTAGCCTGAGCAAATCCTTCCTCCACTTCTGTGGTTTGCTCTAACCATGGTGCTAACTGAGATCGTCCTTGTAACCAGGGTTTGAAGTGAGTTTGCCGACTTTGGGGATAAGAGTAACAGTTGACATCAGTCATGGCTCCTATCTTTTGTTGCTGTTGCTGCTGCTATTTCTATGCTACCTTTCCTCCAAAGACAAGGATCCCTTACCCTTTCATTCTGTCTTCACAATATCCCTGTGAGGTGGGTTAGGCTGAGAGATAGTGACTGGCCCAAGGTCACCCAGTGAGGTCCAGAGCAGTGAGGTCTACCGCTTCTGATCTAGCACTCTAACCCAAGGGCCCCCAGTGTGGTGACTGCAGGCAGCATAGTGCCCATAGGCACCTCCAGTGGCACCCATGAAGAGGTCCCCGCTGTGGCGCCTGTGGGAAATAAAAATTATTTTTATTTTCCCCCATTTTTTAAATATATGTACATGGATTTGTATATATCTATATTAATAAATGGGGACGCGGTGGCTTAGTGGTTAAGACACTGAACTGCAGACTGGAAGGTCGGCAGGTCAGCAGTTCGAGACCCGAGTGCCGCGTGACGGAGTGAGCTCCCGTCTTCAGTCCCAGCTCCTGCCAACCTAGCAGTTCAAATGCAAGAAATTGCAAGTAGATAAATAGGTACCGCTTCGGCGGGAAAGGTAACAGCGTTCCGTGCACCTCGGTGTTCAGTCATGCCGGCCACATGACCACGGAAGCGTCTTTGGACAGCGCTGGCTCTTCAGCTTAGAAATGGAGATGAGCACCACACCCTAGAGTCGGACACGACTGGTTGGGGACACCTTTACCTTTACCTTTATAGTAATAAATACATATGCAAAGCATACAAGTAGTTATACATCGGCTTCAACAAAAGCTCAAGAAATATTCAAATAAGTATCCATTTGAAGGTGGCTTCTATATGCCACCTGTTCAAACACTGAAAGCATTGTAAGCTCCTCAAGGAGGACAGTGTTTATCCTTCCAACATTGTAATATCGGTCTTTTAGCTGTCAAAAGGGTGCAGAGAATTCATTTACTCTGACCATTTGTTAATTTCCATGAAGCACGTAAATTGTTTAAGAGTGTGTACATCAGTGAATATTAAAGACTGTTCCAGTACAAAATTTATCTGTATAGTAACCTCCTCCCAAAATAACCTCCTCCCAACTACTGGACATTGAAACAAAAGTTTTTGCTGAATAAGATTCAGCCGAAGATCCATAGACATGACAGGTAGGTGCCAAAGCAGCGGTCCACTGGTTAGGCATTTTTGTCAGTGCCTACAGCAGTTCCTCAAATTCCCAAATATGCCCACAGGTCCAAAAAGGTTGGGGACCCCTGCTGTATCTACTTTATTGCCCTGGCTTAGTTTTTTAGCACCAGAAATTCTGTTCTACAGTAAAAACAAAACAAAAAACCCATGGAAAGTGGGGGAAGGAGAGGAGAGGAGAGGAGAGGAGAGGAGAGGAGAGGAGGTGGTGGGCAGTAAATATGCATGCCTGTGGCATGCCCCCAAGCACCTAACCATTGTTGGGAGGCTGTGAATGTTATGCACTTTCAGAGTAAACTAATCACTTTCTATATCATTAACTGTTATAATGGGGATGTTAGGTTAAAAACACCTTTAGAATTCTTTTGAACTCAGTTTTGCCATTGAAACGGTAAAATTGTATAGCTTGCAAGATGAAAGACAACTGATTGTTAGGAAAACACACGCACGAAAAATAAACACTTACATTTGTATGCTTTTTGTTTGTTTATGGTTTTGAAGGGGAAAAACATACAGGTCAGATAGCAAGGAAAAATATAACTAGTGATACACACCCTCCTCCTCCTGCTCTGAATATTGGACTGTGAGTTATGAACTTGAGAGGAGACATTTTAATATTTCTCTTGGGTCGCTATGTGTGGAATGTAGTAGTTCATGCATCAAAGACTCTGAAACTTATCCAGGTGCATGACTGGCCATAGCTTTTTCTAAAATGAATGACTGTGAACAAACCATGGGGATGGCAGAAAAGCATACAAATCGAGCACCTACAAATGTAAATATCACCCATTTTATTCTTATATTTCAACACGTTTGTCAACTGATATGGCGGCCACATTTTAAAAGAGTTAGCATTTGGTGGTACAGGACTGTCTGGTCATTGCAGGAAGACTAATTGGACCTCTCATCCTCTGTAGTGTTTAGTTCTCATTTACACTTTTATCTTGCTCTTGTCAGAGTGGTGGGTAAGAACTCTGTTTAAAATGCTGCCAAAAATATCTACAGAAGCCAAGAACTTGAAATGGGTGGCTAAAATATTTTATGCTACTTTAGCCCTGGCCGCTGAAAGCCAACCCAAGCAAAAAGAGCTTGCTCTCAGGGTTGCCACAGTCTCTGAGAGGGCGCTTATGTGTCCTGTACTTTTTGTGTGTTGTTTGTCATATGTATGTGTACATGGATGGATGTGAATGGGGTGTCTATGAGGCTTTGGCCCTGCCCACTTTTGGCTTTGGCTCCACCCATCATTGGTATGCTGCCCCTGTGAGGTTACTCATGAGGGAATGTGACCCCTGGGGTGAAAAAGGTTCTCCACTCCTCTTTTAGGCAGTACAGTAGAGGAAACAAAGTCCCATGTGAGGTGTGAATTTCCCCAGATGCATCTTCTTCAAGTGCAATGCAGCAGTGACAGAAGAAGCCCACCAGACAGGATTATCCATTCAGCATTGCTGAGAGAGGAATAGGAAGCCTCTTTGGTGCTGCCCTTGGCAGCCTTCTTGCATTGTTTCTAGAATTAGTGTCAGCTTGGAATTTGGTGAGTCTCTGGAGGGAAGGCATCCCATAGTTTTGCTGCAGCTGTGGGGAACATTGCTTCGCTTTCCTCTTACAGGTGGCTGTGAAAGGGGATCAGACAAATTCATAGAAGATAAGCCTGTTGATGGCCACAAGTCATAGTGGCATTATGCTACTTCCAGCTCAGGAAGCAGTATGCCTCTGAACTACCAGTTATGGGGTATGAGCAGTGAACCTGTTCGCATATCACGGTGGTAATTGCGGGAATGAGTGGAGCGCATGAGCCATATGCTCATTGTTTCTGCTTTAAATTAACAACCCAGGACCCTATTTCTAGGTTGTTTTGTGATGTGCAAACCTGGAAACTCTGGGTTGTTTATCGGTTCTAGGGCATAGTCTGAAGGCACATGAGGCAGCCACCTTGCTGAAGCTAAGCAGGTCTGGGTCTGGTCAGTGCTTGGAGGGGAGACCATCTGGGAACCACATGTAGCCACCTTGAGTTCCACGATGGAAGAAAGGTGGGATATACATGAAATAAATAAATAAATAAATAAATAAAGTGTTAACCCAACAATTGCCCATCGTTTGTTCTTGGGTTAACTGTGGGTTATTTAACCATTAACACCACAGAGTTTCTGGGTTCACAAGGCTATTAATTCCCAGGAATTGCCACTGTGATGTGCAAACCGGGTCAGTGGGAGAGGATGATTGTCCTCATGTCATATTTGTAGGCTTCCCTGGAGACATCTATTTGGGAAGTTTCCGCTGTGGGAAATGGGATGCAAGCCTACATGGCCTTTGGTTTGATCAAGCAGGGCTCTTACATTCATAAATGCTTGATAGTATAGCCAGAGGTTGCTCTCAGTATTCCGCAGAGGTTGCTCTAAGACAGAAAACAGCAGCGTCAAGGCTGAATAAGAAACTGTGGCAAGATCTCAGGAGACGTAACAGTTATTAGTTGATATGGCTGAGTGACTTGAGCAAACCCATTATGGCAATTCTGTGTGTCAAACTGCTGATATTTGCGAACATGTTGAGATATCCTTTACGGTTGAATAAAGTGGGACCTATTAACGAAGCCATTTTTGTATATAGTAACCACAGGAAAATCCATTGCATGCCTGCTCCTGGTTCATGGCCATATGGCTTTGCACATGTTGCCCCCACATGTAGGACTTCTGTTTGCAATGGTGTGCCCAGTGCTAAAACCTGTGCACATTGCCAGATGCACACATGCTGCTGTGCATAGGCCACAAGCTGGCATGTACAGGATATTCAAGCAGCTTTCCTATGACTATCAGATGCTCAAACAGATGCTCACAGGAACTTGGAAAGGTCCATGAAGAGCAGCATGTGCTCTTAACAATGCTACTTATGCACATGATGTTCAGTCAGCAAGTGCCATGTTTGAAGGGAAAGGTGTGTGTGTACCAAGGTGAAACAAAGTGGCTGTTTTTCAGTGGTTCTTGACAGCTGCCTTTCAAGTTGCTTTAAGGATTATTCAGAGTTTAGCCAGGGGGTTGTCTCCATGAGCGATTTATTCTGAGGTGGCTGCGTCTGGAGGTCATTAGGGATATATGATGTCGCGGCCATCCAGCAGCCACCCTGGAGTTTATCATGGGAAAACCAGATTTTCTGAGACTGCTTAAAGTCCGATTCTTTTCCTTAAGTCGGGGTCTCCGTGGTATAGTTGCTGTGTGCCCCAACCCCTGCATTTACCTCAGGTATGCTAGTCCTGCTCAGGGGTGTGCCTTTCACTGTAACCCCTGTCAAGGGGTGTTTCCTGTGTCCCGCCCCTATGTTTCCTAGCACAAACCAAGTAGTGTCTACTCAGAAGTAACTCCCATTGTGCTCAGTGAGGCTTGTCCCCTGAATGTGCACTTCAGAGTTTACAGAGATCCCCCTCAATCGAAACAGCACATTTTAAAGCACTAATTCCCTAACGGCTGTAAGGTGCTTTACCAAGCTGCGATTCTCCATTGTTTGGTTTATTGCCTTCGGAAGTAACTAATTCACACCTTCGTTACAGCGATCCTGTGCACCATCAGATTAGAAAGGGGGCTGGTTTCTCCTACATGTCTTTCCCAGCACAAATATAAGTGTGTCTGCTCGGAAGTAACCCCCCTTCTGGTCAATGAGGCTTGTCCCCTGAATGTGCACATCAGAAGTAACTAATTCACACCTTCGTTCCTGGCAGCATCGGGAAACCAGCAGGGCTGGTTTCCCATCCCTGTGTTTCCCCTGAGTGTCTTTTCCAGCACAAACCAATCAGAAGTAACTCCCATTGTGCTCAATGAGGCTTGTAATTAAGAAGAAGAAGAAAGCAGGAGGACAGCCTGAAGGGGGGGGGGAAGCCTCTCTTATTGGTTGAGCACCCCTTGCCAGTTAGATGTCGTTCACTCCAACCCACCCATCGTACCCAGAAGTATGTTCTGTAAAGCGACTCAGAATGGTGCGATGCACTCGCTGGTGGAGCCCTGAGCGGAGCGAAGCTGGCTCCTTGAAAAATCCAGGTAAGCCATGACAGGCTTCTCCTTCTGTCTCCTTCTGTTGTCGAGGAGAACCCCCACCCCCCACCCCCAGGTTTTAAGCTGATAGGGAGTTTATTTTCTCTTATACTGTTTCTGTATTCTATAAGCTTTTATTTTTAAACACAAATACTACCTACTCTGAGCCTTTGAGGATATGATAACATGGACATTTAAATAAATAAGAAAATACGTGGATGGCATTAGTTTCAAACTGGACTATCTGAAGTACAGTTCTCTAGGTTTTGTGGAAGAAATGTTTGTAAGTAAAGTGATACGATGCCACTCAGATGGAATCCCTTGTTACGCTGGTGGCTCTTCTCTTCTTTGTGCAGGAAAAATAGGGTTTTGTTTTGGTAACTTGCAATGAAGCAGGAACGTGAATAGACCCAAAGGCCCAAAACAATGGTCAAAAGCCTCTTTGGCACTTTCTGAAAAAGTGCTGATGAATTCTGGTTGAATAGATTGCATTAAAGTTAGAATAGATTTCCATGTTCACTTAAGTCACTTCAGTTCACTGTTTTTCCTAGGTAGGTTGTTTTCACCCCTCCATTCCCACCCAGTTGGGAACAGGTGCAAATGTGAAGGAGATCCTTTATGGCAACACACAAACAAATAGATTGCCCCCCCCCCAAAAAAAAAGCTAAAAGAAAGGAAAAAAACACACTCTTGGACATAACACATGAACATGCAGAACCTCCATCAATCACTATTTAAGCTCTTAAGCACTTGAAATGAGGAACCAACCGTGTTGTCAAACATGTACTTCTTTACATAGTGCATTGTTAAACTATGGAATTCACTACCATAAGACTTAGTGATGGCCACCAAATTGGATGGCTTTAAAAGGGGGTTAGACAACTTCCTGGAGGAGAAGGCTACCAAAAGCTACTAGTCCTGATGGCTCTATGCTACCTCCAGTATCAGAAGCTGTCTGCCCGTGTACACCAATTCCTGGGGAACATGGGTGGGAGGGTGCTGTTGCACTCATGTCCTGCTTATGGGTTTCCCGTGGGCAGCAGGTTGGCCACTGGGTAAACAGGATGCTGGACTAGATGGACCCTTGGTCTAATCCATTAGGGCTCTTCTTATGTCCTTACGTTCTTATGTGCACAGGGTCTTTGGATGACCCAACAGCATCCTTACCACCGGCTATATAAATTACTGACCCATCTTCAAGGCTAAATAATGGTCCCTTGTGTAGGGCAATGGGGCTGGCTGATAAGTGGTGACTTCTGCATTCCAAAGCATCAGCCTCTCCTTAATTCCATTTAAATTAGCGGTGTAGCTATCAAGGCCTTGCATCCAACAGAGACTTGGATGACAGGGATGTTTCATCTGGCAGAGCACAGGGAAGCAGATATTTTGGCATGTGAGAGGATTTGGGGGAGAGATCAAGTGGTGACATGGGGAGGGCGCTGAGACGGCAGGAGGATGTAAGCAGCAGGAGAATGCTCACAGGGAGAGTTGAATCTGGTGTCTGGGGACAGTGGTGGTGTGGAGACATTGGGGGCATATTAAGGCTGGATGTCAGGGGGTATTTAGATGCTACCTACCTTACTGGCCCCATTCCCCAGCATAATTGGTGGGGCTGGAGGCAAAGTGAAGGGTGTGGCTCTTGGGTGGCTGATGTTGGGGGGAGTTTGGCCCTCCAACCCATTTCACTTTGCCATCCCTTGCATAAATCCATCACTTCTGACCTTGGGTATCCCCCATGTTTCTAATCCCATTTTAAGTACCCCCTGTCAGCCTTCCCTGACGTGGCTGGCTGCTGCTGCTGGAAATTGTGGTCCAGCTGTATGGAGGGCACCAGCTTGGAGGAGCCTACCCTATGTATTTGGAAAAATATTCTGGGTAGCTGTAGGCAGGATTTCCTGTACATTTACATGTTTATTTTTCTTTCCAGGATAAAAATGAGATCTATAGAGACAAAATTTGTTTTTAAACTTGCCTAAAATATGTTTAGCTACTCAGTGACTCTTTTCTCTCAACTCAAGAGGCTCTGTGTACTAAAAAGCATGGCTTTTCAAAAATTAAGGGGGAGACGTTTATTTAGAAATAAACTTTCTGGTCTTTTTTTTTAAGCATTCTGTACTGCTTTTTATACATGCCCTTGCATAGTCAGCCAATAAAGTTATCCCATATAATAATTAAAAATAATACAACAACAATCAGAAACTAAAACACCAAAACATAAACAGCAGCAGTATCTAAGAGCAGAGGCTTTAACACAGTAGTAGTTAGCTACCAGCAGTTCCTGAAGGACGGTGGGGAGGAGGCAGTATGCATTTCTTTTGGAGGAGAGTTCCAAATCTTTGGGGCTGATACTAAGAAGGCCCTGTTTCTGGTGGGGACTAATGTGTTCTCCCTGTAGGATGGTATCTGGAGCTGGGCCTCATCCGCAGATCTCAAATGCCAGTGTGTGCGTGGGGTGTGTGTGCTTTCAGATGGACAGTTTCTAACACTACCAATCCAATGACATTGTGCAGCAGTTCTACCTTTTTCTCCTTAATGGATTTTCTGCAGTTAGAAAAATGGTGGGAGGAGCAGTGGGAAAATACAGGAGGGTTACAAATGAAAGATGATGCCATCAGGATCAGCTGTAAAATTCCATGAATTCCAAGGCAAGGTAATTGCATAAAAGAGCATTGTCTGGAAGCACCGTGTGTGTCTCATATGTTCCCTGAAATAATCGAGATCCACACCATTAAGGAGTTTAAATATAAGAACCAGGATTCTTAACTTGGATCTGGAAACAATTTGGTGGCCAGTGCGGTCATGTTAAAATTAGTGATATGTAAGGATATTGGTTGGCACCTGTCACCACTTTCTGTACCAGCTGAAGTCTCCTGGGGCAGCCCCACATAGAGCAAATGACAGTAGTCCAAATTTGAAATCAATAAGCACAAATGACAGAGAGCAGGTCTCTGTCTCCAGGTAGCAGGTAGAGCCCAGGCAAATCCCTGTGAGCAGGATTCAGTCATCTTGTTCGCCACCCCTGCCATGGCAAGAAGGAGAAGTGAGATGAGCCCAAGGCTTCCAACAAATCCTGAGCTAAAGAAGACAGGGAATGAACCCTGCCCCTCTGCATCCACAAAGTTAGTGGAGGCTGATGGCTCTGATGTCAGTGGGGCAGGGAATCCGCTCTGAGTTTCAGTCAGAACCAGTCAGAACTCTAGAGGAGCTATCCAAGTGCAGAAGCACCTCAGATAGCTCCTCTAGAGTTCTGACTGAAACCCGGAGCAGATTCATCGCCCCACCGACATCAGAGCCACCAGCCTCCACTGCACAAAGTTCAGCAGAAGCCTGTGATTCATTTTGGCTCTGCGCTTGCCAGTAAGGCCAGCCAAGATTCATCAAGCCCTCCCTGTGAGGGGTGTATTCCTGGGAGTTACTCTCAAACGTTTTGTCCTGATGCAAATGGCAGCAGGCCACTTTGGATAGGCAGCAATTCCCAGTTTTAACTTAGGGACAAGCAACAGGGGAGAACTCCTTCATTCTCATGCAATCTGTTTGGCTAGTACTGGATCCAGAATCCTGGACTAGATAAGACCTTGGCCACTTTCAGCAAGGCAAGGCTTACGCTTGTAGTCCTTCACTTCACATTAAGTTGTGCTTAACAGACATACTGCTGTCATCTAGCATTAGGCCAGGCATGTTGCAAGTAGGTGGGGCTAAAGAAAAAGGCAAATGCTCTCCCAAAATATCTCCTTAATTAGGAGAGAAGTGGCTACTGCCTCTGACAAAGTGTGATGTACTAGAAATACGTTAGGCAAAAAGTTAAAGTGCTTCTGTAAGTAAATAATGTTGTTTAGCTCCTTTTGAGTTTTATCTTGTTTTGGAGGGGCTACATAAAAAGGGTGGATAGATTACCTGATTCAGGGAGCACCATGGTGTGGATCAATGACAGTGGGAATTGGTGTCTGAATGGTGCAGCAAGACTTTTTTTCCAAGTGTTTGGCCCTAGGAGGCATGGGAATGAGTGGGCACCATATGTGGTCTGCTCAGTCAACAAAATGTCTAGGGCTGGCACTACATACACCTGGACATCTCAGGGCCCCTTCCACTGGAACTGCTCAAGGGCAGCATTTTCAAGCTGGAACACCCACCCACCACACACACACACACACACACACACACACACAGCACATGCTTTGAAACACTTTTTGCTTGTGCATATGACTCTTTGGATCCTGGCCAAGGTTTTTGCATAGCCCTGCCTTTCAGCACATGGCACTGTGACATTACAGCCCCACATGGGAAGGGAAGAAGTGAACACGAAGATCTAGAAAACACATGCTACTTCCAATGCTTGAGTAGCAAGGGCTGCTTTCAGGGGTGATGCAGAATGTGCAAGTCCCTTCCTGCTGCAGCTTCGCATCTTGCCCTATTGCTTGATTGCACAAGCACTATATTTGCCATATCCCCCAGTCCTTCTAGCCTGGTGTAGAGAGGAGGGAACACTAACATGAGCCCATTCCTTCTAAAATCTGAGAGGAAAGCAGGAAAAGGGTTTGAACATTAACAAGAAGAGAAGAGTCATAAGTACGATAGTAAGCAAACACTTTTATGGGGTAAAAAAAAATGCATTTCCTGATATTTATGTATTTATTAACATTTCTTTGCCACTTTATTTGCTAAACAGCCATCAAGGCAGTGAACAACAATTTAAAACAATAAAAATGTAACACAATAAATTACCCAGAAAGTAATTTTTATCTTAGAGAGTAGGGGTTATCCCTAGAAACATAGAATCTGCCCTGCTGATTCTCTCCTGTCCAGTCAATTCCCTTGTAAAAGTGGCCCCCACTGCTAGCCCAATGGCAATTTAGCGCTCCTGGGAAGCGGAAACGCTGATTTCTGGAAGGAGGTAGGTCAGCTCACATAAGGGAGCTCTCCTGACCTGTCTCTTTCCAGAAATGAGAATTCCACTCATTTCAGGGCTTCCCTTAGGAAGCGCTAAATCTCCTTTGCGTAAGCAGTGGATCCTGCTTGCGCAACGGAATTGGGAGGGCCCACAGCTTGCGGAAGGGAATCAGCAGGTCGGAGGGTATCAGCAGGGGCGTAGGAGCCGTGTTGGATTCTGTCCAATGACTGGCAGCGGCTCTCCAGGGTTTCAGGCAGGATGCTTTCCCAGCCCTACCTGCAGCTGCCGTGGATCGAACCTGGGACCTTCTGCATGCAAAGCAGGGGCTCTACCACTGTGGCCCCTCCCTGCATTGCCTCAATACAATACAGTCTTTCACCATATTGGCACCCCTCTGTATTGTTAGCTTCCATTTTTAGGGATTTCCCAAGTATTGTTACAATTTGACCTAAGCCATGAGGGTGTCCACTTATACACAACAGTTACCCATGTGGAAAGGCTTTGATGTGTTTCTGGATCTTGGTGGCAATCTCAGGGCCGGAATAACATGTAAATTTGATGTTGGTCATTTTCCTATCATTTTTTAAAATTTATTTTGTTCCCAAGAAAAGGGAAGCCAGTATCAACTTCCAAAACTAAGTTGCGGTCAACCTCCTGAAAGAGCAGTCCTAACCCCCTGATCTTGCTGCTGGAGGGGGTTAGGATTTGGCCAAGGTGCCCCTCAGTCAGCCTTTGCTGCTGTGAAGTGGGGGTCCATCTCTGTAGATCCCCCCCAAATCCATGGAGAGCTTTGCCAGCAGAAAGATGCAGCCAGTGGTCTCTCCAGCAGTAGCAAGTGCAGGCCCCCCAAATAGGGCAATTCCACGATGGAACCAGAACTGGCTTTGGATCTGCTGGAAGGGCCCCTCGGACTGGTGTAACAAATTTCTCCCCATTGGTGGGGGAGGAGGGTTAAAAATGACAAGAACTGCCAAGTGGAAAGCCTAGTAAACGTCCCTCCTTCTGCCCTAGGCACTGCAAGCCAGATGTTGTGGTATGTGCTCAATCATCCCAGAGCCAACATATCAGCCAACAATGTGATGTGGCTGCAAAAAAGGCAAATGCTATTTTGGGCTGCATTAATAGAAATATAGCTTCCGAATCCCAAGAAATACTAGTTCCCCTCTACTCCGCACTGGTTAGGCCTCATCTGGAGTACTATGTCCAGTTCTGGCACCACACTTTAAGAAGGATGCAGACAAACTGGAGAGGGTTCAGAGGAGGGCAACGAACATGATCAGGGGACTGGAAACAAAGCCTTATGAAGAGAGACTGAAAGACCTGGGCATGTTTAGCCTTGAGAAGAGAAGACTGAGTGGAGATATGATAGTGCTGTTCAAGTACTTGAGAGGTTGTCACAGCAAGGAAAGCCAGGATCTCTTCTCGATCATCCCAGAACGCAGGACACGGAATAATGGGCTCAAGTTACGGGAAGCCAGATTCCGGCTGAATGTCAGGAAAAACTTCCGGACTGTTAGAGCAATGTGACAATGGAACCAATTACCTAGGGAGGTGGTGGGCTCTCCCACACTGGAGGCATTCAAGACGAGGCTGGACAGCCATCTGTCAGGGATGCTTTGACCTGGATTCCTGCATTGAGCAGGGGGTTGGACTTGATGGCCTTGTAGGCCCCTTCCAACCCTACTATTCTATGATTCTATTTCCAGCAGTCTTCTCCCCTTTGACTACATTTAGGATCACACTACCTGATAGAATACATCAAACTTTGCACTCTTCGTTGGTTCAGACATTTCTGTATCTGGCAGTGAGACACAACTCCTAGGATGTCAATGAGATATTTCACTCTTGCTCTAGTACTTTACTAATGTCTTATAATGGCATTTCTTACATTATGGAGACCGATATGTGTGCAGCTTAACTAGGCAGAATGTTTTGATCAATTTTTTTCTGGTTTGTTTTTGGATACACATTCAGAGCTTTTTGGAGTTTTTAAATGACTTTTGCTGTACTTTACAATGCCTAGAGAAGAAAATTGGTTACTGTCCTAGGATTATTAGGGGCCATGGGGAGGAATTGCATTAGGAAGGAGAATGGAGTACTGGAGGAACAATCTTTCTTCCAGGTGTGATTAGCTTGTGAACCCTTTTGTTTTTCTGTTCATTCCTCTGGGCATTGCACGGTAAGTTGGTCTGTCTAGTTGTGTTTTGTTCCATGTTCTCAATCTCTGGTGCAACGCACTCTGCCTATTATTTTTCTCACTTTATGACCTGTTACAGTCTGAACATGTTAGGAATGCTATACAGAAGAACTTGTCTTGAAGTCAGTTCTTAATGGGTTTACTGAAAAGCAAGTCCAATTGAGTTCAGTAGGATGTTCTTCCTAGCAAGTGTGCTTAGGATTGCAGCAAAGGCTGACATCTTTGGACATAAGCCCCATTAAACACAGTGGGACTTACTGAATAAACCTCCCAAGTTCTGGATGCAAGGTTAGGACCCACTGAACTTAGTCAGGCTTATCTCTCACTAAACGTGCTCAGGAGGGGGCTGCACTTCTTATAACCTTCTAATGTCTTACAACTAGTGGCAAAAACAAACTCATCTAATGAGTAGCAGGAAGCTATGAGAGTCCTGCAGCTGAGGTCTGACTTAACAGTTGTGCTGGATGTGTGAAAGAAACATACAGGTGTGGTGTTTTTGCACATTGCCAGAATCACAACTGCATTGGGTTGCTAGCTCTTGCATGTACAACATTAATACAACAGGAATCCACAGCCAGGGTACATTCGAATGCTGCGCATGCGATGTGACGCCGGACATGTGCAACCCCACATGAGCATGTTTCTTTTCCATGTCCAGAATGACTTATTTTAAAAATTAAGACTTGAGCAAGGGTATTCCTAGGCAAGTCTGACAAACATAAGGCTGAGCCAGTGCAGATGTGTCCTCTTCTAATGCAACTTGATAAATGCTTCACACAATATGGGCTTGCTGGTGAAAATTGTATGTCTGTTCCCAGAACCACATCCATTGAAGATAAAATACCACCAACAAATTTTAGTTGCTAATAAGAGTCTTGTTGAAGACGTTATAGGGGCTGTGTATGTGTGTGCACACGTGCGCACTTGTGCATAGGCATAATTATGCCTTCCGAATCAAGATCATGATGTAAGCATGTTGTTGTTGTTGTTCAGTCGTTCAGTCGTGTCCGACTCTTCGTGACCCCATGGACCATAGCACACCAGGCCTTCCTGTCCTGCGCTCTCTCCCGGAGCGTGTTCAAGTTCATATTCATTGCATCCGTGATGCTATCTAGCCATCTCATCCTCTGCCGTCCCCTCCTCCTTTTGCCTTCAGTCTTTCCCAGCATCAGGGTCTTTTCCAGGGAGTTTTCTCTTCGCATTAGGTGGCCAAAATATTGGAGCTTCAGCTTCATTATCTGTCCTTCCAATGAGCAGTCAGGGTTGATTTCCTTTAGGATGGACTGATTTGACCTCCTTGCAGTCCAGGGGACTCGTAAGAGTCTTCTCCAGCACCACAGTTCAAAAGCATCAATTCTTCGGCGCTCAGCCTTCCTTAGAGTCCAGCTCTCACAGCCATACATTACTACTGGGAAAACCATAGCTTTGATTAGACGGACCTTTGTCGGCAAGGTGATGTCTCTGCTTCTTACTATGCTGTCTAGGTTGGCCATAGCTTTCCTCCCAAGGAGCAAGCGTCTTTTAATTTCATGGCTACAGTCACCGTCTGCGGTGATCTTGGAGCCCCAGAAAGTAAAATCTGTCACTGCTTCCATTTCTTCCCCTTCTATATGCCAGGAAGTGATAGGGCCAGATGCCATGATCTTAGTTTTGTTAATGTTGAGTTTCAAACCAGCTTTTGCACTCTCCTCTTTCACCCTCAACAAGAGGCTCTTGAGATCCTCTTCGCTTTCTGCCATTAGGGTGGTATCGTCTGCATATCGGAGGTTGTTGATAATTCTCCCAGCAGTCTTAATTCCGACCTCTGATTCATCCAACCCGGCATTTCTCATGATGTACTCTGCATATAAGTTAAATAAGCAGGGTGACAATATGCAGCCTTGTCGTACTCCTTTCCCAATTTTGAACCAATCGGTTGTTCCATGTCTGGTTCTTACTGTTGCTTCTTGACCCTCGTACAGGTTTCTCAGGAGACAGGTAAGGTGGTCTGGTACTCCCATCACTTTAAGAATTTGCCACAGTTTGTTGTGATCCACACAATCAAAGGCTTTAGCGTAGTCAATGAAGCAGAAATAGACGTTTTTCTGGAATTCTCTTGCTTTCTCCATGATGCAGCGAATGTTGGCGATTTGATCTCTAGTTCCTCTGCCTCTTCTAAACCCAGCTTGTACTTCCGGTAGTTCTCGGTTCGCATACTGCTGAAGCCTAGCTTGTAGGATTTTGAGCATCACCTTGCTGGCATGTGAAATGAGCGCAATGGTGCGGTAGTTTGAACACTCTTTGGCGTTGCCATTCTTTGGAATTGGAATGTAAACTGACCTTTTCCAGTCTTGTGGCCACTGTTGAGTGTTCCAGATTTGTTGGCATATTGAATGCAGCACTTTAACAGCATCATCTTTTAGGATTTTAAATAACTCGGCTGGAATACTGTCATCTCCGCTAGCTTTGTTGTTATTAATGCTTCCTAAGGCTCACTTGACTTCACTCTCTAGGATGTCCGACTCAAGTTCAGTGACTGCACTATCATGGCTATCAGGGACATTCAGATCTTTCCTGTATAGTTCTTCTGTGTATTCTTGCCACCTCTTCTTAATCTCATCTGCTTCTGTTAGGTCCCTGCCTTCTTTGTCCTTGATCATGCCCGTCTTTGCACAAAACGTTCCCTTGAGATCTCCAATTTTCTTGAAGAGATCTCTAGTCTTTCCCATTCTGTTGTTTTCCTCGATTTCTTTGCATTGTTCATTTAAGAAGGCCTTCTTGTCTCTCCTTGCTATTCTCTGGAACTCTGCATTCAGTTGGGTATATCTTTCCCTTTCTCCCTTGCTTTTCGCTTCCCTTCTTTCGTGAGCTACTTGTAAAGCCTCATCAGACAGCCACTTTGCTTTCTTGCATTTCATGTTTAATGTGTGGCCACAGTGAATCTTAGGATGGGGCTGTAAATTAATTGCTGTGGAATTATGATTGTAAATGGAGAGAGTATGGCTGATGTGAACATTCAAACAACCTTTTATTTAAAATTAGGTATGGATGAATACCTAACACACTTTTGCATGTGTTCACTCATAAGTCCATTTTGTCTTGTATGTCGCGTATTTATGTATGTATGTATGTATGTATGTATTTATGTATGTGTTGGGTTCTTTAGTCTTAAATCTATTTAGTCTTATGTGTTGGGTTCTTTAGTTGGGTTCTTTAGTCTTAAACTGTTGGATTATTTCAGTTTATTTTGTATAGTTTTATTCAATATGGCATGGAATGGAATTTTTATCATTTATTTTCCTGTTGACACTATCAGTGCTGGCTCCGAATATATGAGCACCCTTGGGCAAGACATCCTCAATGGGCCCTCTCCCACAGTGCGACTACCTTCACATTGCCATTACCAATAACTGCTCTTGCTGCTCATCCTCTTTCTCATCATTGCTACCACTTGCTTGACAGGCAGAGAGCTAGTGAGTAAGTAGGCAGTGGCATCTACGGCTTCTTCTCACCAAGCTGGTTGCAATGGTGAAGAGGAGGAGCAAGTCCACGGGGCTTTTGTCAGTGGATCCCTGAGGGGGTGTGGACCCTTGGCAGGTGCTTGACCATGCCTACCCTTGATGCTGGTCTTGGACACTGTGGCTGTTTGTAATTGTTCCTTTTCTTTCAGTCATTATATTTACTGCTATTCATTTGATACGTTGTAAGCCGCTTTGGGCACAATCTTGTGGAAAAGTGGCATACAAATCAACAGATGATGATGATGACAACGGCTGAGTTCTGAGCGGACAGAGAGCTCTGTTTGTCCTTTGCCAGTCTACTGTGTTTCCATGTTAGCCACAGAGGAAGGAGCATCACCTCCTCTGAGGCCAGCGTGGAAGCTAAGCAGAGTAGTGAAGGAGAAACAGAGCACTCTGTGAGGGGGCTTCATATTCTCTGCAGCCAGCACAAAAGCCAAACGAGCTGGCAAAGGGGGGACACATGGGTAAGGGTGAAAGTTTACTTGTACTTTCAGAAGGCTTTTGACAAAGCCCCTCGACAGAGACTCCTGAGCAAATACAGCAGTCATGGAATAAGAGCAGAGGTCCTCTTATGGACTGGAGCAGAAAGCAGAGATGGGCATTAAAATGACGAATGCGCTTCAGTGTAAGCAAGTGTAAAGGGATGCACATCAGGGTAACAAAATCCTAACTTCACAGGTACACTGATGGGGTATTTCAGCAGCAATCAGGTGGTGAGAAAAAAGCCACATTTCCCCTTTAAAAAAGAAATTGCACTCCCAGAAGCCCCGGAGGAGCATAGTTTTGTATTAAAATACATGCAGCATGCCCTTGTTTTAAAGGGAAAGTGTGTGTGTGTGTGTGTTTAAATCACCGCATTCAAAGGCAGTTGGGCAATGCAGTGGCAGTGATTTGGGGGCAGTGGGGGACAGAAAAAATACAGGGGGTATGTTCCCCATTCCTGATCTGAAGGAAGTGCCATATTTACATAATTCAGTAGGTATCACTGCTTCTGGCTTAAGCTTTCACTGAAAATGTTCATTTATTATCTTTAACACCATCCTCCAAAAGTTCTTCCTTTCTTAGACCTCCACCACAAGATCCACCATTTACCTTCTCCCACTTTATATATTTTATACATTTTCCAAGGCATCAAATGCCATTGCTTGGTGATACCAATCAAATCCTGTGCATGTTTATGATAATAGTGGCTGATGTGAACTATATATATATATATATATATATATATATATTAAAGAAACATAATGGCATGATATTTATGACTATATGAAAAGTAAGTATGTGGGCTGATGGTGAGACTGACTTTATGACTGAAAATTGTGTGATATTGCATCAATAAAGCATGAAGTCATGATCTAGCGTGCTTTCAGCATGGTAGCAGTTTGCTACTGAGAAGGTTACCACCTGTATGCTCTATTTTGAGTGATGAATCTGGATACACCTACCTGGAGCCACAGAAGAAAGGGACACAGGCCATAGTAGAAACATACATTCCCAGATCTATTCACTTTGGAGCAAAACAGACATTGCTGTCAGGGTGCCCCTGTTGCCCACTGACTTCTCCAATAGCCAGAATCAACACTCAGACAAAATTGCTGCTTTCTAAGGCTTTAATTCCATTTATCCTAATGAGGCATACAGATGCTAATTGTCTGAGACTCAGAGGAACTACAAAGGAACAGCCGTCTAGGGGTTTCTAAGGGTTAGGACGTCAGTTGATCTTTGTTTGGGAAAAACGCGGCAACTCTCTGATCTTAAGGGGTGGGAGGGGAAGATCTGCCCCTCTCCCATGATGCTTCTGGGCTCAGCTCTTGACGTCGAGCCAATCAGGCTGAGCGCCGAAGCTCAGCCCCTGCGATCTCTCTCTTGTGCCTGCGTCTGCGCCTCACGTCTAAAAGCTCAGGTTGTACCTCCCTTTCCACACCTGGTTCACTGTCGCTCCCAGGGATGTGAGCAGGGGGGGCTCCCCCTCCAGCTGTGCCTCTGAAGTCTGAGAGAGTTCCTCCCCCACAAATTGTATTTCCTCCTCAGAATCAGAGCTGCTTTGGGACTCTGTGGGCTCAGCTACAACCCTGACAATTACTTTACATCTGTATTTAGCACCTATGTCTTTTAAAATAATTTTACTCTAGAGCAGGCACAGCAGGCTTGATCCAGATCCTGGCATGGGGGGTATGGAGTCTTAACCCCTTTGCTACCACTATGGGCCTGATCTGGATCAGGAGCCCTGTGCCTACACCAGAGTAAAAATGCCATAGCTGCTAGATACAGATTTAAAGTAATGTCATCTGTTTTGATCCTTTGACAGCTTGGTGGAATGAAAGTAGAAAGCTGTGGTTACCTCTGTAGCTTTATGTGCCGTTGGTGCAGAAGTAACAAACAAACAAAGGCCTTTTTCGAGATGCATGTTATGGTATAAGTAACAGAGGAACAATACTGTCCTTAGTTCTTAATATCCGAAGGTTATATGCTGGCCTCCTTTTTAAAAAGCACTGCAACACCACCACCCATGGAATATTTACTCGAAGAGGTCATCTTCTTTTTAAAGATCTCCGGATGTAATTCTTTGCAGAATAGCCTAGATGGCTTGTGGAATGGCCGAGGAAAATATTATTCTCATTTGATGGTATCATAAATGTTATTTGTGGACTAGAAGTGGCCAGAGTTACTTGTGAGTAAAAGTCAAATCTCTGGCCTATGATAAAATCAGGAAGACTCCTGAAACTCCAGCCAGTAATGGGCACTGATATGCGATGGATGCCTACAGTTTCTGAGGCCTCTTCATGTGTTAACTTGTGTAGCGGGCTTTGTATTGGGGAGGAATCTGTGCTCCTGGTCCTGTCCCTTGGCACTGGCATGCTCCCTGGCCTCACCTCTAAATGTGTTAGCAAAGAAAAAGCCTATGCATGGGCAGACTTCTTACATGTAGGCTTCCACCCAGTTGGGATACCCAATTGCACTGGTGTCTTAGGGCGTCTTCAAATGGAGCTTTTATCTTACTGTTGAGATTGCTCACTCACGGAAGTTTGCGGGGTTAACCTCCAGGGCGTCTCCTGCACCAAATGACCTTTATTCCATTTTTAAATTGATCGGAGATAATGAGGTATCAAACAACCCCGCTTGTGTTCCATTTGAGTTCCTTCCCTCCATGAAAAAGGAAAAGCCGCAAGAAAAGGAGCTAGATCAATGAAACATATGGAAGAGTCCAATAAGAGGGAGAGGGAGGGGGAAAGGGAAGGGGGGGAAAGGAAGCACATATAAAGGGAGTCCATTATGATGCTGCATTTCAAATGGAAGCAGAAAGCCCTGTTTTAAATGCGGAATTTTAGGCTAGTGTAGACATGCTCTTTATTACATGGAATAACATGTGAAGGGGGCTACCTTGATGTAAAGAACTGGAGGACAGATATTTGAAAGTAGTGCTTCCCCCACTGTTTCACCCCTCTACCTCCCCCCTCTCTCTCTCTTTAAACTCAGTGTTCCTTCTAACTTTCTTTTTTGCCCAAACAACCTCCTCAGTTGTGAAGTATTCTAAAAGAGAGAGAAGAAAGTATGTACTTGGAGGGGAAGGGAGGCATGCTGGACTAGATAGGCCTTTGGTTTGATCCAGGATAGCTCTTCATATGTTTTTATGATACAGGAGCACCTCCAGTTTACTAATCAAACTCTGTGGTAGACATTAGGGGAAGAGAAAATGAGAAAGGACCATTAGGGAACTGTTGTAGCTCAGAGGCAGGGCACATGCTTTTCATGCAGAAGTTCCCAGGTTTCAGTCCCAACATGTCCCAGTAGTGCTGGGAAAGACCCCTGCCTGAAACCCTGAAGAACTGTTTCCAGTCAGTGTAGACAATACTGAGTAGATTGACCAATGTTCTTGACATAGTATAAGGCTGCATCCTCTAATATGGGATAGCTGATTCTTGCCATCTGGAACTGTGCAGGTAGTGCTCTGCAAAATTATATTAGTTCAAGTGCACTTTAGAGGGAAGAAGGAAAACATTTCAACCCAGTACTGAAAAATAACAGTGGGCCTTCTTACTTCCAGTCGTGAAGTATTTTTCAGTCCACACAAACGGTTTCCACTTATTAGTAACTTGGGGGGATATATGACTTCTCTGCTGCTGAACCTCCACTCTCAATTCTCAAACCTTCTGTGGATCTTGCATTCTGCTAGAGTCACAAAACAGCAGTTAGAGGCACTTTTTATTGGCTTTTGAGCAGAAAAGTTAGTGGCTAGCAGTACATCCAAATTAATTCAAAGAAGGAATGGGATTTGGCCTTCATGCAAATTTCCTTAGAAACTTCTGTGTTTCTAAAGTGTTTTTAGGACACTGAAACAATAAACCAAAGTTGAATCATGTGCTGGATTTTATTGTTGGCAGCTGCAGGGGTTGGTTGCTTTTGAATGCCGCTAGCTGGGGATACTACAGAATAGAAGGCTTTAAGATAGAAAACTATGACTCTCCTGTAATAAAAGAGGTGGCGAATTCTTAAAAGAAGTTTAGCTCCAGGTTAGCTTTTATTAATTATTCTGAAACTCAATGCAAAACCAAACAAAATGTATCACGAGTGTGAGCCGTCTGTCTTTTAAATTATTTTCCATTTATTTGTTGCCATGCAAACCCCTCTGATTCTGCTTGTGGGGTGGGTGGGGGCAAAGTATTGTAGGGTGGACAAATTAATGCCTGTGTTCTGTATCTAGGTGACTTTGCCAAGAAGGCATTGCCTTGGCCTCTATAGCTCTACACTGCCACCATGTGATGAGTTACCCAATGCATCATTGCAGGGGAAGCATGGGGCGGTATAAGGATGTGGGAGGAGGCAAAGGATTGGAATTTAGCATGTGAGCATTAGATAGTTGACCTCTGATTTGGAAGGATGTTCTTCTTGAGGTGTTTGGCTAGATCTTCCATCACTGCTGAATATTGGACTAGATGATCTTTAGGTTGCTTCAAATCTTCTAGAATACAGATGAAGGTTCAGATCTTATCGGGTGATGCTGCTTCATTAATTCAAACAGGTCTGAGTGATGCTAGACACATTTGGAACCAGACAGTAGAATCAAATGTTTTTAAAAAAACACCCAGTTTTGGATAATAGCGGTACAAATAAATGGAATTATCTTTTTTTTGTTTTGTGTTTTGTTTTTATGGATTTTCATAATCGCCGTATGCTCCTTCTCTGGCTTATATTAGTTAAAGTTGTGTCCGCTGGTGCTTCGACAATGTGCAATTTGCCATTGTGATGAACAGAAAGCATTTTATTGTGCTTTTAGATAGATACCATGCGACAGAAGTAATCCCAAGGTTCAATATTGATGTCTAGTTGTTTTAGCTAACCTTTCAATATGCTTCCATGCCCATTTTTTACTCTTGTGTGGTGTTATGCATTGAACACACACCTATGCATACTCCATCACCTTGGGGATTTCCTCAGGCAAGGCCTTGGGTGGTCACCAAGTGTCATCACAACCAACTACATCTTACTCAATGTCCAACTCTAATAGCAAGGATTTTACTGTCTAATTTTAACTCTGCAAAATTAGACAATTCTATGTAGTAAGTCTAATGTTACTAAGAACAAATTTCCATGGATGGATTTAAGTGGTATTCATTTCTAGCGCATATTATGTTCGTCGGCTCAGCTTATGCTGAATAAGTTTCCTGGAAAAAACAAACGTGTCTAACATAATTGGCCTGCAACCAGACTGTACACTGAACAAGACCCACATGAATCTTCCATCTTGAGGTGACTGAAAACTCAGTTTGTGGCTGTAATGAATCTCCCCCAGTTCAAATGACATACTCATAGGTAGACCACTCAAGGGGAAACATGTGTGCTGTTTACGCTTAGTAATCGTATTTTGTAGCATCTTTGGCAATGAGGTGATGGACAAAAATTGCTAGTTGTTCCATCCTGTTGCCAGCTTGCACTAAGGTAATAGAAGTGGGTTTGCCTGATGGTCATAGAATTTACTGGGCAAATTACAGTTTCTCATTTCTAAATGTACAGGAGCAGAGACTACTATCAAGGTTTGGACCTGGGAATACTTGGCAAGCCTAAAGAATGTATATTTCACTAAGCTACATTCAGTCTGTGGGCCAAAAGAGACATTGCTTTAAATAATGTGTCTAGCAGCTGTGTCTTTTTCATTTTTACTCTAGAGTAGGCACAGGGAGCCCAATCTGGATCTTAAAAGCCCCTCTACCCCCCACACTAAGGTCCTAATCTGGATCGTAGTCCTGCACCTGTTCTAAGGTAAAAATGAAAAATAGAAGATGTAGCTGCTAGACACAGATTTAAAGTAATGTATGTTTTGGCCCTATGGCATCCCATTTTGGAGTCGATTTCAGCATGTTAAAAAATGTCTTTACTAGCAATGTAAACAGCGGAACTGTGTTAAATCCTAAAGATGAACTAACAGTAAATATTTTAGAAGATGACTCACAAAAAGTTGTTGGAGACTGAAAAGATTGTGTTGTACAAAAGGCAGCTGTTGTACTGAGTCTTTATCTGTGGCTGAACAGTGGTCTCTGGGGCGCTAGATTTCATGCCGCAAACTCAACCGATTTTTTCTCTTTGAAAAGGATAGAAGAGAAGTAATGAAAATTATACTTTAAAAACAGACAATTGCCATTGAGTCATTGTTGACTCAAAGAAGTCTAGCTTTGGGACCCATTTGGATCCCTCAAAGTTCCTTAGTCAGAGTGATTTCTTCATTGTGGTTTGATTTTTATTATTACTATTATTATAGAGATACAGCTGTGGCTTTTACTTCCCAGAGAGAATGACAAAAAAGCACCAGTCCATAGATCAACCATTGAATATGAAACCAGCTCTGCACAAGTTGCTTATTTTTATTGTCATCTGTTCTTTGAGAAAATGGCACTGAACACTCATAAGAATGTAAGCAAAGCCCTGCAGTCCAAAAGTCTACCTAATCCTGCATCCTGTTTTTTGCAGTGGCCAACTCTTGGGAAGTCCACAAGGAGGAAGTGGGCAATATTTTATTTAGTGTGGTGTAGTGGTTAGAGTGTTGGACTGGGAAGACCAGGGTTCAAGTCCCCGCTCAGCCATGAAGCTAATTGGGTAACTGGGCCAGTCACTGACTCTCAACCTAACCTACCTCACAGGGTTTTTGTGAGGATAAAATAGATAAGGGGAGCATCATGTACACCACCTTGGGCTCCTTGGAGGAAAAGGAGGGATATAACTGTAACTAAATAAATAATTTACTTGCAATATTTATAGCCTGCTTTTCTGCCTGACAACAGGCCTCCCAGGCAGCTTACATTGAGTGAAAATGAATACATAACAAGTATTACTATATAAGTATACTACCAAAAAGACCTGGCTCCACATGGGTTGAAATAGCCCTTAGTTTGATACACTGAAGCCTTCACACAAACATACACAGCTGTCAGAGTTGGACACAATTTTGGTTGTCCTGTCTGAGTGAGGCCATGTGCACTTCTAAGCTGACAGTAGGGGTGTACGGAACTCACCTTTCCGAGTCCGCCGGGGGGTCCGCGGGGGGGGGGAGGCGATCCATTCCTCCCCTGAGAATCCTCCCCAGCTGGCTCCGCTCCGTGGTGAATCCGCAGAGCTGCCGGCTGAGTCTGTCCGCTGCCGGACTGCCGGTCTTTGGACGCAAATGGCATCCAGCGTACCGAACGCCATTTGCATCCCTGCCTTTTGCCGTGATAGGCTATGTAAAGATTTACGTAGCCTATCACGGCAAAGAGCAGGGACGCAAATGGCGTAGCGGATGCCATTTGCGTCCGAAGACAGGCAGCAGCGGATGGGACAGGCGGCAGTGGACAGCAGCGGATGGATGGCGGCAGGTAGGATCCGGCCAGCACGGATTCCCCCGGGTGGCGGAGGTGAGTCTTTTGTTCTGCTGCGGCCTCCGGGGGGCCGGATTCTTAGAATCCAGCCTCATTGGAGTCCATGGCGGAATTCTCAGCCATCCCTAGCTGACAGACACACATCCTCATTTATAATAAGTATATAATAGGTAAATGTGACTTATAAAAGCTCTAGAGGGCAATGATGGAAAATGTCCCCTAAACATCACTATTAGCCATTGATAGTCTTATTCTCCATGAACTTGTCTAACCACCTTTTAAAGCCATTTAACCTGTCTTAAAGTTGGTCCTGTTCAGCCCTCGATAACAGCACTCTTCTTTCTTTCTTTCTTTCTTTCGTTCGTTCGTTCGTTCATTCGTTCTTTTTTTCATAAATAGTAAATATTTACTTTTGTTTAGGTATAGGACAGTATTCTTCAACCACTTCAGATATGGAGCTCATCCTTAATCCCAACCTGTGCTAATGGAACCACTTTAATTTCTAGTGTATATGTCCATCTTTTATTTCTGTCATTACACAAAATTCAAAACAAAGTGATGACTTACCTTAGGTTACCCACATGTTGAAAGTCGGTGGTTTAGGATGTTTTCTCCCTATAATTCATTTGTTAAGCAGATCTTGACTTTTACACTAATTTTGATAAGCCAGTGGTATCTATCTTACAAATGTATGCCTATTTACAGAAGCTGGCTTTGGGGTGGATTTTGAGGGATGATTTAGGTGTGGGGGGTGGCTGACAATGCCTAACATTTGAGGGTTTTTGACCAGAAAGTGGTCTGAAAGCTCTTACCTTTGTGAGGGTGGGGAAAGGTGGGGAGGGAGAGTATGAATCTATCCATGTCTGGGAAGTCCCTGATTGACTGTATCCCTCATTCAGACAGTTATCCGTGACTGGTTGGTTATCAGATGATGCTGAGCACATATAATGCGGCCTTATATGGAGTCATCTAATCTAGGGTTTCAGACAGGATGGGCTGCAGCTCTGCATCGTTTCAAGCAGAGGTTTTCCCCAGCCCTGCTTCCCTTACGCATGCAAAGTATGTGATCTACCACAATACTGCATCCTCCTCCACCACCTCCTCCTCCTCCTCCTCCTCTCATATTTAAAATTGTAGCTTATCTTTACTTAAGCAGTGATTTGTTTTCCCTTCTTGGCTCAATTGTTGTTTTGTGCTCCCCACTTCTTTGAAAAGTAGAATGTTCCTGGGCAAGCTTTTCCAGTAGGGCAGAGCTTTCCAAACTTTTCATGTTGGTGACACACTTTTTAGACATGCATCATTTCGTGACACGGTAATTCAGTTTTACTAGCAAACCGGAGTTTAAACTAACCCATTATAAGAGATAGGGACACATACATAAATTGTAATAACGAAATATATGGGGATACAACATATCTCATGAAAACCTTTCATTTATATTTTTAAAAATATATGATTCGTAAGATAATAACATACATTGTTGTCATTTATGAGTAACAGTATGTAAATATGTGCAAGAATTTAAAAAAGTTGAATAACACCAGTAACTACTTACCATTTTAATGGGATGTATGAGGTTGATGGGATGAACACACCTTTTCAATATTTGGTGGCATATTAGATAAAGACACTCGCATTTTGTCATCAAGCGTTTTTAAGCTTCCATGTTTCAGTGTCTTTAAGTTTGCCATCGCTTGAAAAGGATACTTCACAAATGTATGTAGTACAAAACTACAGAAGAATTGGTAACACTTTTTTAGCTATGTTTGGATGCATTTTTGAAATGCAAATCCAAAAGCTGTCTAAGTCACCCTGTTCATGCATCATTAACAGATTTCAATCATTTTTTATGTCAGCTAATTCTTCTTCAATAAGTGAAAAGTTCCTCATTGCAGTTGAAAGAAATGGATTTCTGATCCAATCGTAGTCTTGGATTTCAACATTTGGGAAGTAATGATGAACTTTCTCTCCAAGCAATGTTAAATGGTCAACAATTAGCGAGCTGATATCACATTTTAGCTGGCACTCAGCAGTTTTGGAAAACATTTCAAAATTTCCTTCTTTCACTTTCCTTTTCCAAATTGCTATTTTGTCTCTCATAGCACAAGTTTTATCTACCGCTGTTAAGATATTTTCTCCTTTTCCTTGCATACTGGTGTTTATTTTATTCAAATGTTCAAATATGTCAGCAAGATATGCCAATTGTGTGCACCAAAGTTTGCTTTGAATTAGATCACAGAATTCATTTTGCTGATTTTCCTCAAAAAGTTTAAGCATCATTTCCCTCAATTCATTTACACGACAAAGCACTTGACCTCTTGAGAGCCAACGAACTTCTGTGTGTAGTAGAAGCTTTTTAAACCTTGCCCCCATGTCTTCACAAATATGAGCAAATAATCTTGATTGAAGAGGTCTACTTTTAATGTAATTGACCATTTGCACCACTTTGTCCAAAACTTTTCTTAATTCATTTCCAATGGTTTGCCCGACTAGTGCTTCGCGATGTAAAAAGCAATGAGTAGTTATAATATTTTCATTCTCTTTCTTTGCTAAAGCTATAAAACCTTTTGTTGAACCAACCATTGAGGGTGCGCCATCTGTGCATATTCCTACACAATTTAACCATTGCAAATTATTTTCCTTCATGAAGCAATCAAAAGTTTTAAATATATCTTCACCTCTAGTTCTCACTGGAAGTTCTAGACAACACAAGAATTGCTCAATAATTCTGTCAGTATGAATGAAATGTATAAAAATCAATAATTGTGCTAACCCACTGACATCTGTTGCTTCATCTAATTGCAATGTAAATATCATATTATCGTCTTGAAAAATATCCTTCATTTGCTGCCTAATGTCATCAGACATGTCTTGAATACGTCTTCCGATTGTGTTATCTACCAAAGGGATTTTATTAACTTCTATCTCAAATTCGGGCCCAAACATTGTTCGAACAATAGCACAGCAAGATTCCTTTATGGTGGTTTCGGCAATAGCGTGTGGGTCCTTGTTTTTGGCAATTATTTGAGCAACCAAGTAACTTGCCTTTTGAGTTTTCTCTGATGTCTTTATTCTCTTTGTGAATGATGCAGACTGCTTCTTTATAGATTTTGAAAGCTCAATAAAGTATTCTACTGGTTTTTCTGACAAATTACAGTGTTTTGAGGTAAAATGATGCTTTAATTTATTTGGTACCATACTTTCATTTGCAAGTATATCCCCACAAACTAAACATTGGGGACAAGGATTGTTTTCATTACCAGAAAATGTAAACCCCAGTTTCATATAATCTTTACTGTATAAACGAGGCTTGGAAATTTTTCCTTTACACTTCTTACGTACTAATACAGACCGTTCAACAGTTGATTCTTGCGTAGCTTCCTCTATAGCGGCTACATTTTGTTCATTGCAAACATCATCTTCACCAGCTTTCCTTTTCTTAATTAGAAAGGTATCCATTTTACAGGTAATTCAACTGCAATTTAATGAATAAATCTATGCAAATTTATTTCTAGGTTTTAGCATTAACTAAATATGAAAATAACAGGACTGTTTTTAGCGCTTATCTTTCTCTGTTTTTTCTTATGAAAATAACAGCACCTGCACTCTACTCCCACAGTGATAAAGTGAGATAAAGATAGGAATCAGGATCAGGAGAAAATGTGAAAAATAAACAAAATTAACTAAAGTATTTACAATACGTATTAGGACACATAGGTCCAGGTAGGAGCTCAGCTGCAAAAACGCATGAAGTGGAGAAGCAAAAGTCCAACAAAAATGGTGTAAATATATATGTCTCACTACAAGGCTATACTGCTTTAAATATTTGCAATGCCTATGTCCAGAGTCTAGTTCCAGCACTCTCCGGTGGTACACTGCCAGTGGGTGGTTAATCCACAATTACAGCAGAGTAAAAATACAAATAAATGGCAGAAATCAACTGAGCTCCGTCCTGACTGGCCAAGATGGTGGATGGCCCACTCGGTGCAGTCCAAGGCGGCGTTTCCACCTGCGTGTTACTCTGGCCTGGCCGCACGGCAGCACGGTGCAGAAGTCCACGAAGGGCACGCCTGAAACCACGTGGGGCTGGTGGCCGCTGCCACTTCTCCGCACCGGCGTCAGCCAAGCTCTGCTCCCAGGGCAGTGCCTCCCTTCTCCTCTCTTCGCCCTGCACCTCTACCTTTCCGAGGAGTGCAGGCTCGAAGCTCCTTGCGTGTCCGGCGCAGCCCTCCCTGCTCTGGGGGCGTCCAGCGGGCTGTTGTTCTCCCTCGCTGCCCTGCAGCCGCACTGAGGACGCGGGGAAGCCTCTCGCCCGAGCTGATTGCAAATTGCTCGACTAATTGCTCTGCTAACTTCAAATTCTCCACACTCCTCGTGCAGCCAGGGTTACCACACTCCTCGCCGTACCGCTCCAACACCGCCAATCATGTGCATCCTATGTCAAGACGCCACGTGATCCTAAAGCAGCTAATGTTAAAGCACCTAAGCCTTAGCAGCTAAGCTGCTTTAACATTAGCTGCTTTAGGAACTTCTGCGGGAGGGGCCAAGGGAAGCAAACGTGAGTAAGGGAGCTCCGCGGTGCCCTTCCGCACAATTTTCTGCATTTCGCGCAACACACCTACACACTGCTGCCGACACACTAATGTGTCGCGGCACACAGTTTGGAAAGCTCTGCAGTAGGAGTACAGAAGCTCTTTCAACCTGAGGGCCAAATTCCATTTCAGAGAAACTTCCAAGTGCCACGTTGATGGGCGGGGCTGACGGTAAAAGGGGCAGGGGTTAAAGAAAACCCCCAACCCCATAATATTTTAGCTTAAAGCTCTTACTGCCAGTAGCTGAGCCTTAGAAAAGTCATTTCAACCTGTTATAAGGGGTGGGGGAGGGGGAGGAACTGCCCCCAAACCAGGAAATCGCTTAATGATTGGTGGTTGGGGAAAGGGGGTGTGGCTGTCTGGGGAACCTTGGAGGGCCAGATTGGATCCAAAGGAGGGCCGGATTTGGCCCCCAGGCCTGAGTCTTCATACCCCTATCTCAGTACATTTTCAGAACTTTTGGAAGCAATGGCAGCCAGCCTCATTGGTGGTGGAGGGAGGGGGTGGGGCAGGGCCTTATGGAGGGCCAAATCTGGCATCTGGTCCTGAGCTTCTGTATCCTTGTTTTACAGGCTCAATTTCCCCCAGCACCAAGGGTACTGGGGACCACTGTGACCTTTTCTAATAAATGATTTATTTACAAAAGTACAGGTTGAGCCTAGCAGGAGCAATTATGTATTCAGGCAGCAGTTCTAGTCCCTAAGCAACATCAATCCAGCTCCCATCCAGCAACTTCTTCCGGAAGCCTCCAGACTCAAATGGTCTTTTTCCGGCCAAGCTCAAGAGGTCTGCAAAAACTGCCCCCAGGCATGTGAGGTGTGACATAAATTCTAATCGCTTCAATAACACAGGATATCAAAGGCTATTAATCAGAACCACACTCTGCTCCATCACACGCCAGGCTATACAAAAACCTACCGAGCAAGGCAGGGCTGTTTTGCATAGCCAAATAATGTTTCTAGCAATAAATTAGCATCCAGTACCCATTCCAGTTACCTTCTCTGCAGTTGGGCTTGTAGGGCTAACAAAGATGTGAAATAAAGCCTTTTTTTCTAATGCCACTAATTTAACAACTACTGGCAAATATGTTTCATTCCGATGTGTGTGAAACTTTGGATTATAGTTATCTCCCTTCCTCCTATAAGAGCCAGTGGTTTATTGTAAAACATTTGTCCTGGCTTTTTAAGTTCAAAACCTGACGAGGTTAGCATACTACATAAATATTGTTTTTATCACAATTTAGCTTCCCAGATGGTAATATCTATGAAATGCCTGACTTTGGCAGTTGCCTTCTTTTTCTGTTTTGTACATAGCTGGGTGCCACCTACCTTTTCAAGATCCGGGGGAACATCTAGATAGGTCATCTCATCCATTTCCCTCATTTATAAAGGTTTGGTCCTAAATTTTAAATGTTCTAATGTGTGTTCAGTGTTGATAATAGGCTAGAGTGATGGGACTCTTGCAGAGAAGATGTGGAATGTGTTCCTCAAGGTAATAGCTATCACCATTATTAGAAAGTACTTGCTTGTGGTCTGCTTTTTTTTTGTTAGTCTTTGTTCATTATTTTGTCCCTGAGACTAGTCTAGTTTTAACAAGATCCCTTCTTATTTCTTGATACTTTTATCAGTAAGCATTTTAGGATTCTTTTCTGGTGTAATCTGGTGTCTGTAACTGTCTTTGACTTGGTAAGCCTTTGCTTTTTAATGTTTCAACTGTTTGACTGAAATTGTTGGAGGGGCTGAGCTGGCTTTGAATATGCTTACGTGGTACTCTTTGAATTCTTAGGTCTCTCCACTGTGGTTTTTAAAAGTGTCTGTGTGCTAAAGAGGTGACATTGGACTGCAGTGGTGCAAATCAACAGGTCTGATGTACTTGCGAAGAATTATTCATCTAGGTAATCATCAGGAGTCAGTTGAATGGTGTTAATTTTTAATTCCTAAACCTAATCAACTTTTATATAGGGATATTTGGGAGTCATAAGAGATGATATCTAAACTGCATGTTTCTCTGTGCCTTGCAGGATAAGAAGGAGGTAGGGAGGAAGATATTACCTGGGTATCTTGATAACAGTACATGATAAGACTAAATCATGTCAGTCTGCACTTTGTATGGTCTCGAAAAGATTGGCAGCAGTGAAAGCACTCAAGCACTTTCCTACAGCACTCTACCTTGTTCCTGTAATAGCAGTGGTTCTCTTGTACTATCACTCCTCTTACAGCAGCAGCAACCTCTGTGTTAACTTTAGCATTGGAGTGAGGGGGTCTTGTAATCCTATATACTAATCATGATTTCCATTCTCCACGTGCCCTTCCTTATGTAGCCAAAAAGTGGTGCCCCTATCCAAAAGAGAGGGATCAACATGTTTGTGGGAACCCCAAGGTTAGCAGAAGTACAAAAAACCCTTTAGGAGAAACATTTAATTGTGTGGGTGCAGGGGAGACGGATGGACGGTGTAATCCCCAAAACAGCCCAATGTGGACTTGAGCATGCTTAGTGGGCACAGAAAACCAAGGGGAGCGGAATGGTGTGGCAGAAACCCCGAGCAGAAGCACTCTACACTGCAGTATTTTGTTGTGGGTCCCACGTGTAAGCACTGTTTTTAGTTTCACCATTTTCACTCGTCTTGATGAATTTGAGGTTGAAGCTAGATTTCTGTGTTCTGTCACTTGCTTACTTTAACCTTTGTCTAAGAAGTAGGGTAACCTTTAGCAGCTGTAATCCCCACTCCCACCCCTTTCGTAGACATCACAGTAGATTCAGATAATGCTAATGGCTCTCTTCAGTTTCCAGAAAATGTTTTCACTGGTAGGAATTAAAGTAATGGGGGGAAAAAAACAATAGAGGCAATATAGAGGTTTCATATTCTTCTGTGGTCTCGTTTACTAAAGTGTTGATTTGCTCAGGAAGATGGTAAGTTGCCTTACGCTAAGTGAAACCATAACTCCATCTGTCATAGCATTGTATACACCGGCCTTCTCCAACCTGGTGTCCATGCTGGCTGGGAATGATGGGAGTTGCAGTCCAACACATTTAGAGGGCACCAGGTTGGGGAAGGCTAGTCAACAGTGACAGGCAGTGGTTCCCCTGGGTTTCAGAAAGGGGTCTTTCCTAGCCCAACTGAAGTTGATGGGGATTGAACCTCGGAGCATTTACATGTGCTTTGCCATGGAGCTTTCCCTGGATCGAAGATGAATTTTCAAACAACTTTAGGGTTTGTGTCTAGTGTTCTAGAAATAGGTTTTCTCTTGTTTAGCCCATGGTCATGAAGAAGTTGCAAATTCATTTTTTTAAAAGCAGATAAAATGACCATATTTCTGGTCTACTCCTTTTAACCTTCCACCTGCAGGATCAGCATTCTTGACTACTTAAAAATATTTTGCATAAACCTATTTGATCTGTAATGACAGGCATTAAAATGTATTTCATATCATGTGCTTTGTTAATTGACCAAGCATTTCCACTATTATTGAAAGTTCGTAAAGATAGGCTACTTCATCGACTTCATTTTTCATATTGGCTACCATAATGGTTGTTACGTTTCTCTATAGTAGTTTTCTGCTGTTGTGAGATACTGAATGAACATTCCTCCTGTTTCTTGAAGCATCTTGTCTTTGTTAGGGGATAGTGTTTCTTCATTTCATTAGGCTTATAAGAGTTTCTTAGTACTGAATGAAAAGAATTGTAGGTATTTCAGGAATCTATGAATAGGTATTTCATAATAAAGGGCTTAAAACGAGTGGAATTCCCCCCCCCCTTTGTAATCTGATTTTTCAGAGTTTCAACACTGAGCTCTTAGAATTCTCTGCTCTCTGCTAACATTTGATATTCTCCTTTTACAAGCTCAAAAGCTATAGCCTTCACTGAAACACTGCAATGGTAGAAATACATTTTTTCATCTGCCAAAAAACTTTGAGACTGCAGTTTAACCTTTGAGAATTTTAGTTTGTTTTGTTGTGTGTTTTTAGCATGAAATGGTTGTAGTAGCTTTTGTGGTGCTGCATACTATCAGAATTCTTATTTAAGCTGTTTCTTCATTTCATTAAACTTTTAAGGGTGCAATCCTATGCATGTTTAGAGAGAGAGAAAGTACTGGGAGTTGTAGGACATTTTTCTGTCTAAACGTGCATAGGATTGTGCTTTAAGAAGTTTTATGAAGCTTGACTCTAGATAAAGCATGAAAGGTGATGACATGAAATGGTGACAACACTCACAATTTTATCTAAAAACAATAGGTTGGATCCAGACCTGGACATACTTATTTATTATGATTAACATTTATAGACTGGCCTATCAGCTAAAAAGCCATCAATGTAGTGTACAACAATTTGAAACAGTATAAATTTAGAGTAGACCCATTCAAATCAATGGGATAAGCTAGTTATGACTAACTTAGGTCCTGTTTATTTCAGTGGGTCTACTAAGTATGACTAAGTCTGGATCCACCACCATGACAATGTAAACATATTATTTTAAACAGAATTGCCTGCCCAGTAATGTTAATATTTGCCGCTTTGGAAGTGATTCAAATAAGAAATTGTGCTGATAATGACATTGGATCGGGAATGATTTTGCCTAATGCTAACTATTGAAGCAGAGAGTACACCTTTATAAACTAATTACCAATAAGAACACAGTTATGCCTTTGATTTTACTGCTGTTCTTCAGTGTTCCTTTTTAAAAAGAGGCATTCTGTGTTTCAGTTACATTTTAACTGGAAACAAAATACTCAGTTTGGTGTTGAGGTTTGCTTGAGCCTCTTGAAAAAGATATTTATCCGCCATATAAAAAGATATTTTATCCACCATAGTGGTCATTCCACTAAGCAGAGAGATGCAGTCACTTCAGGCGGTAGATGCTGGGAGGTGGCAACAAGGTGGTGGAGGAGAGAGCTGTACACCATGCAGTCTGCTTTGCACCTCCTAAGTCAGCCTGCTGCTCTCAGGTGCAGCGGAAAATGCTATCCCGTTATCCTTGCCTCAGGCAGCAAAATATCTTGGGCCAGCTCTTGGGCTGGCCACATGTGACCCTAGGGCACCAGGGTGCCCATCCTTCTCTAGAGATTGTTCTATGCTGACAGAACACAACTTCCAAATGCTACAAAGCTTTCTCTTCATAGCACACTCCCCCTGCCCAGCAAAATGTGGGAAATGTCCTACAAAACATGCCAGGTCCCCTCTGTATATAATTTTCCTTGCATTCTGGCCTGCGCATGGTTACCCTCTGTGTTGCAGTTCGTTTCAGACGAGCTATTGGAGAGTGCCTGCAGTGCCTGTGTAGTTTTCTTTTCTCCTTGGCACAATCTCCATCATTCGCTTATTTCACAACTGTGTAGAAAAGGGTGGGCAACTTATGTTCCTCTAGATGTTTTGGCCTACAAATCTCATCAACCCTAGCCAGCACAGCCAATGGTGAAGGATGATGGGAGTTGTAGGCCAAAATATCTGAAGGGCCACAAGTTGCCCACTCCGGTGTAGACAATTTGAAGACAATGTCTAATTCAAAATTGTTTGGTTAGATAGATGAACAGTACTATTTTCCTCTTAAAGGCTCTGTTTCCTTCAGAATCTTTGTGAAATAACTTGATCCAGACTTTCTGTTCCCAAACTTACAGTCGGCATAAACTTCATAACAGTACCCTAAGTAACTATTACCTTGCAAGAATTAGCAGACATTATCATTACAAAGAAGGAATATCCCCTTCAATCATGAATGACTTCATTTTAACCAATTTTATTGAAAACTTTAAAAATGTATTCACGTTAAACAGACAAGAAAAAAAGGAGGAACCCCTTCAATTATTTCATTTTATATTTCTTAGCTGCCTTTCAAGACTGTATTGCAAAGGCAACAATATTCAATGCAACTTGAAATACGTGATTGAAATGCAAGGTAAATAAAAATGACTCTTCCTTCATTTTCCCATTATTTCCATATCAAAGCAGTTGTGTAAAATAAATGAATTGTTCCATGAAACAGAGGAGAGAAAATAAATTGAAGGAGGAATAATCTCAAATTCAGACATCAAAACATAGTAAGAATGGAAATAAAGTATGTTCCTGATATTGGTGATGATTGTTCTATCAAGCAACTAATGATGATAAATAAAACAATCTCCGTATCATCCCCCCCCCCAAAGGGACTGCGCAGTAAGAATCTTATTTCCTGCACATAGCTGCTTTGCAACTTCTGTGAGATTATTATTTGTTTTGGGCAGCCTCCTTGCAGAATAACTTTCTGAAAAGAACTTGAATGAATGACCCTGGAGTTCTTGCTATAATAGAAGTACTATATTTGCTTGGAACATTGCTCCTAAGTAGAATGTTCATAGCAACAGTCAACAGAGAATACACAAAAAAAGTGGTGGGTCGGGAAGTGATTCCAGATGTGGATGATGAGATCCATTTTTCCCATGCTGTGATCCAACACTAATTGTTAACTAAGTTGGATGTCGCTCTCTGTGTGTAATCACACTGCCATGCTCTTGGTGTCAATGTGTTGCACAATTGAATTAGTCATAGCTATTCTGCTACTGGCCAAACTGCTAGCAATATTATTGACTTTATAGGTGCAGTTGTTGCATCTAATTGAGTTTTCTTCCATCCAGCAATATATAGCTAAAATATGAACCTCTCCCACTTCACTGGTGAACTACATAGTCTGACCCCACTTAACTATAACATTACATATGAAATGTTAGTTATTATGTAACCATCAATTACAAAAGTACAAGTCTACATTCTGATGGGTTTGTATTTTTAGGTACTACATATGTCAGCACTAGCTAGTGAGAGTTTTTCTCCAGTCTTCTACTGTGTTCTGGTTACACAGTGATTGCTACTCTGAAAAGCTGAAAGTTTTGTTTGTTTTTTAAAGATCTCTCTTTCTTTCTTCCTCCCCCCACTCCCCGACCCTCTGTCTCCATAGGCACCTACATTGTTCCATTTCAAGCTCTATGTTGATCTCCGTTTTTTTTTTTTTTAAATGCAGTCAGCTGTAATATGCAATACATTTTTGTATATATAGTGTTCAAAATGTAATTCGGTAAATATTCAGCTAGCTACTTTCTATAAGGTATTGGCTAAATTCAAGCATTCAAAAAATGTTATATGGACTCCAAAGGGATTCACAAACTTGATGTGTTTCTGAGCTTCCCACACCACACCCTTCCATTCCAAACACATTGATGTGAAACGTCTGGAGTGGTTTCTGACACAGCCAGGGGAGCTGCAGTTAAGAACACAACATCACCATCAAACAATCCCCTATAGAAACACATGAGTGTAAACTGATTTCTTTAGATCTTGGCCTCAGTTTGATCCCCAGCTAAGATTGACAGGTGCCATCTAAGACAAATTTTCAGTGCTCTGAACAGTTGCATGAAATGTGAGCAAGTTTTGTGATACAGATAATTCAATGAATGACTGGAACACCTATCACTGGTAGACCATATGTTTTGTACGCGGAAGATCTCCAGTTCATGCCCCAGCATCTTCTCTTAAGAGGCTTCAAATGCTAGGGTGGGAAATATCTCTGCATGAAACCTTGGAGGGCTGAAACCAGTCAGTTCTGATAAGAGATGGACCAGTGGTCAGTAGAAAGCAGCTTCATGTGTTCACATATAGTACAGGGCTAGGCAACCTGGTGCCCTCCATACTGGCCAAACTACTTGGCAGCATAGCTAATTGGCAGGGATTCAAGGAATTGTAGTCCAAAACATCTGGAAAGCACCAGGTGGCCTACCCGTGGTATGTGCAATTACATGTTAATCAGAACTGGCCTATATGCACAGAATTAATTACATCGAGAGATCTGGGTTAATACACTAAGGGAGCAATCCTATGCCCCATAAGTGTCTGGGGGACATAGGATTCTTCACTTTTCTGGATACAAGGTCAGAGACAGGGCTCCAACCTCACAGCCAGGAAACTGTGCTCCCTGCCCCCTCCCCCTTGTAGCCAGCACAGAGAGAATCGTGGCAGCTACCCCATTGCACTTGGTAAACACAGCGCACAGATGGGGGAAAGGGGGTGTTCCGAGGGGAGGGGAGGGGAGGGGAGGGGAGGAAACCAGGGTGGCTGGCTTACACCTTTTCCTATTTCTGCCCAACCTCCTTCCCTCCCCCTCCCTAAAGCCTCCACTAGATGAGTGAAGCCCATCTAGCTTAAATGCAGTTTGAAGTGCAAGGTGCCTCCAGGTCTGCATAGGATACTACTCGTAAGCCTCCGAGTTCAGGAGTTTTCGAGGATCCAGGGTGCAACCCGTAAGATTGTGCTCTAAAATACACCATATCGCTGAATAAAATCATTGAGCAATACTTTTAAAGCTATATGATCTAGCATGGATCAGTCTTTGTCAAAATTCAAAGAATGCAGTGTGTGAACTGAGAACCTGTGCATATCTAGAGTTTAATTATCAAGAGCATACATATCTATAGCTAAGGCTTACTGTCCTTCGATTTGGGCATGAGAACATCCGTATAAAAATGTTTTGTCCTTTTGTTTTACAGAACAAGGTAAGAAATTATTTGTCCATTTTTGCTCACCTTGTAGATAATAAATTCATTTGGAATGAACTATATGAAAAATGTGACTTTTTGTGCAGAAGATTAGGTACATTTCCATGGGAAGTCCAGAGTTAAGAGTCTAGATAGGCAGTAGTTAACTGAACATCTTACCAAATCCCGTGGTATGTCATTGCAAAAACACAGGTATTCATTCTGATTTGTACAGGTACAAAGGCTCAAATAATTGGATTTTACATAATCTTTAATTTTGAGTACTTTAGTATTCTGTCTTAACCAGGCTGTGGAAACGTTTGCCAAGCTCAGTTACAACAACACCGTTTTGTGTATGGAATAGAAAAAGGTTGGATAGTTAGGGGTGAGTTCCCATGCTGTTTTTAATGGATAGTATTTCATATTATAACTGTTGCCCCAATGGTCCAAATTCTGATGGTAGTAAGGTTTCCCTTAATACACATACGTAACATGACAACGTGGAGTGACTATTTTAGTACTTCATATGTCAGGTTGACAGGTGGTTCCAGCAAAACGCCAGGATTTTCCTACTTTTTGCCCCTTCTGCCTTCTACCTGAGTAAGCAGAATGCAGAAAAGCTTTTCCATGTGGACTGGGAAAGAATACTAGGCTTCAAGTTGGCCACTTTCACTTTAAAATAAACATTTAATATGATTATGCCCATACACCACTGTTCTTCTGGCATAGGGCATGGGGGTGTTTCTTCCTGGTATTTTGTTAAATTTAGTATTCTTCATAATGGATGTCCTACTAAGCTTTTAGTTAGATTTGTTTATATAATGTGCAGTGTTGAAGCCATAGATCTGGAGAGAGATAGTGCATGATCACATTCTTGGAGCAAAAGGCACTCCCAGAAACTCCTAATAAACAGCTTTGTAAATCCTTCTGGGTTCAAAAGGCAACATGCAGCTTTGGCGTGAAGGCTTTTATCAGGGAGTAATGCTGCCAGTATATGCCTATTATTGTTGCCTGATTTCCAGGTAAAATCTCTTGGCCAACACTTTGAACTGTGTTTGCACTTGAGAGTTTTAAAGAGCTGGGTGGGGATTCTGTAGAGCTTGGTTGGAGATGATGGGAATTGTAGTCCCACACATCTGGTCTTTCCCACACCAGGTTGGGGAAGGCTGCTGTAGAGGCCAGTTCTGAGAGAGATATGTGTGTGCAGCATATTGCAAGCATATATGTCTCTGAATACAGTCAGAAATGCAGATGTATATCTTCATACCCACATATGTAATAGTAGGACATACTAGGAATGTTGGAGAAATCCACAACAGATTCAAATGAGTTCAGATTTCTATGAATCTGACCTGCGGATTCCATAGCAGACCAGCTTTTTTCTGAGTCATGTGGATTTCATGGACTTGCAGACTGGTTTTGCACTTTTGGGGGGATTTGCTAAAGTAGCGCATTTGCACTAATGCGCAGTTGTGCAAATGTGCTAATACACATTAATCAATTGCATTAGCGGAAGTAGAAAGAAATTCTGGTTTAAAAATATCTGATTTCATCAATGAACAGATGACGGAACGAAAGATGCCTGACAATCCACAAAACACACACAGAACAGATTAAACAAAATCTGTATGTCCCTAGGACACACTTGACGAATGTGTGTATGTTGTGGGGGGGGGGGGAGCATAAGAACCTTACTTTTAAATATATATATATATATATATATATATATATATATATATATATATAAAATAAATACTAAATAAGGGCTGTTTCTGGATCTGTATGACTTTAAATGAGTTGGTGACACAGAGTAGATTCTCACCATTTTCTCAGTCAGCTAAATTGCATGGAGAGCAGCATCTGGATTCAGCATGCATTCAGCTACCCAACCACAACACCTCTGGCAAAGCTGATGACAATTAGATTTGTTGTGTATGTGACATAGAAGCCTGGATCTTGCTTTTTAAATATACGAGATGCTGGTTTCAGTGGGTACCTGGAGTGCGTTTGCACAGCTGAAGCTAGTGCCCGTTCCTAGGGATGTCTGATCTGCTCATAGTCACAAATGCCTTAGTTATGTTTGGCTACTGTAATGTGCTCTATATAGGGCTGCCTTTGAAGAAACTTCAGAAACTTCAGCTTGTCCAGAGCTGCATCCAGACTGTTGGCGGGGGCCACTTACAGGGAGTATGTGACTCCCTTGTTACAACAGGTTCACTGCCTACTGGGCTGTTTCCAGGCACAAATAAAAGGTCTGGTCATGACTGGCTTGGGACCAGGCTACCTGAAAGACAGCCTTCTGCTATACAAGCCTGCCTGGGTTTTAAGTTCATCAGGGGAGGCCTTTCTTGGTGGCCGCTCCAAGGTTTGGGATCTCTCTGCTCAGGGGGGCTAGGTTTGTCCCCTCTCTGTTGTCCTTCCAGTGGCAGGCAGGCCTTCGGCATATAAACTGGTCTATTGCTGAAAGGGTTTTTAACTGGTCCTGTTTATTTATTTTATTGCTATGTTTTACTTCTGTTTTTAATTTATTTGTTTCTGTGCTATGTTTAGTTAGGATTTTGTTAATGTCGATGTTATTGTTAACCGCCTTGAGAGCTATTTTGTTTTGGGGGGTTTGGGTGGAAAGGTAGGAAATAATAATAATAATAATAATATAGAAATTATATAAATAATACTTTTAAATGTTTAGTTCTCGTCTGTTGCTTTAAGCTCATGGTGCAACAAGTTTAGTGGGCTCAGAGCTAGAAAGGACAAACTTACCATGAGGAAAAACTTCTGTCTAAATCTATTCTATCAGTTTGTTTGTTTGTTTGTTTTTTAAAAGAATTCGATTCTGCTTCCGCAAGGTGGGGCAGCACATTTTCAATGATCCCGCTTACCTACTGCAGCCAACTGTGCCATGCCCCATGCTGTCCTCCAATCCCCAGGAGCAGCGTTTTGAATTGGCAAAAATTAGCTGCCGCAACTTGCAGAAGTGCTTTCTGCTGGCACAAGAACTCAGTTGGATAGTACATAAGGCCTTTTACTTTTAAGTTGTAACAAAGAAGAATTATGTGGCTGTCTTATGAGCCATATCTAAAGAGGAAGAAGAGGGCATAAACAGCTTAGGTGCTCTGAATTACAGAAAAACAGCAAGATTAATTCAGTTTATCTTCACAGCCAGCAGTATGAATAGAAAATTAGGCTGATGTTTACTAACAGCCAACTCTCACTCCTTCATTTGTGTTATAAATATTTCACACTGAAGTAGCAAGGTTTGATTTTGTTTAGGCATTTTATGTCAGGGTTGAAGTATATATTTTTCTGTGGAAGTGATTCTATTCTGCTTTCCTGACACAGGATCGATTCTAGCTATTTTTTGTCACTTAAGTCCTATGTGATATCGGAGGCTTCCAAATATCCAGTGCCCCACTGGGATGCTGACAACAGGGCAGAAGGAGTGATGGAGGCGATTTCGGCCTCTCCATCCTGCTTTTGGTAAATTTTCCTCTAGACAGGGTTCTGACCCTATCTAGAGTAGGCACACTGCTGGGGGTGAGGCTGGGACTGGAAAGGCCATAGGATTTCTTGTATCCTCCCTGTACACCACAATGCCCCCTTTCAGACTTCTCTGAGATATTCTAAGGTTGCTTTTGTGCCCATGGAATGGAGATGCTGTAGTTCTTTCTGTGGGGGCTGCGAGGGGACAGGTGGAGGGATCGGATTTTGGAGTCCCCCTTCTGAGATCGTAGCAGTGTCTATGGCCTTGGAGCAGGGACTCCTATGGTCTGTGGGACGTTGTCCAGGGACTATAGGACTGCTGTCTCGGGGTGTAATCGTATGCATATTTAGATGGAAAAAAGTCCTACAACCCCCAGCATTCCATAGCATGCTGGGAATTCTAGGACTTGCTTCTCTCTAAATATACATAGAATGGCATCCTTAGTATTAGTATTATTAGTAGTATTTCTATACTGCCTTTTAGTCAAAGTCTCAAGGCAGTGTACAATGCAACATGTATTGTGCACTTCAGTCCACAGAACATAAAAGCTTAAAAGTGGAGCAACATTATTAGGAACAGCGACAGTAATACATTGCATGAAGACCAAACCTGTGAATGGTTTCAACATGTATCTAACTTCCCCACCACCGGACAACTGGCAAAGCTGAAAAATTGAATTTGCTGGGTATATGGCAATGTAGTATACAAACATATTAGGACCCCAGGTCTTGTGAATATAGTCAAGTCTTTGCAATGACATGTGACACTCTCCTGTCCGCAGTGAGAATGACCCTGCCATGTAGCTCTTATCCTCAATGCCTGATCAAGTTAGATAAACAAGACAGAATTTTGTGTGATCTTAAACTAGAAGACCAACAGGCACAATCTAGGTATCTTCTTTAATAATAAAAGAAAAGAATAGTGTGACTGACCAGTCAATAAGGATTCCACTTGATGACACTTTAAAAATGAGTTGATATGAAATAATGGGTTTTAGAGGGACTTTGGTTGGATTAAAACCCAAAAAGAACCTTGTGGCATCCCAAAGACTAACAATTTACTCTGGCATGAGTTTTCATGGTCTGTAACCCATGTTATCAGGTGCATGGAGCCATTATGGAGAGTTCCAGTTTTTATACAGTACATGTTGGGCAGGGGGCAGAGGCGGGAGTAGAACTGTGAACGGTAAAAACTAGAGATGCAGTCTTGTTCCTATATTCCGTTCTGTAGCCAGGGCTGGCCTTGGGGGTAGGTGAGCTGACCTGGGGCCCCAAGCTGAGGGAGGCACCGAGCTGAGCTGAGGGGGCACCATGCTGAGCTGAGGGGGTGCCAAGCTGAGCTCAGTGGCTGTGTTTTTTAACATCTGCAGTGAGCTAAGGTGGCAAAAAGCAGGAATCTGTAACCTTTCTTTCAAGATTCTGCAGGTTGTTTGGGTACTAACTACAAAAAGGATCTTCCTTCAATTAGCTTTAAAGAATGTTTCTTTTTCAACTTCCAGTTTGATGTCATGTACTCTAGGTGAAAATCAGTGGAACACAGCTTTACTTTGAGGCACCACTTAGCACTTCAAACACTGAAACACTATAAACACTATATAAATACTAATAAAGCTGTAAGAAGTCAGCTGAATACCATTTTTATTTGTAACTTTTCTTTATTATTTTAAAGATAAAAATAATGGATATTCAGAAATAAAGAATGCTTACCAAAAGATGGGAACTGCTACAAAACAAAAACTATTATAAGTAAAACCTGTGATAGTTCTGCTATGTTACATAGTGCACGGCCACTGTTCAGAACGTGGCTTTTCGAACTTTGGCTTGTGCAGACTGTACCAGAGTGGCCAAGAGATCAAGGTTCTGAACAACGTTGTTCTCGATGGACATCGGGTCTCGATGCACCAGGTCCCATAAATCATAAATCAGTTTTGCAGGTGGCCCTGCAAAACTGACTAGCAGAGTGGGGGTGGGGGGCACCAAAGGCACTCCTCGCCCAGGGCGCTATTTATCCTAGGGCCAGCCCTGCCTGTAGCTGTTGTGTCCTGAAACTTTTAAATCTATTACCCATTCTTGACTTCATTAGAACTGGGATGCCTGGGTACAAAAAGCTCAAATCAGTCCATTTAAAATCCCTAGGGCACTATCCTATTCATATTTAGAAAGAAAAACGTCCTGCAACTCCAAGCATTCCAAGCCAGGACTTCAATAAAAGGTGGCAGTTCTGTCTAAACATGCATAGGATTGTGCTCTTAGAGGAGATTTTGGCTTGATGGTTGCACATGATAGGCCTGCTTAATTTTTTTTAAAGAGGGTAGGCATTTGTCAGTGGGTTGTGTATGTCCTGGAAAGTGAAGTCCTGGCAATTACAACCTTCTCATAGAAATAAAAATTCCTTTGACATTGCCAGTAATCGAAGTCATGTTAATATGGTTTGTGTAATGGCCACTGATTCCAGCAGTGCTTTTTCAAGTTAAGAAAATGCATTAACAATATTTATCTAATTGCCCAATCCTCTGAAAAGTATGTAACAACTGGTAAATGTTATGCATCTCTTACACTAGTTATTTCTAATTTATAAAACAAGCATCAGTAATTCAGCTTCTGTTTCATGTAATACTGTCCTGGGGTGGAGGGAATGTTTCTCGGTTTCCCAAGTATACAAATCCGTTTCACCCCGCAAAATCCATCAGCAGAAAAAGGAATCAGTATGAAATTTTGAGAGTGGCATGGGGGTGTGTATTGCAGATCTTTTCTCACCCCATCCCTGTTATTTATTGATTACAGCTGCATAAGGATTTTGTTTTTGTAAAAAAGAAACTGTATTTAAAAACAAAATTCTTTGGTATGAGCTTCACCAGGTTTCCAGGGGGCATGCCTTGCAATTTGACCACTTGGAGAGATTGCAATAATTGCCGCTAGGCTGGGGCACTGAGGCAGAGGGAAGGCTATTAGGTAAAGAGTTATCGGCATGCATGCCAGTGAGGTTACCCTGGCAGCATTAATTATTCAGTCATATTCTCTAGAGCTAGAAAGAAAGGTCTGCAGAAAGGTAGACATTGAATCGGAGAGACAAAGCCAGATAAGTGTGTGTGTATGCATAGCAGTGGGGAGGGGATTCAACTTTCTTAACTTCAATTGCAATTAATAATAGCAGGTAGATGCATTCATAAATTGGGGAAAGGCTGCGCTCCAAATGGGTTGTTTCGTGATACCAGGATACTCGGATGGATTAAATTTGGCATCTGGGTTATCAGTAAGAGATCATTCTCTGAATTAACCGGGTATGCACAATATTGACTAATGTTAATAGAATTTGGAAAACGTACTTCAGCATTTTCCACTATAATGAGGAATTTGTCACCTGTATTGCCATCTATTTTGAAATGAAACTGAAGACCGTTTTTGTTTGTTTGTTTTTGGGCAAAATATGCAGAATTGCTGTGCGAATCGAAGTAAACCCATCTGTGATGCAGCGGTTTGGCTGGCTGCCTTGCCAGCTTGGCTGGCTGCCTTGCCAGTTTGAAGAACAACTTATCTGTTTAAAACTTCAACTTGGAGTGGCACTTTAGGGTTTGAATTGTACATAATTTCTCAGAAGCAGTTCTTCAGAGTTGACTGCTCAGCATCCATTTAAGAAGCAGAGCTGTGAGCATAAATATGATAGCAGCTAAAGGACTCAATCTTTAAATCCAGTATTAGAGCATTATTTTTTAAAAAATAAATCTGCATGTTATTCGTTTTGAATTCTGGCTGTGGTTGCTTTGTACAGATGGGAGTGTTTGCTTAGATTTAAAAAAAAAGAAGAAGCATGCAGTGACTAAAAAGCTTGTGTAGTAGACAATTGACTCAAAATATAAAAGGAGAAAGAAAAGACAGTCAACTATATTTGATTTTGATTTGTTTTGTGGGTGGGGTGTGGGAAGCAATGAAAGTTAGGCTTCTTCACTAATAGCATAAAATGCATAACAAGAAATAATTCAGTAGTGGAATTTAGGTGCCTGGGAACATTACAGAATCTCTCCTTGAAGGTACTCAAAAAAACCATGTGGAGATGCTAACGCTGTGTACTTAAGAGCAGTCTTACCCAGTATGGTGCCCTCCAGGTGTTTTGACCCCAGCCAGCATGGCCAGTGTCAGGGGTGCTGGGAGTTGTAGTCGGAAACATCACCAGGTTGGGGAAGGCTGACTTATGGGCATTTCAAACATCTACACCACCATAACCCAAATTCTGTGTCAAGAAATTCTGCAGTTGTATAAGCTTATGCAGTCAAGCCAATACCTGCAGAAAGCATATACAAATGGTGATCTCAGTTCTGCTGGTGGCAGTCCTGATGTAGCCAAAATGGCACCTTCGGCCCACAAAAGGAAGATATTAGAAGCCTCTGGGGAACCCCAAGATTTGCAGAAGTCCAGCAAAGAACCCAAGGTGTGTGATGGTGGTGGGGAGACCCCAAACATTACATGTATTTGTCATGACTGGGACATGCATTTATCCAGTTAATGTGAAGGTAATTGAAGTTGTCCATTATTACAACACTTCCTTGTTGGGAGGCCTCCCTGATGTCGTTTCCCATCTCAAGATCACTCTGAGCATTCTGGTCTGGGGGATGATAGCATGTTCCTAGCACTGAATTAGTTTTGGAGGTTGGTATTGTCACCCACAGTGCTTCTGTGGAACAGCCTACTCCTCTTAGGTGTTCTAGTCTGCTCAACAATATGCCCTCTTTGACGTACAGGGTAACACCTCCCCCAGTACGCTCTTCTCTATCCTTCCTATCGAGTTTATATCCAGAGTTGACCATGTCCCACTGGTTCTCTCTGCTCCACCAAGTTTCTGTAATGCCCAGTATATCCAGGTTTTCATTTAAAATCAAGCACTTCAACTCTCCCATTTTGGCTCGGAGACTTCTAGCATTTGCATAAAAACACCTATACGTGGTATCCCTTCAGAGATGCCTCTGGCGTGTGCAACTTTTGCTATGGGATGTTGGCCCCTTTGATTGGCTATCATGTTCTACCATGTGCTCCTGGCCTATTTCCTCCCATTCTACATTTGTGCAATCAAAAACAATTTCATCTTCATCCCTTTGGGATGATTTAACCCGAACCAGATGCTTCCCGGCTTTCCCCCAGGGTTTAGTTTAAAAGCTGCTCTGCCACCCTGTTTATGTTTAGCGCCAGTAGTCTGGTTCCATTTTGGTTCAAGTGGAGCCTTTTGTACAGGCCCGGCTTATCCCAAAACATTCCCCAGTGCCTAATAAATCTGAACCTCTCCTCCCTGCACCACCATCTCATCCACGCATTGAGACTCCTCAGCTTTACCTGTCTAGCTGCCCTGCGTGTGGAACAGGTAACATTTCAGAGAAAGCCACCTTGGTGGTCCTGGATTTCAACCTCCTACCTAACAACCTGAAATTGGCTTCCAGGACCTCACAACTGCATTTCCCCACATTGCTGGTACCAACATGGACCCCAACCACTGACTCTACCCCAGCACTACCTACTAGGCTATCTAGATGGCGCATCATATCCGCAACCTTCACACCAGGCAGGCAGTTCACCACACGGTCTACATGCCCATCACAAACCCAGCTGTCTATGTGTCTAATGATCAAATCTTCCACTACCACAAGCCCCCGATCCCCCTGGAGGCACATCCTCGGTGTGAGAGGATATTTGTTCATCTTCCAAGGAATTGGTCCCTTCTAAGGGATCATTTCCCTCTTCCTCAGAATAACGCCTTCGTTCCCCTAGACCCACATTCTCCATGACAGCAGAGGAGCTTTCACCCTGGTAGTGGGACATAGCTACTAGGTCCCTGAAGGTTTTATCCACCGACTTCTCTACCTCTCTTAACTTCTGCAGGTCAGCATCCTTGGCCTCAAGGGAACACACTTGTTCCCTGAGAACCAGGAGCTCATTACACTGAGCCCACACCCACGACTTCTGACCAGCAGGTAGATAGTCGTACATGGGGCGCTCAGTGCAATACACTGGATAGCCCCCTCCCCACTGCTGGCTTTCTACCTTCATAACTGGTTTCTTTGGGGGGGGGGCGGGTGTACCTGTAAAACTTAGTTGTTTACTATGAGAAGGTGGGGAAATTATTTATAGTTATTTATTTACATTTACTTACTGTGAGTATGGAGTAGGGAGGGAAGAGTTCCCCGCCCTGGCTTCCTCGCCCTGTTGCTAAACTCACACAGTTGCTTAACTCACTTGTTTGCTGATGCTTTTTCACCCACTTTTGGCTTTGGCTCCGCCCAGCATCGGCTGTTGCTCCCAATGGACTTCTTCTGTATATCTCTCAACAGTGTTCTGGCCTCATCACATGTTGGGCTGTGTGTCCATCCAGGCAGATAAACTCACATCCAATCCACATTTCTATGTAAATCAAATCTTCCCTTTATTGAGAACAGCACGTGAACAGTAAACAACTAATAAATGCAGGGGATCAATATTTAACTGTAGAAGGAGGATGAATGGAAGTTGCAATAGTTGAAATAAAAGAAACAATATGGATTTGGTAGATGGATGAAGTGAAAAAGCCAGGCCAGGCCTTCCAGGCTTCAACTCAGGACAGCAGCAGAGAACCAAGCCAGAGGCAGGCTTATTCCTACTGAAGAATAACACTGATTGGACTGGACTAAAGTTTCTAACTATGAACAACACATCAATGTATGGTAGCACATAATAAGGCCTGATCAGTTGCTGACAGATCTATACAGGGAAATTAAAGCAGTTCTAAATGCGAAGACTAAAGGGCACTATGACAAATAACACAATGAGCAGGTTTGGACTATATGATAAGCCACAAGGTAGCTTGTCGTAACGTCCAAACCCAGAGCAGTTTTTTCATCATGGGTTGTTTTTCACAAACAAGCCACCCTGAGAACCCATGGCTTGTTGTTTGATTGTTCAGGGTGGCTTGTCATGATGTCTGAACCCGGCATGGCAACCGCATTGTAGGTTGGTGGCAAAAGCAGTGAAAACTCCTGCCACTCCTCGTGATCTCGCTTGTGCTGCTGCCATCCCCCCTCATCCCTTGTCAGTGCCCTCTGCCCCATGCACCTAAAAATCAAGAAAGGACACTGGTGAGTGTCCTGAATATGTTTGCAACCTTTTTTCCTGGTCTTCATTTCATTCCATTCATTTATTATATTTCTATACCCCCCCACAGCTGAAACTTTCTGGGCGGTTCACAAATTTTTTAAAAAACATTAAAATACATTCCATAAAGTATAAAGAATAAAGAAGTGTGCACATTCAAAAGCCCATGGCTATGAAATTTGCATAATTTCCACCTCTGCTTTATTGTTCTGCCATGAAATTTGCATATATTTTCTGAACCCACTCACTGCTCTGGCCTGAAATGTGCAGCTACAGTATTTACCACATCTACCTCACTTATCTGCCTTGACGTTTGCACATCTTTACTGATCCCTCTCACTCCCTACTCTGCCTTGAAATTTGTGTCACTTTACCTTGAAAGTTCCATATCTTTACTGATCCCCATCACTGCTCTGTAACCCATTTGTACATCTGACAGCTAATAATGGAGCCCAGCAGAGGGAAGCAACCAGCATGAGGCCAGTGGGGGAGGCAAAAGTGGCTGGCAGCTGCAGAAGAAGGAGCTTTTCGGACAGGTGCAATTATTCTGTAGTACGTGAAGCAGGCTTTTAAAAAATGGTGTTCACTAGCAAGGAAAGCCCCAAAGGGGAGGATGAAATTGACAAGGACATTAATGAGAGGGGGACATCGGTATGCTGGGCTAAATAGTGGACAGGCGGTCTTGCGTTCCTGCACACTTGTGCAAGACCCTAAATAAAAAATAAGAAGAAATAATGTAAAAATAGTTTCTGAACACATTAATGCATTCACAAAGTCTCAGAAAATTATATGCATTTGGCAATCTGATGCGGGAATAGGAGGGAGGTTCCCTCTTGAGCCAGAAACCCCAGTGGACCAGTTGTAGAAAGGGTGCTAATGTAGGGAATGAGGAAACGAGGATTTCTGCTGCAAAGGCACCTGGGATAAGTGCTGGGAGCCGGCAGGAGGACTGAAGGGGAAACAACCCTCGGCAAACCGCAGTATGCCCAATCATCTGCCAGGAGTAACAGGGTTATTGAGCAACCAACCAACCAACCCATGGTGGCATATCTTCAGGGTGGCTTAGCATGATGTTCGAACTAGCCCAATGTTGGGTCAAAACAAACAGCCCTTCATGAGGGGAAAAGGTTCCCCACCCCTTACATAAACTAGCATGAACTGAGCAATTGTGCTGGATGCGCCTGATCTCATCTGATCTTGGAAGCTAAGCAGGGTCAGCCCTGGTTAGTACTTGGATGGGAGACTGCTTGGGAATCAGGCTTCCTGCATTGAGCAGGGGGTTGGACTCGATGGTCTTGCAGGCCCCTTCCAACCCTATCATTCTATGATTGTATGATCGTACATTGGGAGAAGGGGCTCTCAAAGGCAGTACAGTTTGGGCATCTAATTGATGATGGAGCCTTTGGGACGATGCTCCATTGACTTATGGAATTCACAGTGTGTGCTAATGGCTATTAAGCTTAAAAGGAGATTAGACAAAGTTATGGAGGACTAATGGCTACTAGTCATAATGGCTATATGTTACGAGGCAGTATGACATGGAATACCAGTTGTTGGGGAACAACACCAGGGGAAGGTTGTTGGTTCCATGTCCTGCTTCTGGGCATCCCAGAAGCATCTGGTGACCACTATGGGAAAGAGGATGATGAACTGGATGGCCCTTTGGTCAGATCCAGCAGGGCTTTTCTTATGGAACAATCTCCTTTTGTGCTTGAGTTTCCTCTTCTTTGAACTGTATGACTGGAGAATATTTAGAGCAGCCTTTGGATCTGCTGACTGGGGATGCTGGGGATATAGTCTAACACATCTGGAGTGCACCAGGTTGTAGAAGACTAGCTTAGAGACTTCTCCCTTTCAGCTGTTTTGTGTATGTGTACTAGGCTTCAGATCATCCCATCATCCAAATGTTACATGATGAAAGGCACAATCCTATGCATGTTTAGACACAAAAAAGGCCTATAACTCCCAGAATGCCCCAGCCAGCATGGAGATATATTCTAACTCATCTGGAGCATGGCTGGCTGGGGAATGCTGGGAGTTGTAGGACTGTTTTCTGTCTAAATATGCATAGGATTGCACCTTAAATCAGTTCATGAAGCTCAGTAGGCACCCAGCCCTTTTAAGAACCTTTATTTGCTATGTGCAATAGATTCATTTTCAGTAATTTTCCGTTATTTGGGCTTTTTCATACTCTCAGTGGCTAAGACACTCAAGCCAGCTTTTTGTTTTTAAATCTGCAGTGAGAGTTTAGGGCCTCCAGGTATGTATTTTGTGTGTGTGTGTGTGTGTGTGTGTGTGTGAGTACGCGCGTGTGTGTGAAGAATGTCTTCATTAGATACAAGGAGCGTGAATAATCTTTCTGGCACCCACTCTGAATGTTATAGTAACTGCTCTGGCGAGCCAAGCAATAGTGGAGTCCAGAACACTGTTTTCATTTCCAAGGCTGTGCTTTCATTGCCACAGGCGAATGCCAGAGTTCGAAATCTACTGCTGATGCACATACAAATGCTGACTTAGTATTGTTTCATGCTTACATAAGAAAGGTCTGCAAATGTCCTTCAATACTGTAAAGCATTTTTATATAAGCTGTGTGTCATTTTAAGTTACAATAAACCATCTTGTCTAAGAGGAAAGAATAAGGTGCCCTATTCCATTCAGTGCAGCAGTGTACCCAAAAAAAGGTGGTGGTGAGGGGGATTTGTTTGTCTTTGGTTCGTTGTTTTGCGCAGAGACAAGTATCTTTCTCAGAGAGAAACATTTTGGTGGATAAGAGCCCTTGTACATAACTTGAAAATAGTACAGAACCAGTGTGGTGTAGTGGTTAGAGTGCTGGTTATAGACTGGGAAGACCTGGATTCAAATCTCTGCTTGGCCACAAAAGCTTTGAGTGACCTTAGTCCAGTCACAGTTTTTCAGTCTACTCTACCTCACAGGGCTGTTGTGAGGATAAAAGGGAGGACCATGTACACCAGCCTGAGTAGCTGGAGAAGGGAGTGGGATAAACTTTTAATAAATAGTAAGATTAAAATGCAGAGGTGTAGACCTAAGCTCTTGTATAGAGATCTTCAGATAACTGCCTTTTTCCAGTATTGGCAGAGGTATGTTTATATTATTATTGTCGTCGTCGTCATCATCATCATCATTATTACACTTATATCCCACCTTTTTTCCTCTTGCAAGGAATCCAAGGTGGCTTACATGGTCTCCCTCCTCTCTGTTTTATCCTCACAACAACCCTGTGAGGTAGGTAAGGCTGAGAGTCGGTGACTGGCCCAAAGTCACCCAGTGAGCTTTGTGGCTGAGTGGGGGATTAGAACCCAGATCTCCTGAGTCCCAATCCAACACTCTAACCACTACACCACACTGGCTGAGTTACTTCCCTTTGCTCGAGGAAATAGCAAGATCTTTTAGATGAAACATCACACCCTGCTTTTTCATACCCTCTGTAAAGTTCACAGATTAAGCTTTGCCCATGCAGGCTGGCAGGCAGACCACAGCATAGCAAGAAGCTGGCTGTGAGTACTTGTGCACAACCTCAGGTCCGGGGGCCAAATCCAATCCTCCTGGGGTCCTAATCTGGCCCTCTGGGGTTCTCCAGATGGCCACAGTCCTTTCCCCCAACCACTGATCTCCCTCGGGTTTCATTTGGTACCAGGAAAAGCTTGAGAGAGGAAGCAATGCATTTTCAGCTTGATTTTGGAGGTCCGTTCAGTCTCCTCAGAGGAGATTTTTTCAGGCAGATGTTCTGGGCTGGTGCTCTCTTCATTGTGGAATTTCAAAAGAGTGCTTCATATAACATACTGAGTCTGGAGCCAAATGCTTAGCAAAAAGCAGTCCACTGTGGAACGTTTGTCCACTGGCTTTGAAGAAGCCAAGGCACATGCTGACAGAAAAGCTAATAGGGCTCATGGTTTCACTATGTATACATTTGCACAGTCTTGTAAATGGTTCCTGCTAGAAATCAACTTTTATCACATTGTTTACATTCTAGCTAATCTTTCTTACATATGCATCGAGGAACAGTAAGCCCCAAATCCTAGATTGTCCTAAAAATACAAGATGTTATGTGAGGTTGCTATTTAGTTGGCAAAAGTGTGTTTTGAGTTTCATGGTGGCCCTGTGAGTAAGAGAATTGGATTTGGATTTGGCAGAGGCAGGTTTAATCCAGGGCCTAGCCAAGAGTAATCATTGTTGTTCTTTGGTAAATGATGTTTACTGGGTTTTTTAATATATAAAAAAAATGCCCCTTCCTTTGGCAATTTGTATTTCCACACTGAGGAAGCATTTCCTTCACTCTGAATTGACTTTGTTTGACGTTGGTGATTTCATCACAAAGTAAAATCTGGTTGGCTATGTAGTGTTATGGTGCTGTCCTGCTCATTAGTTGATTCCCAGTTGGCTGGGACCATCCTTGTATCAGATCCAGGAACCACCCTCTGTCTCTCTGTTGGCTTCGTTTGCCTGCAGTGGCATCACCATGTAGCCAAATTTGACAAGGTATGTAATGTCATGACATGATCCCAGTCACCATATGATTCCTGATTGGTTGGGATGGCTCATGTGACTAATAGAAGAAATTTAGAATTAAAAAGGCATGTAAGCAGCAGATAAGGAGGAATCACGAAAGTGAATAAGATTGAAAAAGATGACTAAACTCACAGTAATTTCAGGAAATACTGACTTTTAGTATCTTCTGTTGATTTTGTACCACTTTGAAAATGTATTGGCCTCCCCACAAACAATCCTGGCAATTGTAGTCCTAGTGAGCACTTTGAGAATTCTTAGCTCTTCAGAGACCTAGGGTTCCCGGGGACAGGAAATAGACATGATAGATGGATGGATAGAACAGAATACCCTCACAGCACAATCCTGTAAATATTTACTTAGAAAGAAGTCCCATTGTGTTCCATGGTGCTTACTTCTGGGCAAGTGTGCATAGGATTTCAGCCTTAGACACTGTATTTTCAGGTCAAGTCTGCCAGCTAAAGAAATAAGACTTAAACTAAATGTGAATGCTAAAGCACCCTGTAAAATTAAGAATGTTTTGTTCTTGCTTTGTCCTATTCCTTCTCTAGCCATTATGAAATGGGCAGTGACAATGGTTTATTTAGGTACATATGCAACATGAAGAGGAAAAAATAAACTACCTCCTATATAATACTTTCTTTCGCCTTGACATCTGTGGTTGGAGAAAATGAGTTTACCATTGGATATGGCTCTAGGATATCATGGTTTCTGTAAAACTATTTTTTTAATTTGTTGATGACTTGTAATAAACTAACAACTCCCAGATGTGCAATCTAAACTCAGCACATATTTGAGATGGAAGCAACCTGTATTTAGTGCTTAGTGGACACTAATCTGCTGTGCATCCACTAGATTTAGATTTATTCCTGTTTATTCAGTAACCAGACTGGGCTCGAATGATCATTGGCTTATAATATGTGAAGAATTTAGGTCAGAGGATTTTGCAGCATTATACTCTAAGAATATCAATGTAAGTGGGATAATAATTGATGGATGGGAATGCAGTCCCTGTCTGAGTGTACTGAACAGAGTTTCTATGGCTCCTACACTGGGCCTGTACTAAATGCTTGAGGCTGAAATCTTATATACACTTACCTGGGAGTAAATCCCACTGAAGTCAGTGGGATTTTCCTCACAGTAGACATGCATAGCCTTGCACTGTAAGAGGGCATTCTTGTCTGGCACTTTACTTTTTAATAAACTTTGTTCCATGGTTTTATGTATTAACATTTGCAAAGACCTGCACTGAAGTCAACTACACCTACTGTGGATATTTGTGCAGATCAAGAGTTGCTGCTGCTTCTGTCTTTACCAGAGAGACAGAACAGCCAGCATTTCTCATGCAGAATTTGACCCTTTTCTCATTTTTCTTTTTTGTTTCTCGCACAACTGAATGGACAGATGCTTGTGTGAGATACTTTCTGCCTAAACTACCTATCCACATGTTGTTTCAGGCTGCAATGTATCAAGGGGTCCATGGCATTAAAAAGGGTTCAAAGTGAATAACAATTAGGAGCTTTTAAGTGAATAACAATTAGGAGCTTTTTTAAAGCTTAGGGACTAAGTATGGCATGCCTGACTAACTGTTTCAGAATGCTTACATAGGGCTGCCAATCTTGTCACTGACTGACTGTGTTGATGTATATGATACTTTTTAAATGAGGTCTTGGTGTATGCAAGTTTTACCTTTTGGTTTTGTTAGCCACCTTGAGCCTTGGAATGGCAGATGAAAAATTAGTGATGGGCTACCCTGCTCATCTGTCATTGGGATTACCAAACAGTTGTTTCCCCAAAACAATTGAGAAATACCTCTGTCTGATCCTTCCAAATTCCTACACCCTTGAGCCGCCAAACCTGCACCCACCCCCTTGTGACCCACCATATTCCCTCCCTCTCATCTTGCTGTTCTGATGGGAGGAGGCAGGGAGAGGTCTCCCCCCAATGCTAGGAGCACTGCTACGGCAGCAGCTCAGGCATCAGTAGCTCTGGGAAATGTTACTTTCCCAGGGCTACCGATGCCGATGTAAACGGAGGGAGGAAGGAGTTTAGCTGCGAAAGATTTGGGGTTCTTAATGCTTGCCTTGTATTTAATGCAAGCATTACAAGCCTTCAAGGTTTGTATTTTGAACCAAGGAAGTGCAAATTTTTTGACACTAGAGTGGCATCAAGAGCAAGCAAACGTTTAAGGCTAACGTTTGCTTGCTCTTGATGCCACTCTAGTGTCAATCATGAAGTCAATGTCATGGCCGCTCACAGTGGCAGTGACCAGGGGCTTCCCGGGGCTGAGATTAAGGGGGCCCGGTCTGTCTTATTTAAGACTTTTGGCTTTAGCCACTTTAATGAAGGGGGCTTCTTTATACATTTTTATAGACCCCTGCTTTCCAGTTTGGTTGCTAACTAAGCTGTCTCCTCCCTCGCCTGTTCTGGTCCCTTTGGTTTTCTCTTTCGTGTATTTGATTCATTTCATTTGGGCATTCATGCCACTAATGTCCATCTTGTCTGCACTGGGCACACAGGTTCTTTCTTAAGAATCTTCTGCCTCTGCCGGGTCTTTTTCATTTCTTCGCCTACGTCTTCTTGGGCCTCTGGGTCGAGGGGGGCATACTGGCGATAGGCATTTAAAAGACGCTCCAAGTACGCTCTGGGGGCTTCGGTGGCACCTTGCAGCACTTTAGACACTTTGGTTATATTAACTGACTTTTTCATTTTTGCTCTCATGGCTTCTAACAGCAGGGTTTGATACTGGGTGAGGCGCTTTAGCCCCGCTTGTGTGTTGGGAGAGAGAAATCTCTCTCTCCCTCTCTTGCTTTTTTCCTCTTTTGCTGATCTGCCTGTATTGCAGATCATGTTTCAAACTTTTTATATAAAACTTTCCGCTCTATGCACCAGCCTTGTCTTTTTGCAAGTTAAACTCACTTAAACCTTTCTGCTCTACACTAGTCCCAATGTCGCACATTTCGGATAGGCTCTTCTTCTCCTTCTAGTTACATTTTCTCATCTTAAAGAACTATTACATTATTGTGGCTACTTTATCACCAGGTAATAAGCTCTAGGCATAATCAGCTGCTTCCAATTTACCCTGGAGCAACTATGGCCACGCTTCTTCTCTACAAATGTTCTTTTTCTTTGCTTCTTGCCTCCTCTTTCTTTTTTTCCCCCTTCTCTATCTGTCTGCCACTTTCTCTATTTCTCTGTCTTTCTCTACTTGTCTTTGTCTTTCTTCTTGTCAACCATTGGGAACCACACTCAGTATCATTTGGAGTTGCAACTAACAGTAAAAACATCTGCAAATATCACATATATTTTATGATATCTAAGAAATCATAAAATATACACAACAAACTTTTTGCAATTTAACACAATGAATGGAAAACACTTTTTGCATGGTAAGGCATGATGGAGCAGATCTAGCAATTATACTGCTCTTCTGGCTGCATGCTCAGGGCCTATTAAAATCAAAGGATGGGCATACTCACACACGCAAAGAGTTCTAGGTCACCATTTTTGCATCGGCAACTCTATGCTGCATGAGTTCTGGCAGAAGGAAATCTAAAAGTTATAGATCAAACTTAGCCTGCTGTACATTGAGCTGACTACAAACACAGACACACGGTCTACAGCAATGAGAGTTCAAGTTTATGAAAAGCTTCACAGCACTGTCCATGGCAAGTCTTTGACAATTCAAAATTTTAGTCCATGTGCAGAGTGTCTCTAAAAAGCTCAGATGATGGAGCCAAACAGAGAAGGCTCTGGGCAATGAAGATGAGATGTTTCCAGCAAAGGCTCCCCACTTTTGCATCAATTTAAAAAGGGGAAGTGTGGCCCTACACCCCTTCTGACAGACAAGGGCCTTTAACTTTTTAGCAAGGCCTCTGTCTAAACAGAGCAGCACAGCTCAGCTCTCTAGCCGTGACGCTTCAACCTGGGCAACTCCTCTGTAAATTTTATTTTACTTCTGTCAGGTTCTCACAGACATTTTAAAAACTTACTCTTTTTTCTCTCTCTTTTAATCTGGTACACGAAAGCAAAGTGCTGAAACTCAGGACACTGGGGGGGGTGATGGGCATCGCCTTATACTTGCATTTTTCAGGCAGCCATTAATCTTCTTTGGGGAGGCGGTGGGGTGATTTGCAGGACTTCAGAGGCAAGCTTCCCAGTTTGTTTGTATTTGTAAATCCCAAGCTTAAAACAGGACACGATGAGGTACAGGGCAGCCAAATCTTTGCTTTGGCATGGGCAACAAATAACTCAGGTTAGCTTTCTTCGCTGGGGTCTCAAACAGGAAAACAGTCTTAATTTAAAGTTGTAACATCACTGACAGTGTCAGCCAGCTAGCTACACAGATTTCACTGTTTTTCAAGACAGTTACTCCAATATCTTCTTTTCTTCTCAATCAGGTTGGGTCTCCCAGCTTACACAGTTTATTGCAGCTTCCAGGAGCATGGCAGTAGCGTCATTTTGGCTTGGCCAGGAACATGCTGTCTGGTTTCTCGGTCTCTTCAGCACACACACTCAGGCAGTGTAACACTGGACACTCAAATCAGTGAGATTTCTTCATTGCAGGGAATCCCACGGCAAAAGCTTAATGGTTACGCTCTTCAGAAATCATATAGCTGATGGTCTACAGGTTCTATAAAATTCTAGGACAGCTTTTTTGCTGTTTCCTCTCTCTATTCTGAATCTTTTTTTAAAAAAATCTTTTTCTTTTTCTTTTTTAACATACATCTCAAGGGGGTGCAAGTCTTGCTTCCCCCACCTCCCATAGCCTCTCTCCTAAGATAAAGACAGACACAAGGAGGGAAAGGGGATTGGTCAGTGAGTAAGGGGTCTCACTGGCCGACACAAAAGGAATTTCACACCACGCGCTTTGCTACTGGCCTGGGCACCCGGACAGTCAATGGTATGCGTCAGAAACTGCAGTAGCCACTCACACAATCATCAGTTTTCACCACTTCATTCATATGTCCCTGCCACCCACTTTTCCCACTTTTCACTAGAGCAGAAGCGGCTTCCCCAGCACTTTGCTGAGTACTGGCGCCTGCTCGGGGGTGTGATCAGGCCCCCCTTCTACCCGCAAGGAGTTGGTTCTTTTTGTATACATATACCAACACTGACCTTCTTCATAAGGTGGGGCCCTCTTTTTTTCTGCCCAGTGGCCTTTCTCCCTAAAGGCGGGGCCCACTTTTACTCTATACTTGCCTTACTCCTGAAGGCTTCCAATGTGGGTTTCAACTCAATTGCAGCTGCGATACAGGCAGGGCTCAAGTTCCTTCCTCCGCTTCCCAAGGTTCTCTTGCTGCTCGCTGCCGTTTACCCGACAAAAAGGTTGGTGGCGCCGAGAAAGGGAGGCGTGCGCCGACCTCTCCCTCCCGGTGCGGCGATAAAGAGCAGGCAACTGCCACCTCTCTTTCTCAGAGCCTGCCACATCCGAGTCACAGCACCATTTATGTAGCAGAAATCAGAGTCAGAGAGACCACGGAGTGAAGGAAAATGAGTACTTCTTTATTTAACGCGCGGGCTTAAGGCTGGAATCACTTCCAAAGAGCCAGAAGCCCCGAGGCATATTAACACATTGCTTTTATAGAGATGGTGACACACAGGCGACTTTCTCCCCCACCCCTTCTCTTACGGTTTTACAGTTGGTACAGTTGTTTATGGTACAGGAAATGGGTCACAGGGCATTCTACGTTAAGAACAAGAATACAGTCTGCAATAAGCAAAAAGCAAAATTATGACTATGTTGTGCAATTCGGCTTGCTGACAGGGGAGGTCTCTACATTGCTGTTCCTGCCAAACTATGCTAGCTCAGCAAGAACATGAGACCACTTAGTCTGACCCCCGACATGGCTGCTACAACATATCTAATAAGAATACTTAAGATTTTTCTTGGCTAACAGAAATAGGTGGACAAATGCTCCATGACTGCTGTCTAATCATTTGTTAAACCCATTTTATATTGGCTATGATGGATATTCTCATGGCAGTGTTCCACAAGTTCAAAAAGTATTCCATGTTTTAAAACTGTTTCCCACAACTATTTCTTTCCCACAACTATTTATTGTTATAAGTGCTTACTCAATTCATTTAATGATTTTCTGGGATGGAATTCAACTGGAAGTTGTATTTGTTTTTGTAAAGATGCAGTGAACTAACTACATGTATTTCACCTTCATTTCCAGAGAGCAGCGCTGACCTCTGATAAAGACCTCTACCTTGACAACAGTTCCATTGAAGAAGCATCAGGAGTGTATCCAATTGATGATGATGATTATACTTCTGGATCAGGCTCAGGTAAGGACAAGTTCATGAGGACCATATATATGTTATTTCCCTATAGCTCAGTGACAGAGCACATGCTTTGCATGCCTAAGGTTCCAGGTTCAATCCCTGGCATCTCTGGTTAAAAAAGAAAGAAAGAAAAGTTCAGGTAGCATCTAATGGGAAAGGTCTTTGCCCATGGTTCAGGAATCTCACTTGCCTCCCTCGCCATGGTAAGAGAGAAGCCGGACTCTAGCAAGCAAGAAAAGCCTCGGATTTCTTTTGAACCTGGAGCTAAAGATGAGGCTCGCTTCTCCCCAGCCCCAAAGTTCTGCTGAAGCCTTGGCTTTGTATTGCAAGCCTCTGCCATCCCCCTCTGACCTGGAGCTGGGAGCACCTGGGCTTCCATCTGATCCCAGCAGAAGTTCCAAGCACTGGTTATGCTGAGTGGCAGAGCAAGCTGACATGCCTCCCCTTCTCCCTCCCAGGTTGGCAATGGAGGACAGAGGCGGAGGTATGTTTGCTTCCTCTGCACCTGATGGACATTCCGTGCAGCCTCTGCCCCCTTCCAGTGCTGAATTGTTAGGGGCAGGGGCTTGTTTTCTGCACCCGTATAAGCTTCGAGCTGGAGAAAGGAGATTTTCCCCGGTGCTTCAGAGATCTAGCACAAGGCCATGACTCTGCTCCTGGAAGGAGGGGGTGCTGGCAAAAACTAATTTTTGATTGGTCAATAAGGCCAGCCAAAGTCTGTTGACCCCTGCCTTTGCCAGAGACCCCGGAGAGCTGCTGGTGCTCTCAGAGCACTGTCAGAGTAGACAATACTGGACTCGATGTTAGTTTCTCTCCCCTGTTCCTGCAATATCCAGCAAGGAAGCCTCTGTTGAACATTTTAATAGTGGTATGGGATTCAGTGTGGATTATATTGTAGTAGTGGTTACAGATTCAGTCTCTTGCATTTTTAGTAGTGTTTTTTATTCAATCTGCTCATTATAATTGTTGTGCTTTTTTAATCAAGTCTGGTGGATTCAACTTTTCACCTTTCTTATGGAGTCTTTCTGAGAAGCGTAAACCTACCTTAATGTGTTTCTAACGAATAGTGCCTATGGCAAAATTACATCCCGGGCAACGCTGGGTATATCAGCTAGTAAATAAATAAATAGTAGAGCGTGTGGCAGGAAAGAAATTGAACAATTTGTCCCCGCCCCCATTCGTGAAATGCCTGTAGTGATACAGTATTCCTGAATTTTTATGAAGCTTCCTGCAATATCCAGTGTGAGAGCCAGTGTGGTGTAGTGGCGAGAGTGTTGGACTGGGACTGGAGAGATCTGGGTTCTAGTCCCTGCTCAGCCATGGAAGCTCACTGGGTGACTTTGGGCCAGTCACAGACTCTCAGCCCGACCCACCTCACAGGGTTGCTGTTGTGAGGAAAAAATGGAGGTGAAGGAGGACTATGTACGCCACCTTGGGTTCCTTAAGGAGGAAAAAAGGCGGGATATAAATGTAATAAATTAATAATTAATTAATTAATTAATTCCTATTAATTGAATGGATTTGTGTTTTCTGGAGTTTAAACATGTGGTTTAAAATATTGCTATTCTGTTGGATTTATTAAATATATTGGGGGACAAGACAGAAAAGGGATTTGGTGTTGGATTAGATCCTAATTGGTTGTACCAGGCTGCTCATTTAATATTGCCCCCACACTATTTTCCTTCCTGTGGAACCCATGGGATACATCTGAGCAATGGAATATTACACTTAGAAAGCCAAGTACTACCAACCAAAGCTAATGTGAATTAAATCAGTTATGTAGACAAAAGAAAATGTAGTGAATGTTTAGATGTCAATGTAAAGTAGTCACTAATATAATCAATGTGACAACTATCAATTCCTTCTACAACTAAATACATTTCACAGAATAAACCTAGAGCCTGTTGATTAGCATCTCAACACCTGAGTAAGGGCTATTCCCCACAAACTTCACATTAAATGCTTAAGCTGTTCCTTCAGACTTGTGTTTTACATGTTTGAAGGCTTCCATATGAGAATAAATCCCTGTGCATATAAAACTGGAATACTGGGGAGAAGAGTCCAAGCCTTCTTTCTGATTGGAGATAGCCATTTAACACAAAACAGCAGCCATGATCATTGTTGTCCCCTTTTGGTGGGGTGGGGCATAAGGTTGTTGCCAGTGTTAGTCCTACTTAGAGTAGACCCATTGAAATGAATGGGAGTTTGCTCTCCCATGTACTGCTACTCACCAATTTGGATGGCTTTAAAAGGGGATTAGACAAATTCATGGAGGATAAGGCGGTCAATGGCTACTGGTCATGATGGCTATATATTACCTCCAGTATCAGAGGCAGTATAGCTCTGTATACCAGTTGCTGCGGTACACAACTGGGAGGATGCTGTTGCACTCATGTCCTGCTTGTGGCTCCTTGCTTAATATTGCGAGCATCTTCTCAGCCACAGTGTGAACAGAACGCTGGACTACATGGACCTTTGGTCTGATTCAGCAGGGCTCTTCTTATGTTCTAATTAAGATTAACATTGGATACAACCCATATTCTGTGAACTGGGTGTGAAACACTGAGGTGCAGGATCCAAAGAGCTGCTTTAAGCTTGCCATGTTATATTTTTTAAAACTGACTTTCTTTCTTTGAATAGCAGACTCCACTCTCCCCCTCTCCCATATCATGAATTACAGTGAAAGCCCCACTGCATTTCAGAAGCAGTTTTAGCATTTATGTGGTGGGATAGGGTGGTCATCATGAGAAACGCCAGGTTGGATGAATCACAGGTCGGAATTAAGATTGCCAGGAGAATTATCAACAACCTCAGATACGCAGACGATACCACCCTAATGGCAGAAAGCAAAGAGGATCTAAAGAGCTTCTTGTTGAGGGTGAAAGTGGAGAGTGCAAAAGCTGGTTTGAAACTCAACATTAAAAAAACGAAGATCATGGCATCTGGCCCCATCACTTCCTGCATATAGAAGAGGAAGAAATGGAAGCAGTGACAGATTATATTTTCTTGGGCTCCAAGATCACCGCAGACGGTGACTGTAGCCATGAAATTAAAAGACGCTTGCTCCTTGGGAGAAAAACTATGGCAAGCCTAGACAGCATAGTAAGAAGCAGAGACATCATCTTGTCAACAAAGGTTCATATAATCAGAGCTATGGTTTTCCCAGTAGCAACGTATGGCTGTGAGAGCTGGACTATAAGGAAGGCTGAGCACCGAAGAATTGATGCTTTCGAACTGTGGTGCTGGAGAAGACTCTTACGAGTCCCCTGGACTGCAAGGAGGTCCAATCAGTCAATCCTAATCAACCCTGAGTGCTCATTGGAAGGACAGATACTGAAGCTGAAGCTCAAATATTTTGGCCACCTAATGTGAAGAGAAAACTCCCTGGAAAAAAACCTGATGCTGGGAAAGATTGAAGGCAAAAGGAGGAGGGGACAGCAGAGGATGAGATGGCTAGATAATATCACCGATGCAATGAACATGAACTTGAGCACACTCCGGGAGAAAGCGGAGGACAGGAAGGCCTGGCCATGGGGTCACGAAGAGTCAGACACGACTGAATGACTGAACAACAACAAGGTCCTACTTCACAGAGGACAGGCCTCTATTTGAAGGCATCCTCTCTTTGAAGTGTTGTCCAGTTTAAAAATAGAGAACCCTAAGAAGGGGGAGCAGGAAGGGCCTCGAAGTTGTCCATCAACAGTTCGCATTTGGACAGCCGAATGAGCAGGCACACATGGTCACAATTGTCCTCACTTTGGTGTCAGATGTACTGCAGTCCTATTTAAATTATAATATTTATTTCTAAATCTCCATGTAGACATATGTTAGTATATAAATTTTATGCAAATCTATATCCTCTTGCCCTCTTTTTTTGATGATGCATTTCCTTCTTTTAGTGATAAATAAATGGCACCCTGGGGTGTGGGATGGGGGAGTGTTTTGAGAAATGCAAGCCCAAAGCCCTCTTGGGCTTGTAGAAAAATGTGATTAAAATTAAATCGATCGTTTGCCTAGAAAAGGAAGTGGTGAGGATGACTGCTACAGTGGGTATTCATTTATTTATTTTATTACATTTCTATACCCCCCCCCCCCAGCCGAAGCTCTCTGGGCAGTTTACAGAAAGTGGCAGGAAACAAATAGGGTGCATCCCCTTTGTGAGGTCTGTCTTTAAACCCAAACAAGCTTAAACAAATCATGAAATACATAAATGCACCAAAACAGTTGAAGTAACAATAAAGACGGTTCATATTACAGTAAAAATGGTTCAAATTACTAAAATCAATTTCATACATTAAAACCAAGAGCAAGATAAAACTATCCAGTGTAAAAAGAAGGAGGCGGAATATTAATGTATGCTAAAAGCTCAGTGAAACAAAAAGATACCTTAGCTGCGTAGCCACTTTAAGAGTAAGAGACCCATCTGTGATCCTTGCATCTGATGGAGAGAGAGGGGAGTGCTTTGATTAATTCAGTTGGTTTTGACTTCGACGTTTAGATAGGGTTGTGTGAATCAGCAACACTTGGACTTGCTGAAGTTCTCCCAATTCCATCTCGGAGCTCGTTCCAACCTGAGTCTGTATCAGATTGCGAACTTTCCCTTTTTCTTTTTGTATGAAAATCTGTGCATATTTCTGTGCGTATTTTTGTAGAGGCACGCATCACTTGTGTGTATTTTTGAAATGTACACATTCCTTTCCGATGATTAAAGCGTATTTGTACACATTTCTGAAATGTATGCATTTTTTAAATGTATTCATTTTTGAAATGTACACGTGCTGTCTAACACATTTTGGGGAGGGCGGGGGGGGGGGCGGGAAAAGCTTGGAAATGTATGGACTTCGACTGCAGATTTCTTCCAAGTCTGTGTGTGGTCTGGAAGGTGTGAACTGGATAAAATCTTGATCAGAAACAAACCGAAACGAATGCCTACTTTTAGGTGGCATTTTTGGTACACCCTCACTGCCTTTTTTCTAACTTGAGGCAAAGCATATGAAGCGGGGAGAGCAATTGCCTTTCTGTCCTGTCTGGGGGCCTCCCAGAAGCATCTGGTGGGTCCCTGTAAGAAACAGAACCTTGATTTAACCCAGCAGCACACTTTTTATGTTCGCATGGGACAGATAGCCATTTCTATAGCAATTGTATAGTAATGAGGGCAGTGATCCAGAACTCTACAGGGTTTTGGCATGCACTAAAGTTCTTTGCAAAGAGAACTGTCAGTGAATGTCAGTATCAGTGAATGCTTCACAGCTTCTCCATTCCACCCCAGAGCTGTTAGATCCCATATACCTTCCCCCATCTCTACCTTCCAGTGTGCTCAGGTCATGAGATGAAATTCTGGTCTGGATGCCAAGGTCTTGAGAGATAAAGCTGGCTAGTATACAGAGCAGGGTCTTTTTAGTGGTGGTGTCCACTCTTTCTGGAATTTACTACTTGTTTGTGGTTTTGGGAAAGATGTCAAAAGTTTTTCTTTTCTAGGAAACTGTTAGAGTGATTGGCTAATACACCTGGTTGTTATTGGTACACTCTGTTTTGTCAGGACTGGGTTAAAATATTAGTTTAGCTTTGGACCTCATCAGGTGACCTTCAAGCTGTTACTCTGTTTCATTCTAATCACCTACACAGAGTTGCTCTGAGGGTATAATGGGGATGGGGGGAGAGAACCACATATACCATCTCTGAGCTTCTTGGAGGGAAGGGCATGATAAAAATAAAAATAATAAATATTGGCATTTCTGTTTTGACATTTAATTTTTATTTATTTTTATGGTGATGTTGATGGTTTCTCAGGTCTTATTGTAAGCAGCCTTAAAGGCGGTACACAAATCTCAACAATAAAATAGAGCAGGACAAATGTGTACAAATGCTTTTCCATTAATGTTCTTCATATACTTTAGGGGCCGACGAAGAAGAAGAAGAAGAAGAAGAAGAAAACACAGTGATAGTGACAACACCTAGAATGCTTCCGAAGATGCCACCAACTAGTGATTCTCCTAGGACTGAGAGGACTACCCTGAAAACACAGACCAAGGTACCTACACAAGCAGAGGTGTGTGTGGGAGGTGGTGGTTGTTTGGTTGTTTCAAATGGTAGTATTATAATATAACCTTAGATGCCATTTGGTATATGCTTTAAGAGGATTTACTATATTTACCGCAAAGCGGTGGATTTAGCATAAACTCTCTGATATTATAGCAGTCTATTAAGAGTAGGGATGTGTGAAACACTTACCTGGTTTCGTCCAGGGGTGTCCACGGTGGGGGGGAGGCGCTTCATCCCTCCCCTCGAAATCCTCGACAGCGGGGGAGGCGAACCGTTCCTCCCCCCCGGAATCCTGCCCGGCTGGCTCCGCTCCACGGCCAGGCTGTGGAGCCACAGGCCGGGCCAACCCACAGCGGGGCCTCCAGCTGCTGCCGGGCTGCTGCAGACACAAATGGCGTCCTGAGTAGGGGACGCCATTTGCGTCCCTATGGTAGCCCGTGATAGGCTACGTAAATATTTACGTAGCCTATGACAGCTAATTTCCCAGTAGTAATGTATGGCTGTGAGAGCTGGACTATAAGGAAGGCTGAGCGCCGAAGAATTGATGCCATCGAACTGTGGTGCTGGAGAAGACTCTTACGAGTGCCCTGGACTGCAAGGAGGTCAAATCAGTCCATCCTAAAGGAAATCAACCCTGAGTGCTCATTGGAAGGACAGATAATGAAGCTGAAGCTCCAATATTTTGGCCACCTAATGCGAAGAGAAAACTCCCTGGAAAAGACCCTGATGCTGGGAAAGACTGAAGGCAAAAGGAGAAGGGGACGGCAGAGGATGAGATGGCTAGATAGCATCACGGATGCAATGAATATGAACTTGAGCACGCTCCGGGAGAGAGCGCAGGACAGGAAGGCCTGGCGTGCTATGGTCCATGGGGTCACGAAGAGTCGGACACGACTGAACGACTGAACAACAAATGACAGCTAAAGCGGGAATGCAAACGGTGTCCCCTACACCATTTGCGTTCCTTTTTTCTTTAGCCGTCATAGGCTACGTAAATATTTATGTATCCTATCACGGAGAAAACAGGAACACAAATGACATAGGGGATGCCGTTTGCGTCCCTGCTTTAGCCGTCATAGGCTACATAAATATTTACATAGCCTATCACGGTCTACTATAGGGATGCAAATGGCGTCCCCTACTCAGGACGCCATTTGCGTCTGCAGCAGCCCGGCAGCAGCCAGAGCCGCCACTGCTGGAGCCGCAGCTGGAGCCACAGCCTGGTAGTCTCCGTTTCGCAGGGCTTTCGCAGGGTGGTGGGGCGGGTTGCTCCGTTCCGCCATGGATTCCGGGGGGCCAAATTCACTGGAATTTGGCCCCCCTGGGATCCGTGGCGGAATTCTCTAACATTCCTAATTTAGAGCAACGTAAAGCTTTACTCTCCTATTTTGAAACTAGCATACAACTATAGGAGGGAATGTATCAAACAGTACTCTCTTAGTAGGAGGTCAGTGCCCACAGATGGAAGCAGATGTGTTCTTTACATGTATGTTCCTGAGAACTCTCCTGGCAGAAGCAAAGTTAAGGGGAACCAGTGGAAAAATTAAAAAAGCATTTCTTTCCTCCATTTAAAAACAGGGATTCTGCATTAGTTTGGAGAGGTTATCCATATTTTTGTGGTCAGGCATCCTTCACCTGCTACACTCCAAAATGTTTTAGCTCCCAGTTCAACATGCTTCCAGCAAAAGGGTGATGGTACAAATTTGGTGACCAATGTGGGATTCCCAACTTTGTTTCTGTGGCCACTGTCCACAAAGTGGGGGTGGGGAAGGGAGTTTCAGGGGTGAAGCAGTGGGCAAGAGAAGGGTGCCCTCCACCCACTGTTTTTCCTCTTTAACCCTTAACATAATATAGTTGTTCCCAAGCATCCTCGACTCGGTCATAGAGCCATATCGACATCTTGGTACTCTGGTGAGCTGAGGGCTATGGAACAGCTAGGTCAACAAATAGAGCACAGGTGGCAAAAAAACTTGTGATGAACACGATCAAACATAGGTGAGAAACCATAAGAACAGCCATGCTGGATCACTCCAAGGTCCATCTAGTTCAGCAATCTGTTTGTTCAGTAGCCAGCCAGCTGCCCATGGAAAACCCACAAGCAGGACATGAGTGCAGCAGCACCGTCCCGCCCATGTTCCCCAGCACTTGGGGTACATAGGCTTACTGGAGGTGGCGTAGAGCCATCAGACTAGTAGGCATTGATAGCCTTTTCCTCCAGGAATTTGTTCAGTCCCCTTTTAAAGCCATCCAAATTGGTGTCCATCCCTACATCTTCTGTAAGTGAATTCCACCGTTTAACTCTGTGCTGTGTGAAGAAGGAATTCCTTTTACCTGTCCTGAATCTCTCACCAGTTAGCTTCATGGGATGATTCCAGGCAAGTCCTAACCACTGTAGGGCTTGGTCTGTGGTGGTGAAGGCAGCAAAGGACTTCTCTGCCATCGTTGCATCTGCACCTATGTCAGCGGAGCTTTTTTGAGTGATGAAAAGCCTGTTCTCTGTAGGATCAGGGGTCAGGTGGAACCCTCAGCAGCTCACTGCAACAAATTTGAAGTACATTTTGCAGACAATTGCTTATATTTGTTCTGACTTGGATGCCATCATTTTAACACCGTCAGAGATGAATGCTGCCCGGGGTTCTGTCTAGTCATGTTGTTTTGGAGAGGTTTCCGCTTTTGCAGCCTGATGATGTGGACAAGTTACTTGGGATTTGAGACTTACCACCTGTTCTATGGATCCATGCCATCCCTGGCTATTAAAATCCACCAGGAATAAGCTTACCATCTGGACTTCAGAGGTGATTAATGCCTCTCTGATGTAGGGTGTAATTCCCACTGCTCTAAAGGAGGCAGTGGTTAAACCCTTTTAAAACAACACATTTCAATGCCTTGATTCTGGATAATTATCACACAGTACCTAAGGTAGCATTTTGTGCTAAGATATTGGAAAAAGTGGTAGGTTCTCAACTCCAGTGGTCTTGGATCATTATTTGGATCTGTTCCAATCTGGCTTCTGGTCTGGTTTGGGGACAGAAATATCCTTGGTCATCCTGATGGATGACTTACACCAGGGAATGGACTGGATGGGGGGGGCGGTGTGGGGGGCGCAGTTCAGTTAATTTTCCTGGACCTCTCAGCGGTCTTCAATACGATCAACCAGGGTATCCTTCTGGATAACCTAGCTGGGGTAGGTGTGTGGGGCACAGTGTTACAGTGGCTCCATTCCTTTCTGTAGGGTGTACCCAGAAGGTGGTGCGGAGGGGCTCCTGTTCTGCCCTATGCCATTGGCCTTTGGGGTGCCTCAGTTGAATTGTCCCCCATGCTTTTCAACACCTACACAAAGACACTGGGAGAAGCTATCCAGAGGTTTAAGCTAAAGTGTCATCAGTGTACAGGTGATACACAGCTCTAGCTCTCGGTATGAAAGTGGGCTGATTCCCTATCTGGAGAAAGAAGACTTTGCTACTATCATTCATGCCTTGCTTTCACGTAATGTAACACATTTTGTGTGGGCCTGTCTTTAAAGAATATTCGGAAGCTTCGCTTGTGATGAACCCAATTGCTTGTAGGGGTTGGGCGATCAGAGCATATAACACCAATTTTGTACCAGCTGCATTGGTTGCCAGGGCATTTCTGCACCCAGTTTAAAGTGCTGGTGATCCAGCACCAGCATTAAAGACCTAAATGGCTTGGGACCAGGTTCTTTGAAGAACTGCCTGCACTTGTGTGAGCCTTCCCTGGCCCTTAAGAGTGGCCATGGAGACAGGGCCTTCTCTGGGGTGGCCCCATCCTTATGAAATACTCTACCAGGAAGAGTGTGCTCAGCTCCCTCCCTGTTTTTAAATGGGCCTTAAATACCTGGATGTTCCAGTCTGCTTTGAAATGAATGGTTGCCAATATTTATTTTATAAATCAGAATGTTTACTATTGCTGTTGTTTTAAATGTTTTATACTGCTGTTATAGTTAAGTGCATTTTTTCTTGTTTATAATACCTTATAAATGCCTTTCAAGGCTTTGCCCATGCCAAAAAAAAAAAAGTGGGGGGAAGACTTTTACATATGCATGAAATTAAACCAGTCTGTCCTATCCCTTTTTGGTCAGAAGAAATTGGCTTTGCCTCAAAAGGCAGCATAAAAAATAAATAATTAAATAAGTTTCCCGAGTCTCTTTTCCTCACTTGACTAGCAAACACAGAACAGCTAGGGATGTGAGAACAAACCCCAGCTCGGCTTCTCCGGGCGCCCGCTGAAGTGGCGCCTCTGCTTGCACTCCCCCCCCCCCAGACCCGCACTTGGGCCGCCACAAGCTCAGCAAGTTGCCTAGGCTCACTGCGTAAAATGCAGATATTATACCTCTAATATTGCACATATTAAGCTTTCTTGGCCCCCAACTGCACATATTTAAAAATGTGCATTGTTTAACTTCCTTTTTTATGTAGAAATCAAAGGCAGGAAAATGGCAGGCGCTCACCGGATGGGATCGCGGTGAGTCTGGGAGGGCGCGAGTGGGTATGAGCGGGTACAAGCAGGAGGCGAGCAAGGGCAGTGCTTCAGCGGGCACAGTCCAGGGGTCGCGGGCGGAGGGGGCCCGACAGATTCCCGGACCCAGTTGGGCACCCGCGACATCCCTAAGAACACCAGCTTTGGGGGTGTGGGGTGGAGACAGATGGAGAGAAAAAGCAAAATGTAGGGGACGGGTTAAGCACTACTGCCATCATCATGTTTGCTTTTTCCTTCTGGAGCTTAGAAGGCAGCTTTGACAAAAACTTACATTATTTGACTCGCATTATGAGAGATTTCCAGAGGCCTGACGCTTCCAAACCGTGCTAGTTTCTTGTGAGCAAAAGGGGATAGGACTGGTGTAACTTCATGGATATGTAAAAGCCCCCCCCCCTTTTGGACATGGGTACAAAGGCTTCACACCCAACAGAGTCATTTTGAAGCGGGCTGCTGCCCTGGAGTGTACTGCTGTCCCCCTTATTGGCCCACAAACCAAACTTTTGGAATCTGCTAATTGCTTCCCCTTAGGAATTCTGAAGCTGTTACATGGGATACTCAACATGAAAAATATCAAAAGGAATTTCCTTAAAAATATATATATTAGTGCCATTGACACGCTACATTTTTTAGAGTTTACTCAATATTGCCAGGGACTGGGGGAACCACTGCTTAAAGTTTTGGGGCAGGACCTGAGGACTTGACTCCCTATCTTCAAATTCTAGGAAGCAGTGTTATACTGATTCAGACCATTGGTCCATTTAACTCCATTCCTGTCTACATCAGCCATCCCCAACCTGATACCCTCCAGAAGTATTTGACTACAACTCCCATCATCCCCCAGCCAGCATGACTTGCTGATCAGTGCTGGTAGTTGTAATCCAACATATCTGTAAGGTACCAGGTTGGGGAAGTGTGGCTTACACTGACTGTTACTGGCTGACAGGGCTCTCCAGGATTTCAGACAGGTCCCTACCCTGTCTGGACATGCCAGGAACTGACCCTGGAACCGTTTTAATTCAAAGCATTTGTTCTACCACTGAGCTATGGTCGGTCATATGTTACACAGGGGCTGTTCACACAACACGCTAATCCACACTCAGTGGTTGAGTGAGAATTGTTTTGAACTGTGGGGTTAGCATGTTGTATGAACGCAGCACATTTTCCACAGGCTGGGTTATCGTGTTGTCTGAACACAGCCAGGGTGGGTTGTTAACCACCCTGAACAACCCAACAACAAAACATGGGTTCTCAAGGTGGCTTGTTCGAGAAAGTAAGCCACACTGCATGGTTAACAAGCCACCCTGGCTGTGTTCAGACAACTCAACAACCCACGGTTCAACAAAAGCCACTGAGTGTGGGTTAGCATGTTGTGTGAACAGCCCCACAGTTAAGGAGAATTTAAAGTGAAATACTTCAAAAAAAGAAAGAAATTTAGGTGTATGATCACTGCACTGTGCAGTAATAAATTAGACCAATTTTACTTTTATTTTATATGGGTACAACAAACTAATCTATATAACACAATTGAATTGTATTTTGAGAGAGGTTCTCGGGGGTTTCCAAAGAAGTTGTGATAAAGGATGCCAAATAGATAGGAAATTCTGAAATTATATTGTAGAATTTTAAAGTGAGAACATTAATATTCGATGTTAGTGCCTCCTGGGGTTTGCTGGTTTGTCGTCTGAATTAACTTGGTGCCATTGTTCTTCCACTTCTTGTGCTATAGTCGCCTGAAGAGATTGATAGAAAGAAGATACTCGAGCCTGATGCTGAAAACAAAAATAATAAGAACGAACCAGGTGAAGATGCTGATGTATTCACTCAAAAGCACTCAGAAAACCTTTTTCAGAGAACAGAAGTATTGGCGGGTGAGTGCCATGGCTCAAGAGTTCCATAGCTTCATAAAAAGCCAAAAAGGGTGCTACTGATTCAATTTTGAACCTCATGTTTTCACTCTGAATGCAAATATTCACATATCTGTGTATATGCAGTCCATTGCTTTTGAGTATTAGGTGCCTAATATTAGTGATATTAAGCAAACTCCCCCCCCCGCTTTTTTTTTTTGCAACCCAGGAAATTATGGCATCTGTTGTTAGACTGTTCCCTTTTAATTGCCTTTTCCCTTTCGATGTGTCTGTCTTTCCCTTACCTCTTGATAATATTAACACAACATTCTTCTCCTTGAGAGATAATATGGAAGCAAATGAAATGATTTTCACCTGTATGGGGTGGCTGCCAAGAGGAAGAGAATTGTAAGGATGAGATTTGAAGACAAATTTAATATCGTGACTAGTTTGTCCCTAAGTCTGCAATTCTATGTACGTTGTTGTTGAACTCATTAGGTCTTAACTTCCAATTAAAGATATTTAGGACTGGGCTATCAAGCCTTAAAAAACACATTGTAAACACCCTTCCAGAACACTTTGTTGTTGTTGTTTTACTCTAAATTGGTTAATTTTATTATCTGGGCTGCTCTTAAGAACAGCTAGTTTGGTATAAGCTGGATTTACATTTTAAAATGAAAGTAAGTATTACTGTAAGCTGTGCATTTGTTACACTGGGCCAGTTACATTATAAACCAGTAAACTTTTTTTTTCTCTTGAGAGGAACAAATGAGAGGCTATGCACTATCCCTTGGTGTTCATTGTGAAACTTTTGTTTTCTTTCTTTTACAGCCGTTATCGCTGGTGGAGTTATTGGCTTCCTCTTTGCAATCTTCCTTATCTTGCTCTTGGTATATCGCATGAGGAAGAAGGATGAAGGCAGCTATGACCTCGGGGAACGTAAACCATCCAGTGCTGCCTACCAGAAGGCACCTACTAAAGAGTTTTATGCATAAAAACTCTCAACTTAGTGTCTCTGTTTAAGAGATCACTGAACTTTTTAAATAAAGCTTCTTCTTTTTTTGCATAGAATAATGAAGAACCTTTTTTCCATTAAAGAGCCTTTATGGTACCTTTATGATAAAAAAAAACCAATCCCATTGTATTTAAAACTTTTCATGTATTCCTTTTAAGAAAATGTAAAGTAAAATCTTAACATTTTGCAGTGTTCTGTGAATAACAGTGGCAAAATATTATTTTATATAGCCATTGATGTTCACTGAATCATTTTAAAACTTTATGCATAAATGAAAATGATTGTTTTATCCTATGGTTCAATGAAAGTTGTTTAATTTTTGTCAGCATGTCTGATCTTACAAGTTAGTTTTTATTTCATTAATTTATCTGTTTCCAAAAATAAAATAAAATGCCTTTTTGTAGTTGTCATGGTGCAATTTGTCTTCGGATAACTCAGATAATGGTAACTCTTAGTGTAAATGTATTTTTTCAGCTATGTAAACTTCAACCTCCACTTTGTATAAATTTTACTGTCAGAAAATCCATTTTACACCTTGCTTTGTTTCTCAATGTTCCTGTAGCTTCATTGAAACTTACAGCAGCAAATTAATGTGTAAAATTGGACTATTACTGCAAACTATGTAATCATACCCTTACGAAACAAATCTTCTTTATGGGAGATTTTGTAGTAAGCTACTGACAAGCCTACACAAACCCAAAGACTTAACAGTATTTCAAGGAGTTGCTGCAAATTTCTATGGCCACTGTTTGTTAATTTCTTGCAATTTGAAGGTACGAGTAGGAATTCAAAAAGAATCTTTTTTTGTTCTCAATAAATGCGTTTAAGTTGTAAACGTCTTTTAAAGCCTTTGAAGTGCCTATGATTCTATGTAACTTGTTGCAGACTGGTGTTAATGAGTATATAAGAGTAAAAAAGAAAATGTTGGTATTTTATAAGCACAGACAATTCTAATGGTAACTTTTGTAGTCTTACATGGATAGACATAAATTGTAATTTGGGAACATAAACACTACTGAATAAATCATGTGGCCTAATACTGAAATAATTTATTGTGGAATTTATTTATTTTTTGTTCTCTTTTACATAATCACAACCTTGTGCGTAATGTCACAAAATGCACCTGTTACATGACAAAGGGATTTGTTGGAAACAAAGGCCCCAAAAGGTTGCTAACAAGTTTCACAATAGAAATAGCAGTATTACCTGTTAAGGTGTAAGTGTGCCTGCTATTGTTAAATCTTTTTAACGCTGGAGAAGTCTTAAGTACTAATTAATATGTGCCAGTTCTGTATAGCTCAAATTCACATGAATATAAAGTTTCAGTTCTTCGTGTGCTTTAATTCTTTTTTTTCACCCATACTCCAACCTTGAAACTAGTGACATGGAGTTGTTAAATAGCTTGATGAGTAGTGACCGGATAACAATAAAGTCTCTGTGATGAGGATTCAGAATAGCTATAATGTGGCCAGAATCATATGTTTAGTGGCCATCACATGTTGTAGGAATCCTGGCCATGATTTCTCAAAAGGGTGGTGGGAGAGGGCAGAAACAGCTTGTGGAAGGTGGGATATTTAACTGTTCCATTGTTGCAGAGATGGGTCTGTAAACTCAGTTGGTGGGCAGACAGCGGATGGGTTCAGCATCCCTCCTCTTGCCCACCACATCTTCCCTAAAAATCTTCCCTTCCCCTGTGCAATCACATGCCTCTTTGCATTGGAAAAGATGCAACTAGGCTTTCCAGACATGTGATGGCTCTTAAACATAGCTCGGACTTTAAGCATTATGCCAACATCATGGATAATGTTGAAAGGATGATACACAGGTTTTCTGCCCCCGTACAGTCTATGTAAGACGAACATGAAAAAGGGACATGGTAGGGCTCAGAGAAGGTACAGCAAAGATGGGATAGACCAGCCTTTCCCAACTTTGTGTCCTCCAGATGTGTTGGACTGCAGTTCCCATCATACCCAGCCAGCATAGCCATTGACTGTGCTGGCTGGGGACAAGGGGTTGTAGGCCAACACATCTGGAGGGCACCAGGTTGGGGAAGGCTAGGGTAGACTCTTTCCTATCTGTGGGATAGAGAGTGGCAGGGCCAGCCCTACCATTAGGCAAAGTGAAGCAGTTGTCTCAGGCAGCAGATACTGGGAGGCGACAGCAAGGCGTTGGAGGAGAGGCCTGTGTGCCATGTATCCTGCTCCATGCCCCCTAAATTAGCATGCTGCCTTCAGGCCCAGTGAAGGATGCTGTCCCACCATCAGTGTTCAAGCCAAGTTCATCTGCCAGTCTTCTGATGAGAGGGGAGGGGGTGCCCTCTTATTCTTGCCTCAGGCAGCCAAATGTCTTGGGCCATCCCTAGAGAGTGGTAAGTGGCCTGCAGGAGAATGTGTAGAACTGTTGGAGGCAATGGTGATCCCACTGCCCCGAAAGGGTTTTGTGGAATAGGTTTTAAAAGAAGATCTGAGGAAGCATCTATAAAAAATATTTCGCACATCAAGGTGGGAAGAAGGTAGTAAGACTGTGACAAAGGGAAGGTGAGGCGCACAGTTATTCCAGGCCACGGGGCCTATGTGTGATGGATGAATGTGCATTATAATGGTTTTTTAAAGTGTGGCATAGCTTATGTCCTAGAACTGAAAGACTGAGTAGCAACATAAAGACATTTAAGAGAGAACTGGTAAGGTTGTATGGGGAGTGTGCAGGTGGAGTCTTAAATGTAAAAACAAGTGTTTTGAAGTTCACGTGGAAGGTGGATGACAAAGCCAATGCAGAGATCTGGAGAAGGGGGAATATCTAATTATGGTGGCAGGAAAAGGGGACTTTGTCAGAGGCAAAAGTTTATTAGAAGACAGAAGAGGAGAAGACAGGACAGGATGGAGGTCTAGTATAGAAGAGTCTGTAATAATCTGGGCAAATGAAGAACCAAAGTACATGTGAGATTAAAGTGATTTATCTCTTTACAGTTCCACATTAAACAAATGTCCTTACCTTCTGGGTTGTGATCCCCTTCACTCAAAGACTGACATGGAATGATTTTTAACTTTATTTTTCCTTTTAAGGGGCTGAATCCAGACTTAGGGTGCAATCCTATGCATGTTTAGACATGCATGATGGCTGGGGAATGGTGGGAGTTGTAGGACTTTTTTCTGTCTAAACATAAACAGGATGGCACCCTTAATCATACTTAGAGTAGACCCATTGAAATCAACAGGACTTGAGTCATGACTGGTGATAATGGGAGTTGTAGCCCAACAAATCTGGAAGGTGCTGGTTTGGGGAAGGCTGGTACAGTAGATATTTGGTTAAAAAGATTTCATCATTTGCTCCAGTTAATAACCGCCTACTTGGTTGCTTAGAAGAGGATAAATGGCAAATTTTCTACTACACAACACTATTTAATAAGTTATTAGAAAGTTAACAGAAATACTTAGTACACAGCTTTTGATTTGGCACAAGCTGAGCAATTTTTATATGGTGTTCAGGAAGTATTTCTTAATTGCTTAATATGTAGTGCAGTTGAGCTCACAAAGTAACAGCTGCTTGAAATAACCGCACCAAGAAATAAAACTCTGGCAAAACGCCTTTGCTGCTGCTGTAAAGCACACCATGGATTTAAAATGCCAAAGTAAAGTCTACCATGCCCAAACATAGGATTTCATTTGTATAGTCTGATGTCAAGTCTACATAATTCAAGAATGTTTGCAGTATAGTAGATTTCTTAAAAGGTGGAGCCATTAATTTTAGTTAGTTAAATGGAATATTAAATGGGAGCAATGCCAGTTCCTCCTTTCTCCCACATGGTCAGCATCTCAATCAGGTTTCCCCAACCTGGTGCCTTCCAGATGTTTTGGACTACAACTTCCAGCATTCCTCACCATTAGCCATATTGGCTGAGACTGATGGGAACTGAAGTTCAAAATCTCTGGAGGGCACCAAGTTGGGGAAGGTCCAACTAATAATCAACCTTCCATTTTGAATTTTAAAATTTAAATGCTTCAGATGGTACAAAATGAGCTTTCTCCAATGCATACATGCTTATAAGGCAGGGTGCAGAACATTTTTCAGCCCAAGGTAAAAATTCCATTTTAGAGAAGCTGTCAGGGGCTACATTCCAGTGGTGGGTGGGGCTAAAGGCAAAAGGGGTGGGACCAAGCATACCAGCCCATTTTACTTAAGGACGCAATCCTATGCATGCTGGCTGGGGAATTCTGGGAGTTGTAGGACTTCCTTTCTGTCTAGACATGCATAGGATTGTGCCCTAAATCTCTTACTACCAGCAACTAAGCTCTAGGAGAGGCATTTCAGCCTTTTAGAATGGGGAAAAACACACACACAAAGGTCGGGAAACCACCAAATGATTGGTGGGTGGGGAAAGGGGGTGTTACCATCTAGGGAACCCCAGAGGGCCTGAGCTGGCTGCCAAGTCTGCACCACTGTTCTAAGGAAATTGAGTTATACAGGTTCTTGACTATGGATTGGATCTAAACATACAAGCAGAAAAGCACTTGTATTTGTGCAGGTTCCCCCTTCCATTCAGCTGATTTCCCTCCTGCTGCAGCCCCCTGGGTCCCATCCCATCTAAGACATTCTACTGACCCTTGAGCAGATTTGTTGTTACATTTCTATCCCGCCTTTTCCCCTCTTGCAAGGAACCCAAGGCAGCTTACATGGTCCTCCTCCTCTCCATTTTATCCGCACAACAACCCTGTGAGGTAGATTAGGCTCAGAGTCAGTGACTGGGCCAAAGTCACCCAAGGAACTTCATGGCTGAGTGGGGGTTAGAACCCCAGTCTCCCCTTTCCCAGCCCCACACTATAATCGCTACACCACACTGGCTCTTCCATGACCTGGCCACAATTATCTCAGCCCTGGTAATATCCTGGCTAGATTATAATGATGTGTTTTACAGAGGACTGCTCTTGAAGAGTATTTGAAAACTGCAGCTGGTGCAGAATACAGCAGTCAGGCTTTTGACTGGAAATGACCACTGTGTATGTATTATGATCTTCACTGGCTCCCAGGTTGTTTTCAGGCCCAATTCAAAGTGCTTTTCTTGGCCTTTAAAGCACTAACTGGCTTGGGACCAGGGTTATCTGGAAGACCACATTTATCTGCATTAACCTTCCTGTTAATTTGCAACGTGGTGCAATGGGGGTGGAAGCTCAATTGTATGAGTGGAACTCCTGTCACACTTTTCCAGATCCAACCTTGTACGTGCTTACTAGGAGACACTTTCAAATTATGCTGATAAAATATGGAAAATTTAAAGTACTTCCAGTTTATGTTTTTGGTTAGGCATTTAAAATAAGCCATAAGGGAAAATTAAAAAAAACCCAACACCTTTGTACAGTGAAAGGGTAAGTAACTGGGGCCACAGCTGACAACCTGCAAACTTCGGAGGAGTGCAGTGTTGCCCTTTAAGCTGTTTCCTTAGCTCCCAGAGCTCAGTCACTATTAATTTAAGCATGAGAAAAGACGGTGAATTCAATTCAAGACTAGTTGGTGGTGCAATATGGTGGAGCTGCCTGTGTGCCATAAGCTTGAATATAACTCTTGTATATTGTATTCTTAGGAGGTGGGGGCCATTTCTTCAGAATCTGTACATACTTGAGTTGCTATCTGGACCATAATCTTGTCAAAAATTCTTAGCAAGACTTTGCACTGAAAGGATCAGTATCTTACTTACAGAATCTTACTTTTCAGAATAAATGGCCTTTTTTTAATAAAGCACCAGATTGCTGTGAATTATTAAAACCATAGGGAAGGAGTTAGACAAATATTCCTGTCAAATCTAAGTAACCTACCAAAGAAATATTGTTCATATCATTCCTTCTATTGTGTGCAAGTGAGTAGGAGTGAGAAGAGCAATCGTTATCTAGACATTTAACAACTAAACCTGGAACAGAGGACTATTATTCATGGGAGGTGCCATAGATGCACGATGGGAAATCAGCAATATTGAACAGCAAAACACATAAATTTGATCACAACTTTAAGGAATCAAAGTTGCCATGTAACATTAAATTAAATACAGCTTCCTACAAACATAATGAATGACCCTGTATTGTGTTCAGCAAACTTCTGCAAATTTATTGGCCACTGTAATGGAAAATTTAAGTTGACCTGTGTGCTACATTTATTCATATGCATGCTATGGAGGCAGATGACTTACTAGACTTCAAACATTGCTCGTATTACAGCAGAATGTTATTGCATACATTTTCGACCTGTACAGCATCTCTACAATGGGCAGCTTGATGAAATGAAATACATTAAAATAGGTAATGTTGACTGGCATATGTATATATTATTAGGATTCACTTCAGCTCTACAGCCATAGCTGTCACTCAGCTGTTACTGACATTATATTCATGTTTCCCAGATGTTTGATTTGTGAAACATTGCGGGAGGGTGTTCCTGAACTAAAATTGGAGATGCATTTCACTCGGCACTCATCCTCCTTGTAATTGAAAGATTGCTCAGTTAACATTGCCTTCTGGCGTCCTGCCCTCACCATCCAGTTAGTCAGGGATCAAGGGTGGGGCCATGCTTTCTGCAAAATAACGCTGATTCCACTGCATCTCTTTCAGCTGCAATGAAGACCGCACTAAGAATGCCTAGGGCATCTTTCCTCCTTCCCTCAGGAGGATATCAATGACCATGCATTGGCAGAGAGGGGGCATATCAGTGTTGCATGGGGCTGCCCTGCTCCAAGGGGCATAGAGTGGCAGATGCATCCAATATGGTGGCTTAATTTGTTAATGCACACTTCAACCCTTCCTGAGAAATATTAGTGTGTTCCAGAACATAACTTGAGAATCACTAAAAGTCTGCATGATATAGGGTACTATAAACATGCTTATCATACTACTGTAGGGCTTGACACAGAATGAGACCCAAGACTGTTCCAGAATTGCCCAATAAGGGCAATGGTGTGGCATGAAAGAAATGCCAGGAGCTTGGGGGCAGGAGATCCCCTCCAAATTGCTGTTCTTTTACCTTCTATAGCCATGGGCTCAGGTGAAGGAACATTCCATCAGGCTGCAGCAGAGGAGAGATGGGAACTACGGTCCACTCCATTGGTTCTGCAGAGAGACCAGTTTTACCAACTCCACTGGCTCCCAGTCCATTTACAGGTCCAATTTAAAGTGCTGAGCTTAACATATAAAGCCTCAAATGGCTTGGGACCAGTTAATCTGAAGGATCACAGAAGGATGTATTTGAATTATGGTCTTATCCCATGAAGAAAATCTGGAAATCATTTCCTGGAAGTGGCAAATGAATAAAGCCATTGCACAACACACATTTTCCCTAAGACAGAATTGTTCCCACAATGAATGCTGCGACAGAATCTCCATGACATTGGATTCTAGAAAGAGTAGCTTTGTAAACAGCAAAAAGGCACATAGAGTAGTGACACATCAGAAGCAAACAGCTTCACTGTCCGCAGCAGGAATGTCACGAAATGTAACATTAGGTGCACAAAACCTGCATTGGTATGTAATTCCAACATGCACTTCCTTTTTACTATAAAGATTTTCTTGGGAACCCAGTTACAGGAATAGTACCCAACTGGAAGAAAAAAAAATATCTGTTGTATGAATAGCTCTTAAGGCTTATATTATCAGTCTCTTACACCAGAACAAATGAATTTGCACTGACATCTCTGCAAGAGGATACTGTGTTATACATTGTTAATAAGAATACACAATTTTATTTCCATGTATTAAGTAAATATAATGATGTTTCCAGAGCTTTTACCTACAAATATATCTGGGCTTCATTCCAGCTCTCCTCGTGCTCTGCTGTGCGCAAGTAATGGATAGAGATGTGCATCCCCAATCCACATTAAACACATACATAAAATTCAGCGGGGATATGAAAATCTATCTGCATCCCCTGCATGCGTAGTTATCCCTTGTTTAATTAGCTGTGCGCAGATTCACCCTTAATTTTGAACTTACTTGCACTGGATTGTCAACATCTAAGTGGCCAAACCTTTTGGCAGGTATGCTGCAAGTCAGGTCCAAAGTTTGGTAGTGCTCACTATACTACAAATGCAACCCACTGCACCTTGGTGTGGTTTAACCATCAGTCAGCTCAGCCGCAGAGGAGTCAGCAGTGCAACATAGGAGGAAAAGGCAGGAGTGCAACCCAGCTTCCATGCCACTCTTCCCCAACTGGGTGTCCTTCAGATCTGTTCAGTGGAGGCTGGTGGTTCCAATGTCAGCTGGTGGTTCCAATGTCAGCACCTTGGATAGCTCCGAGTTCTGACTGGTTCTGACTGAATCCCAGAGCAGATTCACTGCCCCACTGATGCCGGAGCCACCAGCTTGCACTGGATCTGTTGGACTGCAACTCCCAGCCAGGATGGCCATAATAAAATCTAGCAACATTTCCAGTTAATTAATAATTACAACAAAGCCATCAAATTCCTCCCACGAGGCTTTTTCAGATCAAGAAGTGCAGGCAGCCTGGGAAGCTGCAGAGCCATGGAGAGATGTGTAATAGAAACAAAACACACCCAGCACCTTCAGCTGCCTCACAGTGATTAGGTACGCTCAAAAACAGCACAAAACTAAATGATAAAACACCCTGAGAATGAGGCAGAATTATGGAAGCCTTTCTCATGGGGGAACACTGGTGAACAGATTTTGGCACATGACCTCGACCTCTGGCCAGGAGCTGAACACAGCAGTGCCCCCCTCACACCTGCATTGTGGTGGATGCAAAATGGTGGGGAGCAGCCTGTCAACACAGTCAATGCTGTTGCCACTTGCGGTGGCAGTGCAACCCCTACACACACACACACACACACACACACACACCAAACAAACCTTTAGGGAGAAAAAAAGGAAGAAGCTGTGCTACAGCCCCTGCCAATGGTGAGCCCTACCTATGAGAAACTGTGGATAATTTTTCCTCCCCTTGGAGGAATTTGGTGAAATTGTCCCCCCAATTTCTCTGCCCACAAGTACGGTGGAGAATTTCAAAAGGCTGTTTTGCACAACTCTAAAAAAGATGCTCTGTGCATTATTTTCCACTGAGGACGAAGTTTGATCACAAGAAGTCAAGTAAGGCTGTACCCCTGCTTCAAATTCTTGCCCCGTCCCTAAACTAAGGTTTCTCAGCTGCCTTTTGGGTCAACTCCATGGATTACAACTTGGATTACTGCCCTACAATATAGGGCAGTAATCCAAATGTGATGTTGCTTTCTGACATTAAAAAAATGCATTTAGGACTAAACAGTGACTTTTTTTGGTCTAAAAGTGTATTTACAGAGCTTTGACAGCTGATGTGTGCATTCACCCTCCGTATTTTTAATACAATGTTTCTCTCCATCATCTTTTACTTGGAAGAGCATCACATGAGCTCTGATTGTTTACTGCACATACGCCATCGCTTGTAGGATATGGGCTAGTTCCCAACTGGAATTCTGAAACCAGCTTGGGTTTACCTGACAAAATGATCTGCTCTAATGTTCCTGGCATACTACAGCATCAATACTCTAAAGAACCATAGGACTGCCAAGTGCGAGAGAGAATAGCACAACTGTATGGTGTCAATTGTTCTTGGCAGCTGGCTCACAGCTGTGGAAGTTATTCCCGAAACCTATCACTCTGATATCTGAACATCTGGTAATTCTCCCTCATCGCTCCCCTGTCCCTAAACCCCAGCAAACATCACATAGCTTAAGCTATCTCATATGTCTTAAGTTCCTCTTCCTTCCTGCCCCTACGGACGTTTTAATATTTAATTGATGGTAAGTGAAATAAACAATGTGAGGAATGTGAAGAGAAAGAAGCAACCCCCCTTCCCCAAAGTACAGCTCCAAGACAGCAGGATTTTACAGATAAAGCTGCATCTTGTTGGCGCATTGTTATTACTGCTTATATGATAGGAAGAGTAGTTGTATAGGGAGTGCGTGGGAGGGATCTCATCTGCTATTTAGGCTCACTAGAGACGATCAGATGAATCAATGTTTTATCTGGACATCTAGGGAATCTAACATCCAAAATCCCTTTTATTTTGGGGTGTGTGGAGATTTTGTATACAGGTACAAACCTGCTTTCTACATGTGAAACAAGCACTGAAACAAGAGCTTGCACAAAGAATAATGTAATGAGTTTCTCCATAATAATGGAAGATACATTGAACTTTTCATTTGAAGGAGAACCAATGAGCTCAAGGTCGACTTGAACATGGGGAGCCTGGATAAAATATTCACTTGGTTCTGAAATATTTACTGAAAATATTCAGTGGCCATTACTAACTCAGCATCTTTTTTGCCCCAGTTTACCACTTGCAAAGCAAGAACACCACTGTCCTACTTGACAGATGACAGGATGAAGGAGCCAAAGATTATGACTTCTTGAATCCAAGCAACAAACATTCAAATACAAATTTGCTCTAAGAAATGTGACTCATCTGAGCTTCTCTGTTATGTCTTGTTATTGCTTTAGTGACTAGGAAAAGCTGAGCTCTAGCACTTTTCAGAAACAGAAACCCAGTGCCACTGCCAGCATGTCTTGAGACCTTGATATTACTTCCAATTTAGCTAACTGATACCACAAAGGTCGCGTCAATGAGTCCAAATGAACCCAAATCTGAATGGCACAGTTAATTATTATGGAGCTAACTGTATAAACATTTAGAGCTGTGCTCAAATGACCTCTCACATTTCTCCACCCTATTTGAGGGTACAGAAACTGGGGGCAATTTCACCAATAATTTCTCACAGGCAGAACTCACCATTAGCGAGGGTTTTATCACAGCTTCTTTTTTCCTAAGCATTTTTAGGGTTTTTTGCACAGCCACTGCATCAGCTATGTTGGGAGCCTGCCTGGCCCCCATTATGCACAATACCCCATATTTAGCACCGTTCTGGGGCATTGTGGGGGTGGGGAGAGGGAATGCGGCCACTGCAAAAAGATAATGGTGAAGAAAATTTGGAGAAAATTCTGCAAAATGGTGTTTTATTTCTAGTGGGGTAAGAAAAGAAAAATCTCAGGACTTCGTTGACAAAAATGTTTTCTGAGAAATTTTGGCCCAGCAATAGTTGTCATTCTTCAGGGTTCATCACCTTTCCCAGGATCTCCCACATGTTAAATATCTGAGTATGACTGTGTGTGGATACATATTGTCTCTAATGCAGGTACAGATTATTCTGTTCTTTCCTTGCATGCTCCATAGAAGGTAGGTGTGTGTGTGTGTGTGTGTGTGTGTGTGTAGGGGGGGACAGTTTTACATCCAGCTCGAGGAAGAGGCTGAGCTAGTGCTATGCCTCCAATTTCCTGAAAGTTTACTTCCCACAATGAAAGAGGCTTCCAGTTTTCCGCCTCATTCTTGGGGCATTTTCTAATTTCTTTTGAAAGTGTTTTGGTATTGTTTTTTACCTTACTTAATCACTGTGAGGTACCCAAGGTTTCTGTGTGTATGTGTTTTTCTTTTTCTTTTATTTTCTATTACCTTCTCTCTGAAGTTTCCCAGGCTCCTGCACTTTCTGATCTGAAAAATCCCTATAGGGGGAGTCACCTCGTGATGTCTTCCCCTGGCTTTAATTAAAGTGCAGGAAGCCAAGGAAGCTACAGGCCGCCGGAGAGATTATTGTACAATGAAAGACAGGACACCCACACACACTCCTCAGCCACCTCATGAATAAGCTAAGTGCAAGAACCCTGAACCCAACCCATGAGAATATCTCCAAAAAATTCTTCTCCTTTAAATTTCTTTTTGAAAGCAATTTCTTTACTATTGAATTGGATAAGAATGGTTGGAAAAATGTGGAAGAAATTTTCAGCACAGCACTAATAAAAACACACCTGCCGATGGAGAGGAAAACAGGCAAGAGCATTTGAAAGGAAAGACTTTGTACCAAGAAAGTTATGGTGGTTCTGGTAGCTGCATTAAGCATTTCAGGTTAAATAATTGTTCAAATTTAAATCACTTTGGATGGAGCAGTTCATGAGGAAAAAGATAGGTTTAGTATCCTTTTCCCACCCTGAGTAAGAGCTTACTTTTCTTCTGTTTGCAAGAATGAGCAGAGGACATGCACAAGAAATGATATAAAAATACCAAGGAATAAGCAGTGGGGGAAGACAGACAGGGAAGAGATTTGTCTGCAGCAGCAGTAGCAACAACAAAACAAAGCCAAAATACTATGGCTAGCTGGTGTGGAAATGAGTCTCCCAGTCATGTACTAATTTCTTGCTTAAGCACATCTGCAGACCACAAACCTGGCAGCTTTGTATAAAATCCCACATCCTTTTTTCTTTCTTTCCTTTTCTCTACTTCAAGCTCTAATCCCCATAAGTGGTAAATGATTTACTAGCAAATCATTATGCCAGAGATTTTATATTTTGGTTAATTATCATTTGGTAAGTGCCAATATGCCTCTAGCTTAATGGGTCACACACTGCAAAACATGTGTACTAGTCTTCCCTTACTCTGAGCCCTCCAGATGTGTGGAGCACAACTCCCATCATCCCCAGTCAGCTAGGCTGGGCTGACTGGAGGTGATGGGAGTTTAATCTAAAACACACAGAGTCCACCTGTTAGGGGAAGGCTGTATATACAAGAGTTTCCAGAATCCAGGTATCTTGGAAAGACACTCAGCTCATAACGAAAGTGGACATCATGAAGTATCCAAAATTGTATCGCTTCTGAATGGTCCAATACCCTACAACAAAGAAGTATTTTCCACCCATTCATTTCCCTTTGAGGGGATGAAATGTGGGGAAAACATAGATTTACCTGAGGTTAGAAGCAGATTCCAGTTTTTCTGCACAGTATTAAGTCAGGTATAGAAATGAGTGAAAGGGAAACACCACTCAGCTTGATTTGGATCAGCAGACAATTTTTTTTTTATTTTAAATTTAAAATAGCTTGCTTCTTCTCCTTTTTTTAATGAGCCCAGTTCCAAAATTCAGATCTCACTGTTGTCCTACATGCACAATTGGGTCTAAATGCTTCTCTCACCCTGCTACAAAACCCTGCCCTGTCCCTCCATCCTTCCCTAGTGCCTTGAATGCTTCAGTGACAGTTTCCCAAGTCTCCAGGATCCTGGGAAATGTAATCATAGAATAGTAGGGTTGGAAAGGAAAGGTAGGAAAGGTTCCTCCTGTGCAAGCACCGAGTCATTGCTGACTCCTAAAGGGATGCTGCTTTTGCTGGCGTTTTCATAGCAGACTATAGCGGGGTGGTTTGCCATTGCCTTCCCCAGTCGTGACTACCTTTCCCCCAGCAAGCTGGGTACTCATTTTACTGACCTTGGAAGGATGGAAGGCTGAGTCGTCCCGAGCCGGCTACCCGAGACCCAGCTTTTGCTGGGATCGAACTCAGGTCGTGGGGAGAGTTTCGGTTGCAATACTGACGCCTACCACTCTGCGCCACATGAGGCTCGGTAGAGTTGGAAGAGACCTATAAGACCATCGAGTCCAACCCCCTGCTCAGTGCAGGAATCCAAGTCAAAGCATCCCGGACAAGCGGCTGTCCAGCTTCATCTTGAATGCCTCCAATGTGGGAGAGCCCACTACCTCCCTAGGTCATTGGTTCCATTGTCTTATTGCTCTAACAGTCAGGACGTTTTTCCTGATGTTCAGCTGAGATCTGGCTTCCTGTAACTTGAGCCCATTATTCCGTGTCCTGCACTCTGGGATGATTGAGAAGAGATCCTGGCCTTCCTCTCTGTTACAACCTTTCAAGCATTTGAAGAGTGCTATCCTATCTCCCCTCAGTCTTCTCTTCTCAAGGCTAAACATGCCCAGTTCTTTCAGTCTCTCTTCATAAGGCTTTGTTTCCAGTCCCCTGATCATCTTCGTTGCCCTCCTCTGAACCCCCTCCAGTTTGTCCGCATCCTTCTTAAAGTGTGGTGCCCAGAACTTGACACAGTACTCCAGATGAGGCCTAACCAGTGCTGAGTAGAGAGGAACTAGTACTTCACATGATTTGGAAGCTATACTTCTATTAATGCAGTCCAAAAGAGCATTTACCTTTTTTGCAGGGATGTTGGAGAATTCCACCACGAACTCCAGTGAGGCCGGATTCTTTAGAATCTGGCCCTCCGGAGTCCGTGGCGGAATGGGGCAATCCCCCCCACGGAATCCCCCCGGGATGGAGCCTACCTGGTGGCGGCGGCGGCTCCGGTGGCGGCTCCAAATGGTCTTCTGGCTGCTGCCCGGCTGCAGCCACAAATGGCGGCTGCTACGCCAACCATTTGCGTCCCTGCCAAGCCGTGATAGGCTACGTAAGTATCTACATAGCCTATCATGGCTAACATAGGGCCGCCATTTGCGTCCCTGCGGTAGCTGTGATAGGCTACGTATATATTTACGTAGCCTATCACGGCAAAAGGCAGGGATGCAAATGGCGTAGCGGCCACCATTTCCGTCCCTGTCTTTTGCTGTGATAGGCTACGTAAATATATACGTAGCCTATCATGGCTACTGCAGGGATGCAAATGGCGGCCGCTACAGCGGCCACCATTTGTGGCCACAGCCCAGCAGCGGACGAAGGTCCGGCTGTGGGCGGCCCCGGCTGGTGGCTCTGCGGAGTTGCAGCGGAGCAGAGCCGGCTGGGGAGGATTCTGGGGGGGGTGGACGGAGCGCCTCCCCCCTACCGCAGATGACCCCACCGGAACCAGGTGTTTTGTACACCCCTACTTTTTTGCAGCCACATCACATTGTTGTGATCTTCAACAATTCCAAAATCCTTCTCACTTGTAGTATTGTTGAGCCCATCTTGTAACTGTGCATTTGGTTTCTTTTTCCTAGGCGAAGAACTTGGCATTTATCCCTATTAAATGTCATTCTGTTGTTTTCTGCCCAGTGCTCCAGCCTATCAAGATCACTTTGAATTCTCTTTCTGTATTCCAGAGTATTAGCTATCCCGCCCAATTTTTTGTCATCTGCAAATTTGATCAGCATTCCCTGCACCTCCTCCTCCAAGTCATTAATAAAAATGTTGAAGAGCACTGGGCCCAGGACTGAGCCCTACTTGTTACCTCTCCCCAGTTTGAGAAGATCCCATTGATAAGCACTCTTTGAGTCCGATTCTGTAGCCAACTGTGGATCCACCGGATCGTTCTTTCATCTAGCTCACTTTGAGCTAGTTTGCTCATCAGGATATCATGGGGCACTTTGTCGAAAGCTTTGCTGAAGTCGAGGTATATGATGTCCACAGCATTCCCACAGTCCACAAGGGAGGTTACCTGATCCAAAAATGAGATCAGATTTGTCTGGCAGGATTTGTTCTTGACAAATCCATGTTGGCTTCGAGTAATCACTGCACACCTGTACTATGCACATATCTGAAGAAAACCTTTTGGCTGCTTTTAGCATCCCTCGCTAACCTCAGCTCGTTCTCAGCTTTAGCCTTCCTGACGCCATCCCTGCAATTCTGTGCTACCTCCCTGTACTCTTCCTTTGTAGCTTGGCCTTCCTTCCACTTCCTATATGTGCCCTTTTTTGGTTTTCCGATCATCTCTAAGCTTTTTGTGAAGCCACATTGTCTTCTGTTGTCTTCCACCTTTTTTTCTTGTTGGAATTGTTTGTAATTGTGCCTTGAGAATTTCCTTTTTTAAAAACTCCCACCCATCTTGGACTCCTTTACCCATTAGAGTAACTTGCCATGGGACCTTACTGATTATTGTTCTGAGTTTATTAAAATTGGCTTTCCTAAAATCCAGGGTATGTGTTTGGCTACACTCAGCTTTTGCTTCCTTTAGAACCAAGAACTCAAGTATAACATGATCACTTTCCCCCAGTGTTCCCATAACTGCTACTTTATCCCCTAAGTCATCTCTGTTGGTCAGGATCAAGTCAATCATAGCTGATCCTCTGGTTCCTTCCTCTACTTTCTGTAGGAGGAAATTATCAGCGACAGCAACACAAATCAGGAATCTCTTGGAGGAGCCATGTTTTGCAGAATTTGTCTCCCAACAAATATCAGGGAAATTGAAGTCCCCCATTTCTACTACATCATGCGTCCTTGAAACATTGACAATTTGCTTTTCAAAAGTTTCATCCTTGTCTTCTCCTTGTTTGGGTGGCCGGTAGTAGACTCCGACCACCAGGTTCCTTTTATCCTTTGCTCCATTTATTTTAACCCAGATGCTCTCGATGGGGCTACCAAGCTCATCCTCCTGTATTTCTATGCAGAGATATGTATTTTTAACATATAGTGCAACTCCACCTCCCTTTCTGTTCCTCCTGTTCTTTTTGAACAAGTTATATCCTTCGATTGCTGTATTCCAGTCATGGGAGTCACCCCACCAAGTTTCAGTTACACCTATCAAGTCATAATTTCCTTCCTGTATTAAGAGTTCAATCTCCCAGGGTGCCTAACACCTATGTTTCCTAGGTGCCTTGGCACCGGGCAACCTATTGTTTCAGCGTTCAATGCACCAGGGAAAGAGAGAGCGGCTCAGTTTAAATTGCAAGATGAAGAACTTGGTGTGTGTGTGTGCTTATGTGTGTGGAATTGTTGCGCTAAAATTGTAAGGCAGCTGAGTATTATAGCCATGGTAAGTTTGTATTCCAAGACAGGTATAATTACAAACTTTGGTGGTGATTTCACTAGAAGAAATATAGAAAAAGAACAGGGAAATGAGGAAAAAGTGTTTGTGAATAAGAAAAAAGAGGTGGTGAATATATTTTCTGGGGGCCCTCAATGAATCTTAATGAGCCAAAGAAGAGGACTGTTTTTACTGTTCCTACTGCAAATGAAAGTCCTGTTACCTGACCCAATGGAAGAAAAAAAAACTGAAAAAGATGTTGCTAATATGTGCAATGAATGTTACAGTCACTGAGAACTGAAAAGGCTTTGTGTAAGAGGCAATGAGGCATTCAGTCATCTCCTTGTACTTAATCACCATACAGATAGATATCTTGCCCCAGTAGCAAACTCTGTCTGTGACATCTTTAAGGATGTTCATTGAGTAATAATTAAGAACCCAAGAAAAGTGTGCACACACCATAAGAGACATAAGAAAGCTGCTAATGCAGTATAAACTTAAAAGGCTGCATTTGGTTGACCACTCCAGGCCCAGCTGCTCAGACTTAGTAGTCTGAGAATATTAAGGATGGCTAGATATCGTGAGCAAATGATACATTGCCTACACTAGAAGCCAAATTAGACAATAGGTTAAACACATGTATGCATTAACAAGTCTGATTTTAGTTACTTAAATGGCAGCTACATGTACACGTGTGTGTGTGTGTGTGTGTGTGTGCACACGCGCATGCATGCACGCATGTGAAAGAGAGATCAGGACTGGGACTATGGTCCCAGGGAGGGGGTGATAATTCCCTTTCCCCTGCACCATGCTCCCAGTGCCTCTCCCCAGCTGCTGCCTTGGGAGAAAAGCTGGTATTGCTGCCAATGGCAGCTTCCCCCATGTCCAGGGCAAACAGGAGCCAGAGTGATCGGCCAATTTTTTGTGTGGATGCAAAGCAGGGGGAAAGGCTTTTAACAAATTCCCCATGTGTCCCAATCACTATCTTATCCCCTCTCAATTTGTTATTTTCAAAGAAAAAACAAGACACATTTCTCACACACACACACACACATAGTTTGGTCCCAAGTTTTCACTGCAAGGTGGATGGTGCTGAATTAAGGCATGTCCAATGATCCTTAGCATTCTTATTAGACTTTTTCATGTTTTCAAAGCACTTTACATAGATTATCTTAAAAGATTTTATAAGAAACCTGTAGGGTAGGCAAGCATTGCTATCCTCATATTAAAGTTGGGTGGTGATGGTAGTGTTTGGCTTGGCTTGAAGATGAGAGATATTGGCTTGCCTAAGACTGCCCAGTAAGTGCATGACTGAACTGGGATTTGAACTGGTGACTTGTTGGTTCATAGGCTATGCTCACAAATATGAAATTAATACCACCCAGATGGATTTTGCACCTGCAGATGTAATAACCAACATCCCCTCTCAAACCTTATCCACACTACAGTGTTCAACAACTAAACACACAGCTTTCCCCACAAAGAATCCCAGGAACTGTAGTTTGGTGAGTTACTAAGAATTCTCCATTAGGGGATCATAGAACTACAGTTCCCATGGTTCTTTGGGAGAGGGGAACTATTAAACCACTACTAGCCTGGGAATATGGTTTTCTACCTCTGACCTAAATTAAGGTGTATGGGGGCAAGACTTCTGGGCAAATTCCTATGATTCTTGGAAACTGCTGGGGAGGGGGGAGCAAGAAGGGGGCATAAAAAATTAAGCCAGGGGTAGGGAACTTGTGACCCTTTAGATATTGCTGTACTACAACTCCCATTATCCCTGACCATTAACCATGCTGGCTAGGACTGATGGGAGTCCAACATCTGGAGTGTCAAGGATTCCCCACTCCAAATTTGAACCTAGACTTTAGTTTTTAAGGTGCTGCAAAATGTTGTTTTTTCCATCACATCTGTGCCCTTTCCCCTCTGAAAAACTGTAATCCAAAAAAATCTGGAAAAGATACAATGGATGAGGCGGGGAACTCCTCCGAGTAAAACCGCCTCAGAGGAAAAACCTCTGAGGTGCCCAGGATCTTGGCTTTTTGCAAGACTTTAGTAGAAGGATTGCTCTCTTTTAATTGCAGCGCCCCAAGTGAAAGGCAGAAATGATGATGAGGTCTGGCAAAAGACAGCTGAGGGTGGGTCAGATGGCAGTGGTACCCCAGGGCTATGGGGTGGGTGAGGATGGGAAGGAATGATTTTTATGTTTTTGAGGAATTAAAAGCTGAAGGCTTCAGGGTTTTAAAGATGCTGATTTCCTTGGGACTTGAACTCGGTGGGATTTTCTCCAAAATAAACATGCGTAGGATCTGGTTGTAAAGCCTCTCTCACTGCCAATTAATTTTAAGTGTTGAAGAGAGGGATGGAATAGGCAGTTGCTGGGGTGAGACAGAGTAGTTCCCCCACCCCAAATAATAGGATACATTCCAAATGCTCTGTTTATATACAGTGTAATATATAGAAGCACGCCTTGGATCTGTGTGTAGAGAGTTGCTGAAGAGGCCAGTGGTTCCACTTGGACCAGGGAGAGCCAGGTCCAAATCTTCTCTCAGCCCCAAAGCAAATTGGATTTCCATTTCTTAGCTCTCATCAAACTCACAGGGCCGTTATGAATATAAAAAGGGGCCATGAACACCGCCCCTTCATGGATCACTGCCTTGTTGTGGCGAAGGGGCTTGCGTAACTCAGTGAAGCCATAAGCTATGCCGTGCAGGGCCACCCAAGACGGACAGGTCATGGCAGAGAGTTCTGACAAAATGTGATCCACTGGAGAAGGAAATGGCAACCCACTCCAGTATTCTTGCCAAGAAAACCCCATGAAACGTATCACAAGGCTAAAAGATATGACGCCAGAAGATGAGCCCCTCAGGTCGGAAGGCGTCCAATATGCTACTGGGGAAGAGCAGAGGGTATTTCCAAGTAGCGCCAGAAAGAGTGAAGCGGCTGGGCCAAACCCGAAAGGACACTCAGCTGTGGATGTGTCTGGTGGTGAAAAGAAAATCCGATGCTGTAAAGAACAATATTGTTTAGGAACCTGGAATGTCAGATCAATGAATCAAGGTAAGCTGGAGGTGGTCAAACATGAGATGGCAAGATTGAACATCGACATCTTGGGAATCAGCGAACTAAAATGGACAGGCATGGGCGAATTTAATTCAGGTGACCATCATATCTACTATTGTGGGCAAGAATCCCTTAGAAGAAATGGAGTAGCACTCATAGTCAACAAAAGGGTGGGAAAAGCAGTACTGGGGTACAATCTCAAAAATGATAGAATGATCTCAGTACGAATCCAAGGCAAACCATTCAACAGCACAGTAATTCAAGTCTATGCCCCAACCACTGAGGCCGAAGAAGCTGAGGTTGATCGGTTCTATGAAGACGTACAACACCTTCTAGAACTAACACCAAAAAAAGATGTCCTCTTCATCATAGGGGATTAGAATGCTAAAGTAGGAAATCAAGAAATCACCGGGATAACAGGCAGGCATGGCCTTGGTGTACAAAATGAAGCAGGACAAAAGCTAATAGAGTTTTGCCAAGAGAACATGCTGATCATAGCAAACACTCTTTTCCAACAGCACAAGAGGCGACTCTACACATGGACATCACCAGATGGTCAATATCGAAATCAGATTGATTATGTCCTTTGCAGCCAAAGATGGAGAAGCTCCATACAGTCAGTAAAAACAAGACCTGGAGCTGACTGTGGCTCAGATCATGAGCTGCTTCTTGCAAAATTTCGTCTTAAATTGAAGAACGTCGGGAAAACCACTAAACCGTTCAGGTATGACCTAAATCATATCCCTGATGAATATACAGTGGAAGTGAGGAATAGATTTCAGGGATTAGACCTGATAGACAGAGTGCCTGAGGAACTATGGACGGAGGTCCGTAACATTGTTCAGGAGGCAGCAACTCAATCCATCCCCAAGAAAAAGAAATGCAAGAAAGCAAAGTGGCTGTCTGATGAGGCTTTACAAGTAGCTCACGAAAGAAGGGAAGCGAAAAGCAAGGGAGAAAGGGGAAGATATACCCAACTGAACGCAGAGTTCCAGAGAATAGCAAGGAGAGACAAGAAGGCCTTCTTAAATGAACAATGCAAAGAAATCGAGGAAAACAACAGAATGGGAAAGACTAGAGATCTCTTCAAGAAAATCAGAGATCTCAAGGGAACGTTTTGTGCAAAGACGGGCATGATAAAGGACAAAGAAGGCAGGGACCTAACAGAAGCAGATGAGATTAAGAAGAGGTGGCAAGAATACACAGAAGAACTATACAGGAAAGATCTGAATGTCCCTGATAGCCATGATAGTGCAGTCACTGAACTTGAGCCAGACATCCTAGAGAGTGAAGTCAAGTGGGCCTTAGGAAGCATTAGTAACAACAAAGCTAGCGGAGATGACAGTATTCCAGCCGAGCTATTTAAAATCCTAAAAGATGATGCTGTTAAAGTGCTGCATTCAATATGTCAACAAATCTGGAACACTCAACAGTGGCCACAAGACTGGAAAAGGTCAGTTTACATTCCAATTCCAAAGAAGGGCAACGCCAAAAAGTGTTCAAACTACCGCACAATTGCGCTCATTTCACATGCCAGCAAGGTGATGCTCAAAATCCTACAAGCTAGGCTTCAGCAGTATGCGAACCGAGAACTACCGGAAGTACAAGCTGGGTTTAGAAGAGGCAGAGGAACTAGAGATCAAATCGCCAACATTCGCTGCATCATGGAGAAAGCAAGAGAATTCCAGAAAAACATCTATTTCTGCTTCATTGACTACGCTAAAGCCTTTGATTGTGTGGATCACAACAAACTGTGGCAAATTCTGAAAGTGATGGGAGTACCAGACCACCTTACCTGTCTCCTGAGAAACCTGTACGAGGGTCAAGAAGCAACAGTAAGAACCAGACATGGAACAACCGATTGGTTCAAAATTGGGAAAGGAGTACGACAAGGCTGCATATTGTCACCCTGCTTATTTAACTTATATGCAGAGTACATCATGAGAAATGCCGGGTTGGATGAATCAGAGGTCGGAATTAAGATTGCTGGGAGAATTATCAACAACCTCCGATATGCAGACGATACCACCCTAATGGCAGAAAGCGAAGAGGATCTCAAGAGCCTCTTGTTGAGGGTGAAAGAGGAGAGTGCAAAAGCTGGTTTGAAACTCAACATTAAAAAAACGAAGATCATGGCATCTGGCCCCATCACTTCCCGGCATATAGAAGGGGAAGAAATGGAAGCAGTGACAGATTTTACTTTCTGGGGCTCCAAGATCACCGCAGACGGTGACTGTAGCCATGAAATTAAAAGACGCTTGCTCCTTGGGAGGAAAGCTATGGACAACCTAGACAGCATAGTAAGAAGCAGAGACATCACCTTGCCGACTAAGGTCCGTCTAATCAAAGCTATGGTTTTCCCAGTAGTAATGTATGGCTGTGAGAGCTGGACTATAAGGAAGGCTGAGCGCCGAAGAATTGATGCTTTCGAACTGTGGTGCCGGAGAAGACTCTTACGAGTCCCCTGGACTGCAAGGAGGTCAAATCAGTCCATCCTAAAGGAAATCAACCCTGACTGCTCATTGGAAGGACAGATAATGAAGCTGAAGCTCCAATATTTTGGCCACCTAATGCGAAGAGAAAACTCCCTGGAAAAGACCCTGATGCTGGGAAAGACTGAAGGCAAAAGGAGAAGGGGACGGCAGAGGATGAGATGGCTAGATAGCATCACCGATGCAATGAATATGGACTTGAGCACGCTCCGGGAGAGAGCGCAGGACAGGAAGGCCTGGCGTGCTATGGTCCATGGGGTCACGAAGAGTCGGACACGACTGAACGACTGAACAACAACAACATGAACACCGACTTCAGCAAACTGGAGGAAGGGTGGGATAAAAATACATTTTTTAAAATCCTTTGGCGGGACATTTGGAATGTATCCTATTATTTTAGAGGGGTGGGACGACTACTCTGTCTCACCCCAGCCACTGCCTATTCTAACCCTCTCTTCAACACGTATAGCTACTACACCTGGTCCTTCGCATGTTTACTCGCGAGAAAATGCCACTGCGTTGAAGACGATTAATTCTCAAGCCAAGAAGCATCCTTAAAACCCGGAAGCCTTCAACTTTTAAAACCTCGAAACAATAAAAAATCAGCCTCTCTCTCCCTCTCTCCCCCCCACCCCCCGCACCCCCCGCCATAGCGCTCTCCTGGTCGGAACAACAAACAAACTGAGGTAACGGACCAGGGCCTTCCTCACTGGGCTGTAACTGAGGAGGCTCTCCACAATGACGTGACGTTGGTACCGACGCAAGGGAGGCAAACTGTTGTGCTAGACCCAGGCAGGAGGACGGACAGCTGCAGGGCCTCCTCGGGGGATGAGCTGGAGCGGGAAAAGCGCTGCCTACCACCACAGCAGCCAGACGCCGCCGCCGCCGCCGCCGCCGCCCTTCGGAGAGGCCTCGGCCCTGAGCTCCCCGCCTTCCAAACCTGCGCGCCCCACCAGCCACAGGGAAGGCAGCTGTGCGCGCAGCCTCCCCGCGCCCTTCGCTTGGCCAGGCGGAGGCGTGGGACCCGTTGGCGGGGCCAGGAAGAAGCGCGGCTGCGACTACACAGCCAGGGGTGAGTGGCCGAGTGGCTGCGCGGTCATGCATGCGAGGGGAAGACGGCCTTCTCGGGAAGCCGGGATGGGCTCTTAAGGGCGTAAGCCTAGGCACCTTTAGACGGAAAAGAAGCCCTGCAACTCCCCGTATTCCCCCGCCAGGAAAAGAAGCCCTACAAGCCCAGCCGGCAGTGATGCCTGGGGAATGCTAGGTGGTATAGGACTTTTGCTTTCTCTCTAAGCATGCCTAGGATTGCGCCCTAATTAACTCGGCAGCGTGGAGAAACTGGCCCTTCCGACTGGGGTTAGGGTGCCATTAAGAGCGAGGGAGGAAAGCCAGCCCCCTTGGGAGGCTCTCCGCCTTGCCTGCTGTTGCACGCCACAGAGAGGGAGGGAAGAACACCGAACGGGGTTCTGCGGCAGAGTAGTGGTACAGCTTGGTCTGGACCTTGGGGCTTAGGTCTAGGGTCCCAGGGGGAAGCAGAAGCATCCTCCACTTTATCCCTGTAGTTATGATGGTGCTATGATTTGAGGGAGTTTGAAATGCAGAACTGCACAGGCTTAATCCAGGGGCTGTTGTTGGGTTATTTGACGCTCAAACAAGCCATGCCGCCCAGGTTTGGGTGAGACGGCAAGCCGTGTCTGGGCAGTGATTATTCAAATGGCGCCTGGAAGGTGCTGCGGCTTAAACAAGCCACCAAGGCTTGTTTAAGTGGCGGTGATTGTGCGAACTGGCCCCCAGTACAGAGTGTGGGGGGGAGAGGAGGATGGGGAGGGGGATGTTTGCATTTCACTGTTATAACTGTGTGGTGTATTTTCTTTTTTCGAGTTGGCTCTTGCCATAGCCTGCTTGGTTAGTTTATTCTGTTTGTGCACTTTTAATTAAAGCCAATTACTGGAGGGGGAAAAACACAATAAAACAACAAATCACATCAGTATTCTGATGACTGCTGAGAGATTTACAGCCTGGGTTTTCTGCATGATGAAAGCAATTTCACCAAATGTGCAGCATTTGTTAGCCCTAGCTGAACATGCAGAAACTAGTGCATTCAATTGCTGTAGCTGGGGTTGGGACTGGAGGGTGGAGGGTACTGTGTTGTTGTTCAGTCGTTAAGTCCAGTCCGACTCTTCATAACCCCATGGACCATAGCATGCCAGGCCTTCCTGTCCTCCACTCTCTCCCAGAGTATGCTCAAGTTCATATTCATTGCATCGGTGATGCTATCTAGCCGTCTCATCCTCTGCCGTCCAGAAGGTACTGTGCTAGGTGTTAATCTACTACACCGTCACACCCACCTTCCAGTTGCTGCTGGTCGCTAATTCTTGGAAGCATGTTCCAATAAAAACAAATGAGATGATCTTCCTTGGGAGGGATCTGGTGCTTTTCGTAGGGTTGCCACCTTTTTTCCCCAGTCTTGCTCCTGTGTCTTTAATAGTAGCTTGGCACAGACATTTAGAAGTGAAGCTTCCCTCAGTACTTATTTTCACCCAGTGTCATTAAGGCTGTAATCCTAGGCACATTTACTGGTCTAAAAATAAGGATGCTTGTACCTGTGCTTTATAGAGTGCTGTTGAACTAAGAAACCTGCAAGGGCATACCTAGCCTTGTGTATGTGACTGTGTGTAGTAGACTGAGCAAACAGGGCTGCTGATTTCTTTCTGCAAGGGCTGCAGGGCTTTTAAAAGCTGCTTGAGACCCAGAAATACAGCAGGCAAAGACTTCCATCACTGCATCTACATGTTTGTCCCATGACTGCTTGTCCCACAACTGTTAATGCACAGGGGAAAAGTTGACAATCCTATCTGCAACACAAACATTAAGGCTTCTGACAGATGTTCTTTAAACAAATATATTATAGACTAGGTGGAAATTAAAACCAAACCAAACACAACACCTCTTATCCAAGTGCTGATTTATGCACTGACTACTTATTACCTGCAACTTCAATAATGATTTGCGTGCATGAATAGGTGTTCATCACAGATCTAGCAAATATCGACCTCAAACGACAAGAGTCTATAGTGGTACCTTAAAGACTAATGAATTGTGGCATATACCTTCATTAGATGCCAGAAATATTATTCTGTCTCACATTCAGTCACAAAGAAGAAGGTGGGATTGGGGGAAGAACTGTTATTATAAACTGAGGCTGCAAGGCCCAGCAATGCAAGAAAGAGGTGTGTGTCACGTGTAGAACACACATGAAAATGACATTCAGCCAAAAGACTAAAAGATCCAATCAGAGCAGGTGTCGGCCTCTCCCAGCTGTTAATAAATTGGCAAACCAAGATGAATAGTATAGATAATGAAGACATAAAAAGGGACAATTACTTTTTGCTTTGAGCTAGCTACTCCCACCCTCTATTAAGCCCAAATCTGAAGGTGTCAAAATCTGCAAATTGTTCCAACTCAGCAGCTTCCCAGTGGAGTCTCCCTTTGAACCCTTTTTGCTAAAGTGTGGAAATCTTCAGATCTGGTTAAAAAATGTCCAAAGTCACTAGGGAGATTGAAATGGTCCCTAATGAAATTTTCAATGTTGTCATTTTTAATGACTGATTTGTGTCCATCTGTGCTTGTGCATAGATATGGCCTGGTATGGTTTATGTAAATGGTATAAGAGCATGGCTGGCATATATATGATGGCACAGATTATGTTAGAATTTGTGCAAATCCTTGAGGATGACAGTGATGATATTGTTGTTGTTGTTGTTCAGTCGTTCAGTCGTGTCCGACTCTTCGTGACCCCATGGACCATAGCACGCCAGGCCTTCCTGTCCTGCGCTCTCTCCCGGAGCGTGCTCAAGTTCATATTCATTGCATCCGTGATGCTATCTAGCCATCTCATCCTCTGCCGTCCCCTTCTCCTTTTGCCTTCAGTCTTTCCCAGCATCAGGGTCCTTTCCAGGGAGTTTTCTCTTCGCATTAGGTGGCCAAAATATTGGAGCTTCAGCTTCATTATCTGTCCTTCCAATGAGCAGTCAGGGTTGATTTCCTTTAGGATGGACTGATTTGACCTCCTTGCAGTCCAGGGGACTCGTAAGAGTCTTCTCCAGCACCACAGTTCGAAAGCATCAATTCTTCGGCGCTCAGCCTTCCTTATAGTCCAGCTCTCACAGCCATACATTACTACTGGGAAAACCATAGCTTTGATTAGACGGACCTTTGTCGGCAAGGTGATGTCTCTGCTTCTTACTATGCTGTCTAGGTTGTCCATAGCTTTCCTCCCAAGGAGCAAGCGTCTTTTAATTTCATGGCTACAGTCACCGTCTGCGGTGATCTTGGAGCCCCAGAAAGTAAAATCTGTCACTGCTTCCATTTCTTCCCCTTCTATATGCCAGGAAGTGATGGGGCCAGATGCCATGATCTTAGTTTTTTTAATGTTGAGTTTCAAACCAGCTTTTGCACTCTCCTCTTTCACCCTCAACAAGAGGCTCTTGAGATCCTCTTCGCTTTCTGCCATTAGGGTGGTATCGTCTGCATATCGGAGGTTGTTGATAATTCTCCCTGCAATCTTAATTCCGACCTCTGATTCATCCAACCCGGCATTTCTCATGATGTACTCTGCATATAGGCGGATATTATTAGGTTCCCTTATAGCATTGCTTGAATAGATATGGGGGCAGACTTGACGTTGGTGTTTGTGGCAGGTGCTAGTTTCTAGACTTGTATCCCCTGCTTTGTGGTCCATCGTTGCTGGTGACTAGTTGCTTTAGTCTGAAGGAGGAACTTCCACCCATGGCCTGTGTGAAGGACGGATCATCATCCAAGAAAGGCTGTAGATCCTTTGACAGTTCAACGGAGAGCCATTTACCTGAAGGGATCTGAACTGATTGACTATTCAGGGAAGAGTCATGGCAGAGAGCTCAATGAAAATTTCAATTTGGTGCTCATCAAGAACAATAAAAGACAAATTCCTGTGTAAGGGACTAGGTGTAAATTAGCTAGAATCAGAATATCTTTATGTCATTATATGGTTGAGGTGTCCACTGTGGTGCCTATGGGCACCAAATGAGTCTGAAGATATCTCTCTTGGCATCCACAAGGCTCTCTGCCCACCCCAATTTTAATTACTTCTTCACACAATACACACATCATTTATAGAATTCACTGGCACAATGTGGGAGATAGACACTGGCTTAGATTGCTTAAAAGTGAACTAGTCAAACCCATGGAGAATGGCCAGGATGGCTAAAAGGGGTGTCTGTGGTCTGGGTACCAGTTGCTAGATAACGAATTGAGGAAAGCTTTGGCCTTCATGACATGGGTTTCCCGTAAGTATCTCGCTGTCCTCCATTGGAAATGGGATGCTGTACTAGATGGACTCTTGATCTGATTACACAGGGCTCTTGTTATGTTCACACTTTCATGAGGTCATGAAAGTGGGTGCATAATTTCTGTAGGTCAACTTCATAAGCTCTAGCCTCCCTTTCTCATCATGAAAGTTACTATTCCAAGAGTGTGCATATACCATGGCAACGAAAAATAAGCCTTGTCTTGACCAGGAAAAAACCACACACTGCAGAACACTTATCTAGAGCCACTTAATAATCAGAGGAAATATCTTTCTTTTGTATGAGTGAGTTTAATTTGTTCCCCATTTTTACATTCTTTGCCTGAATTGCTCTCTTATTAAAAGGTTGGTACAGATGACCCTGTAATTTATACAGGAAACAACAAAAATAAAGTTGTTTCCCAAGCTTTTTGGAAATCAATGGTTTAAATTTTGTAGAGAAAAGAACATAGCTAAAGGCACAGGGAGATGTCTGAGTAAATTATACATAGGGAAATAGCAGAAAACAAATAGCAGGATATTTGTGTGTGTTTTAAAAAAGCAAACATCCAGTGTCTGCCCTCCTAGCCTGTCCTTTGACCTCATGTACCAACAAAAGTGCTAAATTCTCTCACACACAGAGATACTGCCTCCTGTTGTATCAGTACCAAGAGCTTCCTTCTGTCTCTCTACAAATTCGTTAGTGCCTGACCTTTCTCACACTTGTCACCGGTGAGGAATCCATCAGCAGAACATTGCAAGTATCTCCTTATTAGTGCATTAATATATATAAGCTTTTGAGCAGATTCCCAGGTTTTCTTTTGAAACATTGGGATTATTTCTGAAACAGAGCAGGTAGCTTGAGGTGTGGGAATGAAATAATTGGTGGGTGGCTCCAAAGACCCAGTTTCAGATCAAGATTTTACAGAATAACATTCACAGCCTAGTGTGTTGATATGAACAGGTAGTGTGCAGAAACATAGGACACATAGAGGAAATGAACTCCCTTTTCAGACTAGGTTTACCTGGTGATAGAAAAGAACTGGCAGGGCTTGAAATGCAACACAAATCTGAGGATGCAAGCAGAGGTTTTGGTGTAGTTAATGTTGAGACATTACAGAAGTTTGATAGTACTGCTGTCCGTTACTACGATGTGGCTGTGTGTTTGTCTGTGTGCGTGCATGTATATGTATGTGGGTGTACTTGTGGATAGATAGATATGTGTATGGGAAGTAGATGTGTGGGGAAGGGTGCATGTATGCATGCATACATGTGTGGCCCCTGGGCTCCCATCCAACACAGGATGCATTCTCCATATATATGAGGTGGAACAGACTTATGCATGAATGCATGAGAGCCTGAAATAGACAGATCCATCCATCCCTAGTTGTGGGTCAATCTCCTATGACCTGCAGCCAATATCAATGAGATTTACTGAACATTCTGCCTGTTTTCCATTGGCTGGATCTGCAATTTCCTGGGATACACACTCTGGCTCTGCTTGGCTCTGCCACAGTTTTATTAAAATAACCACAAGTGTTAGCCTTGTCCATTCAATGTTCCAGAAGTTGTGGACGAAGTGTGGCAAAAATTAATATATGAACAGTCCTATGGATAAACAGGCTTTCTAGAACTGAAATACCATGTCAGTTACTAGTTTATTTTAGCCTTCCTTGAAAATGATGGGAAGGAAGATAGCAAATAACCTGGTGAGTTAAAAAAAAATACCATATGTATGGGATAGCTTGGAAACGTTTATATTTTCCTTGTTTCAAAATGCACGGCCCTGTATTTCCTAGGTTCAAAATGAATAACATCAGTCACAACCAGACCTGCTCAGGTGGCTTTAAACACCGATTCTAAGAAAGTTGCCTCTTTTAGTGGGACTGGTTCTATGCACATTTACTCTGAAGTAAGTTCCACGGAAATCAAAGGAACTTACTCTTACATTAGTGTGTATAGCAGCTTTCGCCAACCTGGTGCCCTCCAGATGTTTTGGACTACAACTCCCAGTATTCCTGTCCATTGGCTGTACTGGCTGAGAGTGATGGGAGCTGAAGTCCAAAACATCTGGAGGGCACTAGGTTGGGAGTGTCTGATGTATACGAATGCATCCTTAAGAAGGTTGGCCTACCATTTTCCGACCTTAGGACTAAGGCTGAAAACCTGCTTCTAATGTATGATAGTTCCATATAATACTATAAATAACAAGGTATTTCATTTTCATTTTTTTTACACATTCTTATTTTTGTCCCCTCTGAAATATGGCTCCCCTCCACTCTCTTTCTGGGAAAGCAGTATTTTACAGATGCTACTCCCTTTGGTGTGAAATTAAATAAACCAGAATTCTGGCTTCTGAAATGCCAGAGCATGCATCATACATGATGTCAGGCACACTTGAGAGCAGGACAGATATTTCTTAGAACAGTAATTTTGATTTATTTTGGTAATATGCAATGGCTATGTTTGCACCTGCACCAAAACTTGGAAGTGCTGCATCATCTGAGACCTTTTGGGTTGGTTCTGGATTTAGTCACACTTTGAATAGACCCAATGAAATCAATGGGTTAGTCATGACTAACTTAAGGCCCATTGATTTCTGTGGGTCTACTCAAAATATGACTAAATCTGGAAATGGCCTACTAAGTTTACATGAAAAGAAAATGATATACAGGTATATCATGAACTAAAATGTCTCTACCAAGTGTACTCTCTTTGTGCCCTTAAACATAGCTCTGAAAATCACTGGCTTGGGTTGCACATGGGTAATAGATAGCCTAGTCTAAAGTAAATCCATTGCCAACATGTAAAGTCAGCTATACGTGCAGCTAAACTCTCTTAGCTGTCCAGATAGCTACAAGAAAATAATTTTAGCTACCATCTTTTGTTGATGAATAATAGCTTGCAGAGTTTTTGGCTCTGCGTCAGGTAGGAAAGTGAGTTTCAGTATTCAAAGTTCTTCTGTTGAATATTCATAGCTAACTAATGTAGAACTGTGTCATCCAATAGACAAAGGGAAATCAGTCCCAGATGCTGAGCTGACCTTGGAGAAGTGTTAGTCAAGCAGCCTCCTGCTGCATATCAATACTCCCGTAGCTTGAAGATGCACAGCTTTATTTCTGCTTTCCATCTTCTCACAGAGTGGAAGCTGAGGCCCTGAAGTAATATGGATGAAGGCAAATAAAACTGAAACTTGATCCAGATGAGGTGGAGGTGTTTATGGTTCTGGGACAATGTGTGATATGAGAGTAGTCATATAACTAATGTCCTAAGGCCCAGGTTTGGAGTGTGGGCATGTTCCTGGATCCAGTACTGCTCTTTGATATAGGGACATCTTTTATCAGTTTAGGGCTCAATCCTATGCATGTTTAGACAGCTATGCTGGCTGGGGAATGCTGGGAGTTGTAGGACTGTGTTCTGTCTAAACATGCATAGGATTGCACCCTTAGGCTGGTGATCTATTTGCACTCTCCTGGAACAACAAAATCTAGCTACTGTCACTCATGCCCTTGCAATGTTGCATGGGAGAATAGACTTATACAATGCTCTTTACATGTAGCTGCCTTTGAAAAGTGTTCAGGGAAACTACGAGTGGACCAGAGCACAATAGCATGAGTTTTAACTCGGTCTTGTTATTCAGACTATATAACTCCAGTTTTGCATTAACTTTACTGACTCCCAGTTGCTTTTCAAATCCAATTCAAAGTATTGGTGTTGATCTTTAAGTCTGTAAATGGCCAGGATATCTTAACAACTATGTGATGACATATGAATCTGCCTGAACATCTTCAGAGACCTTGTGCTACCCACCATTAAAAGTGAGAGTGAGTGTTTATATGAGACAGGGTCTTCTCAGTAGTGGGATGTAGATCGTGGAATTTTCTCTTGACTTAGTTTCCTCTGGCCTCCATGATGGAAGAGAATGTGAGGAACTGAGGCAAAGAACAGTGAAAAGAGAGCATGTTCTAGACCTTATTGTCAAATTGAAAACAAACAAAGCACCAGGCCCAGATGGTATCCATCTAAGAGTCCTTAAAGTACTTAAAGACATTGCTGGAAAAAATAAAACGTGCCTAAGATCGGACTCTGTACCAGAGGACTGAAAAGTAGCTAATGTGATGCCAATTTTTAAGACAGATCAAAAGGAGTGGAGGATTCAGAAAATTACAGGCCAGTTGGCTTAATGTCTGTTCTGGGTAAATTGGTAGAAAGCGTTATCAAAGATAAAATTATCAAACACATAGAAGGACAGGTTTTGCTGAAGAAGAATCAACATGGCTTCTGCAAAGGTAGTGTCGTGTTTCACTCATCTTTTAGAGTTCTTTGAGAGTGTTAATAAGCATGTACTGTAGATGGGGTGAACCGATAGAGGTGGTTTAGTTAGACTTTCAAAAGGCGTTTGACAAAGTCCCTCAGCAAAGGCTCTTGAGAAAACTTAGCAGCCATGGAATAAGAGATGTCCCTTATGGATAGGTGACTGGCTAAAGAACAGAAACCAGGAGTAGAAATAAATCTCCAGTTGTCACAATGGAGGGATATAAATGGTGGGAACTCACAGGGATGTGTATGCGGACCAATGCTTTTTAACTTGTTCATAAATGATCTGGAGTTAGGGGTGAGCAGTGGGGTGGCCAGGTTTGTTGACAATAACAAATAATTTAGCGTGGTTAAAACCAAAAGAGATCATGAAGAGCTCCAAAAGGATCTCTGCAAACTGGAAGAATGAACATTAGAGTGGCAAATGTGGCTTGGTGTAAGCAAGTGTAAAGAGATGCACATTGAGGCAGAAAAGCCTAACTTTACATATACACTGATGGGGGTTGGGCCGGTAGTATCTGACCAGGGAAGAGATCTTGGGGTTGTGGTAATTAGCTCAATGAAAATGTCAATCAGTGTGCAGATGCTGGGAAAAAGGCAGTTCCACACGGGGGATCATTAGGAAATGAGTTGAAAACAAAACTGCCAATATCATAATGCATTTATACAAATCCATGGTGTGACCACACTTGGAATATTGTACACAGTTCTGGCCACTGCACCTCAAAACGGATATTGTGGAGCTGGAAAGGGTGCAGAACAGGGCTACCAAAATGATCAAGAGGCTGGAGCAACTCCCCTATGACAAAATGTTACCATGTTTGAGGCATTTTAGCTTAGAAAAAAGGTGAGTCAGGAAGGGAACATGATAGAGATGAATAAAATTATGCATGATGTGGAGAAAGTGGATAGGGAATTCTTTTTCTCCCTCTCTTGCAATACTAGAAACAGGGGTCATAACGAAACTGAGTGGTGGGAAATTCAGGATGAATAAAAGGAAGTATTTCTTCACACAGCATATAGCTAAACTATGAAATTTGCTACCACGAGATGTAGTGATAAGCACCAACTTGGATGGCTTTAAAAGGGGATTAGACAATTCATGGAGGAGAAGGCTATCAATGGCTACTAGGCAGGATGGCTGTATATTACCTCCAGTATTGCAGACAGTGTGCCTGTCAGTACCAGTTGCTGGGGAAAATAAGGGGAAGGGTGATATTGTGCTCTTGTCTTGCTTGTGGGCTTGTTAGGCTGCAAACCTATGCACACTTATCTAGGAATAAGTCCCATTGAATTAAATCAGACCTACTTCTGAATAGCTATGCATAGGATTGTGCAATTAGTTTGGATCCAACACATGATGGAAAAAGTAGAATTGAATGTGCATTATTAGCATTGGTCCACTTAGATGGCTCCATGCACTAACTTTGCCTGGGAAAAGGTTAGGAAAGTACACTAGACCCTCTCATTATTGTTTCCCACAGCAGTCTTGGAGAAAGAAGAGAATAGTGACCATTACCATAGCAGGTCCCTAAGGTCTGAGAGGAGATGTGACCTACTGTAGATCTAAAAACTCTTGTGGAAAAACATTTCTTTATAAGCACCTACGGGAATAATTTTAAAGCCATCCAGTTGATGAAATGTGCTAGGTCAGACCTAGCTTGCTCGGAGCTAGACTGCAGTGCTAGCAGTATAATGGGAGAGTAAATGGCTAATTCCAGCAAACAGAAGACCGATTCTCCTGTCATGGGCGCATTCCGTTGTGCTTCATCTACTCTACCTGAGAAGGACCCTCAGCGGTGTTAATTAACATGGAGTGTTCCACCGTAATTAAAATGGGTTAGAATCAGCACATGAAGCCTTTTCAGTGCTTTTTGAAACTGTGAAGAAGATCACACTTTAACTCCACTTGTGGCTAAAGGTGAGGCAGACTGTGGCACAGTACGCCCTGAAACTGAAAACAGGTTGAATGAGAACACTGTCATATATATGTATTGTGAAAGATAGCTTTAACAGCCACCTCCTATGCAGATTTACTCAGATGTCCATTTGAATTCCATGGAACTTATTTCCAAACAATTATGCATAGGACTGGAAGCAAAAAATTGTTTAGTAAATTCTGTGTCCTTGATAGTAAGATAAAACAATGCTTAAAACACCTTAGAGGGAACTACTATAGCACAAGTGCTTTTTTGGAATCCACCTCTGATTTTGAGTGAAAGATGTTTGGGAAAGGCCGTAGCTCAGACTTCCCCAACTGGGTGCCCTCCAGATGTGTTGAGCTTCAACTCCCACCAGCCCCAGCCAGCACAGCTAATGGTCAGGATGCTGGGAGTTGTAGTCCAACACATCTGGAGGGCACCTGTTTGGGGACAGCCACCATAGCTTAATGGAAGAGCACATGCAGAAGGCACCTGGTTCCATCCTTGCACCTTCACTTAAAATGATCTGCAGTAGCAGAGAATGAAAGACCTGTATCTGAGACTCCAGAGATTCTCTGCCAGTCAGAATAGACAATACTGGGCTAAATGGGCCAATTGTCTGACTGAATATATGGCAGCCTCCTATCTGTAAAAGGATTGTTTCTCTTTGTATACTGAGTGGAGGAAGAACGGCTGATGACTGTTGTATGTTTTATTTGGTAACTTAATCTTTTCCCACCTTTTACTTCATTCCGATCCTTGTTGTTGTTCAGTCATTAAGTCGTGACTGACTCTTTGTGACCCCATGGAGCATAGCACGCCAGGCCTTCCTGTCCTCCGCTCTCTCCCGGAGCGTGCTCAAGTTCATATTCTTTGCATCGGTGATGCTATCTAGCCATCTCTAGCATTCACCCAGGCTTGGGCATGGGACAGAAACAGCCTTGCTCGCCTTGGTAGATGATATGAGGAGGGCTCTGGATAGGGGTGAATGCTCCTTCCTTGTTCTCCTCAACCTCTCAGCGGCTTTTGATACCGTTTACCACGGTATCCTCCTGGACCGCCTGGAGGGGTTGGGCATTGGAGACACTGTATTGCGGTGGTTCCGGTCCTTCCTCTCCGGCAGGTACCAGAGGGTAGCTCTGGGAGAGGAGGTTTCGGACCCGTGGCCACTTACTTGTGGGGTGCCACAGGGTTCCATCCTCTCTCCGATGCTATTTAACATCTATGTGAAGCCGCTGGGGGCCATCATCAGGAGGTTTGGGGTGCAGTGTCATCAATATGCGGATGACACGCAGCTCTACCTCTCATTCAAATCTTCACCAAGGTTGGCCGTAGAATCCCTGTCCAAATGTCTGGAGACCATGAGTGGCTGGATGGGGAGGAATAAGCTGAAGCTGAACCCTGACAAGACCGAGGTACTTTTGGTGGGAGACAAGAGGAGGTTGGGGGATGTTGACCTGGTGTTGAATGGGGTACGGCTACCCTTGAAAGACCAGGTCCGCAACCTGGGGGTCATTTTGGACTCCCAGCTGTCCATGGAGGCTCAGGTGTCAGCTGTGAGCTGGACAGCGCTGTATCAACTCCATCTGATACGGCGGCTGCGCCCCTTCCTTCCCAACCATCTGCTCCCATCGGTAGTACATGCCCTGGTCTCCTCTCGTTTAGACTACTGTAATGCGCTCTACGTGGGGTTACCCTTGAAGACAGTTTAGGAACTGCAGCTGGTACAGAACGCGGCGGCTCGCCTGATAAAAGGCAGCCGCCGGCGAGATCACATCACTCCAGTGCTGAAGGAGTTGCACTGGTTACCAGTTGTTTTCCGGGCCAAATTCAAGGTGTTGGTTTTGACCTTTAAAACCCTATATGATTTGACCTCCTTGCAGTCCAGGGGACTCATAAGAGTCTTCTCCAGCACCACAGTTCGAAGGCATCAATTCTTCGGCGCTCAGCCTTCCTTATAGTCCAGCTCTCACAGCCATACGTTGCTATCTGTCACTGCTTCCATTTCTTCCCCTTCTATATGCGAGGAAGTGATGGGACCAGATGCCATGATCGTAGTTTTTTTAATGTTGAGTTTCAAACCAGCTTTTGCACACTCCACTTTCACCCTCAACAAGAGGCTCTTTAGATCCTCTTCGCTTTCTGCCATTAGGGTGGTATCGTCTGCGTATCTGAGGTTGTTGATAATTCTCCCGGCAATCTTAATTCCAACCTGTGATTCATCCAACCCAGCGTTTCTCATGATGTACTCTGCATATAAATTAAATAAGCAGAGGGACAATATACAGCCTTGTCATACTGCTTCCCCAATTTTGAACCAATCGGTTGTTCCATATCCGGTTCTTACTGTTGCTTCTTGTCCCTTGTACAGGTTTCTCAGGAGACAGGTAAGGTGGTCTGGTACTCCCATCACTTTAACAATTTGCCACAGTTTGTTGTGATCCACACAATCAAAGGCTTTAGCGTAGTCAATGAAGCAGAAATAGACGTTTTTCTGGAATTCTCTTGCTTTCTCCATGATCCAGCGAACATTGGCGATTTGATCTCTAGTTCCTCTGCCTCTTCGAAACCCAGCTTGTACTTCCGGTAGTTCTCGGTTCACATACTGCTGAAGCCTAGCTTGTAGGATTTTGAGCATAACCTTGCTGGCATGTGAAATGAGCGCAATTGTATGGTAGTTTGAACACTCTTTGGCACTGCTTTTCTTTGGAATTGGAATGTAAACTGACCTTTTCCTTGTGGCCATTGTTGAGTGTTTCAAATTTGTTGGCATATTGAGTGCAGCACTTTAACAGCATCATCTTTTAGGATCTTAAATAGCTCAGCTGGAATACTGTCATCTCCGCTAGCTTTGTTGTTAGTAATGCTTCCTAAGGCCCACTTGACTTCACTCTCTAGGATGTTCGGCTCAAGTTTAGTGACCACACTATCATGGCTATCAGGGACTTTAAGATCTTTCCTGTATAGTTTTTCTGTGTATTCCTTCCACCTCTTCTTAATCTCATCTGCTTCTGTTAGGTCCCTGCCTTCTTTGTCCTTTATCATGCCCATCTTTGCACAAAATGTTCCCTTGAGATCTCCGATTTTCTTGAAAAGATCTCTAGTCTTTCCCATTCTATTGTTTTCCTCGATTTCTTTGCATTGTTCATTTAAGAAGGCCTTCTTGTCTCTACTTGCTGTTCTCTGGAACTCTGCATTCATTTGAGTATATCTTCCCCTTTCTCCTTGCTTTTCGCTTCCCTTCGCTTTCGCTTATTTGTAAAGCCTCATCAGATAGCCACTTGGCTTTCTTGCACTTCTTTTTCTTGGGGATGGATTGAGTTGCTGCCTCCTGAACAATGTTACGGACCTCCATCCATAGTTCCTCAGGCACTCTGTCTGTCAGGTCTAATCCCTGAAATCTATTCCTCACCTCCACTGTATATTCATAAGGGATATGATTGAGGTCAGACCTGAATGGTTTAGTGGTTTTTCCTACGTTCTTCAGTTTAAGCCGAAATTTTGCAAGAAGCAGCTCATGATCTGAGCCGCAGTCAGCTCCAAGTCTTGTTTTTACTGACTGTATGGAGCTTCTCCAACTTTGGCTGCAAAGTACATAATCAATCTGATTTCGATATTGACCATCTGGTGATGTCCATGTGTAGAGTCGCCTCTTGTGCCGTTGGAAAAGAGTGTTTGCTGTGATCAGCGAGTTCTCTTGGCAAAACTCTTATTAGCTTTTGTCCTGCTTCATTTTGTACACCAAGGCCATGCTTGCCTGTTATCCCAGTGATTTCTTGACTTCCTACTTTAGCATTCCAATCCCCTCTGATGAAGAGGACATCTTTTTTTGGTGTTAGTTCTAGAAGGTGTTGTAGGTCTTCATAGAACTGATCAACCTCAGCTTCTTCGGCCTCAGTGGTTGGGGCATAGACTTGAATTATTGTGATGTTGAATGGTTTGCCTTGGATTCGTACTGAGATCATTCTATCGTTTTTGAGATTGTACCCCAGTACTGCTTTTCCCACCCTTTTGTTGACTATGAGTGCTACTCTATTTCTTCTAAGGGATTCTTGCCCACAGTAGTAGATATAATGGTCACCTGAATTAAATTCGCCCATGCTTGTCCATTTTAGTTCGCTGATTCCCAAGATGTCGATGTTCAATCTCAAGTTCGACCACCTCCAGCTTACCTTGATTCATTGATCTGACATTCCAGGTTCCTAAACAATATTGTTCTTTACAGCATCGTACTTTCTTTTCACCACCAGACACAGTGTCCTTTTGGCTTTGGCCCAGCCGCTTCACTCTTTCTGGTGCTACTTGGAAATGCCCTCTGCTCTTCCCCAGTAGTATATTGGACACCTTCCGACCTGAGGGGCTCGTCTCCCAGCGTCATCTCTTTTAGCCTTGTGATACGTTCCATGGGGTTTTCTTGGCAAGAATACTGGAGTGGGTTGCCATTTCCTTCTCCAGTGGACCACTTTTTGTCAGAACTCTCCACCATGACCTGTCCGTCTTGGGTGGTCCTGCACGGCATAGCTTACGGCTTCACTGAGTTACGCAAGCCCCTTCCCCACAGCAAGGCAGTGATCCATGAAGGGGGATTCCAATCCTTACCATTGTCTTAATTTCTCACTGTAAAGCATCTGCAGTTGTTGACCCTGTATTAAATTTAAGCTTGGATTCTCTCAAGCTTCTGAGAAGGGAAAGGTTATTAATTTATGTGTCTGGCTGGTAGACAGAGGCCCTAATGCCCGAATAACCCAGGGTCCATTGGCCATAGGAAGGTTCACCATCAGGCTATAAAGGAAGAGGAATGTGGTGTTAAGGATCATGGGTAGTGTATAAATTTATTATAAAATAGTCATATTGTCCCTTGCTGGCATAAATACATCTGAACAGTCTGTTAGTTAATAATAAATCAAATATACCGACAGCTATTCTGAATGCAAGACCCACAAGACTGAAATAAAATATCTGTTTTAGTACTAGTGCTTAGCCTAAATAGCATATGCTCCTATGCTGATGAAAAGGGGGAAAGATCTTCTAACACAATAGAATGCAATTCAGATTATGTCACTCCATAACTTTAGACAGCTGGCAATTGTTAGTCCACAATATGTTTTTGAGAATGGGAAAAGGGGGCCCTTGTGGTCACATCTGATAGCTTAGAGAAGGACCCAGCTACCAAGTTCTTAGCAATATTTTCCAGTAAAGACAGGCAGAGATTCAGCTACACACAACTGCTTGATGGGCTAGCAAATATGTATTTTGGTGTGTGTGTGTGTGTGTGTGTGTATATATATATATATGTATATATATATATATATGTATGTGTGTGTGTGTATATATATATATATATATATATATATAATCAGGTGTCATAAGAGATTAAACACTGCAATCCTTAGCAAAGAGGATGCTGGCTATTTATTTATTTATTTATTTATTTATTACAATTATTTATATTCCGCCTTTCAGGATACAAATCCTTCCAAGGTGGCTTGTTGATATTATGATATTATGAATAACATCACCAGGTATTAATAAAATCACAATAAACTAAAACTTTTTTTAAAAATACCCTATAACAAGTGATAAGTGGGTATTAGAACAATCTGCTTACAGTGATAGATTTCCCCAGTGAAACTTCTCCACTTAACAGAAACAAATGTGTAAACAAATATTATTGTGAGTGGTTTGGCTTCTGTTCTGTTGCATTTTACCATTTAAATTACTTTATCATGAAAAAGCTCTCAACTATGTAAATGTATAGAAGAATGTTAAAAGTACATTATAGACAAATACATTGGCTCACATTCTGTATTTAACTAGTGCCCAAGTTTGCTCCAGAAATTAAAAACAGCTATCTATATGGTCCCCAGTTCCTTCCAAATATTCCATCCCACTCTCTTGATATTCTATCATTCTCTAGCGTGACCACAAAGGACAAGGCAGAGCAGGCCTATGGTACAATTGGAGATAACATTGCACTGGAGGCAAGGTACCCTGGTTTGGGACAGGGGCTTGAGAGGGTGGTGGCTGTGCAGTGCAGATGTGCTTGGAGGATGAGGATTACCTTGACCCTTTTCTGGCTGGGTTCAGGCCTGGTTTGGAGACAGAAACAGTTTTGGTTGCCCTGATGGATGGCCATATTTATTTATTTAAAGCAGAGGCGATGCATGTCTTTCAGTCCGAGGGCCAAATTTCATTTCAGAGAAATGGTTTTGGGGACAGAAAAGGTTTTGTTTGCCCTGATGGATGTTTGGGGACAGAAAAGGTTTTTGGTGCCCTGATGGATGGCCATATTTATAGAATCATAGAATAGTAGGGTTGGAAAGGGCCTACAAGGCCATCGAGTCCAACCCCCTGCTCAATGCAGGAATCCAAGTCAGAGCATCCCTGACAAATGGCTGTCCAGCCTCGTCTTGAAGGCCTCCAGTGTGGGAGAGCCCACCACCTCCCCAGGTAATTGGTTCCATTGTCGTATTGCTCTTACAGTCAGGAAGTTTTTCCTGATGTTCAGCCGGAATATGGCTTCCTGTAACATGAGCCCATTATTCCGTGTCCTGCACTCTGGGATGGTCAAGAAGAGATCCTGGCCTTCTTCTCTGTGACAACCTTTCAAGCATTTGAAGAGTGCTATCCTATCTCCCCTCAGTCTCAAGGCTAAACATGCCCAGTTCTTTCAGTCTCTCTTCATAAGGCTTTGTTTCCAGTCCCTTGATCATCTTTGTTGCCCTCCTCTGAACCCTCTCCAGTTTGTCTGCATCCTTCTTAAAGTGTGGTGCCCAGAAGTGGACACAGTACTCCAGATGAGGCCTAACCAGTGCTGAGTAGATGGGAACTAGTACTTCCCGAGATTTGGAAGCTGTGCTTCTATTAATGCAGCCCAAAATAGCATTTGCCTTTTTTGCAGCCACATCACATTGTTGGCTCATATTCAGCTTTTAAATTTATTTATTTAAAGCAGAGGTGTGATTAACATCTTTCAGTCCGAGGGCCAAATTCCATTTCAGAGAAGCTCTTGGAGGTCACATTCCAGTGGTGGGTGGGGCCAAAACCACAAAAAACACCAGCATATTTTAGCTTACCGCTCTTCTTACTGCCTTAGGAACGGCATTTCAACCATTTAGAATGGGGGGAAAACTGCACAAAAACCGGGAAGCCACCAAACAATTGGTAGTCGGGGGGAAAGGAGGTGGGCCAGGGGAAGGGGGATGTTGCCTTCTGAGGAAACCTGGAGAGGCAGATTTGGATCCCTGAGGTTCAGCTCTCCTGATTTAAGTATTTTTATCCTGTTCCTCAGCCAAAAAGACTCCTGGGAAGGCACACATGTAATCAGTAAAACAGAAAGGTCACAGTTAACTTCAAAGGAGGAAGAGGCTCTAAAATGAGGGAACTGGTAAAAAAAAAGGTTGAAAGGGGGAATCATGGGGGGTACATCTCTCCAAAATGCTTGAGGGTTACTCAAAACCGCAATAATAGTAGCTCAGCTAGAATGTATACCACAGGCGAGGAAACGTAGCACCAAGCCCAAGAGATCACCAGCATGATTAATGTGCAGTGTCAAGTGAGCCATGAGAGAAAAGACAGGATCCCTGATTGTCAGTGCAAAGCAGACATATATACAGTTGTCCATGCATAGGGTCTGTCCAGACCTCTGAATGAATGCAAGCAGGTGAGGCAAGTGAGTGTGATCCTGCTTCCTCCGGCATGTTCATGCTGCACGATTTGTTGTGTGAATGGGGTCTAGTGAAATATGGTCTGCCAGATGAAAGAAGTTCAATGAGCACTTCCTCCCAGGGGGTGATATCTTACTGTTCACTATTTTGTACGAATGATTGGAGAAATATTGTTGGAACTGGGTCACAAATGCACTGAAAAACATGTATTTTCCAAAATTGCTGGACACACACAGCTTTTAATATCTCCCATAGACACTGTTGTAGTTTCATTAACACTCAGGGCCTTCCTGTGCAGTCAAAGCATGCCCTCCCTTCATTTTAGTCTGCTGTGCAACCTTCCTGCCAGACTGATGTCAATACCAATAGCATGATGCCCCCTCCTTATATAATAGATAGGGCACGGAATAGCCATCTTGTCAGGGGAGGGTTGTGCTGCTGTTCGCCCCCTTTCTGGCTAGGTGTACATAACGGGTGGGGAACCCGCCCCATACACACACACACACACACACACACACACACACACGAAAGTAAAAATAAACAACACACACTTTTAAACAGACCACAGCATGGTATGGTCAAGAAAGAGGGTTAATTGTGTTGCTCTTAACTCGTCCGATAGGTGCCCATATAACAGTCTTGCAACCAAATGTTTCATTTTCCTTATCATAAAATGTTGTACTCTGAATGCTTAGGGGCGAGGAATGACATCCCTACAACAAAGGCGCAGCTTGGGAGATGTGAGGACTGTGTTCATCAACGGCACCTTGATCACAGCAAACAGATACTGCAGAGAATGTGGTTTCTGCCAAGATTGGTTGTCTTATAAGACACTAATCTGATTTTTGGAACCTGACACTTGCAAAACTTGATCCAAAGCACCAGGTGCATGCTTCAGAATTCTTTCTTCAGTGTCGCTGTCAGGAGCACCCTAGCGGCCTCTTTCAGTAGACTCCAATAGCCAACTCAAGACACAGACGAAAGGATTCTTTTCAAGGCTTTAATCCTTTTACCACTTCTTGATTCTTTCAGATGCTAGTCACCAGTGACTAAGCAAGGAACAGCAGAGTAGCCTATGCTCCGAGTAGGCAGTTGATCCCCGTTTGAAGGAGAGTCACTTGAAGACCCTGAACTTATGGGCTAGGGAGAGATCCTCCCTCTTTTCCTTGGGTCCGCGGGAGGCGGCCGTTGCTTGCGCGCCAAATGGGCACTACGCTTCCTTACCGCGCCTTCCATTGCTTGTCGCTCTCTGCATCGAGCGTCTAGCAAGCCCCATTCCCACACTGTCTCACTGCTAGGATCACTATCTCAGGAATGCCAGCAGGAAGAATCTCTGCCAGCTGCTGTGCCTGTGAGGATGAGCTGGCTCCTCTCCCACGGATTGCTGATCCTCCTCAGAATCAGAACTGCTCTGGGGTTCTGTCGGCTCAGTTTCCACCCTGACAGTCGCTGGCAAAGGGTGGCTCCAAGTTTGAGGAGGTCTGGGGCCGTCAAGTTGACCCCTTTCTCTCTGAGTGGTCCCTGGTGGACTCTCCTGGCTGTGGTGGCAATGCTCTGAACAGAGCTGGGTAGCTGGATCTAGCCACACTATTTATTTATTTATTTATTAAATTTCTTATTCACCCATCTGGCTGGTCACCCGGCCACTTTGGGTGATGTACAATAGTACAAATAATCTAAAACAGTAAAATTAAACATTAAAACATATTTCTAAAAATACCCTACCCCACCCCAAATGCCTGCCTTTTCCAAGTTTTCAATGCGTGGTAGAAGCTCATTAAAGAGGGGGCATGGCGGAGTTCCATAGGGAGGGAGTTCCACAGAGTGGGGGCCACCACAGAGAAGGCCCCCTCCTTTGTCCCCACCAACCAAGCTGTCCTGGCTGATGGGACAGAGAGAAGGCCATCCGAGGCTGATCTTGTTGAGCAACCTGTCTGGTGTTGCTGGAGGCGCTCCTTGAGATAGGCTGGGCTGGAACTGTATAGGGTTTTAAAGGTCAAAACCAACACCTTGAATTTTACCCGGAAAACAACTGGTAGCCAGTGCAACTCCTTCAGCACTGGAGTGATGTGATCACACCGGCGGCTGCCTTTAACCTTTGCATTTCCCACAATCCCCCTCAGCAATGCTGGGTCAGGGACATTGTGGGAAATGTAAAGAGTGTTTAGATCCACCTGGTATTGGTCAAGGTGTTGGGCCAGAAAAAAAAGAGGGCCCCAGGGCATGTATCAGCAGTGGGCCCTGCCATGATACTGAGGCCCAGGCACCCATCCAAGGATGCCAGGTGCTGATGTGAGCCCTCTCGGAGACAGCTCAAAGCAACCAAAGGGATTAATGTGCTGAATTGTCCATGACATTGAAGTCTATGAGGGAGCTTATTGTTTGCATGGAAACACTGCGTTGGAGCTCCTGTGCACCTATGGAGCTCCAGAATATGCTGTTAATTGTCAGGAGTGCCTTGGCGGCCTCTGTAAGTAGTTCCCAATAGCGAACTCAAGACACAGACGAAAGGGAATTCTTTTCAAAGCTTTAATCCCATTACAGCTTAATGACTCTTTCAGATGCTAATCACCAGCGGCTAGAGCAAGGGACAGGAGCGTGGCCTAAGCTTCAGGCAAGCAGTTGATACCCGTTTGAAAGGGAGTCACTTGAAGACGCAGAACTTATGGGCTAGGGAGAGATCCTCCCTCTTTCCCTTGGGGCCACAGGAGGCAGCCGCTGCTTGCGCGCCAAATGGGTGCTACGCCTCCTTTCCGCACCCTCCATCACTCATTGCTCTTTGCGTCTGCGTTGAGCATCTAAGAAGCCCCCCTCCTGCACTCCCTCACTACCCGGGTCACTATCTATCTCTGGAATGCCAGCAGGAGGAATCTCTGCCAGGTGCTGAACCTGTGAGGGATGAGCTGGCTCCACTCCCACGGATGGCTGTTCCTCCTCAGAATCAGAACTGCTCTGGGGCTCTCTGGGCTCAGTTTCCACCCTGGCATTAATGTTGCTTAGAACTGAGAGCACAAAGTTATTTCTTTATCATCCTGCCTGGCCCCCGGCTCAATTTCACAACCTCTATAGGGTGCTAAACCTTTATGAAGCTGCAATATCACTGCCATCATCTGGTTCAGCCTTCTCTGACCTGGTGTCTGCTTTGGGCATCAACTGCTATCAGCACCAGCCAGCATGGACAATGGTCTGGAATTCTGGAATGGTCTGGAATTCTGGGAGATGTAGTCAAAAACATCTTGAGAACACCAGGTTGGGAGGTTGATCGAGCTGTTCAAGCCACTGGAGTGCTTTATCTACCATTCTTTTAAAGGAAGGAAGGAAGCCAATGTTATCTAACTGAGCAAAACTTAGTTGCATGACGTGTGACATGAGAAGACCCGGGGGAATCCACAAGGCACAGAACTGTAATTTTTTTTTTAATTGAATGTATTTTACAAAATCAGAGCTTGTATGGCACTTAAAAGGAAAGGGCAGAAAATAATTCCAAACTGGTGAACATAAGAAAACGGGAAGGCATTTTTTAATGTTGTTTAGCTGAGTTAGACAGGATCCCTCAAACTGTACGTGGTTTTCAAAATGTCCGTGTCCAAGTCAAATTAGACAAATTCATAGAGGATAGGGCTGTCAGTGTCTACTAGTCCTGGTGGCTCTATGCTACCGCCAGTATCAGAGGCAGTATGCCTATGTATGCCAGTTGCTGGGGAACATGGGCAGGAAGGTGCTGTTGCACTCACTCTGCTTGTGGGTTTCCCACAGGAAGCTAGTTGGACACAGTGTGAACAGAATGCTGGACAAAGTGGACCCTTGGTCTGATCCATTATGGCTGTTCTTATGTTCTTAAGTCATTTTAAAATAGAGTTGACCACATATTCTCTTAGGACAAAGAGGCCAGGAAGAAACAGGAAGTTCCTCCCATGGTTACAAGTCCCAAACTTGAATCTCTCTCTAGACAAAGAGAAAGGCTCTTTGAATTTCCTGGGTCAGCCTTTTAGTAGACTGAAACAGCCTGGTAGGCAAAAAAGGAAATCCACTTGGGCCAGTTCTCAGCCACAGAAATGCAGGATGAGGTTTATGCCAGCCAATGCAAGAAGGTTACATCACTTTTCATTGTGAAGGTGTTGAAGGAATTTGAACTAAGCAATCTTTAAGTATGTTGAGTAAGCAAAGATATGGAAGCATTTCATAGAATCATAGAATAGTAGGGTTGGAAGGGGCCTACAAGGCCATCGAGTCCAACCCCCTGCTCAATGCAGGAATCCAAGTCAGAGCATCCCTGACAAATGGCTGTCCAGCCTCGTCTTGAAGGCCTCCAGTGTGGGAGAGCCCACCACCTCCCCAGGTAATTGGTTCCATTGCATTTCATGCCTCACCAAGTAGTCTGGCAGGAAGTCATAGGTTCCTAAGCATTTATATTCACTTAAACTGACATAGCATCACTAGCATAGGAGGAAAGTGAGGTGGGATTTGAAGCTTCTACTGTCAGATGACAGATTCTGATCCACAAAGGAATTAAACCCACTCTCTCATCAGTAAAAACAGACTGTTTACAATGTGTGTGTGTTTTTATGCTTTAGAAATATGGTGTCTGTCTGGTTAAGGTGACAAACCTTAACAGTCCAACTAACTTCCATCACAAATGTCATAGAATCATAGAATAGTAGGGTTGGAAGAGGCCTACAAGACCATCGAGTCCAACCCCCTGCTCAGTGCAGGAATCCAAGTCACAGCATCCATGACAGGTGGCTGTCCAGCCTCATCTTGAATGCCTCCAGTGTGGGAGAGCCCACCACCTCCCTAGGTAATTGGTTCCATTCTCGTATTGCTCTAACAGTCAGGAAGTTTCTCCTGATGTTCAGCCAGAATTTGGCTTCCTGTAACTTGAGCCCATTATTCCGTGTCCTGCATTCTGGGATGATCGAGAAGAGGTCTTGGCCTTCCTGTCTGTGACATCCTTTCAAGTACTTGAAGAGTGCTATCCTATCTCCCCTCGGTCTTCTCTTCTCAAGGCTAAACATGCCCACTTCTTTCAGTCTCTCTTCATAGGGCTTTGTTTCCCGTCCCCTGGTCATCTTTGTTGCCCACCTCTGAACCCTCTCCAGCTTGTCTGCATCCTTCTTAAAGTGCGGTGCCCAGAACTGGACACAGTACTCCAGATGAGGCTTAACCAGTGCTGAGTAGAGGGGAACTAGTACTTCCCAGGATTTGGAAGCTACGCTTCTATTAATGCAGCCCAAAATAGCGTTTGTCTTTTTTGCAGCCACATCACATGGTTGGCTCATATTCAGCTTGTGATCCATTCCTTTGTTCCTGTGAACCAATACATTTGCCTCTGGTGACAATATACATGCTGCCAAGGTCACATTACACTTAAATAGTGATGTATGAGAATTAAGTTTCAATTCGCAAATCATTGAAACTTGCCCCATTTGCAACCTTGAACACAAAAGCAAATGGGAGTGCATTTTTTGTAAAAATATCCACACGTTCCCAAACTTGCAATCATGTTCAAAAAATGTGCATTTTTTTGAAATATGCATTTTAACGCTTAATCAGTGGAGAGAAAGTGCATACTTTTCCCATTCAAAACGCACAGTTTTCACATTTGAATGAACCCAAAAAACACGTTGTAAACAAAAACAGAAGTTATCCAAACTGAGCTTCAAAGTCAAGTTTAGAGAATTTTGGTGAACTCAAACATCCCTGGTTTTCTTATCCCTAGGCTTACATGAGGGCTGGTTTATACTTTATACAGAAACAGGAAAATAAGCAGTACAACCCATTCTTTTTCTGATTCTTTTCTCACTTCTGTGAGATATAACCAGCTCCCCTACAATTTATTTTCCAAGGAAAATACAGATTCTGGAAGTGGTTTGGTAGGGATTACATCTTCCTCAAAACTATAGCTGTGTGTGTTCCTTGGCCATATTGCATAAACCTAAAATGGGCACAACCCTTAAACTCTTGTTACATATTAAGTGGTTTTTAAACCTGGCAATGATGTCTGGGAACACAGCCATGTCCCAGAGAGACAATGTGGAAATCAGCCCAAGTGGTTTTCGGTATCCTTGGAGATGTACAACGGTAAAAAATCATGATAATGAAATCAGCAAATTGATTTAAAATACTTCCAGATTGACAGGTTTTTTTAAAAGCCTCATTGTTTAACACTGTCATTCTAGACTCACAACATAGAAGCAAGCTCTTCTGAAATCAATGGAAATTATCTGTCCTGTACAAAGTATTGTCCTGTACAATGTATTGAAGATTGGGCTGATTATTTACCATGATTGGTGTCAACCCTGTTCCAGTGAATCTATGAATATGTATTAAAAAGAAAGCTATCAGATAGTGTCTTAGAAATTGTAGTTATCCAGGCGATTACCAGCTCAGAGGAAAAACCTAAATAGAAGTTATTCAACCATTCTATTCACAAATTAAAAACTGTTAAATTGCATTAAAACGATGTTGCTGTTTCTAGAATAGCTTCCCGGCTATGTTCCGTGTTCATTATCTGCAGTGGAGCCGCACAGGAACTTCTCTGCTGGAATGCTGCTTGAGGGTGTCCAAGAAATGTCTTTGTAACTGCTATGTGATTTGAGAGTCTGATTGTATTCTGTTTCCATAATTCCACAGGGCTGGCGGAGCAGCCAGTGCAAGAGGCTGACAGATAAAGTGACAGTCCTATGCTCACCGCTGTTCCAAAAACTTATGGAGATCGCGTTACAAGTTTCACTCCCGAGGCTTGAATTATCCAGGTTAGATTAGGGTTGATGAGCTTCTTAATAGACTAGAGGGTTTTCAATGTTCTGTCTTGTTTTAATATTAGCTTGGCAAATATAACAGTTGTATATTTTGCCAGGGTTGCTTTGCTTGCTCCTGGGCTGAGAGTGGACCAGATCAAATGGGGAAACCGTGAGGTTGATAATCATTTCTATACTTCCGCTATGCTAGAACAATTCAGTTTTTTTTTTTTCCTCACATCCATACCCTAGTCTTAAGAATGTTGTTAGGAGCCAGGTTGACAAGTTGAAGTTCCCCCATTGGGAGAGGTGGCAGAAATAATTGGGACTCATGTGAAGTCCATTCATATGAAGAGTCAGTGTGGTTAGAGTGGAGAGACCCAAGTTCGAATCTCCACTCAGCCATGAAGCTCATTGGGTGACTTTAGGCCAGTCACTGACTCTCAGCCTGACTTATCTCATGGGGTTGTTGTGAGGATAAAATGGAGAGGAGGAGGATCATGTATGCTGCCATGGGCTCTTTGAAGAAAAAGATGGGTTATAAATGTAACAAACAAATGTTAGTAACATATAAATTCAAGGGGTGCTAACTCTTGATGGGCAACTTGAAATAGGTATGGATGGGCGCCCCCCCCGGGTTCACCGGGTGTCCCCCCCCCGGGTTCTCCGGGTGTCCGCCCCCCGGGTTCTCCGGGTGTCCGCCCAGCCCCTGTCCCCACTCGCACATCCCCTGTCCCCACTCGCACATCCCTGGACCCATGCTCAAGCCCCACGCCTGCTCACCAAGCCGCCCAAACTTACCTGGGCCCTGTCCACCTCCAACACGATTGCCATGTTTTGAAAAAAACATGGCGATCGCAATACTGTACCCATAGACTTACATGCAAAATGACGCCATGAATCTTGCATTTATAGGCAATTCACAGTGCCATTTTGTGTATGAGTCTATGTGTGAAAAATGTGCACATAGACATATACATAAAATGGCACCATGAATTGCCCATATACACAAGATTCACAGCGCCATTTGCATATAAGTCTATGGGTACAGCATTTCAATCGCCATGTTTTTTCAAAACATGGTGATTGTGACGGATGTGGACAGGGCCCGGGTAAGTTGCAGGCAGCTCCGTGACATGGGAGGGGGTTGAGTGGGGGCAGGGGCTCAGCAGGAGCGGCTCAGAGGGCATGGGCATGGGCAGTCTGCTGGATTCCTGGACTGAGATGGGCACCCATGCCATCCCTAACTTCAAGGCCCCTGCTCTCCCTTCTTATGGTCCTTTGCCCTTATACCAGACTTGGACTGGACAGCCCATCAGACAGAGGATACATTGAAATAGAGGCCTGTCCTCAGTGTGCTCTTCAAAGTCGAGGACTGTCTTCTGTAAAGAAGGACACCTGGCTATTGGGCAAGAATAACACAACCCCAACAGAAAAGGGCTGAGTAAAATTAGATACTTGTTCAGCCTTTAAGCTAATTGGCTGGCTGTGGATCCTTACCTGAAAGACCTCTTTCCTAAGAGACTCCTGCAGGATCTAGAACCAGATATTATTTACAAATAGCCCCAAACTAGGCTTTCTCGTAATGCCCAAGCCCTTTAGCAAAGCTTATGTTGTTGTTGTTCAGTCGTTCAGTCGTGTCCGACTCTTCGTGACCCCATGGACCATAGCACGCCAGGCCTTCCTGTCCTGCGCTCTCTCCCGGAGCGTGCTCAAATTCATATTCATTGCATCGGTGATGCTATCTAGCCATCTCATCCTCTGCCGTCCCCTTCTCCTTTTGCCTTCAGTCTTTCCCAGCATCAGGGTCTTTTCCAGGGAGTTTTCTCTTCGCATTAGGTGGCCAAAATATTTGAGCTTCAGCTTCAGTATCTGTCCTTCCAATGAGCACTCAGGGTTGATTTCCTTTAGGATGGACTGATTTGACCTCCTTGCAGTCCAGGGGACTCGTAAGAGTCTTCTCCAGCACCACAGTTCAAAAGCATCAATTCTTCGGCGCTCAGCCTTCCTTATAGTCCAGCTCTCACAGCCATACATTACTTCTGGGAAAACCATAGCTTTGATTAGACGGACCTTTGTCGGCAAGGTGATGTCTCTGCTTCTTACTATGCTGTCTAAGTTTGCCATAGCTTTCCTCCCAAGGAGCAAGCGTCTTTTAATTTCATGGCTACAGTCACTGTCTGCAGTGATCTTGGAGCCCCAGAAAGTAAAATCTGTCACTGCTTCCATTTCTTCCCCTTCTATATACCAGGAAGTGATGGGGCCAGATGCCATGATCTTCGTTTTTTTAATGTTGAGTTTCAAACCAGCTTTTGCACTCTCCTCTTTCACCCTCAACAAGAGGCTCTTGAGATCCTCTTCGCTTTCTGCCATTAGGGTGGTATCGTCTGCATATCGGAGGTTGTTGATAATTCTCCCAGCAATCTTAATTCCGACCTGTGATTCATCCAACCCGGCATTTCTCATGATGTACTCTGCATATAAGTTAAATAAGCAGGGTGACAATATGCAGCCTTGTCGTACTCCTTTCCCAATTTTGAACCACTCGGTTGTTCCATGTCTGGTTCTTACTGTTGCTTCTTGACCCTCATACAGGTTTCTCAGGAGACAGGTAAGGTGGTCTGGTACTCCCATCACTTTAAGAATTTGCCAGAGTTTGTTGTGATCCACACAATCAAAGGCTTTAGCATAGTCAATGAAGCAGAAATAGATGTTTTTCTGGAATTCTCTTGCTTTCTCCATGATGCAGTGAATGTTGGCGATTTGATCTCTAGTTCCTCTGCCTCTTCGAAACCCAGCTTGTACTTCCGGTAGTTCTCGGTTCGCATACTGCTGAAACCTAGCTTGTAGGATTTTGAGCATCACCTTGCTGGCATGTGAAATGAGCGCAATTGTGCGGTAGTTTGAACACTCTTTGGCGTTGCCCTTCTTTGGAATTGGAATGTAAACTGACCTTTTCCAGTCTTGCAGCCATTGTTGAGTGTTCCAAATTTGTTGGCATATTGAGGGGCTCACCTTCCAGCGTCATCTCTTTTAGCCTTGTGATACGTTCCATGGGGTTTTCTTGGCAAGAATACTGGAGTGGGTTGCCATTTCCTTCTCCAGTGGACCACATTTTGTCAGAACTCTCTGCCATGACCTGTCTGTCTTGGGTGGCCCTGCACAGCATAGCTTATGGCTTCACTGAGTTACGCAAGCCCCTTCACCACAACAAGGCAGTGATCCATGAAGGGGAGCAAAGCTTATAGTCACTTAAAAAAAAAAAACACCTCCCTGCCCTTTTCCTCCATCCTTACCTTGAGGCCTGTTCTCAACAGAGGGGTTCAAGCAACCCTCTCCACGCATGGAAAGAATGCATGGGGGGGACCATGCACATTAGCCCCTCTCCCAGTGCTCTCAGTGGCTCTGCCACCCATGCATTTGGAGTGTTTTGGAGGGGGCTTTATGCATGTACCGATGTGCATATAGGGCTCTCCACCTTGTGTGGAGGGAGCTATTCATGTGTACATTGCCATGTGCATAAAGGCTCTTCTGACGCACACTGAATGTATGGAGAGTGGAGGCAGAGCTAGCCTGGTTGGCCCTGTCCCCCCCCCCCCCTCAGATATTCTTCTAACATGTGGCGGGGAGAACATCTGAACCACTATAATGATACCAACTTTGTCAGCACGCATCCTGGTTGTGCACTGAGGCCTAGTTCTCCCAACAGTAGATGCCTCAGTAAACCTATTTGTGAACTTCAGCTGAGGACTCACACGGCTGACAACTGCTACATTATCAATGTTGCCTGTACTTAGAAAATGAAGGTGTCAAGGTGAAGGTTAATAGTTGGGTTTTCTCTGGCATGCCAGTTTTCTGTTTGTTTGTAGGAATCCTTTTCATGGGGGAGAAGAATTCTATTTTTCTTCTCATCTTTCCTTTCTCTGCCAGCTTTTCATAGTAAAGGTCACACAACGATTAACGATGAAACTTCCTTTGAATCATAATTGTGTGCATGTGTGTATAAATAAATTTAAAAATTGTTTGTTTATTATATTTCTATATCCCCCCCAGCTGAAGCTCTCTGATTTATACAAGATTTATATACCACTCTACATCCAATAAAATATCCGAGCAGTGAACAGTTAAAAGGGGAGAAAATAATTACAACAGTAATTGAAATACAGAATTAAAACCTTTAAAATCAGATCGTACCAATAAAATTATGGCTGGATAGTCAGGGAAGTCTTGTTTAAATAAAAACACTGGAGAGCCAGTGTGGTGTAGTGGCTAGAGAGTTGGACTGGGACTCCGGAGATCCAGGTTCAAGTACCCACTCAGCTATGAAGCTCACTGGGTGACTTTGGGCCAGTCACTGACTCTCAGCCTAGCTTACCCCACAGGATTGTTGTGAGGATAAAATAGAGAGGATGAGGAAGAGCATGTAAACTACCTTGGGTTCCTTGCAAGAGAAAAAAAGATGTGATATAAATGTAATAATAATAATAATAATAATAAAAATGCCTTCGGGTGGCACTGAAAATGGAAAAATGTTGGTGCAATGTTATTGCAGAGGAACTGAATACATTATATAGCAGGTGATGAAAAGCCTTTAATAAATTCAAATAAAGTATTATCTATTTCCAGCTGTGATGGGGTGGGAATCTGTTCCCCTCCAGATGTTGTTGGACAAGATTCCATCTCCCATCAGCCCCAGGCAGCATGGCCCGTGGTCAAAGGCGAAGGGAGTTGTAGTCCAACATCTGGTTCCTCACCCCCAATCTATGACATGCTGGAGGGTTTGTGTGATACATGTGCATCATTGCTTTGGGAATTCTCAGAGGGCAAAGCCTACCTGTGCAAAATCGATTGAAATAAATGTACAACGGAGCACAGCTCTGAGCCCAAAAACTCAAGATAGGCAACCCTTGGCAAACTGGAAGAGCAGCCCTTTTGTGAAATGTCTCAGTTTCTTCCATTTTCAGCCTTTGCTGCTTTCTTTCCATGAGAGGAAACAACTCTATACCTTAAAACACACACACCATAATTCCTCTTATATTGCACATTCAGCTAACCTCTGAGCCAACTTATTCCACAGCTGTCATAACAAACTTACTGCTGGATGCTACTAACTGTATCAGACTCCCCTGTGTAGCATGCAAGTTTTTTTCCTTTACCTTGGGGCTTTTTAAGTCTAATCCGATGTTATCCAAGCCACCTCATGTATTCCTAGGTATGTGATTTCCTGTACTCCTTGGAGGAAAATAAAAAAGAGTACATAGGAAACTATTAGATTATTCACAGATTTAGGAGACCTTTTAGCAATTAAGTGGTTATTAACTTTAGCCTATTGTTTCTTTTCCCTGTTTCCCATTCTGCATTATGAATGAGTGCTGCTGCTTTTGATCTGCATGTGACAACTAGGATTTCAAGAAATTCTAACATAAAAAAATAGAAGTGCTGATCTATTATTTGGGCTGTTCTCTCTCTGTTTCTCCATCTCTTTTTATTTCTCCCATTATAGATGTCTGAGCACCTAATTTTTGTGAACCGCCCAGAGAGCTTCGGCTATTGGGTGGTATACAAATGAAATAAATAAATAAGTGATTACTTTGATATTGCTTCCCTTTACTATCATTTTTTGTGTTGTGTTTTAAGACTATGATGTTTGAATTTATATCACATGCTGTGTTTTTCTGGCTCTGTAAAATTTAAAGAATGATCCTTGCTCTTCCAGCCTAAGGCTGCAGTGCTAAAAGATAGCTCAAGCCCAAACTTCATGTAGCTTTCCCTGGGGTAGCCACACTTAAATCATTGTGACTACTGTATAGCAAGTGCCTTGGAATGGCAGCTTTACCTGCCTTAGGGCAGGGGTGGGCAGAACATAGATCTCCAGATGTACTTCAGCTCCCAGCATTCCTGAACATAGGCCATGCTGGCAGGGGCTTCTGGGAGTTGAAGTCCAAAACATCTGGAGATCTACCTTCTGTCCACTACTGCCTTAGAGGGTTGTAGTGCCATGTATACATATGAAAGTTCTTGCTCCGGTACCTGAATGCCTCATAATTGTGGTTCCATAGACGTTTAAGTGTGATGGCAAGTCTTAAAAGGCCATTTTGTCCACCACTGGATCAGAGTTAACTGTCGATGGTCATCAGATGAGAATCAGGATAGGGGGTTTCAAGGTGAAAGAGTCAGAGCCAGGAGGTCAGACCCAGAGAATAAGCTGAGGGCCAGGAAAGACTGTCGTTGCTCAAAGCTCCAATCTGAACAGCCTTTATAGCCTTTCCTGTTGAAGAGGGCCGAAGGTGAGCCTGGCTGGGTGAAATCACTCCAGTACCTGAGAATTTTCAGTTCAGGAGTGGCCCATGGCCCCTTTGGATCCGTCCCATAGCCTCTCCTCACCCCATCCCCACACAGCAATTGGGCCTAGGAAAAATGACTCCAATGGAAGGTTTTTTTTTCTCAGCCTAATTGATCTGTGAAGGAGGCAGCTGGAAATGGAAGGGGAGAGAAAGAGAGAAGTGGGGAGGGAAGGGGGGAGAGAGAATGTGTGTGTGTGTGTGTGTGTGTGTGAATAGATGGGTGAGGGTGGGCAGGAGAGAGAGTGTAGGGTGAATCGATGATGGATGAATGGGGTGCATGCTTGTGTGTGTTAGGAATCCTTTAGGATTTCGTCTGGTCTGCATTTGAGGTGAACCTGCACTTCCGAGACTAATGTGTAGATCAGAATGCAGTTATCCTTCAGATTTTGCACTTCTCTGAATTTTATCATGCAGTTTTCAGTTAAAAAAAACATACCAAAATGTAGGATAAAATACATGTAGAAATGCATATTTTGTGAGATAATACATTCAAAAATCCATATTTAAATATGAATATTCATGTGGATTTTTTTAAAATGGCAGATGATTGCGGAAATGGGACAGAATGGCTTCATGAATGAATATATGCAAAACTGAAATGGACTGGAAATAGACTGTTTCACCATTCCCTGCCATGTGCCTATGGAGGAATGGGTGTGTGGAGAAAGAAAGAACATATGGGGTGCATACTTGTGTACGTGTGTGAATGGATGGATTGTATGTGTTACGTGTGAGAGAGAAACTCTTTTAGGGAAGCTTCATTATCTGTAACAGCTTCTCTTAGAGAGCAATCCTGTGGCCCCTAGACATTGTCTGAGGGGCCATAGGATACTGGGGATTCTGCCCTCTGAAGTCGGAGACAGCTCTCTGACCTCTGAAAGGGGAGTCAGAGATCTGCCCCCTTCCCCCCACAGCCTGCATGGAAAGAACCGTGCTGGCTGCCCTCAGAGACAGGGGGAAGGGGGCATCTTGGTGGATGGAGAGGGAAGGAGACTGGAGGAGCCAGGATATGAGCTGCCTTGAGCCTCTTCAGGCCTCCTTCCCTCCCTCTCTGAAGCGCCCTCACCAGATGGCAAAAAAGCCCATCTAGCGAAAAATGCAGGGCGGGAGGATGGGGAGGCGAAGATCTTCTCTGCTGCTCCTCCTGTCCTGCATTGGATGTTTGGAAGCCTCCGAGTTTGGACTTACTGTTTGGCCTTACTGAGTTTGGCCTCATTGAGGCCTTACTGATCACGTAACCCCTAATGGGCTTCCAGTATTCCTTCAGAGCAGTTTGAAAACCACTAACATTTGTTTCTCTGTCATTTTTACAGGGCCTTCTCAGCAGTAGTTGCACACCTTTGGAATTCCCTCACCAAGGAGGTACGCATATCCCCAATTATACTGGTTTTTTAAGGAGACCCCTAAGACTTTTATTTTAGTCCATGTTTGGTGGATGTGCTGCTTCCTACATGCATTTTGCTGCTCGTTAATTAGGGGGATGGTTTGTTTGATGCTACGAGATTTCAGGAGGGCTATGCTCGGAAAGCCAGGCTAGAAACCATTTAAATAAAGAAATAAAGAGATAGATAGCCCGGGGTGAGCAACTTATGACCCTCCGCATGTTTTGGCCTACAACTCCTGTCTCCCCTCACCATTGGCTATGCTGGCTAGGGCTGATGAAAGTTGTAGGCCAAAACATCTGGAAGGCCACAAGTGGTTCACCCCTGAGATAGACAACTGCCATCTCCCATAAAAAAGGGATATCATAGGCAGAGTCTCACAGTGGCTTTTCAAAAGTAGTTCATGGCGGAAGTAGGATCTGAAGTAGAATGCTTTCAGCGTCTGTGCTGCACCTGCTCATGTTCATCCCCCACCCCACCCCATGCCTGATTTTTACTCTGGTACTCATCATAACTTTGTTAATGTTTTTCTCTTGTTCACATGTTTTCCCTGTCAAAGTTTGACCCCTGTCTTTCCTTTGAGATATGTGTGGGATCTGCGTGTTATTCCCACCATCCTTTTGAAGCAGCCGTGGTCCACAGAAGGTCTGCTCACCTTCTGCATAAGGGGTAGAATTGAACCCCAAAGACCAAGCTGTGTGTTTTTTTGGCTTTATTATTGACAAAGCCCTAAACCAGCCTTGCCCAACCTGCTGCCCTTCAGACATGTTGGACTAAGACTCCTCTATCGTCATGTGCTGGCTGGGGGTGATGGGAGTGGTAGTCCAATATGTCCAGAGGACACCAGGTTGGGGAAGGCTGCCCTAAACATGGGACAGGTGTTGCTCAGCCACCCTGTCAATGCCCAGTGAAAACTCTCTAATTTCCAGTCACTGTCCACAGGCTTAAACAGCAGAGATAAAGGAAACATAAGATTGTTGCAAGAGGCCAGAGAGCAGCTGCAGTACACTGTAGCAAATGGGGCTGTTTCTGTTAAGGCTGAAAGCTTGGGAACTCCCAGACAGTGCTTTATTTGCAAAAGAGCTGTATCAAAAGAAGCTACCACAGAATTGTCTTTTCCTTTAACTCTCCTTGCCTCTTGCCTCTCATTAGGTTTTGCAATGATGTCTGTGGAGGACCAAAATCCCAACCACAGATCCAATTGGGGAGGGGACAAATAGCTCCATGTTAGAGCACCTGCTTTACCTGCAGAAGGCCCCAGCTTCAATCCTTGGCATCTCCAGTTAAAACAGGAACAGGTCGCAGGTGGTGTGAGAGATCATTTGCCTCCAGCACTGGGCAAACACATAATTTGATCAGGTATAAGGCAGTTTCCTATGTTCCTTCTAAGAATGCCAGGCTTTGGATGCACCTTCTCTTGGTGCTTCCTTCACTCTTGGTCCGACTAGTTTGTTTGGAACAGTCAAGTCTTTGAGAGGCCTGGGAGGTGGAGGAAGGTGGGGGCACTGCCAAGACGTAGGGGGTGAGTGGTGGTGACAGCAGCAGCTGGGTGCGGGGCGGGGGAGGTGAAGGAGTGAGGAGGAAGGTGGTGACCAGGGGAATTGTTAAGCATGGGTCCATGGGGCCGTGGCACCAAATCTATTTCCCAGATCCCTGGAACTCTTCCACAGGGCACTGAGTGTCCATTGGTGCCATTAGAAGGGTTTTTCCTCAGCTTAATTGCTATGCAGGAGGCAGTTTTCAGGGGGGATAGCAGCTGGGGAGGGAAAGGTTAACTCTCCTCTCCATAGGCTGCACCCTACCGCCCCTAGCACACACAAATATTTCTTTGCCTGAAAATTAAGCTTAGATAAACACTTTTTCCGTTGGCTTGGAATCACCTGAGGCTGAGTGTAAATCTGCCTGCCTGCCTGCCCGCCCGCCCGCCTGCCCGCCCGCCCATCCATCCATCCATCCATCCATCCATCCATCTATCTATCAGAGGTGATTTGGATGAGAAATGAACTGGCTGGATTTCCCTTCTGTGAAATTTCAATAAATCCTAGTAATTATGTCTAAATTTGCATTTTGTTGTTTATTCGGTCAGTCGCTTCCGACTCTTCATGACTTCATGGACCAGCCCACGCCAGAGCTTCCTGTCGGCTGTCTCCACCCCCAGCTCCCCCAAGGTCGAGTCCGTCACCTCCAGAATATCATCCATCCATCTTGCCCTTGGTCGGCCCCTCTTCCTTTTGCCTTCCACTTTCCCTAGCATCAGCAGCATCTTCTCCAGGGTGTCCTGTCTTCTCATGATGTGGCCAAAGTACTTCAGTTTCGCCTTTAATATCCTTCCCTCAAGTGAGCAGCCTGGCTTGATTTCCTGGAGTATGGACTGGTTTGATCTTCTTGCAATCCAAGGCACTCTCAGAATTTTCCTCCAGCACCACAGTTCAAAAGCATCTATCTTCCTTTGCTCAGCCTTCCTTATGGTCCAGCTCTCGCAGCCATAGGTTACTACGGGGAATACCATTGCTTGAACTATGTGGACCTTTGTTATCAGTGTGATGTCTCTGCTGTTAACTATTTTATCAAGATTTGTCATTGCTCTCCTCCCAAGAAGTAAACGTCTTCTGATTTCCTGGCTGCAGTCAGCGTCTGCAGTAATCTTTGCACCTAGAAAGACAAAGTCTGTCACTGCCCCCACTTTTCTCCTTCTATTTGCCAGTTATCAATCCAGCTGGTTGCCATAATCTTGTTTTTTTTTGAGGTTTAACTGCAACCCAGCTTTTGCACTTTCTTCTTTCACCTTCGTCAGAAGGTTCCTCAGCTCCTCCTCACTTTCAGCCATCAAAGTGGTATCATCTGCATATCTGAGATTGTTAATGTTTCTTCCAGCGATTTTAACTCCAGCCTTGGCTTCATCAAGCCCAGCACATTGCATGATGTTTTCTGTGTACAAGTTGAATAGGTAGGGTGAGAGTATATAACCCTGCCGTACTCCTTTCCCAATCTTAAACAAGTCCATTGTTCCGTGGTCTGTTCTTACCATTGCTGTTTGGTCGTTATACAGATTCCTCAGGAGGCAGACAAGATGACTTGGTATCCCCATACCACCAAGAACTTGCCACATTTTTTTATGATCCACACAGTCAAAGGCTTTAGAATAGTCAATAAAACAGAAATAGATGTTTTTCTGAAACTCCCTGGCTTTCTCCATTATCCAGCGGATATTGGCAATTTGGTCTCTAGTTCCTCTGCCTTTTCTAAGCCCAGTTTGTACATCTGGCAATTCTCGTTCCATGAATTGCTGGAGTCTACCTTGCAAGATCTTGAGCATGACCTTACTGGCATATGAAATAAGTGCCACTGTTCGATAGTTTGAACATTCTTTGGTGCTTCCCTTTTTAGGTATGGGGATATAAATTGATTTTTTCCAATCTGTTGGCCATTCTTGTGTTTTCCAAATTTGCTGGCATATGGCATGCATCACCTTGACAGCATCACCTTGCAAGATTTTAAACAGTTCAGCTGGGATACCGTCATCTCCTGCTGCCTTGTTATTAGCAATGCTTCTTAAGGCCCATTCAACCTCACTCTTCAGGATGTCTGGCTCTAGCTCACTGACCACACTGTCAAATCTATCCCCGATATTATTATCCTTTCTATGCAGATATTCTGTATATTTTTGCCACATTTTCTTGATCGCTTCTGCTTCTGTTAGGTCCTTGCCATCTTGGTTTTTGATCATACCCATTTTTGCCTGGAATTTACCTCCGATATTTCTAATTTTCTGGAAGAGGTCTCCTGTCCTTCCTGTTCTATTATCTTCTTCCGCTTCTGCACATTGCTTGTTTAAAAATAATTGCTTATCTCTTCTGGCTAACCTCTGGAATTTTGCATTTAATTGGGCATATCTCCCCCTATCACTGTTGCCTTTTGCGTTCCTTCTTTCTTGGGCTTCTTCCAGTGTCTCAGCAGACAGCCATCTTGCCTTCTTGGTTTTCTTTTTCTTTGGGACGTTTTTTGTTGCCGTCTCCTGAACAACGTTGCGAACTTCTGTCCATAGTTCTTCCGGGACCCTATCTACTAAATATAGTCCCTTAAATCTGTTCTTCACCTCCACTGCATATTCATGAGGAATATGAGTGAGCTCATATCGAACTGATCTGTGGGTCTTCCCTATTCTCTTTAGTCTGATTCTAAATTGTGCAATAAGAAGTTTGTGATCTGAACTACAATCAGCTCCAGGTCTTGTTTTTACCGACTGCATAGATGTCGGCCACCTTTGGCTACAAAGGATGTAGTCAATCTGATTTCGGTGTTGCCCGTCTGGTGAAGTCCATGTATAAAGTCGTCTCTTAGGTTGTTGGAAGAGAGTGTTTGTTATGCACAGTGAGTTGTCTTGGCAAAATTCTATCAGCCTATGTCCTGCTTCATTTTGTTCTCCCAGACCATGCTTTCCTGTAATTCCAGGTGTCGTTTGACTACCCACCTTAGAATTCCAGTCTCCTGTAATGAAAATAACATCTTTGTTTGGCGTACTATCCAGTAGGTGCTGCAGATCCTCATAGAACTGATCTACTTCTGCTTCTTCAGCATCTGTGGTTGGGGCGTATATTTGTATCACTGTGATGTTCAATGGCTTACCCTGAAATCGAATTGAGATCATTCTGTCATTTTTTGGCTTGTATCCAAGCACTGCTTTAGCCACTTTATTATGAATTATGAAGGCTACTCCATTTCTTCTGTGGTCCTCTTGTCCACAGTAGTAGATCTGGTGGTCATTTGATGTGAAGTGGCCCATTCAGTTCACTGACACCCAAAATGTCTATATTTAATCTTGACATCTCCCCAATAACCACATCCAATTTGCCCTGGCTCATAGATCTTACATTCCAGGTTCCTATGGTGTGTTGATCTTTAGAACATCGGATTCGTCATTCACCACCAGCACCATCAGCTGCTAGCCATCCTTTTGGCTTTGAGCTAGCTGCGTCATCACATCTGGGACTAGTTGAACTTATCCTCTGTTCCTCCCCAGTAGCATTTTGACCATCTTCCGACCTGGTAGTCCCATCTTCCGATGGTATACCAACATATCTCTGGTTGTACTGATCCATTTAGTTTTCATGGCAAGAATACTGGGGTGAGTTGCCATTTCCTTCCCCAGGGATCGTATTTAGTCTGACCTCTCTGCCATGACCTTCCCGTCTTGGGTGTCCCTTCACAGTTTAGCTCATGATGTCATTGAGGTACTCAAGCTGCAGTACCATGACAAGGTAACGATCTCCTTTGCTGGAGCTAAATTTGCATATATAAGTATAAATTAGCATGTGCAGATTTTATGGAAATTTGGGTCCTCAATCTTTGAAGTGCCGAGCAATGCTTCTGGTGGTGACACTGGTGGCAGCTGCTGGGGGAAAGGGTAGGGGAAGGAGTGTGTCTGACTGTGGGGTGCCAAAATACCATCTTGCCTAGGATACCTTGAGACAGCACTGATGATGACCTCCAGCAAAAACCTGTTTGAAGTGAAGGAAATAAAAGAAATAAGAATGAGTGCAAGGGGGGATGATAGATGCGCATACACAGTTCAGCAGTCCCTGTGTTAAGAATGTTTTCTGGGCCAAATTCAAGGTGTTGGCTTTGACCTTTAAAACTCTATACAGTTCCGGCCCAACCTATCTCAAGGAGCGCTTCCAGCAATACCAGACGGGCTGCTCAACAAGATCAGCCTCGGATGGCCTTCTCTCTGTCCCATCAGCCAGGACAGCTAGGCTGGTGAGGACAAGAGAGAGGGCCTTCTCTATGGTGGCCCCCACTCTGTGGAACTTCCTTCCTAGAGAACTCCGCCATGCCCTGTCTTTAATGAGCTTCTGCCACACATTGAAAAGTTGGTTGTTCAGGCAGGCATTTGGGGTGGGTTAGGGTATTTTTAGAACATGATGTTTTAATGCTTAATTTTACTGTTTTTGATCGTTTATTGTTGTACATCGCTAAGAGTGGCCAGGTGACAGGCCAGATGGGCGATTAAGAAATTTAAATAAATAAATAAACAAACAAATAAAGTCATATTGGATGTATTTTCTGGAATCACCGCTTATTGTAATATTGATGACTTCACATGACTTGTTGGGAAAGAGGTCCCGTGTTCTAGAGTGATTTCCTTCATTTTAGAAACATTGTGGAGAGAGCTTAACAGTGGAGTCTGTAAGGAGTGTCTTCAGCAGGGGAGGAGAAATGGGCATAATTTATCAGGATTTAGACTTTTTAAAGAGTCTGGACTACACACTTTACTCTTCACCCTGCTATTAATCACATCAACTAATTTAATACAACTCTTGTATAGCGTAAACGTTGTCCTATACTACTGTTGTTTTGGAAACTGCACGTTTTGTGTCTGGGTGCACATTTGAAAAGCCCTGAGAACAAGTCTTTGTCTCATCACCAGTAAACAGGTCTACCATTTCTGGTAGTCATGCGTTCTGGGCACCTGAACTATCAAGATGGGTAGACCTGGCCTCTGAGAAATTCTACCCCTCTGTTGTTTCTTAGTAACTAGACCTGGTGCCTGGGTAACATCTTTCCACCTATGGCTGAAACCCTCAGTTCTTTCCCCAGATAACTTCACCCACTCTAGCCTATAAGTAATTGCACTGTTGCAACAATCAGCTTCACCACACACACACACACACACACACACACACCTGCACTTCCCTTAAAAAAAAAAAAATGCCAGGAGACTGGATAACAAAACTGGACTTCATTGCAGGGTTGTCGTACACTACTCTGACTCCTCTCCTGCAAAATGGAGATAACAGCATGGGCTACTTTGCGGGGCTGGCATGACCCATGCTTTCTCAGCCATGGCCCCACCCCTTGCCTCCTCCATGTTTCTAAATACCCGATGTTTGGGACAAACCACGATGGGCATTGGCAGTGGGTGTAAGCATTCCAGGGTCAGTTTTGCAAAGACAATGCTAAACAGGATGAACCTTTGGTCTGATACATCAGGGCTCTTCTTATGTGCTATCAGAGTACTGGGTTAGTGAGTTTAATTTTCTGTAAGATATTAGCGAAGTAAACCAAGCTCTTTGGGGATGTGCTCAATTTGATTCAATTGACCTTGTCAACCGACCTTGACAACCACTGTACTGGCGATCTGAATCAAATTGTCAGCTGTTGACACACAGTTGTGTATGTTTGTATTCAGGCAGAGTGGACTGGTTCGCACATAATGATAAGCCATAGTGCGGTTTGTTGAACCCTGCCTTGTTGTTGTGTTCAAGGCCACCCCGCCAACAAACCATGGCTTGTTAACCAGTGGCAGACCACAAATACAAGCCATGGTTTGTTGTTGGCTTACGAAGTCTGTCTTGTTTAAACTGTGTCTTGTCTGAACCCAGAACCATGGCTTATCCTGGCTTGTTTGCATTGCGGACTCTCCTGAAACAGGTGCCCAGCAAGAGCAGCCTGAAAATGATACCACTCTGAAGGCTGGCAAAATGAGAAACAAATCATGAATAGGGAAAACAAGCCATGGTTTGTTTGCTTCTCTGCAAGACAATTCATGGCTAAAGCAGCAAACCATGTTTAACATAAACCATGGCTTAGCATTATGTGTGAACACAGCTAGTGTATTAATTGTGCACTGTTGCCCTCAAGTCAGGGGTGGGGAACCTCTTTCTGTCCAAGGGCCAAATATAATTTCACAGAAGCTCTCTGGGGCTGCATTCCAGTGGTGAGCAGGACCAAAGCCAAAGGGATATGACCAAAAGTACAGAAAATACCAGCCTCTTAGAGATTAAAGCTCTTATGGCCAGTAACCAAACCTTGGGAGAGGCATTTCATTTCAACCTTTTAGAAGGGCGGGGGGGGGGGGGGGGCTCTGTTAATAAACCACTTAGGGCTCAGTCTTATGATGTTAGACAGAAAAAAGGCCTACAACTTCATGGCTGGCTGTGGAAAGCTGGGAGTTGTGGGCCCTTTTTTCTGTCTAAAGATCCATAGGATTGCGCTCTTAATCTATGAACTTTGGTATAGAGACTGAATTCAATAACCAAGGTTCAACAGACAACATAGCATCTAGGTATTTCCTTTCACCTTTCTGGGGGCACTAGTCTCTCTGTCTACAATGCTGCACACTTGTGTATGTCGTGTTTCGATGGAGTTTGTGCTGGAGTTAGAAATATTCCTGGCCGTCTGTGCCCTGTAGTTCATTAAAGAGAAAAATATCTCATAACATAAAGGGTAATTTATATATAAAACCTGTAAAGTTTCAAAGCACTTAAAAAATGAACTAATTAGCAGTCCGCCCCTGCATGGAACAACTTGATGCTGAGAATATTATTCTTTGTAGAATAAAGTTCAATTTTGCATCTGGGATTAGTTCTTTAAAGATAAACCTGCTTTATTCTTATGACAATTATAATTAGCTCTTAATAAGGGTTTGGGGGGATTCTAGAAACTGAGAAAGGACTGTGTTAAGTTTTTGAGGAAAATAAAGTATTCCAGCATGAGGTCCTATTGTTACAAAGCCTCTTAAATATCGATTTGGAGACATCTATAGGTTTCTTTTATTTTCCCCCTACCATTTAACACATAAGTGTCTAATATTTAGCATTATAATTGCAGCTTGGTTAATATTAAAAGGAAAGGATAATGGTTGTGTCCTCTTTTATGTATAACAATACAGACTGTTTGATATGCATTCTGCATCTTAATTCTTATGTTTTCAGTTAGAAAAGATAGGCATTTCAAAGACTTCTAGTTTCTAACTATCTTACTTGTCAGTTTGCTTTAAAAAAAATTCTGACAAATTATTTTAAGAGGATTGAGAGCCCAGAGAGAGAGAGAGGGAGCAAGTGAGCACAGAGGACAAAACTAATTGAGAAGATTTTAAACCAGAGAAAATAGAGGTAAGTTGGACATACTGTAGCCACCCCAATGCAGCATGGGCCAAAAGGGAAGGTTTCTCCACACCCTGCCGTCATCAGCCCATGTCTATGTGTGCATGTTGAGGAGGTAGAATGTCCCTTCTCAAGCCATCAAGCCAATCTCTGTTACATTTCTTTCCCTTCTCTCAGTGTTCATACATACATACATTTTCTTGTGTTTTGGGGGTATGTTTTATAGGATGGCCAGGTGTCCTACTTTACAGAAGACTGTCTTCTCTTTTGGAAAGCTGGCAGAGGACAGTTGTCTATTCAAAGGTGTCAAGACATTTTGCTGGCTGAGGCAAAGGACAAGATGGCGCCCCCTGTCATTCTATATTCAACAGCTAAATGGAGTGGCAGTTGAATCTTTCTTCAACACTGGCCATGGGACAGCATCTTCCACCACAGCTGAAGGCAGCAGGCTAGCTTGCAGGGCATAGGGCAGGGTGGTCTTTTAAAAAATCAACTGACAAAGCAAAACTGCAGTTCTGTAGTTGCATGGCACTTTGAAAGTGAAGCCTCAAATGCCCCTGGGAAATAACTACACTATGATGTCCCTTTGTTTGCAGGGACTTGCTAAGGAAAAGAATATAGCTGCTTCCATGGACCCATGGAAACAGCCATCTTTCTTTCTGTACAGTGTTCCTGGAAATGACAGTAATCATCACATATAGTTTCTGAGAGGGATTTAAGACTCCGTTGATGGACTTACTTTGTTCCACCAGGAGTAATGGTGGGTGGCTCCTGGGTCTAGCAGCCATTTTAATTTCCCATAATGACTGAAACATAGCATTGTTTAGGGCATTGTGGGAACTTTGGATGGTGGCTTAAACCCAACAATGCTGATATGTAGCATTGTTCCAGGGCATTGTGGGAAATGTAAATGGTGGTTAGATGCAGCCACCTGGCACTTCTCTGAATACTGGATCAGAAACAAAATTAAAGGGGGTGGGGTCAGGCTAGGTAGCAGCAGGGGGTGATATTGTGGCTCTGGGGTATTGGCAACTGCCTGAGGACCCCAGGTGCTGACCCCAGGTGCTGACCCCAGGTGCTGACCCCAGGTGCTGACCCCATCTCTGCATTCAGTCCTGTGAACTTGCAACTGCAGACATCAAGTTTCTATTGATGTCTATGGGTGAAAGGTTAAATTTAGTTAAAGGGCAGTATTTCTCTAGGGCAGCGGTCTTCAACTTGTCAAGAGTTGGGACCCACCTGAATCCCAACAAGCAATATACTATTCACTTCCGAGAGCCCATCCACCCAGGGGGCAGAGTGAGCAGTAAAGGCATGGATCCCATGCACCCAGAGACAGAGGGGTTCATCACACGGGGGCAGAAATCCACTGAGGCTTTCTACATCCGGTTTCATTGCGGGATAAGATCAGGCTCCTTTACACATTCCCCTTCATGGATCACTGCCTTGTTGTGGCGAAGGGGCTTGCGTAACTCAGTGAAGCCATAAGCTATGCCGTGCAGGGCCACCCAAGACGGACAGCTCATGGCGGAGAGTTCTGACAAAATGTGGTCCACTGGAGAAGGAAATGGCAACCCACTCCAGTATCCTTGCCAAGAAAACCCCATGGAACGTATCACAAGGCTAAAAGATATGACGCCGGAAGATGAGCCCCTCAGGTCGGAAGGTGTCCAATATACTACTGGGGAAGAGCAGAGGGTATTTCCAAGTAGCACCAGAAAGAGTGAAGTGGCTGGGCCAAAGCCGAAAGGACACTCAGCTGTGGATGTGTCTGGCGGTGAAAAGAAAATCCGATGCTGTAAAGAACGATATTGTTTAGGAACCTGGAATGTCAGATCAATGAATCAAGGTAAGCTGGAGGTGGTCAAACATGAGATGGCAAGATTGAACATCGACATCTTGGGAATCAGCGAACTAAAATGGACAGGCATGGGCGAATTTAATTCAGGTGACCATCATATCTACTATTGTGGGCAAGAATCCCTTAGAAGAAATGGAGTAGCACTCATAGTCAACAAAAGGGTGGGAAAAGCAGTACTGGGGTACAATCTTAAAAATGATAGAATGATCTCAGTACGAATCCAAGGCAAACCATTCAACATCACAATAATTCAAGTCTATGCCCCAACCACTGATGCCGAAGAAGCTGAGGTTGATCGGTTCTATGAAGACCTACAACACCTTCTAGAACTAACACCAAAAAAAGATGCCCTCTTCATCAGAGGGGATTGGAATGCTAAAGTAGGAAGTCAAGAAATCACTGGGATAACAGGTAGGCATGGCCTTGGTGTACAAAATGAAGCAGGACAAAAGCGAATAGAGTTTTGCCAAGAGAACACGCTGATCATAGCAAACACTCTTTTCCAACAGCACATGAGACAACTCTACACACGGACATCACCAGATGGTCAATATCGAAATCAGATTGATTATGTCCTTTGCAGCCGAAGATGGAGAAGCTCTATACAATCAGTCAAAAAAAGACCTGGAGCTGACTGTGGCTCAGATCATGAGCTTCTTGTTGCAAAATTTCGGCTGAAATTGAAGAACGTAGGGAAAACCACTAAACCATTCAGGTATGACCTAAATCATACCCCTTATGAATATACAGTGGAGGTGAGGAATAGATTTCAGGGATTAGACCTGATAGACAGAGTGCCTGAAGAACTATGGACGGAGGTCCGTAACATTGTTCAGGAGGCAGCAACTCAATCCATCCCCAAGAAAAAGAAATGCAAGAAAGCCAAGTGGCTGTCTGATGAGGCTTTACAAGTAGCTGAGGAAAGAAGGGAAGCGAAAAGCAAGGAGAAAGGGGAAGATATATCCAACTGAATGCAGAGTTCCAGAGAATAGCAAGGAGAGACAAGAAGGCCTTCTTAAATGAACAATGCAAAGAAATTGAGGAAAACAACAGAATGGGAAAGACTAGAGATCTCTTCAAGAAAATTGGAGATCTCAAGGGAACGTTTTGTGCAAAGACGGGCATGATAAAGGACAAAGAAGGCAGGGACCTAACAGAAGCAGATGAGATTAAGAAGAGGTGGCAAGAATACACAGAAGAACTATACAGGAAAGATCTGAATGTCCCTGATAGCCATGATTGTGCGGTCACTGAACTTGAGCCGGACATCCTAGAGAGTGAAGTCAAGTGGGCCTAAGGAAGCATTACTAACAACAAAGCTAGTGGAGATGACAGTATTCCAGTTGAGCTATTTAAAATCCTAAAAGATGATGCTGTTAAAGTGCTCCATTCAATATGCCAACACATTTGGAACATTTGGATTGGAATCCCCCTTCATGGATCACTGCCTTGTTGTGGGGAAGGGGCTTGCGTAACTCAGTGAAGCCATAAGCTATGCCGTGGAGGACCACCCAAGATGGACAGGTCATGGCAGAGAGTTCTGACAAAATGTGTTCCACTGGAGAAGGAAATGGCAACCCACTCCAGTATTCTTGCCAAGAAAACTCCATGGAACGTATCACAAGGCTAAAAGAGATGACGCTGGAAGATGAGCCCCTCAATATGCCAACAAATTTGGCACACTCAACAATGGCCGCAAGACTGGAAAAGGTCAGTTTACATTCCAATTCCAAAGAAGGGCAACGCCAAAGAGTGTTCAAACTACCGCACAATTGCGCTCATTTCACATGCCAGCAAGGTGATGCTCAAAATCCTACAAGCTAGGTTTCAGCAGTATGTGAACCGAGAACTACCAGAAGTACAAGCTGGGTTTCGAAGAGGCAGAGGAACTAGAGATCAAATCGCCAACATTCGCTGCATCATGGTGAAAGCAAGAGAATTCCAGAAAAACGTCTATTTCTGCTTCATTGACTACGCTAAAGCGTTTGATTGTGTGGATCACAACTAACTGTGGCAAATTCTTAAAGTGATGGGAGTACCAGACCACCTTACCTGACCCCTGAGAAACCTGTACGAGGGTCAAGAAGCAACAGTAAGAACCAGACATGGAACAACCGAGTGGTTCAAAATTGGGAAAGGAGTACGACAAGGCTGCATATTGTCACCCTGCTTATTTAACTTATATGCAGAGTACATCATGAGAAATGCCGGGTTGGATGAATCAGAGGTCGGAATTAAGATTGCAGGGAGAATTATCAACAACCTCCGATATGCAGACGATACCACCGTAATGGCAGAAAGCGAAGAGGATCTCAAGAGCCTCTTGTTGAGGGTGAAAGTGGAGAGTGCAAAAGCTGGTTTGAAACTCAACATTAAAAAAACTAAGATGATGGCATCTGGCCCTATCACTTCCTGGCATATAGAAGGGGAAGAAATGGAAGCAGTGACAGATTTTACTTTCTTGGGCTCCAAGATCACCGCAGATAGTGACTGTAGCCATGAAATTAAAAGACGCTTGCTCCTTGGGAGGAGAGCTATGGCAAACCTAGACAGCATAGTAAGAAGCAGAGACATCACCTTGCCGACAAAGGTCCGTCTAATCAAAGCTATGGTTTTCCCAGTAGTAATGTATGGCTGTGAGAGCTGGACTGTAAGGAAGGCTGAGCGCCGAAGAATCGATGCTTTCGAACTGTGGTGCTGGAGAAGACTCTTACGAGTCCCCTGGACTGCAAGGAGGTCAAATCAGTCCATCCTAAAGGAAATCAACCCTGAGTGCTCATTGGAAGGACAGATACTGAAGCTGAAGCTCAAATAGTTTGGCCACCTAATGCGAAGAGAAAACTCTCTGGAAAAGACCCTGATGCTGGGAAAGACTGAAGGCAAAAGGAGAAGGAGACGGCAGAGGATGAGATGGCTAGATAATATCACCGATGCAATGAATATGAACTTGAGCACGCTCCGGGAGAGAGCGCAGGACAGGAAGGCCTGGCGTGCTATGGTCCATGGGGTCACGAAGAGTCGGACACGACTGAACGACTGAACAACAACCTTTACACAGTTGTTTCTATCTCATTATATTCTGTTCCTTACCTTTTCCACAAAAAGCCATTTGATGCACTGGGGGCATTGCAAAATTTCCTCCCTGGTTCCTGCCCCTTTCCCTCCCCTCATAGATTACTGGTGGTTTGCTTGTGACTGACATGCAAAGAGGGTGGACAGCAACCTCCACCAAACTTCCTGACCACCACCACCACCCCCGGCCAGGCACCAATTTCCTGGAGAACTGCTGGCATGCTGGCATTCTGGCCATTCTGTGTTGTGGAGTAAGCAGCTGAAGTCGGGAGCATTTAGTCACAGCATGGTGGCAAGCTGGTATGGCAGCAAGCTGGGAGGTCAGTATACCAACATGCCCACCACCCCGATGTCATGGTCATTGTCATCATGACCGTGCCCCCAGCAACCCCAAACAAAGCGCGGGGGGGGGTGCTATGGGAGAAGTACACGGGCAGGCCATGGTGCTCCTGTTGTGCAGACTGAAAAAATAGTGCATTTTTTCCGTTTCGGGATAACACAGGATAGGCAGGGGGGAACAGCGGGAAAATCACTGGAGGATTACGTTGTTGTGTAATGGGGAGTGGCTGGGTGACCAGTCAGATGGGCGATTAATAAATTTAATAAATAAATTTAATAAATAAATAAATAATGGACCTGCAAACTTCGGTGAATAGCCAATCATGAATGTGTGATAAATTGCAGGTGTAAGGATGCCCAGAGCCAATGAATTAAGGGGCAGAGCCATTGTAGCTCTGGTGGAGCCCACAGAAAAATCTATGTCAAGGTGTAGTGCTTTCCAAATTCAACAGGTCCCCTGCCATTGAGCAGTACAACCGTACATAACCCTAAGGAGAGAGCAAGGGGTGTCAGGTTCTTAAGCTGTCTTTATCATTTGTCTTCAATAATGACCATCCACAAATTGGCTCGATTTTTTTGTCACTCTGCTTTCACATGTCAGCACCAGGCCGGATTAGTTTTCATCTTTGAACAGGCTGCCACACTTCAAAACTAGAATATTGCTAAATAGCTTTATGATTTAGTGTTGTCTCTTTCCTCCTGCAGGTTGACAAGTAAAATTAGAGTGGAGCAAAACAAAACAAAACAATGAAGCTTCTGTTTTTAATAGTCTTCCTTCGCCTGTTTCCTCAAAGCAAAGGGAATCAATTAAGCAACGACAATGACAGCCACCAAAGAACCTTTGAAGATGTTAAGAAGGAAATAAGTGGCTATTCAGAGATTGCCAAGAAGATTATCAACCTTGCTGTTTATGGCAAGGCCCAGAATAGGTCCTATGAAAGACTCTCACTTTTTGTGGACACCATCGGACCAAGATTGAGTGGTTCCAGAAATCTGGAGCTGGCTATACAGTATATGTACAAAGCTTTGAGGAAGGATAGGCTGGAAAATGTCCACTTGGAGCCAGTAAAAATACCTCACTGGGAAAGGGGAGAAGAATCAGCAGAGATGGTGGAACCATACAACCACACCATTGCTATGTTAGGGCTCGGTGGCAGCATAGCAACTCCTCCCGAAGGTAAAGACTGCCTGGCTTTTAGTGTTAATTATCATAGTTGACCTTATAATTTCTTTTGTTTGGTGTCTGTGTTTTTTAAATTTATCCAGTGGCTCATTTTTAAAGGGCTATGCTCATTCATTTAGTCTAGATACTGTTTTGCTCTCCCCAGTTGTCTGAGCAGTGAGAAGTTCTTATCCAGCCCTTATCCAGATTTAGTTTTTCTTGGAAGGAGGTTACTGGAGACTTAATGGTGCTTTGTAATATTTGAGTTTATTTATAAATATACAGATTGAGCATAGATGGAGGCACATTTTTAAACCAGGAATTGGCAGCTGTGTGCCCTCCAGATGTTTGGATCTACAACTCCCATCAGCACAGCCAGCATGGCCAGTGGTTAGGGATTATGGGAGTCGCCATCCAAATCATCTGGAAGACAGCGGTTTGCTTGCCCCTGGCTTAAACACTCCAACACAGCCCTGCACCCCATGGTGTTGTCAACTTACAGAACGCCCCAAAATTGGAGTGTGTCTCATCCTCTCTGTCAGACTTGAAAATTGCAACATTGTTCTCCACTGACAGCCTGCCTCCTCTCCCTGGCTCCCCCCGCCCCCACCCAAGTACTTGCCACACTACAGTGTGTGGTTAAAATGCCGTGCTTAGCTTTTGAACAACAGGTTTGGTAAGTTAAACTCCTACTAAGATGGTGTTCTTTATTAGGCATGGTAATTACGTTTCTAACTGAAGATGATTACTTTTACTCTTAAAATGGTTGCTCAATAATTTTCCCACTTTGAACTGCACAGAACATCATGGAGAATGTAATCACAGAAAGAAAAAGCGAGAAAAGAAAACGTTTTCCTTGATACTTAATGGCTCCCTTCCATCGCAGTGGAAACTTCTATGGGTATTAGGGCCAATGCCAACAAAATGATTTTCCTTTATGGAGGAATCCTTGTGAAACTTTGTCTGAACGCAAAGTCCACATAGATTTTTCTGGGAAGATCCATGAACAGAAGCAGACCTGAGTTACTATCCTGCTCACAGACCTATCCTGCAGAATCCATCTGGGCCTGACAGTCTGATGTAATGTACAAATGGTCCCTTGGCCAAGATTGCTAGGTCTGTAATCTTAAGCATATACACCAGGAAGTGTCCCATTGAATCAACTGAGATTTCTTCTGAGGTGACCTGCTGAGAGTGAGCTATGTGGGGCCTTGCCCCTGGTTGTCCCAGGTCATTTAAGGTTCCCATCCATGTGGAAGAACCCTTACAAGTGTAGAAGGAGCAGCCCCCCCTTCAGGCTGATGCCGATCATAGATTGGCCAGATTGTATGGCCAGTGTGGACTTCATTGAGAGGGGCAGGACTAGCCCCTCACGTTCTCGCTCACCCCATTTACAATTTCACATATTGGGCATGTTCAGGGGCCCACAGGGGGAGGGTGGCTAGGGTAGCTACGTGGTGTGGGGTAGTGAAACCACGACATGTGGGCCTGCCAGGCGATCACGGAATCACGCGGTTCCGTGTGGTTCCACTAACCACCCCCCTCTGTAGTTGATGTTAGGGTGGAAACGGAACCCATAGAGCCCCAGAGCAGTTCTGATTCTGAGGAACAGCAACATCCCGTGGGAGAGGAGCTCGCTCATCGCTCACAGGCACAGTGGCAGGGAGAGATTCCTCCTGCCTGCATTCCTGGGATAAATTGTGACCCTGGCAGCAAGAGATTGGGGGATGGGGCCTTGCTGGACGCTCCGCGCAGACGCAGGGAGCGGCGCCGAGAGGAGGCGCACAGCTCGCTTGGCGCTAAAACAACGGTCGCTGTCAGGGTGGAAACTGAGCCCATAGAGCCCCAGAGCAGTTCTGATTCTGAGGAAGAATAGCAATCCGTGGGAGAGGAGCTCGCTCATCTCTCACAGGCACAGCAGCTGGCAGAGATTCCTCCTGCCAGCATTCCTGGGAGAGATAGTGACCCTGGCAGTGAGAAAGCACTGGAGGGGGGCTTGCTGGACGCTCAGCGCAGACACAGGAAGCGGTGACAGATGGGGGGCGCCGAATGGAGGCACTCTGCTCGTTTGGCGCTAAAACAACAGTCGCGTCCTGAGGACCCAAGGGTAAGAGGGAGGATCTCTCCATAGCCCATAAGTTCAGAGTCTTCCCGTGGTTCCCCTTCAAACGGGGACCAACTGCCTTACCTGGAGCTTAGGCTACTCTGCTAACTACCCCAGTGCAGTTCCTTGCTTAGTCGCTGGTGATTAGCATTTGAAAGAGTCATTAAGTTGTAAAAGGAATAAAGCCTTGGAAAGAATCCTTTTGTCTGTGTCTTGAGTTGGCTATTGGAGGGGACTGTAAGAGGCAGCTAGGGCGCTCCTGACAGTTACCTGGGGACCCTTCTGGCGTGGTTACCACCCATCCCCTCATCCTCCACAGTGTGAATGGGCTCCTGGTGCTGCTCCTGCGTCCGAAATGGCTGTGTGACCAGAGAGAAATTCCGTGGCAGCTAGAGCGTCATCCGCTCTATGGTCATAGTCTGGAAGTCCTCTGGAGCCCATTTTAACCACTGAGGAACCTGCCAAATGACACAATGTTCCCCGTGGTTAGTAAGCCACCCCGGGGGCCCTTAACCCTGTTGTAGGGGTGCAGTTAGTGGGGGTGGCTTACTAACCATGGGGAACATTGTTTCCCCCCACCCCAATGTGGCACGCCAAGTCACCGTGCTTAGCGGAAATTCCCTAACCATCATGGCTTAGCATGACATCTGAACAGGCCCACTGTCTAGTCTGGCCCTCAAAGAGTGAGGCAGGAAGTTCCCCGTGCAAATCTCACCTCAGGCCCAAACTCTCTTGGGCTCAATCCCTCTGTTGTCCATATGGGATGATAATACTGACCTTACAGGGTTGTTGTAGGGCAGACCACGCCCCTTTCCCCCAGTCACCTATCATTTGCTGCTTTCCCAGCTTTTGCAGTTTCCCCCCCACTGTAAAAGGTTTAAATGCTTCTCCTAAGATGTAGTTACTGGCAGGAAAAGCTTTAAGGTAAAATATTTTTATTTTGGCTGAGGTGCATTTTTATTTGTGTGGGGGAGGTAGTTTTGGCCCTGCCCAGTTTGCCTTCAGCCCTGCCCACCACTGGAATGCTGCCCCCAAGAGCTTCTCCAGAATGGGATTCAGCCCTCGAGTTGAAAAAGGTTCTGTATCTCTGTTGTAGGGACGACTGGGCTAATATACAGTCAGGGCCAGAAATATTGGCACAAGGATAACTGTTTTGGCAGTTGGCCTCTGCACACCACCACATTGAAGGTGAAAGGAAACACACCCAGATGGGAGCGAAGTCAGGAATGTCAGCTGTAATTCAAGGGGTTTGACAAAAGTGAGGCACTAACCATTCAGGAATGACAGCCAGTGGCATACACACACACCCATCGTTGCTGGCTCATAAGAACAAACCAACATCATTTCAAACTTAAGGATCACCTTTAATAGCTGGCTGAAAATCCTTTGCAGTCAATGACTGCCTGAAGTCTGGAACCCATGGATATGTCCCAATGCTGAGTTTTCCCTCCTCCAGATGCTTTGCCAGGCCCTTACTGCAGCTGCCTTCAGCTGCTACTTGTTTGTGGGTCTTTCTGCTTTCAGTCTTGTCTTCAGTAAGTGAAAAGCATGCTCTATTGGGCTGAGATCAGGTGACTGACTTGGCCATTGAAAAACATCCCACTTCTTTGCCTTGAGAAACACTTGGGTAGCTTTTGCTGTATGTTTTGGGTCATTATCCATCTGCAATATGAAGCGGCGTCCTATCAGTTTGGCAGCATTCGGCTGAATCTGAGCAGAAAGTATAGCCCTGTGCACCTCAGAATTCATCCTACTGCTTTTATTAGCAGTCAGGTCATCAATAAACAGCAGTGACCTGGCTCCATTGGCAGCCATACATGCCCATGCCATAACACTGCCTCCACCATGTTTGACAGATGATGTGGTATGCTTTGGATCATGAGCTGTTCCTTTCCTTCTCCATACTTTTCTCTTCCCATCATTCTGGTACAAGTTAATCTTGGATTGATCAATCCAAAGAATCTTATTCCAGAACTGGACAGGCTTGTTTAGGTGTTTGCTGGCAAAGGCTAATCTGGCCTGTCTGTTCTTGAGCATTACCAGTGGTTTGCACCTTGTTGTGAAGCCGCTGTATTTACATTCATAAAGCCGTCTCTTGACTGTAGATGTTGACAACGACATGCCTACCTCCTCAAGAGCGTTCTTGACCTGGCTAGATGTTGTGAAAGGGTTCCTCTTCACCATGAGCAGCATTCTGTGGTCATCCACTTTAGTTGTCTTCCGTGGTCTGCCAGGCCTTTTGCTGTTGCTGAGCTTGCCAGTTAATTCCTTCTTTTTCAGGATGTTCCAGGCTGTTGTATTGGCCACTCCCACTGTGTTTGCTATCTCTCTGATGGGTTTATTTTGTTTCCTCAACCTAATTATGGCCTCCTTCACTCGCATGGACACCTCTTTGGACCTCATGTTGGGAGTTCCAGTGAACAGCTACCAAATGCAAATGTAACACTCAGAAGCACCTCCAGGCCTTTTATCTGCTTGATTGGACATGGGGTACCTAAGTGTCAGGGTGGACACAGGGTGGTTTCATAGAACCTCAGAGCAGTTCTGATTCTGAGGAGGAACAGCCGTCCGTGGGAGAGGAGCGCGCTCTTCCTTCCCAGGCCCTGCAGCTGGCAAAGATTCCTCCTCCCAGCATTCCAGACATAGATAGCAGTCCTGGGAGTGAAAGAGCACAGGAGGAGGGCTGGCTGGATGCTTAACGCAGACGTAGAGAGTGACGAGCTATGGAGGGTGTGGAAAGGAGGTGTAGTGCCCGTTTGGCGCGCAAGCAACGCTCGCGTCCAGAGGACCCAAGGGAAAAGAGGAGGGACTCTCCCTAGCCCATAAGTTCAGGGTCTGCAAGTGATTCTCGTTCAAACAGGGACCAACTGTTTCCAACCCAGGGGCATAGGTTACTCTGCTGTTCATAGCTTAGTTGCTGGTGATAGAGTTATTAAGTTGTAAAAGGAATAAAGCCTTGAAAAGAATCCTTTGTCTGTGTCTGGAGTTGGCTACTGGAGTAGACTGAAGGAGGCTGGCTAGGGCCCCCTGACACCAGGAAACAGGCCACACCTGGCCATGCAGCTGCTTGTCAGCCATTCATTCCATTACTTATGAGCCACCAACTATGGGTGTGTGCGTGCCACTGGCTGTCCTTCCTGAATGGTTAGTGCCCCACTTTTGTCAAACCCCTTGAATTACAGCTGAAAGTCTTGACTTTGCTCCCATCTGGGTGTGTTTCCTTTCCTCTGCCAAAACAGTTATCCTTGTTCCAATATTTCTGGCCCTGACTGTATATGAAGTACTTGTGAGGGTTTAACACTATATAAATACAAACTATGATTTCTCTCTTTATTACAAGTATTCCACCATGGGTTTCTTTCTGTGGAAGCAGATTGGCTCCTAATTAAATACTAGAAAAGAACAGTTATTCTTTATCGCCAAAGATGATGTAAAACAAACTGAGTAATACTGAAGTTACTCAGAATACTTAGAAAACTCAGTGTGGTCAGGGGAATCACTAAACCCTCTTTTAATCAACTAAAAAGGCATCTTTGATTGATCAGGCAACACAATTAAAAAAAGTTAATTATGTTAAAAAATAAGTACATATAAAAACTGCAGAAGAATCATCCCTGTTTTTCTTTCTCACTGGAGGAAATGCTAAAATTGAAATGAATAAGACATAAGTTAAGTCCCATTAATTTCAATGCGTCCACTCTAAGTAGGACTTATGACGGATTTTAGCCTATAAAACTCATTTGATTCATTGACTAAGATTTCTTTAATTGAGTGGGAGCCCAATTGGTGTGTGTGTGTGTCCGTCTGCTTTTTATGTATTTCTCTCTGAGGGGGTTGTGCTTTGTGGTTAGGATGCATGTTTTCTATGTATTCTGTTCTTAGGGAACTCAGCATAGCTTTTGAAAATTTACTTTGGGGGTGTTTTAGGGCTTGCACAGGCTGTGAAATGAAGCCAGCATCTTGAGACCAGCTCATAGGAGGCGTCTTTCATTAATCCAGCAGGGAACTGTCAAGAATACCTACTATTCTTTCTCTCCTTGATAAGCAATCACATTACGTATGTTATTATGTTTTTATCGCTTGATGCGGTGTATAAATGGAGCACTGGGATGAATTACCTGGTGCCAATTCTGCTCATCTGTTACCGGAGCTGATATGACATGTAGATTGCAGTGCCAGCCTGCAGAGACCTTGATTTTTCTAGTGGAAAATGAAAATTTTCAGATCTGTGGCTTCATTTCCTCTGGCAAAATTCCAGCCCAGTGGATGATCCTGTCACCGAGACATTTCTTAGGTATATGGGTGAAACTATTCTTCATTAGGAGCGGCTAGAGTATATCAGTTCACTCTACTTACATGCCAACAGTAACAGCAGTAGGTTTTGCACTCAATACTCAAATCTGGCAGATTTGGTACTTGACAAAAATAAAAAGGTTGGGAGCCAGGACAAGCCAGCCAATTAGGTTTTTTTCACCTTTCGTATCCCTTTCTGGAATCAATATCCAAGGTCCCTCTGCCCACAGCTCTCTTGATTCTTGTTCTCCTAGAAGGCAGAAACTGTGTGTGTGTGTATGTATGTATGTATGTATGTATGTATAGTGTTGCCAAAAAGAAGAAATGCATCGGCCCCTGCAACAAAGAGGACAAAAGAGGACACTGATTTGTACAAAATTTGCATGTGCTAATTTGCATCTCTTGATGCAAATTTAGAAATAATTAATATAATTTAAATAGAAATAGAGTACATCTCACCATAATGGGGAAGACTGTGACCTGTGTACTTGCTCAGTCCGCTGTCCATCTGGGTCCTAACTATTGATGGGCAACTTCAAGACTCCTGCTATCCCTTCTTATGGTTCTTTATCTGTAAATTAGACAGGTATTGGACAGCCATTCAACAAGAGGACACTTCAAATACAGGACAATTCGGTCTAAAGTAGGACACGTGGCAAATTTACCAACATTATTTCATTCTTGTCTGGATTGGTTTCAGTCATCGTGCTCATATGCGATCCTTCTTCATACACTCTCCCTCTTAGCAAAAATGTAACTCAGCAGGATCAGGATCTGATAATGGCACTGCGTTTCCCACTTCCTTGTTATTTAGACAGTCACCATTCAGTCTGGAATCAGATCAAGTTGAGTTGGCAACAAATGGAACTCTGGTGGACCCTGCAGAGGAAATACAATGGAGGTGATTAACAACCACTGATCAAGCCCTCTAGAGAAGCCTTCCCTGACTTGATGCCCTCCAGATGTGCTGGACTTCAATTCCTATCATCCCCAGCCAGCATGATGGTTTGAGCAGATGGGAGTTATGGGCATGCACATCTGGAGAGTATAAGGATGGGGAAGGCTGCTGGTCCCATTGTTGATCATGATAGTATTTATTGATTATATCAGGATCCTACCCTTTCTCCAAGGATCTCAGGTTGGCACACAAGGTTCTCGCCTGATATTGTCACAGCAATCCTGTAAAGAAAATAGTGTCTGGTCACCAGTAAGGTTTGTGGCTGAGTTGGGTTGGTACCAGCAGGTAAAACCCAATTTAAGTATTTCTTAGGGCAGGCCCTTTGAAAAGAATGGGACAATAGTCAAGAGTAATTGAAGTCCCATTCATTTCAATGGGTCCACTCTAAGTAGGATTTCTGTTGGATTTTAACCCAGGTCTCCTTGATCCAAGTGAAACATTTGCCCTGTTCAGGCATTCTGTTCCTGGGTACATTAAATGCATGAGGACGGGGGGAGTGTGCTAGCTCCACCCCCTTCATCCCTGTTTTAATCATCGTCTACACTTGGAGGGTGGTTTTCTGAAGGGGAGAGCCTTCTCTATCTGTGGGAGCTCTCCACATGATTTTCCAGGGTTCCAAATTGTGTGGAGAGCATCCATGGATACAGGAGGTTCTCCCCTTCAGAAAGTTGATCGTGTGTCGAGAACAAAGAAAATGGTGACAGAGGGAGAGGGGTGCTAAGCTAGCATGCTCCCTTTCCTCATGCATTGACTGTACACGGAAACTGAACACCTGAATAAGGCAATTGTTTCTAACTGCACTGATAATTACTTAGTATTTATGTAAGATGTGAAAAGGTTTCCTAAGCACATTGTTTCTGGAACAAACCAAGTGTGTGGGGGGAGGGTGGCTGGCATTGGTTCCTTTGTTTAGCTTTTACTGACGTGTTTAGTGGCTTCCAGGAGAAATGCATTGTGGTGCAATTCCAGGCATCCATTATGGCATCTATATTTAGCAGCAGAGCCTTGCTTTTGTTGTTGAACAGTTTCCACTTTCCTCTGTAACCAATCTGCAAAAATTGGATCTTGAGCACTGTGGTCATCTTGTGAACAGTTTTGTAAAAAACCATGAAACGTGGTTCCCAAATGAATGTTCAATGAAAATATACATGGGGGCGGGGTGAGGGTGGTGATGGGGGGAACCCACTGACTACCACTGTTACCTATAAACATTTGTTTGTGCTCTCAGGCAAGGGTACAGGGTAGGTGGAAAGGAAATATTTATAGTTTTTTTGTAACTTGCTTTTGCTGTTGAGTTTATTTCTTCTGCAAATTCAGAAACGAGAGGTCTCCTTTTTAAAAAGGGAGAGGCAAAACCTACTGGAAAGAGTTCCTTGCCATGCCACTGATTTTCTATGTTTATAAATCCATTTCACCATTGACCCATGGGTAAAATAAATGACGTATAGAAAATATATTGGATTCATTTCAAATGAGTCTCCTGAAAGAGAGCTTGCTGGTAGATTGTCCCCTTCATAATAATGTTTCATGTTATTCGGCAGCCAAGCAAAACAGTGGCCATTAATACATTTGAAAATGTGTGCTATATGTATGTTTTAAAATGGAAATAATGTTAGCCATGCACATCTTTAAGCCCGATGGGGGACATAACATCATCATCTCTTCCTGTTCTAGTCTAAGATTTTATTATTGAACTCTGGCTGGTTGCAAGCATGATGAAGGCACGTGTGTTCCCTTGAGGGTGTGGATGTGTTACTGTGTGGAGAAGAACTGCTCTTCCCTAAAGAGGGTCCACCTTAAGGCCCATGGGTCAGCTTCCCCATTGCCAGTAGTGTCGACTGGTCATCCCAACAGAACAGAGGAAAACAGCTCTTCCAGGGCAGACTGCTTTGCTAGGCCAGATGCAGCCAGTACATCTCATATTGCCCGTCCCTTCTCTTCCTTATGAATGAACACAATGCAGGTTGCAGATCTAGCTAGCATCCTACGTATCCATAGATGGTTCTGTCAGAGGCAGCCAGTGGTGCAGAGATAAATTCTGAAGATCAGGCACTCATCATGGCAGTCCCCATAGCCACACCCCAAGGAGAGTCCAGAAATGCAGGCAGCTGTGCTGATCTGTATCCGCAAACCCATTTGAACAGTTTTATCTCCTCCAGGAGCATATTTTTTCTAAAGCTAATGGGTCTTAATTGCCCATTCGAGGCCACAGTGAGGATGAACAAACTAGAATCCACTAGAAATCCACAAAAAGAGAACATGTCTCAGGATGCTAGAAAAAAAATCTTTATTCTTAAGAACACCCAGTGCATTTTGGCGTGGATTTTCTTCGGGGCCTTCCTCAGGGGCGTCTTTAAAATAGCCTTCAGAGAACTCTGGAAAATACGTCTCTGTCAGGATTGATTCTGAGCACAGGGAGATAGTTAGCAGCTCAGATTCAGAAGAGGAGCAGCCAGAACTGGGGGAGGTTTTTTCACAGGCCAGTTCAGATATGGATAGGTGTGCTTCTCAGGTTACCAGCTCCCAGATGGTTGGGCATGAAACCTCATCCTTACCCCCCTCTGTGAGAAGCAGCGAGCAGGAGGAGGAGGAGCTTGAGGCCTGTGACCTAAGGGACACCAGGCGGAGATGCAGAACTAAGAGGGAGACGTCAGGGGCGGAGCTCAGATGTTCGAACCGGTTAGCGATACTTGAGAGGCTATGCAGGGGAGCAGCAGGCGGGGGGTGGAACCTCCCTCTCTAAGTTAGCCTAGTCAGACAGCCGCCCTTTCAAACTGCGGGTAACTTTCGTTTATTCCCGTTTGATTCCCCTGGAGGCATTCCTTTGCAGCCAGGGAGTCTTCAAGAATTTGCACCTGTAATGAACCTGTGAATAATGAATTAAAGGCGTGAGACTGAAGCCTCTCTTTTTGTATGTTTGTGAGTGTTTGAGGGAGGAAGGAGTCAAGGGAACCCTGACAGTCTCATACATTCAGTGTCTGTCAGGTGACTTGTTTTCCTCTGTTCTGCTGGGATGAACAGTCTGCAACACTCTCTTTGTGTCATGGAAGACCAAGCCACCCCACAAAATGTTTTGTATTACAATAGGAAACACGATATCGTTGCTGGGAAAATTCATTTCCTCCCAGCTCCAGTGAAAATTACAGCTAAGCTCAGTGGGCACTGGTGGCAGGTGACATCAGCATCCCTGCTAATCAAAAAGTGGCAGTGCTGCGTCCCTGGGAGCCCTGGCTCCACCTACACCCCCGGAGGCAGCTGCCTCAGGCAGGGGAGGCTGGTGTCTCCAATTTTGGTGATGTGGAGATTCCATTCTGGGTTTTAGTTACAAGCAGCCAGAAGTCTAAAGGAGCTATCCAAGGACCCATTTGGGGGATAGGGTTCAGCACCTGGGATAACTCCTTTAGACTTCTGGCTGGTTGTAAGTAAAACCCAGAGTGAAATTTCTGCCTCACCAAAATTGGAGACAACAGCTTTCCCTGGCCTCAGGCCATGGGTTTGGGTGCCATTATGGGCAGCAGAGTGGGAGGCAGAACAGATCTGACCCATGAGTCCACAACCTGTTGGGGAAACGCAACCTGTCAGGGAAATTCTCTTAACCAAGCCTCAGTGAAATGAACAGGAGTTGAGCAAGAACATTATGTCCAGTCAAGGGGATTCACCTCAGGTTCTGAAATGTCTCAGGTGAGGCCTGTATCCATAACCCTGCTGATGTTTCATTTCCAGGCGTCACAGCTGAGGTTCTAGTGGTGACTTCCTTTGATGAACTGCACAAAAAAGCTCAGGAAGCCCGCGGAAAGATCGTTGTTTACAACCAGCATTATATTAATTACGATGAAACTGTGCTGTACAGAAGTCAAGGAGCAGTAGAAGCTGCTAAAGTGGGAGCAAAAGCATCTCTTATCAAGTCTATTACTCCATTTTCTATTAATAGGTAAGGGCTTGTTGTTTAGCGTGAATCGCACTTAACTTCATCTTTTGCTTAGCATTTCAGCATGCTCAGAACTGCATGGATGCGCCCTCCAATAAAGAGGGGGTGGTTTTTCTGGAACCATTTGCTGTATATTATATTGCTGTTGTTCTTCTGCTGGCGGTTCAAGTAGGGAGCTGACATCCGAAGCTGCCTTCTGGCTGGAGCCTCGGTAATTATCTGGGAAATTTGTGATTATATGACATGTATATAGAATAACAGGGTGTTTTTTTTTCCACATTGCATTTAATGCTAGTGATGGGACATACATGTTTTTAAAGTTTTATTTCTCCAAAATAATCAGAATGACTGGCATGGGAAGGAAAAATAGCCTTTTTCCAATGTAAATCTGCATATACAGTGAAGCATTCTGGGGCGGGGGTAGAAGGGAACTGGCTCCCCCATCCTAAGTGTGTTCACTGGAACTTCCAAAAAGGAGGCCCCTGCATGTCCAGCTGCAGAGCCATCCAGTGGTGTAGAGGAGCCAGGGCTCGGAGGGATGCAGCACTGGCATCTTTTGATTAGCAGGGATGCTGATGCCACCACCGCCCCCCAGGCTTCCCTGTTCCCTCTGAGCTTAGCTGCAATCCCACAGTAGCTGGGGTGGGGTGGGGGATGAATTTTCCCAGCAACAATATCTTGTTCCCTGTTGTAATGGAACGTATTTTGAGGTGGCTTGGTCGTGAATAGCCAATTAGGACCCAATGGCTTTACAAAAGACTTGCTATTGATGGAGATGAAAACTGCTTGAACTCTAAGCTTTGATGCTGAAGCGAGTATAAAGAATAGGGAAGGACGATTCTGTCAGTTTCACCTTCTCCCACATTCGGATTTTTAAAATCACAAGTTCCTTCTATCCTGTTTATGCAAAAATTTGTGAAAGTTCTTATCAAACAACGAACGGAACAAAATTCTCGCCGATTGGCATTGGCCAAATTCAATACGTTAAGCTTTTCCCCACATAGAGAGAGCAATGTGGTACCTTCCTGCCACATAGCTGTTAAAGATGAGGAGCCTGACAGCAAAAAGAGGTGGCAACTCTAATTCAGCAACAAAGGCATAGTTGAATACACAGGGATTCAAAGCCAAACTTTTATGAGCTAAGTACTTGAACTCCTCTACTTGGATGGATGAATCTGTCAGTTTTGCTTTCTCCCATCTTCATTAAAAAATAAATAAATCACAAGTTCTTTCCATATCATTTACAGAGAACTTTGCAAATTTTGGTAACTTCTTATTGAAAATTGACCCAAGCGAAGTTCTCACTCATCCCTAATAAGAATAAAAGTCACAAAACCCAAAGAGGTGGCCCAGCGCCAGTGCCAGCTCCTGATTTTTGAGGGCTCTTGGGCAAGACACCCTCAATGGGTCTCATCCCTCACTGTCTCTACCTTCTCACTGCCATTGTCACCAGCTGCTATTGCTCCTCACCTTTTTTTCTCAATTTTGCTACCACTTTCTCACTTGATAGACAGAGAACCAGTGAGCAAGCAGGCATTGGCATCTACTGCTCCTCCTCCTCACCATCACAGTAGTCTGGGCCAGAGTGAGAATTGGGTGAACAAGTAGGTTGCAATATTGAAGAGGAAAAGCAAGTTGTCAGTGGGCCCCTGCTGGGTTTTGGGCCCTTGGCAGATGCCCAACCATTCCTACCCTGGACACTGTCCCTGCCCAGAGTTAAAGCAGAGGGCAATGCTCCTAACAGGCTGTCTGATGTGAACCTTTTCCTCTCCAGGTGATGGGTTTACAGTGTACTTTGTAGGCATGCCAAAAATGGCATTGCTGTGGCAATTTACCCTCTTCTAACCATGATGCTATAAGTTTTCACCTTTGAAACTGGACTGGGGGCATTACATTCTGAGTCCCCCCCCCCACTCTGCATAGGGGTGGAAATCACAACATGATGACCCTGATCCACGCTATGGCAGGGAGAGAACATCAGTTACCCAGGAAAGTCCATTTTCGGAGGTGGCACTGTGGTAAATGTGTTTGAGCTCGCTCACTGTGACAGCCAAGGAATTATATGAAGAAGTGGAACAGTTGCTTATTTTCACCCCTTAACATATGAAAATTGAATCATGGCATTTCAGAAATGAGCTATCTAACATTTATGGTATGCAAGTGGATTGTAAAATAGTAGAAAACTAACGAGGTTCTTTCAGACAGTCTGTCTGCAGTTTTGGCTATTAAAACTGGCTTAGCTTCAGTCTCTTGGTCCTGATTTCTGACGGCCAGGAAGGCCAGAAAATTGTTTTTGCAAGGAAAGCTTTGTTGTTGTTGTTCAGTTGTTCAGTCGTGTCTGACTCTTCGTGACCCCATGCTAAAAATCAGTGGGGCCAAAAGTGCTGCATGAGTGTGCTATTTAAAAAAAAACAACGCCTTGACCCTGCCTCTAAAGTACTTGCATCATCAAGCACCCCTGAAATGGATGCTCACTCCATCCCTAGAGTGAATGGCTGGAAAATAAATTTAAATAAGTTTGACAGTGTGATTTGGCAAGAATGTACTAAGTAATAAAAGTCACAGTTCTCAGTCTGATCTTGCATCACCAGTACTTTGTATTGTACGTACAGAGGGGAAAAAATTCTTTGGGTTTGCATTTTAGTGCGCACTTACCAAATTTGCACTGAACAGGAACTCAGTTTGCTGGCACAATCTCTACATTTCTGACGTTTAAGATGCGGGGGGCGGGGGGACCAAAAATGTGCACATTTCAAAAAGCACACAAAAATGCAGTATATTTGAAAACATGCACACAAAACCCACTTTATTCATTGGACAGTTTCTTTAACATGCATATATTTGCAAATGTGCACAAAAAATGCACGCATATTTTTAAAAAGCATACAAACCTGACCTGTAGAGTCCTCTTCCTCCTTCGAGCCAGAGCTGTGGCAGTGATAAGGGAAGCAACTAATGAGACTGCTTCAAGTAAGGCTTTAGGGGGTCTAGGTGGTAGGGCAACTGAAAATTTCAGGGGGAGAATCTGTGTACTACTCTACTGCACATGTTCTGAAGCTCACAATCAATTCCAAACTTAACAGAGAATTCGAATCAGTCCAGGCTTGCTACAAAGGTAAGCATTACGAACTGACAACAAGCTGAGTAATTATGAAATTCGGTGGCATCCCTAGAACCCTCAGATTAAAAACATCCTTTAGTTTAAGAAAGAGATAAGATTCCTACGAAATGTATTAGTGCACCAAAAAGCAAGGTTTAAGTTAAATTTTAAGTTCAGGCTCTTGCCCTAACTTCTGCATCATGTAAGCAGTAAGACATTCTACAATCTCTGCTTACAACTTTGGCTACATGCACCCACACAGAAATCACCTAAAGTATATGAATGCTTCATATCTGTGGTTTATGCGATAGTTTGTTTCAGCAATCTTGGATCAGATTTTTAAAACCTGCCTTTTGCGTCCAGTCGGTTACATGCTAATGTCTGAAATCCATTGGCATGGCTTCGGGTGGCATATAGCGACTATTAAAAGTTCCTGCTATGACACATATGCAGGATTTTTACATATAACAAGTGCAGTCATACTCTGAAACATGTATTTTTTCCATTCCACACAGTCTGGGAAAAGTTCACTTTTGAGGAGCCACCTAAAAAGAGAGTCAAAAGTTTGGAAATAAGGAACGTGGATTGGGACTGCATTTTCCAAAGCTTGCTGCTCAAGTGTACGTGGGTCCTGGTAGTGTTCTTTATTTCAATTTAAAGCAATGGAGAGATGAAATGGATACCAAGTACCCATTTGTTTTGAAGGCTTTGTGTCTGCAATCTTGGATTAAAAGACTTATGTGTCATTCTCAGATGCTATTGCAATATCAGTGGCTACCAAGAAAACATCTTAATACGAAAGAAGTGTCTTCTTTTTCTGCCTTTGATTTTTTTTTTAAATGTCATATGGATGACACATGGGCCTACTGTCACTGCTGCCACTCCACAGTGACAAAGCCATGTCTGCAAGTGACAAGAGGCAATGTCCTGGCCAGCATAGATTTTCTGCCTTCAATGCCTCCTCTTTACCACCTGTTGTGTCTTTCCTCGTCTGCCCTACTGACAAACGGCCCTGAGTAAGCTCAGCTGGACATAGACCCTTTTGTCAGCCAGCATCAGGAGACATTGTCAGCTCATGTTGCATTGCTTTTTGAACAATTTTATTTTGGAAAGACTGATTGGAAGTGCTGATTCCATCTGACTACTTCATTGAATGTATAGAACATCCAGAGACCTGCTGGGCCACAGGAAGAAAAAGTTAAGAACAGCTTTCTAAATAATGATGTCTGTGGAGTCAAAACCATGTGTGTCTCCTGAAAAAAACCCACACACCACACTATATTAAATCCCTGACATTTTCTTAGCCTTCTAACTTTGGGTGCTTCCAGACAGTTCCTAGCACTATCCAATGTTAGTGTAACTTAAGTGCCATTCATTTCAATGGGTCTGCTCTAAGTAGGACTAACATTGGATACAACCTAGGGATGTGTGAATCAACAAAACTTGAGCTCACCAAAGTTCTCCGAATTCCATCTCAAAGCTCATTCCGACTCAAGTCCGCATCAAAATGTAAACATTTTTTTTTCTTTTCACATGAAAATCCGTGTGTATTTCACCAAATATATGCATCAGTTGTACACATCTTTGAGATGTACTCATTCTTCTCCCATTGATTAAAGTATATTTGTGTGCTTTTTTCAAAAGTACACATTTTTCGTGTGCATTTTTGAAATGTACACATGCTGTCCAACACATTTTTGTGGGTACGTAAATCACATTGCAAGCTTGGAAATGTACGGACTTCATCCGAGTCCATGTTCACTCCAGAAGGTGTGAACTGGGCAAATCCTGATCAGAAACAAGCTGAAATGAATTTCTCATACATCCTAATACAACCCACTGTGCAACTATCCCCATCGTTTCCTCTTTAACGTATTTTCTGTGGTAAGGAAAAAAGATGGAAGAAGTGACATGAAAACACGGGAGGGTTACAAATAGAAACCCAAGTCATCTGGACTCCCAGAAAATTCTGTGAACAAAGCAGGGCGATTACAGGATAGAATAGAATCCCCATCTGGAAGCACCCCCTTGTTTGTAGAGATGCTCCAGTGGTACGAGGGGAAGAATGCTAAGAGGAGCATGGTCTGGGATATGCTGCAGAAACTGGAGAGGCTAGTAGGGGCGGAGCAAGAACTCAAGCAGGTTTTCTAAGCCTGAGGCTTTTGGAGCACTTGATTTAAAGGTTTAAGCAGCAGAAATGCTCTTTTGGGGCAAGGACAAGGCTGCTTTCCCATCTCTAAAGGGCAGGGCTTAGATTTTTCACTTAACTCTATTGCAGAGGCGGGCAGCTGAGGGGAGTCTCGGGGTCATTTTCTCTCCCCTGTGCTGTCCCATGGGCTGCACTCCTGCTCCCCCCACCCCCAAGGAATTGCCTCCATGTTCCACAGTGGTGATAAAAGACCTGGAAGTTTTTCATCAAAATTTGGCTATAAACCACAAAGGAGCAATTAAGTCAAACTGAGCTTGTTCTCAGGCAACATTTGACCTATTTACCACTCTGTAATAGTAAAGGGATGGGGTTCTTTTGCACCTGCCACAACTTTTGGCAGTGACGGGCGTTATACCGGGGGTTCATAGGGGCAGAGGCCACATGTTGCCCACCCCTGCTCTGTTGGAACAATTGTACTCTTACAGACACCCTACTTGTAGAAAGTTCTGGAGCAGGTTTATGGGTTAGTGTCCTTGTGGAGGATATATTGCCAGAGACAGACATGTGGTGTTTCCATAATATGAGTTTAATCAGAAACATACAAGTTGAGTAGAGGTGCAGAGAACAGGCAAGCACATACGCAAACAGTTGTATGCTTTAACTTAGGTTGGGCAGAATCTCTGGGTTCCACTCAGCTGAGGGGGTTTTTGGAGAGTGAAATTATTTCTTTCCTCACTGCCACAATTTTGGAGTGGATTGTGGAAACCAGAACTGGAGAGAAGAGTGGGAGATTTCCCCAACCTCATGCTGCATTTCAGAGTCTTACCATCAGGCCAGAAATGAGACCTTGCCCCTTGGGAGACAGGAATCGTAGCAACAACAATTTTTCAGTTGGCCAGCAAAGCCAGTAAACATTTGTTTACTCCTGTACACATTTATATAATTTCCCCACACCCTCTGTGCCATATCGATTTAGCCCCTACTCTGATAGGAGGGTGTGATCTGAATTTCAAGTTCTAGAAACATTCATAACCACCAGTACCCATCAAGCAAACACCTTTGGCCATCTAGCTATACAACAGACCAGAAAGATGGTCATCTCTTCTTTTTGTACAATGGCATTACTTTGAGCCCAGCTGAGTTTCCTACAGCGTCATGTGGTTCTTAAGAAAGTATATTCTTCATTCATTTACTCTATTCATAAGCAGCCCTTGGATGTTTCTAGAATTAGACGTTCTAATTCATTCATCTTTAGAAGAAGAGAATGCTTTTTGTACAGTGCTGGCTTCTTGTTTGGGCCCTGTGTTCATCCCGAAAATCAGTTCTGTCTCTCAAATATTAAAGTTGAATACTTGGAAACTCTCAAGGGGGATCTCTCCGTATTCAGCTTTCACACTGCTAGCCCCACCTCTGCAGGGCCAGCCCAAGACATTTTGATGCCTGAGTTGAATGACAAGATGGTGCCTCCTCCCCATCCCACGTACAGTAGCCAGCTGGACTGGCAGTTGACACTTACCTCAACACTTGCTATGGGATAGTGTCCTCCACCACACCTGAGGCAGCAGGCTAGTTTAGGGGGGCAAGGACAGGTTGTGTGGCATACCTCCAACAGGTGGAAACAGCTTGGAGTTCAGGAGGAGCTGCCAGGAGGCTGCCACTGCTGCTTCCCAGAACCTCCTGTGTGATATGATCACCTAACTCTGCCTAACGGTAGAGCTGGCTCTGCTCCTCTGCCATGCCTATTGCGCCTCTCCCTGCCCTAAGGACAATACAGACTTACCTTGGGGAAGGAGGAAGTGGGGAGCAGGTGGTGGAGGGATCCAGTGATAATGGGACCACCAAGGTGGGAGTTCTTCTGTTGCTGCTGCCACTGCTGCCATTTGCAACCATAGAAGAAAAGTGTCGGGAGCGCCCTAGCGGCCTCTTTCAGTAGACTCCAATAGCCAACTCAAGACACAGACAAAAGGATTCTTTTCAAGGCTTTAATCCTTTTACAACTTAATGACTCTTTCAGATGCTAATCACCAGTGACTAAGCAATGAACAGCAGAGTAGCCTATGCTCCGGGTAGGCAGTTGGTCCCCGTTTGAAGGAGAGTCACTTGAAGACCCTGAACTTAAGGGCTAGGGAGAGATCCTCCCTCTTTCCCTTGGGTCCATGGGATGCAGCCGTTGCTTGCGCGACAAACGGGCGCTACGCCTCCTTTCCGCACCCTCCATCGCTCGTCGCTCCCTGCATCTGTGTCGAGTGTCTAGCAAGCCCCCCTCCCGCACTTTCTCACTGCCAGGGTCACTATCTATCTCAGGAATGCCGGCAGGAGGAATCTCTGCCAGCTGCTGTGCCTGTGAGGGATGAGCTGGCTCCTCTCCCACGGATTGCTGATCCTCCTCAGAATCAGAACTGCTCTGGGGTTCTATCGGCTCAGTTTTCCCCTGACAAAAAGTCAGACAAAAAGAAAGAAGCTGCATTGCTACTGTTGCTAATGATGACTCCTGTCACATAACCATTTACCCCCTTGAGAATATTCAATGAAATTCCCCCCTTTTGGGTGGTGGTGGATTTTGCTCCCCTCCCAGTAATTTGAGCCAAAAATGCTCTGCTCTGTATAAAACCCACCAGCCTCCTTGTCTTTTAAGCATGACTTCAAGGCAAAGATCTCCAAACTTTCCTAAAGTGCTGACCATTCAAAGGATACCTTCAATCCAGTATCATCTTTAGGAACCCACATGTTATTCCCACACTTATTTGCTGGAGACAAATCTTGGTCCCACTGAAGTAAAAGGAATTTTGTAATTTACTTTGAAGAGGCTCCCGCATGATCCTACCAGAGGGTCGCCACAGTCTATAGGAAATTATGGTTGTTAAAAAAACAACAACATTACCTCTGTCTTAAGCAATCCACATTTTCTCCCAGAAGCAACTTTTTGGCACCAATTTGTCAACATTTCATAAGACTCCGAAAGGATGCCATTTAGGGCCAAGAGTAACAAAATCTTGGCAAAAATAAACTTTAAAAAAGAACCATTGACTTATAAAATCAATAGACAGAATTTCAGATATTTAGTCTTCTAGAGAATGCATGATATTGATTTGCTTTGCCCATTTTGAAGACTATTTAAAAACTATTAAGATAAATTTGGAAATACTTAGAATAAATTGGGAAGACTCAAAAATAATCACTTACAGTGCAGTCCTGTGTATGGCTGAGTTCAGTGGAACTTACTCCCAAGTGACTGTGTGTAGGACTGCTGTTTATCTTTTGGTAGTAAAACTGGATTTTTAAAAGGGAGGATGGATGAGAGATAATCGGAATGTTGGACATTTGATCCAGATGGCAAGGGCAATGTATTAGCTTTATCATCCTTCCTCAACCTGGTGCTTTCTATATATTTTTTACTACAGCTCCTGTCATCCTTGACCACTCTGGCTAGGACAAATGGGAGCTGTAGTCCAAAACATCTGGGGGATGCCATGTTGGGGAAAGCTGGCTTAGATAGTGAGGGAATGTTCAGGGTGTCCACGAATCACAGTTTCATAATTCTGGAGGGGCTAATAGGTTCTTGTGTGGTCAAATCCAAACCACAATGTATCACAACTGGAAACAGGTGCAGGCTGCCCCACCCTCAGCTACAGAACAGGTGAGAATTGCTGCTAGCACCTGGATCCATGGACTTGTTGGGTGGCTGTGCTCCTAGGAGTGCTTGATCCACTCTGCTTGGTGCAATTGATGAATGTCTGAACTGGCTTCTTACTGTCTTATGCTTTCTGCATCTCTTTATCATTTAAGGTAGTTCATTATCAGAGACAAGAAGCAATCTCCATGCACTTTAAGTATGTGTCCCAGGAGTATTTTAAGGGTTTGAATGTACAGTCTGCAATCTAAAAAGAAATTACTCTACAGCAGTCCCATACATTTGTGGATTGTAACCAGGCAGGGTGATTGTATGGTCCAGCTAAGATAGCCACCACTACGCTGGAATGTATACCGATATTAGTGGATATGTTTTGCTTTCCCAGCAGCAACATTCAAACCACAATAATAGCAGTAGAGAAGACAGATAACATAGTAACAAAGGCAACCACTCCCCCAAAATTGGTCACTCACCAATTACTCTGTTGCTCCCAGCAGCCCCACTTTATTAGTCATGAATGAAAAGGCAACCGAACAACATGCAGCAATGGTGGGAATACCGTGGAGATGTCATTTAATTCATTCCATACCCTCTCACACAAGCAAGGCATAACCACGCTGCCAGGAAGAGATTGCAACACCTTAGTTTTAAAGTTTTAAAGTTTTAAAGTTTTAATTTTGTTTTTAAAGTTTTCAAATTGTTTTAATGTTTCTTTTATTAAATTGTTTTACATTTTAATTGCAAGTTGCCTAGGGTGCTCCATTTGGGCCAACAGGTGACTAACGGCACAATCCTATGCCGAACTCAGAGGCGACCGCCTATCCAATGCAGGGCAGGAGAAGCACAGAGGGGATCATTCCCTCCGCACTCCTCCTGCCCTGCATTTTCAGTTAGACAGCCGATTGCGGCTGTCTAGCCGTGGGAGCTGTGAGGGGGGGAGGAGGCTGCTGCATGACACATTGGATGTGTTGTACAGACATTTCCACCCTCCCTGCCCCAGAATGCCTGGGAACACCCCGTTTTGGCTGCTCCGTGCTCCTCTTGTGAACATGCAGCAGAGGGCTTTTCCGCGCTGCCTCAGAGGCAGCGCGGAATTGGCGGGAGGTCATTTCTTTGGGAACTGACTTTGGAGCATGGGCTCCGAGGTCGGTTCCTGGAAAATCAGATATCCTATGGCTGTCTAGCCCCTGACTAGCGGCCATAGGATTGCTCTCTTATACATTTACGAACAAATAAATACATTCTCCAGCATGGCTTGCAGCACAGCTAGGCAAGGGTTCAAATTCCCTGGCACCTCAAACACAGGTAGCAGCAGAACAGTCCTTTTGCCAGGGAAACAGATGGGGCCTTGGGGAATGTGAAGGAAGGACTGTCACTACAATTACAGCAACCAAGTAACAATATAAACCAATGGTTGGGCGGGAGCCTTCACATAGAAATCATCAATGATAGGTCACTCAGGAAGAAGGCCACAGTGGGACCAATAATTCCAAATGTTATAAAAACACTTCATTGTGCACAATATGTTGGTGTGAGGGGAACATGCTTTTGTGAGAATGTAGGAAAGGAGGCATTTAGAGAAGGAAGAATGCAAGCTACAAGCAAGTTCATAGGAGGCAACCTAGTAAGCTGACTTCTCACTCAGCAGGAAAGGATACTGCAATAGGAAACAGGAGAGGAGATTGAGGAGGGATGGCAGTTTTGAGTCTACACCTGGGAGAAGGAAATACAACTTCCACAACATAAAATGGACCTTTGGGGTTCTGTTTGGCAACAAAATTGTAGATGGGAAAGTGTGAGGCAGCAGGAAGAGAATCCATACCTCCTATTCCAAAAGTTAGTCATGCAGCCACAGGGGTGGTTCACAGAAGCTTGTGAAGGGGTGGTTCTAGTCTTGAGCACCATTTTCTTGGTGGAAAGACAGGGTACAAATTGAATATATAAACAAATAGTCTACCAGAAGCTGTTCTGTTCTTAGTGCATGCTGGGGATGCACTAAGTTACATGCAGTGGGGATTTGGGGCCTACAGGGGCTTCCTTACTGCAAACACTTTACTTACTCAATGTTCTCTTGGAGAGAATGCTACCACTACTTATTCAGTAATGGAGGAAACACCATTTCCCAGAAATGGAGGAAGTGGAGGTGAAACTGATGGGTAATGATGTAGGGAGTCTTACAGCAGAATACTTGTAAGTATTTTGAGAAGACAAGTGTGTATTTGTCTGCCTTTCCTATATTTAATGGTCTCCTTGGCTGCTCAGACAAAATGCCCACCTTTTAACAAAGTGCACTTTCACCAAATTTTCCCATCACCACATGTCTTCACTGGCGTGCTCATAGTTTTCTTGGCATGGTAACCAAGTGATGCAGCCTCATGCCACGCCCCTTGATGTTTGTGATCTGGGTTCTCGTGCTGGGTGTTATGTACTGTTACTGTGCCCTGACTGGTTGGTATCCTGTTCTCTGTTATGTCTGGGGCTGGTTAAGGGGGGAAATCATCTTGGGCTCTCCATTGACTTCATTTGCAGTGTATTGAGTTACAACAATTATTTTTCTGTTGTGCCTTTACTCCAGCACGGTTAGGTGGGGCTTAGACCTGTGGGAGAATAGGATCTTGGCCAATTTGGCCACTTCTTTGATCTTCTCCACTACTTTTCCCTCCCCACAATGGTGTAGGAGTTACACTGACTTAAGCTTACAATTGCATAATAAAGCAATGTTATAACAATGTCAAAGTTATCTTAACTTCATAATGCTGTTTTAACCTGGATTTATGCCAGCATGGGAGATTTAGTTGTAATCCTATCCTCATCCATCCCATGTAATTCAAGGATAAGATTGGGCTGTTAATCTCTTAATTTAAGACAAAGGTTGTAATCCATACACACTTATCGTTTAACACAGTTGGCCTTCGAAGTAAATGTGCCTAGGATCAGACTACATAGGTTGTGTCACATTTTGAAATTGGCTGACTCCCATGTGCCCACTCCTATGGCTGCCAACCGATCAAAGTGTCTCATCTGAATGGCAGACACAATGAATCCCCAGTTCAGCCTGTGAATGGCAAAACTCAAGAAGCAATTTGCATCCACACGTCTGATTGGGAGCCAACTGTGTACATTAATTGCTTGGACAAGTAATTTCCACATAGGGAAATAGTCTATTTCTGGTCCATGTCAATTTTGCATGTGTTCATTCATAAGTCTGTTCTGTCCCATTTCTGCATCAATCTGTGATTTTTTTTTTTAATCTACATGAAAGTGTACATTATTTTGAATGTATGTTTCAGAAAATACAACATTTTATATGCACGGTACCCTAAAATATGCATGTTTGTATGAACTTTAACCTACAATATGCATTTTTATATGTATTTTGGTAAATTTTTTGAGTTGAGTACTATATTGCAGAATTTGGAGAAGGGTGAAAATGGAAGGATAACAGTATTCCAATCCATGTTCTAGTCCTGGAAGTGCTAATCAGGTCAATTAGCTAAAAAGAACCAAACAAAATTTTCAGGTATCCCTTTTTCCACATAGATCGCAGGAGAGAGACATAAGAATCATCCCATGTCTGAAAAACATAATGTGAATAATGAGTTGTCTGCATTCAGATGACCAAGTTGGGTCCATTACCAATTAGCTCAAGCTTCCCTGAAATGTACAGTTTGAAACTTAATCTTGTATGCAGATGTGTTTAGATTTGTAATAATAAATGAAGAAGTAAATAAAACTGAATATAGCAAACCCAGAACGAGACATCGGTGCTGTCTCTTGCTTCAGCAACTGCCATCTGTTATAGTGTACCATTTGTCATTCAAGCTGTTGTTCCACTGAATCATAGTTTTCCCAGGGTATATAAATTTAACCAAGAGTTTACTGTGTAGCCAACACCTGTTGGAAAGAATGAAAAATATATATATAAGCCTAAACCTGAAGCAAAAGAGAAAATCAATTCATCTTCCAGCCCTTTCCTCCAAATATCTGCCATTCTCTGTATTAATACAAGCTCTTTACAGTACAAGAGTTTTATTGTTTATAGGAATGGATATGCAACATATTTCCAATATGTTGGAAATACCAAATTTTGAGGTAAATTATGAAAGAACTAGCAAATGGACCTGGCTTCGCATGGGTTGGAATAGCCCTTAGTTTGATATAGTGAAGCAAACATACACAGCTGTCGGAGATGGACACATAATGCCCGCCCTGTTTGCATGAAGCCATGCCCACTGGAGCCCCTAGGCATGGCCCCTGCCATGGTGCACCCCTGTAGCTCCCTGAGTGGGGTATGTCCACTATTCCCCTGAAGGGGAGGCTACCTCACATCAGGGGGGGAGGGGCAGGCTTATAAGTCTGTCCCTCAGCCTACTAATCTCCCTGGCTTCAAACTGTATGGCAGGGGGGCATGAACCCCCTGCCTGCAGGCCACCTCTTGGGAGTCCTCCAGGAGGTGGGGTTTAGGCTGGAGGAAAGCTGTTGGAGGGCATTCCTGCTGCTATCTGTGATTGGAGATTGGAGATAAACAGGACGGATTCCCGTGCTGGTGTGTGTTAGGAGTGGAACTCCTGGTATTATCCCTAATCTCAGATTGAAGATTAGATAGCAGAGGAGATGAGAGAGGTGGCAGGACTCGCTTTTGTGGGAGAGTTGCAACAGCCAGGCCATCCTGCATCCCAACTGCAGCAGTGGGGGTGCTGGTCAGCCTGGACTTTCTTTATGCTTTCAGTGCAAAGGGAAGGAAGGAAGGAAGGAAGGAAGGAAGGAAGGAAGGAAGGAAGGAAGGAGAGGGGTGATGTCAGGGTGTGGGGCCCATGGGGTGTGGAGTGGGGTACAATCTGGCCACCACTCCAAAATGATTCTGCACCCCTGCTGTATGGACTGCAACACTATGTGCTAATTGGGCAAGTCTGTCCCTAGTGACTGAAGATATACTGCAGGCTTCAACCACGTGGACACACAAAATTAATTAAAATTAACTAATACATTTTAAAAACAAAATATCACCGAGGTGCACACCCCTGTGGTCCCCTTGGTATGCATGCCAAGTTTCACATGTCAAGCTTGCACTGCCTTGGCACTATGGTGCCGATTGACAGACAGAAAGGTGGACAGATGGACCACATCGTCTTTTATTATTGTGGTATTGCTATCCAGTATTGCTAACTTTCACAATTTATCTTTGTCCAATATTTGATGGGCTCTAGAGTTTATATAGAGCCCCATCTTTTGCATATGTTTGGTAATAGATGTCTGTATTTTTGCTGTTGCTTTTTGAACAAATTGGTGAAAATTGTCCAGGAGAGCATGAAATAGGGAAGCAAGCAAACCATATCAAATTGGAGAGCAAAATCCCAAACATGTTAAGCATCCCATGTCTTAATCCATCCTCTTGTGATTATTGAAAATTTTGGGTGTGGGTGATATCATAGCCATGTCCAGAGACATATATAAAGCATGCAGGACACTGCAGCTGAAATTTAGTCCATTTTGAATAGTGAACAAATGACTCTTCATGGCAGTACACCTGTCCCTGAGTCCCTGCCAACTGTTGCCATTTTTATGATTAATCTGTTTTGTTTTGCTGGGTTTCTGTCTTGTTTTGTTCACATAGCAACAGTGGAAATCTGACAATAGTGAAGTCATAAGGCTAATCATGCTCAAATGCCACACAGTACAAGCAACCTCACTTATGAGGTCCTTAATCACACATAACAATAAAAGCTAAAACCATTTCCTGACTAACTTGCTCAATGTGCTGTTTTCTCTTTCTTCCATGGCCCCAAACATTTGTAGATTAAATATTATGCTTGATCTTCAAAGGCCTCTCCAAGCAAGGGGGTCTGAAGAATGAAAGAAAAATCATCTTATTCTGGAAACTGCCAGCTAGTTCAAGGTCATGGTTCCTTGTTTCCATTGATTGAACTTGTTCAAAAGCTTTGATTTTTAGCTCCTTTGCTAAAGTACATTGTGATGCTTCTTAATTAACTGTGGTGCCATTTACTCATCCCTTCAGTTAACCAACTACATGTCTATGTAGGGACAACGTTACAGTGCTGGTGCATTTAAGGGGCAGACCATGGAAATGGTGGAAGTGAATTGTATCATCGTTGCTCACAGAGAAAAGACCGATACAGGCTCATTCAACATGTTTTTTTCGCTTTTGCATGATATACGTCCAGTCTTTTTGGTGGGAAGGCGAGATGGAATTCAAAAAAAGATGTGTATTAGCACTAATCTCCCCCAAAAGTGAAAAAGTGGTCTGCACGTCTGTAGAATATTCATGAAAACAGAAGGAGGTGAGCATCCAAAGTAAATAACAAAGAAGAGAAACAGGTTCTCAGGATGCAAAAATTACTGTAGGAAGTCCAATGCATTTCGGCCTTTTTCTAATTTTTAGGCCTTCTAATTTATTACCATTAATGTAACATTAATGGTAATAAAAATTACAAATAGGACAATATACATAATTAAAATATTACTAAAATACAAATTGCCACAGGGTTTTATGCATATATAACATTCTTATAAAAACCATATTTTTGTTGTTTATTCGGTCAGTTGCTTCCGACTTTGTGACTTCATGGACCAGCCCACGCCAGAGCTTCCTGTCGGCCATCGCCACCCCCAGCTCCCCCAAGGTCGAGTCCGTCACCTCCAGAATATCATCCATCCATCTTGCCCTTGGTCGGCCCCTCTTCCTTTTGCCTTCCATTTTCCCTAGTATCAGCATCTTCTCCAGGGTATCCTGTCTTCTCGTGATGTGGCCAAAGTACTTCAGTTTTGCCTTTAATATCCTTCCCTCAAATGAGCAGTCTGGCTTTATTTCCTGGAGTATGGACTGGTTTGTTCTTCTTGCAGTCCAAGGCACTCTCAGAATTTTCCTCCAGCACCACAGTTCAAAAGCATCTATCTTGCTTCGCTCAGCCTTCCTTATGGTCCAGCTCTCACAGCCATAGGTTACTACGGGGAATACCATTGCTTGAACTATGCGGACCTTTGTTGTCAGTGTGATGTCTCCGCTCTTCACTATTTTATCAAGATTTGTCATTGCTGTCCTCCCAAGAAGTAAACGTCTTCTGATTTCCTGGCTGCAGTCAGCGTCTGCAGTAATCTTTGCACCTAGAAAGACAAAGTCTGTCACTGCCTCCACGTTTTCTCCCTCTATTTGCCAGTTATCAATCCAGCTGGTTGCCATAATCTTTTTTTTTTTAGGTTTAACTGCAACCCAGCTTTTGCACTTTCTTCTTTCACCTTCGTCATGAGGTTCCTCAGCTCCTCGCTTTCAACCATCAAAGTGGTATCATCTGCATATCGGAGATCGTTAATGTTTCTTCCAGCGATTTCAACTCCAGCCTTGGCTTCATCAAGCCCAGCACGTCGCATGATGTGTTCTGCGTACAGGCTGAATAGGTAGGGTGAGAGTATACAGCCCTGCCGTACTCTTTTCCCAATCTTAAACCAGTCCGTTGTTCCGTGGTCTGTTCTTACCGTTGCTACTTGGTCGTTATACAGATTCCTCAGGAGGCAGACAAGATGACTTGGTATCCCCATACCACCAAGAACTTGCCACATTTTTTTTATGATCCACACAGTCAAAGGCTTTAGAATAGTCAATAAAACAGAAATAGATGTTTTTCTGAAACTCCCTGGCTTTCTCCGTTATCCAGCGGATATTGGCAATTTGGTCTCTAGTTCCTCTGCCTTTTCTAAGCCCAGTTTGTACATCTGGCAATTCTCGTTCCATGAATTGCTGGAGTCTACCTTGCAAGATCTTGAGCATGACCTTACTGGCATGTGAAATAAGTGCCACTGTTCGATAGTTTGAACATTCTTTGGTGCTTCCCTTTTTTGGTATGGGGATATAAGTTGATTTTTTCCAATCTGTTGGCCATTCTTGTGTTTTCCAAATTTGCTGGCATATGGCATGCGTCACCTTGACAGCATCATCTTGCAAGATTTTAAACAGTTCAGCTGGGATACCGTCATCTCCTGCTGCCTTGTTATTAGCAATGCTTCTTAAGGCCCATTCAACCTCACTCTTCAGGATGTCTGGCTCTAGCTCACTGACCACACTGTCAAATCTATCCCCGATATTATTATCCTTTCTATACAGATCTTCCTTATATTCTTGCCACCTTTTCTTGATCTCTTCTGCTTCTGTTAGGTCCTTGCCATCTTGGTTTTTGATCATACCCATTTTTGCCTGGAATTTACCTCCGATGTTTCTAATTTTCTGGAAGAGGTCTCCTGTCCTTCCTGTTCTATTATCTTCTTCCGCTTCCGCGCATTGCTTGTTTAAAAATAATTGCTTATCTCTTCTGGCTAACCTCTGGAATTTTGCATTTAATTGGGCATATCTCCCCCTATCACTGTTGCCTTTTGCGTTCCTTCTTTCTTGGGCTGCTTCCAGTGTCTCAGCAGACAGCCATCTTGCCTTCTTGGTTTTCTTTTTCTTTGGGTCGTTTTTTGTTGCCGCCTCCTGAACAATGTTGCGAACTTCTGTCCATAGTTCTTCCGGGACCCTATCTACTAAATGTAGTCCCTTAAATCTGTTCTTCACCTCCACTGCATATTCATGAGGAATATGAGTGAGCTCATATCGAACTGATCTGTGGGTCTTCCCTGTTCTCTTTAGTCTGATTCTAAATTCTGCAATAAGAAGTTTGTGATCTGAACTACAATCAGCTCCAGGTCTTGTTTTTACCGACTGCATAGATGTCGGCCACCTTTGGCTACAAAGGATGTAGTCAATCTGATTTCGGTGTTGCCCGTCTGGTGAAGTCCATGTATAAAGTCGTCTCTTAGGTTGTTGGAAGAGAGTGTTTGTTATGCACAGTGAGTTGTCTTGGCAAAATTCTATCAGCCTATGTCCTGCTTCATTTTGTTCTCCCAGACCATGCTTTCCTGTAATTCCAAGTGTCGTTTGACTACCCACCTTAGCATTCCAGTCTCCTGTAATGAAAATAACATCTGTTTTTGGCGTACTATCCAGTAGGTGCTGCAGATCCTCATAGAACTGATCTACTTCTGCTTCTTCAGCATCTGTGGTTGGGGCATATATTTGTATCACTGTGCTGTTCAATGGCTTACCCTGAATTCGAATTGAGATCATTCTGTCATTTTTTGGCTTGTATCCAAGCACTGCTTTAGCCACTTTATTATGAATTATGAAGGCTACTCCATTTCTTCTGTGGTCCTCTTGTCCACAGTAGTAGATCTGGTGGTCATTTGATGTGAAGTGGCCCATTCCAGTCCATTTCAGTTCACTTACACCCAAAATGTCTATATTTAATCTTGACATCTCCCCAGTAACCACATCCAATTTGCCCTGGCTCATAGATCTTACATTCCAGGTTCCTATGGTGTGTTGATCTTTAGAACATCGGATTCGTCGTTCACCACCAGCACCTTCGGCTGCTAGCCATCCTTTCGGCTTTGAGCTAGCTGTGTCATCACATCTGGGACTAGTTGAACTTATCCTCTGTTCCTCCCCAGTAGCATTTTGACCATCTTCCGTCCTGGGAGTCCCATCTTCCGATGGTATACCGACATATCTCTGGTTATACTGATCCATTTAGTTTTCATTGCAAGAATACTGGGGTGAGTTGCCATTTCCTTCCCCAGGGATCGTATTTAGTCTGACCTCTCTGCCATGACCTTCCCGTCTTGGGTGTCCCTTCACGGTTTAGCTCATGACGTCATTGAGGTGCTCAAGCTCCAGCACCATGACAAGGTAACAATCTCCTTTGCTGGAGAAAAACAATATAAAACCTGCGTATTTATTAAGAATAACATCCTGAGATCCTGTTTCTCTTATTTGTGATGCAGAATCCTCATGACCTGGAAAAAGCTGGTCTACTGTAGAATCTGCAGGACAGAGTCACAGAAATCTAAACTCATTTGAATCCATTGTGGATTTGTCTGACATCCCTAATTGTGACCCAGCAATTGATGTCCTTGCACTCAGTTTGGAAAAGCAAACTGTCATGATCCTCTCAGCCCTTCCAGGGGGCAGCAGAGGATTCCGATGAAGACAAGGCACATGCCACTTCATGTGGTAGTGCATCTAGTGGCTTATTCAGGGCCCTTCCAACCAGAGGACCCAGTTCCTGGGAAAATCTCCATCTCCCCAGCCTTGCAGAATTCTCAGGCTACAAAATCAGATGAGGGCCCTTTAACAATCCAGCCCACTCCTCTGGGAAGAGCAGAGCGGACCATACTACAGGTCTTGTCAACCTACATAAGGCTTCAGTTAGCTTTAGCTCCCTGCTAAGACAACATCATCCTATTGTCCATGTAGAACAGAGTTCAAGCAAGCAGAACCCACTTGGAACAATCCAAGGTCCTACTTTCTTCCTGCCTTTATCTGCCTTCCTGCCTTGATATTGCTACCAGCTTCCCCTGCAAGCCTCAAGGGACTACAGAACAGGACACAATCTTGCTTCCTTTTCTGTTTGAAGAAATATCCTTTGTAGTGAAAGTCACTTCCTGTTACTTCCCTTAGAAATATTAAAAAAGCAAAGTGATATACTGCCTGCTTCTTGTACTGAGAAGGTGTAGGAAATGATTTATTGCCAAGCTAATATCTGATGCATTTCATACATGCAAGTCCTTCCTCGGGGCAAAAAAAGAAAACAACCTTCCAGGCTGGTTTGTTCTCTTCCAGATTACACCAAAGAAGAAAGGGCTTATTCAATAATAGAATGCATAAATAAACAACACTCTTTTCTGATCAGCTGTTCATAGAGAAGCCATTACCCCCAACCTTTGTTAAGGATGGGCCATTATTGCTTCCGGTGGCATCAAAATTCTGTGGAAAGCCATCATAGCATGCATGTTATGTAATCATATATTTTTGTTTCTAAAATACAGACTTTATACAGGAAAGCTGTATATCCTATTTCTAACCTTGGCATCATCAACTACTCCAGATTACCTTTCCATTTTGAAGCAACATAATCAGAGAATGCATCTTTGGGTCAAGTTTTTATTAAGAAGACATTCTAAGATCAGTAGTCATGAGTTTTATTTAAATAATCTAATAATCAGATTTTAAAAAACAAACACCATGTCCCATGGATTTCCTTTTATGGGTAAGTTTTCACATGCCCAGTATTTATGCCAGCTTTTAAGTGGCTTAGGTAACTAGGAAATGTAAAATATCCTGTGAAGGGAGTACACCTGTTCTTTGTGGGTCTGACAGGTATTATACTGACATTACATTTTAAAAGAATCCAAGAGCCAAGATATTCCTTATTACATATATTTACTTTACTTTAGTCATCAAACAAGTAGAGGAACAGAATCATAGAATACTAGGGTTGGAAGGGGCCTATAAGACAGTTGAGTCCAATCCCCTGCTCAATCCAGAATCCAGGTCAAAGCATCCCTGCCAGATGGCTGTCCAGCCTCGTCTTGAATGCCTGCAGTGTGGGAGAGCCCAACACCTCTCTAAGTAATTGGTTCCATTGTCGTATTGCTTCGACAGTCAGGAATTTTTTCCTGATATTGAGCTGGCTTCCTGTAACTTGAGCCCATTATTCCGTGTCCTGCATTCTGGGATGATCGAGAAGAGATCCTGGCCTTCCTCTCTGTGACTACCTTTCAAGTACTTGAAGAGCGCTATCATATCTCCCCTCAGTCTTCTCTTCTCAAGGCTAAACATGCCCAGTTCTTTCAGTCTCTCTTCATAGGGCTTTGTTTCCAGTCCCCTGATCATCTTTGTTGCCCTCCTCTGAGCCCACTCCAGTTTGTCTGCATCCTTCTTAAAGTGTAGCGCCCAGAACTGGACACAATATTCAAGACGAGGCCTAACCAGTGCTGAGTAGATGGGAACTAGTACATCACGTGATTTGGAAGCTATGCTTCTATTAATGCAGCCCAAAGCAGCATTTGCCTTTTTTGCAGCCACATCACATTGCTGGCTCATATTCAGCTTGTGATCTACAACAATTCCAGTCTTTTTAAAGAAATGGAACACACTATAAATGAAAATAAATACAGAGAAAGTCTTAAATCCAGTACTTTACCACAGTATTAAAAAGCTGTCCCAGATAACAGCCAGGAAGGAGCAATTCTAGATGTTCCTTCTGCAACCTGACTTCTATGGGTGCACAGTCTTACATTTATACTCTAGATTTTCATGAGCTAGCAAGGATCATTAACTTGAAAAGTGTCTTCAACTGGCAATTTTCAACAATGGATTATTTAAGTTTCAAGATATTACCCAGAAATAACATTTACTTCCTTTACTTTCTCAACATTTTAAACAATTGATCATGTTTAAATTTCTTCTTTTATGTCTCTTTCTTAACTTTATGATGAATCTCTTTGAACCACAAAAGTATTTTTTCTGTTCAAAAATTATTTTTTTCTAACTTGTTCTTCCACTGACTCAATTCTTATCAAAGCATTGTCTTACCTTAATCCTACTAGAGAGATGCCAAGATACAAGTGAGCACCGTAGTCCTTTGTGCTGACAGCAACAGAAACCAAGATTAGAAAGCTAAAAGGAAACTGGAGGTGAAAAGAACAAGAATTTTCTAGGCATAAGCTGAATTGAGCAAAGATGAATGAAACTAAAGTAAAAAGATGAATCAAATTGATATTGTTCACCAGTTATCCATGACACTTGCACTTGTAAAACTTGTTCTCTGAACATTGTTTTTAAAAAGCTGCCATGATAAAAGCAAAATATGTGAGAAGCTCCAAAAAAGGATTTTTGGGTGGACACCCCACAACAAAGAGAGAATGTTGCCCCAGGTAGAATATATTATTTAAGCACCTTTCATTGGCTAAGCCTGCAATCTATGCACATGTATGTGGAAATATGCCCCATTGAACATAATGGGATTTATTTCTGAAGTGCCAGATGACTGGAGGAGGGCTAATGTTGTCCCTGTCTTCAAAAAGTGCAGAAAGGAGGAACCTGGGAACTACAGACCAGTCAGTCTGACATCAATCCCTGGGAAAATTCTGGAGCAGATTATAAAGCAATCCATCTGTAAGCACTTTGAAAACAATGCAGTGATTACTCAAAGCCAACCTGGATTTCTCAAGAACAAATACTGCTAGATGAATCTGATCTCATTTTTGGATCAGGTAACCTCCTTTGTAGACTGTGGGAATGCTGTGGACATCACATACCTTGACTTCAGCAAAGCTTTCGACAAAGTGTCCCATGATATCCTGATGAGCAAACTAGCTAGATGAAACAACGATCTGGTGGATCCACAGTTGGCTACAGAATCAGACTCAAAGAGTGCTTCTCAATGGGATCTTCTCAGACTGGGGAGAGGTAACGAGTGGGGTACCGCAGGGCTCAGTCCTGGGCCCAGTGCTCTTCAACATTTTTATTAATGACTTGGGGGAGGAGGTGCAGGGAATGCTCATCAAATTTGCAGATGACACAAAATTGGGTGGGATAGCTAATACCCTGGAAGACAGAAAGAGAATTCAAAGTGATCTTGATAGGCTGGAGCACTGGGCAGAAAACAACAGAATGAAATTTAATAGGGATAAATGCCAAGTTCTTCGCCTAGGAAAAAGAAACCAAATGCACAGTTACAAGATGGGGGATACTTGGCTCAACAACACTACAAGCGAGAAGGATCTTGGAACTGTGGTAGATCACAAGCTGAATATGAGCCAACAATGTGATGTGGCTGCAAAAAAGGCAAATGCTATTTTGGGCTGCATTAATAGAAGTATAGCTTCCAAATCACTAGTTCCCCTCAGCACTGGTTAGGCCTCATCTGAAGTACTGTATCCAGTTCTGGTCACCACACTTTAGGAAGGATGCAGACAAATTGGAGAGGGTTCAGAGGAGGGCAACGAAGATGATCAGGGGACTGGAAACAAAGCCCTATGAGGAGAAACTGAAAGAAATGGGCATATTTAGCCTTGAGAAGAGAAGACTGAGGGGAGAGATGATAGCACTCTTCAAGTACTCGAAAGGTTGTCACAGAGAGGAAGGGCAGGATCTCTTCATGATCATCCCAGAATGCAGGACGTGGAATAATGGGCTCAAGTTACAGGAAGCCAGATTCCGGCTGAACATCAGGAAAAACTTCCTGACAGAGCAATATGGCAATGGAACCAGTTACCTAAGGAGGTGGTGGGCTCTCCCACACTGGAGACATTCAAGATGAAGCTGGACAGCCACTTGTCAGGGATGCTTTGACGTGGATTCCTGCACTGAGCAGGGAATTAGACTCGATGGTCTTATAGGCCCCTTCCAACCCTACTATTCTATGATTCTAAGATTCTGCATTATGCTATAAAACCAGCATTTAAAAAAAAGAAAGGAAAGGTCATACGTTAGCACAGTAATTATTTCCTATGGGAAGTAATTTTCTTCCTATCCATGGGCTTTGAGGATACATAGGACATCTCTACACCTGCAATTTATCCCACATTCATGATTGGCCACTCACGGTCGTTTGCGGGTCCATTACGTGACACTGTAATCCTCCAGTAGTTTTCCCACCATTTCCCTCTGCCTAGCCTATATTATCCCCAAACGGAAAAAAATCAGTATTTTTTCAGCCCATGACCTCCCTGTGTATTTCCCCCATAGCATGAAGAAACCGCTGTGTGTGTGCAGCTGTGGGCGTTTGTTTTGGTTTGTTGGGGGTGCGGTGATGATGATGACGGCAGAGGCATACCGGTGGTGGGTATACTGACCTGCCGGCTTGCCGCCACGCCAGCTTGCCATGACTAAATGCAATGCAGCTACTTTTGCTCTTGACTTTGGCTGCTCACTCCACAACACAGAATGGCTGGCATGCCAATATTCCAGCAGTTTTCTGGGAAGCCGGTGCCTGTGGGAGTGGTGTTTGGCAACTTCAGTGTAGGTTGCTGCTCATCCGCATTGCATGTCAATCACAACCAAACCACCAGGTTTGCAAGGGGAGGGGAAGGGGCAGGAACCATGGAGGAAATCTTGTGATGACCTCAGTGTGTGTAATGGCTTTTTGCTTTTTGCAGAAAAGTAGCCACCCTGTGAAAAGGTAAGGAACAGGATATAATGAGATTGAAAAAACTGTAAAGGAATCCTATCTAATCCTGCTATGAAACCGGATGGGAAAGCCCCAGTATTGATGCGGATTTCTCCACCCGTGTGATGGAGCCCATAAGTTACTGGCTTATCCAGTTATCATGCTTCACCTTCCAAATGTTTGCAGGATTGGGAATAAGCTCTGTGCTCACATGCTCCCTCCATCCCCTCGCTTCCTTCCCTCACGTGCTTGGTAAATTGGTTGAAAGCATTATTAAAGATAAAATTAGTAAGCATATAGAACATCAGTCCCTGCTGAAAAAGATTCAGCATGGCTTCTGCAAAGGTGAGTCCTGTCTCACTCAGCTTTTAGAGTTCTTTCAGAGTGTCAATAAACATGTAGATGGGGTGATCTGGTAGACATTGTTTACTTGGGCTTCAAAAAGGCTTTTGACAAAGTCCCTCACCAAAGATTCCTGAGCAAACTTAGCAGTCATGGATTAAGAGGAGAGGTCCTCTTATGGATCAGTAACTGGTTAAAGAACAGAAAGCAGAAAGTACGAATAAATGGTAAATTCTCCCAAATGGAGGGAAGTAGATAGTGGGGTCCCACAGGGTTCTGTATTGGGACCAATGCTTTTCAAACTTGTTCATAAATGATCTGGAATTAGGAGTAAGAAGTGAAGTGGCCAAATTTGCAGATGACACCAAATTATTAGGGTGGTTAAAAAAGGGATTTTGAAGCGCTCCAAAAGGATGTATCCAAACTGGGAGAAGGGGCATCCAAATGGCAAATCCTGTTCAGTGTAAGCAAGTGTAAAGTGATGCTTGCTGGGGCAAAAAATCCCAGCTTCAAGTATAACTTGATGGGATCTGAGCTAGGGGTGACCGACCAAGAATGAGATCTTGGGGTTGTGGTGAACAGCTCAATGAAGATGCCAGCCCAGTGTGCAGCTGCTGTAAAAAAGGCAAACTCCATGTTAAGCATAATTAGGAAGGGAATTTAGGAAAAAAACTGCCAATATCATACTGCCCCTCTACAAATCTATGGTGCGACTACACTTAGAATACTGTGTACAGTTCTGGTCAACACACCTAAACAAAGATCTTGTAGAGCTGGAAAAAGTGCAGACAAGGACAACTAAAATGATCAAGGGGCTGCAGCAGCTCCCCTACAAGGGAAGGTTACAACTAGGGGTGTATGAACCCAGCAACTTCCAGTCGGGGTGGGGTCCGCGGTGGGAAAATCCAGGTCACTTGGGGCTCTGTGGATTTCCCTAGAGCTTCCCTGCGTCTCCCAGATTTTGCGGGGAGGCCCTCCTCCTGGCCATGCCACAACCCTTCTTCCCCATGCCAGCTGTTAAGGAAGCCCTTGACAGCTGGCACGGGGAAGAAGGGCCTTGGTGGCAGCCCAGCACTCTCTTCCTGGTCTGTTTGAGAGGAGGCCAGGGCAAGAGTGATGACCGCTGCCCGCGCGGTGACCTTTTTTCCCCGTCCCAGCTGATAAGGAAAACCAGCCGGCACAGAGAACAAGGGCCTCGGCACAGCACCTCAGCACTCTCTCCCTGGCTTCCTCTCAAGGAAGCCAGGGAGAGAGCACTCGCGCCTGTATATACCTGTATATACGATATGTATGCCTGTATATACGATACTGTATCTGTATCGCGCCTGTATATACCTGTATACAGGTATCTGCCTGTACTCTTCCTTTGTTACTTGGCCTTCTTTCCACTTCCTATATGTGTCCTTTTTTGTTTTCAGGTCATCCCTAAGCTTTTTGTGAAGCCACATTGGCTTCTTCTGTTGTCTTCCACCTTTTCTTCTTGTTGGAATTGTTTGTGATTGTGCCTTGAGAATTTCCTTTTTTAAAAGCTCCCACCCATCTTGGACTCCTTTTCTCGTTAGCGTCGCTTGCCATGGGACCTTACTGATAATTGTTCTGAGTTTATTAAAATCAGCTTTCCTAAAATCCAGGGTACGCGTTTGACTACACTCAGCTTTTGCTTCCCTTAGAACCAAGAACTCAAGTACAACATGGTCGCTTTCCCCCAGAGTTCCTGTAACTGCTACTTTATCCACTAAGTCATCTCTGTTGGTTAGGATCAAGTCAAGGATAGCTGATCCTCTGGTTCCTTCCTCTACTTTCTGTAGGAGGAAGTTATCCGCCACACAAGTCAGGAATTTCCTGGAGGGGCCATGTTTTGCAGAATTTGTCTCCCAACAAATATCGGGGAAATTGAAGTCCCCCATTACAAGTACATCATGCTTCCTTGAAACATTGGCTATTTGCTTTTCAAAAGTTTCATCCTTGTCTTCTCCTTGATTGGGTGGCTGGTAGTAGACTCCGACCACCAGGTTCCTTTTATTCTTTGCTCCATTTATTTCAACCCAGATGCTCTCGATGGGGCTACCAAGCTCCTCCTCCTGTATTTCTGTGCAGAGATAAGTATTTTTCACATACAGTGCAACCCCACCTCCCTTTCTGTTCCTCCTGTTCTTTTTGAACAAGTTATATCCTTCAATTGCTGTATTCCAGTCATGAGAGTCATCCCACCAAGTCTCTGTTATACCTATCAAGTCATAATTTCCCTCTTGTATTAAGAGTTCAAGTTCGTTCTGTTTGTTTCCCATACTCCGGGCATTAGTATATAGACATCGAAGACCATGTGCTTCATAGTCTGGCTTTCTTCCTACATGTGTTTGAAGACTATTATTGGGCGCTACCAGAGCTGTTCTCTCCGTTGCAGTGCATGCGCCTACATCCATTGTTACCCCTTTACATCTCCCTTCCCCGTAGGATTCAGTTTAAAGCCCTTCTGATGAAGTTCTTCATGCTGTGGCCAAACACATTCTTCCCATCCTTTGTGAGGTGCAACCCATCCCTAGCCAACAGCCCATCTTCCAGGAAGTATAGCCCGTGGTCCCAGAATCCAAATCTCTCTCGTCAGCACCACCTTCGTAGCCTGTCATTCACCCAGAGTATTTTTCGTTCCCTTTCTATCCCTCTTCTAACTACTGGAAGGATGGATGAGAAAACTATCTGGGCCCCAAAGTTCTTGAGTTTCCTTCCCAAAGCTTCAAAGTCTGACGTGATCTCTTCATAGCTCCGCTTGGCGGTATCATTTGTTCCCACATGGATGAGAAGAAAGGGATACCTGTCAGTGGGCTTTATGAGTGCAGGCAACCTTTCAGTCACGTCTCTAATCTGTCCTCCCGGGAGACTACATACCTGGTGAGTCCACGGGTCTTCGCGACATACTTGGGTCTTGATCCCATGCAGCAAGGAGTCTCCCACTACTACCACTCTTCTCTTCTTCTTCTTGTAAGCCTGGGTTTCATCGCCTCTGTTTGACTGACCTTCAGCCTCTTGCTCACTCTCATGCAGGTTCCCCTGTGATTCTTCCTCTGCAGGCTGTCCTCCAGTCTCATCCGCAAGTACCTGGAATCGATTCCACAGCTCCACTGCTTCCATTGGTGCAGAGTGGCGTCTAGTTCTTCTTCTCCTAGCTGTCACCCTTTTTCAAGGAGTATCCTCTACTCCATTTTTCTTCACCTTAGCATTTCCCACTGCCTCATCTTGCTGTTGCTCTTCAAGCTTCTGGTCTTCCCTTTGCTGCTGTAGTTCCCCCATTCTGTCCAAGAACTCTTCGTGTTCTTTTATCCCCCGGAGGGTTGACAGTCGCCACTCCAGTCCACTTACTTTTTCTTCCAGCAGCGTGATCAACTTGCACTTGTTGCAGGTGTAGGCCATGTTGTTCTCAGGCAAGAAAACAAACATTGCACACACCTTGCAGGTCACCACCACTGGAGAGTCTTGTCCTTCCATAGCCTCTTTTCCCTTTTTGTGTCTAGCTTTGTGATTGTTCTAGACTAGCCTGTGCCTGCTCCTCTACTCAGTAGAGGTTAAAAGCAGAGTCCCACTGGTGTGAAAGTGTGTGTTACAAGACAAATAAATGGAAAAAAGTTAGTTAAAAAAATAAAAAAAATCCAACATAATGTGTAGCATTAAGATGCTGCTGTGTACAGAAATTCTTTATTCTTTGATTTGGGACGAAGGAACATGAGCTGAAGATTATAATGGACTTTCAAGAAAGGGTTTCTCTTCCATTTGAAAGGGATATTTTATTTCATCATGTTTGTGAGTGGCTTTGTGGTCTGAAAAGCAGCATATAAATATTTATTTCAATACATCAATATTTCTCTTAATAGAAGATTTCAAGGTTAGGATTCTGAGATCCAGCAATGAATGGCTAAAAAGCTAAGAAACAACATCCTCATCCATTTTCAGTGTTTTAGCTAGATGCTCTTGCTCTGCTTCATCGTACTGTAGAGGTTGGCAGGCCAGCAATAAATACACAACTTCTCTCTCAGGAGAAACCGAAACTTGCTATTACATTGTTAAGTTGTAGTGTTACATAATAATTGCAATTTGAGAAAATACTGTTTATTTCTGAATTATCATCCCAAGATCTAAGTTTGGTTTTGTTCCAAGAGCTAATTGATAAACTCGTAATAATCAAATAATGGCACACCTGTTGAATTTACCATGTGTAGGGATCAAATCAAATTTAAATAAGGAAATAGGTAACTTAGCTAAGATTTAATTGTGTCACAGGCCATGAAGAGGCATGTTAGTCAGGAGCATTAGTCAGGACAGAGCCCAGTACATCTGGGCTGTACATCTGAGGCAATCTTTGGGAGCTGTACATTTGAGGCAATCTTTGCTATCTGGTGTTGTTGCCAACTTTCCTCACTAGTGGGGCTGCCACATTTGGGGTGGGGTGTCCAGTCAGTTATTTCTCATAATGACCAACAGATTCTTTCCTAACCTCTCTCCAAGTCAATGTGTTTATATGTATTTTTAGGCTTCAGCTCTATACACCAGGGGTGGGCAACCTGTAGCCCTCCAGATGTTGCTGGACCCCAACTCCCATCAGCCCCATCCAACATGGCTAATTGTTAGAGATGATGGGAGTTGTAGTCCAACAACATCTGGAGAACCACAGGTTCCCTACCCCTGCTATATATACCTATCTTGGAGTAAGTCCCATTGAACTCAGTGGGGCTTACTTCTGGGAAGACAGGAATACGATTGCACTATTACTGTCTATGAATTGTTAGTGTCAGAAATGAATAAAGTGAGTAAGAACAGATATTTCATAATTGCAGAAGCCTTTTTAAAACCAATTTGTAATTCATATCTGTATACAAATCTCAATATATAAATAAATATAAACAAATCAGTTATCCCTTTAAGTCCTGGGTTATGCTCAGTCATGGTAGCTGAAGGGGGATTTCTTTTTTTCAGGATAATTTAAGCTTAACAAAGGTAAGAGTGATCCTGAAAACTCCACCAGGAACAGGCTTGGGTGGACAGAGCTGAGCAGATGTTGAAGAACTACAATGTGGACAGTGTCATTCTACAGTTTAATCACTGGGTGGCACTGGAATTAGTTGTGTCTGGGTAGAGTCAGGAAATTCCTGTTACTGTTCTGTTCTTGCGGGAGAGAGTCAGTAAAGTTCTTGTCTAGCTTCTTGACTGGCGTGTCCTCTAAGCACTGTATGGAAACTACCACATTTGTTGGGGGGGGAGGCATGAGCTGCCGTTGATTCTTTGTTTGCCATTTTTTTCAGTTCTAAAAAGGTGGCCTCATTCTTTCAGTGGAAGTGTCTCAATTTACAAATCCTTAAAAAAAATTTTTTTTTAAGGTTTGTGTTGCACATCAGTGCTACAGTGGGCTCCACTCTGGCTACAGCCCTGTTGGTCACTGAATGCTTATCCTAGGATGCACCCCAGAAGCTCGTTACATTCAGGTAGCTTTTCCACTGTTACTTGATTGTCTCATTAAAGAGCCTGATGAGCTTGTGGGGGAGCACAGTGTAGCACAAGACATTGATAAAGTAAACCAATGGCATCAGCTGTGGAGCTATTCATATTGCCTATCAATAAATGACTCAGTTGAACAGATTAATGCATTTAGGTTTAAACATTGCACAAAACATGATCTTACAGCAAACCCAGGGCCAATCTGCTAGCACTTTATCTTGGTACTGTAATGTCTGGCTCACTTTTGCAGCACCTGGCACACTCTCCAACCTGTTGTCCTGATGCTATTTCTCCCTCATTATTCTGGGTTTTTTTCCCAGACCGTATTTATGATTTTTTCCTCCAGTGATCATGGCTTGCATGTGCTACTGAGTTATGTGTGTTCCAATCTAGAGATATTGTAACTCTTACTGGTGGGTGTTCCTTCAAAGCAGTAGAACCTGCTTTGCACCATTTCCGCCAACCGTCTCCGTTGACCTCAGGAAGGGGGAAATTATTCCAGGCAGGAAATCCATCAGTTGTTCTCCATTTCCTCTTCTTCGATGGCTGATGTGGTTAGTTGGTCATTATAAAAAAAAATATTGGTCGCTATTTTTCAATGTACACGTACAGAGCTGCACAGCTATGAATAACCCCACAACCTTTATTTTAAAACAAATACTGCTGCACAGCTGCGTGTGCACTTGCCAGGCTTTATGGGGGGGAAAGCAACCCGAAACAGCAGTGTGACCTCCCACTTCTGCAATGGTAGTGCTACACTGTGGCTTGTGGCACATGACATTCAAAACTCCCACTTCTCCCTTAATTACAACACTATGCATTGGTACGGGGCACTTGATCACATCATAAACACAATGGATACTGTGCTGTATTCATTAACACAGCAGCAGTCATCCAGAATGGGGTGGGTGACCAGTCCTCTGCAGGCCAGATTGGGAACCTCCACAAGGCCATATTAGGCCAATGGGGCAAAGGTTCCCTGCCCCTGCATTAACATGTGACCACAGGGCAGCTATTGTGTTTGGGGGGAAAAAATACTGGCACAGTAGTGCCTCAGAAACAAAAGGGGCTCCAGCGCAGATTCCACCCCAGTCATTAAAATCACCTACAGAGCTACGTGGGTCATGTACTGCATAGCAATACAGCAGTCTATTTCCAGTCCATTCCAGCTCTTCGCAGGTCCATCCATAAGTCCTTTCTGTCCCAGTTCTGCATTAATTTGTGATTTAAAATAAATAGATCTGCATGAAAATTCATCTTTAAATATGAATTTAAGTACATATCTTTGAATGTATTTTCTAACAAAATATGCATTTTAAATGTATTTTCTCTCAAAAATACACATTTATAAAGGTGCTTTAGTTTAAAATTAGTGTTTTATATGCATTTTGGTACTTTGGGGGGGGGCTGAGAGCTGCATTGCAAAGTCTGTAGAACTGTGAAGTTTAAAGGATTAATGTGTTCCAATCCACACATTACTCTGGGAGATGCAGACGAGGTCGGTTTGCTTTGAAATGTGGCCCGAATGAAACCCTCAAGCATCCCTACTACTGTATAACCTCTTTGTTTTTGTTGTTGTTCTGTACAGCCCCCACACTGGAATACAGTGGTACAAATCTGATGTACCCAGGATTCCCACGGCCTGCATTTCAGTGGAAGATGCTGAACTGATGGCTCGAATGTCTTCTCGGGGCACCAAGGTCGTTGTGACTCTGAAGATGGGAGCCAAAACCTATCCGCAAGCCAATTCCTTTAACACTGTTGCAGAAATAGTTGGCAGTAAATACCCTGAGCAGGTGAGTGACACTTTGCTTCTTTCATGCCTGGAGAACAAATGAAAAATACCCTTGCAATTATGCTGTTCCATGCTGCCCAAGTCACTGTAATACATCGAGGTCTGATGTTAACATTTAAAGAAACAAAACTATCTCATTATGAAGAATGCATTCCACAAAATTCTTTTCTCCTTGTAGCTTAGTTCTCAGAAACAGCAGGTCATAGGTAATCTGTGGTCTAGGTCATATCACTTCAGAAAGGAGAAAAATGCCTGCACATAAAAAATTACAGGTCAAGGGAGAAGGATTGCAAGCATGGCCTTTTCCCTGTAGGGTGGCCATTTATGCATTTCCAAAAAAAGAGAGAGGAAATGCATCACCTGAAAAGTGGATAAAAGATGACACAAATGTGCATGAGCTTATTTACATGTATAGATGCAAGTGTAGAAATAATTGTATTTCTATTTAAGTTATAGTAATTATTTTCTGTAATTGAAATAGAAATATAGTACATCTCGGCATAGTGGGAAAGACTATGACCAGGTGACCTGTGTGCCTTGCTCAGTCTGCTGTCTGGGTGCTGACTCCTGATGGACAACTTCAAGGCTCTCCCTTCTTATGGTTCTTTATATTCAAACTGGACGTGCATTTGAATGAAGCATTTAGGGCACAATCCTATGCATGTTTAGACAGAAAAAAATCCTGCAAGTCCCAGCATCTCCAAGCCAGCATGGCTGGGAATACTGGGACTTGTAGGACTTTATCCTGCCTAAACATGAATAGGATTGCACCCTTACTCACAAATATGTTGGGCCTGTAAATTCTACAAGCAGCACTGGCCCACATTGTCCGTAGGATCAATATCCTTGATTATTACGGTGCTTTGTTCCACCCACCAGCTGTCCTCTCTGTTTTGCCTAGGCACAAGGAACTCTGGGACTGATTATTCTTGAGAGAGTTTGACCCTGAGGGAAGCACATATCTCTGTCTTTCACCCCACAAGTCCCAGTTGAACTGCACAAGCAGACTCGCTCTATTCCAGAGAAGGGCCAGGACCAGCAACTTGCTGTTCAGAATGTTGCTTGTTCTGCTGTGCCACTCCTTCTGATTGGCTCCAGCACAACATCTGGCACACTCACAAGATCTGGACAATAGCAGTGGAGGCTGGTGGCTCTGATTTCAGTGGGGCTATGAATCCAGGGTTTCAGTCAGAACCAGCCAGAATTTTAAAGGAGCTGTCCAAGTTGTTGAACCTATTTTGGGGGGAGGGTTCAGCACATTGGATAGCTCCTTTAAAGTTCTGGCTGGTTCTGACTGAAACCCAGAATGGATTCACAGCCCCACTGAAATCAGAGCCACCAGCCTCCACTGGACATAGACATAGAAACAGGGAATCTGTTCCTCAAGCACGATCTACAGTTTAACATCAGGTTTTCCCCCTCATGGTAATGGGGTTGCACCCTGGACTGCTCTCCTCCCGCTTCCGGATTTCTGGTCCTCGATAAAGTGGACCCTTTCCCCGCCCATACTTGGGCCCTATGTATATCCACTGGCATTTTGTGAGCATCCTTTTTTGAACATAGAATTAGTGAAAAGTTGTTGCATAGTTGTCACATCTGTATATTCCTTATAGAAGATTTCTTTCTGGAGTGATGTGGCATTTACTTACCCTGACATTCAACATTGTTCCTTTTAACAACAGAAAAGGGCTATTTCACAAAATGGCTGGAGGATTAGGCCTCCTTCTAAATTTTAGGAGGAATTTTAATGAGATAACTTCATTACTCTTTACTAACTACACTGTAACCACTTAACTCTATTGGGCTGTATTCTCAAGACTGGAGCCCAGCTACAGTAATACGTTTTCCAAATGTGTAATGCATTTAATATCTAATGAAGATATATTACAATGCATGACATGACATCATCTAATAAATGTAGACTCACTTTATTCCCTCAGTACCCACCTGGCTCTCAGATCTGCTGAGGCTGGTGTTTCAGGGGCCCCTGTTCCCTGTTCAAGATGGATGGTTTAAGAGCTGTTAATAGATATGCCACCCACTTCGGATTTCTCGCCAAATGTTTAGGAAGCCAGGTCTGCTATTATTTTGTTTCTGAATTTCAAGTTAGATTACTTGTCTCATAAAAACAGCTGCTTTCTGTTTGCAATGTATAGCACAAAGAGGGTTGTAAGAGCTGAATCTGGCATTGCTTTCTATTGCATGGGGGGGATATGCAGCTTTGCTGGTGATAAGAGTATTTATGAATAGCACAAGGGTGGGGAACCTTTTTTCTGCCGAGGGCCACATTCCCTCAGGGATAATCTGTCAGGGACTATATGCCAGTAGTGGATGGCGCTGAAGCGGCAGTGGGCAGGACCACCCCTTCTCTCTCTCTCTCTCTCTCTCCCTCTCCCCCCCTCTCTCTCCCCCTCTCTGTGCCATTCTTTCCTTTCTCTTTTTCTGACACTCACCTCTCTCTCTCTGCCACCCCTTCTTTCTGTTTCACTCTCTCTCTGCCACCCTTTCCTTTCTCTTTTTAGCACTCCCTTTCTCTCTTCCACTCACTTCTTTCTCACTCTCCCTGCCACCCTTTTCTTTCTTTCTTTCTTTCTTTCTTTCTTTCTTTCTTTCTTTCGATACTCCCTACTCTCTTTCTTTCCCTCCCTCCCTCATTCTTCTTTTTCTTCCTCCCCATCCTGCAAACTTGCAGAGGGCTTTTGAAATTAACCCTAGGGTCTTAGGTTGCCCACCTCTGATGTATTGTGTGAGGGTAGCAAAGAGCTTAGTTCAGCAGGGGCTCAACTCTGCAGCTGCTTTTCAGTGCCAGACCTCAGCTCTGTAACTTAGAAGGCACTCTGAGTATATGCAGAGTGCTTTGTCCTCACTATTGAATAAACAAAGCCATCCTTCACACAACAGGGATTAGAGACCTGTGCTTCTGAAGGGGTGGCTTTCAGGCAAGCTTTTTGAGAGCTGATACACTAAAGTAGTAAATCAATAAAAATGAACATGCACTGAAGATGATCCTCTCTTCTTTTCTTACAAATTTTCAGTAGTGGGGTTGAAAACCTGGCCCTGCAACTGTCAGTTAAATCCAACCTGATAATTTGGACCTCTGGTACTTTGTCTTAAAAACTGAGAGGATTTTAAAACAACGGACTACAAACATTGATATTTGTTCATCCTAGGAGTGGCAACAGAATACTATAATTTTTCAGACATTGTAAGGCAAGCGTGATTCCAAAGGAAAGTCCCCAATGTGTTGCTAAAAGCCCACCTAGCATAATGCAAGAGGCAGCTGTACTGTCATCTAAGACTTAAGAATTTGTCCTCTGGGTCATGACGTTGTTTAGACCAACTAAATTAATATATTTATAGCATATCCCTGACTGAGCTGTTGGAAGTTGTCTCAGATGTACAGATGGATAGTTCGGTCTTTTTCTAGTCCGGAATAATTTTGCATTCATTCATTCATTCATTCGTCTATTCCATTGCCACCTTCATAACAACAAACTGTATGAAAATTCATATTTAAATATGTTTCCTCCCAACATATACATTCTAAATAGATTTTCTCTCAAAGCACTCATCTCTAAATGTATTTTATCCTTAAATACACATTTTGGGTACATTTTTTGAGCAGAGGACTTCATCTCAACATTCACAGAAATGCGAAATCTGAAGGATAACAGCATTATACTCTGGACCTTAGTCCAGGAGGTGAGTCATCAAGGTAGTTCACTTCAGAATGAGGACTGAACAAAATTCTCAGCATCCCTACTCAGATGTACCATTGAAAGAGGTTTTCACAGCTCTCCTTACATGTTGGAAGCATGTGAGAAAGGTTGCGCTGAGTAGCGCCCCCCTCCCAATTGCCAACACAGGCCCACATGCTCCTGCAGACCACATCTTCAGCTGCCATTTGAATGGGTCCTATGTGCATACCAATATATATGAGTAATTCTCCTCACTTGAAGGAGCCCTATGCTCCCTGCACATATGTCACACAGCCACCGAACACATGGCTGGTGGGGGAGTGCAGCTACAGTGCATGTCAGAAGCAGGGCTACTTGATATGACTTGACAAACCCCATATGCATGCTTTCAGTTTGTGAGGGACGTCATTTGAAAACCCCAAGGTCCCCCAGTTTTACTATTCCTGGAGATTTCAATTTCCATGGTGAGGCCATTTTAATAGGCAAGCCTCAGAGGTTTATGGGCTCTATGATGATCATGGGCCAGTCCCAATGTGTGTCTTACCCAGCATATATTGTGGGCTGCACCCTCAAATTGATCTTTCATTCTGAGCAGAATAGCAGTGATCCATGAATGAGCGATCCAATTTTGGCTCCTTTGTCATGGACGGGTCACTGTCAGATTCAGTTCGGCTTTTTACTTATTTCTTTACATATTAAGATGGCTCGACTCCATTACTGGACTAAATTAAAAGTGATGATTCTTACCTTGAGGGAAAACCCTCCTCTCTTGAATTTGAAGGAACATCTTCTCCCCCCTTTGTTCATTAAAGTCTAACACTTTAATGAACAAAGGTTTTGTGGCAGGTTTTGCCTCTATCAGAGGTTAGATTGTCCTCAGCATTGAACAGAGTCTTTTTGGTGGCAACTTTGCACTTGTGGCGTGCCTTAGCCCTTGAGACGTGCAAAGTCTGGTCCTTGGCCAATGCTGTTAACTTTTAAAAACAAACAAACAAACAGGAAGTTGTATTGTCTTTAAATTAGAGAGATTTGTAACAGAACTGTTCAGGTTGGTTCATTTGTATTAGCTTTATTGTCTATAGCTATAGGCCATTACAAATAAAAACAAATAAACAACAATAATAACAAGTACAATATGTAGGTAGGTCTCAGCCTAATTCTAAAACCAGCTTGACTCGCACAAACCATCTGCAGCAACAGCAGCAGAGTTTAAACACCTTCAAGAACATTGGAAATAGGTTCATTTCCTCTGGTGGTTATAATGTTTTGTTGTTACTTTGCCTGAATTATTGTTTTACATTTAATTTCTGTTTAGATTTGATTACTGTTCTCCAGTTCGAGAGCTTTTCCAGACGAGGCTTTCAGTGTGCACTCAGCATTCCCCTCCCTAGTCAAGGAAGTTTACTGGTGCTTTAGATGATGTTGTCAATCTTCAGTGTTTCTCCTGTGCTTTCTGACCACTTTCCCAGTCTTTCTGGGGGCGGGTAAAATGCACTCTCTTTTGGAATTACAAAACAAAGCACAACTCTCCACCAGTGTAGTTGCTTTATTCCACTTTGTTCCACTATACCAGAATGCAACCTAGAGGTTATGTAGTGGAAGGTACAGATAGGAAGAAACCTGTGTGTAGACATCCAATTTTAATTCTGCAAAGAACCCGGACACAGATGTAGTGGGTTAAGAAGCCTCATGTACAAAAACTCTGAGAACTTATGTGAATAGAAAAGCATCCATAAATAAATATCATCCACTCAATCACAGTTGTTGTTGTTGTTGTTCAGTCGTTCAGTCATGTCCGACTCTTCGTGACCCCATGGACCATAGCACGCCAGGCCTTCCTGTCCTGCGCTCTCTCCCGGAGCGTGCTCAAGTTCATATTCATTGCATCCGTGATGCTATCTAGCCATCTCATCCTCTGCCGTCCCCTTCTCCTTTTGCCTTCAGTCTTTCCCAGCATCAGGGTCTTTTCCAGGGAGTTTTCTCTTCGCATTAGGTGGCCAAAATATTGGAGCTTCAGCTTCATTATCTGTCCTTCCAATGAGCAGTCAGGGTTGATTTCCTTTAGGATGGACTGATTTGACCTCCTTGCAGTCCAGGGCACTCGTAAGAGTCTTCTCCAGCACCACAGTTCGAAAGCATCAATTCTTCGGCGCTCAGCCTTCCTTATAGTCCAGCTCTCACAGCCATACATTACTACTGGGAAAACCATAGCTTTGATTAGATGGACCTTAGTCGGCAAGGTGATGTCTCTGCTTCTTACTATGCTGTCTAGGTTGGCCATAGCTTTCCTCCCAAGGAGCAAGCGTCTTTTAATTTCATGGCTACAGTCACCGTCTGCGGTGATCTTGGAGCCCCAGAAAGTAAAATCTGTCACTGCTTCCATTTCTTCCCCTTCTATATGCCAGGAAGTGATGGGGCCAGATGCCATCATCTTAGTTTTTTTAATGTTGAGTTTCAAACCAGCTTTTGCACTCTCCTCTTTCACCCTCAACAAGAGGCTCTTGAGATCCTCTTCGCTTTCTGCCATTAGGGTGGTATCGTCTGCATATCGGAGGTTGTTGATAATTCTCCCTGCAATCTTAATTCCGACCTCTGATTCATCCAACCCGGCATTTCTCATGATGTACTCTGCATATAAGTTAAATAAGCAGGGTGACAATATGCAGCCTTGTCGTACTCCTTTCCCAATTTTGAACCACTCGGTTGTTCCATGTCTGGTTCTTACTGTTGCTTCTTGACCCTCGTACAGGTTTCTCAGGAGACAGGTAAGGTGGTCTGGTACTCCCATCACTTTAAGAATTTGCCACAGTTTGTTGTGATCCACACAATCAAAGGCTTTAGCGTAGTCAATGAAGCAGAAATAGACGTTTTTCTGGAATTCTCTTGCTTTCTCCATGATGCAGCGAATGTTGGCGATTTGATCTCTAGTTCCTCTGCCTCTTCTAAACCCAGCTTGTACTTCCCTGCAAAAGTTTCAGAATAAGCTCATAACTGGTCCATATACCAATTTTTATGAACTTTTCCCACATCAGTGCTTATTTATGTATAGGTCCCACAGCAAACCAATCCACTGATCCCATCCTCCAATTACCTTTTTCGTAGCCTCTTGGTTCTGGAAAGGCACTGTAGGCAATATGGTAGCTCAGCTGTTAACCTCCCATGATCCTGTCAATCATCACCATCTAGGTTATCTGAAATACAAGGTGAAAAGACATCATTGTTATCTAAAGTAAGACCACAATATTAATCGTTATCAGAAGCCAGAAGCCCTCTATTGGCTCTGCAGCATTGTGAAGTAGTTGACTGTAAATAGATCTAGGCCAGAAGTGACATGGGAATGTTGGCAGCAGAGTTTTGGCAGCCCAGTGCAACTCCAGAGGATTTTTAGAACACTATGAGAAAAAGGAGAGAGAGACAGTGAGCAGACAGAGAATGGAGGAAGAGAGAATGACCAGCCGTAACCACAGCAGGATGGCAGAGGCTCAGAGCATGGAGCTTTTACAATCTCCACAGCCAGAAACCTAGAGCAAGATGAAGCCATCCCAGACAGCAGGCAAGATGGCTCCTGTCCGACTGACCCTGTACAGTATGAAGGCAGCCCAAGACCAGAGCAACAAAGACAAGACAAGGTGGGCAGCTGACCACAACCCAGCCAAGGACGAGATGAGTACTTCATACCCTAAGCCACCTTGTGGGCTCAGAAGGCTCTCCAGCATGCCTGCTTGGGGCAGGAGTAGGCGTATCATCTGAGGTCTCCTCATGGACAAGGTTCATGACAATCGTTTCAAATCTCTTTCAGAGGAGAATTACATGTATGTTTTCAATCACTTATATAACTTTGAAATGATGAATTGCTTTTTAGCAGTATTTCTGCCTCTGCTGAGATGACATCATTCCCATTATAAACTTATATAACCAAACAGAGGCACTGTTCCATGTGATTAGCTCAGCAGAAAAGCCTCATCCCATTTACTCCCAACCTTTCTACCACCACATGTATGTTTTGGATTGTTGGAAGGCTGGTAACATTGTAAACTCTGAAAAATACATAGTAAAAGTGGAAAGAATGTATAAATGGTAGGTTTCTACTTTGTTTAAATCCAGCCTTAAATCCATGTGCCCTAAACGAGTCCTTCGTTGAACCTTAGCGTGCCATGGGTTGTCTGCATAAGCAGGAACTTCCTCTTTACCTGTGTATCCACAAAACTACCCCTGACATTGAAGTCAACATGGAGGCCTCCACTCACACAGGAGTTCTGCGTGTGCATTGGAACCCCTGTTGGCACTCCATGCTGGCTATGGATGATGAGAGTTTCAATCCAACACATCTGGAGGGCACCAGGCTGGAGAGGCTGGGATGGGGTGACAGTATGATGAATAGAACAGTGAAGCATTCCTGGGGGGGGGGAATCAGGGGATGGTTAATCTTCCAGTACAAAACCTTTGTTGGAAGATCTTTTAAAAACTGACAACTGATTCAGGCGTGGCTATGATTAGGGATGGGCAAACGAGTGATATTCAAGATCACTAGGATTCTCCAAACACTTCTCACCACTCATCTCATGCCAATTCCCATTCACATTTGCAATTACTGCTCGCTTTGCGCAAACAGGAAACTTGCACAAATTGGACAGCATTCAAATGGGAGATTTGTGCAAATCTCCCCAAATTTGCACAGATTTCCTAATTTGTGCAGATTTCCTCCATAGACTAAAGCGGGGCTGGTTGAATCCTCTGAGGGAATTTGCGCAAATGAGGAAATTTGCACAAATTCAATTGGGGATCAAGAATGAGACAAATGCAAATGTGTGTTTGACAATTTGCAAATATTATCATCGGACAAATGCTCATGCTCGGGGCTTTGAACAGGGTGTGCTCACATGTTTTGCGAGCAAAAATGAAATTCTCATGCATCCGTAGCTATGATATCCCATAGTTTACAAACGTTTTGGCCTTGATGGCTGGCTTTTGGGTTGAGGGGCACACACACATTCATGCATAGATTCGCATACACATATGTACACATATCCCAGGGATTCTGATATAGATGGTGTTTTCCTCACTGCTAGCTGGGGAGGAAGTGGAGCCTTCTCTCCACACGCACCCTTCCCCCAGTGATCCTGATACAGATCACTGTTTCCAGCAAGGAAAGAGCGATCTGTATATGAGGATCTCTGGGGGAGGAGTGGAGAGCCTCCTCTTCAGCCCCCCAGCCCCAGTGATGCATCTACAGATAGCCACTTCCTTGCTTGGAGCAGCCGTGGGAAAAGAATGGTCTCGATTCATGGAGATGGAGGTGAAGACGGGCAGCTCCACGGGGGAAGCAGAGTTAAGGCCTTGGGGCTGCAGGTTGTGCACCCTGTTCTATGGGGAAAGGCCCATATTATTGGGTACATTGTCTACTATCTAGTCTCTTCCTTGTTTAAGTTCTGGAACGTGAAGCAATGGAGGCTGGTGGCTCTGGTTTCAGTGGGGCCATGAATCCACTCTGAGTTTCCGTCAGAATCAGCCAGAACTCTCAAGAAGCTATCTAAGATGCTGAACCTATTTTGGGGTTAGGGTTGGATAGCACCTTGGATAGATCCTTTAGAGTTCTGGCTGGTTCTGACTGAAATCAATAATGGATTTCGAGCCCCACCAAAATTGGAGTCACCAGCCTCAACTGAGTAAGGGTAGGGATGCTTGAGGGATTTAGTTTTTGTAAGTTCCAAGACAAACTAATCTGATCTGCTCCTGCAGGAACAGGGGTGGGGGAACCTCAGGCCCAGGGGCCAAATCCAGCTCTCCTGGGGGCTCAGTCAGGACCTTTGGGGTTTCCCAGAAGGCCCTGACCCCTTCTCCAGGCTTCGCTCCCTTTCCCCCACCGTTCATTTGGTGGTTTCTGACTTTTGTGCAGTTTTCCTCCCATTTGAAAACATTGAAATGTCTCTCCTAAGGTTGAGTTGGTGGTAGCAAGAGCTTTAAGCTGTAATTTGTTAGTATTTTTGCATATTGCCCCACCCTTTTTGCCTTCAGCCCTGCCCACCACTGGAATATGGCCCCTGAAAGCTTCTCCAGAACTCAATCTGACTTGCGGGCTGAAAGAGGTTTCCCATCCATGTCCCAGACAAATGTTAGATTGGAACCTAATTATCCTTCAGATTTAACACTCCTCTGAATTTTGTGATGCAGTTCATGGGTCAAAAAATATACGAAAATAGGTTTTAAAATGCATATGTTAGGATAAAATTCATTTAGAAAGGCGCACAGATCAAATATGTCTATAAATGCATATTTTTTACAAAAATATGTTCAAAACTACGTATTTATATATGAATTGTTTGTGGACTTTTTAAAAAAAAAATCACACAATAATACAGAAATGGAATTAAATAGATTTATGAACTGAACACATATGAAATTAACATGCTTTGAAAATTGTTCCTGCTCTTCTCCCCCTCCTTTCTTCTTCTTGTAAATTCATCTGCCAAAACAGCAGTAAGTAGAAATCAAACCTTCATCAGAATTTCTAGCACAGCTAGTCAATTTCCACTAAGTTTTTAGTTTGCAGTAAGGATTTCATGTGCAATATGTTAGAAATAGATAGCAGGGTATTGTAGGAATTGAGAAGAGACGTTAACTGCATGTCTTTATAAAGTGAAGATTGGAGGCACATCTGAAATGTTAGTGACTGCAGATTCAGTGCCAGGCTGAAGCTGATGAAGCTGACCTGGAAACAACTGGAAATCATTGGAGGAACAATAAGATGGTGTCCTTCAAATTACCTCATCTGAAGATATGTGACACTGTTACATTGTTATCTCTAACTAGGTCTCAACCTAGTCATCCCATATTAGGTTTAGCTCTAGGCTCTGGTGAAGGAAGGCTGGGATATGAATAGTAAATAAATACATTGTAGCACCCTGAAAGGGGGCAAATGACTACCTATTGAAATTTCGGTTTACTCTTTTTATTCTGGTAGGTTTTACCTTTTCAGGAGAGAGCAGCCATTGCTCCTTTCTGCTTGTAGCGTCTGCTGCAGTCTGAGATCTTGTGCACCTAGCATGGTCTAACTGTTCTTCAGATGCATGTTAAGTCTTTAAAGCGCCACAGGTCCCTGCTGTTTTGTCTACCACAAACTAAAATGGCTCCCTTTCTAGAAAATAAACACTGAAACATGGCCCACCTCAGTTTATATGCATTTAAAGGTCAGTTGCACAACTTGTCAAAAAAAGAGAAAGTAACAGGACATTCCTGCTGCTGTAGAGCTTGGGAACGCTTCCCACATTGGCTACGCCACCCTGCTCCTTTGACAACTCAGGATGAAACTACACCAACCTTCCCCAAACTGGGACCTTCCAGATGTGTTGAACTGCAACTTCCAGCATTCCTTGCCAGCATGGGGAAGGCTGAACTGCACATTATATTAAAGAGGTAGCTAGCGGCTACATCTTTCCTTCCCCCACACTTCCAGTTTTCTTTCTTAACAGTTGGAGGATCCAATTTTTATTTGGACACCCATGCAGGGAGGGGATATTTAATCCCTCCCTCCCCAGCCATGATTTTACTGATAATCCCACCCCCACCCATGGCTACAGAACTAGAAAAGCCCCATAGCTGGGGGGGGGCATGCAGGGGAGGGATTATCAGTAAAAGGGTAGCTGAGAATGGAAGGATGAAGCCCCCAAACAACATAGAAGTAATTCTCAAGGTGCCTATAATATTTATTCTGCCCAACACTTTTTGGAAATACAATTCCTTCTTCAGGGGCTTCTAAAAACACATAGATAGACAGATAGATAGATTTCACTACTCACATTTAAAATATTTTTTAAAATATAAAAGATTACAATACACCACCTTCTATAACACAACTAACTACAGACATAAAGGGGGGTGGCTTTTCCGTTACATGGGGCAAGTCTATGGAGGGCTTTGAAGGTAAAACCGGAGAGCCAATGTGGTGTAGTGGTTACAGTGTTGGGCTGGGACTTGGGAGACCTGGGTTCTAGTCCCCCTTGGCCATGAAGTTCACTGGGTGATTTGGGGCCAGTTACTGACTCTCAGCCTAACTTACCTCACAGGGTTGTTATAAGGATAAAATAGAGCAAAGGAGGCTTATGTATGCTGCCTGGGGCTCCTTGGAGGAAAGGCAGGATATAGATGTAACGAATAAATGAATGAATGAATAAGGTTATGACAAGGAGCTTATTTTTGTGCTGGATTTGGGAGAGGACTGGAAGTCAGTGTAGGGATTCAGCCCTCAATTACCTTCCCCTCATTGCTTTTTCCCATCCTCCTTCTAGCACCAAAGGTGACACATCCATGGCAGTGACCATATTGTGGCTGAGATATTGCATTTTGCTTTAGGGCTGTTTCATATTTGCAGTATGTTTCTGTACATTTTGTGCTATTTCCAGACAATTCATTTCCTCTGGCTGATGAACACTGCAAGTTATAAAATGCCAGCACTGTGGCATAGGCTGATTTGTATTACCTTAAGCAATGCGATTTGCTGCCCTCATAATGGAATTTTTCTTAACATTTCATAACTGCATCAGTAAAACATTATGTGCTCTAAAGTGTGCTTTAAGCATGTCTGTGTGCAACATGCAGCCATATATATTTATAATAATACAGAACAGTATCCACTTAGGGGTAATTTATTTCATGTGTCAGGAATCTGGCAAATAAACATTATCAAAATGTTTGCCATGGTGACAATCACTACGAGAAGCGACAGATAGATGGATGGATAGGTGGACGGAAGGACGGACAGACGGATTAAAACTGCCTTTTTAGGACATAAACCCCCTCACCTGGTGGTGTAAAATTTTCAAATAAAACATAACAAAATCCTCAAACACCTGCAGTTTGTATGTGTATTTGTCAGCTTGTTTTCATATTTTGTATTTTCAGTGGCTGGTCAGTGACCATAATAATACATTGATGATGATTCTCAAACATTAAATATACACTAATTAAAATCAACAGTAGAAATCAATCCTAGGGACTGAATTAATAAAATGCAGATTGAAGTTTTAAAAGTTTGTGGCTCCATAATGATGGAGCCACCCACATTGGGGGGGGGGGGGATTGAATTCCATAAAGGCAGGGCCACCACTGAAAAAGCCCTGCTGTGCAGAGTATCCATCTATCTAACATCTTTTAATGACGGACTGGAGAGCAGGCCCTCTGATGTTGATCTCAACATAAAGGCAGGCTTCTATGGGTGTAGGCAGTCCTTCAGGTAGCCAGGTTCACAGATTGATACACTAGATTGTCAAAGATCCTGTGAGCTATTATGAAATATAATTCCCCTTCAGCAGAACCTTCAAATGGTTCCATGCTTCCCTTTAAAAACCTCAGATGTTGCGATGAATACCTTTTCTTCCTAGTCAAGTTGTTGGCTGAACAAAGTCCTTAAAATTAAGAAATCATGGATATGATGTGAATCACAGTGGTGCTAAGATGCTAGAACATGAAGTTCTTTTCCTAGTCAATGAGGGATTTAACTGGCACTTTTTGACAAAGAACATGGGAGCTTATTTGCTTATCCCTTTTCTCTTTTGGAGGAAAAATGATCCTCTCTTGAAATTTGTTTTTGGCAAGAGCTTGAATGAATAACAAAACATGGAAAATCTCCTAGATTTTTTTGGTGTGTGCTTTTGGATCCAGGTAGTCATGTACAGATGGGAACCAATCATAAATGAACATCGGAGATCATTGTATATGTATGGTATGCAGTGGGGAGAGATATTTTTATGAAATTTGGCATGAGCTCTACCTAAAGACAAATGTCTTCTCCCCTCCCCCCCCCCCCTTTTGGTGAACTCATACATATAACGGACACAGGGGAGAGGATGTTTTAAAAACTGGCATGAAAGTGTCTTTCCCAGTTTAGTTTTGTATGGGCTTTCCTTCCCACTTCTGTCCACTCACTGTTTTTGGAGCACTGCTGAAGATTGCTATTTGGGGCCTGTTTTTTGCAGCCATTCTCTTGGCACGGGTGACTTGCTCCTGTAGAAACCAAATCCATGCTCTGGCTTGCAAGGAGCTTTCAAAACATCCACTTCTGAAAGGCCACATGCTTAAGACAAGAAAGGGTGCTGTGGGCGGGAAGCCATTTTGACTGAAAAAAACTGAGAGTCAAATTAGGTAGCATTGTCACAAACTATTATTACAGTATTTGCATTTGTGTGCTATCTTATGGAAATAACCAGAAAGACTGTATTTTATTTCTGTGGGAGTGTGTGTGTGTTATAATTAAAGAAATAATTATGGTTCTTACTGGGAGAAAAAAATACAGCTTAATTTCCACAGTGAGAGAGGCTACTTTTAGCTATCATATTTTCCCTGTGGGAACAAAGCAGTAAAATACCTTGTGGTGTTCCAGTAATCCCGCTCCATTTATTTGGAATAGCTGCTCAGATGTTTCTTTAATTTTGCAGTAATATTGTGGTCGTTTGCCACTAAGGATGTTTCCACCCACACTTGCATTCCCAGATGATGCTTCACAATAGACACCACATGTCCCTGGGATTATAAAAGGAAAACCTGGAAGCAGATCTACGTTATGTCAGATTTGTCCATTTCTTTGTACTGCCTTGGAGAATCAAATACAGTTGCAAGTGAAGAGTCCAGCCGAACAAGTTAAATGTGCTTCATTCCTTTGATTTCTTTAGGCTTAAGTGCACTCACAGTGAAATCCTATACATGTCTACTCAGAAGTAAGACCCACTGGGTTGAATGGGACTTACTCCTAGGTAATGTGAATAGCATTCTCCCCTAACCTGGTACCCTCCAGATGTTTTGCACTTCAGCGCCCATGAGCCCCAGTTAGCATGGCCAATGATCAGGAATGCCTGGAGTTGTAGTCCAAAATATCTGGAGGGCACCAGCTTGGGGAAGGCTGGTGTGTAAGACTGCTGCCCTAAATCTGTGTCGGATTTTTACCCATGACATGGATATTTCCCAAATATTCTGGAAATATCCAAGGAATCAAAGGATTAACACACACAATAGCATTTTTAAACAGTAATAAGAAGCAAATTCTGGCCAAAACAGCTGTTTTTGATGCTTGCCTTCAGTGGAGATGGCTGGACAGCCATCTGTTGGAGATGCTGTAATCCTGGATATCCTGTACTGAGAACTTAATCTGGGGTTTGGAGGACTAGAAGGTGTACATGGCCCCCTCTAACAACTGTGATTCTAAGACAAGGAGAGAGGCATTCCACACTTGGCTTTTGAGAAAGGTTTGTTTCTCTTTCTGTCTCATTCATCATTGTGTTTCTGCGTAGTATCCAATGTTAGTCCTACATAGAGTAGACCCATTGAAATGAATGGGAGTTAAGTTAGTTGTGACTATCTTCGGCCGCGGTGGCTTAGTGGTTAAGATGCTGAACTGCAGACCAGAAGGTCAGCAGGACAGCAGTTCGAGACCCGAGTGCTGCGTGACTGAGTGAGCTCCCGTCTTCAGTCCCAGCTTCTGCCAACCTAGCAGTTCGAAAGCAAGAAATTGCAAGTAGATAAATAGGTACCGCTTCAGCGGGAAAGGTAACAGCAATCCGTGCACCTCGGTGTTCAGTCATGCCGGCCACATGACCACGGAAGCGTCTTCGGACAGCGCTGGCTCTTCAGCTTAGAAATGGAGATGAGCACCACACCCTAGAGTCGGACACGACTGGTTGGGGACACCTTTACCTTTTACTTTTTACTCTACATATGACTAACATTGGGTACTACCCTCTGTGTCCCATCTACAAAATGTGAAGGGCTGCTGGGAAGATAAATCTGTGCCATTTTCACATGTTTTTACCCATAATTCTGTTCTGTTTCTGCATTACTACGCAGTGTTTTTTAATTCTCTCAAAATACTTATTCAAATGCATATTTTTCTCAAAATACATATGTGTATTTTGAAATGTTTATATTCCTGTGTCGCAACCCACAGAGAAGTGCAAAATCTGGTGGCCAATTAAATTCTGATCTGCATGTTAGGTCTCCGAGGGGTGGGTCAGGCCATCCCATGTAGGAATGACTGACGACTAGGGATGTATGAATCCCTTACCTGGCTCCGCGCAGGGGCATTCGCGGTGGAAGGGAGGTGCTCCGTCCCTTCCCCCGGAATCCTCCTTGGCCGGCTCTGCTCCGCGGCAGCTCTGCAGAGCCGCCGGCCAGGGCCATCCACAGCCGGAGTTCTGGCCGCGGCCAGGCTGCTGCGGCTGCAAATGGTGGCTGCCTTTACCTTTACCATTTGCATGACTGCCTTTACCGTGATAGGCTACGTAAATACTTACGTAGCCTATCACGGCTGCAAGGATGCAAATGGTGGCCGCAGCAGCCCAGCCACGGCCAGCTGGGAGACAAGCCGCCTCCGGAGCTGCCGCCGCCACATCCGCCTCAGGTAAGTTCCTTCGTGGGGGGATTTCACGGGGGGGGCAGGGGGCGGGAGGCTGTTCCGCCACAGATTCTTTAGAATCCGGCCTCACTGGAATCCATGGCGGAATTCTCTGACATCCCTACTGACGCGACTGAATTGCTCAGACATCTGTAATACAAATTATATGTGGTAAGTGGTAGTCATTGACATCCATTCACCAATAAAGGAGTTTAAGAGAGCTTCGGCTATTGGGCGGTATAGAAATGAAATAAATAAATAAATAAAATTTAAATTGTCTCGGCTCAACCAAAATATTCATTATCTGTGTGTATATTCAGGATTCAATTTCTTGAATCATGGTCATGTCTTCATCCAAAGAACTTTGCTAATTTAAGATTTAAATGCCTGCATGACGTTATTCATTTAGTTATTTTCAATTAAAAAAATGTCCCAGCAGATCCATACCAAAACCCTGAAACAAATTTGAAACAGCAGAACTTGCTGGAACTACCGAGAGGGGGAAAATATGAGTTGGCTTTTATATAAAATAACCCTAGATGCAAAAATACTTATACTTGGAGTTTACTATGGAAATGGCAAATCTATTTAAGTTGGTATACATCACGGTAGGCAACCTGGTACCTTCCAGATGTTTTGGCCTACAACTCCCATAATCCCTTAACATTGACCATGTTGGCTGGGGCTGATGGGAGCTGTAGTGCAAAACATGTGGATGGCACCAAGCGGCCTACCCCTGCTATACTTTATAATATATATTATATTATAATATACCCCTGTTATACTTCCAAGCACTGCTGCTTTGCAACTTTAGTTAAATTACTGCACAATCCTATCAATGTCTACTCTGAAATAAGTCCCATTGAGCTCAATGTGACTTACTTCTAACTCAGTGTGTATAGGCGTACAGGCCTTAGTGGGGCTTGCATCTGCAAAAAGGTGAGCACAGGCAACCTCTAGCCCTCGGCCTAATTTCAATAGCCCTCCTCAGGTGATCAGTTCACATCTATGGTGAGAGGATCAGTCTCTGCTCTGGCAGCCTGCTGGGTGGGGAGGAAGAGGGAGAGATAGAAAGAGACAGAAAGAGTTGTTCACACAACATGCTAACCCACACTCAGTGGTTGAGTGTGGGTTGTTGAACCATGGGTTGTTTGTTGAACCATGGATTAGCATGTTGTCTGAACCCAGGACATTTTCCGCAGGGTGGTTTGTTAACCACGCAGTGTGGCTTGTTAACCACCCTGAACAACCCAACAACAAACCATGAGTTCTCAAGGTGTCTTGTTCAAGAAAAATAAGCCACACTGCATGGTTAAGAAGGCACCATGAGGAAAATGGCCTGGGTTCAGACAACACACTAACCTACTGTTCAACAAACAACCCACAGTTTAACAACAACCCACACTCAGCCAACAGAGTGGTGCTAGCATTCACTATCACAAGGCATTGTGCAGCTAGTCTGTCTTTTCTTTCTTAACAGATCTTCTGCCATAAGAACAAAATGAAGAAGCATTGGGAGAGCACAGGAGCATTACAAGTGGCTGTGGATATTGCCTGGTTTATCTCCCATAAAATTCTGTGAATAAAGCAGGACAATTGCACATTGAAAGCCTTGCCTGTAACACCTAGACAAGGGCGTGGCAGAAAGAGAGAGAGAAAGGACACCTACCTTTGTCTCTGGCCCCCTGGCATACAGCCCCCTAAGCCAGGGGTAGGGAACCTCTTGCAGCCCAAGAGCCAGGTTCAATTTCAGGGAAGCTCTCCGGGCCACATTCCAGTTGTGGGCAGGGCCAAAGGGAAAATGGATGTGGCCAAAAGCAAAGGGGGTGGGGCCAAAATATCAAAAATATGAAGAATACCAGCATGTTTTAGCGGAAAGCTCTTCCTGCAGTAACTCATCCTTAGAAGAGGCATTTCAGCCTTTTAGAATGGGGGGAAAACTGCACAAAAGCCAAGAAGCCTCGAAATTATTGGTGGCTGGGTGAAGGGGGTACGGCCTTCTGGGGAAGCCTGGAGGGCTGGATTCGGACCCTCAGGGGGGTTGTCCTCCACACCAACTTTCTCCAACGTGGTGCCCTCCAAATGCTCTGGACTACAATTCCCATCATCCCTGACTATTGACCATGCTGGCCAGCACTGATGGGAGTTGAGGTCTAAAAGATCTGAAGGGCACCAGCTTTGCTGAAGGCTGATCTGTACAGTCTTTTGCATGGGCCCAGATCGCTATTGACTGAGGTAGCAAAATACACTTAAACATGCAGCATTATATTACTAGAATAGTTGAACAAAGTCAGTGGACTTTAGTGGATCTCATGGCCATTGGAAAAAATCAGCAATGGTTATTTCGAATAGCAGCTGCTTAAACTGAGCAACCATTTAATACCAATTTGTGTTGGGAAGGAAATACCACTGGTCACCCAAACATGGAAAACCCCAGCTTTTCTTATGCTTTATCTGTAGAGTCAGGGAAGATCAGATTAGGAGTTTTAGTGGCTAAATGTGTGACCTTTTAGAAAGGCCATCCTTTCCCTATTGCTTCCATTATGGGATCTGCAGTACAAATAAGGAATGTGTTTCCCCAGGAAGTCTTGTAAATGTAAAAATAGCTCAGGTCTTGTAACTGTGCAGCAACAACCCTTTCCTCTTGCTTTAACAGGATTATTAAGTATCTTGTGGTTGGCATTGCTGGCTGTTCACGTGCCTCATATCTGCTAGTCTTAATCCATTCCGATTTCATTATGGGGAACCACTTTAGAATCCAGATATGGAGAAAAGTGTGCTTTTATCATCTCAATTACCCTGTGAATCAGACTTTGTAGCTGATGTATAATCAAGGCTGCAATCCCATGTATACAGAACTTACTTCTGTCAGAACTTACTTCTAATTAGGGATGTCGGGGGGATCTGGTTTGGGGCTTGAGCCCGGCAAGTTTTCACGGGTTCAGCCCTCCAGATGCCAGCTCATGGACCCCCAAGCTTGCCTGACTCAGTGCATGCCAAGATGGGCAAGCTCATAGTGCTGGCTTGTCCATGAGCCACCATTTTGTGTAAAATCGTGGGTAAGCCTTTTACAGAAATCACCATTTTGCACACAATAGTGGCCTTACATAGCACGATTTATGCAAAATTACAAGCATAAATGGTCTAATTAGACGATTTATGTGCAAAATGGTAATTTCCGTAAAAGGCTTATCCGTGATTTTATGCAAAATGGTGGCTTGTGGATAAGCCGGATGCTGTGAGCTCTCGCCAGGTGTCTGCAGACTGTCCAGCGGCTTGCCCCGCCCATCCGCCATGGTCAGCCAAGCAGCAGAAGTCCAGCATGCGGGGCGGGCACGGGGGAGTTCGCCCATCCCTACTTCTGACTGAAGACACACAGGATTGTGCTATAGGTGTGGATCTGCCAGCAGTAGCATTTCCATTAATGAAGATTCGTTTTTACTGATTAACTGCAAGGCACCACATATGTGCTGTGCGTTCTGTTATTGCTTTCTATGATTTATGAAGCATTCTATTATGCAAGAGGCTTTACATTCTGAATCGGGGTGGGCATCTTGGGGTCAGGGGCCCATGTTGCCCCCACTGGGGCCACACCCCACCCCTGCCGAAATTGCAGTTTCAATCAAAATTGCAGCTGAATTTGCTATGGTGGTAAAAGACACAGCAGTTCTGCAAGGAAACAATCATACACCTTGTTTCCAAGGAAGAGCAGCCTCCCAGGAGGCTTCCAGGAGCATGATTCTGCTTGCAAACGTGATGCTGCTCTAAATTCAGTGCCTCCCCCCACCCCCCAAAATGGCCATGCAGAGCTGCATGCAGCCCACATGCCACAGGTTGCCCACCTCTGTTCAAAATTGTATTTGATCTCACAAACGTCCTGCAGGTCACTATGACTTCTGTTTTGTAATGGAGGAATTGAAGCTAAGAGACGGTGAGTTGCCCCGTAGCTATAAAATGAAAGAGGTGGGACTTGGACCCACATCTTCCAGTTGCAAGGCCAGCTCACTATCCCCTGGACTACATTCTTTCTCATGTAACCACCCACATCCTTGTAACCATCCATACCCCACCAGTTGAATCCTTTCTACTACTCCAGTCTTGTTGCATAAGTGAGCATTTGCCTTCACTTCTGGCTGTTCCAACTCAGTTGCTGTTTCAGGGGCATGGAGTTGTATAGATCTCTGTTGGCTTGATCTTCAGAGCTGGTTCATAGAGAATCTAGTAGAGTTTTCCTAACAGGCCTCCTGCAGTAGACTTCCTATGATATACATTGACATATTTTGCCAAGATTAGTCATAAGGCATGTGCTGGATTGCATCCCTCAGCTTAGATGTGAGATCAGAATATAGTTGTGACAAGAAGCCTGTTGGAAATGACAGCCCCATGGTGAGCAACTCCTGACCTGGAGGTAAAATACGTTTATAATTTTGGAAATGTCCATACGCCCATTCAACAATCCTGGTGGATGAGGGGATGTGAAGACTCACTGTGTGATGAGATGGATCACATAGTGAGTACTTCCAATATACAGTCAGGGCCAGAAATATCGGAACAAGGATAACTGTTTTGGTAGTTGGCCTCTGTACACCACCACATCGAAGTTGAAAGGAAACACACCCAGATGGGAGCGAAGTCAGGACTTTCAGCTATAATTTAAGGGTTTTGTCAAAAGTGGGGCACTAACCATTCAGGAAGGACAGCCAGTGGCATACACACACACCCATCATTGGTGGCTCACAAGTAATGGAACAAACCAACATCATTTCAAACTGAATGATTGCCTTTAATAGCTGGCTGAAAATCCTTTGCAGTCAATGACTGCCTGAAGTCTGGAACCCATGGACATGTCCCAATGCTGAGTTTTCCTTCCTCCAGATGCTTTGCCAGGCCCTTACTGCAGTTGCCTTCAGCTGCTACTTGTTTCTGGGTCTTTCTGCTTTTAGTCTTGTCTTCTTCAGTAAGTGAAAAGCATGCTCTATTGGGCTGAGATCAGGTGACTGACTTGGCCATTGAAAAACATCCCACTTCTTTGCCTTGAGAAACGCTTGGGTAGCTTTTGCTGTATGTTTTGGGTCATTATCCATCTGCAATATGAAGTGGCATCCTATCAGTTTGGCAGCATTCGGCTGAATCTGAGCAGAAAGTATAGCCCTATGCACCTCAGAATTCATCCTGCTGCTTTTATCAGCAGTCAGGTCATCAATAAACACCAGTGACCCAGTTCCATTGGCAGCCATACATGCCCATGCCATAACACTGCCTCCACCATGTTTGACAGATGATGTGGTATGCTTTGGATCATGAGCTGTTCCTTTCCTTCTCCATACTTTTCTCTTCCCATCATTCTGGTACAAGTTAATCTTGGTTTCATCAGTCCAAAGAATCTTATTCCAGAACTGGGCAGGCTTTTTTAGGTGTTTGCTGGCAAAGGCTAATCTGGCCTGTCTGTTCTTGAGCGTTACCAGTGGTTTGCACCTTGTTGTGAAGCCTCTGTATTTACATTCATAAAGCCGTCTCTTGACTGTAGATGTTGACAATGAGCGTTCTTGACCTGGCTATATGTTGTGAAAGGGTTCCTCTCCACCATGAGCAGAATACTGCGGTCATCCACTTTAGTTGTCTTCCGTGGTCTTCCAGGCCTTTTGCTGTTGCTGAGCTTGCCAGTTAATTCCTTCTTTTGCAGGATGTTCCAAACTGTTGTGTTGGCCACTCCCAATATTTTTGCTATCTCTGTGATGGGTTTATGTTGTTTCCTCAGCCTAATGATGGCCTCCTTCACTCGCATGGACACCTCTTTGGACCTCATGTTGGGAGTTCCAGTGAACAGCTACCAAATGCAAATGTAACACTCAGAACCACCTCCAGGCCTTTCATCTGCCTGATTGGTCATGGGGCACCCAGGAAACAGGCCACACCTGGCCATGCAGCTGCTTGTCAGCCATTCGTTCCATTACTTATGAGCCCCCAACGATGGGTGTGTGTGTGTGTATGCCACTGGCTGTCCTTCCTGAATGGTTAGTGCCCCACTTTCATCAAACCCCTTGAATTACATCTGAAAGTCCTGACTTCGCTCCAATCTGGGTGTGTTTCCTTTCAACTTCAGTGTGGTGGTGTACAGAGGCCAACTGCCAAAACAGTTATCCTTGTTCCAATATTTCTGGCCCTGACTGTATAATGGCTTGGGATACAAATCACTCACCACAGTGAGGCTATTTCAGTGGTGTGCGCATGGCGACCATAATGTGTTACCATGCTTGCTCAGGACACATGTCTCTAAAGACATCTGCCAACTACTTCTCCATGTTCAAGGAATAAGCCCTTCCTGAACACAAATGCTTGGAGGAATTTAGCTCAAATGGTTTACTAGAGGAAAACTCTTCCAAATGCAGTCTTACCCCTGGTCTACCAGAGGACAGCCTGGCATCAGTCTATTGGAGCCTGGTCCTAATAGCACACTAACCAAAATACAACAGAGGAAAGTGTGGGTAACATTTGGAGAATTTAATCTGGGTAGGGAAGTGCCCCGTAAGGTACTCAGGGAGCAACAAGTCAGAGCTTTTCCAGAAATAAAGGTTTTTATGGAAAGATTAACTTGCAATTGACTGGTTAATTATGAGGCTTTCCCAGAAGAAAAAGAGATAAGAGATGAGGAGGAGGAGTTGTGGGGTGAGCTGGGGGCATGCCTGCACAGTACAGCTTTGGCTTGGATGAGAGGGAGAGGAAGAAGGGGGATAGTTGCAATAAGACTGAGAAAAAGGCAGGAAAATGCCCTTCCTTCCTTCCTTCCTTCCTTCCTTCCTTCCTTCCTTCCTTCCTTTTTTTCCAATCCAGGGTGAAGTCACATTTTCATTTTTCTGTGAAGCCTCTTTTGTTCAGTGCAGTTTTACAGCTTCAGTGTATTTAGCTAGCATTAAAATTTCCTAGACCTCTATCAAAAACGCTACTTAAACTGTATCAATAGAATTTAATGCTTGTCCTTTAGGAGTTTCCCCCTTTGGGAGGGGGCAAAAAAAATTATCCAAGGAATCTCTGTAGTGTTTGTGGCTTAATAATTGCAAAAAATATACACACGTATTAGCGCTAATTTGCATGAACTAATGCTCGAAATTCTGGTTTAAAAAATCCAATTCCATCAATGAGCTGAACAGAAGACAATCCGCAAAACAGATGGAATGGATTTCACAAAATCCATACATCCCTACCCCCTTACTTCCATACATCATGTTACAAGATTGTTTTAGCAACACTGTTTACACACACAAAAAGATTGAAAGATCTTTATGAAAACTGCTTCTCTGTTTCTGTTCATTTTGCACGTTTTTCAGGGTGTCCAAGGATTTGGCAGTGGTAGTGCAGACATCAAGCACCCATTAAATTATGGTGCCTTTAAAACAGGCTAAAATATTCATCCTGGATAAATAGCACTAGAATTGCACGCAATTTGTGTTTTCAAGATTGCCTGAAAGCTCTCATAAAGTAGGGACAGATGTATTTGAATTCTGATATTATTAGCACTAGTCAAATGAAAATCTATATTGCCAATATAGATGATTATGGATATGGATCTGTCATTAGCATAAGAGCTCCTGCTCGAGAGGTTTTCAGATCATGCAATAGATGTAGAAATAAATATTTAGAAAAGGGCCTGGAATAATTGTGATCTGGCTTAACTCCTAACCAATTTATGTCAAAGTATTCAGATTCATTGTTTTAACCCCATGAGACTGGATGGGTTATAGATTAGGCAGACACCTGCTAGTGATTACTACTTTACTTTCCAGCTAGGATTTACATAAAATATCAAGGTGGATAGAGTCAAGGATCTCATGTTCAAATTCCCACTCGCCCATGAAGCTTCCTTAGACACATCTTGGTTTCTTAATATAACCTACCACACAGGCTTGCTGTGAGGATGAAACCTGGACTCCCGCTCCCCCCCTCCAATAAAAATATAAACTCAGTATTGGAAATCCTGCTCCAAGTTCCACCCCTTCTGGCTATTTTTCTTTAAGTGTGTGTGTGTATGAGAGAGAGCGACGCACGCGCACACAGACACATACACACACACACACACACACACCAGCATTGGGCTCTATTACATCACTCTACACCTACTCAAGGAATGCAATGTGATATTCAGTTTACCATGCAGGCTTAGAAAATGATAGATATTTAAAATCACATCCCTTAATTGAAGATATGTAGGGACCTTGTGACTACTGCATAGTTACAGAAATACTTAGAGCTGTGCACGAGTGGCCTCTTGAAGTTCTCCACCCTATTTATGGGCAGAGAAATTGGAGAATCTTTTCAATGAATTTCTCTAGAGGGAGGAGAAATTCTCCAACAGTTTAGGGGGATGGTGTGCTCACTATGAGAAGTGGCACAGCTTCTTCCTTCCTTCCTATGTTTTGGTGGGAGGAGGGGGTTGGCATCTGTGTTGGCAGCCTGGACACCATTTTGCATCCTTCACAATGCCCCAGACCTAGTACTTTTCTGGGGCATTACGGGTGGTGAGAGGGCAAGGGGGTAGGGGAGAGAACAGCAGCTGCCACAACAAAATGGTGGATAATGTTTGGAGAAAATTCTGCAAAGTGGCCTTCCTCTCTTGGGGCTGCAAAATAGAAAAATCTCAGAAATTGCCTCAGAAAAAAAGGTCTGCTGAGAAATTGTGACTCAGTTCTAGAAATAACATTCTGTAGTTTCTCTGAGGCACTTTACTACAGACTAGGGATGTCTGAAACACTTACCTGGTTTCGTCCAGGGACATCCACGGTGGGGGGGAGGCACTCCGTCCCTCCCCCCGAAATTCTCCCTGGCTGGCTCCGCTCCGCAGCGACTCCATGGAGCCGCCGGCCGGGGCTGCCCGCAGCTGGACATCTGGCCAATGGGCTGTGCAGTGACGCAAATGGCGGCCACCATAGCCGCCACCATTTGTGCCCCGTCTTTCGCCGTGATAGGCTAAGTAAATATTTATGTAGCCTATCACGGCAAAAAAAAGGGAACACAAATGGCGGGTACGGCGGCCACCATTTGCGTTCCTGTTTTTTTGCTGTGATAGGTTACGTAAATATTTACTTAGCCTATCACAGCAAAAGACGGGCGCAAATGGCATAGCAGCCTCCATTTGCGCCCCTGTCTTTTGCCGTGATAGGCTACGTAAATATTTACGTAGCCTATCACAGCAAAAAAACAGGAATGCAAATGGCGGCGGCTATGGCAGCCACCATTTGCGTTCCCTTTTTTGCCATGATAGGCTACGTAAATATTTACGTAGCCTATCACGGCCTCCACAGGGACGCAAATGGGCATCACTGCGTTAGCTGTGATAGGCTTTGTTGTTGTTGTTGTTCAGTCGTTCAGTCGTGTCCGACTCTTCGTGACCCCATGGACCATAGCACGCCAGGCCTTCCTGTCCTGCGCTCTCTCCCGGAGCGTGCTCAAGTTCATATTCATTGCATCCGTGATGCTATCAAGCCATCTCATCCTCTGCCGTCCCCTTCTCCTTTTGCCTTCCGTCTTTCCCAGCATCAGGGTCTTTTCCAGGGAGTTTTCTCTTCGCATTAGGTGGCCAAAATATTGGAGCTTCAGCTTCATTATCTGTCCTTCCAATGAGCACTCAGGGTTGATTTCCTTTAGGATGGACTGATTTGACCTCCTTGCAGTCCAGGGGACTCGTAAGAGTCTTCTCCAGCACCACAGTTCGAAAGCATCGATTATTCGGCGCTCAGCCTTCCTTATAGTCCAGCTCTCACAGCCATACATTACTACTGGGAAAACCATAGCTTTGATTAGACGGACCTTTGTCGGCAAGGTGATGTCTCTGCTTCTTACTATGCTGTCTAGGTTTGCCATAGCTTTCCTCCCAAGGAGCAAGCGTCTTTTAATTTCATGGCTACAGTCACCGTCTGCGGTGATCTTGGAGCCCAAGAAAGTAAAATCTGTCACTGCTTCCATTTCTTCCCCGTCTATATGCCAGGAAGTGATGGGGCCAGATGCCATGATCTTCGTTTTTTTAATGTTGAGTTTCAAACCAGCTTTTGCACTCTCCTCTTTCACCCTCAACAAGAGGCTCTTGAGATCCTCTTCGCTTTCTGCCATTAGGGTGGTATCGTCTGCATATCGGAGGTTGTTGATAATTCTCCCGGCAATCTTAATTCCGACCTCTGATTCATCCAACCCGGCATTTCTCATGATGTACTCTGCATATAAGTTAAATAAGCAGGGTGACAATATGCAGCCTTGTCGTACTCCTTTCCCAATTTTGAACCACTCGGTTGTTCCATGTCTGGTTCTTACTGTTGCTTCCTGACCCTCGTACAGGTTTCTCAGGAGACAGGTAAGGTGGTCTGGTACTCCCATCACTTTCAGAATTTGCCACAGTTTGTTGTGATCCACACAATCAAAGGCTTTAGCGTAGTCAATGAAGCAGAAATAGACGTTTTTCTGGAATTCTCTTGCTTTCTCCATGATGCAGCGAATGTTGGCGATTTGATCTCTAGTTCCTCTGCCTCTTCGAAACCCAGCTTGTACTTCCGGTAGTTCTCGGTTCGCATACTGCTGAAGCCTAGCTTGTAGGATTTTGAGCATCACCTTGCTGGCATGTGAAATGAGCGCAATTGTGCGGTAGTTTGAACACTCTTTGGCGTTGCCCTTCTTTGGAATTGGAATGTAAACTGACCTTTTCCAGTCTTGTGGCCACTGTTGAGTGTTCCAGATTTGTTGGCATATTGAATGCAGCACTTTAACAGCATCATCTTTTAGGATTTTAAATAGCTCGGCTGGAATACTGTCATCTCCGCTAGCTTTGTTGTTACTAATGCTTCCTAAGGCCCACTTGATTTCACTCTCTAGGATGTCCGGCTCAAGTTCAGTGACCGCACTATCATGGCTATCAGGGACATTCAGATCTTTCCTGTATAGTTCTTCTGTGTATTCTTTCCACCTCTTCTTAATCTCATCTGCTTCTGTTAGGTCCCTGCCTTCTTTGTCCTTTATCATGCCCGTCTTTGCACAAAACGTTCCCTTGAGATCTCCAATTTTCTTGAAGAGATCTCTAGTCTTTCCCATTCTGTTGTTTTCCTCGATTTCTTTGCATTGTTCATTTAAGAAGGCCTTCTTGTCTCTCCTTGCTATTCTCTGGAACTCTGCATTCAGTTGGGTATATCTTCCCCTTTCTCCCTTGCTTTTCGCTTCCCTTCTTTCGTGAGCTACTTGTAAAGCCTCATCAGACAGCCACTTGGCTTTCTTGCATTTCTTTTTCTTTGGGATGGATTTCGTTGCTGCCTCCTGAACAATGTTACGGACCTCCGTCCATAGTTCCTCAGGCACTCTGTCTATCAGGTCTAATCCCTGAAATCTATTCCTCACCTCCACTGTATATTCATCAGGGATATGATTTAGGTCATACCTGAACGGTTTAGTGGTTTTCCCTACGTTCTTCAATTTAAGCCGAAATTTTGCAAGAAGCAGCTCATGATCTGAGCCACAGTCAGCTCCAGGTCTTGTTTTTACTGACTGTATGGAGCTTCTCCATCTTTGGCTGCAAAGGACATAATCAATCTGATTTCGATATTGACCATCTGGTGACGTCCATGTGTAGAGTCGCCTCTTGTGCTGTTGGAAAAGAGTGTTTGCTATGATCAGCATGTTCTCTTGGCAAAACTCTATTAGCTTTTGTCCTGCTTCATTTTGTACACCAAGGCCATGCTTGCCTGTTATCCCAGTGATTTCTTGACTTCCTACTTTAGCATTCCAATCCCCTATGATGAAGAGGACATCTTTTTTTGGTGTTAGTTCTAGAAGGTGTTGTAGGTCTTCATAGAACCGATCAACCTCAGCTTCTTCAGCCTCAGTGGTTGGGGCATAGACTTGAATTACTGTGATGTTGAATGGTTTGCCTTGGATTCGTACTGAGATCATTCTATCATTTTTAAGATTGTACCCCAGTACTGCTTTTCCCACCCTTTTGTTGACTATGAGTGCTACTCCATTTCTTCTAAGGGATTCTTGCCCACAATAGTAGATATGATGGTCACCTGAATTAAATTCGCCCATGCCTGTCCATTTGAGTTCGCTGATTCCCAAGATGTCGATGTTCAATCTTGCCATCTCATGTTTGACCACCTCCAGCTTACCTTGATTCATTGATCTGACATTCCAGGTTCCTAAACAATATTGTTCTTTACAGCATCGGATTTTCTTTTCACCGCCAGACACATCCACAGCTGAGTGTCCTTTCGGGTTTGGCCCAGCCGCTTCACTCTTTCTGGCGCTACTTGGAAATACCCTCTGCTCTTCCCCAGTAGCATATTGGACACCTTCCGACCTGAGGGGCTCATCTTCCGGCGTCATCTCTTTTAGCCTTGTGATACGTTCCATGGGGTTTTCTTGGCAAGAATACTGGAGTGGGTTGCCATTTCCTTCTCCAGTGGACCACATTTTGTCAGAACTCTCTGCCATGACCTGTCCGTCTTGGGTGGCCCTGCACGGCATAGCTTATGGCTTCACTGAGTTACGCAAGCCCCTTCGCCACAACAAGGCAGTGATCCATGAAGGGGTGTGATAGGCTACATAAGTATTTACATAGCCTATCACGGCAATAACGAAGAAGCAAATGTTGGCCGCAGACGTGGCTGCCATTCGCAAAGCAGCACGGACGGCACCAGGTAGATGCTCCGTTTCGCGTGCCTTTCGTGGGGTGGTGGGTCGGGGGGCTTCCTTCCGCCACAGATTTCGGGGGGCCGAATGCACTGGCATTCGGCCTCACTGAGATCCATGGCAGAATTCTCCAACATCCCTACTACAGACACTGAGAGCAGTGGGGCTGGGCCCTGGAGACCCAAGTTATGTCCTGCTGTTGCATCATTTAATTGTGTGTGAGGTGAATGACCCTTAGGGAAGTTTCAGTCAGCCCACTAAATGTCTGGTTGAAGCTCTCATGGAACATTTGATTAAGGGACCGACTCAGGTGGCTGTCATGGAATTTCCTGAGTACCTTCTCCTGGATGCAAGAGTCCTGATATGACCAGGGGTGGCCTGTCCGTATAGGCGAACTAGGTGGTCACCTAGGGTGCCAAGTTAAGTGGGGTGCCAAATTCAAGGAAAATACACACACACACACACACACACACACACACGACTATATGACTAAGATGTCGTTATTTCAGATCCCAAGGGAATATGACCAAGGCTTGGAGGTGAGAGAGGGACCAACTGGGGATGGTGAGGCTAAGTCAGGCCGCCCACCTATCTTTGGAACCTGGTCCTCCCTCAGGCAACGTGGAATACCCTCTTGATCCACTGCTGCTCCCAGCTGTAAGAAGGAAATGAGAGCCACTTCCTTTGCCCTCGGAGGGCTGAGCCTAGGGGCTGGTTGGCCATGTTGCCTCAAGGATGCATCTGGGGCTCTTCTTCCAGAACTGTGCTCATTTCCTTTGTTGCTTTTATCAGACCCACTGTGCTGATAAAGTGGTTAGTAAAACACACACACACACATTTTGGGGAAACATTTTATTATAATTGATAATATTTCTATTTCCAAAGATGCGGGGTGGTGGTTGCCTCTTCATTAAATGGAAAATAGGGGCAAAACGTTTCCCAGTTTACCAAAAACCTCGGTCTAGATCTGCCCTTGGGGTTTGGGGGTGGGGGCGCCGATTGCATGGATCTCCTAGAGCCGCCCCTGAATATGACTCCAGATAACAAAGGAACAGGCTCTGCAGCTTGATTAACATTGCTGGAAGGCTTGAGCACAGACTGGAGCCCATTTGAAGGCCTACTTTCTGGCAGTGGTGGCTGCAAAGAAATCATACAAAGGGAAGGGCTGGATAACAGCACATGCTTTGCATGCAGAAAATCTGATGCTCGTTTGCTGGTAGGTCTGGGAAAGACCCGTGTCTGAAATCCTGGGGATCTGCTGCCAGTCTACACAGTTGTGTGTTAGTTAAGAATGGGCAGAAAGTAGATCAGGATCTCCAGGTGTCTTTCATTAGATTGGAGGTTTCTGACTCCAAATCGTCTAACGGTAGCAACAACTAAAAAAGATTTCCCCACCGACATACCGTGGATGAGATTGATAAAAAGAATGCTTAGTGGAAATCAAGGAGTGGATTTTTGTGTGAAAGGATTTGTGAGCTCAGTTCTGGTACTGATCACAAATTCCTGGGCTGAGCCTATGCTCAGAGGCACCCTGTCCCTTAATTCTTAGCATATATCCACCCACCTGAGCCACTATTTTGTATCTGGCTCCAGTTGATGGATCTCAGGTTTCTAGTAAAAAAATGAAGTAGGTCCCACAAGCTTGACATCTGCCCACCCTTGTGCTAGATGAATTGATGGTTTAACTCAGTCAAAGGCAGTTTTCTGTGCTCCTGTGTTCCTATTATTGCCTTAGTTCTTGGCAGCAAAATAAGCTATGAAATCTGAGAAATCTAAATCCTTTGGAAAGCTGATTTATGACATGTGAAACCCAAAGCATTCTCTTCCCCTGCCCCATCCTTTAAATAATTGAGGAAAGGAATCCTGATGCAACTTTCAAGCAATGCTTGAAACGCATGCTTGCGTCTTGCTTTGCTTTGCGGAGGCTTCCTACAGTAATTCTGCTCTTGCCATTTTAATTCATTCGCATCACAAATCTTCAGTCAGGGAGTTTCTGACTTTTTTTTTTTCCCATGTGCCCTTTTCTTATATGCTGCTTGATGTTCTTTGAGTACATTTATTTGCCAAAGTGCTCGAGGGAGCTTCTCATTGTAACTGCCACTATATTTGGAAGATGCTTTTCTTTACAGTCTCCTTGCATGTGTTCTCAGTGGCTTCACCTCCCCGCACACCTCCTTGCAAAGTCTGCAGCAATAAATCTGCACATAAATATAGGCTGCAGTTTCTTATAAGGTCTTGGAAGAAATCCAAAGACGGAATATTGTTCCATTCATTAGGCCAGTTCAAATTCAAAAATTATGTTTTTATACAGAGAGAAATAATTGGGTATGCTCACATTCAACAAGTGTGGTCCATTTGTGTTCATTGATATCTTCAATGTGGTATAGTATTTCTTTATGTTGAATAACAGTAAGGGGCACATCACACGTTATGGGAGAAAAGTGTGTATTTTCAGAGGTATGCATAGATCAGACACAGGAGAGAAACCTGGCCAATTTATGCTTCTTTGGTTCATGTATGAGTAGTACACAGATCTTTTAAAGCATGCATTTTTCTCCTGTTCATATAACATTTGTAGTACCTAAACTGCATGAACACTCTAAAAATATAACAGGCCTTTTCAGAGATAAGCTAAAGATTAGTTTAACATTATGTGCATTAGCAATGGCAAGCCTCAGACTCACGTGTTCCCCCTTTCCTTCTCTTTTAGCACATCTGCAAGGAGAGTGGAAGGATTGGCATCTGCATTCAAACTAAGTGTAGTTCCCTCAAACTAAGTATAGTTCCCTGTCATGGGTTGGACCCGACATTGTGCAAGGAAAGTCCACCCGTGCAATAGGACTTCTCCATCCTTTCTTCCCTGTTGCAGACCCCATGTGCTCCCTCAAATCTGCTCCAGAGGGTCCGCCAACCCTCCAGAGCAGATTTGGGGGTGTGCAAGGGGCTGCAAGGAATAAGGGGAAATCCATTCTGCCATTGGTTCTCTTCCACTAGTGGGAGGGCACTATTGGATCCAACCCTATGTGTGACCTCAGGGAATTGTAGTTAGTTCAAGCTTCGGGTTGTTCAGACAAACCAAGTTTAAATTGTGGTGCATAAGCCTGGCTTGTTCAGTAATCATAGTTTAAACTACCCACAGTTTCTGGAGTTCAGCCATAATTGAGAACTCTAGTTAGTTTAAAAGCCAAAGCAAATGCTTCTGAACAGCCATGCCATGTTCTTCTGAACAGAAGAGGAGAGGGGAGTATGTAAGCCTGCAGCTCATGTAGAAAATGTTAAAACTATGGTTTAGTGTTACATCCAAACTGGCCTAGTAAATGAAGCAGCCTTAAAGTGGATTTAGACAGCCAGTTTTTGCTTTTGCATGAGGACTTCACAGTCACTGTCTCATAAGATTCTTGTTGAACATAATGGTTTGAAGAAGTCCAGCACATGAAGGGTTCTGCAAGCCACTGTACTTTAACTTGCTGAAAGAGTGCTGTCTGCAGGGTCTTAGCATGTAGCGTTGTCATCCAATTCATAATGTTTGCAACTTGTTCATATTTCTTGAGCTGTACGCATAATAATAAGGAATCTTCTCATGGACAATACTTTCCCATATGTGTTGTATTGGCAGAATTGAACATTTAACCAAACTTTTATCCGTCCTGCCTTCAGCTTCAAAAATACGGGTGGGTGGCAGGAGGCCTTATAGAAGCAGAGGCATAGCAGCAGCTATCTTATTAAAAATGGCTAAGGAAGGCAAATTGCTCTTTAAAAATACAATGGGCTATCTGTGATAATGTGTCATCCCTGCCAAGGACATTGTATGGCATGGGTGTGCAACATGTGGTTTGTGGGCCACATGTGGGGGCCCCCCTCAGTGCAACCCCTGAACCCTCCACTGCCCCTCCCCAATTAAAAAAATTATGTCTTCCGTACTGGCAATGGAGCACCAAAAGGGACAAATTTAGCAAACAAGCTAAATTTAAGCATTGCAGCTCTGTGCAGCGGTTTGCCACTGAGTTTTGGCAGCAAACCAGTCTTTTTGTTTGTTTTTTGTTCCATTTTTGTGGAGGTGCCCCACAGATGTCATGGCACATCATGGGGTGGGGGATGTTCCATGGGGCAAAAATGGGTCCACGGGACCAGCCATGATTTTTCCCATACAGGAGGGACAGCACATCACATGCTCCATCAGTCCGAAGGGCATTTGTAGTCCCATTTTCAACACGTACAGCTGTAGCAGTACTTCCCAGCCTCTCCAAGCGGCTCTTACCTGCTGACTTCTAAAAAAAAAAAATGTTTAAAGGACCACCGTGTAGAATTGTAAGTACAATTAAAAAAAGAAGGATTTTCTGTGGATTCGACACCCCTTCCCTGCAACTGCACATACGACGGAATGGGCTTTAAAACCAAAGGAAGCGAAATTGGCACAAACCGCATTTTGGAGGAGAAGGAGGAGGAGCAGGATTTGACATTTCTCTACCACCGCATATCCGAAGCTCTCTGGGCAACTTACAAAGGTTAAAAACATTAAAAATACAATATGCAAAATTTAAACACATAAAAAACACACAGACAGTATACACAAAGACAATAGCATACATCTAGAAACCACTTTGAGCAATTAGATGTACCTGCCCACCCCTAATTCAATCTACACTGTGTTGCAGAGAGGTGTAACTCATGCTTACAGAGCATGTTTCTCTCCTTAACTTCAAATTCTTTTGTCTTTTTTTTTTTTTAATCTCAAAGTACCATTTACTCCATACTACAGCAGGGCTTGGTAAGGGTCGTTGTCCTTTGTGATACTAAAAATTGGTCTCTGCAAAAAGATAATGGTACACAGCATTCTCATCTATTCCTACAGGCCGGATATAATGACGATGGCTGCACCTTTTGCTCTGGTTGAGATTATTAGTTTTCAAACTGTGTTCCAGGGAACCCTTCTGCAAAGAGAGGAGATCACTAATGGCAGACATGCTTTGCTAAAGGACAGCTTAACCAACGATACTGATCTTCCCCTGCAACGTGGAGCCAGCGAGGGAATGTTGGGTGCTTTCTAGGGGGCACTATGAGTTGACACCGGCCCTGCTAGCTCCATACATGAGTTGAGGGGTTGGTGCATTCCAAGGTGCAGTGGTCTCTGTAGTGCACAAGGGTCCCACAGAATGTGCGCAGGAGACTCACAGCAGAGAGGCTGATGTAGAAAACAGTGGAATCAGTGTTCAGAAACTTCAGCTGGTCCAGAATGCTGCAGCCAGACTGTTGACTGGGGCCATTACAGGGAGCACATGACTCCCTTGTTATAGCAGCATCACTGCTCAGTGGCCTGTTTCCGGGCAGTATTCAAAGTGCTGGTTATGACCTAAAAAGCCCTATAAGGCTTGGGACCAGGCTACCTGAAAGACTGCCTTCTCCCATACTGCCCTGCCAATTTCCTAAGATCTTCTGGAGAGGCTCTTCTTCTGAGACTGCTGCCTTCAGAGGTATATTTGGTGGCAACTCAAGGAAGGGCCTTTTTGGTGCCCACCCCCAGGCTATGGAAGTCCCTCCCAAGGGAGGCAAGCTTTGCTCCCTCTTTGATGTCCTTCTGCCAGCTGGCAAAGACCGCTTCATTTAAGAAGGCCTTTAACCTGTAAGTGGGTCTGGTGTTTTGGGTGCTGTTTTTAATATTTCTTTTCCTGTAAATGTCATGTTTTATTGCATTTTAATGTATTGTTTTAATCAATTTTAATTGGTTTTGTAAGCTTCCTTGAGTGTCATTTTTTCGTAGAAAGGTGGAGTACAAATTAAATATATAAATCAAAGTTTTGCACTGGATGCATTAAAAAAATGAGTGCCCCATTTCAAAAACTATGGCAGAAAATATTCCTAGGACTTAGTGACAAATAATGTTCATTTACATCATGGTGATCTCAGAGTTACTCCACTGAAGTCAATGCAGTTCGACTGGTGTCACTTTGCATTAATGGCAGACAGTGTTATCTTCCCTTTTACACTTCACTTGCTCTAATCCGGAAGGCACTTGGAAGTAATTATCTAAAGAGGACACTTGTTCACTTTTATATAGATGTGAATATGGAATCCTTTAAATAATGTTTTTAAAAAGATGCCACTTTTGTCCTGATTTTGGGAGGGGGCGGGATCCAAATAGAAATAGTTTCCTATCTTTATAATACCTTTATGGGGACCAACTAAAAGTCACATAGCAGTGAGCTGTCCTTCAAATTCTACAGCACTGTTTGTCAGGATCCATGTTAAATTAAAAGAAAAGAAAAAAGGGGAGGGAGGGAGAGAGAGAGAGAGAGAGATGTTGCTGGTAGAAACCCAAATTGCAGTATGTTATGATCTTAAGATAATGACTGAGGAAGTTCTTTGCAGACCATTAGGTACAAATGATTGCATAATTAATGCTAAGAGCATATTTGAATAAATGCTGACTTTTATTTTTCAAAGGGCCATTGCTCCTTAGGGTTAAACTAGATGAGAGAAGAAGGGTGTGGTTGCAGTTTGGGTGCCTTGTTTTTTCAACAGAAGTAGTAGGTGCAGGGAAAAGAGGGTTATCTATCTCCCCTGCTAATGAAAAATGAAAAATCACCCCTCCCACAAAAGTGCTATTTCCTCCTCGAGGGAAGCTGCCGTTGGTGCTAATGGCAGCTTCCTTCTGGAGCAAGCAAACGCTGTTGGGGCGGGTTTTACTCTTTTGGTTGGGACTGCAGCACAGGGGGCAGGGCTAAGCCCCTCTCCCTACCCCCATTCTGATCAGCCCTACCCTGAGCACCTACTGAAAAGAATGACAAGACTCATGAAACATTATTACACATTTCTCATATTATCTAGTCTGGCCCTTATCCCTGAAAGTGTCAGTTCAACCTTTTGCATCATTCAGTTTTTCTAAAAATGAAAATGGCTGCTGCGATCTTTTGTATGCCCCGATGTTACAAGTCACAGTGCTCCCATGGGTAGACTACTGGCATGAGCATTTAGTTGCATTGATAAGCCAGCTGCTGTAATGTCCATACCAGCTCCTAATAGTTCCCAAGGTACGTTGTGCGGGAAGCATTTTTGCTTCTTTAGGGATCCATAGAACAAAACACCACCTAGGTCCCTGAGAGGCGCTTCAGGACCAAAGCATTGGGCAACTAATGCTGCAATACAGTATTCAGGTTAGAGAGATATAGCTGAAGAATCTGCTACACCAATATTGAAGGAAAAGTCAGAGATGTACGCAGCTCATCTTTAAATTATTTTGAGGATCTGAACTTTCCACTCTAATATCGTGCTGGTGAAGATCATTTGGACATAGTTTTCATAAACAGTAGATGAGGTGCTAAACCTATGAAAAGACTGTACTATGTTAGTCCAGGGAGACCCATGTGATGGAATGCTCCTCCATACAAAATACCACCCCTCCACGTAGAAAATGAGACATCAGGGAGCTGCGACTAGGTTAGCCTTATCTCTGACATGTTGGTTTCAGTCTGTAAGGTTGTTTGTTTTTTACTGAGGAAGGATTTTATCATGAGAGCCCCATCTGCAGTCTGGTGATACAGTTGAGAGTTGGGATGGACAAACCAGTCAATTTCAGTTTCTCTCAGTTTCTGATTTTTCCAATCTTAAGCTTGTTCACTCCCTTTTTATAAGTGTGCATGAATATTTGCATGCATGTTCATATGCATTTCTAATATACACATTTTTGTATGCAGTTTTGCCTAATATATGCAAGCAATTTCCCCGAATGCAATGTATTTTTATATGTCATTTTCACTAATATACACATTTTAAAGCAATTTTTAAAATTGGAAAACTGCATCACAAAATTCAAAGAATGTGAATACTGAAGGATTACTGAATTTCAGTTTGCATATTGGTTCAGGAAGTGCAAATTAGCTAGTTTTGCATTAAAAGGTGAATGGGATGATTCTCTCCTCCATTCCTTTTCAACACACACGTTTGCCACCTTTGGGGGATAAACTAGACCTACAAGCTAGGGATGAATGGATTTTGTTAAATCCATTCTTCATGAGTTTCATGAATTGTCAGGCATCTTTTGTTCCATTGTCTGCTTATTGATGAAACTGGAATTTTTTTACTAGAATTTCATTCTACTTGTGTTAATGTGCATTAACGCAAATGTGCATTAATGCAAATGTGCATTAGCATTAATGTGCACCTGCGCAAATGCACTATTGTGCATTACTTAATGTGAACAATTGCTAATGTGCAGTAACTAATGGACATTAGTGCATTTGCACAAATACTCATTAGTGTTAATTCACACTTGTGCTAATGCGCTAATGTGAGTTAGTGCAAATCCCCTCCCCCCCCAAGTGAAAAAAACGGTCTGCAATCTGTAGAATACATGTGATTTGGGAAGAATTGGTCTGCTGCAGAATCTTCAGTTTGGATTCATAGAAATCCAAACTCATTTGTATCCATTACAGATTTCTCCAGCATTGCTACTATCAACATTGTATTTACTTGCTTTTCTTCTTTTGTTCTCCTTGAAAAGCAGAAACACTGAGAAGCAAAGCATTCTAAGAAGCAAAATGTCATTGCTGAGCGGTCCCCAGTCTCTTCCACATTATAACCAAATGGGTGTCAGCCAAGAAGAAATTAAGAGCAGCATCCAATGGAGCCGCTGCATTCCCACCAACTGGGAATTAGCACTTTATAAAGGAACTCCATAAATGAGTGGAAACACTCATTTTCAGATTGGGACAGGTCAGCAGAGTTTCCTTCTGTGGAATGTTCCCCATTCCAGAAATGAGCATTTCCACTGATTTCAGGTTGCTTTGACAACCACTAGCTTTCCATTGCATTAACGGTGGGTCCAGCTGGCGCGCGGGCAACATAGACTATCACCCTACGTTTTCTCATAATGGTATCAACCTGTGCCCTAGCTAACCAATTCCTATACTTCAATATGTCTGCAAAATATGTGTTTCTCTACTAATATATATACCCCAGGAAATTCCCTTTATGGAACTACAAATAGCAGGAAGATTGAGAGAAGTGAGAAGTCAATTCATAAGTTCCTTAGCCTTATGTAATCCATACTTCATTCATCATGTACAATACATTTGGCTGAATTCTAAACACAATCTAATTACTCTTTTAATTTGAGCTTCCTGCTCTAAGGATTGTAGTGCTGCTTCTTACAAGAATTTGCCAGCAGCAGAGTTACGTTGGGTTGGGGCACTGGGAAGGAGGACTCCCCCTACTCTAGAAAAAAACAAGAAGGGGAAAAAATTACAGATGTTTGCAGAAACCAGTGGCAATATTATATCACTGACCTGATCACTGCCTATCGCTTGTACACAGACTTACCAGACTTCCTGGAACTTTAGCCTCTGTCACCCACCATCTAACAGCAGTGGCGGACAGATCGCAGCTGACTTGCAATGAAGCAGAGGTATTACTGGTGTAAAGTTACCAATACAAGGATTAGGTGAAGGAGAGTGGTGATTAAGCAACTTGAACACTGTCTATCCTGCTTGACCAATTAAGCTGATTTATTAAGGTAGTTTGTGAAGGTATCATTGTCCATCCAGCTGGTGAGTCTTCTAGAGATCTTTTCCAATGGCTAAGCAAAGGTGGGAAGAATGCTGGGTTGACTCACGGTGTCCTCAAAGGGTGGTGTGAAAGCAAAGTTCGACTGGCCTAACACCCTGTATGTATACCCTTTCTATCAAGTAGGAGCACCACAGTCAGAGCGCTTTCTCTTCCCCCAGCAACAGCAATTAGTCATATTTGATCACTTTGTGGACAGGTTTCTGGAAGTGACTGCAACTAGCTTGCCTGTCATTATGACCTTGGTCTTGACCAGTTAATTGGAGCCATTCTGCTATAACCTGCTTTTCACAGATTACATCCCATTATATCTGGAAATTACTTGCAATATCTGACCAAAGCGATCTATCTCTCCAAACATAAATGACTGACACTGAATAGATCCTGCTAGAGGCCAGAGCCTACTTGAATACAGCACTGTTTAATTGTTCTTCAGATTGCGTACAGACTGGCCCAGTGGGTGTGGGTGTGGGTGTGGGTGGGGGGCGGAGGTTGTTCTGCAAGATGTGATTAAAAGAAGAGTGGGACACATACTGAAAACAGAGGTATCATAATGAGCCAGTCAGATTAAAGGAATCAAGACTCAGAGTGCAACCGTATACTTACTTATCTGACAGTAAGCCTCATTGAATTTAATAGGATTGTACTCAGTCACAAAGGGTCATCGGTCCCATAGATGGGTCCACCCAATGTGGGTGTCCATACAACTTGTTCCAAGATTATCATGGATCTGTGAATAGGGTTTTATTTTCCTTTTTAATCCACTTTCAACTCAGAGGAACACATTGGAACAAGCTGCATAGATTACCTGTTTTTCAGAAATATTTTCACACATGCATACATAAAGATATATTCAACAGCCATCCTGTGAACAGAAACTGCTTCTGCACACTGATGAAAATGTTGTCTGCCTTTTTAAGTTGTGCTTTTAAAGGAATTGATATAGTCTTAAAAGTGAATTGAGGGCAATTACAGCACAATCCTCTGCATATTTACTCAGAAGTAAGTCCCTTTGTGTTCACTCTCATGTAAGTGTGCATAGGACTGCAGCTTTAATCTGAGATTTTTGAATGAGCAGATAAGAAAAGGAACTGCCAATTCCTGTCTTGAACACAGAATCTTAAAATTGTATGTATTTTTTACCAAGTTTGGTAACTGCCAAATTCAAGTTTCAAAAATGTGTTCTGATAGAACACTTTAAAGAATCTACTAATATAAAAGGAATTGCTATGCGTGATCAAATGAATGATGATCATGTGTGGCAATTCCTTTTACCCAACAGTTTATGCAAAAGATTTAAAATGTAAGCATCTCAAGCTTCCTATGCTGTGTGATGCTTTGAGGTTATCCTCTTGTCCAGCCCAGTTTCTAGCCCATTAATTTAAATGGGTTCCCTGGCAAACTCCCAAACTTCAAAGAGGATCAACAGTTCATGAATCCGGTTACCAGTTTTAATCTATCCTGAATAGAACTGGAGGGGAACCTTAAAGATGAAAGAGAATGGCTTGCAAGTGATATGCAGGGCACAATTCATGTTCAAATACAGTCAGGGCCAGAAATATTGGAACAAGGATAACTGTTTTGGCAGTTGGCCTCTGTACATCACCACATCGAAGTTGAAAGGAAACACACCCAGATGGGAGCGAAGTCAGGACTTTCAGCTGTAATTCAAGGGGTTTGACAAAAGTGGGGCACTAACCATTCAGGAAGGACAGCGAGTACACACACACACCCATCCTTGGTGGCTCATAAGTAATGGAACAAACCAACATCATTTCAAACGTAAGGATCGCCTTTAATACCTGGATGAAAATCCTTTGCAGTCAATGACTGCCTGAAGTCTGGAACCCATGGACATGAACAAATGCTGAGTTTCCTCCCTCGAGATGGTTTGCCAGGCCTTTACTGCAGCTGCCTTCAGCTGCTGCTTGTTTATGGGTCTTTCTGCCTTCAGTCTTGTCTTCAGTACGTGAAAAGCATGCTCTATTGGGTTGAGATCAGGTGACTGACTTGGCCGTTGAAGAACATCCCACTTCTTTGCCTTCAGAAACTCTTGGGTAACTTTTGCTGTATGTTTTGGGTCATTATCCATCTGCAATATGAAGTGGCGTCCTATCAGTTTGGCAGCATTCGGCATTCGGAATCTGAGCAGAAAGTATAACCCTATACACCTCAGAATTCATCCAGCTGCTTTTATCAGCAGTCAAGTCGTCAATAAACACCAGTGACCCGGTTCCATTGGCAGCCATGCATGCCCATGCCATAACACTGCCTCCACCATGTTTGACAGATGATGTGGTATGCTTTGGATCATGAGCTGTTCCTTTCCTTCTCCCTACTTTTCTCTTCCCATCATTCTGGTACAAGTTAATCTTGGTTTCATCAGTCCAAAGAATCTTATTCCAGAACTGGGCAGGCTTTTTTAGGTGTTTGCTGGCAACGGCTAATCTGGCCTGTCTGTTCTTGAGCGTTCCCAATGGTTTGCACCTTGTTGTGAAGCCTCTGTATTTACATTCATAAAGCCGTCTCTTGATTGTAGATGTTGACAATGACATGCCTACCTCCTCAAGAGTGTTCTTGACCTGGCCAGCTGTTGTGAAAGGGTTCCTCTCCACCATGAGCAGAATTCTGCGGTCATCCACTTTAGTTGTCTTCCGTGGTCTTCCAGGCCTTTTGCTGTTGCTGAGCTTGCCAGTTAATTCCTTCTTTTTCAGGATGTTCCAGACTGTTGTGTTGGCCACTCCCAATGTTTTTGCTATCTCTCTGATGGGTTTATGTTGTTTCCTCAGCCTAATGATGGCCTCCTTCACTCGCATGGACACCTCTTTGGACCTCGTATTGGGAGTTCCAGTGAACAGCTACCAAATGCAAATGTAACACTCAGAACCACCTCCAGGCCTTTTATCTGCTTGATTGGTCATGGGGTACCCAGGAAACAGGTGTCAGGGTGGAAACTGAGCCAATAGAGCCCCAGAGCAGTTCTGATTCTGAGGAGGAACAGCAATCTGTGGGAGAGGAGCTTGCTCATCTCTCACAAGCACAGCAGCTGGCAGAGATTCCTCCTGCCAGCATTCCTGGGATAGATAGTGACCCTGGCAGTGAGAGAGCGCTGGAGGGGGGCTTGCTGGACGCTTGGTGCAGATGCAAGGAGCGACGACAGATGGAGGATGCAGAAAGAAAGCGTAGCGCTCGTTTGGCGCACAAACAACGGTCGCGTCCCGAGGATCCAAGGGAAAGAGGGAGGATCTCTCCCTAGCCCATAAGTTCAGGGTCTTCCCATTATTCTCCTTCAAACGGGGACCAACTGCCTTACCTGGAGCTTAAGCTACTCTGTTATCTTTCCCCAGTGCTGTTCCTTGCTTTGTCGCTAGTGATTAGTATTCTGAAAGAGTCATAAAGTAATAAAGGAATAAAGTTTCGGAAATAATTCCTCGCCGTCTGTGTCCTGAGTTGGCTATTGGTGGAGACTGCAAGAGGCAGCTAGGACACTCCAGACAACAGGTCACACCTGGCCATGCAGCTGCTTGTCAGCCATTTGTTCCATTACTTATGAGCCACCAATGATGGGTGTGTGTGTATGCCACTGGCTGTCCTTCCTGAATGGTTAGTGCCCCACTTTTGTCAAACCCCTTGAATTACAGCTGACAGTCCTGACTTCGTTCCCATCTGGGTATGTTTCCTTTCAACTTCAATGTGGTGGTATACAGAGGCCAACTGCCAAAACAGTTATCCTTGTTCCAATATTTCTGGCCCTGACCGTATGCAAGGCATGATTGAGATAGTCATATCTGAATGCTTAGCAGGGAGATCATTCTCAAGAAGAGAAAGCACTGGACTTTTTCATCTGATTTAAGGGAACTCCCAAAAAATTGTGGCCGGAAGAGATTTATGATAAACATTAATCACGCACCTTCCATTTATTCTATATCATTTACAAAGCATATTGCATAACTTGTGAAACAGGTTAGCAAGTGACCACATCCAAACACCGTAAGGGTGCAATCCTATTCATGTTTAGACAGAAAGAAGTCCTTCAACTCCTAGTATTTTCCAGACAGCCATGGGAGTTGTAGAACTTTTTTCTGTCTAAACATGCATAGGATTATGCCCTAAATCTATGAATACCAGACCAACGCTTGCTGATCATTCTGTGTGGTATATATAATCTGATCCAGACTACTCTTGGGGAGATCCTTGAGGGGAAAGAGCTTAAGATTTTATTTACTGCAATTGCTGTGTCTGTAATGTAGTCGCTGAGAGGGACAGAATGATCCATTACAGGTATAGTAACACATTGATCATCATTTTTGCTATATAAATATTACAGATGCTTAAGTGCACCTAGCACATTATTGCTTTTACAGGTATTAACAATGAGTAATGCAGGTTTTATTGTCTCATTAATCTCACAGTTGTTTTGGGGGCACCATAGCTCAGTGGTAGAGCCCCTGCTTTGCATGCAGCCCCCAGGTTCAATCCCTGGCATCTCCAGGTAGGGAAGTACGGATAGTGTAAAATCTATTCCGTTGTGTTTTGTGGATTGTCAGGCATCTTTTGTTCCATCGTCCACTCATCAACAGCATCAGATTATTTTGTTTCTGAATTTGCGCAAATGTGCACGTGGAAAAATACGCAAAGTCCCCCAGATGTGCATTTTCATTCTTTAGCCTACAGGGGAAATGTGTATTTTTGGCAATTTTTTTTTTTTAATGTTTATTTTTCTATGACAACATTTGTGTAAACTTCAGGAAAGTTAGAAAACTGGTACACAAGTCCACAGAATCCACCCAATGGGAAAAGCTGGTCCGCTGTGGAATCCACAGGTTGGATTCATGAAAATCCAAACTCATTTGGTTCGATTGCGGATTTCTCTGACATCCCTATCTCCAGGTAGGGCAAGGAAAGAATCCTGCCTGAAAATTTAGACGGCTGCTACCAGTCAGTGTTGATAATAGATTGATCCATGGTCTGACTTGGTATAAGTCAGGTTATTATGTTCTTACATTTAAAATAATAATAATAATAATAATAATAATAATGATGATGATGATGATGATGTGGCTGTGTATGTACTGGCATTTTATATCTGTTTTTATTTAACATGGTATTTCAGCCTCGGTGGACAGGCTAAGAATGGCTTATTCTGCAACCGCACAAGCTATAACTTAAAGCTTGATCTATTGCCTAGCAAGTATGGTAGGACCAGCCAACTTTCCACCCTCTCCAAAACTCAATGCCCTGTTTGTATATTCCCAAAGATGCCTAATTGGTTATATACCACAGTAGCTGATACAACAGTGCGAATGAGAGATGGTTTGTTCCTGTATGAACTTACCCAAACTAGGGATGGTTTGGTCCTGTATGAATTTAGCCAAACTAGGGATGTGCAGATTGTGTTTAATCTGGTCCGTCTGTGTTTTGTGGATTGTCAGGCGTTGTCTGCTCCATCATTCGCCCATAAACGGATTCTGATCCTCCCCTCTTTGAAAAAATATGCAAAAATATTTGCCACAATTTATACTGCAGAGAAGGTGGGGCACAATAGAGATGTATAAAATTATGCATGATGTGGAGAAAATGGATAGAGAGAAGGTTTTATCCTTATCTCACAGTACTAGAACCCAGGGTCATCCAAGGAAGCTGAATTTTGGGAGATTCAGGATAGACAAAAGGATGTACTTCTTCACACAGTTCATAGTTAAATTATGGAATTTGCTACCACAAGATGTAGTGAGAGACACCAACGTGGATGACTTTAAAAGGGGTTTAACCAAATTCATGGAGGATAAGGCCATCCATGGTTACTAGTTCTGATGGCTGTATGCAACCTCCACTATCAGAAGTAGTATGCTTCTATCTATACACCTGCTGCTGCTGGGAACATGAGCAGAAAGGTGCTGTTGTCCTCACGTCTTGATTGTGGGCTTACTATGAGCACCTGGTTGCCCACTGTGGGAACAAAATGCTGGACTTCATAGGCCTTTGGTCTGATCCAGCAGGGCACTTCCTATGTTCTTAAATGCTTTCGGCTTCCCTTGAAATTCCTTTGAAATTCCTTTGAAGCTTTGTCTGAATTGAAACTCCACTAATCAAAGTTCACTTTAGGAGAAATTTTCTGTGGCAACTCTCTACCTTAGTATAAATTCAGAGTCAGAGATTTCAGGATCTCCACTATGAGTGATGGCTGAATACTACAGCATTGATGTTGATGATGAATGGTGAGACTGAACCAATAGTGTGTGAACTCTGGATTTCCTGCTGTTGGATTGTGCCAGTGTCAAAAACTAATTTCTCTGTAGCTTTTGTGTGCAGTTGTAGCAAACGTACTTTTGCAAGCACAGACCATTTTTAAACAACAGTTACATTGAGACGTCTTTCTGTGCTACCTTTTTTTTTGGTCAGATGAAAGAAAAGGGGCCTCTTAATCAAGCCCTAGATATTTGCGATATTCAGAGCAAGCAAACAAGGTTTCTACAGTTTACTTCTCTGCTCAGCAGTTCCGGAACAGAAACCAAACAGCCATATCTGTTTAGACTGCACCCATTCTGCTTGTCCTTTGTAGAGGTGCCAAAGCTCTCCACGTCACTGACTTGAGGCCTGCCGTTAAAAACAGAGCCCGTTTCACTTTGTTCATGCGCCTGAAAGCTGTTCGCAGTGTGGGATTCCAACTCTGAAATTCTTTAAAGGGGAGGGTTAGGAGGGAAATTATAGTCCATCAGTGAAAGCTGTCAGGGAAATGAATCGAAGGAAAGTATTTGTTTTGACTTCTCTGTGATTTGTTTGTTTCAGCATTACGTTCCCCGTCAGTAAGCCGTAAAAAAAAAGGATAATGAAACTGTAATTCTAAAGTACTGCCTCACCACCAGATGCTTTGCTTCTTGGGTTGCGTTGGCTCTGTAGTGAACTGATAAAGATCAGTTAACTATGGAAAAATAATGAAGACATGGACATTAAACTGCCTTTGTTCTTAAGCTGAAATGAAAAAAAAATATAATAAAGTTTAGAGAAACCCAATTTTTAAGAGAAGAGGGGTAAAAACAAAGAAGGAAGGCATACTATCTTTTAGGAAGTGGCCACCATGCTGGCAGGGAATGATGGGAGCTGGAGTCCAACACATTTATAAAAGTTCTCAGATTGAGAACTTTTTGGGAGAGTTCTCTATAGGGATGGGCGAAAGTCCCTTACTTGTTCTCGAAGCTTGCTTCGCGGTGGGGGGGAGGCGCTTCGGTTCTCCCCCTGAAGTTCAGGCGAGGGGGGGAAGCGCCCCGCCTCACCCAGCCGAAATTCAGGCCGGGGGAGAGGCGCCCCATCCCTCGCCGGCGAAATTCAGGCCGGGTAGAAGTGCCCTGTCTACCCGGCCGCGAAAAAAAAAGTAAAACACACACACACACACACTCGTGATAGGCTACGTAACGATTTACGTAGCCTATCACGGCTAGATTTCCAAAGTCAGCCGTGATAGGCTATGTAAATCGTCACGTAGCCTATCATGGGTGACTTTGGAAATCTAGCCGTGATAGGCTACGTAAATCGTTACGTAGCCTATCACGGGTGTGTGTTTTTTTTCTTCCTTTCCTTTTTTACTTTGCAATGGCAGTGGCGGCGGCAGCCGGTCAGGAGACCGGCCGCCACCCCCGGCGAAACGCCGCCAAACCGCCGCCGGGACCCGCCGCCGGGAGGGACATTCGCAGGAGGTAAGTCCCATCCCGGGGGGGGGGGTGGTGGAGAATTTCCCCACCAATTTCAGGGGGCCGAATGCGTTGGCATTCGGCCTCCCGAAGATTCGGGGAGAAATTCTCTGCCATCCCTAGTTCTCTACCAGAGAGCTTGGAAACCTACTTCCAGTCAGAATAGACAGTACTGAGGTATATGGACCATATGAACCACAAGGCAGGTTCATATGTTCAAAAGCTCTTTGTCTCACTTCATGATGACTAGAAACAAGAGCAGAATAAATGATGAAAGCTAAAGAAATGTATGAAGCTGTGCATAATTAACAAAGGTCATCACCAGGGGTGCAGAACCTCAGGTACAGGGGCCAAATCCAGACCTCTTGGGGTCCTAATCTGGCCCTCCAGTGTTCCTAGATGACTGTGCCCTCTCCCCTTTTCCCCCAACCAATTTCTTGGCTTTTGTGCAGTTTTTTCCCCATTCTAAAAGTCTGAAATGCCTCTCCTAAGGCTTAGTGACTGGCACTAAGAGCTTTCAGCTGAAATATGCTGGCATTTTTTTGTATTTTGGCCCCACCACTTTTGCCTTTAAGACCTCCCCCTTTGCCTTTGGCCCCACCCACCATTGGAATGTGGCCCCCAAAAGTTCTTGTGAAATGGAATTTTGCCCTTGGGCTGAAAGATGTTCCGCACCCCTGTCATACACTGACATCAGTAACTTAGGGTGCAATTCTATGGCTAGACGGCCATAAGATTGGTCAGTTTCCAGGAACCAACCTTGGAGCCCGGACACTGAGGTTGGTTCCCAGAACTTTGCACTCCCTTCCCCCTCCCCCGCCATCTTGTAGGCAGTGTGGATCGTCCCCGCGTTCCGCGCTTATAAGAGCACCATGGAACAGGGCAAAAGGGGGTGGTCCCGGGGTGGAGAGGGGCTGAGAGTGCGCAGGTGCCAGTACGACCCTTCCTGTGCGTCATCTGGCCTCCCCACCTCGCGCTCCGATGTCCCACGGCTAGACAGTTGAAATTGGCCATCCAGCCATGAATGCAGGGCAGCTGGAGCATGGAGGAGACGATCCCCTCCACGCTCCTCCCACCCTGCATTGGACAGGTGGTTGCCTCCAAGTTCGGAGGCGGCCGCCTATCCTCATAGAATTGCTCCCTTAATTACTGGAGTCTTGTAGAAATAACTCCGCGAACATTAGGGTTTTTTATTTAACCCCCGCCCCCACTTGAATTGCTTATTTAATTCCCACACACACCATGCATTTGGCTTTTTTATTTAATTCCCCATCCCCCTCCATTAGGATCTCTTATTAATTCTCCCCCAACCACTGTAGTTTAATCTCTGTGGATCCAAAGTGTATTTTTCAGCCCTGGTTTACTACTTCTTAAATTAGGAGAGACATTTAAATGAGGAGAGACATGTAGCAAGGACTCAAAAGAACCATCTGTGTGCTACTGGATGCGTTTCTCAAACATGTTCTGTGTCTAGCTCTGTATGACCATTCAGTCTTTTCTACTTCTCATTTTGTCTGTCCGCAGGGTGGTTCGGTATTCAGCCTTTTAAGTGATGGCGGTGAGGGCACAGAACGTATTTGGCTTTTTTGTGTCTTGAAAGTAAAGTATCTGGTCTCCTTGCGACCTCTCAGAGGCTGAAAGGAAGAGCACTAATGGAATATAAAGAGACATCCTATTTGTCGCTATCTGCCATTAGTCAGAGAATACTCACATGCCTGCTAATTGGCCACATGGAATGTAGATAATGAATTAAACTTAGGACAGTATAGAATAGATCTCTTAACTTTAGTATGTAGTGGGCAACACAATGAAGTCTGCTTCAACAAACTGCCTGAATTGGCTGACCCAATCTGTAGACTTGTTCTATTTTATCTCTCAGATATCTCTCATTTCTAAAGAGACTGACATTTTTTTCCATTTAGCCTGTTCGCTGTTGGCCACTGATTTCTTTCATTATTTATCCATTAGCAGTATCAAAACCAACCCAAATATAGCTTTTTTCCCTCCTTTTTCTGAGAGATCTCTTTCTCTATGCACACACTCTTTCTGAAGCATACAGCTGTAGTTTGCGAACCATATGGCCTTTTTATAAGCCCACACAGACCGCTAAACCATACATTCTACCACACAATTGCAACTGATGTATGATAAATTTCTCATCACAGACAACTGAGATACTGTGGGGTGCAGTGGGGCGGTTAGGTAATTTGTGACAGAACATAATGGTCTTGCAACACTACCCCACCCAGCTTTTTCAGCGATAATATGTATTACTTTACTAACTTCCTTGAGGTAATGATGAGTTCTTTCCCCTAGAGTGGTTGGAACAGTGTGGGTTCTGTTCAATTTATTGTCAAATCTATAGTGCTTTCTGCCCATATGCTTACTATGGTCATCTTCCTCTATGTCCAAAAACTGGTCACCAATGTTCTGTTAAGGGTTCAGAACAATTATCTCAGATATGTATGACCAAAGGCTGTTTGGGGAGGAAGGACAAGAGCCTTCTTGGTTAGCAACAGGAAAATCAAACCTCTGAATTGTATAGGCCACGAGCTCCAGAGCCATCTTCCTTCTAGCAAGGTTCTGGTTACCATGCAGTGAAGCACACACTCAAATAGTTAACTACCTGGACTTCCCCACTGTACAGATAAAAGAATGCTATCTTCAATGAGGGCTGGGCAAGCTGCAGCTCTAAGGCCACATGTGGCCCTCAGCATAATTTGATGCAGCCCTCGGCCTAATTTCAAAAGCCCTCCGCAAGTGATCAGTCCAGACCGCTGGCCAGAGCTATCTGTCCCTCCCTTGGCAACTCACTGGAGAGGGACGTAGCTCAGTGTTAGAAGGTGCTCGCAGGCAGAAGGTCCCAGGTTCAATCGCCGGCATCTCCAGGTAGGGCTAGGAAAGACTCCTGCCTGAAACCCTGGAGAGCCGCTGCTGGTCAGTGTCAACAATAAAAGGGTAGATGGACTGATGCTTTGAGTCAGTACAAGACAGCTTCCTATTGAGATGGGAGACCCATTCCTGCTCCATCTGACTAGCTCATTTCTCTTCCCTGAACAGGTGTGTCTGTGACTCACCTGACCAAGAGAGAAAACAGCGGCTCTATGGACAGACCCCACTCAGCAAACATATGTGTAAATCCCAGCTGAGTGTTATGGGCTTAAAGAAGTAATTTATGTGGGTTGTGGTCCCTGAAACACCCCTCAAGCCAAGTAACACAAAGTGGTTCTACAAAATATATATATATTGCTCAAACAGAATTGAAGAATAACAAAACTTTGGAATGATGAAACAAACAAAACACATTACTACATACAAAGCAATTAGGATGATTAGAAATAGTGGCTAGCATATTTATTAGTAAATTAAGGGCGCGATTCTATCCAGATAGGCAGCCGCCTCCGAACTCGGACATGACCGCCTATCCAAAGCAGGGCAAGAGAAGCACGGAGGGGATTATTCCCTCCACGCTTCTCCTGCTCTGCATTTTCGGCAGCTGTCTAGCTGCAGGAGGGCTGAGCAGGGAAGGAGGCTGCTGTACGACACATTGGATGTGTCGTAGAGGCATTTCCACCCTCCTCGCCCCAAACACCCCCGGACACACACCTTTTTGGCTGCTCTGCACTCCTCTTGTGAGCGTGGAGGACAGGGCTGTTCTGTGCTGCCTCGGAGGCAGCGTGGAAGTGGGGGGAGGTGAGTTCTCCAGGAACCAACCTCGGAGCACAGACTCTGAGGTCGGTTTCCAAAAAGCAAGATATCCTATGGCTGTCTAGCCGCTCCCTTATACATTTACAAACAAATAAATACATTCTCCAGCATGGCTAGCAGCACAGCTAGGCAAGGGTTCCAATTCCCAAGTTCTATTCCTCCAAGCCAACAAAGCAGCCATCATTAAGATCTCATAGCTACCTATCTGGCGGGCATGGTTGGCAGAACTTTGGTAATCATGTTTGGTAGGCTTCTCATTCTCCCAGGATCTCTGTGGTCAACCATGTCAAAATCTTACCACTTATAACATTCTACCTAGCAACAGCTCTGGTTCCTTTATCTTAAGCACACATCTGTGCACCTTGACTGTTTGGACTCAGACACAGCTCTTACTCATGACCTCAAGAGGGCTTCTCCATAGCGCAGCCAAGTTTACAGCTCACTTCAGAAGCACCCGTCCATATCTTCATGAGGCAATTTGCTTTTTACTTCCAAGAATTCACCCACCCACCTCTGGCAAGCTTCTTTGCCCCAGTTCCAAGAACACTTTTTGGCACTTAAAGCTACTTTACAGCATACATAGCTAATCACTCTATACACACAGATTATTATGAATAGCACTCCTATGAAATGCAGTCAATTCTTATCAACAGTACCTGTTATATTCACACTTTGTGACAATATGTTCCTCTTCCCTAGCCTTCCCCAACCTGCTGCCATCCAGATACATTGGGCTACAACTCCCAGCATTCCCCAGCTGAATACGAGTTGTAGTCCAACACATCTGGGAAAGGCTGCTCTTACCTGTTCCATTGAATGGGGAGGGAGGGAGGAGAGAGAGAAAGGATCGCAGAAAGAGAACATATGAAAGAAAAGAAAAGGGAGCCCCCCACCCCAACTTTGGTCTCTGGCCCTGCCCACTGCTGGCTTTGGTGCCACCAGCATGCAGCCCCTGACAGATTACTTCTGAGGGAAAGTGGTCCTTGGCCGGGAAAAGTTTCCCCACCCCTTTCCAAGGCATTTCTGTAACTTGTTAAACCCGACAACGCGCTAGTATCTATTCACTTCCACGCATGCAGTAGAACACAAAATCCAACGTATACGAATTGCTTCATTTTAAATTTATAAACAATTTTCTTCCTGCTGAGAAGCAGATAGAAAGGGAGTCTTCCTTGAGAGATGCTAATCACATCACTTAATGATCTTCAGGAAGGTGTATCACTAGCTCAGTGATACATGCAGGATAGGAAGTAGGAATGGAAATAGTCAGTTGTTGAGTAATACTGTATTGGGGCGGGGAGAAGCTGTTGAGTACAAAGCTGAACCAAATAATCAGCTCTAAATGTCTTCAGCTCTAACCAGCTTGGAGAGCACCCCCCCCATCTTGACCTCCAACATAGATGTTTAAAAATTGGGATATAATGGATGAATAAACTGCACCTGCCTGTCATAGTTAGAAGCAGAACAGCTGGATATACATGGCAGAAATAAATGAGTTGCCATTTGTCTGGCACTGCTTGCTCCTGGTTAAGGAGTGGCCAGGACAAAAGAGGATGGTCCTGTGGCATCCTTCCTCAACCTGGTGCTCTCCAGATGTTTTGGACTGCAACTCCCATCATCCCTCACCAATGGTCATGCTGGCTGGAGTTGATAGGATATGTAATCCAAAACTGGAGAGCACCAGGCTGGGGAAGGCTGCCTTGTGGGGTTGTCTCCCATGCACACAGTTGGATCATTCCATTGGTATCTTGGAGAGCAATCTTATGGTCCTTGGGAAAGCATCCCAGGGACCATAGGATTGCTTGGAAATACCCTTCCAAGGTTGGAGACAGTGCTCTGATCTCAGAAGGGGGAGCTGGAGATCTCCCACCCCCACCCCCTCACAGCTAGCACAGAAAGAACCGTGATGGCTGCCTCTCTGAGGCCAGAAAGTTGACTTCAGAAGAGGAGGAAAGGAGTCGTCCTGGTGGGCGGGGAGGAGAGGAGACTGGAGAGTCCAGGATATGAGTTATCCTCAGCCTCCTCCAGCCTTCTTCCCTCCCCCTCCAAAGCGCCTTTGCTAGATGAGCTGAAAAGCTGGTCTAGTGAAAATGGCCAAAGATGGAGATGTGGAGGCAAAGATCACCTCCACCACTCCTTCCATCCTCTCACCTTCAGCCCGGCAGGGCGTAGGAATCTTGGATGTCTGTGAGTTTGGAGCCTTCCAAGCAGCAAGGGCACAATCAATAGGACTGCACCCTTAATCTTGCTGGTTTTATTGTTTTCTCCATTTGGTATTACCCAAAAGCTATTGGTGAACATATTTCTTGGGTGTGTCCCCACTTAGTTACAGTAACTAATTTAATCTAGTTCTGCTGTTGAAGAAAGGGCATTTGGCATAACCCATCACAAGAGATTACAGTCCTGCATGTTGTGATTCAAGATGGGAGGTGAGGGGGAGAGTGGAGAAACCCACATCCTGCATCCAAAGGGATGCTCCTTCATCATGCTCAAAAACACACACACATACCATATACCACTGAATAAAGCAGCGTTCCCCAATCTGGTATCCTCCAGATGTGTTGGGCCAGAACTCCCATCATCTTCAGCCAGTATGTCCAATAGTCGGGTGTGATGGGAGTTGTAATTAAGCACAACTGGAGTGCACCAGGTTGGGGAAGGATAGGATATAGGATTCATTCTGACAGAGCTAATTGCCTGTGAGGAGATCCATATACCTCTGTCCCCTTCCTACTTCCAACAGGGAATCAGTGCTATAGAAGAAGTTAAGGCAGGAGAAAGGAAGCAGTCCAAACCTTCACACAAGACTTGTAACTCATAAGCTTTACAGGGCAATTCACAATACATAATTCATGTTGGGCTTTGATCTGTCTGTCTGTCTGTCTTTCTTTCTGTAGCATGCTTAATGCAACAGGACAGTTCCAAATCATAAACCATGATATGGGAGTTTGTCAGGGGAAATGGCTAGATAAGAAAACTCCAGTGAACTCATGAGTTCTAGAATACTGCTGGATTATGGCAGTGCTGGTAAGTGAAACTGGTATCAATTGCAGGAATTAGTGTTTCCTTCAAGACTTACAATATACAGTTTTAATAACGATTGAAATAATGGACTTGCAGCCAGTGACATTTTTTTCTGAACCAGCAAGATACGTTCCCATCAGCTGGTTCCAGTTAGCAAACGCGCAGCTGTATTCTGGACTAACTGATGTTTCTAAACAGTCTTCAAAGGTAGTCCCACATGTAACTGTGTGGCCATGTGTCCTCTTTTGGAGAGGACAATCCTCTATTTGAAGGGTTGAACTGCCCATCAACACCTGGTACTTGGGCTAGATTTACACTGCTGCTTTATAATGGTATTGAAGTGCACTAATAACTGTTGGGGCACATTACACATTCTATAGCTATCGTAGTGTTATTTCCTGCTTTTTATTCCACATTATACAAAATACCACAACAAATGTCATTGTGTGTCCTACAAGGTAGAAATGTGCAAGAGGGATATAGCGTTACCATGATGGGATCATAATTATATGACACAAGGTGTAGATCTGGCCCTGGACAGCAAAATGAAAAGGCAAGGCACACAGATCACTTGGTCATAGTCTTATGCAGAATGGTGAGATGTACAGTATTTTTAAAATATATATATATACTATTGCTAAATTTACATATATATAGTACATATACATGAGCATAGGCAAATGTTATGCAAATCACCCGCCTTTTTTTGGCAGTGATGCAAAAGTCTAATGATTCAAAAGGTTACCTGAGCATGGATAGTTGTAGCCAGGTTATCTCTGTCTGGGCGGGGAGGGGGTTCCCAGCTGGTGGAAGGCATTTCATGCCACAGAAACCACTTGGGCCTCCCTGAACCAAAGCTGATCTATTAGCACTCTCAGGCTGCATACCTAATCCTTTAGGGGGATTGCAACCCTGTCCAGAACAAGTTGAACACCACCTCCCCAGGTAAACAAACCACTTAGCAGCAGTAACTCTGTCTTGTAAGTCATTCAATAAGACAAAGTTACTGGTGATTGTACCATCTGAGGTGGTGCAGTTCCTGAAGGACTGTAACACACATGCCTTTTCTGGATGTGTAAGATGACCGAGTTACTATTTCCATTGCTTTCTCTAATCCACTATCTTCCACATCACTTTTAATATCAAATGTTCATGTAAGACCATTTTGTTCTATTTCTTACCAAAAGAGGCATTTGATGGTTTTGAGTTATTCTATTTCAAGGCATTTTAAGGCTGTGTTCAAAAGGAATAGCATAGTTCCTCACCTTGCTGATTTAGACTCATTTTCATCCTGGTTACACCTATTCACTTTGCTTGCCAGGACTGGTTGGGTTTTCCTCAACTTGCTGCACTTGAAACTGTAGCTGAAAATTAAGTTTTATTCTTTATCCTTTACACTTTACCCTTGCTACTCCCAGTAGAAATATGGAATTCAGAACTTCAGAGCTGGTAAAACAGAACAACTTAAAAACCTGGGACCAGGTTTTCTGGGATATCTGAAAGACTGCCTTCCCCCATATGAGCATCCCCACCTGCTGAGATTTTCAGTGGAGACCCCTGTGTGTGCCCTAGTGTCTATAGAAATATGATTAGTTGGGATGAGGGAGAGGGCCTCCAGGCTCTGGAATTCCCTCCCAAGGGAGGCCTCACTTTGCCTCCTCATTAATGTCATTCCACCCTACAGTGAAAGCCCTCCTTTTAAAGAAGGCTTTTGGACCATATGTTATTTATTTATTTATTTAAAACATTTGTGTCCCACCCTATAACATTAAGATCTCAGGGCAGCGTACAGATAAAATTTGCTAATTTTATGATTTAATAATTTAAACAGTATAAAAAATGAAATTTAAACAGCTAAAAACATATTAAACATAAAACAAGCTAATACCAATTAAAATCTAAAACAATAAAACTGTTAAACACTGTGCTACTTTAGGGAATGCATTTAGCCCTCAAAGGTTTTGGTAAAAAGCCATGTTTTTACTTGGCGCCAAAATGAGACCAATGTCTGTGCCCATCAAGCCTCCAAGGGGAGGGCATTCCACAACTGGGGTGCCACACCAGACAAGTCCCTCTCCCACATCCCACCATACTTTATGTCTCACACTGGTGTGACGCATGGGGGGGGGGGGCCTCCAAGAGATCTCAGTCCTCGGGCAGTCATATATAGGGAGAGGCGCTCCCTCAAATATCAAGGTCCCAAGCCATTTAGGGTTTATATGTCATCACTGAAACCTTGAATTCTGACTGGAAGCATATTGGCAGCCAGCACAATCCCTTTAAAACCGGTGTTATATGATTTTTATAAGATGTTCCAGTCAGCAGTCTAGCTGCTGCCTTTTGCACTAGCTGCAACTTCCAAGTCATCTTCAAGGGCAGCCCCATGTAAAGTGCATTGCAGTAGTCTAATCAGGAAGTTACCAGTGCATGTACTACTGTGGCTAGGTTATCCCTGTCCGGGAAAGGCTGTAGTTGGAGGATCAGCCGAAGCTGGCTCCAAGTACTCCAGGCCATGGAGTCCACCTGGACTTCCAATGACAAGGATGGATCTAGGAGTACTCCCAAGCTACACACCTGCTCCTTCAGGGGGAATGCATCCCCATCCAGGACAGGTCGCTTACCCAATTCCTGGACTCGGGAACCACCAGTCCGCAGAGCTTCCGTCTTGTCAGGATTTAGCTTCAGTTTATTAGCCCTCTTCCAGCCCATTTCAGCCTCCAGGCACTGGTCCAGCACATCTACTGCCTCAGCCGACTCCTATGACAAGGAGAAATAGAGCTGAGTATCATCAACGTACTGGTGACACCCCACCCCAAAGCTCCGAATGACCTCTCCCAATGGCGTCATAAAGATGTTGAACAGCATGGGGGATAGAATAGAACCCTGTGGCACTCCACAGCTTAATAGCCATGGGGTAGAACAGGAACCCCCCAATCCACTCTCTGGAATCAGCCCTGCAGGTAGGAGCAGAGCCAGTGTAGCACAGCGCCCGCAACCCCCATCCCACAGAGCCGATCCAGTAAGACACCATGATTAATGGTATCAAAAGCCGCTGAGAGATCCAGGAGGATCAACAGGGTAGCACTCCCCCTGTCTTTCACCTGGAGTAGGTCATCAGTCAGAGCAACCAAGTCTGTTTCAGTGCCGTACCCTGGCCTGAAACCAAACTGAAATGGGTCCAGATAATCAGTGTCCTCCAAGAATGTCTGAAGCTGCCCAGCCACCACATGCTCAAGCACATTGCCCAAAAAGGGGATATTAGCAATGGGGCCATAGTTCTCACATACTTCTGGGTCTAGGGAGGTCCTCTTCAGGAGGGGGTGCACTACAGCCTCTTTCAAGGTGGCAGGCACCACCCCCTGACAGAGGGAAGCATTCACCACCCCCTGGACCCACCCAGCCAATCCACCACTGCTGCTAGATCGCATAAGCCAAGATGGGCAAGGGTGAAGTTTACATGTGGTGGGCTGGACTGATTCAAGCGTCTTGTCCACATCATCAGGCTGCAACAACTGAAACTGATCCCAGGAAACACAACCAGGAACACTGAACACCTCCACAGACTCTGTGATAATTGCGGCATCAAGTTCTGAGCAAATACGAGCGACTTTCTCCTCAAAGTGCCTAGCAAATTTATCACAGCAAATGACCGAGGGTTCCAATCCCAATTTATCTGAGCCCAAGCAAGATCCCAACAGGCTCTTCACCGCTCAGAACAATTCTGCTGGGTGACATTTCAAGGATGAGATGATAGAGCTGTAATAGGATTTTTATTTTTATTTTTGCCATCATCACTGCCACATAATAGGCACAATGAACGGAGAGTCTCTTTGCTAATCTTCGATCATAGTCGGTCCAAGACCTGCGCCACCTGCACTCTAGCCATTGTCTGGAGTTTTTAACCTTGCAAAAAGATGTTTCAGTCCTGCTGGAGGCTATCTTAAGGTGCAATCCTATGCAGGTTTAGACAGAAAAAAGGCCTAAAACTCCCAGCATGCCCCAGCCAGCAAAAAGGCTAGTTTCAGGCTTTTTTCTGTCTGAACTTGCATAGGATTGCACCTTTAATGGAACTGGTTTTCATGTCTGCTTTTACCATTATTGTTGAGTATGTTTTTCCCCGCAATTGCTTTAAGCGTTTGTAGTGTTGCCAGCCTTCTTGGACTCAAAACCATGAGGAAAGGCATGGAATAAATGTTTAAACTAAATAATAAATTAAATAAATAACAGTGGCAGTACCTCAAAAACAGGAGCTTCTGGTAGCAGCGTGGTGACAAGACATATTATGGCAGGGATCGAGAGCCTCCAGCCTGCAGAGTTTCCCCATCCGGCCCACAGAAGGTTGGGCTTCCCTTGGGGGCCCCACCCCCTCCCCTCCACCAGGCCCACACCCTAGAGGCTACTGGGGGCGTGAGGAGAAGGCTTGGAGATGAATCCAGGCTATCGTCTCCGATCTGTGGTTCCAAATAGGAGGGTGAGCAGCATGCAGAAGAATTCATTTTATCTCCAATCACAGATCAGAGATAATATTTGCCTTATGTAGCATGGTGCTCCGGTTGGAGGAGTTCCAGCTGGTGCTTCAGCCTGGGATCAAATGACGTCAGGAGGCACAACCACACACCCTGACACCATTCAGCATCAGACAGTGCCTCCCCTACCCAAAAGTTGCGATCTGACCTTTGTTCTGTGTGTTCCTTTATCTCAATCACATAACCATCAGAGTTATTCAAGCCCTTAAGGAACAATCTGGACCCCCCTCAGAAGAAACAACTCTGTTCCCCTACTCCCAGCAACTTCCTGGGGGATAGTCATTTTAGGGTTTGCTCGTGAACGGCACACTTCTGTGGCTACAAAACTCCCAATAAGCTGCTTTTGCGTAACTGACCGGCCTTCTCACTGGAAAGTGATGATGAAAGTGATTCAGAGGAGGGTGACTGGATACGTGAGCACTCCTGCTTGATGTAAAGGGGGCCCCATTCGAGATAGGCACAGCTCTGCCCTCAAGAACCATCCTTGAATTGGAGCTTGCATGCACCTCTGGCCTCCTTGCCCTTCCACCTTCTCCAAGTTGAAAAAATAAATGCCTTTCTTTGCAGGAAGGGCAACAGATGACTGACTGAATGCATGAGAGGCGGCAGGGGTCCTCTCTCTGGCAGGAAATGGTGCACTCATGGGGTGGAAAAGTTGCGTAGAGCACAATTTTCTGTTGGGGATCATGAGGCAGGCACCAGTTGTCACTGTGTTGATGGAGACCCCTACTAACTGTTGCCTCTTCCCTCTTCCTCATGATAAAGCTGTTCTGGCTTGGGAAACAGGGAAGGAGGTAGCAGCAAAATTTAGCATTTGCAAGTGCAGATCAGTGGCTTCAAAATGCCCTTTGAGGCTTTTTTGCATAATGGCCACGCACCCGTGAAAATGCTGGTCTTTTGCAGGGCGATCACTGGATTCAAGCAACATCCCTAGATACAGTGCAGTCCACCAAGGATTGCTCTTGTACATTTCTTGTTGATTTCTTGCCCAGCTTGCATAAAAGAGGGCTGGATGTATTGGCAACAGGGCAGATTAAAAAGCTTAATCAGTTGTTTTATTTTTACAAGGAGAGTAGGTTATTTGGGAAGCCATGAAGACTCTCATGACAAAGCAACAACATTCTTTGAAAATGAGTATTGTTAACAAGAGATTGGTGCAGATGTGTGATTATTCTGACCGTAGTACAAAGAGGATATGAGAGCACCATTCAGCTAGCTTGAACATGTTTTACGGGGAAGCAAGTCAGTGCATATAACAACAGCTGGTATACTACATTGCCTTTCACAGAAGGATAAAAACTGAAGTGGAAAAAACTGAAGGGAACAAAATTGGGAGGATAAAAACACACCTGGTTAATGATTGGATAATACAGAGAAAGTATATTAGCCTACAGGCCAGTAAAATTTCTCTGCTGCCAGTCATCCAATCCAAATAGCCAACTTCTTTTTTTTTAATGTACATCTTTAAAGATGAGGGAGAGAGGTTAGAACATAGTTTTAAAAAAATTATTTGTTTTAAACTTCAAATTCAAGGATCCCATAATTTTGTATTAGATTTCATGGGCATCAGCAGTTGGTCTCAAATAATCAGCCAAACTTTGTTAGCCAATTTAGAGTCAAATATGGGGAGTGTGACACATAGCCTGATCCTATGTGTGTATACTCAAAAGTAAGCCTATCTGTATGAATTGAAGCTTACTCCCAAGTACATGTGTGTAGGATTGCGGCCAGGCAACACAGTCCTATCCATGCTTACTCAGAAAAACATCCCATTATGTTCAAACTTCTTTACTAGGAAGTAACTCTTGAGTAAGTGGTTGGATCCAGATGTAGGTGTGTGCAACTGGGCTGGTGGAAGTGGACCTCTCTGCTGCCTTCTTCCCAAATCAGTCCCTCCAGTCCCCTGAAAATGCTACACAGAGGGTCCAGAGCCTCCACTGAATGGGGTGAGCTGCAGTGCAGGTTGGGGAGGGGAACCTCAAAAATCAGGGGGGGGGGAGGCACTTTCCATGAGCACAGCTCTTCTGTCCACAGAAGGCAGATCCTAGATCCAATCCAGTGTGTCTACTTTTGCAGCCTAAACATCAAAATCCAGCATGAGCAAAATCTAGCATGAGCAAAATACATTGCAACTAAGAATTCAGGTTTCAACACTGAAAAAATCTTTATCCCAACAACACATGCATTTATGTGTGTACGCACACATACACGCACGGAAGCTGGGTTTTCCAAAACAGAATTTTATTCATGCACATATGCTTCATCCTTCTGGAATTAGAGATTTTAATGATTTCCTCAACGAACACTTTATTTCACTAATTGTACCTATGCATCAATATAGCCATATCTGTTACATCCTCAGCTCAGATATAATGAAGTTAGCTGGAGTGGGGGGGAAAGTAATGTTTGTGACATGTGGTGCCACATCATAATATTTCCATTATATTTTCAGGTTCAGTGTTAGGGAACACATCCTTTTTTTCCAGCTAACTTTGTAAAATATATTAGCAATAAATTAATGATAAATGACACTAATTAGAAGCTGTTAACTGGTAAGCAACTTGCAATAAAGATAATAAAATGTGGGAAGAAGATTGATTCAAGTGTAACCAAGTACTCTTTGCAACCTAAAGTTTCATGTCTTTTTGTACATCAAGCTTTAAATCCTCTTCCCTTTCCAAAGTATATGTCCATATTTTTTAGGTTTTAAAGTTTTATGGTACCAAATCCCAGTTTAGCTTCTTATTTTTAAATTGGGAAGCTTATTAAAGGGAAGAGAAGAAGAGACCTGTGCTCAAGTGCTGAAATCTTGCCGTAGGAAAAGAGACAGCTGGGGAGCAAAAAACCTGCTCAAGGTAATATCTTTGGGAAAGTGCCTCAGAAGCTCAAAGCAGTTGCTAGGTGAATGGCCAAACTGCAGTCGTGCCAAGATGCCTTTTGTAATGGTGCTGCTGCAATTTGTGCAATGAGGGATGGTAGGACCAGGGATGTTCAAGTTTGACAAAATTCCCCGAACTTCACTTCAACGCTTGGTTCAGCTCACTCCCATTGTCATTTGAAACCTGCTTTTTCAGTTCATTCGAATGGGGAAAGTGTGCATTTTTAAAAGTGCAAACTTGTGAAAATGTGAATTTTGAAAACTGCATGTTTTAAAATGTGCATTTTAAAAGTCTGCTTGTTTTGAACATGAGCATAAGTTCGGGAATTTGCGGGCATTTTGGGAGAACATGTGCTCCCATTCACATTCGCATTTGGGGTTGTGCATGGGGCACTTTCAACTGATTTGTGAACTGAAACAAAATTCTCATACACCCCTACATACAATCAGAGCGTCACTTTTATGAGCTATCTTGTGTTGTGCAAATCATGGCAACCACACACACAGGGCTATGGCCAATATCAGATGAGCAGACTTCCGCTCATGCAACACGACTTCCTCTTGCTCTCCTCCCCACTGTAGCCCCCCATGCCCACCCCAAATCTGCACCCTCTGGAGCAGATATGGGGGACATGCAGGGGGATGGGAGATCCATTCTGAGAGTGAGTTCTGTTCCACTGGCAGATGGTCACCATTGGACCCAACCCATGGTGCCCACATGGATCAGTTGGTTCACCCAAACGGTGCCTTTGAATGGTAGCCCTGTGCAGTTCTGGTGATATCTGGTAAGGACCAAATGAAACATGATACAGATTGAGAGAGCCAGTGTTGTGTAGTGGTTAGAGCGTTGGACTGGGACTCGGGAGATCTGGGTTTTATTCCCCACTCAGCCATGAAGCTCATTGGGTGACTTTGGGCCAGTCACTGACTCTCAGCCTAGCCTACCTCACAAGATTGTTGTGAGGATAAAATGGAGAGGAAGAGGAGGAGGATGACCATATAAGCCACCTTGGGTTCCTTGCAAGAGGAAAAAAGGCAGGACATAAATGTAATAAATAATCATAATAAATACCACACAACCTGCAGTGGTGTGATTGTTGTATTTTTAAGTAAATAGCAGGTACAAAGTTTGTGAGGAAAACATGGATCTCACACACACACACACACACACACGCACACTTATTGCTGGAATCAGGAAGAAAGCTTCCATTGGTGCCAATGAGAGTTTTTCTCTGATGTAAATAACAAGCATGGGGTGTGGGGAAGAGAATCCAGACTGGGACTGTGGCAAAGTGCAAAGTGTTAAATCGTTTCTGCCAGTGGTCCTGATCCAGATTTGGGAGGGGATGCTGTGACTGCTGTTTTCTTTAAATCAAACCAAACTGGTATTGCTAGTTGTGTGGTTCTCCTCAGGTCTAGCTTGGCACTTTTGTAACTAGCACTTACTTTAATTTTGGGTGACTGTGTACTTGCCTTTTTATGCAGTAGGACAGTCTTCCCCAACCTGGTGCCTTCCAGATGTGTTGGACCACAACTCCCAGCATGCTTGCTGGGAATGATGGGAGTTGCGGTCCAGCACATCTGGAGAGCACCAAGTTGGGAAAGTCTGGAGCAGGCCGTCATCTAGCCAGATTTTCAAAGTCGAGAGGAGGAGACAGTACATCCCCACCACCACCTGCAGCAAAATATCCCTTCATGGACAGGATGGCACGATGAGGAAGAGGCAACCAGTATACTGCACAAAGGCAAACATTCAGTAGGACATGTTTGTAGAAGGCTGAATTTGAAATAGGATATGTGGCCGGGAGGCCTTTCGTTCTGATGGGGCAGAAGTTGTTTGCAAAAAGGTGTAAGTGCAAGGGCCACAAAAAAGGTATTGCAGTGGATTTAAAAACAATTTAAGGAAAGCATGTGGATTGTTATACCAGCCGAGTGTCCTGTATGATGTTGCGCATGGATGCATACCCACAGAGGGGAGTGATAGTGGCCACTTGAGAAGTAAATGTGGAATGGGAGATTGCTTTGAGAGGAGTTAGGGCATCCTGACTTGAATAAAGGAACACTCCCTGCTACATGTGTGAGTGGGAGGATGAAGAATCCCTCTGACTGGTTTCCTCATTTCTATTAAATGCAGCTTGTCCTGGTGAGAATACAACACATGACGGACAAGTGCTAGATAATTGTCATAGCGCTGGCCTGCCAGGAAATTGAATTAGTCATCGTGCATTTGAAATGTACCAGGCATTTAATTCCTCTTCTGCTATTATCCTTGATGAGGATTCAGAGGCAGAAAAGTAGTAATTGAGCTGTGAAACTGTAGTAAACCCAAGGCTCACATGTTGCTTGGAAATAGCCCTAATCCTTAAATACCCTTCTGTAATAGGCAAAACATGATTCTGAAGGCACATCTTGACAGTTCCTTGGTACAGTAAATATAAATAAAATGTAAGCCAGAATTGGATAAGTTGCATGGCCTTTCTCAGATTATGTCTGTATGTAAACGTATCCCCGCTAAATGTGTCTGGACAGTATCCACTGCCTTTATTTCTACAGTGTAGACACGCAATCCCAAAGCCACTCAATGGCTACTAATCCTGATGGCTCTGTGCTACCTCCAGTACCAGAGGCTGTATGTCTATGTACACCAGTTGCTGGGGAACTTGGGCGGGGGAGTGCTGTTGCACTCATGTTCTGCTTGTGGTACAGCAGCTGGTTGGCCACTATGTGAACAGCACTCTGGACCAGTTGGACCCTTGGTCTGATCTAGCAGGGCTCTTCTTATGTTCTTATGCTCACTTTTTGGAAGGAGGCAGGGCAACCCCAAGACAATTTGATACCTGATGAAAGGGACAAGCTGGCACACACAACACACACACAGCTGCCGTTGCTATGTCCTCCAAGTAGGGATGTCCATTGCTTGAAAATCCAGCCCTTTGGGGGCCCGATGGATTCCCACTGCCCACCCAGCTCAGCTTGCAGTTGCGAGCCAAGCCACAGTTTTTCCTGAAATCCAGGAACTTTGTACAGGTTCTTTTTTTCATAAATAGAAATTTATGCAAATGGCAGCTGCATTTTACACAACTTAACAGCCAACATTTCTAACCCCCCCCCCCCCCCGAAAATCTGCAGGCTGGCCTGATTTGATGCAGATTGAGTCAGGCCAGCTCATGAGGAAGCGAGCCAAAGTCCAGGGGACTGAGCTGGTGAAAGCTGGACAAACTCCAACCCCCCGGATAGGTTCCTCTGACACCCCTACCTCCAACATCTCGCTGCTGCTCACTTTGCCCAGTGGTAGGGCCAGATCTCTCCCCCGGCCCTGCAGAGAGGGCCAACCTCAGAGAGGCTCTCATTTAGCCAAGGATTACCTGCCCCTCCCTGCAAAGTAGACCAGAATACAAATAATGTACTGAAAAGCCTTTTGGCAGCCCATTTCCGTCTCTTAATCTAGAGCACCGATTGTCAAACCTTTTTCCTGCCTACAGACCACTAGAAAATTGCTGGGTCAGTGGACTGTCTAAACTTATTTGTAGAACAAATGCACCTTTCATAGATGAAATACAAAGACAAATAAGGTAACATTTTTTTCTTCAGCACCAGCATCATCATCAGAAGCAGTGCAGTAAGAAACCTGTAAGGCTGTAAGAAACCTGACTGCTATTTTGTGATTTTCCTGGCGTAGCTATTGCAGTTCATAGTGTTTATTAAAGCCTTAATGCATAAGAAAGATTTAGTTCATTGGCGTTTGGTTTGCACACAACTGAAAGATAATAATTTATATTGTGTTGCAATGTTTGATTTTGCCTATTTTGTAATTAATCTTAAACGTTATGTTAGTATCTGTGAAATGAGTTGTTTATTATTGCAATGCGGCTCTATTATAATGATGTATTGGTATGCTTTTTTGTTGTCGTATTCTGTTTTGTTAGCCACTTCGGGCACTTTTTGTAGAAAAGCAACATATAAATTAGATTATGATAATGATGATGATGATGCAGTATTATGAAAAATGGGGGACAATCTTTTAAGCAATGCAAGCTTTGTAACTTTTTAATGCTATGCAGTGGTTTTCAATCTGTGTTCCAAGGAATCCTAGGGGTCTCCTCAGAAGCTTATCAGGGGTTCTTCAGTGAGAAGATCCGTAATAGCTGAAAACCTTCACAAAGGACAACGTGCTTGCCCCTACTGATCTGCCCATGCAGTGTGAACTCAGTGTGGGTATATGCAAATCACAAAAGGGGCAGGGGCTGGCCATCACTTTGGGCAGGCAGAACAGAGCCCCTCCTACCTGACATAGTCCTCCAATGACTCAGCTGCCACTGGGCAGAACCTGTCCCATCTCACTCCCCCCCCCCCCGCCAACATATTCCCAGCAGGCAAACAGTGATGATGCCTCAGTCCTGTCTTTTATGTTACTGTTGCTTTCACAAATGCGCAAACTTCCTGTTGGCTTGCACATGCGCAGTTCTTGCCCACATGCTTGCTGTGGTTTGCTGCAGTGGGTGCACAATGTGTATGCTCCCCTCCCTTTCTTCCTTGTCAGGCAGGCAGCAATCACAACTCATGGACAGGTAGTCAGGGTTCCAGGAAAATAATGTATTACACGGTACCCAAAGCTGCTATGTTTCAAGCTGGTGTGTTGTTCAGATGGTGGGGAGGGGGACTTTTAAAAAAAGTTTATAAACTTAATTCTTCAGAGGTGAGGTGTTTGGGACTTCTAACCTCAGGTACCTCATCAGTAATATATCAGGGAAAGAGCTAGCTTTTCACCTTTCTCCTTGGATTGCTAGTTTTCTAAGTGCGGGGAAGGGTTGTTTCTTTTGCTCATGGGGAACGTTCAAACATCTAATCCCCCAACTGAAGTCTGAAATGTTATAGTGTGGCAGAACTGCACTGTGGTTCTGCTCGCTAATGCTGTAATAATCCACATTACAGCATGCCACAAACAGAGAAAAGAGACGTATGTACGGGGGGCTCTCTCAGTTAGTTCCAGCTAATGGCAGCCAAGAGTAGCAGCACTGTGCACCACAGAGGGGCTGCCGCTGGTCTATCCTTTGGGAAGACCATTCTTTGCCGAGAAAAACAATGGCCTGGCGGGTGCTTTTGTAGAAGTTGCCTGAAAAGCAAGGGACAAGATATCCCCATCAGTTTTTTTCCCTAGCTGTATACCTTAGGTGAATAAATAAACTACTTTTGCACTGGGTTCCATCCTGTGGATCCAGCAAAACCCACTGAGTTCCATCTTCACCCTAGCAACATTTGCTGAGCTTTATCCCTAGATCCAAGTGCTGGTCTCCGCCTCTGGCTCTACCCCAAGCCCTGGCTAGATACCAGTACACTGGAGTGGAAGAGCTGCCAACCCCACCTTTGGAGCACCATACTTAAGAGGCAACAGAGCTCAAATCCATTCTTTCATTAGGGCAGGGACGATAGCTCAGTGGTAGAGCCTATGCGTTGCCTGCAGAAAGCCCCAGTTTCAGTCCCTGTTATCTCCAGCTAAAAGAATCCTGGTTGCAGGTGATGTGAAAGACCTCTGCAGGAGACCCCAGGGAGCTGCTGCCAATTACAGTAGACAATACTAGCCTAAATGGATGAATAGTCTGACCTGGTAAAAGCAACTTCCTCTGTCCCCCCCCCCCGCCCCCATCTACTTGAACCTTAACCCCTCTTGGATGCAACATTCTGAAGTGTGTGAGTACACTTCTATGAGAGCAATTTCTAATCCCAGGACAGATTACACCATTTTCTGATTCAAAGTTGCCTGCTGTTGTAACGCGAGTCCTTTCACAGGAACAAAAAAGTATTTCTCTGTCAGACATTCTCACATAGCTCTGGTTGCCAGGGAACAACATCACACTGTTTTAGCAGGGTAGTCTTTCACTGCTACGGAGAAGACATTGCTTCTGGTCTACATTCAGTTTTTTTGATTCACTTATAAACCAGCCCATAATTCACTTCCAGGCACAGGAACAATTTCTAAGGCCAGTGTTTGATGAAAACAACTTGACCAATTTACAGTCATGCCAGCAAACCTTTTTTTATATATAGTTAACGTTTCCTTCAGTTCCCTCATCTATTTAAAAATGTGTCTTGGTGGATCTGTGATCTCCCTGTTGAGCACACACCATTCTTCCCCCCCCCCCCTTTTCTTTTTTCCCTCTCACCTTGTGCTGAATATGTGAGGGCCTTGGCAAATATTAGCCCTGGAGGCCAAAACACATTTGGATATCTTATACTGTTTTCATGTATAAATTATCCGTTACTTTACTATTTATCGGAATACTCAGAGCAATCTACAAATAATATTTAACAAGTAAAAAAACATGTTTAAAGCTGTAAAATCATATTAGGAAATAGTACAAAGAACATTGTTTTGAAACAGCCGCCCCACTCGCCCCCCAAAGGAGAGGGGGAGCAGCTAAAATTGGACCCCTTAATTTTGGAGACTTCCAGGCATGGGCTGGCCCACAATTAGGATTGGGTGAATTTGCCCATTTCAGTTTCCTTAAGTTTATCATTTTTCCAGTCTTAAAATTTTATTCACCTCAAACTTTGAGAATTTCTCCAGTCTTAAATTTGGTTTATCCTTAACGTTGAGAATTTTTGAAAAGAAACGTTTGTATGAAAATTCATAAGCATTTTTGTGCCCATTTTCCTAATACATGCATTTTTATGCATTTGGGCCTAATATACACAATTTTTGCAAGCAATATTTCTAATATAATGTATTTTTTAAAGCTTTTTCCTGTAATATATGCATTTTGTATGCATTTTTTGATTGGAGAATCCTGTTGCAAAATTCAGAGAATTTTGAAGACAAGTGAATGAATTTCTCCTCCATCCCTACCCTCAATCTTATTGCTTGGAACACCATTCACAAGACTAGGATGAATGTGGATATCCGTTCTGGGGATGACTGGAAAATATCAGTTGGTGGGAGAAGAGGGAAGGTTGCCTGTGTAAATCAATCCGTAGTGTAAAAAGATAATTGATTATATGGTTTGCAGTATATCCGCTGCAAAAGTTGATAAGCTTGATATGCAGAAAGTCTTTCCAGTATTATTTTCTTCTATGATTGGTAATGTCTATCAAGAACTGTCAGGCTCAAATCTCAAGAACTTGGCCTGAGCTAAACACAAAACACTGGCTTCAGCTATGGTGATCCAGACACAACTGAACTCTAAATTCACAGGTTATACTCCTTTTCCTAAATGAACTGATAATCACATATGGGATTAAAGGGGCTGGTAGTGGGTTTGCAACCCAGGAAGGGTCACATATAATTGATAATTATATGACCTTTTACCTCTGTATGGAGCATCTGAACATGGTGACCACAGGTTTGTTTTTTTTCAAGCCATTTGTTTGTGCAAATTGCAGCAGCCACATGTATAGCCCCAAATGTGGAGGTTCTGGTTCATACAGCTGGTGCCCTGTGTGATCCCTGCTATGTTGGAAGTCTACAGGTGACCCTATGCATTCCCATAGGCAGTTGCAGCGAAGTCACCAAGTATCTGAATTGTGCAATGTGTAAAAATACCTGTATGCTAAATAAGGTATACCTAAGCATTACCACGTTTTCATAGCAGTGGTTTTGAATGGAAATGTTGGAATTGAATTTGAAGGAGTTAATAAAGAGAGAGTAATAAACATCCATCTTCCCACCATACTTCACTGTTACTTGGTCTGTTTTAAAAGGCTAAACTTGTCATTAAAGACTTGGCTCTTGATGACTTCTAACAGCAATAAACAAACCTAATTTTAGGACAACAAACAGCTGGACATTTGACAAGGGAAGAAATGTTTCTGGAACCCTACAGGGTTGGATCATCTAGGGGAGATTTTCAGTGGGAAAACAGCCTGGGGGGAAGGGATCAAGCACACCGCTCCTCCACTCAAAACCACTGCTACCCATGGCTGCTTTTCTTTCTTTCTTTCTTTCTTTCTTTCTTTCTTTCTTTCTTTCTTTCTTTCTTTTAAATGGGCTTTGTTACACACATTTGTGTGTAGCATGTAATTTCCACTCTCAATAGCCCTTAGTACTAACCTATGGTATTCAAAGTCTAGCAACAAAGGCCACTGACATATACCTATAACTGTCAGAGGGATCAGCCCAAGCACTTGATCATCCAAGCATGAATACAAAGTTGGGACAAAACTGTAACTGTAAGGCCATCACCAGCGGTGTAGTGGAGGCAGGGCTCACAGGGACGCAGCCCTGGCACTTTTTCATTAGCAGGGACTCTGTGTCATCTGCCACCCGCCTCAGAATTCCCTGTTCCCTCTCAGCTTAGCTGCGATCCTTACTGTAGCTGTGGGGGGAATGAGTTTTCCAAGCAACAATATATTGTTCCATGTTGGAATGCAAAATATTTGGGATGACTTGGTCTGGAATGGGCAGTTTAGACCTATTCGCTTTACCAAATACGTGCTCCTGGTGGAGAACTGGTTTGCTGATATGGATCGACACAGCTACCTGAAATTTTTGGACTGCCCTTGGAGACTGTCACAATGAGCTCCTGCATTTCCAAATTTACCACTACACCACTCTGTGTGTGTGTGTGTGTGTGTGCGCGTGCACGCACGTGGTTCATTCCAGCTGGGTGTGTGGATGTTTCTGTTGGAGTGGGAGGGGGGAAATATAATGAAGGAGCTTAGGGAAAGCTAATGGGTACTGCTGGGGCGCAAAGGGAGTGTGCAAAGGGGCTGTTTAAATGAGAAGGGATCTGTCCATGAGGGCTGAGTTGAGAAGGTGAAGCTTCCATAGAGTATCATATTTTGAAAACCTAAAATGTTTGTGTTTGAGCGAGCGAGCGAGCGAGCGGGCGAAAAAGATTTTAACACCCCTGCATTTTTTCCTCAGACGTCCAGTTGAAATACCACTGCCTTACTCTCAGCTGCACTGTTTTTGGATACCAGCTGAAGGCTGTATCCAAAAATAATCTTAGAAGGGGGCGTGAAAATTATTCTAAGAAAAATAATCTTAGAAGGGGGCATGGCTGTGAGGGGGCGTGGCTGTGACTGTCATGAAGGGACCCGGCACTTCTGAATTTGCCACTACACTACTGGCCATCACTGGCCATAAAAAATGTCTTTGTGCAATCATGGTTCATGCTACAGGAATTAAACCCACTGGAAGAATTAAAACAACAACAACAGAAGAACCACTGGAGACTATGAACTTTCTGGTTCAGCTTTTCATGTAAATATCATTTCTTTTTAGGTTGTACTGGTGAGTGGACATCTGGACAGCTGGGATGTGGGGCAAGGAGCCATGGATGATGGTGGTGGAGCATTTATATCCTGGGAAGCGTTGTCGCTCATCAAGGATCTTGGTAAATATTTACCTTAAAAATGATCTAAGGAGTAAGGAATTTAAACTTTTTTAAAAAGTGATAGCTGGTGTCATCATTTTATCTGATCCCTGGCCATTTGCACTGCAATTATTGCTCAGATTCCTTCTAGAAGTCTCTGTTGTTGTTTTCAGGAACCTTGTAATGCTGTTGCTTTACAAATGTAACACTTCCTTATTTTTCAGGTCTGTGACTGAACACAAACCAAAGTTCCAATGTGTCTTGAAATCCTAAATAAGGAAACATCTGTGTTGACTATAACATTATGGTGTTCATGAAAACCCTGTACAAGCCCTATCAGACACCTGTGATCGCATTTGTAAGGCCTCCGTATGCGCTCCATGGTAATCTCCATCATAACTCTCTATCCATTTTCACCAATAGGTTCTGCCACTGCATGTATAGGACGAGTCTCCAACTCTTGTTTATGGTTGCCACATGTATATTATTTATTTAATTAGTAGATTTATATCCCAGTTTTCAACTGCAGTCCTCAAAAGTGGCTTACAAAATTGATAAAATAAGACAGATACCGCGAGAACTTCTTCCCACAGGACCAGTGGAGGCTGGTGGCTCTGATTTTGGTGGGGCCATGATTGGGTTTTAGTCAGAACCAGCCAGAACTCTAAAGGAGCTATCCAAGGTGCTGAACCCTATCCCCAATGGGTTCAGCACCTTGGATAGCTCCTTTAGAGTTCTGGCTGGTTCTGACTGAAACCCAGAGCAAATTCACTGCCCCACTGACATCAAAGCCACCAGCTTCCACTGTTTCCCCCTCAGCATAACTGCAATGCAGCAGGCAATTTTCGAGGGGGATTGCAGTTGGGGAGAGAAGGGTTAACCGTACATGCTACAACACCCCCCGAAATCCACCCTACACGGCATTTAAATTTGCAGACAAAAAGTCCATTGGTGCCAATAGAAGGTTTTTTTCTAAGCGTAATTGCTGGGGGGGGGGGGTTCTTCAAAGAACTTACCAGCCACTCTTTTTTTAGCATTTTTTCACACCTGTTCATAGCCATGACAAATTAATTGTAGTAGTTGAAGAGGAACTACTGATTTAGGATGATCTGGGGCAGGGTTCAAATTAAGTAAATAATGTATTTTATTTAGCGTGAGTTGGCTGAAATGTAATTGGCTGGCTTTACCTTCTGTGAAATTTAAATCAATCCTACTAATTATTTCTAAATTTGCATATATAGATATAAATTAGCATATTAAATTCTATGCAGATGTGTGTCCTTTGAGCCTGAACCCTGAAAATTTAATTGCCTGGCAATGCCCCTGCAGTCACCCCTATCAGTGATGAGTGGGCAACAGAGACGTCTGCAGTATTGCTGAGGCCTCTGGGATATCTCTCTTCAGTCTAGGTGGGCGGACACTTTCTAGCCAATGAGCAGTGAGAGCAGTGAGTGATGATCAGATCTCCCCTCAGCAGTTTGGCCAAGGGTACAGCCCCTAAGGCTGAAGAAACTGATCCCCCCTGAACTGAAATTTTATTTGCACACATCCCGTTAGAAGTCAGTATGCCACAGTGAATTAAGCACTGTATGGAATCCTGGAGGCTCACATGTTTATTCAGCTTAGGCCTCAAGGGAAACACATTTGCAGTCCATAGCTGTTTTTCTCCTTGCTCTAAAAGGATTCCACAATAGGGAAGGGGGACAATTCCATTTGGCCCACATTTTTAAACAAACTGACCAAATTTGCCCTTCCCAGACTAATATGCATATCCAGGGCTGGTGTCAAACATAAGTATGGTTGGGCACCTGCCTTGGGCCCACACCCCAACAGGGGACCACTGACAAGAGCCCCATGAAGTTGTAATCCTCTTCATCATTGCTCCCAGCGGTTCCACATGGACCTATGGCCCACCAGGAGCAGAGCCTTCAGTGTGGCGGCTTCGTTTCTTTGGAACTCTCTGCCCCTGGTGGTCAGTCCGGCACCAACACAGTTTTGCTTTCGGTGCCTCCCGAAAACAGTTCTGTTCCAGGAAGCAATCCTTAAATGACCAGCCACAGTTTATATTGACATTCTGTTTTTAATAATTTTAATACAGTGTTTTAACCTTTTATCTTTTTTACTATTGTACTTCTCCTGTTCACCGCTCTAGAATCTGTTTGGATGGGGAGTGCTATACAAATGCTGTAAATAAATAATTGCGACCTGCTTGTTCACCTGCCTCTCACTCTGGTCCAGAGAACAGTGGTGGTGAGAAGGAGGTGCAGCAGATGCCATTGCATGCTTGCTGATTGCTCTCTGCCTGCCAAGCAAGCAAGTGACAGCAATGATGAGAAAGAGGATGAGGAGCAACAGCAGCTGGTGACAATGGCAGTGAGAAGGTAGAGTCACCGAGGAAAGGGCCCATTGAGGGTGCCTTGCCCAAGGGCCCTCAAAAACCTGGAGCTGGCACTGTGCATATCAGAACAGAGCCATCCTTCGGAGTGCATTGAGGTGCACTCAAATGAATGTTGCAATGCAGTTCTCAGCTCAAAGGTTGCATACAAAAATATTTATATTTGTTGCCTACAAAAATAAGTATATTAGGGAAAGATGTGTACAAAAATGCATACGTTAGATAACGTTGTATACAAGAAAAGGAGTGACTTTTTGTGCATTTTTTTAAAAATGGAGAATGATGTGGAAATTGGACAGTATTTATGATTGAAAACATGCAAAACCAGATATAGACTGCTCTGTCCCTCCCTACGAATAGATAGCAATATATCTGAAAACATTTATAAAGTCGCTCCAGCTTGTTTTAAGGAGCTCAGCCTCGAGTTCCTTCTTTCTCCAGATATAGGTCATATCTTAGTTCCTTTATAAAGGTTGTTGTATTAATCAACCAGCGTTTCCTACTTCATAAGCTACATACATACATATATACATACAATGACCACTCTGTTGTCCCTTAGAGAGCAATCCTATGGCTCCTAGGCAGCATCTGGGGGGCCACAGGATTTTTCAGATTCCTGGATCTGAGGTCAGGGGCAGTGCTCTGACCTCAGACCCAGGAGTCCAAACTCCCCCCTCCCCCTCGTAGACGTTGCCCACCCCAGCACTAGAGAAATGCAGTCAAATTTCCAGTTCTCTATCCTCTAATTCCCATTATTCTCCAACTGCCCAAATGAGCTACAGCCGTACGGCCAAAGATATATGTCTAAAGAGACTGGGCTGCTCCTCTGCTGATTTTTCACTAGTTATTACAGTGCTAAAATATCTGCTACAGCAGATGATGAGTGGGTATATTTTAAAAAACAACAGTCTACTTTGTACCTAAAATGAATACCTTTAACATTAACAGCTTTAAATTCATAAAATCTGTCTCTGAATTATGCACCATATTATTAATGTGTGTATTATTTCATGTGTCTTCCTTAACGCAGACAAAGTAATGGTCATGTTAGAAGTCTGTTGGAATGAAATCACCATTGCCTAGTGAGATTGCAAAAGGCAATTGTTGTCACTATTAAGTTCACCAGTGATTATATTCTAACTTCTTTGCTAGATTAAAGCGTTTCTCAGATAGTATTAACTGTTTAGGGCACAATCCTACGCATGTTTAGACAGAATATAGGCCTACAACTCCTAGTATTCCCCAGCCAGCCATGCTAGCTGGGGGATTGGGGAATACTGGGAGTTGTAGGCCTATATTCTGTCTAAACATGCGTAGGTTTGCTCGCTTAGGCTCCTAATTGGCCATACTAACTGGCCATACTTAAGCCTTGATTGGTCAGTGTTTCTTTCTGGGTCAGACCGCAGATCACTTCCTTTCAGCAAATTATTCATTGCCTCTCATTCTTGACCCTGTTGTGTTGGCCAAATTCTTGTTCCTAGATCTATTTGGCCTCTCTTGGCCTTGCAAGTAATTTGTAGTTGCCTATACTTAGTGCTATTTCTCCTCTCTTCCAAGTATACACCAGATTAGTCTCTCTGTCTCATATCATCCTCCATTTGTATGCATTTAGCATTTCCACTGAGAAGTACACAAAACTGCCACCTAATTTATTTTCTGTATCCTTGAAGACCAACCAGTGGTTCCTGGTATATCCATAAATTCACCAATGGCCTAACCAACTATTTTTGGTTTGCTTCAGTTTTGCATGTGTTCATTCATAAGTCCATTCCATTCAGTCTCTGCATTAATCTGTGTTGTTGTTTTTTGAAAGCTTAACAAAAATGGATATATTTTTTATACACATTTTTATTGTAGAATACATATTTTATATGTACTTTGGTATGTATTTTAAGCTGAAAACTACACCACAAAATTTGAAGAAGTGTGGAATCAGATGGATTACTGTGTTTCAATGTGCACAGTAGTTTGGGAGGTGTGAATCAGGTCAGTTTACATCCAAGTGCAGACCAAATGAAATCCTAGCGCTTCCCTACAGAAGGCAAACCATTACTATATTATAGCCAGAAGCTGTCTCAGCTACAATCAGTAGAATACGTTAGGTGTTTTGGTGCTCCTTTACAAGCATTCTAATTCTTCTTTTTCAAGCCCTGTATCCTGAGACCAGTGTTGCAGAATTTGAGCAGCCTACATCTTAAACACACCAGATAATATCAAATCTCTACTGGCATTCAGAGTCCATTCTTTTCTACCTTTAATATTATTATTTTTCTTAAATTCTTAAATCAATTTTTGAGCTATTATTTGCAGGGGGGAGAGAGAGAGCCCGTGCGCTTATGGATTAGGAATGTGGTATGTATGTTTTTTTAAAATGTACAAAACGTACTTCTCTGGGATTGAGGGCTCCTTGTACTACCAATCCAAAGGCATTGTGCAGCTATTCCAACTTTTCCTCCTTAACAGTTTTTTTTTCTGGAAAAAGCTAGAAGAACTGGTAGGAAAACATGGGGGTGTTACAAATGAAAGATGACATCATCTCCCCCTCCCCCCACTAAAAGTCCCAGAGTGAGGCAGGGCAATCGCAAAAAATGAAAGCCACATTTGGAAGCACCCTGTGTCCCAGTCCCAGTTTATAGTTCTCCCAGCTGGGTGCTAGAACACAGCACACACCTGCAGGCATACAGATTCCAATGCAGACCCAGACCTCTCCCTCTTGCAAGGACTTCCCCATTCACTTCGGGCGCGGGGGGCAGCTCCATATGGGAAAATAGTCACTGTCCATTGAACAAGAAGAAGGGGGCCACACTCTTACAGGAGTTTTATGAGTACATAGGAGGGCAGATAGGGCTTTGTATCAGGTACTGAACTGTGGAATTGGAGTCACTGGGGCAGCAAATTTAGAGATATTAGGTACTGGTATAGTAGTGTTGGTGCAATTTCATTCAGTCCAGTGTAAGGGCTATGACACAATACCACATCTGAAACATTATAAATTATGGTTACTAAAGCCAAAACATTTCTCATAGGGATGGAAACAGAATAGAGATAGAAAACCAGCAGTCTTGGCCTTGTTCCTCTGGCAAATGGTGGCCAATTTTCGTCCCATCTAAGTAGCAACTGGAACAAATGCATATATTAATATGTACAGTAAAATTAAAATACAAAGCAAGATACTGCTTCAAAAAGGATTATTAAATGAATGGAATTAGTGTTTCTTAGCACTTCATTAATTAGTATAAATTATGTTTTATTCCAGCAATTGCCCTTACATAAAAGCACATCCTGGCTTTATTAAATATATACATAAACTTTCACAAACCAGTCTCTTACTACATGACATTCTCTCCATTAATAACAGTTCTGGTATGCTTTAGCAGCTCTCTCAAACTGAATGGTAGCTGCACAGATGAATGTTTTATCTATGAGTGTCGTGCTCCTTTGCATAACTTCACAGTTTAATGGACCACAAGGAGAAAGTGGAACAACCCAATTTTGCCACTGATGGGATAGTTTTCTGCCCAGATGCTGCATGACTAATTTGTTGTTTCAGTAACTTCTCCTAACTATCTAGAGCGTTTTAATGAAAGCCACTCTAGTGCAAGCCTAGGCATCTATTTAAGCTAATAAAATTGTTAATTATGTCACTTTTTTCCCTTTAGATTGGGCAAGGGGGGGGACCGTTAAAGATGCATAGCCAGATCCCCAGATGCTGACAACTGCTGAAATAGTCAAAGGGAATTTCAGACATTCAAGTCTGGGAAGCCTTGTTCATGAAATCATCTATGGAAGCATGAATTGTGTGGAGTGGGGAACTGGATCGTGCATACTGGCCTTGCCCTGTCCCCAAAACCCAGGTCTTTATCCAAACTTTCCATAAGTACGCTATGTATGCGCATGGGCTCTGCTCACAGCTTCAGGTGAATCTGTCATGGCTGGGGGCATGGCCAGCATGAGTAATCTTGCTTTCCACTCCGTGCATTCATTTCTTCACTGATGAATTGCGAAACAGGGCTGGAGCAAGTTCAGAATCAGATATGAGGTGTGCTGTTGTCGTTGCTTTGCTGCAGTGGCAAAAACCGTGGTGTTTTTTTAAACCGTTTTTCTTGCCCCAGCAAGGCAGCAGTGGTAGTGCTCCTATGGCTGAGTCATGTGGGTGGCCAGCTCAGGCCTCCCAGGTGGTGAGTGACAGCGAGTGAAATGGGGGCGGCAGCAGGAAGGTGTTCCTGAGCGCAGGAGATGATGATCTGCTTTTCCACCCATCTGTCACCTGAGGCAAGGGTCTCACCTTGCCTCATGAAGGAGACGGCCCACTGTGTGAATGGCACGAATATATAAGAATGGCACCCACCAAACAGCCAAAATGTGTGAGAGATTAAGATTTGCTCAGCCAACCTCATTTTGTTCTCCCTCGGATCCGAAGGCTGGATGGAAAGTACAAAGGACTCTAGTCTACCATCTGCATTCAAGCCCGCATAGGGTTTCTTTTCCTTTGCCCTCATTCCAGCCATATTCCTTGTGCTGCTTGAGTCCAGGTGTGTGTTCATTTGACCACCCTCCCCTTGAGGTGTCAGCACAGTATCACAGGGGAGGTCCGAAGAAAACTTCCTTTGGCGTGCAGTGCCCATTGCTGAAAAGCCCTTCGTTTTTGAGATCATAGGACCTTTCCCTGTATTAGGGGAGGGTGGCAGTGCCAACTCCTTGCAGGGTCTGTTCGGTAAAGGGCAAAGGAGATGCCCTGCATCAGGGCACATCTCAGAGGGTCCAGCAAATTTCCTTGATGCTCATTGTGCTGGAGAGCCATGTGCTCGTTTTGTTGATGTGGTTTGTTTGCAGAGCTAGACTTCTTTCTGAGCTCAAGCTGGCCACTGGTATGACTTCTTTCTCACCCAAATGGAGTCCTGTGTGGTGAGTGAGTTCTTTTGGAAATAGCCAAGGCAGGGCTGAATGCTATCTGTGCAAAAGTTAGCAGTGTGGGCTTTTCCTTTTAATTCTTATTCAAACTGCATTCCTCATTTTGCTTACAGACTCGGCCAGATGTGTGTTCCATTTCCCTTTACCACCCTTGTTTTCAGGGGAGGTCAGAAGAAATCACATTCTGAATCTGGGCTGCAGTTCCAATTCCTTAATTAGAGAGATAGGATCTCTACTTCAAGGGTGACAGTTCAGGAGAATAATGGCTGCTGGAATGATAGCATGTATCTTTAGAGGCCCATTTCTTGGCAACTAGGTCAAGGGAGACTATCCAAACATATCACAGTGCATGTTCAGTGTGACATATACAAAATAGCTAAGGATGCAGTCTCTCCTTAATTATTTGGGCCTCTAGAATTTCTTTTGCTTGACTTCAGATGTGACTGCTTTGTGCTTCGCTATTTTTAGTCAACCAGTGGTAGACTGGATGTTCATATTTGTATCAAGGTTCCTCTGTTCCCAGCCAGGATTTGGGGGTAAGGGTATTTCCTAACATCTAGGCCCATTACTGCACAGCTAGGGATGTACGAGAATTTTGTTCCTGATCACAAATCATGCAAACGTGTCCAGTTCACAACCCTGAATACAACCAGGAGCACAATTCCAAGGAAGTTTTCAGGATTTTCCTGAACTTGTGTTCACATTTGAAAGTGTACACTTGTGCAAGTTTGCACTTCAGAAAATGTGCACTTGCGCAAATGTGCATCCCCCCCCCCCAATCCACATTTTCATGCTTTAGCCTATGGGGGAAGTGCACATTTTGGGTGCACACTTTTAAAAAATCTCATTTTTCCTGATTGAAAATGCACATTCCCCTCCACACACACTTTTTTAAAAAGAAAAAGATACCTGCATTTGGAACACAAATGAGATGAACCAAGCTTCAAGGAGGGATTTGGAAAACCTCAACAAGCTGAATGTTTGCCCATCGCTATGCATGGCTCATCTTCACGGCTTGCTCAAGACATTTTGCTGCCTGAGGTGAAATACAAAATGGCGCCTCACCATTCCATGCAGAGAAGCTGACTGGACTGGTAGTTCAATCTTACTTCAATGCTACCTATGAGGTAGCATCCTCCACCACACCTGAAGGCAACAGGCTAGTTTAAGGGGTGCAGGACAGGCACATACAGCTTGTCTTTCAACAGAGAAGAGCAGCTGGGGAGCTTAGAAGGAACACTTAAGCAGCCACCCAACATCTGCCACCTGAGGCGGTCTCCTCACTCTGCCTAATGGTAGGGACAGCCCTATTCATATCCCCCCCCCTTTTTTTTTTTTTGCTACTTCAGTTCACACATGGTCTTTTCTGAGTTAGTGGCAGAAACTATAGGGAGGAAGTGAAGAGTCAGGATAGTGAAGAATGTTTGTCTTTGGGGGTGGAAAGAAGCATTTTGTACCAGAGGAATGCAACCATTTCAAACCTGTACCTACACACACACCAAACAAACACAGAGAAAAGCAGCTGAGGAGATTTTAGCAGAGAACAACCCAGGGGAGGAAATATGCCTTTCCCCCTCTTTTGCCTTTCCTCTACACAAACCCACAGCCTCCTGAAGGTGTTTTTTACTTTAAAAAAAAGTTAAGGGAAAGCCATATGTGGCTTTACATCTCATCCAGCTTGGCTCCATATCCCATTTGGAGATGTTTCATGAAATGTAATCCTATAAGTGTCTCTTGCAGTTTTACAGAGTTGGTTACATTGGCATTAGTGCTTCCTAGGCAAAATGGACCCGAGAGACCCGTTTTCCTCTTGAAAACAAAGAGAACCCACATGTGCTTGTACATAGAACATGTTCCTGCTGCTGTTTCCATAGCAACTCATTGAAACAAAAGATGGCTCCTGTGACCATGAAGGTGTCTGTTCAGACTGTTAATCCTTCTTTCTAATCTGACTGTTGTACATCCACTAACATGTGAGAGGATTCATGCAATTAAACATGATGAAACTATAGTAATTGAGCTATAGCTTCTCAAGATGTGCGCACATGGTCAAACAGCTTTCAACATATGCAGTAGTGTACATGCAGGTTTCCTATAGGAAATAGGATCCACATAGGAAATTAATGCATATACATTAGTTCTGACCTTAGCCAATTATGAGTTTCAGACCCACTTAACTTAGGATTTTGGATATTGCGGGAAGAGGAAGCAGATATCATTTATTTCCTGTCTCTGTGCTTCTTTGTAACATCTGGAAACAAGGTTCATGCACTGCCCCAACTGGAGATGTAGTCAAGCCCTCCATTTTGTGTGTTACAAATACGTACAGGAAACAGGAAGTATGAGTCACATGGGCTTCCTGTCATCTTCCCTCCTACAAGTGCAAACATTTGAAGCGGCTGTTTCTCAGTTCGAAAATATATACCCCTCCAGCCCCTGCTGCTGCTCCCCTGCACAGGTTTTCATAATGTTTCCTGGGAAATGTAAAATTGGGATTGGGCCTGAGTTTACCAGCTTCTCATCAGCAGGCATTATCTTCACTGGAGGCTGAAGTGTACTCGATACAATCACAATAAAGACGGTCAGATATGACTTCATGCTGAAGGGTATTCAGACTCTTTGGAATCCTGTTGAACTACCAGAATGCAAAGCACCATTGAGAATGAGGCCACTGCATCATTGTTTCTTTGTGTTTTTTTAAGAAAATAAACATTATATATTTAGTATATATTACATATATTACGGGCTTTTAAGAAGGCCCTGAAGACTTACTTGTTTACTCTGGCCTTCCCCTAATTATGTTTTATCAGACTGGGTTATAGCTGCAAATGTGCTGTAGGTTCTGTCTTATGCTGATGTTTCTTGTTTTGGGAAACATTTGCTGTTTTTATTACAGCATCGGTGCTTTATTATATCACTTTTGTTATATACATAATTTATTGTTGTAAGGCACCTTAGGAGGGCTCCTGCCCTGAAAGGTGGCCTACAAATTAATTAATTAGTTAGTTAAATATACATGCCACAAAGCCTGATGCTAGACGAGTTCTGTGTTGTTGAGACAAAGAGAAAATTATGTGGGGAGTGCAAACCGAATAGTAAATCTGTATACTCAGAAAAGCACACCAGCAAAATGATAACAGGAGAGCTAGGCCTAGTTCAAAGGTCATAATAAAAAAACACCCGTGTTTCTGTCTGAAAGAGAATGAGAGAACATGACGTTTTTCTGGTCTAGAACACTCTCATATTGCGTCTATGGATTCTAAACAAGCCAATGCTGAGAATGAGTAGAGAGTAATTGAGCAATTTTTTTTTAACAGAGAAAGGAATTATGTAGAACAGTTGTGGCCAGCTTCTTCGGCCTGGGTTTGGGCATAACTCCCAGAGTCAGATAGCTTAGTGGCAGAGCACATGCTTGGAGAAGAATCTAGGTTCAATCCCGGCCATTTCCAGTTCTTTGTTGTTGTTTTAAAAAGCACAGTCCTCTATTTGAAGTGTTGCCAGGGGACAGTCCTCTGTATAGAAGCATCCTCTGTTTGAAGGGCCATGAGAACTATAAGAAGGGAAAGAGAGGCCTTGAAATTGCCTAGTTACTGTTAGCCCCTGTTAGCACACAGCCCACCTGGTCACAGTCTTCCTCACTGTGTATGGAAGTATGGCAGTATGGTAAGTATGGTAAGATGTGTGGCATTTCTATTTAAACCCTAGTAATAATTTATACATTTTAATCTATACATTATACATATAAATCTATACATTATACATATAAATCTATACATAAATTAGCATTAGAAACAAATCCATACCATCCTTTCCCCTCTCTTTTTTGATGATGCATTTCCTCTTTTTAAGCGATGCAAAAGAGGCCATTCACTCTCTGTCCTATTTGCATGCATAGCCTTACTTGCTAATGTGGCTGCTTTCCCTGCAGTTCCTGTTTTTGACCAGAGGTGAATGATGATGCATAAGTCAAATCTCAGCCTGACGTTGTTCATGTTACCAGTTCAAGCTCACGTCTTGATACCCAGGTGCTCAGTGGCTGGCTGATCAGTGGTTCAACTAAGGCTGGACCCAGTGCCGGCTCTAGGTCCCTGAGAGCCCTTGGGCAAGATACCCTCAGTGGGCCCCCTCCCTCAGTGACTCTACCTTTTCACTGCCATTGTCACCAGCTGCTACTGCTCCTCATCTTTTTCCTCATCTTTTTTCTCATATCACTTGCTTGCTTGACAGGCAGAGAGCCGGTGAGCAAACAGGCAGTGGCATCTACTAGGGTGTTTTTGTGAACCGCCCAGAGAGCTTCAGCTGTTGGGTGGTATAGAAATAAATACATACATACATACATACATATATGTAGTAAACAAGATAGGTAAGGAGGAGGGACAACTCCATGGGGCTCTTGTCAGTGGGCCCCTGCTGGGGTGTGAGCTTTTAGCAGTTGCCAACCATGCCTATCCCTGACACCGGCATGGCACGACCTTGACGTCAGAGTATTTTTTACTTTATTTGTAAAAAGAGAGCATACAACTTTCTCTCCAGGTCAGGAGAAGGGTCCTGGAAGAAAGCTGGTAACAACATGGTTTGGTTGACATGAAAATCAGAGACCACCTTTGGTAGAAAGTCAATGTCCGGTCTCAGGTCAACCTTTTCCTTGTGGAAAATCATGTAGGGATGATCCACTTGTAAGGCAATGTATTGGCCCTAGGAGCATAGCCAAATCATTTATAGTGTTAGAGGGGCCTAGAGATCCACAATGCTTGCTTAAGTACATTACTGGTGCAATTCCCATGCCAGTAGGCCTCTGAGCATGTGCAGATGAGTCAAAAGGCTCATAACAGCCTTCTCAGTGCATTCCTTACTAATGAGTAGAAAGCCTTATCAAGCACTCTGCCTGGGAAGCAAAGTCTGTTTACAGGTGGCTGTGCTTGAGAACCAAACACGTCTAGCCTATGCTGGGAATGAATGCTAGGGGTGCTTGCTAGTGTTGTGCTGCTTCATTGCTGACATGTAGAGTATAAGACCCATTGTACACAATGGCTCGGGGTTCAGAGAAGCTGTCTGCTCCAACCATTGGGTACACCTGTGTGTTGGATCCAATAAAGTACTCCTTGTAAGTAAACCTTTGAGTCTGATTTATCACTATCTTGGCATCTCTAAATTAAGAGTTCGAAGCCTATGGCCGGGGAGACACAGGCACACATTTCACTAACTTGCCTAGATGACATGATGGTGACCAAGAAGGCAACTTTCCATGATAGCAGGTGAAGGTCTGTCATGGCCAGAGGTTCGAAGGACTTCACCACTGTGGCTGATTAACACCAGCAATAGAGGTAGGTGCCATTACTAGTGCCAGCTAGCTTCAGCAAGGGCGGAAAATCCTCGACTTCCTGTTCCAGTGTATCATTCCTTCTATGTTCTATGTAAATTCAAAAGGGGGGGGGCAGCTTACGTAAAAAGAGGAAACCAAGGCCTACCCACTCTTTTGTTATTCTCCAGCAGTGGGCTTTCCTAGCAGTAGGCAGCTGTACTCCAAGCAGTACTGAGCTTCTGAGTCTGGTTGCCATTTTAAGTTCCCAGAATATCTCCCGCTCTGTCTCTTGGGGGCATGATGGAAAATCAAAATGGGAACTACTAGACCCACCAGGAAAAGTTTACTGGGGAGTAAGCATAGGCATTTGCGTAGGCATTTGTGGTGGACCCTGCTGGGGGGCCAGGGCTCCAGCAGCTGCCCAAGGATGCCAGGTGCTGCTGGCCCTGGTCATGCATTCTCCACAAGAGTCATAGTAGCTGACCAAAATCTTGTCAGAGTCTGAACACTGCCTGTGATCTGCTGCTTGAGTATCCTTGCTACAGAAGGACAAGAAAAACATACCAGGGAAGAATGGTTCATATATATATATAAAAGAAAAAGACAGAAGCCTGATGTATCTGACTAGCATCCTGTGCTGGCTGGTCAACCCACCCCCGCCCCAGTGGCAGCACTAGTCTCTGCCCTGGCAAGCAAGTCCTTTTCACCACAAGTTGAAACTTAACCACAAGCAGAGCAGGGAGCAGCTTTACCACACACCACGAAGAAAAAGTGGCTGACATTAGCACAGCCGTCACGTGTCTTAGCCCTGGGGTGGCTGTAGTCGAGATTTTTGATTGACTTGCAAACCAAGAAAGAAACTTTCAGGAAACAGATAGAAATTTGCTTTGTTTGCAATCCAAATTTGCTTTGTTTGTAATAAAGACTTTAAAAGGGGTACATTCCTGTGTTTGCAAGAAAAACGTCACAAACCAAAATGTCATGCTGGCTCAGAAGGGATGTTATATAGAGAGCGTAGGAAGGCAGTCTTAGGATACTTACTGTTGAGAGTGTAAAGGATGATGCAATTGCTACTTGCAGTAGTACAGGTTTACTAAAGATGTCACTGAGTTTTGTAATGCTTTAGCTCATAGTGCAAACTTCAGTGATTTGGGATGCTCATCTATCAGTCAAAGTGTTAGTATGGTCATAGACCAGCATTAATACAACTAAGACCAAAATGTAAAATATTAATGTTGCAATCCTATATCCATTTACCTGGAAGTAAGTCACATTGAACCTATTCTCATTGCATTTACACTGTGTGCATGCATGTGTGTAAAAATGTTGATCTGTTATTTACAGAAAGATTAGCTGATTCAAAGATTTCTTTAAACCTGACAGTAATTTCAATCTGATTTCTGCGTAAAATTCACAGTATAATAAGATATGTGTAATAGAGCCAGCCTCTCCAATCACACAAGGACAAAACATGCAGTGAAAAGAAAACCCTTAAATCTTCCTTGTAGCAGCACAGAGTGTAAAACATTGAACCTAGCCAATGTAAAAGCACACCTATATTTAGGAAGATTTAGACTTGTTGCCTCTTTTGGGCGCAATCCTATGCATGTTTAGACAGAAAATAGTCCTAGAACTCCCAGCGTTTCCAAGCCAGTATGGCTGGCTGGGGAATGTTGGGAGTTGTAAGGCTGTTTTTTTGTTTGTTTCATTGCTATACTTCCCATTAGCTGAAGTTCTCTGTGCAGTTTACGAGACAAAGCTTAAAACCATAAAATACCATAACATACTGTAACATAGTAAAACTTAATATATAACCATAAGTTTAAAACAGAATCAAACCAAAGAAGTACCCAAGGTAAAAGCCAGCAGCAGTGCAGAGATAGAAAAACGCACTAATACCATTTTTAAAACTGAAGGGATAAAAAGCCTGGAAAATAAAAAGGTCTTCACTTGTCACTGAAAAGACCACAATGTAGATGCCAGGTGAGCCTCTCTTTTTTCTGTCTAAACATGCATAGGATTGCACTCTTAATCCCATAATTAGGATGCTTTGGTTAAAAATGAGGTGAGCATTGCAATCACTGCGTTCATCTCCACCTCAGATTTTAACATCAGCTGTAGACGATCATGTACGACACTCTGTTTCTTATGCTTTTTGCTTTTTCCAGAACCACTGAAGCCATTTCCTATCACAAGTTATGTGTGTGCCAACCCAGATTCTGTTATGCAAATTGTTCCCCTGTTATCAACTTAGCTTTTGGACTCATGCAGATCCCATAAGAGTAGCTGCGCTGAACTAGAGCAGGCATGCTGGCTGGGGATTATAGGAGTTGTAGACAAACACATCTGGAGAGCACCCGGTTGGAGAAGGCTAAGCTAAAGAGTAAAAATTCAGTGACGTAGTTGCTCATCTGTACGTAGCTAGCATGATGGTGACCCACTCAAAAGTCCCAGTACAACGTTATCCTCCTTTTCATATCCTTCTCTTAAAGAGAGTTCTCCCTAGCATGTTCTCATAGTACCATTTGTCTTTTTCCCTCACATAGCTCAGCTATTACCTCAGCAGAGATTACTCACAAATGCACTTCTAAGCCCTGTCCAGCCTTACGTCTGTTCCTGTATATTTCATCTTTAATTGGGCTATTACCTCATTAAAGGGAAGATGTCTAACACTGAACTTCTTGTGCTTGCCTCTTAGTACATCCCCTTTCCCTTTATCAGCTATGTTTTTCCTCAGGTTTATTTTTGACATGGTAACCAGAATCTATTTCCGATCACCCTCAGCCTGCAGCCTTTTGAGCTCTCTCCATCTTTTCAGTGCCCTTCTTTCTCCACATAATTTTTTTAATCACATCTAATCTCTGCTTCCTCCATAATGTTAAAATCTCCTCTGTTTGTGCGCTTGGTCCTGAAAAGCAGGAAACATCTCATACCCAACTGCTTCCCTTGCGGCCTCCACTAAGAAGCCTGCTCAAAACATAGTCACCTCATCATCAGACAGAGACCTTCCTGGCTTTATCTCTGTATTCTTCAGTCAGTTGAGAACTACTGAAGGATAACATGATAACAACACAAGAGTCCTGCTGGCTCCCACTACTGGCCAGACTCCCCCAATGCTGCTGCTGCTCTAACAACAACACCTCCTCCTTGCTATTACTGCCTGCTCATTTGCCCTCGCACTGGGAGAAATGTCCACGATCAGGCAGAAATAGCGCCCCGTGCTTGCTCCTCCTCATTGACCTATCCTTTCCCTCATGGTGGAATGGCAGCCTTAATATTTTAAGACAGGCTTATCCAATCTGGTGCCCTCCAGGTGTTTAGGATTATGCCTTCCATCATCCCTGACCATTGGCCATACTTATGGGAGCTGATGGGAGTTGCAGTCCAAACTATCTGGAGGGCACCAGATTGGGTGAGCCTGTCTTAAGTAATAGTAAGACCTAATATTTTCATCCTTAATGTGGATAGTCAAAAGGGAGGTTAAGATCCTTTGTCAAGGGAAGGGGCAGTGTTGGAGTGGATGGTTGCCACCTCTTGCTTCTAGGGATGTGTGAATCCACCCCCATCTGGGTTCTCCAGGCGCTCACCCAGCCCCTGCCCCAACTCGCCAGTCTCCAGACCACGCTCGAGCCCCTCCCACACTCAGTGAGTGGCCCACATTCACCCTGGCGAGCGCATCGAGCTCTGCAGTTGCCATTTTTAAAAAAAAAAATGGCGATCACAACAATGCACATATCTGTATATGCGCGAAAATGCACATTTTGTGAATGCACATTTTGCATACACACAAAAATGTGCATTATCACAAATGCTCATATTCACGCATATGCAAATTCCCGCGAATTCCTGCTGGGGTAAGCATGGGCTGCTTGCTGAGTGTGCGCAGGGGGCAAGTGGGGGCAGGGGCTCAGCAAGCAGGGCTCGGGGTACAGGCAAGAATGTACACATTCTTCTTGCATTGATTAAAGTGTACTTGTATGCACTTTTCAAAAGTACGCATTTTTTCACATGCATTTTTTAAAAGCACGCACGTTGTTGAATGCATTTTGGGGGCACCGCAAATCACATTGGAAGCCCGGAAATGTATGGACTCTGACCACAGACTGCGTCTGGTCAAAGTTTGTGTTCAGTCCGGAACGTACGAACTTGGTAAATCCTGATCAAAAACAAACTGAAAAGAGTAGCTAGAACTGTCTGAGTATTTCATTTCAGCTTGTGAAGCATTGGAACTTGCCCCGCAAGCAACCCTGAACTCGAAGCATTTTTCAGGCAAAGGTCGCCTATGCCCGAGCTTGCAAACATGTAGGGATGGCAGAGAAATCTGCCACGGACTCCAATGAGTCTGTGGCGGAATGGACTACTCCCCCCCGTCACCCCCCGAAATCCTCCCCAGACGGACCCTACCTGCTGCCGGCTGATCTGGCCAGGTCCGTCCGCTGCCGTCCATCCGCTGCCCTGGACTGTGGATGGAAATGGTATCCGGCGTAGCCGACACCATTTGCATCCCTGCGCTTTTTGGTGATAGGTTACGTAAATATTTACGTAGCCTATCATGGCATAAAGCAGGGATGCAAATGGCGTAGCCAACGTAAATATTTGCATCCCTGCTGTTTTCATGATAGGATATGTAAATACGTAGCCTGTCACGAAAAGAGCAGGGACGCAAATGACGTCGGCTACGCCGGACGCCATTTGCATCTGCAGCCCTGCAGCGGATGGAAGTCCAGCTGCGGACAGGCCTGGCCTGCGGCTCCGCAGACTCAGCTGGGGAGGATTCCGGGGGGAGGGACAGATTGCCTCCCCCCCTCTGCAGACGCCCCGGATCAGAACGGGGTGAGTATTTCGTACACCCCTACAAACACGTTCTCCAGATGCGTTGAATAGAAAAATAGCAAAATATGCACTTTAAAAATGCAAATAGAGGGCGTATTACCTAAGTTCCTGGCCCTAACATGGAGTTGGCACTGAGTAAGCTGCTGTTAAGATGCAAGCTTTTATTTCATGTTTTATTGCTCTATATTGGAGATAAGCAACGCAGTGCCTGTCAGCTTTCCGCCTTGGTGGCACAGGATCACATTTTATTGTTTGTTGGGTCATCCAAAGGTTGGTCACTTTTGGAGGTGTGGGGAGATTTTCTAAGGGAGAGAACCTTAATGTGGCTAGGTAGAGACCTTTGGCCTTATATTTCCTATGATGGTTGATATGTTTATACTTCGCCTTACACAAATGTAACTGGAGCATGCAAAATGATTCAATACTGACGTGATAGATGGGTCTGGCCACTCTGATGTGGTCATCATTTTAAAATCATTTTGTGCATTGGGTCTTATCCCACTTATCATAGCGACTTTGTGTCTGAGCCACTAAACAAGACATGGATTGGGATGTTTGTGCTTGCACTGTGATGCTTCTCCAGGCCCCATTGAAATTGAAGTGGATGTATATCCCCACCAGGGGGCCACTAGTCATGTGCAACATGTGTTGGATATCAGGACCCATAGGTGTACTCCTAAATGGTAGAGAAAGTGAGACTAAAGTGTTATACATAAATATACTAGTATTGATCAATTGAAGTTAATGGATGTTAACTGAATTAGAATGAACCAAAACAACATTGTATTCAAATTTTCACTGCAAACCATTGTGAGAAACTTAGAGTGCAATCCTAAAGGATTGGTGCCCTTTTTACAGAGATCCCTGAGACTGGAGCCCTCCACCCATTCATTGCCCTGCCAGCAAGACCCGGCAGGACAGGTGAAATGACAGAGGCTTTTACAGCCTCCTGTGCCACCTTCAATGCAATTTAAGCTAGGTGGGCCTTTGAGGCCATCTTAGCTTCCTTCCCTCTCAGTTGGCAGTGATGGCAGTGGAGAGGGTTCAATACTGAACAGATCAACCTTTCTCCCCCCCACCCCTGCCCATTGTTCCTAGGTGTTTGGAGAAATCCACAATGGAATCAAATGAGTTTGGATTTTTATGAATCTGACCTGCAGATTCCTCAGTGGATCAGCTCTTTCCCAGTCGGGCAGATTCCATGGACTTGTGGGCTGTTTTTCTAACTTTCCAGAATTTTGTACAAATGCATTAATACAAAAATATGCAAAATAAAAAAACAGCCAAAAATGTGCATTTTCCTCATAGGTTAAGTGTGAACATGTTCATTTGCGGGGGGGGGGTGCCTTTGGGGGGATTTGTACATTTTCACAAGTGCAAATTTGTGCAAGTGTAAATTTGTGCAGATGCGAATTTACACAAATTTGGAAACTCAAAAAAATCCGATTCCATTGATGAGCAGATGACAGAATGGAAGGCACCTGCCAATCTGTGAAACGCAGATGGAACAGATTTTACCCAGTCCCTAATTACCCCACCCCCTTTCCTCCTTCCCGTTTGAGGCAAAAACAGTGACCTCAGAAGAAGAGCTACTGCAGAGCTTCCACACCAGCTGCAAGGGGTGAAGGGGTGGAAAATTCCCATTCAGATTTCCCTTCCCAAGGTCATAGCTGTGTCAATGGCCTTGAGGAGGCGGGAAATACACAGTATCCTATGGCTCCTGCAACACCCTTCCAGGGACCATAGGATTGCTCTGTTAGTATCTCTACTTTATTTATAGAAAACGATGCTGAACCCTGAATGGGATTATATCTTAGTCATGCATTTGACACATGAGTCTAAAGCTGCTGTAACAAAATATGCAGCTAAATATGTAGCCATCGTACATCCAAGTTACAGGCAGTCTGGTGTATTGTCATCAGGTGCTGTTTAAAAGGTGTTGAATAAGTTTCCACTCAGACTGTTAAATACCGGTGGCATTCAGGGAATCTCTTATGCCTTGTGAAATCAGATCAGCCCCTTTCCCCCTCCTGGAATGGAAAAGCTGGGAGAAGCTGCCAAAAATGGATAAGCAACCGTAATGAAACATGTCATACACATCCGCTTGTATAATATTTCACCTCCAAAAATGATTTAAAAGAAATCAGACTATAGGGCAGGAATGAAAGAAAGTAATATCTTTAAGAAAACTAAAGTAATTCATTTTGCTAAACCTCTCAATCCAATATCAGTGCAACAGTTACTTACATGTCATGTGTAACTTATACCACTCTTTAAATTCCCAAGCAGCTAAAGGGAAAGTCACATGGATTTTGAAAAGTCCTGCTTATTCCTGCTTATTATAACTTAGAGGTCAAAAGCGGCAAATATTCAGATGGGAATTTGTTATTAATTTGTATGCTCTATTTTGCGTGATACGTGGATTCATGCAGTGTGCTTGTGCTCCTCCTCTCAAATAAATTTTCTCAAAAGGAGTCAATGCACAGAAGCCATTGAAAACAGTGGGGTCCCACAGGGATCTATATTGCGACCAATGATTTTCAACTTGTTCATAAATGATGTGGAATTAGGAGTGGCCAGTGAAATGTCTAGGGATGTCAGAGAAATCCGCTACGGATTCAAATGAGGCCGGATTCTTTGGAATCCGGCTTCAGGAATCCTCAGTGGATCCGGACCACTTACCTCCGCTCCAGGAGAACTGGAGGCGGAATGGCACTCGGCTGCTTCTTCCAGCCAGAGCCGTTCACCTCCCTCCTGTCCCTGCCGATTGCCTTTTTAAAAAAATGTCTTTTTTTAAAAAAATGGCAATCGGGAAGATGTGCCCATAGACTTATACGCAAAATAGAGCAGTGAATCTTGCATATAAGCCTATGGACACATAGACTGATATGCAAGATTCATGACTCTATTTGTGCATAACTATGGGCACATCCTCCCGATCGCCTTTTTTTTTTTTTTAAGACTTTTTTTAAAGGCAATCGGCAGGGACAGGAGGGAGGTGAACTGCTCTGGCTGGCAGGAAGGAAGGTAAGCGCCCCAAGCCAGTTCCCCCCCCCCCGGAATCCGAGTGGAGCAGAACCGCGCTGGAGGATTCCGGGGGGGGAGGAACGAATCACCTCCCCCCCCCACGGATTCCCCACCGGAACAGACGGTGGGGAATTTGTACACCCCTAGAAATGGCCATGTTTGCCAATGACATCAAATTATTTACAGTGCTTAAAACAAAAATAGGTGGTGAGGCGCTCCAAAAGGATCTCTCCAGACTGGGAGAAAGGGCATCCAAAATGGCAAATACAGTTTAGTCTAAGCAAATGTAAAGTGATGCACATTGGGTCAAGAATCCAAACTTCACATATAAGCTGATGGGAACTGAGCTGGAGGTGACTGACCAAGAAAGAGATCTTGGGGTTGTGGTGAACACCGCGATGAACATGTCAACCCAGTGTGCAGTTGCTGTGAAGAAGCAAATTCTATGTTAGGCATCATTCGGAAAGGAATTAAGAATAACACTGCCAATATCATACTGCCCTTATACAAATCTATGGTGCAACCACAGTTGGAACACTGGGTACAGTTCTGGTCACCTGTCAGGGTGGAAACTGAGCCCATAGAGGCCCAGAGCAGTTCTGATTCTGAGGAAGAACAGCAATCCATGGGAGAGGAGCTCGCTCATCTCTCACAAGCACAGCAGCTGGCAGAGATTCCTCCTGCCAGCATTCCTGGGAGAGATAGTGAACCTGGCAGTGAGAGAGCGCTGGAGGGGGGCTTGCTGGATGCTCGGCGCAGACATTGGGAGCGACGACAGGTGGAGGGCGCGGAAAGGAGGCGTTCCGCTCGTTTGGCGCTCAAACAATGGTCGCGTCCCAACGACCCAAGGGAAAGAGGGAGGATCTCTCCATAGCCCATAAGTTCAGAGTCTTCCCGTGGTTCCCCTTCAAACGGGGACCAACTACCTTACCTGGAGCTTAGGCTATTCTGCTATCTTTCCCCAGTGCTGTTCCTTGCTTAGTCGCTAGTGATTAGTATCTGAAAGAGTCATAAAGTAATAAAGGAATAAAGCCTTGGAAAGAATCCTCATCGTCTGAGTCCTGAGTTGGCTATTGGAGGGAACTGCAAGAGGCAGCTAGGGCGCTCCTGACAACACCTCACCTAAAAAAAGATATTGTCAAGTTGAAAAAAGTGGAGAGAAGGACAACTAAAATGGTCAAGGAGCTGGAGCAAGGAGCTAGAGATGAGGAAAAGTTACAACATCTGGGACTGTTTAACCGAGAGAGAGGTGGACAAAATTATGCATGGTGTGGAGAAAGTAGATAGGGAGACATTTTTCTCCCTCTCTGGTAATACTAGAACCTGAGGTCATCCCATGAAGCTAAGTTGGTGGGAGATCCAGGACAGATAAAAGGAAGTACTTCTTCACACAGCGCATAGTCAAACTATGGAATGGCTACCGCAAGATGTATGGATGGCCACCAATTTGGAATCTTGGACACTCTTTTGTTATTGCAGACATTGCTGCTCAGTGCAGTCTTTCTGTGACATGTTGTGGGGTGGGGGTAAGGCTGGGTATATAAATAGGTGAGAGATAAGAAGGGATTTTGAATTGATCATTGTCGATGGCTGTATGCACAATTATAAAGAAATTCAAGCCTTGCAGTGCATTAAAAGTTATGCAGAGCATCACTTAGTGCCACTTGCCCACAGAGGTGGAAAACCCGTTTCCAGCTCAGTTGCGCTCTTTTTGCATCCATTTACACACATGCGCACGCAGTCTAATCCATCACTGGCATTTAGCATCTAGTAGTTTATAACACCAATAATTAAGCCTACCCCTCCCAAAACATACAGCCCTTGTTTGCCATACTGCATGTGCACCATTCATCATACAGAACTTTATTTCAAGGTGTATTTTGCAGTCAGTAATCCAAAAGCACATGTTTTTAGGCATCAGAGCAAACGTAAAAAAACAGCAACACCTAAAACCAAACACCTGACCTGACCCTGACTAGTGGCTTCATGTGATGGTTTCAACGTGATTGCTGTGTTATTATCTTAATGTGACATCATTGGCCATCTGGCTGATTTGAAATGGGTAGGAGGCTCTAATCCTGTGCTTTAATAGTAAGTAAGAAGCGCACTAGTAAATCCCTTGGATATTTTTGAGGTTTTGCTTTTGAAAATGACAGGCCCACTCCTTCTGTGCTTATTTTCTATTTGCTTGAAGTCGTGAAATGCCATTTTACTAACTCTGTGCCTTTCCCTTTACTTCCATTATGTAGACATTGCAATATTTTCCATTCTTTTAGTTCCCATTTGTCCAATTATTTGGGGTTCTCATTTGTATGCACTGCCAAAACACACACCTTAAAACTCCAACCAGAGATTAAGGTTGCTATCCTATATGCACCTACCTGGCAGCAGGGCCCAGTGAACTCAGTGGCACTTACTTCTGAGTATACATGTATAGGATTGCAGTATTCGGCAACAATCCTATGCACTCTTACCTGTGACTAAGCCTCATTGAACATGGTGGAACTTACTTCTGAGTAAACATGTATAGGTTTATGCTGGCAAGGTGACAGTGTCGAATAGCGGGCAGGGCTATGAGCTGGGAGCCCCAAAAGTCACTAATTCAAACGTCCTCTCAGCCTTGACCTTATTAAGTAACCCTGAGCAAGCTTCTGCATTATATCAGCTCAGCTCCCCATATGCATTACAGGGATAATAATTCTGACCTATCATATGGGTTGTTTTAAATATTACTGAGATTTTGTATGTAAAGCATTCTGAATGCCAAGTATGATGATGGTGATTACTTTTAAGTATACACTGTAAACCTGGAGAGGGACATGAAGCCCATGGGCCATGTGCAGATGGAAGAAAGGTGGGATATAAATGGAATAAATAAATAAATAAATAAATAAATAAATCTTCAAAACCAGGTGCATATGGATTGTTTTGCTACTGCCAAAATTCGTCAGCATGCCATGGCGGTGTGGCCCCCACGGGGTTGAAATCTGGTCCAGGAGCTGCCGAAGTTGCCCACCCCTGCTGTAAACAGCCTTCTTGAGCTGAAGTACTGGAGAGAATGGCAGAGTTCACAGTCATATCATTCCCTAGGATGTCACCCTCCATTCAAGACAACTCAGCTTGGCTATTCCCACAACAGACAGATCAGCCTTCCCCAACCTGCATTCCTCCAGATATTCCAGACTACAGCTCCCATAAGCCCAAGCCAGCATGCCCAGTCATCAGGGATGGTGGGAGATGTAATCAGTGGAGGCAGGTGGCTCTGATTTTGGTGGGGCTGTGAATCCGCTCTGGGTTTCAGTCAGAACCAGCCAGAACTCTAAAGGAGTTATCCACAGTTCTAAAACCTGCTGCCAAATTAGAGGGGCCTTCCTCTGCATCCCACCACTGCGAGACATACAGGGCATGTTGTATGGGGCGTGGGAGAGGGCTTTCTCTGCTGTGGCACCCCGGTGGTGGAATGCCCTCCCCTTGGAGGCCCAATTGGCGCAGACACTGATTTCATTTCAGCACCAAGTAAAAACATGGTTAAATGCATTCCCTTTGAAGGCTAAATGCATTCCCTAAAGTAGCACACTCTTTAATGGTTTTATTGTTTTAGATTTTAATTGGTATTACCTTGTTTAATGTTTAATATGTTTTTAGCTGTTTACATTGTTTGTTGTTTTATACTATTTAAATTGATTTTATCTGTATGCCGCCCTGAGATCTTAATGATATAGGATTGGATATAAATGTTTTAAATAAATAAATAAAATAGGTTCAGCATCTTAGATAGCGACTTTAGTGTTCTGGCTGGTTTGCACTGAAATGCAGAATGGATTCACAGCCTCACCAAAATTGGAACCACTGGTTCCACTGGTTACAATCTAAAACATCTGGAGGGACCTGGGTCTGGCAAAGCGGACTTCCCAATGCCGATTCATGTGTGGCTTTTAAATGGATAACGTTTCAGACTTTCCAGGTTAATATCAATGGTCAAAATAATGGGTTGGTTCAGACATAATGCTAAGCTGTGGTAAGCTATCCTTTAGCATTACATGACTGATCCTCAGGCCCGTGCACATCCCCTACTCCTCCTTTGTCTCATACATGTCATGTACTACAACCTTTCTCTTCCTCTTTTAAACTTACCAGTATTCCCTGTTACATTCCAATACAGTTCAAGCTATGGTTCAGACCAGCCAGGATGAAACTATGGTTTGTGCTCTTGACTTGTGTCCATGTGTGTGTTTGTGTGCATGCATACTTAACCATCCCCTTCCTCTAACTTACTTTCCACCCAGTTGCTCCCCCCCACCGTCAGAGCTTTTCTCCTCAGATACCAGATGAGTTTGGCTGAGGAGAAAAGGGGAAGTCAGTGGGGATGCAAGCCATGAGTGTGGGCTCCCTGTGTGCCTTCCCCTCCCGCAACTATCTATCGATCTAGAAAGATCACAAGACTAACAACAGAGTAGTACAAATATATTTGAAGTGTGGGGGGGGGCGGGGGGGAGAGATTGGGGCAGACCTGAACAAACAGAGTTGGGAGCGCGGAGAAACCTGTGAAATTCAGAGAAAAGAAAGAGCACTATGGGGTGGAAAGAGAAAAATGGAGGAGAGGAATTAACTGAGCAAGCAGGCTGCAGACACCAGGCAGGGAGTGATAACAGAGGCAGTTTGAAGAAAGGGAGATAAAAGAGTGTGTGCTATAGGCCAGGGGTAGGCTGACTTCAGGCATGCAGGATCTATTTTGTGTGTGTGGGGGGGGAGTTCTCCTAGAATCCTGGGATCCACCAACCAGACCTTGTGTGAAATATATACACTTCGAATAAAAGGATTCCGAGCCCAGGAATTTGTTTTGAGAACGAGGATTGAAAAGGGATCTCAGGCCTTCCACACAAAAATTCACTCCTAGTTTGACCTAAGCTTCATCCTTTCGACAGTACAGTTTAGGTGTGGGGAGAGTCATTTTGCTGCTATTGTTAGAAAAGTGGGGGCCAGAAATCCTTGCCAATCAATTGCAGATCTCCCAGAGATCAGCCAGTAGATCTACCTTCTGCCCACCCCTGCTAAATGGTACAGAGAGAGAAGACAAACAGAGTGCACTCTGGAGAGAAGACAAGGAGATAAGGATGGAGAGTGAACACAGACACTCAGAAAAACCACATTAACCGGAAATGATTTTTTAAAAAATGTTTTACTTACAATTATGGCTAAAGTGCTTTCCTGCTCTTAACATACTGATGAGGTCCTCTTGTGGTAATAAAAGTGGCTCTCAGTGTTGGAAAGAAAGAGATGGTTTGAATATAATAGCTTTTTTTCTTTTTAAATAACTTAGGGCTGCGTCCCAAGAGAACTCTGCGTTTAGTGCTTTGGACTGCAGAGGAACAAGATGGCATAGGAGGTGAACAATACTACAACCGGCATAAAGTAAGCAATCTGATGGAATAGTATATATCTTTCATCTTAGTAGTTTGACTTAGAGTTTGGCTTTGTAGTTCTTTCTTATAATGTATGGAAAGGGAGGGAGGGAGGGAGGGAGGGAGGGAGGGAGGGAGGGAGGGATGATATGGTGTGCGCATGGAGACCAAGCCCAGGTTCTGTGAGTGAATGCATAGAATATAGGGAAAAATAAGGTTCATGATCCAGATTAGTACCAAAGACATCAAAAGTAACCACCATCATCCCAGAAGCTGTGGCAGGAGGAAAAGTGGGACAGTATCCAACGGTGACGTTCTGCAAACTCAAATGGCGCTAGCAGAGCTCCACTGAATCTTCCCACCATGCTTGCGCAATCGGTTGTGCAAGCAGCTGTGTAACCAGCTGCACAACGGGTTGCAAAATGGGTGCAAAGCAGTTGCACAACTGGTTGCACAACACAATGCACAATGTCTTGCATCATGGGTGACAACAGTTGTGTAACTGGTTGCCCAAGTGGAATGCACAGTGAGCTGCACAGCACATTGCACAAGAGTTCTGCACAACTGGTTGCACAACGGGTTGCACAAGCATAATGCAAAACCACTTAAGCAAAGGTACCTTGAGGTGGATCGTTTTCTTGCATATAGTTCAGAACCTAGTTTCCCCTGTCACAAGGTCATTTGCACTAACGGAATGACACAGTTTTCCTGAGAACCCCCGGTTTCATCTCAAACATTATGACAAATTGTGGATTCATGTTATATCTGAATCATCTTGGACAGACAGAAACAACAGTAAGGCACCTAGAGCCCTCCCTGTGTTGGACATACCCATTTAATCTATCAACAGAATTGTCATCGCACTTTCACTGAAGTAAAGTTCAAAGTGGATTTGGGAGGAGAATCATCTGAGAAATGTCAAAGGAAGCTGAAAGAGTTTTAATAAGATTGGCAAAATGTCTCGGGGGGGTGGGGAGGTGCTACATATTGTTGTTAACCTGATTTTGCCTAAAGCTAAATTTGAAGTGAATTTGGGAGTTCCTCCACAAGAAACACTTGAGGAATTTTGAGGGCAGCCAAAACCATTTCAATCAGACTAGCAACATTTCTCTGGGAGTTTTTCTACATCTGCCTGTGACAGGCAATTTTTTAGCAACAAAAGTTTCTTTGCTGTACATAAGGTTTAGGGTTAACAGTTGGTGAGGTTTTCTTACACAGGAGCAGTACAAATTATAGCAGCCTTGTAAAACATGGTGTTTTCCAGATGTGTTGGACTACAACTCCCATCATCCCAGCCATCCTTCCCACACTTCTGACAAAATTCTCCCCCTGCATGGCTATGAGGTTTATATCAAAGAGCTCCCACTAGCACCAAACTTAATTTTTTCTAAGCCTCATAACTCTGTGTGTGTGTGTGTGTGTGTGTGTGTGTGTGTGAGAGAGAGAGAGAGAGAGAGAGAGAGAGATTTGTCAGGATTGCAGTGGGATATGGAAGGGTTAAACTTCCCCTTCCCTGTGTGCTGTGGTCGCAATGACGGGGTGTGTGCATTTCTGGTATTTAGTTTTTTTTTTAAACCCAGAGATAGTTACCAACCACACTATTAAAGTAAACATCTGATTTGGCCTTTAGTTTGCTGACATGGATATTTTTGTGCCTTGCAAACTTGAGATGACAATGTTTTCCTTCAATGGTTTACCATGAGCTCAGCTGTGCATATGTTCTACATGATTTGCCTCGCAAAATCATGAAAGCTTTTCAGCTATGACTAGATCTTTTGGCTATCATCAGTGGCTTTCAAAATAATTAACTGTCTGTGATTTGGGGGTGAAGAAAAACATGAGCAAAACATGGTACAGTTTGTGCCTCATTTGTGTCAACAGCACATTTTGTGATAAGATGCTGGAATGAAATCAAATAGGATGCTTTTATGACAGCTTTAGAATTTAATTTTTGCCAATTAATGTTACCCATATAGAGTGAAGCATGTCTTGAACATCCCTAACATGTTGATGATACCTTGTAAACCTTCAACGACATTTCTAAAATAAAGTAAAAATGGGCTGAAAGTAGGACATAACAGCATTTTCACATTTTTGTGAAATTTGTTTGCAATTATCCCTTCAAAGCCATGGTATGACATGAGGGATAACTTGATAAAATTGTCTCAGAGCCAAGCGAGATAATTATGTAAACATGTAATTGCTAACCTAGTTTTAACTGTTTCTTATCATTCCTTTCCCAAAAATTAGGAAGTGAACTTTATGCAAAAGTTTCTGTTATTTTTGCCCCACTGTTGCAAGGTATTTGTGTGTGTGTGTGTCCGTGTGTGTGCGTGTGTGCAGGTAGGTGTGGGGATAGATAGATAGATAGATAGATAGATAGATAGATAGATAGATAGACAGACAGACAGACAGACAGACTGACTGACTGACTGACTGACTGACTGACTCAAGACACCATCTGTGGTAAAGGCCATATATTTCTGAGCTTGCTATGTAATTTGGAGACCAAAAAGAATGTGTTTGATAGCATGCGTACATTTAAAAAAATGCGAACATTTCAAAACTGCACAATTGAGATGTGTGCATTTGGAAAAATATGCACAGAAATATGCATGGATTTATCATGTGAAAAGAACAAAACAATGCTCACAATCTGGTACAGACTCAAGTTGGAATGACCTTTGAGATGGAATTCAGAAAGCTTCAGTGAGCTTGAGCTTTGCTGATTTGCACATCCCTATGCACAGAGATACAACCCACATTGTATAGGCTCTGAATTTATACAGTTACCCTGCAAAAGTAGAGCGTACAGATCGCACACTCAGAGATTACCTGTTTCGGAGTGTACGCATATAGATTACTGGCCATAAAATTCCAGCATATCTGTCAGGGCTTGCGTGATCCCCAGTTGGCTGGGATGAACTATGTAACTGATCCAAGAAGGCCTTTACTTTCAATTGGCCTTCCCTACCCACCCACCCCAGTGGTCTTAAGAGAAAGCTAAATCTAACAGGCTCTGTGCTGTCATAACATCATCCCAATCATTATGTCAGCCTTTCCCAACCTGGTGCCCTCCAGATGTTTTGTACTGGCTGTGCCAGCTGAGGCTGATGGGAGTTGAACTTCAAAACATCCAGAGAGCACCAGGTGGGAGAAGGCTGCATGCATGATGTGATTCCTAATTCAAATCACTCATGTGACTGACAGCAGAAGGAGGAGAAAAGGGAAGGCAAAGCAAAACAGTGACAGGAAGTAGGGTTTAAAGAAGATACATATTCACTATAACAAGCAGGTAGTGAGTAGGGATGTATGAGACTTCAATTTTTGCTCGCAAAACATGCAAGCATGCCCTGTTTGAAGCCCCAGACATGAGCACAAGCACGTCTCTGCTGAAAATGTTCACAAATTGCCAGATATGTGCTTGCGCTTGCATTCATTCATTCATTCATTTTATTTATTTATTGCATTTATACCCCACCTTTTTTTCCTCTTGCAAAGAACCCAAGGCGGCTTACATTATCCTCCTCCTCCATTTTATCTTCACAACAACAACCCTGTGAGGTGGGTTGGGCTGAGAGTCTGTGACTGGCCCAAAATCACCCAGTGGGCTTCCATGGCTGAGTGGGGACTAGAACCCAGATCTCCCAGCTCCTAGTCCAATACTCTTGCCACTACACCACGCTGGCTCTCCAATTTTCACAACTTGATTTGATTTCCCAGTTCCTAATTTGTGCACATTTCCCCTGTAGACTGAATCAGCCCCACTTTATTCTATGGGGGAAAGTTGTGTAAATTTGGGGCACAAATTTCACATTCAATAGCTGTTCAATTCGCACAATTTTTCCATTCATGCACAGCAAGCAGTGATCACAAAAATAAACAGGAATTGGTCATGGGATGAGCAGCGAGACAATGTTCAGGGGATCCTACCAATCTCAAACATAGTTTGTTCAACCATCTCTAGTAGTGAGGCTATGCATGCTAGTTAAGAACATAAGAACTTAAAAAGAGCCATGCTGGATCAGACCAAGGGTTCATCTAGTTCAGCATTCTGTTTGCACAGTGGCCAACTAGCTGCCCACGAGAAATCCACAAACAGCACCCTCCTATCCAAGTTCCCCAGCAACTGGTGTACTGGAGGTAGCACAGAGCCATCAGGACTAGTAGCCATTGATACCCTTCTCCTCCTGGAATTTGTCTAACCCCCTTTTAAAGCCACCCAAATTGGTGGCCATCACTACATCTTACGGTAGCAAATTCCATAGTTCAACTATGTGCTATGTGAAGAAGTCCTTTTATCTGTCCTGAATCTCCCACCAATCAGCTTCATGGGATGACCCCGGGTTCAAGTATTATGAAAGAGGTAGAAAATGCCTGGGATTGTTTAGCCTTTTTTTCCAGGCTAAACAATCACAGCTGTTGTAACCTTCCCCCATAGAGGAGTTGCTCCAGCCCCTTGATCAGTTTAGTTGCCCTTTCTGTACTTTTTCCAGGTCTTGTTGTTGTTGTTTATTCGGTCAGTCGCTTCGGCTTCTTCGTGACTTCATGGACCAGTCGGTCGTCGCCACCCCCAGCTCCCCCAGGGTCGAGTCCGTCACCTCCAGAATATCATCCATCCGTCTTGCCCTTGGTCGGCCCCTGTTCCTTTTGCCTTCCACTTTCCAGCTCTACAACATGTTTTTTTAGGTGTGTTGACCAGAACTGTACGCAGTATTCTAAGTGTGGTCGCACCATAGATTTGTATAAAGGCAGTATCATATTGGCAGTTTTATTCTGCCAATATCATGGCCTTGTAGGCCCCTTCCAACCCTACTATTCTATGATTCTATGATTCTCAATTCCTTTTCTGATTATGCCTAACATGGAGTTTGCCTTTTTTACAGCGGCCGCACACTGGGCTGACATTTTCATTGAGCTGTTCACCACAGCCCCAAGATCTCTTTCTTGGTCAGTCACCGCTAGCTCAGTTCCCATCAGGTTATACTTGAAGTTGGGATTTTTTGCCCCAATGTGCATCGCTTTACACTTGCTTACATTGAACCACATTTGCCATTTGGATGCCCCTTCTCCCAGTTTGGAGAGATCCTTTTGGAGCTCCTCGGAATCCCGTTTTGTTTTAACCACCCTAAATAATTTGGTGTTATTGGCAAACTTGGCAATTTCAGTGCTTGCTCCTAATTCCAGGTCATTTATGAACAAGTTGAAAAGCATTGATCCCTATGCAGATCCCTGTGGATCCCACTATCTACTTCCCTCCATTGGGAAAATTTGCCATTTGCTCCTACTCTCTGCTTTCTGTTCTTTAACCAGTTACTGATCCATAAGAGGACCTCTCCTCTTAATCCATGACTGCTAAGTTTGCTCAGGAATCTTTGGTGAGGGATTTCGTCAAAAGCCTTTTGGAAGTCCAAATAAACAATGCATCAGCAACCGTTTCCTGCCTGTTGCCAATGCATCCAATAGCTACATCCCCTGCCACTGCATGTTTGGCACATGTGAGAAGAGGGTCTACACATACACTGACGAATGTACAGAGAACTCCTCCCTGCAAGGGAGGATCCTGGATTAATCAGGATCCCCCTTGCGTAGGGAACCTGTACGCAAGGGGGATCCTTTGTAGAGGGTGTGTGGCTGCTGCACACATCAGTAGGGAGACTGCACTAACCTATGCAGCCCCATTCACACATTCTATGAACACATGAGAGGGTCAGGTGAACTCCTCTCAGGTGATGAGAGGTCAAGAGACCTACATATCTGTGTACACCAGCCAATAAGAGTGATTCAATGGCAACTTGTGCAGAAATAGTCCCACTGAAATCAATAGAATTTCATTCATTCAAGGCAGAACCAAACATTGCACACAAATGCACGTGAAGCCCACTTTTTATTGGAAGAAAGGCACTGTGGGAAGATTTAACCCTTTCCCCACCCCACCCCCCCAGTGCAGCTTTTGAGTTGGGGGCAGGGGAAGGTGCTGCGGAGAGGAACTTGGGGAGAGAGAAACCAAACACCTCTACCACAGCTTCTCCACTCCAAATTGCCCCCTTCCCAAAACGGTTTTCCCACCTCCCAAAACAGTATCTGTCCCCTTCCCAAAGCTTGAGTTTTGTTACATTCATTTGAATGAGATACTTATTCCACACTAAGCAGCTATTGAATTTCCCCCTCAATATCACTTTCCAGTCGACACATTTTCTGTTGCTTTGCCAAAGAATTTGTACTTCTGTGCTGCACTGCTAATCTTAGTTATTGAAAATTTTGACAGGGAAATGTTATACATAATTCCATGTTGTATTCTAAGTATGAAGGAATTGTCTAAATAATAGAGGGGGATAGAAAAGAGACCCTGAGCATTACTGAATCAAATCCAGCCACCACAAACCCACTAGGCGGAAAAAGGTTGCTTTGGGGGTGGGCGATGGGAAGAAATCCTCAGGACAAAATGTGCCTCTGGGGTGGGTGTTTTTTTTTTCTCTCTTTCTTAATGCATCACATTTGATCTGCTATAATTACGGTATATTTGGTAATTTATCTATCGGCAGAAAAGTCCAATTAGCATTAGGTGACAAATATAAACAGATTAATATTGTAAATAATGTCTTTGCATGAAAAACATCTTAACCTTTTACAGAGTTGTTGCACACATTTCTGAGAAAAGGATTATGAGAATATGAACACCTCTTGTGGATATAGTAATTATTTGTGAAAAAATATGATCCATCATTTACACTTTAAATCTTTAAATTTTAAAGGTTATTTTTAAAAGATAATTGGATAATTCATTGAAGAGGGCGGGTTTATTATGAGCCTGGCTGTGACTACAAAGGAGAACATGGTTAAACCACTTTTTCTTCTAAAAAAATAAACCATATTCTAAGAAGAGAATAATTATTAGCAAGAAGCAAATACATAGATATTAAGGTTGCCATGTATCCTACTTTACTGAGGTAGGACTATTTGAACATGTCTTCTATTTGAAGGGCATTTGGTTGTGACCATCTGCATGAAGAGCCCCACTGGCTGCTTTCCAGCCAAGGCGACTCTACAGAGAGCTCAGCTGCCCTGTAGAGTGGGCGGCGTCATCAATGTGGGAGGGAGGGAGACAGACTGGATGGGTGGGAGGGGAGGAGGGAGACAGACTTTTGGACAGGGTGGAGAGAGACAGATGAGGTAGGTGGAGGGAAGGGAGACAGATGTGGCAGCTGGGGGAGGGAGGGAGTCAGATGTGGCAGGTGGGCTCAGAGAAGGGAGACAGACATGACATGTGGGGGGGAGACAGACATGGGAGGTGGCGGGAGGAGAGAGACAGACATGGTGGGCAGGGAGAGAAGGGAGACAGACGTGGCAGGCGGGGGAGAAAGAATACAAATGTGGTGGGCGGGGGAGGCGGGAGACAGATGTGGCAGGCAGGAGGAAGAGAAGGACAGATGTGGCAGGTGAGGGGGAGACAGATGCAGCACACGGGAGGGAGGCAGATGCAATGGAGTGGGTCGGAAGGGCGAGTCCCACACTGAATTTATTTTGCCAAAGTGGCTTCCACTTGAAAAACAGTGAAGACCATTGAGCTAGACAGCAGGCTGAGCAGGCACACAGGTCACCTGGCCATGATCTTCCACACTATGCTGACATGTATTGTATTTCTATTTAAGTTAAAATAATTATTTCTAAAATTGCATCAATGCCTATCAATTAGCATCTGCAAATTTTATGCAAATCAGTGTCCTCTTTCTTTCCTTTTTGGCAATGTGTAAGTAGCCACTCTAGTTTGTTCTAGAATCCCTTCATCCAGTTAAGAATATAGAATAGATTTCTATCTTTAACAATGAACCTGTTATGTCACAGCTTGTCATAGAGTTTCTCATTTGAATGTATATTAAAGTGCTAATATTAAGGTGGTGGGAATTTTTCATCTTAAAGAAAACAGTTGGTGTAGGGTTTTCTCTCCCATGTCGGCATTGGTACATGGTTAAAAGAGCAGTGCAGTCAGGGATAATATAATAGCGCAGAGGGTCATGACAAGGAGAGAAGATGCAGTGGAAGCCTGGAGCAGAGAAGTGATTTGCTTTCTTTTGGAGATGCTTTGACCTCCATCCTGCTCATATTGGCCTAATACTTGGCCATAGCCTCATCTGGAGTGTTATATGGGGAGATCAATTGGATAGCCCTGTTAAAAACATTATTATGAAATTATTCGCCAAACTGAAAATGGGTAAAAGTGAACAGTAAAACATCAGAGCAATCATCATCTTAATTAAGGTTTATAATTATACAGCATTTTTCCGAAGTGTTCAAAGAACTTCACACACATTCTCTCTTCACATATATGAATGCATATTAACCGCCCTGAGAGCTTTGGCTATTGGGCAGTAGAGAAATGAAATAAATAAATAATATTTGCACTACAAATTGTACAGTTGCCATACCATCTAGAATTTCACCGATGAAAACAGGGACATGCTTGTTGTCACATTCCTATTTTCATATCAATTATAATTTCACCCCCCCCCCGCACATTGCTGACTGTTCTCCTCTGTCTGCTGTGTTGTGTTTATATACTCTGCAATATTATGTCCAATGCTCAGGGTCATTGTTATTTCCAAAACTATTTCTCAGGGCCCTGGATCTATTCTACAGAGCTCTGAGTGTCCATTGATGCCAATGCAAGGTTACTTTCTCAGCTTAATTGCTGTGCAGGTGGCAACTATCAAGGGGAATTGCATCAGGGGAGGGAAGGGTTAACTCTGCGGTTCCCACGTGCTGCAACACACACACACACCTTCCCATACATGGCAATAAAGCTTAGATAAAACTTTTTCCATTGGTTTGGGATAATCTGGACCAGGGTGAAATTTAATTGAAGAATGTATTTTATTTGAGATTATTTGGATGAGAAATTAATTGGCTGACTTTGCTTTCTGTGAAATATAAATAAATCCTAGTAATTATTTCTAAATTTCTGTGTGAAATTTAGAAATAATGAAGACTGGTGGCTCCAATGGCTCCATTTTCAATGGGGCTGTGGTTCCATTCCGGGTTTCTGTCAGAACAAAACAGAACTCTAAAGGTTCCCCTATCCCCAAAATAGGTTCAGCACCTTGGATAGTTCATTTAGAGTTCTGGCTGGTTCAGACTGAAACCCAGAATGGATTCACAGCCCCACTGAAATCGGAGCCACCAGCCTCCACTGATGTAGATTTAAGTCTCATGGGCCTGGACCTGAAATTTTTTAAGTACCTTGCAACGCCCCAGCCTGCACTGTTTAAAAGAAGAAGAAAAAACCAAGAAGGGGTTTATCCTTCAGGTTAAAGATAACTGAATTATCCTAGTCTGTTATGAACAATTCAGAATGAGACTCACCCACAAGTGAATTGCCAGGCCACACTCCACCTAGTGCCAGTGGTGCCATTAGGGTAGGACTTTGGGGCAAAATGCCAGGGCCCCACGGGAATGAGCAGGAGGGCCCCTAAACTCAGAACAGCTGCCTTACCACATTTTGAAGCAAGGGAAGTAATACAGTTTTAAAATCATCTCCAGCAGTCAATAAGAATGGTGATTTACCAGGGGCAGGGTGAGTGGGACCACAATATAGGGATGTTCCAAAATGATGCTCAAAATTGAAACCTTTTATTGGAAATGACATATTTTTGAGACAGCGTGTTGTTGTTTTTCTGAATCGGCACAAGAAGTGGTCCTAATGTTGATCCTCCCCTGGAGAAAGTGGAGCAATGAAAATCATTGTTGTTGTTCAGTCGTTAAGTCGTGTCCGACTCTTCGTGACCCCATGGACCATAGCACGCCAGGCCTTCCTGTCCTGCGCTCTCTCCCGGAGTGAGCTCAAGTTCATACTCATTACATCGGTGATGCTATCTAGCCATCTCATCCTCTGCCGTCCCCTTCTCCTTTTGCTTTCAATCTTTCCCAGCATCAGGGTCTTTTCCAGGGAGTTTTCTCTTCGCATTAGGTGGCCAAAATATTTGAGCTTCAGCTTCAGTATCTGTCCTTCCAAAGACCACTCAGGGTTGATTTCCTTTAGGATGGACTGATCTGACCTCCTTGCAGTCCAGGGGACTCAAAAGCGTCTTTTCCAGCACAGTTCGAAAGCATCAATTCTTCAGCGCTCAGCCTTCCTTATAGTCCAGCTCTCACAGCCATACATTACTACTGGGAAAACCATGGCTTTTATTAGACGGACCTTTGTCGGCAAGGTGATGTCTCTGCTTCTTACTATGCTGTTTCGGTTTGCCATAGCTTTCCTCCCAAGGAGCAAGCATCTTTTAATTTCATGGCTAGAGTAACCGTCTGCGGTGATCTTGGAGCCCAAGAAAATAAAATCTGTCACTGCTTCCATTTCTTCCCCTTCTATATCCCAGGAAGTGATGGGGCCAGATGCCATGATCTAAGTTTTTTTAATGTTGAGTTTCAAACCAGCTTTTGCACTCTCCACTTTCACCCTCAACAAGAGGCTCTTTAGAGCCTCTTCGCTTTCTGCCATTAGGGTGGTATCGTCTGCGTATCTGAGGTTGTTGATAATTCTCCCGGAAATCTTAATTCCGACCTGTGAGTCATCCGGCGTTTCTCATGATGTACTCTGCATATAAGTTAAATAAGCAGGGCAACTTGTCGTACTCCTTTCCCAATTTTGAACCACTCAGTTGTTCCATGTCCGGTTCTTACTGTTGCTTCTTGACCCTCGTACAGGTTTCTCAGGAGACAGGTAAGGTGGTCTGGTACTCCCATCTCTTTCAGAATTTGCCACAGTTTGTTGTGATCCACACAATCAAAGGCTTTAGCGTAGTCAATGAAGCAGAAATAGACGTTTTTCTGGAATTCTCTTGCTTTCTCCATGATCCAACAAATGTTGGCGATTTGATCTCTAGTTCCTCTGCCTCTTCAAAACCCAGCTTGTACTTCCGGTAGTTCTCAGTTCACATACTGCTGAAGCCTAGCTTGTAAGATTTCAAGCATAACCTTGCTGGCATGTGAAATGAGCGCAATTGTACGGTAGTTTGAACACTCTTTGGCGTTGCCCTTCTTTGAAACTGGAATGTAAACTGACCTTTTCCAGTCTTGTAGCCACTGTTGAATGTTCCAAATTTGTTGGCATATTGAGTGCAGCATTTTAACAGCATCATCTTTTAAGATTTTAAATAGCTCAGCTGGAATACTGTCATCTCTGCTAGCTTTGTTGTTAGTAATGCTTCCTAAGGCCCACTTGACTTCACTCTCTAGAATGTCCGGCTCAAGTTCAGTGACCACACTATCATGGGTATCAGGGACATTCAGATCTTTCCTGTATAGTTCTTCTGTGTATTCTTGCCACCTCTTCTTAATCTCATCTGCTTCTGTTAGGTCCCTGCCTTCTTTGTCCTTTATCATGCCCGTCTTTGCACAAAACGTTCCCTTGAGATCCCCGATTTTCTTGAAAAGATCTCTAGTCTTTCCCATTCTATTGTTTTCCTCAATTCCTTTGCATTGTTCATTTAAGAAGGCCTTCTTGTCCCTCCTTGTTATTCTCTGGAACTCTGCATTCAGTTTGGTATATCTTCCCCTTTCTCCCTTGCTTTTCGCTTCCCTTCTTTCCTCAGCTACTTGTAAAGCCTCATCAGACAGCCACTTGGCTTTCTTGCATTTCTTTTTCTTTGGGATGGATTGAGTTGCTGCTTCCTGAACAATGTTACAGACCTCCGTCCATAGCTCCTCAGGCACTCTGTCTATCAGGTCTAATCCCTGAAATCTATTCCTCGCCGCCACTGTATATTCATAAGGGATAAGATTGAGGTCATACCTGAATGATTTAGTGGTTTTCCCTACATTCTTCAATTTAAGCCGACATTTTGCAAGAAGCAGCTCATGATCTGAGCCACAGTCAGCTCCAGGTCTTGTTTTTACTGACTGTATGACTGCAAAGGACATAATCAATCTGATTTCGATATTGACCATCTGGTGATGTCCATGTGTAGAGTCACCTCCTGTGCTGTTGGAAAAGAGTGTTTGCTATGATCAGCGTGTTCTCTTGGCAAAACTCTATTAGCCTTTGTCCTGCTTCATTTTGTACACCAAGGCCATGCTTGCCTGTTATCCGGGTGATTTCTTGACTTCCTACTTTAGCATTCCAATCCCCTGTGATGAAGAGGACATCTTTTTTTGGTGTTAGTTCTAGAAGGTGTTGTAGGTCTTCATAGAACCGATCAACCTCAGCTTCTTCGGCCTCAGTGGTTGGGGCATAGACTTGAATTACTGTGATGTTGAATGGTTTGCCTTGGATTCATACTGAGATCGTTCTATCGTTTTTGAAATTGTACCCCAGTACCGCTTTTCTCACCCTTTTATTGACTATGAGTGCTACTCCATTTCTTCTAAGGCATTCTTGCCCACAGTAGTAGATATGATGGTCACCTGAATTATATTCACCCATGCTTGTCCATTTTAGTTTGCTGATTCCCAAGATGTCGATGTTCAATCTTGCCATCTCATGTTTGACCACCTCCAGCTTACCTTGATTCATTGATCTTACATTCCAGGTTCCTAAACAATATTGTTCTTTACAGCATCAGATTTCTTTTCACCACCAGACACATCCACAGCTGAGTGTCCTTTCGGCTTTGGCCCAGCCGCTTCACTCTTTCTGGCGCTACTTGGAAATGCCCTCTGCTCTTCCCCAGTAGTATATTGGACACCTTCCGACCTGAGGGGCTCGTCTTCCAGCGTCATATCTTTTAGCCTTGTTATATGTTCCATGGAGTTTTCTTGGCAAGAACACTGGAGTAGGTTGCCATTTCCTTCTCCAGTGAGAAGGAAATGTGAAAAACATTACACAGTTGTTAATCACTGAGGCAAAGGAAATCAAAGACTTCTGTAGCACCTTAAAGATTAATGAAGTTGTTGTGGCATACGTTTTCACAGGAAATCTTTCCATCACATACATGAAGTAATAAACTGGAAGCTACAGATGGGACTGGGGAAGTGTGTCTTTTCCCCTTTTAACTAGGGCTGTGCACCACCCCATTACGAAACCTGAATAACGAGGCAAAGCAGGCTGTTTCAGAGCAAAAGGCTCGTGATACGAGGCGGGTCAGAGCAGTATCGAGGCACCCCAGGGCGAAGCACACACCCCCACACACACACGAAGCACCTCCTCTGCCTCATATATTCGGAGCTCTACTGAATGTCTGAGCAGTCCAGACAGGCTCTCTCCAAAATGTATCAATTTCTCAACACTCACGTGGAGGGGCATGAGGAGGAGGAGGAGGGGGAAGAAGAGGAGGGAGGGAGGGGGAAGGCAAGCGGACGCAGGAAGGCACAAGGAGGTGGAAAGGTGAGTGCAGGAGGAGGAGGAAGTGTGCTTTGGCGAATAGGAACCCTCAGTCATAACCGACACTAGCAGTCTCCAATCAGAGAGCGGTGGAGGAAGGGGGTATATATACTTCAGTGAAAGTCTGTGTGTTATTGCGCTAGCTGTGTCTTTTGGAGAGAGAGCTGGTGTGGATAGATGATTGTGTGTGTGTGTGTGCGTGCGTGTGTGTGTGCGTGTGTGCGTGCACGCACGCATGTGCGTGCGTGCGCGTGCATTCCTAGGAGTTGTTCCTTCAGTTTATTCAATATTGATCACCATTAGGCTTTCCTCAAAATTTAAATTAGAAGGAAACAGCTTGGTTGTACTGGGAGTGTTCCCTTCCCTCGCTTCTTGATCATCTGTCCCCGTAGGGACAGTGTCTTTTGCAGCACCTCTTCCACCCACCTTCTCCTGTTTTTTTCTACCTCCGACTTATTTGTATTTGATTAGATTCATCTCTCCTTTCGATATTTTTTCAAACTAACATAGCTTTTCCTTGCAAGTTGCTGCTACGCTCCCCCTCCCCTGGCAATACTGTGTTTGTTTGTTTATCTTGATTTTGGACTCTGGAAAAGTCTGCATTGGTTGTGTAACGTTGACCCCTACTTTTGCTTTCTCTGTCCTATTTCCTTGTCGTTTTTGTCAATCAACTCTGTCTCTTTTAGATTTTTACAAACCCAGTCTTATTTCAATTTTTAAAAACAAACACTGACTTCTGGGCATGTTCCTCCCCCCCCCGCTTTAAGTCATATTCAGGCATTTAGTTTTTTCTTTCTTTTTAAATTCTTAAAGAAAAGCATATTATAGCAGCCTATGTATGTAGTGTACCCCCCCCCCATGCAGAAGTGAACTGTCTATGTCTTCTCTGTGTTGATCCTCCCAAAACAGAAATTAAAGAAGGGTGTTAAAAATAATAGGGTTTGATTTGGCTGTTATCTAATTGCCTGCGCTGTCGCCCTGTATTTCTTGAAGTTATCCTGCTTTCCATAAAAGAACACGAAATATAAAACAATAAATTAATGACACCCATCATTTGCTTAGATAGTTCTGCTTTTCTTTAGCTCTTGTATGTCTGTGTCCATGTGTGTGTGTGCGTGCTAGGTTGTAGTTCCGCCAGCACTATATGTTCCAGTTTCAAGGGAGTGTTGAAAAAGCATGAGACACATAGTATTTATATTATTTACCTTCTTATTCCAATAACAGTCCACTGTGTGGCAAAGCAATCCAGCACAATATGAGGCACCTTCGGGGTGTTGGCAGGGGCAGAGGTGGGGACAAATTACAGATACTTGCTTTGGGAGTTTTCCTGGAAAAACTCGAATTTCACCTGCGCCTAGCACATAAGCCAGTGGGCCAAAATGCCTGGGCTTTGGGCAGGTTGATGCCCTCGAGGGGGGCTGGGAGGGGCCAAGGTGTCACACGCGTGCATGGAAACAGGAAGAAGTCACAGCTCTTTGCTTTGAGAGTTTCTGCGGAAAACATCAGATGTTACCTCCTGCTAGAACAAAAACGACTGGGCCAAACTGTCTGAACTTTTGCAGGTGGCCTCCTCTCCAGGGGGGTGGTGAGGTCCCCAATTTCATGCCTGTGTCATAAAAACGGAAAAAGTTACGATCATTTATGTTTTCCCATGCAAGTCAATGGGAAAACGTCAAAAACAGGTGATCCGGATATCCGGATCTCGCTTCAGATTCAGATCCAAGTCAGAGTGGAGGAGGTCCAAATCAGTCTAAAGCGGATAGGGGTCACTTCTGAGGATCTGAAGCAGCATCAGAAGTGGACCGGGGGGTCCATGCACAGCCCTACTTTTAACCCCACTTCGTAGAAACTCTGAAGCAGGAATGGTTGAATCTGTTAATTTCAGTTTCTTTCTCCATTTCTCAGTTTTCCAATTTTAAGTTCATTCTGTTCCATTTCTGCATCAGTTTTGCATTTAAAAAAAAGTCTGCATGAAAATTCATATAGATTTTCATGCTTATTTTTCCTTATACACATTTTAATGCAATTTTGCGTTTTATATATATATATATATATATATATATATATATAGTAAGCAATTGTCCCTAATATAATGAATTTAGGCTATTATTTTCTCTAATATACACATTTTTGTGCACACATTTCCCTATTATATGCATTTGTGTATGCATTTTTTAATCAGAGAAGGGCATCACAAAATTCAGAGAACTACAAATACCAAAGGATAATTTAATCCAGACAAGACAGAGGTACTGTTAATGGTGATTCATCTGCCCAGCTGAGCAGTGTTCGACCTGTCCTGGAGGGTGCGCAGCTTGGGGGTGGTCCTAGATCCAGCGTGATCCCTTGAGGCACAGGTGGCTTTTGGTGGCGGGGCACCTTCTATCGTTTTAGGTTGATATGTCAGCTATGACCCTTTCTGGGCAGAAATAGGCTGACAAGGGTTATCACCCTCTGGTAGCCTCCCAGCTGGATTACTGCAGTGCACTGTATGTGGGACTATCTTTGAAGATGGTTCAGAAATGTGAGTTAGTTCAAAAAAAAGCTGCTAGGCTACTAACTGGGACTGGTTGATAAGATTATGTGACACCAGTGCTTTGTCAGCTGCCCTGGCTTTCAGTCCATTTCTGCTTTCAGTCCATTTCTGAGTCCAATTTAAAGTCTCCATGTTGAGCTTTAAAGCCCTAAATGGCTTGAGACCATAGTATCTAAAGGATATATACCTGCTCGGACCCTTAGCTCATCTTTTTCCTTGTGAACCACCCAGAGAGTATCATCAGCATCAGCATCTTTATCATCATCAGTTTATTTGTATGCCATTTTTCCATGTTCTTGGGTGGATTAAAAATAGAAATAAATAAACACACACATACACAACTGTGTTTTGGATTCTGTATTGGTTCCGAAAGCACAAAGTAGGTGGGTTCACATTCAAATGCAAACTGAATGAATTTCTCCCCCATCCTTCTCCAGAACGCTCTTCACAGGAGAACCTCCAAATGTAGACAGTGTATTTGGAAGGAGAGGGGGGCTGCACAGGCTGACCCCACACAGACTCCACCACAGACATCATGTACCCCAGAAATCTGCACATTGAGTAGGACATCTGCAAAAGAGTGCCTCTGCATGTACAGCTGTACACACATAGGTGCCGCTTTGCAGATGCCCCATTAAATGTGCAGTCATCTTGGGGCTGGGACCACTGGAACACACAACACCAGGGTTGCCAAAAAAACAGTGCAGTCCTTCACCTTCATGTGTACCATGGATGTTAGCTTGTGAAAAGGGCTCAAATCATCTCCATTTCCAAACTGTTCTAAAGAAAACTTTCCCCCTGTAGTTTTCATTTGTGCCATTTGGTCTGATTAGATGTACTCAACTAAAATTAGAAAGCCATATTGACATTAATCTGCCACATAGACCTGTTAGACATAGATAGGGAATAAAGCCTGTGAGTTTGCAGATTTTTGTCTCCAGGATACAAAGCTGGACACATAAGAGCACATATAGAATGTATTTCCTCTTTGTTTTCTTTTCAGGCTACCAAACTTGTAGTTCTGCATATTTTGTTACAAACCTGAGTGAGGTGGTTATCATTTCACTATACAAGGAGCCTGCTACTGCAGTGCTATAATTAGTTTCAGAACTTTTAGGCTTCCATGTCAACACACAAGTGTAGGTATTAAAGCTAAAGATAGCTTATTCATAGATTGCCAGGCTTTGTGCTTTGTTGTGGTGGAGGACGGGGGGACTTAACAAACAAACCAGTTGCAATACTTGGCCATGGAAGAACCAAGTTGCACAGGCTGTTCTACTGTTAGATATCTGGGTGATTTGCAGTGGATCAACAAGGGTTTCTGACTCCTAATTGTTTAGCAATAGCATCAGCAGGATGACTTTTTCTACCTAAATTAGGCTGCTAGAATGAAGAAAGCTTGGGGGTAACCAGGAGTGGATATTTGTGTGGGAGGACTCAGTTCTAGGTCCGAAACCAAACTCCTAGGCGCAGAATGTGCTCGGAGTCACCCCACTCTTTCATTCTAAGTGTCTGCCTTTTGCACCTGAGTCTAGTTGGTAGCTCGTGGGGTTCTAGCCTGAAATCTGACCACCCTGCCATACTGCAAGGCAAAGAACACATCCCCCAAATGATAAATACATTCTGGGGAGAGGTAGATTCTCCTTGTACTTGCGTGGGGCGCCAGCCATGTGCTGCTCATTCATGCTGGGATGCATTTGGAATGGATAACCCAACCCTGGCTCTTCTCCAAGTGCTTGAGGTTGCAGAATGGGGAAGGGCCGTGGCTCAGTGGTAGAGCAGACGCTTTGCTTGCAGAAGGTCCCAGGTTCAAGCCCCGGCATCTCCAGGTTCGGCTTGGAAAGAAAACCTAGCTGAAACCCTGGAGAGCTGCTGCCAGTCAGTGTCAACAATACTGGGCTAAATGGACCAGGGGTCTGACTCAGTGCAAGGCAGCTTCCTGTGTTCCTAGAAGTAGTTGCTGTGGGCAAGGGATAGCCAGTTCTTGTCTTCTTTTATTGATTATATGTAAGTCGCACCAAGAGACATTTTGGCTGAGGAGTGGGAAGAGCCCAGTCCTATAGGTTGCACCCTCATGAGACAGATGCCTCAGAACTTGGAGGCTTCTCTGTATCCCATGCCCTGCCGCCTGAAACTGTCAGTGTGGGAGAAGTAGGGATGTTGGAGGAATCCAGTTGGGGGATGGAGCTTGACAAGCTTCCATCTGCTCGGCCCCATGGACTCTGTTCTGTCTTCCGCCAGTTGGCCCAACTCATCACGCAACAAGTCGGGCCAGCTGGCAGAATTTCTGTAAAAAAAAAAAAAAATCATTAAAATGCGCAAATTACAGCAACGTCTTTGCGCAAATCAAGCAAATTATGGCTGCAATTTGCACAAATTGCACCAACAGGTGTCATGTTGGCGATCCGGGGGAAATGGTGATTTTAGAAAAATAAAAACGATTAAGTTCCCAGATTTGAGGGAAAAGCTCATGGCTCGGCTCACAAATGTAAGCCAAGCTGGGGGCTCCAGGGGAAATCCAATGAGCCCCAAAAGGGCCTGATTTCTCCATGACAGCCAATCCCTATGGAGGAGCACTAGAGGCAATCTTTGCCTCCCCATCCTCTGATCATTGCGTTTTTCACTAGATGGGCTTTTATGCCCTCCTAGTGACAGCGCTTGGAAGGAAAATAGGAGGAGGCTTGAAGAGGCTCTGGATAGCTCATATCCTGGCCTCTCCAGTCTCCCCTCCTCTACCCACCAAAACATCCTCTTTTCCCTCTTTCCAAGGTCACTTTTCTGACTTCAGAAGGCAGCCAGCACTGTTCTTTCCATACTGGCTATGAGGGGGGTGGGGGAGGGGCAAATCTCTGACTGTCCCTTCCAAGGTTGGAGTGCTGCCTCCAACCTCAGAAGGGGGATTCCCCAATATCCTATGGCCCTTCAAACGATGTCTAGGGTCTATGGTCTTGGGGCCATAGGATTGCTCCCTCCATACGGAATATATACATACATTCATTCATTCATTCATTCATTCATTCTTGGTGGCTAAGAATTGGCTAATTTAATATTTTACAGGCAAAGGTCTGGTGTCCCAGTGTATTTTATGGCACCCTTATAGGCCCCATCCCTGATCACCAGTGAGATAGCACTTCCACACAGGAAGTCCCCGCATGACACCCACAGAGAGCTCTGCTGGCATAGAATTACCACCAGTGTTCCTGCCAGCAGTGGGGCCCTAAACAGGGTATACTGGAGGCCTGTTAGTGGCAGCCATGGATCCACATTATCCAAAGCCCCTTGTTTCCCCAAGATGCCCATAGATTAGTCCCCTGCACTATGGGAGTTTGGAGCTGGCATCGTTGTCTTCTGTCCCATTGGGAGGGAAACTTTCCATGGGAAGGGAAGTTTTTCTTAAGATAAATAATGCTGGGGCTGGGGGTGGGGGAACTCCCATACACACCTCTCTTCCTGGACACAGTGAGATGGCAGGGCTCCTCTGCCACAGAAATCCCCTCTGAAAAAACTTAGGATTGCTCTTTAGTAAATAAATAAAACACAATAAAATTGGCACCACCTAACTGCCAGAGCTTTAGAGTTATATGTGTCCGAGCTAGGGATGTATGAAAGTCACTTACCTTTTAGCGAAATTGATTCGAGGTGGGGGGGGGGCGCTCCGTCCCTCCCCCCGAAATTCTGGCCGGGGGGGAGACACTCCGTCCCTCCCCCCCGAAATTCTGGCCGGCCGGCTCCGCTCCGCAGGGATTCTGCGGAGCCGCTGGCTAGCAGGGACGCAAATGGCGGCGGCCATAGCCGCTGCCGTTTGCGTCCCTGCAGTCAGCCGTGATAGGCTACGTAAATGTTTACGTAGCCTATCACGGCTGATTTAAAAGAAAAAAAAACGCGTGTACACAAATGGCGGCTCCCATGGGCGCCGCCATTTGCATTCCTTATTTTAGCACGTCTTAGTCTACGTAAACATTTACGTAGACTAAGACGGCGAAAATAAGGGGAACGCAAATAGCGTAGACGCTACGCTATTTGCTTTCCCTTTATTTTTGCCACTTTGGTCTACGTAAATGTTTACACAGACTAAGACGTGCCAAAATAAGGAACGCAAATGGCGGTGCCCATGGGCGCTGCATTTGCGTACGCGCATTTTTTTTCCCTTTTAAATCAGCCGTGATAGGCTACATAAACATTTACGTAGCCTATCACTTTTTTTGTTTTTGTTTTTTTTTAACTGGAAATGGCGGGGGTGGCAGCTGGTTGGAAGACCGGCTGCTACCGAACCGCCGCCGGAGCTGCCGCCACCAGGAAGATCCGCCCAAGGTAAGTCCCGTCCCGGGGGGGCAGACCATTCCGCCACCGATTTCGGGGGGCCGAATGCACTGGCATTCGGCCTCCCCGAGATTCGTGGTGGAATTCTCTGACATCCCTAGTCCGAGCACCGACAAGATATTATATATATAAAATCAAAAGTAAACTGTACTTTTTTCAAGAGTTATTCTCTTTCTCTCTTCCTCTTGAAAAAAAGTTCATTATTAGGAATGGTGCGGGCACCTGATTCCAACCAGAAATCTGGCGGAACTGCCTGCGCCCCCAAGCTGCACTCACTGAGCCCCTGCTCCCACTCACCACCTGCCCACACTCGCCGAGCTTCCTGCACTTGAGCTCTGCTGTTGACATTTTTCAGGAAAAAAAATGGCGATCACAAAAAAGCACATATTTGCATATACGCAAAATGGGGCCATGAATAGCCCATATAGGCATGATTACAGGCGTTTGCTTGCCTGTAATCTGTGTATATGGGTCATTCACGGCCCCATTTTGCATATACGTGAATGTGCGCATTTTCGCAAATGCACATATTTGCATATGCATGAGTATGCGCATTTTCACAAATACACATATTCCCAAATATGCAGATATGCGCATTTGCAAAAATGCACACATTCACGTATATGAAAAATGGGGCCATAAATATCCCATATAGGCAGGATTACAGGTGTTTGCTTGCATCTAATCTTGCATGTATAGGTGATTCATGGCCTCATTTTGCATATACGCAAATATGCGCAGTTGGCGATCACCATTTTATTTTATTTTTAAAGGCAATCGTGGAGCTTGACAAGGCCGCCCGGGTGAGTGTGGGTGGCTTGGCGAATGGCGGGAAGCTTGTCTGGGTGTGCACAAGCGGGGGCAGGGGCTGGGTGGGCGCCCAGAGAACCCAGACATGGGGGCGCCCGCCCATCCCTATTCATTATTAGTGAAACGACGTACAATGCTTTTACTGCAGTTTGATTAAAGATTAAGACTCCTGGGAGCCTGGCTTATATTTGCTTCTAGGGCTAGAGACCCTGTTCATGGGCTGCCGGTTGGCCACCCTTGTGCTAGACCAATAAAAACATGGATTTGCCCATGTGGATGAGACTTTGGATGTAGGTGAGAGGGAAGTGAACAGCCAAAATTATTACTAGTTGTGGAGCCATTTCCAGTTAGAATTCTTGGGATACATTCCTATGGCCTCCAATGCACGCGAAGTTCTGACAAAAGCCAAATTCACTCACATGGGGAGGGGAGAGGAGGTTCACTCCATTACCTACCTAGAAGTTGTGAAATCTGGTCCAGCTGAGGTCCCAGTCAGGCCTTCTGGGGTTCCCCAGAAGGACGCATCCCCTTCACCTGGTCCCACCTTCTTCCCCTGACCACCAAATGTTGGGTGATTTCCTGGCTTTTATACAGTTTTTCCCCCATTCAGAAAGGTTGAGATGTCTCTCCTGATGCTTAGTTGCTGTGGCAGCAAGAGCTCTAGGCTAGAATGTGCTGGTATTTTTGGCCCCTTCCCGTCAGCCCCCCTCACCAATAGAATGCAGCCCCCAAGGCTGTCTCCGAAATGGAATTCAGCCCTCAGGCTGAAAGAGGTTCAGCACCTCTGATCTAAAGAGAGATCCAGTGCACCCCTCCGTAGTGAGGAGGACTGTGACCAGGCGACTTGTGTCCCTGCTCAGTTTGCTGTCCAGGTGTTCTGTGTTCATGGGCCACTGCAAGGCCTCTGCTCTCCCTTTGGATGGTTCTGTCTCTTTAAACCAGGCTTGGACCTGGCAGCCCTTCAAACAGAGGACGCCTTCAAACAGACTACACCCATCGATGAAACTCTGTTGACTTACTTTTTCTTCTCTGCTGTCATGTTCTGTGGTGAGAATTTCACGGTGAAGAATGTCACATTGTACTCATAGGCAGGAGTTCTGATTATTCCCTGACTAAAGTGATTATCTCAGTGGACTGATATTTTAATGAGCTTGCATATTTGAACGAGTCTTCCAATATGAGGAGAGCTGGCGGAAACAGCTGAGCCCACAGTTAGTCTTTGGCTCATACTGCCTCTCTTGACTCTTGACTTAAATTACCTATGAGAACACAGCCTGATCTGAGCTTGTTTTGACAACAGCAGCTATCTTTTCACTGTCTGAAAGGAAACTAAGGAGATGATAGACAGACAGAGCCAGAGACACACACTCATATGAGTTTTAATATTTTATTACATATTCTGAAGTAGGTGTGTGCTAGCAGCAGCACATTTTACTCCAAAGGGGTTTGCATTGCCTCCCTGGTCAGCAGTGGGACAGTCCCATCACGGCTAACGCTGCTTCCCACAGCATAATTTCTTCTTAAAAAAAAAAACATGTTATGATCATGAGCCGGCTGGGCATGTACATATGTACAGGTGTACAACTTATTATTATTATTTATTATTTTGACTTTAAAATATATATTATCACTTCCTACAACAAAATAGTGCTTATATTGGATTGGGAGCCGGGAGATCTGGGTTCCACTCGGCTATGGAAGCTTACTGGGTGTCTTCGGGCCAGTCACAGGCTCTCAGCCCAATCCACCTCACAGGATTGTTGTTGTGAGGATAAAATGGAGAGGAGGAGGATAATGTAAGCCGCCTTGGGTTCCTTGCAAGAGGAAAAGAAGGCGGGATATAAATGCAATAAATAAATACATAAATAATATACATATAGCCAAGTAAATCTGTTTAGCATCAGGGCAGCGGAAGCAAATGCCATTTTAGTTATCATGATGGTACCATGATTTATGTGAGTTTAATCTGCAAAACACACATGCTGAGAGCATTTCTTTCCTTTTTTAAATCAGGATTGGCAAAATATGTTCTAACGTATCAGGAAAGTAGAAGGAGTTGTAAAGCATGGAATGGCATTGGGCATGTGTGCAGAACAGGGAAGAGAAATGTGAATTTTGTGCTTCACAACTGAAGCAATACATGTGTCTGTCTAAAGCGGGACCCTGTAAGACCATTATATCCAGAGTTTAAAGTTACACCTGACTTCATTCATTCCATTGAGTAGACTGAAGTCCTGAAGGATGGCCTCCAAAAGGCAAAGGAGCAATTTTCCCATCCATGATCAGTTTTGCTTTGTTTTTCACACTGGATTTTCTTTGCAGAAACATTCTGTTTTTAATGCATCTTCAACATGTGCTCAGAATTAAGTGGTTACAATAATACATGAAGAATGGAGGGATGGTGGGTGCAGCCATATCATGTGCTAAGGGTGGTTCATGTTCTTGACTTAATATTAGAAACATATGTGAGCGGTTATAAAAATGGATAACCATTGAAGAATGCAGTGTTGCCAATAGCTTATAAAACTTCACCATAATAAAACATTATCTCACTTTGTGTCAGAATTCCCACTGTGTCAAGATCAGCACGTTGAGACTATTGGCTGCTTCTTCCATCACTGTCAAATGAACACAGATCTGTTTTGTTCCTTCTGTCACATTGCTGCACCTCCCTTCGTCTTGTTTCAGATTGGCCTCTAACAGTCTCCATTGCAAACTGGCCATATTCAGTCCCGGTTTTCACATTGCTGTTGAGAGAGGTTGGTTTGAAGCCATATGCATCCATAAAAACCATATAACATGAACCAGATCCTCAGACATTCATGGCACTCTGTTTTGCAAGCAATGTGAACTGCAGCATCCACCATTAAAAAGTAGTTTTTTCCTGATAGCGCTCACAATATGGTAGCAGTGTTTTTTTCTTTTTTAAAAACCCACACTGGGCTACCTTACTGTGTCACATAAGATTGCCAACCACCAGTTTTTCTTTTGTTTTGAAACTCAGTTTGCTTGCCAGATTGTGTGTGTGCACCAGAATTTAGGGCTAGGTGCCAGATTCATTTATTATTTTTAGTAAAGCTGCTGGATTTTGAATAGATGTCAGCAGCATAATTTTCACATAATGTGCATACCTGAAATGTGTAGCTGCACATGCACGCGCATGCACACACACGTGGTAGGAATGAGTGAATCAGTCTATTTCTGCTCTTTGCCACTTTTGCAAGTGTTTGTCCATTCTGTCTCATTTCTACATTAATCTGGGGGGGGGGACAAAATCCATGTGAAAATGTTCATTTAAATGAGCACTTTAAAATATATTTTCATTCAAAATACAGGTTTCTAAATGTATTTTTGAGAAAATCACATTTTGTGTCAGAACCAGTGGAGGCTGGTGGTGCCGATTTTGGTGGTGCCGTGAATCCATTCTGGGTTTCAGTCAGAACCAGACAGAACTTGAAAGGAGCTATCCAAGGTGAGAAACTCATTTTGGGAATAGGGTTCAGCACCTTGGATAGCTCTTTTAGAGTTCGAACCCAGAATGGATTCACGGGCCCAGCAAAATCAGAGCCACCAACCTCCACTGGTCAGAACATTTGGGAAGTGTCAAAGCTGGTGGATAATGAAGTTCCAGTCCACACGTGGAGGTGGGGAACCTTTCTCCTGCTGAGGGCTCCATTCTCTTGAGGGTGATCTGATGGCTGGCCCCATGCCAGTAGTGGATGGGACCAGAGCCCAAAGTGGCCACCCTTTTCTCTCTTCTCTCCCATTTTCTCCCTACCTAGCAAGTTGCCAGGCAAAAGACAGATCACTCTTGCAAGCGGTCTGACTGATCGCTTGCAGAGGGTTTTTGAAAAACCCTTAGGGGAAAAAAAGAAAGAAGCTGTGCTACTGTGACTGCTAATGGTGAGCCACACCCCGAGACACTGTGGAAGATGTTCTCCTGCTCCTTCAAAAATTCAGTGAAATTGTCCTCCCAATTTCTCTGCCCACAAATAGGGCGGGGAATTTTGAGGCTAGTTGCATGGCCTTAAGTAGACTTCTCTCTCTCTCTCTCTCCCCCTCAGCTCCAGCTTCTCACTCTTTAATATGGAGATAGTCATCCCAATCTACCTCACTGCCTTGATTGTAAGGCTATGTACACAAACTATTCTGAGGACTCTAAAGCAGAGGTGGGAGTACTTCAGGCTTCCAGGATCTACTTTTTTACTTGAACCACCACATCTACCAACTGAAACCAGGTGCAACCATAGTGAATCAGGTGGCTAGACATGGTAGACATGGTCAGGCACCTGCCAGGGCCCACACCCCAGCAAGGGCTCACTGACAAGAGTTCCCTGGAGTTGTTCCTCTTCTTCATCGTTGCAGCCTGCTTGTTCATCTGCCTCTTGCTCCGACCCAGACAATGCTGGCGGTGAGGAGGAGGAGGAGCTGAGATGCCCCTGCCTGCTTGCTCCCTGGCTCGCTGCCAGTCAAGCAAGCAAAGGGTAGCAATAATGAGAAAGAGGAGGAGGAGCAACGGCAGCTGGTGACAATGGCAGTGAGAAGATACTCACTGAGAGAGGAGCCATTGAGAGGAGCTCAAGAGTCCTCCAAAACCTGGAGTTGGTGCTGGACATATACTTAGAATAAAGAAACAGGATGCCTCTGAGCACATGCACAGCTCAGGAATTTGTTCTAGCTGCCAGAATGGAGCTCATGGTCATTCCACACATGGATCCAGTCCTAGTTTTTGCCCTAGCTTTCTTCATTAGAGCAGCCTAATTAGGAAAGAAAAGGCCTTTTTGTTGTTCCTATTGTGATATAACTGGGAGTCAGAAATCCTTGGTGATCTGCTGCAAATCACATAGACATCTACCAACCTGCCTCAGTCTAACTTCTTTCCACCCGTGCTCTAAAGCATATATGGGATGATTGCACATGTAAAATATGACTGTCATCTCCCATCAGAGTCAGGCCCATGTAGTCCTTCCTACATATCCAACTCTCTCACCCAATGTTTGGAATGTGCCCCAAGCATTTGGATTAAAAAGTGATTGTACTGTACATTTCAAATCTAGATTCTTAAGATTCCATCCTTCTTGGAAGAGGATCACTCATGATTTTGTGGCATTCCTGTGGAAAGGCATTCATTTCCTGTTAACTAGGTAAAAAAATGTATTATAGCTTTGGGACTGTATGCGATTTCCACTGTCATGAATAAAGAAGAGTGTAATGAATAAACAAGAGGCAACAACTAGATTTGTCATGCATGAAATACTATGAAAGGCCTGATCCTGTGATCCAGCAAGGGGAATGCAGCCCCACTGGTTCTTCTGGATCTCTCAGCAGCTTTCGGTACCATCAACTGTTGTATCCTTCTGGGCCATCTTGATGGGTTGGGCATAGGTGTTATGGTGGCTCCATTCCTTCCTGGAGGATCAGTCCCAGAAGGTTGTGTTGGGGACTTCTGTACCATCCCATGGCTTTTGGAGGGTCCAGCCAAAGACATTTTGCTGCTTGATGTGAAGTACAAGATGGTGCCTCCCCCATTTCATGTTCAGAAGGTGACCAGACTGACAGCTGAATCAGTGATGGTGATGGAACAGCATCTTTCACTTCACTTGATGTTAGCAGGCTAGGCTAGGAGGTGCAGGTCAAGTTGTGTGGCCCCCAACCAGTCTCCTGTACTCCCCAACCTCTAGCATCTGAGGGAGACATCTCACTTTGCTTAATGCTAGGACCATCTTATGAGTGCCTCGGGATTCTATCTTGTCTCCTATGCTTTTTAAAATCTATGTGAAACTGTTAGAGGAAGTCATCTGGAGGTTTGGGCTGGTGGTGTCACCAGTATGTGGGCCTGGGAAGGTTTTGGGCTGGATGAGAGAAAACAAGCTGAAGAAGAGGTATAGTAGATAGGAAAACCAACCAGACTGGATGGAAGTAAGTAACCAGTCTTGGATGGGGTTGCATTCCCCCTGAAGGACCAGGTTCACAACTTGGGAGTTCATCAGAGAGAAGACTTGGCACTGTGGAAACATAGGTAGTGTTGGTGGCTAAGAATGCCTGTTAAGCTGATACTCCAGCTGCGACCCTATCTAGACAAGTTGGATCTGGCCTCGGTTATCCATGCACTGGTTACATCCAGATTAGACTACTGTAGTGCATTCTACATGGTGCTGTCCTTGAAGACTATTTGGAAATTTCAGCAGGTGAAAAATGCAGCCACTGGTATGTTGGTGGGGCTAAGTGGTCTGAATATGCAACACCTATACATTTACATGAGCTGCCTTGCTTATATAAAATATTTAGATCAATAAAACAAATTAATAAAATGCCATCACAGCTGAAGTGTTGTGACATGGTAGGCAAATGGAATACAGCCCACTTCCCAGTCACACTCTGCAAGAGGTCCCCTGTCTCCTTGCTGGAATGAGTTGCTGGTGGATCTTAAACCATTGCTCCAAAGCAGTGGAGGGGAACCTGTGGTCCTTCAGATGTTGCTGGACTGCAATTCCCATCAGCCCTAGCCAGCATAGCCAGTGGTGGAGGACAATTGGAGTTCAACAACATCTGGAGGTCTACGGGTTCCACATCCCTGCCCCAGAGCAGTGTTCCCCATCCTGGTGCCCTCCAAATGTGTTGGACTTCAACTACTATGATCCCGCTTCCAGCTATAAAGATTTCCTTGTAAGCGAGACAAGCTCTGGGACCCCTAAGCCAGGTCTAACGTATGGCTACAACAGCACAGTGGAGCAGAGGATAACTCATTGTGCTCCTTCCTTTTTTGCAACTAAATATAGCTGCTTGGGTGGTCAGAAAGAAAAGAACGAAAGAAAATGAAACACCTAAACCCAATCTTCAAAATACTGTCTCAAGGGGACCACAGGATCCAGCAGAGCATATTCTTCCATCATGAAGCTGTTCAGTTTGCTAATAACAACCTGCCTCATAATATTATTGCAAGGCTGATTTAATTAATGTTTGTATAGAACTTGGAAGAGCTATGCACTAAATGCTTAATTATATCCCAGTGTTTGTTTAATAAGTGATGACAGCAGTATTATGCATGGCCTGAAAAGTTAAAGGGCTGCTGATCTAGATAATAATAGAATCATAGAATAGTAGGGTTGGAAGGGGCCTACAAGACCATCGAGTCCAACCCCCTGCTCAATGCAGGAATCCAAGTCACAGCATCCCTGACAGATGGCTGTCCAGCCTCGTCTTGAAGGCCTCCAGTGTGGGAGAGCCCACCACCTCCCTAGGTCATTGGTTGCATTGTCGTATTGCTCTAACAGTCAGGACGTTTTTTCTGATGTTCAGACGCAATCTGGTTTCCTGTAACTTGAGCCCATTATTCCGTGTCCTGCATTCTGGGATGATCAAGAAGAGATCCTGGCCTTCCTCTCTGTGACAACCTTTCAAGTACTTGAAGAGCGCAATCATATCTCCCCTCAGGCTCCTCAAGGCTAAACATGCACAGTTCTTTCAGTCTCTCTCATAGGGCTTTGTTTCCAGTCCCCTGATCATCCTTGTTGCCCTCCTCTGAACCCTCTCCAGTTTGTCTGCATCCTTCTTAAAGTGCGTTGCCCAGAACTGGACACTGTACTCCAGATGAGGCCTAACCAGTGCTGAGTAGAGGGGAACTAGTACTTCCCAGGATTTGGAAGCTATACTTCTATTAATGCAGCCCAAAACAGCATTTGCCGTTTTTGCAGCCACATCACATTGTTGGCTCATATTCAGTTTGTGATCTACCATAGTTCCAAGATCCTTCTCACTTGTAGTGTTGTTGAGCCAAGCATCCCCCATCTTGTAACTGTGCATTTGGTTTCTTTTTCCTAGTTGCAGAACTTGGTATTTATCCCTATTAAATTTCATTCTGTTGTTTTCTGCCCAGCGCTCCAGCGTATCAAGATCACTTTGAATTTTGGTTCTGTATTCTAAGGTATTAGCTATCCCGCCCAATTTTGTGTCATCTGCAAATTTGATTAGCATTCCCTGCACCTCCTCCTCCAAGTCATTAATAAAAATGTTGAAGAGCACTGGGCCCAGGACTGAGTCCTGTGGTACCCCGCTTGTTACCTCTACCCAGTTTGAGAAGATCCCATTGAGAAGCACTCTTTCAGTCCGATTCTGTAGCCAACTGTGGATCCACCTGATCGTTGTTTCATCTAGCCCACTTTGAGCTAGTTTGCTCATCAGGATGTCATGGGACACTTTGTCGAAAGCTTTGCTGAAGTCGAGGTATATGATGTCCACAGCATTCCCACAGTCCACAAGGGAGGTTACCTGATCAAAAAATGAGAGCAGATTCGTCTGGCAGGATTTGTTCTTGACAAATCCATGTTGGCTTCGAGTAATCACTGCATTGTTTCCAAGGTGCTTACAGACTGATTGCTTTATAATCTGATCCAGAATTTTCCCAGGGATGGATGTCAGACTGACTGGTCTGTAGTTCCCAGGTTCCTCCTTTTTACCCTTTTTTGAAGATAGGGACAACATTAGCCCTCCTCCAGTTATCTCCTCATTTCATTTCATCCTCATCTTCTCCTTGATTGGGGTACATACATGTAACTCATCCATGTTGTTTTGAGAGGTTCCCTAGGAGCAGCTCAGTGCACTGAACTGAACTCACTGCACTGAACTCAAGGGTCAACAAAAGGTGTATCTCCAGATATTTTGGACTTCATTTCCCAGAAGTCCCTGCCAGAAAAGCCTGTCGTAAGGAATGCTGGGAACTGAAGTCCAAAACATCTGGAGATCTGCTTTCAGCCCACCCCTGCCATAACTGACTTTTAAGTGATCCTGAGTTTAAAAACAGACAATCCATTGGCACGAGAAAGTATAAGTACCTCCAGCCCTGATCAGCTGTTTTGGAATGTGTGCTTCCTTTTCCGTGGGTCTCAGGCCAGACCCCCAAACTGCCTGTTAAATTATGAGGAATTTCCAAAAGCCATCTGCAAGTTCAGTGCTGCTGCTTAATAGGCTGACCTCTCGAAATAACTTTATTTATTTCTACATTTTGTTTGGCTACAATCCTATGGTCCTGGGGGCTATAGGATTTGTCAGATTTTCCTCCCTGTGCATGAAGAGAAAGATCTTCCCCCAGAATGAGAGAGATCTGACCCCGTAAGGAAAGGTATGCAGTCGATGCTCTGATGTTGGAGCTCCAGCACTAGAGGGGCAAAAAGGAGGCATTCTAGGGGTGTGCCAGGGATGTGCCCAAAGAGACTGTGGGTCCAAGAGATCCAAAGCCCTCCCATCCCCTTGGAGGTGATATAATTTATTACCCTCCCATTGTAAGCAATGGGAGGAAAACAGTTAAGGGCGGGGATGAAAAATGTCCCCCAACACCCTCCTCTTTGCTGGTGTGAGCCTGGCCGGGCATTAGAAAAAGGCAGTTCCTCCGGCTCAGATTTTCCGGCCCCATAGGGTTGCTTTGCCCATCGCCCTATAGCAAATCGCTTTCAGAGCAATGTACAGTCAAACACAAGTAAAAAACAACAATCCATAGACATCAAGTCAAAATGCAGGATAATAAAACAGTCAATTAAAAGCAGCAGAGACTAAAATATAACAGGCACAAACAACACGATGATCTAAAAATATCACTGTGTTTAGAACTACTTTAAAACAGAAGATAGCAGTGGAAATATACAGAAGATTTAAAAGCCTGTGAGAATAAAAGGGTCTTTGCCTGGTGTCGGAAGGATAACAAAGTATGTGCCAGGTAGATGTCTCTGGGGAGGGCATTCTGCAGCTGGGAAGCCAACAGTGAGAAGGCCCACTCACAAGCAGTCACTTGCACACTTCTGAATGTGAGGGCTCTTGCAGAAGGGCTCTGATTATGATCTCAGAGGACGGGGAGACATATGGGATGCAGAAGAAATACCTGTGTCTCACTGCACAAGGTCCTCTGCATTCCACCCATTTTCTCTTTCAGTATGTGTGGGCAATACTTAGAATTTTACAGCACCTTAGAGCACAAACCTATGCATGCTCAGACAGGAAAAAAATCCTATAAATCCCAGCATTCCCCAGCCAGCCACGCTTAGAGTGTTCAGTGCACTTCACCTAGCAATCCATGTAACATGTAATTGATGCTCTGACTTGGATTCCTGCACTGAGCAGGGGGTTGGACTCGATGGCCTTGTAGGCCCCTTCCAACCCTACTATTCTACGATTCTGTGATAACAATACCTGGCAAGTATGTGACTGAAGCTGAGAAACAGTGGCTTTCCTAAAGGTATCCAGTGAGTTCACAGGTGAACAGGATTTAGACTGGGCATTCTTTTGCTCACAACTCATACTCTTATGCCCAGTTCAGATGTGATGTTTCTGCTTCAATAACTGTGTTTTTTAGAGTGTGAATGAGCAATGAACTAAAGCACTCCCTCCTTCCCCCTCCCTTTCCTTAAGAACATAAAAAAAACCCATATTGGATCAGACCAGGGTCCACCTAGTCCAGCATTCTGTTCACATAGTGGCCAACCAGCTATCCACAGAAAACCCACAAGCAAGACATGAGTGCAACAGCACCCTTGGCCTCTTGCACATCCAGCTTGAAAGAAGACTTACTGGTTTCTTAATCAGAGTTTCTTGTGATATTCAAACCAGGAAACGGTGGTTTAAGTGCTGCCTACAAACCAGAATTGCAAGCCACTGTTTCATCCTGGTTTGCAAACCAGGGTTGTAGACAGCCCTTAAAGTGTGATATTTCAGTTCAGACATATGAGTTAAACCGTGCTTTAACAAGCCAACAAGTCTGTTAAATGAAACATGTGCATGAAAGGAGGAAAGGAGGTGAGGGAGTGCTCGAGCTAGTCACTCATTCATGCTCTAGCAAACTACAATTTCTTGGATCAGCAACATTATATCTGAACCAGGCCTTAGTCTAGGGGTCACAAATCTTTTTGGGTTGGTGGGCACATTTGGAATTTTGACAGAGTATTGTGAGCACTCTCACCAAATGGTTGCTACGGGGGGTGAGCAGCTCTCAACATGGCTGTCCTGGTTCACACACATTTCTTGTCTAATTCCATGGTAGCACTAGATGTAAAATGATTACTAACATGATGTGCTTTCTAAATGACCCTTTGGAAACCCATGTTTTTGAATGGGTGTTCACTACTTTATGTTTTTCAGGTGAACATCTCCAACTTTGACATTGTTATGGAGTCTGACGAGGGAACATTCATGCCCACTGGCCTCGCTTTCACAGGCAGTGATAAGGCTCGTAATGTCATGAAGGAGATCATGAAACTGCTGAAGCCCATCAATATTACTAATGTTTTTGAAAATGGTGGAGGAACAGACATTAAATACTGGATACAAGATGGAATACCAGGTGAGATTCCTGAATTTTGAGATCTGCTGAGTTGTCCCACCCATTCCCCCCCCCCTTTTTTTTCTTACTTATCTCTTTTTGTGGCAGACCAGTGCTTGGCTATAAATGCATGCTTGAGCTTTGTTTTTAAAAAAGTTTTAGATGATGTGTGGGCATTATGCGTACAATCTTCTTTTAGGCTTTAGGATTTATAATAATCTTTCCTAGAGCAGTGGATTAAAAATAGCAGGACATTCCCTCTGCTTGAACAGAAGGGGGGAAACATGCAAACCAAATATAACACATTTAAATACAGTCTTTTTCCCCTCCCTTATTCACATTAAATAGTTGGCGTGGGAAATATATATATATATATATATATATATATATATACACACACACACACACACACACAACCCATGCACTCAGGGACATAGGAAGCTGTCCTATGCCAAGTAAGGCCTTTGTTCCATCTAGACCGGTATGGTTGACACTGACTGGGGCTCCCCACGGTTTCAGGCAGGATTCTTTCTAAGCCCTCCCTGGAGATGCCAGAGATCAAATCTGGAATCTTCCGCACGCAGAGCAAGTGCCCTACCACTGAACCCCAACATGTGTTATATGCTTTATTTACAAATATACAAGCAGAGCAAGAGAGGAAGCAAACAGGCACTCCTACAAAAGTGATCCTCCAGAGAGCAAATTGGGAAGCCACTGGCTATATCCCAGTTTTAGTTCACTTCAGTTAGAAACTCTCAGCTCTCTCTCTCTCTCTTGCTTTCACTCTCTCATTCCCTTTATCTCCCAAATTCTGCAAGCCACTCCTTCTCACACCTATAAAAGGTCTGCCCGCTACTCTGACTTGGAAGAACCTTTCCAAAACATTGATGGGAAATGTCCTTCAGAAATACAGAAAAGTTTCCTCAGTTCCAAAACAAGCCGAGGGGCATTCACATAGTAGTAGAGTTCACTCAAACCCAAATGAGTCTACTCCACAGAAAACACATTGAGCCATTTTCAGTGGCCCAGTTCTTTCCAAAAAGCTAAAGAAGAACTCTTTATAATCTGATGATCTTTTCATAAAAGTACAAACAATATTCTGTTCTTAATTTTAACTTAAGTAGTCCACAATGTGTACGTATGGGTGGTCTTTTCCTTTCTAGTAAATGCAAACCAAATGCACTTGCATAACATAGAATCAATTAAATGCAAAAGTCTTTTGATTTGTGTAGATCATCAGCCCTATGAGACATGGCTTCATTAGAGGGAAATCTTCCTCAAACAATTTCCTTCAATTTGTCTTTTATTCCTGAACTTCAGTTGCACAGCAAACGTTTCTGTTACTCTGCATATGTTCTAACCAACAGACTCTGTTCAGTGCATCTGATGAGAACATGATGTTGTGCATGCAGCTGGAAAACACTCTTGCTTTCTTGGTGTTCTCAGTAGGAAAGGCACACTGGGATCCCAGCTAGACAAACGTTCTCATATTCACAGCAAGTAAACAAGGCAATAGGTGCAAGAAAAGAAAGCCCATTCTCTTTGCTTTGATCAAATGAATCCTGAAGTGAAGTATAACTTCGTGGAGCAGGACGCCTTACCAGATCACAGGCTAGCCATATATACAGCTTACTCCATCTTTTTCATGAAGCGCTAGGTTTATCCTTTAATCCTCACTTAAGGCAGACACTTGTGAATCACCAAAAAAGAGGGCAAAATAGGGTGCCAATTTACATAAAATTTGCATATGCTAATTTATACTATAGATGCATATTTAGAAATAATCACTATAATTTAAATAGAAATACAGTACAGTTCACCATAGTATGGAAGATTGTGACCTGTGTGCCTTGCACAGTCTGCTGTCCAGGTGCTGCTGATGGGCAGCTTTGAGGCCTCTGCTCTTTCTGATGGTTCTTTATCTTTAAACTGGACTTGGACTAGACAGTCCTTCAAATAGAGGACACTTTCAAAATATAGGACAATCCTCTGTCAGCCCTTCCAGTAGAGGACTGTCCTCTGTAAAAGAGGACACATGGCCACCTTATAAAAACTGAGACAACTTGTTGGGATGGAGAAGCAGCTATAGCACCCATGTATACTATATATGAAGAGGCCAGCAGGAACACATGGGCCTAGCTCTACCCCCACAACAACAACATACGCATCAACTATGCCCCTGGCCAATAGCTGAAGAGGGCTGCTGCTACTCATGTAGGTTTTCCTCCACAGGGAGAGAAACTCTTAACTGTATACAAGCAGAGGCAGCCCCCTTTAGACTGACACTGATCATACATCAATTGACGCCAATCAAACTTCAATTTTGGCTGGGATGTGTGGCGTTGCAGGGGCGGGGCTAGTCCTGCATGTTCATGATGGCCCCTGAATAGGGCTTATGGTCCTACAAGGTCAAAAGCAACAGCTCCTTTCTTAGTTTCTTGAAGAATGATCTGGAGATATTAGTGAAGTATTGGAAGGAAGGAAGGAAGGAAGGAAGGAAGGAAGGAAGGAAGGAAGGAAATGTCAGGATGCACCCTAGCTACCTCTTACAGTCTACTCCAATAGCCAACTCAAGACACAGACAAAAGGATTCTTTTCAAGACTTTAATCCTTTTACAACTTAATGACTCTTTCAGATGCTAATCACCAGCGACTAAGCAAGGAACAGCACTGGGGAAAGACAGCAGAGTAGCCTATGCTCCAGGTTAGGCAGTTGGTCCCCGTTTGAAGGAGAATCACGGGAAGACCCTGAACTTATGGGCTAGGGAGAGATCCTCCCTCTTTCCCTTGGGTCCTCGGGACGCGACCGTTGCTTGCGCGCCAAACGAGCGCTACGCCTCCTTTCCACGCCCTCCATCTGTCATCACTCCCTGCATCGGCGTCGAGCGTCCAGCAAGCCCCCCTCCAGCATTCTCTCGCTGCCAGGGTCACTATCTCTCCCAGAAATGCTGGCAGGAGGAATCTCTGCCAGCTGCTGTGCCTGTGAGCGATGAGCGAGCTCCTCTCCCACGAATTGCTGTTCCTCCTCAGAATCAGAACTGCTCTGGGGTTCTATTGGCTCAGTTTCCACCCTGACAGAAAGAAAGAGGCAGGGCCAGCTCTACTGTTAAGCAAAGTGAGGTGGCTGCCTCAGACAGCAGAGTTTGGACGTCATAAAAGGGCAGCAAAATGTTAGTTATTTCCTTGGTATCATTGTATTTCTATTTTTCAAGGATGGGGAGAGGTGCTTGTGGGATTTTCTGCCTCATATACCAAAATAACTTGGCTGGCTTTGAATATTATGTACCTTGACTTGGGCGGGGGGGGAGCATTTGCTGTTGTGCCTCAGGCAGCAAAATCTCTTGGGCTGATGGAGGAAGGAAGTAAATGTGCAAAAGGGACGAAATTAAAAGGGAGAAAGGTTTTGCTAGCTGTGTGGGAGGGCAATGCCCAGGATGAGAGAGAGCACAAGGCTTTGTGGAAAGACCACAACTCAGTGATGCTTTGCATGGAGAAAGTTCCCCATTCATTCCTAGCATTTCCAGCTAAAAGGGTCATCAAAAAACAGGGCTAGGAAGGACCTCTGTGCCTCTGGGGACTTGGGGAGTCACTGCCAGCCAGATGGACCAAAGGTCTGATTCAGTTGCTTCATAATATGTTTATTTGTCCAAGCTAATCTCAGTAAGATTAATGCCTCTTGAATGAAGTTTTACTTCCCTTTTTTAAAAAAGGAAGCAAACTGTGGAAGTGCTGGATCTGCACCCCTTCACGTTATTTTGAGATTGCCCAAAAGTGAGATGGTACAAACATATGGCCTGAGAAAAGCATCCCTCATACACCTTGAAGGCTGCAGGCCATTGGCTACCACTTCCAGTCCAGGCCTCTGTCTACTCATAATGACTTCACTTAAAGTACTGCGGATAAGTTGACACTGTTAAAGGTGAATAGTTCACCATGGTATGAATGAAGCCATTAATGCTGAGCAACTCCTTTTTCCACAAGAACACTTTTTTGTAGCAGAAAGGCACAATAGCCTCATGACCTTTGATTCACCCTTTCTACCAAGGCTATGTCTCTTTTTCGTTTTATCCGGTTAAAATTGCTACATCCCCCTTCACCAGCAGAGGGAAGAGGAGGTATATGCAGCTGTTAAACATAGTTTCCCATCTCTGAGTGAAACGGGTACTACTAAATAGATAAAAGAGGGGGTTCTTTGGAAGGACTTATTACAACTTCTCACGGTGACGTTTATTTATTACGTTTTTACCCCATCCTTCCTCATAGGTGCATGTCCAACACTCAAGCCAAGACACCACACACTGGCAGATAGCCTAGGGAGGCGGAACTCACAATATGCAGTGATTTATGCCAGCCTTTTGAGGGTTGGATTTCCCATTGGCCCTTTCTGTCCAGTAGTATCTCACCAATGCCTAGGCAAATGGTTGCTTGGTGTTCCAAGGGTTGACAGGAGTTCCTGGTGATCTGGAGCTACTACTCTGAAGTGTTAGTTTCCTAGATCCTCCTGAGATATCAAATCTGTGGAAAGAATTCCTCTTCCTCCTTGTTTCCTGCCAGGGCCGGCCCTACCATTAGGCAGAATGAAGCGACCACCCCAGGCAGAAAGTGCTGGAGACAGCAGCAGGAACTGTTCCTCAGGAGCCCCCCTCAGGTATTCTCTGCTATTGGAAAACAGAGCTATGTGCGCCACATGGCCTTTCCTGGGCCCCTTAAGGTATCCTGCTCTCCTCAGGTGCAGTAGAGCAGTGATGGGCAAAAGGTAGATCGGGGTCTACCGGTAGATCTATGAGTGCTTTGCAGTAAATCACCAATGATTTCTGATTCCCAGTTATTTAACAAGCGGAACAACTCCCCACCACCACCACGCCCCCAAAAAGGCTTCTGAAACCATTGCCAGTCCAACTGGCTTCTGTACTTGAAATGGGAGGACACCATCTTGTCCTTTACCTCAGGCAGCAAAATGTTTTGAGCCAGCCCTGTTTCCAGCCTTCACCTCTGCTAAGTAGTAGCCAGAGCCTTTGCCTCTTCCTTAGCAGCCACTTGCATTCACCGGGGCAATCTCTTAGACCCACATTCCAACATGCTATCATTCATTTCCGTTGTTCTTTTCGCTATTTGGCTGTGGGGACAGACAGGAGTGAGATTTAGCATGCTAGAAGCAGTACTTGTACCAATGTTTGCCTGCTGCATCAGGGCAGAGATAGGGGAATAGAGATGGGAATGCTGGGAGTTTTCTGGCCTCATGTCTAGCCTCCATAGCATTCCTTTTAGCAGTACCTAAAGATCTGATTCTTTTTTACAAGGGATCTGATCCCTTTATGTGACATGGTATCACACCTCTTTATCCCAGTCATAAGAACAAATGAATATAAGAAAGAGTCCTGCAGGATCAGACCAAGGGTTCATTTAGTCCAGCATTCTGTTCACACAGTGGCCAACAAGCTGCCTGTGGGAAACCCACAAGCAGGATATGAGTGCAATGGCACTCTCTTGCCCATGTTCCCCAGCAACTGGTGTACATAGGCATATTGCCTCTGGCGGTAGCATAGATCCATTAGGACTAGTAGCTAATCACACTAAGCCACCCTGAGACTAAGTCACCATCGGTTGTTTGTTTGCTGAACAACTCACGTTACTCCTGACAGACTATCAGGCACACAGCAGCTTGGTGTGGCTTCTTTCCCCTCAGTCCTCCCACCCACTCCTAGCACATATCCCAGCTGCCTTTGCGGTACAACCCCTCTCAGAGCCTCATATTCCTGGTGGCTGAGAGCTCCCCCCACCCAGTTGCTGCATAGTTGTCAAATCTACAAGTTGCAAAGCACAAAATCTTGGACCCTTGTATTCCCTGTGGTGGGAAACTCCTCTGCCCCAATCACTGCCCCCTTTCTAAGTAATGTTAATGTTGTCAAGCTTTTTTTCCAGTCCTTCAAATTTGCACAAATGGAATCAGTGTTTTTATTTTATACTTTGGTCCTTGAAATTTGCGCAAATGTGTTCAGTTTTTTTTCCCTTCAGTTCTGCACAAGTGTGCACATTCACAGGACTGCAGTTTAGTTTAGTAAGTTGTATCAGTATGACAGCAATTGGTACAGTACCCAAGCACATTGATATGCCCTCTGCAGGTCTAGAAATGCCATTTGTCAAATTCCTCCTCCACTTCAGCACTTACCTTGACAGCAAACACTGAAAGGGGCAGCTGAATGAGACGGGAGCTTTTGTTGCAGATGTAATTACTGAGGGAGTTTGTGGAGCTCATTTCTGCTTTGCCAGTTTAACAATCAATGAAGCATGTGAATAAAATAGGAAAATATGCCTTGCTGTGGTTCTGTGAATGTGTGCACTTGCGTATAACCAAAGGGGGTGAAAAAAAGAAACCCAAGCCCATTTGTGCAATTTTTAAAGACCAAAAAAAATTTTTGTAAGAGGGCTGCCAATGCAAGAGGGATAGTGTGATGTGTTAATGGAGTATTGGTGAAGGGGCAGACACTGACAGCACTTACAGCAGAAGAGGAGGGTGCCTGGCAGCAGCAGTAGTGAGATCAGGAAGAGCGGCCAACAGGGCCAACACTCTTGCCAAGTGGCTTTCTCACTGTTGTAAACAACCCAGGCTAAAGTGACTCTGCCAGGTTCAGATGTCCCAACAAGCCACCCTGAGAACAAGCCACCCTAAATAACCCTACTACAAGCCACTCATTCAGTTTTCACCTTCTTCTGTTTCTCTTTCTCTGTCATACTCACACCATAGAGAAAACTCTCTGTCTCTCTTTGTATGTCCATAATAGATCTGGAAAAATTATTGCTTGTACTACCACTGACCTTATTTTAACTTCTGCTGTATAGTATTGCCATTAAGGTAATAAGCTGTGAGCTGGGACGGTCTTGATTAAAATCTCAACTCAGCATGAAATTGCTGGGGCCTTAGAGCCTCTCTCTCTCTCTCACACACACACACACAGCTTCAGCCTATGAGAGCAATACTGGGCTACATTACATAATTGTTGTAAGGATTCCTGAGATAATGAATGTGAGGTGTTTTGAGCATTTAGGAAAAGTGCTGTATAAAAATACTAAGCACATTATCCAATTAAAATCCAGCACTTTTATGCAGCCATCTCATGCTCACTTACTCAAAGGGACTTACTCAGTGGAACCCACTTACTCAGTGGGACTGCAATCCTATACCCACAAACTCACTGGGATTTTCTTCTAAGACTGGTATATGAATGTGTGTGTGTGTCCTGGGCCCACACAATGCCACACCACTGACCACCAGCTCTACCCACTCATGCGACCCATGGTGGATTCCCCAGGGGCCGATGTGGACTAAGGTTGCCCACCCCTGTTCTACATAGACGTATATAGGATTGTAGTGTTCAGTTCCATTAATTTCAATGGGAGAAAATTTTACGCAAGATTAATTTTTCTATTAAAATCACTGGGAGGCCCCCTTCAGCCATTTCCCTTCACATGCCTAACAATTGTGTGAGGGGGAGAGGGGGACTGTGCCAGCTAGCTCCACCTTTGTCACTGCACCCCCTGTCAGCCCCATCCCACTGGTGTCCACACTCTGTGGAATGTCTGCAAGGGGGGAGCCTGCCAAATAGGTAAAGACTTTCCCCGTCATCTGGAGACGGGAAGACCCTATGCACATCCAGCTGGCTTTCCCACTGCAGACATTCCCACAATGTGGGGACTCAGTGTGGAGTGGGGGGCTGGCAGGGATGCAATGGTGGGGACAGCCAGCACAGCCCCACACTGTCCCTCACACAGTTGGCAATCATGGGAGGAAGAATATCTAAAGGGGGGGTTAGATGTGCTTAAATTGCGCTGGATCGGAACCTTTGTATTTTTTAGGGATGGTGCCAAGGGTAGGTATGGTTGGGCATCTGCCAAGGGCCCACTGACACCCCAGCAAGGGCCCGCTGACAAGGAAGCCCCCTGGAGTTCTGCCTCCTCTTCACCACAGCAACCTGCTTGTTCTCCTGCCTCTCAATCTGACCCAGACACGGGAGGTGCTGAGAAAGAGGAGCAGCAGATGCCACACTGCCTACTGGCTCTCTGCCCATCAAGCAAGCAAGTAGTAGCAATGAATGAGAAGAAGGATGAGGAGCAATATGTCAGGAATACGGATGGCGGAGAATTTCTCCACGAATCTCGGGGAGGCCGAATGCCAACGCATTCGGCCCCCCGAAATTGTTGGTGAAATTCTCCGCGCCCCCCCCCGGGATGGGACTTACCTCCCTCGAATGTCCCTCTCGGCAGCGGGTCCCGGCGGGAGTTCGGGGGCGTTTCGTCAGGGGTGGGGGCGGCGGCCGGTCTTCTGACCGGCTGCTGCCGCCGCCATTACAAAATAAAGTAAAAAAAACACACACACACCCGTGATAGGCTACGTAACGATTAACGTAGCCTATCACGGCTAGATTTCCAAAGTCAGCCATGATAGGCTACGTAAATCGTTACGTAGCCTATCACGGGTGACTTTGAAAAAAAAAGCGCGTACGCAAATGGCGGCGCCCATGGGCGCCGCCATTTGCATTCCTTATTTGGTCCCAGTAGTTTACGTAAAGATTTACGTAGACTACCGGGACCAAATAAGGAACGCAAATGGCGGCGCCTATGGGCGCCGCGATTTGCGTACGCGCTTTATTTATTTTTTTCAAAGTCACCCGTGATAGGCTACGTAACGATTTACGTAGCCTATCATGGCTGACTTTGGAAATCTAGCCATGATAGGCTATGTTAATCGTTACGTAGCCTATCACGGGTGTGTTTTTTTTTTTTACTTTTGTATTTCGCGGCCGGGGAGACGGGGCGCTTCTCCCCGGCCTGAATTTCGGCCAGGCGAGGCAGGGCACCTCCCCCCCCAGCCTGAATTTCGGCCGGGCGAGGCGGGGCGCCTCCCCCCCCCGGCCTGAACTTCGGGGGGAGAACCGAAGCGCCTCCCCCCCACTGCGAAGCAAGCTGCGGGACCAGGTAAGTCCCTTTCATACATCCCTAGTCAGGAGTGCCCTAGCGGCCTCTTTCAGTAGACTCCAATAGCCAACTCAAGACACAGACAAAAGGATTCTTTTCAAGGCTTTAATCCTTTTACAACTTAATGACTCTTTCAGATGCTAGTCACCAGTGACTAAGCAAGGAACAGCAGAGTAGCCTATGCACCGGGTAGGCAGTTGGTCCCTGTTTGAAGGAGAGTCACTTGAAGACCCTGAACTTATGGGCTAGGGAGAGATCCTCCCTCTTTCCCTTGGGTCCATGGGAAGCGGCCATTGCTTGCGTGCCAAACGGGCACTACGCCTCCTTTCCTTACCCTCCATCGTTCGTTGCTCCCTGCATCTGTGTCGAGCATCTAGCAAGCCCCGTTCCCGCACTTTCTTACTGCTAGGATCACTATCTATCTCAGGAATGCCAGCAGGAGGAATCTCTGCCAGCTGCTGTGCCTGTGAGGGATGAGCTGGCTCCTCTCCCATGGATTGCTGATCCTCCTCAGAATCAGAACTGCTCTGGGGTTCTATTGGCTCAGTTTCCACCCTGACATCATCCCCGCTCCCATGATCCCCCCCCTCGTGCTCTTCCCCTGAGGCCCCGGGTTTGTGGGGGTACAGCTGGTGGAAGCGCCTCAGCAGCAACAGAGCATGCACATTTTCCGCGGGTTCCCAGGTTCGCTCATCTGGCCCGTACCCGTTCCAGTCCACTAGATACTGCAGGCGGCCACAAGAAAGGCGGGAGTCCAGAATCTCCGCGACCTCAAACTCCTCCTCCCCCTCCACCAGCACTGGCGGCGGGAGGGAACCGACCGAGCGATGAGGGTCACCAGAAACCAGGGGGGACAGCAAGGACCGATGAAAAACAGGATGGATCTTCATGGAGCGGGGGAAAGCCAGGCAAAAAGCAACAGGATTAATCTGGGCCATAATCTGGAAAGGCCCCGTGCAGCGAGGCGCGAGCTTCCTTGTGGGTGAGTGAGAGGGGAGGTATTGGGTGGAGAACCAAACCCAGTCCCCCAGTTGCAGAGACGGCCCCGGCTGGCGCCGCCGGTCTGCAGAGGCCTTGTAGGCTGTCTTGGCTTGCTCAAGGGAGTCCCGTAAGAGGTGCTGTACTGCTCACAACTCCTCTAAAAAGTCATGGGCCACTGGCACCGAAGAGGGAGCTAAGGTGGACGAGAAAGGCTTGGGGTGATAACCACAATTGGCAAAAAATGGAGTTTGGCGGGTGGAAGCATGGCAGGCATTGTTATAAGCAAATTCTGTGAGAGGCAGCAAGGAAAAGCAGTCATCTTGCTGGTAATTGACATAACGGCACAAATATTGCTCCAGAGTCACGTTGGTGCACTCAGTCTGACCGTCCGTCTGTGGCTGGTGGCTGGAGGAAAGACGGAGCGTCACATGTAGAAGCCCAAGTAGCTCCCTCCAGAAATGGGAAGTGAATTGGGCCACCTATCCGAAATGAGACCCTCTGGCCATCTGTGGAGCCGGAAAACATGCGCCAAAAACAGCTCTGCCATCTCTCTGGCTGTGGGCAACCCAGAGCAGGGGATGAAATGGGCCGTCTTAGAAAACAAATCCACCACCACCAGAATGGTGGTCTTACCGTGTGAGGGAGGCAAGTCAGTGATGAAGTCAAGGGAGAGCACTTTCCAAGGTCCTGAGGGGGTAGGCAGGGGGTGAAGCAAGCCTGTGGGCTTGCCTGAGGGGGCCTTCGCCCGCTGGCAGGTTGGGCAGGAGGTGACATAGGTCTTGACGTCCCAACACATACGAGGCCACCAAAAATCCCGTGTCACTCCGTGCAGGGTCTTGGAGAAGCCAAAATGTCCACCAGTGGGGGAGTCGTGGCGCTGATGGAGGACCTTCTCGCAGAGGGGTCTAGAAGGCACATAGACCCGACCGGAATGGTAAAGCAGGCCACCTCGCAAAGAGAAAGGGGTAGAGTGGGGGGGGGCAGAGGCTAACCCAAATTCCTCCACCTTTGTGCAAACAAAAGCATCCTGAGCCTGTGCAGAGTGAAGGAGCTCCTCCCAAGAGCGAGGTACTGCAGCTGCTGCCAGGCTCTGGGGGGGAAGAATCAGAGAGGGGGGATTTCCCTCACCCCCTGGCTGGAGGTCCGGCTTACGAGAAAAAGCATCTGCTTGTAGGTTGTCAGAGGCCTTCACATGGCAAATCTTAAGGTGGAATCAGGGGGGAAAAAGCGACCACCTAATCTGCCTCTAGTTTAAGGCATGGGCTGTCTGAAGATATTCCAGGTTGCGATGGTCAGTTCTAACTTCAACTGGGTGCTGTGCCCCCTCCAGCAGATGACACCAGGTCTCCAAAGCGGACTTGATGGCCAACAGTTCCTTCTCCCACATGGTCTAATTCCTCTCAGACATGTTCAGCTTCCTGGAGTGGTAGGCGCAGGGTTGTAACCTGCCGCCTGCCCGATCTGGCTGAAAAAGCACCGCCCCCACTGCAAAGTCAGAGGCATCAGTTTGCACTACAAAAAGCTTCCTCGGGTCAGGATGTAAGAGGATCGGCTCAGAACTAAAAAGCTTCTTAAGTTCCTCGGAAGCCTGTTGGGCAGATGCCGTCCAATGAAAAGGAGATTTCCTGCCCTTAAGGAGGTCCGTGGGAGGAGATGTCAGCCGAGCAAAGCTGGGCAGGAACTTTCTGTAGAAATTAGCAAACCCCAGAAAACGTTGCAAGTCCTTCTTGGTGGATGGAGCCTTCCAGGAGAGCACAGCCTGGACCTTTGCAGGATCCATCCTGATACCGTCAGCTGAGATAATGTAGCCAAGAAAGTACAAAGAGGTTAGGTCAAACGCACATTTCTCCAGCTTGGCATAAAGATGGTGCTCGCAGAGGCGCTGGAGGACGGCGGAGACATGGTGCTGATGGGCATGGGGGTCCTCAGAAAATATAAGTAAATCATTGAGATACACAATGAGGAAAGTGTCCAAATAGTCCCGGAAGATGGCATTCATAAAACGTGAAAATGTGGTGGGGGCGCAGGCGAGCCCAAACAACATCACTAGGTATTCAAATGCTCCATACCGGGTGCTGAAACAGGTCTTCTATTCATCCTCCTCCCAGATGCAAATCAGATTGTAGGCGCCACGCAGGTCCAACTTTGTGAAAATCCTGGCTCGCCCCAGGCGCTCCAGCATCTTGGGGATCAGGGGGAGGGGGTACTTGTCAGGGATCGAGACCAAATTGAGGGCTCTATAGTTGTGCACTGGGCGGAGTTCTCCCGATTTCTTGGCCACAAAGATGGTAGGGGTGCAGGCGGGGGAGGAGGAAGGGCGAATGAAGCCATGTTTGAGGTTTGTGTCCAAAAACTCTCACAGAGCTCTAAGTTCCAGCTCTGACATCGAATACAGTCATCCAGCAGTGATGGTCGCCCCCGGAATGAGGTTAATGGCACAGTCAAAAGTGCAAGGGGGGGGAGCTGGTCGGCCTCCTTCTTGTCGAAAACATCCCGAAAAGCTGCATACTTCTCTGGGAGGATCATGGTAGCTGAAGAACTGCCAGAAGCAGACGAGGAGGGGGAGGAAAGGATTAAGGCCTGGACTGGGACTGGTGCCTCGATCGGGAGGCAATGCTCCCAGCAGAAGGGAAACGCAAACTCTACTTGCTGAAGCTCCCAAGAAATCTGGCCATCACTGTCATGAAACCTTGATAGTCCCCGAGCAGGGGGTCATTTGCAAGAAGAAGTCCCGAAGCCCAATTAGCTGCCATGCCTGAAAGTAGGTTAATGATGAAGCCCACACGAACCTGTTCTGTCAGGAAATCCTCAGGTCGAAGGTGCATGTACAGCTCCGATTGGGCCCGGAAAATCTGAAAAAGTCCTTTCTCCCCAGAAAACTTCTCTGGCAAAGCCACTGGGCACTTGCAGCGGGGGGGGGGGGAATTGGAGGTGGTGGGGGTTGAACCGCAGCTTGTAGATTCTGTACGGCAGTCGTCAGTTGCGCCACTTGATCACGGAGAATCTGGTTCTCTTGCGCCCGAACTTGCACCGCCGGGTCCGCGGCACCCTCCATTGGCAGTAGGAGAAGACAGAGAGAGAGAGAAAAGAAAAGAAAAGAAAAGAAAAATGGGGATCAAGCTGTCAGGAGTGCCCTAGCAGCCTCTTTCAGTAGACTCCAATAGCCAACTCAAGACACAGACAAAAGGATTCTTTTCAAGGCTTTAATCCTTTTACAACTTAATGACTCTTTCAGATGCTAATCACCAGCGACTAAGCAAGGAACAGCAGAGTAGCCTATGCTCCAAGTAGGCAGTTGATCCCCGTTTGAAGGAGAGTCACTTGAAGACCCTGAACTTATGGCCTAGGGAGAGATCCTCCCTCTTTCCCTTTGGTCCACAGGAGGCGGCCATTGCTTGCGCGCCAAACAGGCGCTACACTTCCTTTCCGCGCCCTCCATCACTCGTCGCTGACAGCGTCGAGCATTTAGCAAGCCCCGTTCCTGCACTTTCTCACTGCTAGGATCACTATCTATCTCAGGAATGCCAGCAGGAGGAATCTCTGCCAGCTGCTGTGCCTGTGAGGGATGAGCTGACTCCTCTCCCACGGATTGCTGATCCTCCTCAGAATCAGAACTGCTCTGGGGTTCTATCGGCTCAGTTTCCACCCTGACACAATAGCCGCTGGTGGTGAGAAGGGAGACTCACTGAGGGAGGGGACCCAGCATGGTGCCTTGCCCAAGGGCCCTCAAAAACCAGGAGTCTGCACTGTATTATTAAAAGTAACATAATAAACAATAGAGGCTTTCTCACTTCTTTTACTAGATTACTGTATAATTCAGAAGTATTTGCTGAGCTTATGTTTGCTTTGAAAGGCAAAAATATTTATGCAGAAAACCTCCCCTTAATGGAAAAGTTCTACTTTTAAGGGTCAGATTTCCGCACTGCGTTTTACCACCATTGATTTGTGTTTGGGGGTTTTAAGCTGGAAAAAAGCTAGGATTTTCTAGTATCTTGAAAGTGAAGGATTTTGTGGTGAGGTGATGTCTGTTCCAGCAGACTGCAGGTCTGTGCCATTCTCCAAAACAGCTTCCACAAGAATTTGTATATATGTATGTAATGAGCCTACATTAACCTCAGAGATTATAAATTCAACCTTTCATCTAGTACAGCTGTCCGATTTAGTTTTCTACAGCACTAGAACTTCACCTCCCATTCCCTAAACAAACTCAGTCACATAGGTTACGGGAAGAGCAGTTTTATTTCCAGACACTGTTTACTGAAAAACTTTGTCATTTTTTGGACTTTCTTGTCTTACTGAGTTAACTGAATAAATGGGCATATGTCAAATGGTTTTGTTAAAGTTTAAACAAGAATCTTGTGTGAATTATGGGCATCCTTTGAAAATTTCTTACATTTCTCCCAATGGCAGCAAAATAAATAGCACTGAGCAAACTAATTGTTACCATTTATGAATGGAAATGTTCATGGCCACATAGATATGGTGGTGGGACTGGGAGTGCTGGTACTATTGCATGAGCAATTAGCATTGAAATTAAAATGCATAAAGCTGTGGACAGTGTTTGTAGCATTGAGTGTACTGCTACAGCTAGAGTGTAATGACCCATAAATATATTATTTTTGCTGGATAAAGCTTCAAGAAATACTTATACGGGGTAGGGGGGAATCTTTGCCAATTTCAGGGGGATAGGGGATTTCTGAGGGAGGGAAAATTGATGGAGATAGTCTCCTCCCTAGTTCCACCAGTGGAAATGCTTTGCCAGACTGGAAGCTTTTCACAGATGGGAGGAGCCCTTCAATCCACGGAAAAAAGATGCTGGATCCAAGCCATGTGTGTATGTGTGTGTGTCTAAAAATAAGTAAATACATTTGTGAAGCCCAAGTCTGCGTCCTCCTTTAAAATTACCATTGTTATAGTTTATAATAGTCTGTTTTTAAAAACTGGAAATCAAAAAGTACATCTGCAGTAAGAGCGGTATCATGTAGCTATAAATGCTGCATATTGCACCAAATTTGTCAAAAACAACTGTGTGTCAACAACTAAACAACAAAGAGCCTTATGGCAACTTAAAAGCTAACACATGTATTATGGGGATAAGCTTTTGTGGACTAGAGTCCACTTCATCATGAAAGCTTATGCCAAAATGAATATGTTACTCTTTATGGTGCCACAAGACTCTTTGTTGACTTTGGGCTAACACAGCTACTCCGGGGGGGGGGGGGGAATAAGCTCTCTCTTTTTACATAAGAAGGAAACCTTAGAGACCTCTGCCTTTCTCCATCCATGGTTTTCCTTTAGAATAAGTGGCTTGGATCCAAAGTGCCTCTTCCATGAGCCAAAAGCACTCCTGCTTGCACAAGGATGTGTGTCTGATTTCTTCCAGCCTCTGGTCAGCTCCATGTTGCATCCCACACCTTACTGGATGGTCCCCTGACCCTCAGTGTATCTTTCCAGGAGGTGCAAAGGCTGCAGGTGGGAAGATTGGACGTGGAAAATCTCCATTGCACAAGTCAAACTCTGCCTGTGGTTCTTCGGATCCAAGCCAGTATGTTCAATAGTATGTTGCATTGGCAGAAGTTAGATCTGTAAATAAATCTATGCTGCCCATTTATATAATTAGTCTTGCCTTAATAGCTGATACATTTGTGCTATGTTGCCTGTAGGCCTTTTTAGAAACAGCAATGAAATAAACACAGCCATCCCAGCTCTTTCCACTTCAACCCATTCTCTTCACAATCCCTGAAAATGGGAACATAAGCACCTTCTGTTAGGCCAAGATGTAGACACTAAAAATACAGATTGATTTTATTATTCGAAAGGAGCTGTTTACAAAAAATACAGATTGATTTTATTATTCAAAAGGAGCTGTTTACAAAAGGGACTTCCCTGAAATCCAACAGGCAAGTAATCCCATACGCAATCAATCAAAAGAAGAAGAAGGACAAGACTTGTCCAATCCAGTTTATGAATTGGCCAGTTAAATTCTGAATTATTGGAAGTGTTACATTGGCTTAGTAAAGCACCAGAAAGCCAAGATCACCTACAAAGTGCATATTGAATGCAGAGGCTGCCTGTGTACTGTGGCAAATATGCCTTGAAGAGAGTGGATTCTCCATGGAAAGACTGACCGTTGTTAGATTGCTGTCATTGGCTGCCAGCTGTGGGCCAGTCTATGCATTGTACTAACACGCCAGAGCCAGATACAGGGCCAAACTACACTTTCCACTATCGAATTGGTATAATTGAACCTGCTATTTTTCTTTACTTTCATGTAAGCGCATACAGGATTAGGACCGTGACACTTCAGGGGAGGATGGTTTAAGGTTCCCCCACTCACCCATTCTCCCCCCCAAAAAAATTCCACCCTCCCCACAATGGGGGGAGTTAAAAAAAAGTCTCCATTGATTCCAGTCGAGTTTTTTTCCCCTTGTTTTAGCCACACACACACACACACACACCAGTGGGTTGAATTTAGGGGGAAAATTAGGGGGGAAGCTTAAAATCTCCTCTCCTGAAGCACCATAGCCCCAATCAAGATCGAGGTGGCACACGCTTACACAAAAGTAAAGATAAATAGCAGTTTCAACGATACCAACGCAATGAGAAGGACCTGCAGTTTGGCCCTCAAATACATCTTCTCCAGGACACTGCTGCAGCATATTGTTGTTCAGAAACACATGCGGGGTTTCATCTCCAGTAATGTGTGACAAGGTCTTTTAAAGGGGGCTCCAGATAAGGAGTTTGTACAACATGATTCCTACTTTATCCTGGTTGAAGGATCCATAGGATACCCAGTCAATAAAAACCCTAGTCAAGCATTATTTATTTTATATTATTTACTACTGCATTTCTATTGCTACACCATAACACCGGGGTGGCTCACAAACAAACACAACATTAAAATACATCATAAAACAATAAAAGCTATCAAAATAGTTAAAACTGGGGTGGCCATTTGTCCTTTTTTACAGAGGACAGTCCACTATTTAAAGGGCTGTCAAGTCCAGTTTAAAGATAAAGAACCATCAGAAGGGAGAGCTGGGTCTTGAAGCTGCCCATCCACAGCACCTGGACAGCAGACTGAGCAAGGGACACAGGTCACCTGGTCACAGTCTTCCACACTATGGTGAGATGTACTGTTTTTTAATTTAAATTACAATCATTATTTCTAAATTTGCATCTATAAATATAAATTAGCATAAGCAAATTTTGTGCAAATCAGTGCCCTCTTTTGGCCTCTTTTTTGGTCATGTATGTCCTCTTCTTTGGCAATGCACAAGTAGCCATCCTAGTTAAAATATTGATTTTAAACTAACAGGTCCAAACTAAAACACATCAGTTATTTAAAATGCCGCAGTGGGTAAAAAGGTCATCACCTGGTGCCAAAAAGACCATAAAGATGGTGCCACAGGAGCTTCTCTGGGAAGACTGTTCTATAACTAGGGAGCCACCACTAAAATGACCCAGTCCCTAGTAGGGATATACGGACTGTGTAAAATCCGGTGTGTATGTGTTTCATGGATTGCCAGACACTTTTCATTCTGTTGTCTGCTCAACAATGGAATCAGATTTTTTAGTTTCCAAATTTGCACAAATTCACATTTGCACAAATTGGCGCTTGCACAAATTTGCACTTGTGAAAATGCACAAATCCCCCCAAAATACACAAATCCCCCACAAATGTACATTTTTACACTTTAGCCAGTGGGGGAAATGAACAGTTTTGGCCAGATTTTTTTTTATTTTGTGTGTTTTTCTATTACTGTTGTTGTTCAGTCGTGTCTGACTCTTCATGACCCCATGGACCATAGCACGCCAGGCCTTCCTGTCTTCCGCTCTCTCCCGGAGTGTGCATTTGCTCAAATTCCACAAATCCACCCGACTGGGGAAAAGTCAGTCCACTGCCAAATCTACAGGTTGGATTCATAAAAATCCAAACTCATTTGATCATGTTGCAGATTTCTCTGACATCCCTATTCCCTGATAACCCACCTCACCTCATTTGGTGGGGGCATTCAAAGCAGGGCATCTGAAGACAGCTTAAGGTTCGAGTAGGTATGTATGGGAGAAAGCCATCCTTCAGGTATCCTGGTCCCAAGCTGTTTAGGGTTTTAAAGGTTAAAATCAGCCCCTTGAATTGGGCCCAGAAAGGGTGTGGGAGCCAGTGCAGCTAACAAAACAGAAGTGTAATGTCAGAATTCCCATTCGCAGTTAATAATGTCCCTGTTGCGGATGTATTGGGGTTTCTGCCCTGTTTTCAAAGGCAGCCTATTGCAATAGTCCAAACAGAAGATTAGCAGAGGGTGTGTAATTGTGGTCAAGCTATCTAGAAATTGTGCCCCATCCCCAATATTCTGATCTTCACCAGCTCCACTCCCAACCTTTGCACTGAAAGTGTGAGCATCAGGATTGGAGCATACAGTGCCAGCATGCATTATTATCATTGTTATCCATGTTTGTCTTGTGCTATTCTTCCACAGAGGACAGCACAAGTGAGGTTTTCCCATTTTATCTTCAAAGCAAGCCAGCAAACATAGGTTAGGCTGAAAGATTAGCCTAATGAGCTTCACAGCTGAATGAGGATTTGAACCCAGGTTTCCTTGACCCATGTTCAGAACTCTAATCGCTATTCAATACCATACTATTCCCTGTGGCAAAAGCTAAGACAGGTATTTAAATGTGCGTGTATGGTCTTAGGAACCTAATTTTTACCAACACAAGAGAAAGGTAAATGTATTTTTCTTTAGCATTTCATTAGCTTCCATGAGCCACCCAGTCTCCCATAAAATTATCTTGTCCTGGTGGAAAATATCAGGTTGATAAGAGTATGCACTTCTGACAAGTTTTAGGAGCTATTACGTTGAAGTACACCATGCCAAGAGAGCAGTTTTAATTGCTTGGCACTTTGAGAACCAACTACAAATGTTAAATCCATTAGTCTTTAAAAAAAAAAAAAAAGTCTTGATTGCATTAGAAGAGCGTGTTAATCTGTAAAACCATTTTTGTGAGCACTTAATTTATCGCTGTTCAATAAAAATAAGCTTTGAAAATTTCAAAGTGCTTCTAAGGCAAGTCGTGTTACAGCACTGAGAACATACAGCCCTTCCTTTCCGCCCCCTCGGTGAAAACTCTGGGTCATCGCCTGCCTTTATTTGCCTTCTCTGGCCTTCTCGCACCTCAGCTGTCTTACCTCAGTCCAGAACTCTGTGACCAAAATTATTTGCCTGACTTGTTATCCAGACCATGCGACAACTGTCTTTAAATTCCTGCATTGGTTTTCCTGTCTCCTTCAGTATACAGCACAAACTCTTGTTATTCCTTCAAAGCCTCTCCATTGCCTTCCCTTCTCTTATTTCTCTGGCCTCATATGCTGATAGATCCCTGCCTGTGACTTGTGCGCCTCCAGTTCCAACACAACTGTCTAAAGTAAGGCCAGGCTGAAATCCCATCTCCACTTTCCCAGGACCATTTGTTCCCCTGCAAAGCTGATGGTGGGGAATATTGGCAACTTTGGAGAGACAGGTGAATTCTCAGAACTTTTAGATGGAGTGGGCTAAAAGACAAGAGGTTCAAGGGGTTGATATTTTTCTTTTGTTTTTTGTTTGTTTGTTGTGTCTCTTGGGAATTATGCTATGCCATGATGCAGCATTGTTCTCAGGGGGAAAACTGTCCCAAATTAGAAGGGAACACTACCTTTGGGCACCTTGGACAGATCCTTTAGAGTTCTGACTGAAACCCGGAATGGATTCACAACCCCTCAGAGCCACCAGCCACCGCTGACTTGAAGTTGTGGCAAAGGGTTTGTTTGGTTGGTTTTCTGTAAAAAGGGGGGGGGAGGTGTGGGGGGGGCAGGAAACTTTGACCACCTCATCTTTAAAAGTAAGCTCACCCACACTGAAATGTTCTGAGATGTTGCCCCCCTCCCAAAAGATTAAACCAATTTGGGAGGAATTTTGCCCCGCTCTCCAATACGTTAAAAAAAAAAAAAATCTGTCCAAATACTTTGGCCCAGTACTGATCTGAAAGTCTTCTGCTTCTTCAAATAACGGCACTCTTTCTCCCTCGCTGCCCCTTATGCCTGGAATTCCCTCCCAGAATATGCACATAATGCCACCACTCTCCCTTCCTTCAATCCCCTCCTCAAAAGCCAGCTTTACTATGAAGACTTTGGCCCAACTCCTTTAGTCCGACTCCTCAACCCCTCCTGGAACTAAGCCTGAAATGTGCAACTGAACTGAAGCACAGGCCTGGTTTGCACAATCGGTAGGCGGTTAACAAGCCATGGTAGGAATGATGAGAAAGGCTATGAAGAGCAACAGCAGCTGGTGACAATGGTGGTGAGAAGGTGGACTTGCTGAGGGAGGGGCCCATGGAGGCTGTCTTGCCCAAGGGCCCTCAAAAACATGGAGCCAGCACTGACTGGCAGGGGTGGGCGTGGGCGTCGGGGGGAGAGGTTAGGCATAATGATCAACTTCCTTTTACTCTTGTTTATTATAGTCAATGTACCAAATTTAGTTTGCTAGTCCTACTGCATGCACACCCACACATATGTGTACGTGTGTTCTATATTTCAGTGTCTCACTATCCATAAAGGTGGTGTACACTTGTATTTTGATTGTGGAAAAGACAACTTGTGGAAAGACAAACTTCAGCATTTGGTGAGGGAAGGTGCCAAACTGAAGATTCCAAGTGACTGATTTGATTATTAGGTTGATCTTAAGCTGAGAAACCATCAATGGACTTGCTTAACTCAGGACTGAATTCATTCAAGTACAATTATGTAAAAGAGGGTGAAGAGAATTAGTGACTGACGTGCAGCAAATTTCCACATTCATCATTGATGTCCTTTGCTGGGTAATACTGAGAAAACTAACAAGTCCCCAAACAAAACAACAACAAACAGATCCAAGGAAATTCAATCTATTGCCAGTTTTCATCAGAAGGAACCAAGAAATTGGATTCCGAAGTATTTTCCTGTAGCGCTGAAGTCTTCAAACACTGCAGTGTCTGCAGCAAAATGCTTTCTTAATTAGGCTTCCAACATGCACAAAAGGATGTGAGGATATTTCTAGTCCACTCTTCTAAAAGAAAGCTCAGCTTTTTATTCTATTGAACAGAACTTTTATTCTTTAGTACAGAACATTTTCTGAAGATATGGTTTTATTCCTTTATTTAAAAAAGAGAGGGAATGTTCTAATACAGAAATAAGAGTTTAAGGAAGTTGGGTAATTCTAGGAATTCAACCGTGATCGTGAGAGGAGAACAGCTAATTTAGATGTTCACATGAGAGCTTCTGTCTCACTTCCAAATGTGCTGAGCACTGAATGTTTTACAACTACCAATGTTTCTCTAGGGAGAGTGTGGCAGGTTCAAAGAACTAAGTTGCTCAAGTCAAATCTTAGAAGTCAGTGACAGATGTGAGTCAAGAAAAACAGGATTGTTCCTTTTTGCTAGAGAGGGGGAAAATAGTTTCCTGGACATTTTATATATTCTGATTACATAGCGTGTCATGGCAAAGATTTGGCAGGAACAGGGCAGCCCAAACACCAAATTGTCCATCCTTTCCCTAGCATAAACTATAGAAAATTAAAAACCAAAATCATACCCACATTCAGTGGCTGGAACAGGAGAGCAGGGTGGGAAGGAGCTTATGAGGTGCAGCAGCAGCCGTGTGTGCAGGGCAGAGTGTGTCATTCAGGCTACTAATGCTTACTTGGGCGGAGGGGGGAAGGAGGCCTGCATGACTAATGGCAGATGCCACTAGGAGAGGAAGGGGGCAGGTTGGATGGCATAGTGCTGAAGCCTTGACTCAGGTATGCATGGGCTAATTATACCACTCACCCATACCTGTGCTGGGCAGTAGCCAGGGCCACTCATGTCTGTACTGCCTATATCCAACCTCTTCCTCCACGGTTATCCAGAAAAAAGCAAACCGGCCTCATCCCTTTCTCAGTTGCTGTTCAGCGGTGCACTGTGCTTGTATGAAATACCCCAGAGTGGGGTGGGCAACTTCAGGAGGTCTGGGGGCCATTTTTGCCCCCAGACTTCCCCTACTACCACAGGCAGTCACCAGGCAACCCGGAAAAGGTTTTTTTTTTAAGGGTGGTGTTTTTTTAAATGAAAAATGATATCCAGAAGGACAAAATGTCAAACCTAGCTTGTTTGAAAGCTAAATTTGACCCTTTTAGGGCTCCATAGGTGCTATGGAAGCCTAGAATTGCTCTGGATGCCTTTTTTATTAACATTTTTATTATTATTATTATTATTATTATTATTATTATTATTATTATTCAGGGGGCAGTAGGGGCCACCCTGGGGGTCTGTGGATGCGGCAAGGGGTAGGCAACCTGATGTGAACAGAATGCTGCACTAGGTGGACCTTTGTTCTATTCTGTTCCAGCATGGCTCTTCTTATGCCCTCCAGATGTTTTGGACCACAGTTTCCATAATACCTGATTATTAGCCATGCGGGCTGGGGTTGATGGGACCTGTAGCCCAAAACATCTAGAGGGCACCAGGTTGCCTACACCTGGCCTAGAGTCTGCCATCACATGCCATAAGAGCCACATGTCAGTTTGGTGCAGTGACTAGAGCGCTGGACCATGACTGGGGGAGACCTGGCTTCAAATTCTCAGGCGGCCATGAACCTCAGTGGGTGACCTTGTGCCAGTGATCTCTCAGCATAACCTACCCCGCAGGGATGCCGCTGGAAGGGCTGGCCGTACCATTACATAGGATCAGACGGCCACCTCAGCGAGCAGATGCTGGGGGCGAGGAGACAGTGATGAGGTGTTGGAGGACAGAGATGTGTGTGCTACATGTCGTTCCTGTGCCCCCCTAACCTAGCCTGCTACCCTAAGGAGTGGTGGAGGAGGATGTCTCATTGCCAGTGTTCAAGTAAGATCCAAGTGCAAGTCTGGTCAGGTTCTTTATATGAAATTGAGGGGGGGAGGGAATCTCGTCCTTTGCCTCAGACAGCAAAATGTCTTGGCCTGGCCCTAGTTATTGGAATAAAATGGTGGGTGATCTATGATGCCTTGAAATCTTTGGAGGGAAGGTGGGATGTAAAATAAATACATTGAGAGAGAGAGAGAGAGAGAGAGGTTGGTGTAAAGCAGCACAACAGCAAAACAGCAAGGAGGCTCTGGATCCACTGTGGATGCCATCAGTCAGTCTTAATGTAAATTATATAAGAAAGATAGAAAGACTAACAACAGAGTATTCAAAAAATATATTTAAGCTAAACATTTTGGCTACTGCCCTCATCAGTAGCTGTGCTGTTCACTGGGTATCAGGAGTGGCAGTTTACCTCCAAGAAACCACTTCTTTCAGGAGCGCAGTTACGAACAAAGCTTATTGCATTAGTCAATCATTAACATGCACGTCTACTAATGTGGTTTATTTAACTGAATGTAAAAAAATGGATGTCACATGCAATATGTAGGGAAAACTGCAATGGACCTAAGAACAAGATTCCATAACCACAAATCTGCTATTCTTACCCCCCCAAAAAAACAACTGAAGCAGACTGTTGCAAGACGTTTCAATGCTCCTGCACATAGTCTCTCAGACTTACAGTTGCTTTCAATAGAACAAACAAAAGACCCTGATATGCTTGACAAAAGGGAAAATTTCTGGGTCTATAGACGGAGAACTGTTAGTCCCAGTGGCCTTAATCTGGAGGAGAATTTATAGGCATTATACCACGCATACCTCTGTTTGTTTGTTTTCTCCTAAGGAACTTTCATCTCCAGGCATTCCAAGCTGCCACTCCTGATACCCAGTGGACAGCATAGCTGCTGATGCGGGTGGAAGCTAAAACGTTTAGCTTAAATAAATTTTTTGAGTACTCTGTTGTTAGGCTTTCTTTCTCATATATAGATATAGATATAGATATAGAAAGATTAACAACAGAGTATTCAAAAATATATTTAAGTTAAACATTTTGCCTCCCACCCTCATTAGTAGCTGTGCTGTATAATATAGATAATATTTTATATATTATATAAAATATGTATCAATTATAATATATAACTTTATTTATCAAAGTTATATACCACAAAGGTATCAAAGCAGTGAGCATAAAATATATAAATAAATAAATAATATGACCCTTCTTGTCATATTACACTATGAAGTTAACCTGTTGCCAATATGACCTTAGCTCAACATACCTTGAAGCTGACTCTGGGTCAGTGAAAACCAGCTACACAAAAGGAATCTTGAATGTAGGGAGATGGAGTTGGCAATTCCTGGCATGTACTTTTGCAAAGTTGCCTCCAGTGAACAGGTGTTATTACTCACTTTATGACCTAGGGATCAAAAGGCAGTTGTGGCAGACTTTATGATCCATGACTTGTGTCATATTGTGGTGTGTGTGTGTGTGTGTCTGTCTGTAAGAAACTGCTGATCTTTGTTTCATTTTTATTCTGCAAACGGTCCTCTAAATATACCTGACCAAGCTTTATTTATGACATCTGATGATACTCTTTCTGTCTGTCTGCATGTTTGATCTTCCATAAGGAGGGATGCCAGGGCTGTGTCATGCTGGCAGTCTCACAGCCTAGAGTGTAAGCAAATTCTATTTTTTCCAACTATGACTGAAAATGACAGTGATGGAACTCATGCTCTGCACCCAGAAGTTTCCAGGTTCAGTTCCTGGCATCTCCAGGTGTGCTGGGGAAGTCCTTTGTCTGAACCCTCTGTCAGTCAGTGTGGACAATACTGAGCTATATGGACCTTGAAGTGTGGTGGAGGATGCTGTCCCATCTGACTTAGTATAGAGCCACTTCATATGTTCATAAGAAGCCGCCATTCAGTGAACACAGGTTGTCCTGGCAAGAATGATGCCATATGTGTTATTTTCAACTTGGTGTTGATCCTCTGTTCTTTTGATTCACATCGCATTCCAAAGTCATTGGTACGGATGAATGAGAAATTCATTTCAGTTTGTTTTTGATCACGATATACCCAGTTTGTACCTTCCGGACTGAATGTGGACTTGGATGCACTCTGCTTCAAAGTCCATACATTTCCGAGCTTCCAATGTGATTTGCAGACTCAAACATGCATCCAACAGCATGCGTACATTTGGAAAATGTGCATTAAAACATGTACTTTTGAAAAATGCACACAATACACGTTCGTCAATGGGAGAAGAATGCATACATTTCAAAGATGCGCACAATTGATGCGTACATTTGGAAAATACACATGAAACTATGCACGGATTTCCATGCGAAAAGAAAAAAACAAAGCTTGCAGTCTGATATGGACTCAGGTTGGAACGAGCTTTGAGATGGAATTTGGAGACAAGCTCAAGTTTTGCTGATTCACACATTCCTAGTCATTGGTAACAATAAATGGGAAATGGCATGGTTGTCTCCCATTTTTAAAGAGATTGCATCTTGCAGTTCCTTTCACACTTAAATGGATTGCATTAAGAGTGCTATGGGTGCCTCTCCTTATAACAAACAAACCCTAGAACCTAGATATATAAAGTGCATAACAGAATCTAATTACCAATGCAATTATTATTTTATTACAGCCTCTCTAACGCTGTCTGTTAGGAAACCCCGAAGTCACATTAAGGTTGCCACTCTGGACCCCGTCAGCAAACATGAGGCATGATTACCATCTGTCTGCTCAGTAACAATTTGTCTGCATTTACTACGCTTAATTACATGAAAACAAAACAAAACCAGGAAGGTGTGGTTTGGAGCAGACAAGCATTGAGGGGGAAGGAATCCTTAGCTCTTTTTTGTCCAGTGCGTCCCTGCTCCAAATCACACACACACACACACACACACACACACAGGGTTCCAAACATATGTTAATACATAACATGTAGTTAGGCCCTAAATCATTTGGTTCTGAATCAAGATGCTTTTAAAATTAAATTTATATACCACCCAACTAGGGATGTACAGATTTCGTTAAATCCATTCTGTCTGTGTTTCATGGATTGTCAGGTGTTTTTCATTCCATCTTCTGCTCATTGACGGAATTGGATTCTTTTTAGGGATGTACGAAAATTTTGTTCCACTTGTACAAGTGTGTGTTAGCACTAATGTGCAATTAGTGCAAGTGTTCATTAGTGTTAATGCACATTGGCACAAGAATGCACTTGTGCCAATGTGCATTAATGTTAATGCAAATGTGTGCAAATCCCCCTCAAAAGTAAAAAACCAGTCTGCAGAATCCATGCAACTGGGAAAAAGCCGGTCTACTGCGGAATGTACATGTCAGATTCATAGAAATTCAAACTCATTTGATTCCATTGCAAATTTCTCTGGCATCCCTACACCCAACTGACAAATGCAATTAGGGCAGTTTGCAATCATAAAAACCACAAACAATAATATAGCATTGCTATGACTGTGGCAGTCCTGTGTGTTCAAACATGGCCCTAATCGTACAGAAAGAAAGGGAGGGAAGGTTCTAATTTTAACAGGCTTAAAAGGAGCACAGATGAGGGCCACTGATTCCTCACCACACCCATAGCTCCAGTTTGTTGATTACGTTTTTATCCTGTCCTACTTCAAAGGAGCTCAGAGAAGCATGCACAGTTCTCAGTTACCCACCTGATAGGGTCATAGAATTGGAAGGTACCTCAAAGGCCATCTAGTCCAACTCCTGCTGATGCAAGAAATCCACTGTTGCCGCATCCCTGGCAGGTGGTCTTTTGGCCCTGCTTAAACACCTCTGCTTAAAAACTTCTAACAAATAGCCCACCACCTTCAGAGGCAGTCTGTTTCACTGTTGAACAATTTGTACCATCAGGAAGTTTTTCCTAATGTTTAGTCAAAATCCCCTTTCTTGTCATTTGAACCCACTGTTTGGGGTCCTACCCTCTGGAGCAACAGAAACTAAATTTGTACCATCATCCCTTCGGATATTTAAAGACAGCTATATCCCCTCTTAACAACAATCATGTTATCCTCACAACAACCCTGTGAAAAGGGTTAGGCTTGAGAGATGGTGACCAGTCCACTTACTTACTGAGCTTCATGGCTGAGTGGGAATTTGAACCCAGGACTCCCCTGTCTTAATGGCTCCCTAGTAGTCTGTGTACTTGTTGTATACAAATATTCTCTTATTGGAGGAGAACAGCTTGGAAGAAAGGAAGAGACAGCTTAAAAAGAGCTCTAGGGCAAAATGTATTCCTTATTTTAATTTCTATCCCACTCCCCTCTGCATCCAAAACCCCAAATCCAGCCACTACCCCCACACTGCATATCAAAATAGCATAACTCAATCTGAAATAAAGGACTATGAAGAAGAAAAACATGGTACAGGAAAAACAAGACAAATGGAGAATGAAGATTCATGTCAGTAAAATAGGAAGCTAGGTGATAATGGGGATGATTGTCAAGAAATCCATTTTCCTTTTTGTGTCTCAGCAGCCTGTAAAGTTCCATTTGTTAGGCCATCTGTGTGTTATCTTGAACCGTCCAAGGCTTCAAGGCCACAGCAGCTCTCTCACTAATTGGGCTGAAGGAGTTGAGCTGCTTGTTTGCGGGAACTTCTCCCCTCCCCTGAAAGCCTGAGAAGACCGTTTCAGTTAGCTTGTGACTGGCGAATAAGAGTCACCTTAGCCTGGGTAAAGGTTTGGGAGTATAAAACCAGGGGGGCTACAGCTGCCCAGGGTCTTTGGTTTCATTTGGCCCTTTTCCTTGTCTGCTTAGGAGTGCTAGTTTCTGAGGTCCTGTTCTGTTGAAGGCCCGTGCCTTGGTATGTATGGACAGGTCTAGTCGGCTTTGTTGTTTTGTCCTATAAATGCTGTTTCCAAATATTGCTCTGTTTCCTTATATGTTATTTCCTTTCCCCCTTTGCAACTACATTTACCACCTGTTATAATTGAATGTGTGTGATTTACTCAAATTAAGCCTTGGTACTAAGTCCAGCACTTTCCTCTTGGTTATTGCTACTGTTTAAGGTTTTAGGCTTAAGGCTTTGAAATAGAGGGTGCCAGCTTGCCCCTTGTTTTATAAGCCTTGCGGGTGTCCTGTCAGGTTTGAGAGTGCCCTGGCTCAGGTCAGGCTAAGTTGGATGTAAGGGATGGTGGCTGCCTTACCTTCCTGGGTTGGTAGTCAGCCCAAGCTAGGGATGGCGCAGATGCCCAACTGGGTCTGGGAGTCCATTGGGCTGCTCCCGGACTGCACCCACTGAGCCCCTGGCCTCGCTCGTCCCTGCTCACACCCTCCCGGGTGCTCCCCGCACTCTCCCAGACCCATTGGCGAGCACCCGCCATTTTGCCGAGGGTTTGTTAACTAAAAAAGGAGCTAATTAAAAAGTGCATATTTAAATAGGCACACATTAAGCTAGGAAAGGTTAAATTATGCAGTATTAGAGGCATTATGTCTCTAATATTGCAAAGATCAAGCTTTCCCAGCCAGAATGTGTACATATTTAAATATGTGCCGTTTTAATTAGCTCCTTTTCATTAACAAAAAAAAACCTCGGCAAAATGGTGGGTGCTCGAGGACAGGACCCAGGGTCAGTGCAGGTGGCTCACCAAGCTCGTGGGGGCTCATGGGGGGGGGTCCATGGCAGCTTGAGCAGGGGCAGCACTTCAGTGGGCACCCAACAATCCCAGACAGGGGTGGGTTTGCACATCCATAGTCCAAGCAACCTTTTGTCCCTGCCTACACTGCTGGGAGTTAGGGCACCCCCTTCATTCTGGTGATGAGAATGTTAATTTAGAAAGTGCCTAAAATGTACTAGCTGTTGTACAAAGTTTTTAAAACCATGCCATCCCTGCCCACAGGTGTCCAGTCTAAGAGACATGATACAAAAGGGGGGAAGGTGCTGGAGAGGGAACACAGGGGGAAGCAAGCTCAGTCACTCGTTCTTCACGGTTACATGTATATTCCATGACAAGGTGGGATGGCCATTGAGGGAGGCTGTTCTGGGAGAGGAGGAGCCCAGCTGCACTGATGGAGTGCGCTGCGCTGCTCCACCATCCCACCCCCTCTGGTGATGGGGGAGCCCTGTGTCTTACTTTACAAGGACAGCCCTCTGCTTGAAGGCATCCAAGCCTGGTTTGAAGATAAAGAACCATAAGAAGGTAGAGCAGAGCAGGGGCCTTGAAGCTGCCCATCAACACAGAGCATCTGCATAACAGACGGAGCAGGCACACAAGTCACCTGGTCACAGTCTTCCCCACTGTAATGGGATGTGTTGCATTTCTTTCCATTTAAAGTATGGGAATTCTTTATAAACTTGCATCTAAACATATAAATTAACATATGCAAATTTTACACAAATCTGTGTCCACTTTGTTGGTGATGCGTAAGTGGCCGCCCTAATGCCAGGTGGAAATATTTAAAATATTAACATGCCGACTCAGAGGTAAGCCCCATTAGGCTCAACGGGACCTGCTCCCGAGTAAGTGTATATAGCAGGGGAGAGCAACCTCTGGCCCATGGGCCTAATCCAGCCTGCGCTGGTACCCAATCCAGCCCATGGAGCTTTGAGCACTTCCCTCAGGCCCTGCCCCCTGCACCTCCCCAGCCCCACCCCTGAGGGGAGAGGAATCCCCCTCAGAGGGTGAGGACCACAAAGGCGAACCCTTTCTTATCTCTGATCAGAGAGCAGCTGCGCATTCCCCTGCAGCACTCAGCCGGGGCTTGCAGGAGCTGGCTTCTCCAAGCGCCGGCCACGCCCCTGCCTCCTGCACCCCAGTCGGGACACGAGCGGTGCAGGGAGTGGAGCCTGACTCAAGGAGCGGGTGGGGAGGGGTGGATGATATCGGGGGGAGGGGCTTTGGGTTGGGCCCTCGCCCCCTCAACGTCATCCACACTGCAGGCTTGATCCAGGGTGTAATCGGATTGCAGCTTTAAGGGCTAAGATAACAAAGAAGTTAAGTTTATGAGGGATTTAGGAAGATGAAGAGGAAATCTTCATTCACAACACAGAAAGTGCAGAGTTAAATGCCATCTTAAATGTGCCAGTTTGGCCATACAACTTTCTCAGGTATTTGTTACGTGAGACTTTAATTATGAGAACCTACCAATTAGGAGCGTGACTTGTGCAGTAGGAGCCAATTTGAGTAGTGACTCAATTACAGCTTTCAAAAGAATATGTTGATCTAGATTGGATGGGAGAAATGTTAACATAACCTCTCAAACTAATGCATGTTTATAGGTGTGCCTAACCTATGGCTTACTCTGCCATTTTACAGATATTTGCCAAACATAAAATGTCCTTTGAATTGTCTCCATCATGTCATCACACCATGTTGATAAGTTTGCTGTTCAGCTTATGGAATAACAAGGGGAAAATCACCACAAAAGCCAGGCTGTTAAAGTAATTTGATAGGCTCCAGCGCAGTGTCATAGTATGTTGAAGGGATTGCAGGGGAATTTTTAAACCATGCCAGCTTAATGTAATCTCTATTGCTCAAGATCAAACAAAATACAAAAATAAATATCCTCCTTGTGTTACAGTGTGCAGTCTGGATTGTGCCATTTTCTAGAAGCTGAAAACAGCTGTATAAAAGGTTGCACTGAGGAACTTTCCAAGAATGTACAATGGTGAAAGTCTCCTATTATTGATAGCATGTCAGCTAGGGAAATATTCCAAATGTGCAGCAGGCATCCTGGTTCAGGACTGTCAAGCTACAGTATGCTTGATAGAAATCAACTGGAGTATAGGTTTGGTGAGCTAAAGGAGTATCTCCCTGAAGTTTCTTCAAAATCTTTAACCCTGGACTTCTGTGTTGGAAATTCAGCATTTTATTTAGATGTAACACAAAAAAAGAAGTAAGCATATGGACAGAGCAGAAAGCATTTAAGAAGAATCCCCACTCCCTCAAGATTTCAGATCAATGTGATTCTTCCTGAAATCAAAGGTCTACAATTTTTTTGCTGGCTTTGATAGCCAAACCAAACTTGGTGCTTGCCAAGACCATGGCTCTTTCTTGGTCACTAACCTTGTGCAGCGCCACCACATGAGATCAAGGACATTCCCCAGGTCCTTTCCTGAGCTCCAGGAATGGAACTGGAAGGGGTGCCAAGGGATTTGTTGGCTGCCTCCCACCCTTTCCTGCAGGAATGCCTTCTCTGAATGGTGACTTGTGAGTAACTGGGTTAGGATGCCATGTGTCCTACATTATTATTGATTTATTATTGATTGATTTAATACTTATATACTGCTTAGAGCACAGTCCTATGGGGATGATACAAACCTCCGAACTCAGAGGCTTATGGCCTTCCAAAGCAGAGTGTGAAGAGCGGCAGAGGCGATCTTTGCCTCCACACTCCTCCCACTCTGCATTCCAGCTAGATGGGGGGGGGGGTGCCCATCTAGCTGAGGCATCAGGGAGGGGAGGGGAGGAGGCTGGGGAGGCCATAGTATTCTTCGTATGTCGGCCTCCCCAGTCTCCTCCCCGCCCACAGGAAGGTCCTCTTAACTTCCCTCTGAGGTTGCTTTTGTGACCTCGGAGAGGCAGCCGGCGTGGTTCTCTCCACGCCAGCACAGAGGGGGCAGGGAGCTCGAACTGCTGACTCCAAGTTCCGAACTGTCCTATGCCCCCTCCCCAGCGCTGCCTAGAGGCCATAGGATTGCTCTCTTAATCTCAGAAAATATCTAAACAGTCCACATATAAATATTAAAGATCACATTTAAATGCACACTATTCAAAACTATTTCAATAACAGTACCAAGAAAGATCATATTTAAAATACACTATTCAAAACAATTCCAACTACAGTAACAATACACAACAATACAAGGGGCTGTAAATGGAGCAGCCCATGATTAATTGCAATTAATTCCAAGCCAGAGAACACCTGGGTGAACAAGTGCATTTTCAGGAGGCATTTGAAGCATACATTACAGAGGACGGCCCTCTATTTGAAGGCGTCCTCTGGTATCCAAGTCTGGTTTAAAGAGAAAGAACCATAAGGAGAGCGAGCAAAACAGGAACCTTGAAGTTGCCCACATCTGCACAGCAGAATGAGCAAGCACACAGGTCACCTGGTCACAATTTTCCTCTCTATGGTGAGATGTACTGTATTTCTATTTAAATTGTAATTATCCTTTGCAAATCTTCATCTGTACATATAAATGAGCATGTGCAAATGTTATGCAGACCTGTGTCTTTTTTTGTGCTCTTTTTTATGCATTTCCTCTCTTTTTGGCATCCACCCGATATGGCGCTGATGGTCGTTTTCTGCACCGCTGCAGCTATAAGCATCTATAGCAGCCTTCCTCAACCTGGTGTCCTCCAGATGTGTTGGACTGAAACTCAATCCAACACATCTGGAGGGCACCAAGTTGGGGAAGACTGATCTCTAGGCTTGGGTTCTACTTCTCTACAATCTACTACTTCTTCCATTATGTTTTATGCTAATTCTTCAAAGAGGATTTCTTTTTTTCTTTTTCCATCTTTTTCCTATTTAAGTTATCGCTCAAACCCTTCATTTTATGCAGCTTCTACTTAGGGATGATTGAGGAATTTGATCAGTGCAAATTCTGATATGAACTGATCTTGACCTTATCTATACCTCCCTGGCTAATGTGTGGATCAGAACATAGCTATCTTTCAGATTTTGCTCTTCTCCAAATTTTGTGAGGTAGTTCTCAACTCAAAACATGTGTTTAAAAATGCATATTTTAGGGTTAAATGCTTTTACAAATGCATAGTTTGGGAGAAAATATATTTAGAAATGTTTGTGAGAAAATAGACTCAAAGTTACATATTTAAATACTATTTAAATGCAAATTTTGTGTGGATTTAAAAAAAAAACACTCTCTGATTGATGGGAAAATGAGACAAAACTGATTTAGGAATGACCATATGGGCTACTGGTTAGAAACAGACTGATCTGTTCCTTTCCAGGTGTCATAGGTAATTCTCATAATTTAGATAAGGGGTAGTACCCAATGTTAGTCCTATGTAGAGTAGACCTATTGAAATGAATGGGACTTAATTTCAGCGGGTCTGCTCAACATAGGACTAACAGTGGATACAACCCATGGTGTATCCATTTCTTTCACATCTCTTCAGTAGAGGCTGCTGGCTTCACTTTTGGTGGGGCAGTGCATCCATTCTGGGTTTCAGTCAGAACCAGCCAGACCTCTAAAGAAGCTATCCAAGGTGCTGAACCCAATCCTCAAACTCGATTCAGCACCTTGGATAGCTCCTTTAGCGGTCTGGCTAGTTGTGACTGAAACCCAGAATGGATTGACTGCCCCACCGAAATCAGAGCCACCAGCCTCCACTGCCTCTCTTATGTTCTTTACGTATCAGCATACTGGAGACAGAACTTAGTTGGTCTTGGCAAGAAAGAAATTGCCTGAGCATAAATGCATAGTTGGCAATTGCAGTTATTTAATCTGAATTCCACTCCCAAAGTTGTTCATGTGAAGTCTAAGAATACAGTTGTGCCTTAAAGAACAGGAGTTTCAACTGTTGGCATCAGTTGTGCATTTCCAGATTTATATTGTGACAACATGAAAGCACAACAAGGCTAATCCAGTGGGAGCGTCAGAATTTTAATTGCATATAAAATTCTTCTTCCATTGCAGTATTTGAAACATGGCTGAAGAAAAAAAAAATGCTTTACAATCCAGGAATATTTAGAATGGGAGATTCCATTATTTCCAGCGTAGCTGATTTTTTCAGTTGATGAACAGAATGAAACTTTTTATGCTTTGGAAATGAATGATTGATCGAAATATTGGTTTCAGAATTGACAGTAGTGATAATCGCGGTAAAGAACTCTGCCTCAGGATGCTGAAACCGTATGATTGCAAGTAGGAAACTACCAGCACAGACTCCCATTGAGCTGTAATTTCCAGATAGATGCATAAACTAGGGGGTGGATCCAGCAGGATCCAGATCCCCCTCCTCCACACACAACACCTCACCCTATTCAGCAAGGTCCCTTGAATTTCTGTGTAGCATTTTCAGGGGGCTGGAGGGGCTGCCATGGGAAGGAGGGGGGAAGGGAAATCCCCTTGTGCCAGCCCAGTTGATCCAGGGTAAATCTATATTCAACCCTGGGTCTGATTGTGAATTTATTGAGTAGAGGACTGCAGTCCTACAGCACAATACTATACATGTCTACTCAGGTTGTAATTCTTGCACACAGTTACTGAAAGTAAGGCCCCTTGAACTCAGTAGGGCTTAGTTCTGAGTAGTCATGTATGGGATTGTAGTGTTGATTCATCCTCTGGAAAGCTATAGTCTGGAACTGAGCTTTGTATTACCACCTTCCATAGATCAGAGAACCTGATCAAAGGATTGCATTAAACTCGCAACCACCTCTACTGGATCACCTTCATAAAGTTTGGAGCCACCTGACATTGTACTAAGGGAGAAAGGTCACACGAAATCACGGTGACGCTAAAATGACCATATAATGTAGAATGTGGGAGGAAAGACCGTGTGGGTATATCTCTGCATTATTCTAGAAATGTATCCTTGATTGACAGTCATACATGTTTTGGTTGATCCTTATGGAATAGTATAAATCCCACTGTTAAGAAAATATTGCCATTTGTATTGGGAAAACCTTTAGCTTGTTATGAGAGGAATACATCAAGAGTTCATCTGGTAGACTAGCAAAGCTAACAGCATGTCTGCACAACACCTTCCTACCCAAATGGGCTGGTACATTGGCGCAGGACATGCAGAAAAGAGGACAAAGCAAGTTTCTTTTCCTTCTGCCCAAGGCTTAACTCCAATTAATTCCAAAATCTCTGTGGTATGTGCAGACAAGGGATCACCATGCTGATGTAACCAGTAACCTTCCCTACTAATTTTCACTCCAGGAGTATTTGGGGGCGGGGGGGTGGAGTAGCTGCTGAAAAGCTTATCATGTAGTATCTGCAACACTTGGGGGGGGTGATAACTGCAGCAGGTGTAGGCAACCTGGGGCCCTCCAGTTGTTTTGAACTACAACTCCCACAGTCCCTGATCATTGGCCATGCTGGCTGGGGCTGATGGGACTTGTAGTCCAAAACATCCAGAGGGCACCAGGTTGCTTACCCCTGATCTGTAGTCTTCAACAACATAGTTAAGTTCAGATTTACCATCTCTTCCCAGCTGCTCAGGAATCTAGGGGTGGTATCCAGTGTCAGCCCTATGTAGGGTAGACCCCCTGAAATGAATGGTATTTAGTCACAACTAATTTAAGTCCCTTTCATTTCACTGGGTCTACTCTATATAGGACTAAAATTGGATGCTACTCTAGGAAAGCAGTGGGGTGGTGACACTGGACTTAACCTTGTGGTCTGCCGTAGCCCTGAGGAAAGCTTTTAAGTAGTGACTATATGACTCCCAGGTGTCAGAATTAGAAGTTGCAGCTACGTCGGAGACATAGAACTAGAACATACGAAATACAGACCTGTCTATGCATGTAACAGAATCAAGTGGTAGAATCCTGGCATGATAGAGTGTTTAGTAGCACCACTTGAGACTGCAGGTGGGGAATGCAATTTTTTTCATACACTACGAGAGCAATCCTATGGCTGCTAGACACTGTCTAGCAGGCCATAGGATATGCTCTATTCCGAGAACTGACCTCGGAGCCCGCGCTCCAAGGTCGATTCCCAGAAATACGACCTCCCCCCTCGTTCACGCTGCCTCCGAGGCACCGCAGAGAAGCCCCATCCTCTGCGCTCGGAAGACGAGCGCGGAGTGACTGAAAAGGGGCAGGGCTGGGGGGCATTTCAGGGCAGGGAGAGCGGAGCTGCACATACAACATATCCTGTGTCGTACAGCAGCTTCCTCTCCCAGCTGCCCCCCTCCCCCACCGCTAGACAGCGGAAAACAGCTGTCTAGCAAAAAAGAGCAAGGCAGGAGAGGTGCGGAGGGAACAATCCCCCCGTGCCTCTCCTGCCTTGCTTTGGATAGGCGGTTGCCTCCGAGGTTGGAGGCGGCCGCCTATCTAGTTAGGATTGTGCCCTTAAACAACTTCAGGCAAGACAAATGCTAGGAAGAAAGGTTCTAGCCCAGCCTATTTCCTGCTGTGTTTTCTATGTAAGGAATAATTTGAAAATGTGATTCCCTCACCTGCAATGGTACAGTCCTTTATACCACCACAGCACTTTGCCACCTTTTCTGTATAGCGCAGGTTATGTCACATAAGCATAACCAATAGCAATTACAGCCAAATGTTTTTCGTAAAGAGACACGACAAAGTACTGTGTGTGTGTGTGTGTGTGAGAGAGAGAGAGAGAGCGCAATTCTGTTATATGTAACAGCCTTTTTCTGAGCCTCTACAGTAAAAATAGGCTAAAAAAGAATATCCATGGGATGGGAGAAAAAAATCTAACTTTCCCGTCAATCTGTGTATTCCAGTTGTCCGCCTGTTGGAAATCCACCCTGTTAAAAAGTTTTTTTAAAAAATCTTCTTGTGTAATGCCTGGAAGCAGCTGGGGTGAGCCTGGGGGAGGGGAAGCCAGAGTGTGTGTGGGGGATGTTTTTTTATATAAAAAAAAGGCTATATCTGCTTTGGTTAACTTGGGAGCACTTTGGGATAAGTTATTTTAGATTCTTGTCAGCTTTTGTGCTGTAGAGTGGAACCCCTTCCTTTTCCAAGGCCTGATTTCACACCATTTTTATGCACGCCTAGTTTCCATCTCCAGCTGCCACAATTGCTTCTGCAGCGAAGAGCGAAAGGTTAATGTGCTGCAAAAGTAACTGCGATAATCCTGAGCTGTAATTTAGCCTATTTACTGTATCAATAAGTATTAATATTCAGATGAACTAAACAGAACAGGAAATTGGACTCGCGGCATATTTTCTCTCTCCTTCCCATTGGCAGCCCTCGTTTAATTAGCTGCCAAGGCCAATGAAGGAGTGCTTTCCTTTTGCCATTTTGTTTAAATCTTGAATTTTAAAGCTTTAGAGAGCAGTGATTCAGGAGGTAAAACAGCAGGACTCCTGGTGTTATTTATAAGCTCTGTGCCGGAAACTATTTCAAGGTCTGTAGCAGGGTAACTCAAGCACCATTTACTTTACCCAGTAATTTCAAGCGTAGAGACTCAATGACAGAGCTAATGGCACTGTTGCCCCAGTAGAACTACATTAACTTCTTGATCAGTTTGGCTTGATTTGACAAAATTCTCAACGTATTGTCTGCCGCCAGAGGCACCAAACAGCACACGGATTTAATCTCGTGGAACGGTGCTGGCTTTAGATGTTGTGGCACCTGAAGCGAAAAATTGAAATGACACACACTCTCCACATGCATTTTGCCTTTAAAAAAAATTGGTGGCAAGCTACAACTCTCTCTTCTTTTGAAGCAGCTTTCTCTCAGAGTTAAGGTTCACACACCTGACGTTATCCCTCATAACAGGTCTATAAGGACAAGTCCACAGGATATCATAGACTAAGAGCCAAGCTGGACAACTTTTAATGTTTTTGCTTCTTTCTTTTAAAATAACCGCTGCGGAAGGGGGTCAGGACAGGGCCCACAGTCTAGGCATGGGTGAGGATTTAGGATAACATAGCAGTTATACTGTTATCATCACTATTGGTGCCCATTGGTGTCATGTGTCAGTTTCAGTTTGATAGGTAGGTAGGTAGGTAGGTAGGTATTCATTTGGGCTGTGCACCGCTTCGGCCCGAAGCCCGAGTCAAAGCTGGCCACCTTGGGCCCCTTCTGAGGTGAAGCAGAGGGGGCACAAAGCGACCCAAAGCGGGGCAGGGGCTCTCCGAAGTGCTTCGGTGCGCTTCAGAGTTTTGGCACCACGGCCCAGCCGTGCTGCCACCTCCAGCTCCTTACCTGAGCCATCACCATCGTCGTCGCTGCCGTCACCACCACCTCCTCCATCGCTGCTGCCACTGCTAGTGACAGTGTGGGTGTGGAGGCAGCGGAGGAAGAGGAGGCAGCCCAGGTAAGGAGCTGGGGGTTTGCGCAGGGGCGTCGGGGGGGGGAAGCAGGATTCGGCCATCTGACTCCCACTTCAGGTTCAGGGCCGAGTCGGGTTGGGGACCCCCTAAATCAGCCCAAACTGAATCGGGCCCACCTCGGAAGCCACAAAGTAGCTTCTGAGTTGGATCAGGTGGGCGGGGGGGGGGCATGCACAGCCCTAATAGTCATCAAACAGTTAAACAAAATTTTAAGCAAATAGTTTAGAGTGCTATACAGCATAAACATCCACATCCAGTATTGTAGTGCCAAAGTTACACTAGGGGGCTTTTAAGAGCCAGATAAGGCCCCTGTGTCTACTCTAGAGTAAAAGTGAAAACAAGTCATACTGGCTAGACACACATGCAAAATAATGTCTCTTTTGGCCCTTTGCTCCAGAACACCTCTTCCCTGTATATGCAAAATACTAAATGAATCCCCTCCCACCGCCATGCTGCTACTTGCCCTAGGAGGAAAGCTGCCATTTACACCAATCTCATGTCTTCAAGTCTTTTGTGCTAATGAAACACTCACTGTGGCTGCCCTTCTTCTGTTTTTTTAGAGACTGTCCATAAAGTATATTAGGGTGCAATCCTATGCAGGTTTAGACAGGAAAATGTCCTATGATTCCCAGCAGAAAGACAGTCCTCTGCTGCCTCATTACCCTATTGGTAAGCCCCCTCCTCCCCTGCCCCCCACGCCAGCTCTTGAATTCACCTTCCTCCCTACTGCTGTTATTCATGCTCCATGCTCTCTTCCAGGATACTCCATTAACTCCCCCTGCACTTTCCATTTCCCCCCACAACAGTCACTCAGCATTCTGTGCCCACTGTGCATGCTCAGCCTTTATTGGGTTGCTTTGGGAGTCCTGCCTGCCTTTAGGGTTTTTTTTCCTAAATACTCTTTCTACTTCCATAAACCTTGGGGTTCCCCTGAACCTTCGGCTACCACCCTCTTGTGTGTGGATGGTGCTGTTTTGGCTACATCAGATAACTTAGTTTGCTATTAATATATAGCAGAGGTGGGCAACTTGTGTTTTTGCCTACAGCTCCTATCATCCATATCATTGGCTATGCTGGCTAGGGCTTATGGGAGTTGTAGGCTAAAACATCTGAAGGGCCACAAGTTGCGCACCCCTGGTATATAGGGTGTACGATCCAAAACTTAAGATGCTGTCACTTACATATTCACTGCTGAAAAGGCTGAGCTGTAATTCAGTTGGTGGCCATATTGCTTGCTTTCTGGCTGGCTGCCCCCAGTTCCTTAAACCTCCTGTTGCAACAAATTAAAGCGTAGGTGTGTGAGAGAGATGAAGCCGGGGTGAGGGGTGGAATTCATGAAATGGTCTACTGGGGCATTGACCAAACTCAGAAACTATTTCGGGCCTGTCTCTCTAATTAGCATAGTAGTTCAGCTAGATGAACTAGACGAAAAATGCCAAACCCTTCATAGCTCCCTATCCTACTTGAATGCTATTAAAAGTATTAAAGAAGATGGAGTATAAGGAAGACAGTGTAAACCAGCAAGGAATATTCAGTACAAATTGTGGGTTTCAGGAAGTGGTAACGTTCTTGAATGCAAGCAACTTGCTGCTTCATGAATACCTGAAATGAAAATGACTTTGGGCAAGGAAACAGGGAGAGTTCCTTGGACCCGTCTTTCCCAGGGGACTAGCCACAGGTTGTTGTTGTTGTTGCTAAGCAGTCTAGTAGAGAAGAGGGGGGAAAGCATGGAGTTAAAGACATGTCCCACCAAATTGTGCCTAGAACAAGTTAATTCTCACAGGTTAGAATTGCTGTAAGTTTCTTTCCTCCCCAATTCAAAGCACTGTTGGGTGTGGGGGAGCAGAGGCTTGTGAGCGCATATCTACATCACAGACTTAATAGTGCAATAGTCATTCTCCTCACAAAACTACAATTCCCAGTGTTCTTTAGGGAAAGGCTGTTAAAACTGGTTGTCATTCCTATAGCTATATAGAAGAAATTCTGTGATGAGGGACCCTTTGATCCTTGGTCAAGGCTGGGAGAGTGGAGGAGAATTTGGAAGGGGGGACATTTGGGTGGGGTAATTCGTAGTACTTACTATTATGATGTAGCAAGATTTCAGCAGCAGCAGCAGCATTTCTTTTGAAAAGCTACGCCATGGCTTGGCTGTACATACCGCCAAGTGCTTTGAAAATGTAAAACAACCCTAACAATAAAACAGATAAACAGTAACAAAAGAAAAAACAACAACAAAAAAATTATACAAAAAATAAGCCTGGGGAAAAAATTGTGAGGTGTCTTTTTTCTGTTTTTGAGGGGGCGGGTTGCAAGGAGCATCCTCCTGATGTTTGGGGGAGCATGGTCATTTGGGGGGAGGAGGAGGTTAGTAGTGTTTTATTATTACAAGGTGGTGATGGCTTCTTTTTTAAAATTAGCTTTTATAAAGCCAAGCCATGTGATATTGTTTCTATGACAAATATTATTCAAAGCAGCTTAGGGCGCAATCCTATTGGGATAGGCAGCTGCCTCCAAATTCGGAGGTGACCGCCTATCCAATGCAGGGCAGAAGCAGCGCGGAGGGGATCTTGCCCTCCACGCTTCAGCCACCCTGCATTCACAATTTCGGCTGGCTAGTCACAGGAAGTCAGAGTGGGGGGGGCACACTGGCTGACACATAGGAAGCGTCGGAAAGGCACATCTGCCCTCCCTGCCCCATTTCCGCTGCTCCGCGCTCTTCTTATGAGCGCAGAGCACAGGGGCGATCCATGCTGTCTACGAGGCAGCGCGGAAGGGGGTGGAGGTCAGTTCTCAGGGAACTGACCTCAGAGCACGGGCTCCAAGGTCAGTTCCTGGGAACCATCCTATCCTATGGCCGTCTAGCCACTGACTAGTGGCTATAGGATTGCGCCCTTATATACATGCACTCACACACGTTTGTGTGTGTGAGCTGCATTCAGTATGATTTCTCATAGAAAGGAAGGGTGTGAATGTCAAGATCATAAAGAACAGAAACAGGTTCATAGGATACAAAAATAAATTTATTATGGGAAGCCCAACACATTTCGGCCTTTTTCTTATTTTTAGGCCTTCAGGGGGTAGAGGAACAGGTCCACAGAATTTTTTAAAAGCAGAGATTGACACAGGAGACAATCTTTTCCTGTGAAAACATCTGAAGAATTTTTTCTCTACCCCCTGAAGTAGGCCTAAAAGTAAGAAAAAGGCCGAAATGCATTGGGCTTCCTATAATAAATTTATTTTTGCAAGAACCTGTTTCTCTTCTTTGTGATCTACTTTGGATGCGCACCTCCTTCTGTTTTCTTCTTTTTGTAGGGTGTAAATGCCCAAACAAACAAACAAACAAATAAATGTCAGTTTGTGGTGTAAATATATCATTGGTATTAGCTCCACTGGCGATCCCAAGCAGTTGTTTTTGCACTTGGACAATTTGAACAACTCTTCCTCCAAAGAGTTCAGAACAGCTCACATGTGGCTTTCAGGCAGTCTCACATCTAGACCCAGTCCGCCTAATTGCGATGATGAAGTTTTGCTATATTAGTGGGTGCTCTGTCTCTCTTATGTCTAGATCCCTCTCTTGATCTCTCTCCATTTCCATGCATACTAATCCTGTGCCTGTAGTTCAGTTGCTGTCGTAATACACAAATGGAAGATTACAGGGAGAAAAGGCAAGCAAGATCCTTTGCACTTTGAAAGCCTCCTAAATATATCCTTTTGTGGAGTTCTCAGTGACTCTTCCCTTTAAAGCGTCCTTTGCTGAGGAGGAGGCTCATAATATATACCTTGTTTTGCACCTTAAAAAGAAGGAACACTCTCCTCCAGCTGCCAGTTTCCCTGCAACTGCAGCACTAAAGGGGAAACACACTCTGGCCTTCAAGCTCAGCCCAACCTATCTTGCCACCCGAGACAAGACGCCACTGCCACTAGGGCCATGCGCCCATGCACTCGAAGTCTTGTGAGACCCGCCCACAAGACTTTGGGCAAGCTCTCGCAAGACTTCTGGCAAGGGGGGGCATGTGCCATGAGGGTGGGCGACTTCTCCAGAGAGTCCTGCTGGGCACTCTCTTGCAGCAAATGCAAGCCCTCCTAGCAGGAGTGGGGCAAGGGGAGTGGTGCATTTCGCCACTCTTGCCTCTCCACCATCTGAATTGTTTGCTTCAGCCTGCCTAATGAGAAGGCCAGCCCTGCTAGCCTTTGCCATCAGCCAGGGGACCCAGGGCTGATGGGAGGCTGCATCCCCTGCCTCCACAAGGAACACCATGTCAAGGGGAAGACCAGCCTGACCCTATCCCTTGGCCAGTAAAGACACAGCTGTTCTAATGCTTGCTTTCCTCTTCTCGTCCCTTTCCCTTCTCCTTTTTCTTTCTTTATTTTAAATATTTTACTCCATCCATCATCCAGTCAGATTCCAGGGCAGTGTACAACAGTCACAAGTAAAATTATTTATCCCAAATACAAATACAGTGATGTAACATTCATAACAAATGAACAAACTAAGAGGCAATAAAATGTTAACAATAAAACAGACGAAACAACATGAATATTTAAAATTCTGGGGCAAATACAACACTTTTAAACTGACCCCAAAATAGTTATAATGTTGGCACCAGTCATACCGCCCTGAGGAGGGTATTTCAAAGTCAGGGTGCCACCACAGAAAAGGCCCTCTTTTGTATCTTGTCTATTAGATTGCAGGAAGGGGCTGTCTTTTCTTTTAATAGCTCTACAAGTGCTTAGAAAAAATTAGGCACTTTGTAAGTATTGATAATGACAACAGCATTTGTCTTCTTCAAAATGAATCAGGTTAAATCACTACAAACCAAGACTGTGCATTTCATTATCGGTCCTGAAAAAGAGAAATGTGTCAAGTGGTAAATCTGCTTCCAGGCTATACAACATCAGGCTGCAGATTAAGGGATTCAGTGTGCAAGTGTGGTCCTGAGATGGGGGCGGGCGGGGGAGGAACCACCCTGGATATAGACAAATAGCGTGTCAAGGAAAAGGCGAAGTAGGATCCAACCTTTTCAGCAGCTTGCTAGTTTTCCACATGAAAGGAGGAGTTGTGGTTTGTTTGGAGGGGGGGGGTTAGTAGGAGAGTGTTCAAATTTGGCCTGTACCACCTGGACAAGGACCATTTCTGGACCATTTCACCCACCTCAAAATCAGCTGTTTTGCTTCAGCTTTGTGTGGGGGTGGGGGGAGTCAACATTCTTTTGTGAGAAAGAGAATTGGAGCAGCCACTGCTTTGTTTTTCCCAGAAAGTCCTCTTCTGAGATGCTTTTTGAATTTGGGGAAATTCAGAATGGCTTCTGCCATTGAAAAAAAAATAGCTTCCTCCTTTGCCATTCACTGGGGGACATGATTATAGTGGACAGAAGTTGAGTATCTACAAAAAAGACCCACTTTTATGGAGTGGGTGGAACATCCCTCCAGCAGCTCATTTTATTTGAGAGGTGCAGCTATTGAAGCAGGCTTGTTAAAAATACAAAGTCAACGTGTGCTGTTCCATGCTACTCTGTTTTTAAACCTGAACTACTAAGAAAAACCTTATCCATGTCTGACGTAAGCCCCGCTGAACTCCCAGTGGTGCTCCCTTCTCTCTGCCTCCTTGAAGTGCGGTTTCTAAAGTAAGCTCTTCCATGACATCTTTGGCTCACCTCTATGGTTCTCTGCTAAAATGATGCGTAGGTCTAGTGCTGTCTCCAGGCTTTTGAGGGCCCTTGGGTAAGGCACCCTCAATGGGCCCCCTCTGTCACGAGTCTACTACCTCATCGCCATTGTCACCAGCCGCTGTTGGCCCCCGCCTCCTCTCACGTGTCATCAGAGAGCCAACGAACAGGTGGGCAGCGGCATCTCCTGCTCCTCTTTCTCACCCCATCTGTTGTCGGGGCCGGAGTGAGAGGCAGGTGAACAAGCAGGCTGCAATGTTGAAGGAAAGGAGCAATTCTAGGGGGCTCTTGTCAGTGGCCCCTGCTAGGGGGTGGGGCCTCAGCAGATGCCCAACCATGCTTACCTTGGATGCTGGCAGACAGCCAGTGAGCAACTGTGCGGTGACATATACTGAGAACAAGCAGATGAAGGGGAGAAAACTCCAGGGGATCTCATCAATGGCCCCCTGTTGGGTTGGGAGCTCTCAGCACCTGCCCTACCTAGGTCCACATAACTCTATTTGCTCCCATTCATGCCTTGCTGCTCTCCTCCCCATCTCTGTTGTCTCCCTCTGCTTTCCTCCTCCTCAGTTTAGATTGAAAACTCTTTAGGACTTCTACTTTGCATATTATTCACTTAAAATATTCTATACCACTTCCCATTTAAAAAGAAATCCTGAAGCCATTTACGAGGAATCATAAAACGCTATTAGATGGGTTGTATCCAGTGTTAGAGTAGACCCATTGAAATGAGTGGGACTTAAGTTAGACTAACATTGGATACAACCCTAGAAAACACAACAGCGTTACAAATTACAGGGCTCCGTAAAAGTTGCACTGTGATTGGAAGTTCAGATCCATCAGGTGCTTTATATATAAGGATGTCACAAGTATTCAAAAAGGTGCACTCAGACATGCAAGCACCCCTGTTTAAGTGCCCGCATGCATTTGCAAGGCAGGTGGGGCCCTCCTTGTAGCCTGTAGGGAACAGGTGAGAAGAGTCCTGCTTACCTTGCAAATGGGCCCAGAAACCTTACCTGGAGCACCCTTACCTGGGTCACTCACCCAAGGGCCTACAAACCTTACCTGGGACAAGAGAAGGGAGAGGTGAAGGTGATGGCAGGCACAACAAAGCCTAGAATCTCCAGTGAAAAAACAGAGCACACACACACACAAATGATCTTTTGCAAGTGCTCACATGGAGTGCTCTCAAAGGTTCAAGCCCATTTGGGAGCAAGCAGAGGGATGCCAGGGATGCTGTGACTTGGATTCCTGCATTGAGCAGGGGGTTGGACTCAATGGCCTTGTAGGCCCCTTCCAACCCTACTATTCAATGATTCTATGCTGGTGCATTCCTATTTATAAATGGCAGAAGTGGGGTAGAGGAAGGTTAAGAAATTATTTGCATAAGAACCTAGTACTCCAGGCTTGGCTATACAGGGGCAGTGTAGAGACTTGTCATGCAGCTGGCCTATATGACCCAGAAAACATATCTGAGAGATTAGGACTTTCACCTGCTGATAGACGCAAACTAACAATGTCCAGGAGTGCAAGGGAGAGAAAAGCGAGGGTTGATATTCTTGGGTAAGGACTGGCCCAGCAGTTTGGCTGGAGAATGATGATCAGGATGGCCAAAACCGGGACAGAGATATTGGTGATCACTGCAGACAGATTCCAAACCTCATCACAAGTGGAGTGCTGAACTAGGAACACAGGCAGCTGCCTTATACTCAATCAGACCATTGGTCCATCCAGCCCAGTACTGCTGACACTGACTGGCAGCGGCTCTCCAGGGATTCAGGTAGGAGTTTTTCCACCCCTACCTGGAAATGCTGGGGACTGAACCTGTGACCCTCTGCATGCAAAGCAGGTACTCTATCACTGGGCCACACCCCCTCCATATTTATATTCTGCCTTCCTTCCATCATGGAACTCAGAGCAGCATACATGGGATTTCCTGGCAGTCTCCCATCCAGGTGTTGACCAGACCCAAACCTGCTTAGCCTCACCAAGGCCCTCAGTCCATGACCACCCAACTGAAGCAGATGGATAGCTGTAGAGCTCAGTACTGGTGAATTTTAAACTCTGAAGGAAAGGGGGATCCATACTTGCTGTAGGACCTACGAGCTTTCTCTGCAGTCCATATGAAGACATATTTTTTGAATGACAGCATATGAAGCAATAACAGAAGCTGGCCACCCTCTTCGCCTAGTAAACATCCCGTGTGGCCTTGTGAGTAAATGGAGTGCAGTGTAAAGTATCAAGCAATTACTGATGCATGAGAAATACAGAAATTCATGTTCTAAAAATCTAGTCTTGGTTATATGCTACAAGCGCGCGCGTGCATACACACACACACGCACACAAATACATAAATAAAAAATAAAATGGCTATCGTTGGTGCAACAAATAGGTTCACTGACGTTAAATAATAATAATAATAGCCCTTGTTTTTGCTGTCTCGTTTACTCATACATGGCTGACAGAATTATGCAAGTATATTTAATAGGCAAGTCATGAAAAACCCGGAGCAGTGTGGCTTTAAAAATCATTATGTGCACCATACAGAGACTGCAGGTAGCTCATGTGGATTTCATCAAAGTCAAGGTAAAAGAAGAAGTCAGAATTATACTTACAAAGTGCCCATAACAAGGAAGAGCCTTTCTTTCTCTCTCTCTCTCCACAGGTGCCAGCTTGCGTGATGATATCACTAAATACTTCTGGTTTCATCATTCCCAGGGAGACACAATGACAGTTCAGGATCCAACTGAGATGAATCTCTGTGCTGCTGTCTGGACTGTTGTGTCCTATGTAATTGCTGACATGGAGGAGAAGGTGCCCGTGTAATTTTAAAAAATCAAGAAAAAGGATTGATCTTCTTCAGTGTTAGACCAGGAATATGTTAGACCTACCACTGTGGTGAAATCCCATGTTTCCTTAAAAAATTAACTTTCTCTTATTTGAACTCCAGGCACGATTCTTTTATTATGCAGGCCTGTTTTGATTTGCTGATTTAATATCTTCTACTTGCGATGTTTGTTTCCTGCTCCTTATATTAAGTTCTGTGGTTTTTCGATAGCTGGCCTCTACTTTGCAGTGTCGTAAGAGCTATTGTTTTTCTGCTTTATATATTTAAAATAAACTTGTTGCATCCTATTCATATGTGATCTCTGCTTAATATGCACTTATAGGGGACTGAGGCAGAAGGAAGAATAATAAAGCTGTTCTAACAGTCCCCAAACTAGCAATCATATATATATAATTACAATGGGTAAGGAAAGTAGAATACCTACCCCAACTATAAATAGGGGATAGTTTCATCCTTATCATCATCAATTTATTTATTTATTTATTTATTTATTTACATCCTGCTTTTCCCTCCAAAAGGAAGCCCAAGTGGCTAATGACATCATTCAAAAATAGCATCAAAATATCAGAATATAACAATATGAAAAATTATCTAACAATAAAAATACTAAAATAAGGGCGCAAACCTGTGGCCGCTAGACAGCATCTAGACAGCCATAGGATTTTTCAGTTTCTGGAGCAAGGGCTCCTAGGTCAGTTCCCAGAAACCCAACTCCCCGCTTCCTCCCCGCTGCATTGTCAGCAGTGTGGTTCATTCCCTACTCCGTGCTCATAAGAGCAGCACAGAGCAGGCGAGAAGGGGGCGTTCCTGAGGGCAAGGAGGAGAGGGGACTGCAGAAGTGCAATTACAATGCTTCCCTTGCATTGTCCGGCCTACCTCCCACCCCGCTCTGACGCACCCTGGCTAGTCAACTGAAATCGGCCATCTAGCCACAAATGCAGGGTGGCCAGAACACAGAGGAGACAATTCCCTCCATGCTTCACCTGCCCTACATTGGATAGCCGGCTGCCTCTGAGTTCAGAGGTGGCCGGTTATCCCCATAAGGATATCTCCATAAGATTGCGCCCTAAACCTATAAACAAACATTCAGTTCAAAACTTAAACTTCAAGTCAATTAATAAATACAAAATTCATAAATATATTAAACAAACAAGGAGATAACAAAATACAACCCATAATTTAACCAGAAATACACACTTAGACCCATTCTAGCAGCCAATATTGTGAACTGTTTTGATGTACCATTAAAAGAAACAAATCTCCCCTGAAACCAGGAGGAAAAAACTAGGCACAACCAATTAACACAATAAACATACAATTTTTTTTTAAAAAAAACTACCATACCCTGAAACCCCCACATGTCAAACCCACCCTTTCACTACAGGTTAATACTGAGGGAGAAAAAAAGGGGATGCAGCTAGTAAAACTTCTGGGCAAACACAGCAGTAGTAGTGACTTTATACCCCAACCTGGAGCTCAGAAGATGCTAATGCTACTTCCTCCAGGTTAGGGGAGAGCGGGAACAGTAGTCTCAACCACTCAATAGACATGAAGTTCCAGACAGGTCAACTTGAGAATCAGCTGGTCTCTTCAAGAACAGAGATAAAATCAGTTTGGAGCGGGTAGGTATAAGAATGCTTCACCCCACTCTTGGTGCTGTGACATCATTTGGAGAGTCCACAATCACCAAGAACTGTCTAAACGTACTGGGGGGGAAATGTTGGCTGACAGAATTTCCTTGAGCTTCAAAATGGCTGTCAAAAGCAGACAAACATGTCTGCCTCTACTGACTGGAAAACACACGCATACCACCCACTCATGCTCAAAACAGTAAGTATATATTAAGATTAACATGCCAGTATTTATACCATTTCAATCCTGATAGGATTCCAATGGGAGGGATGTAATCTGGGAATAGGGGTTTTACCTCAGAAGAAAACACACAACAACTTGTGATGTTATAAGTGTTGTTGTTGTTAGTATTACATTTATATTCCACCTTTTTCCTCTTGCAAGGAACCCAAGTCAGCTCACATGGTCCTCCTCCTCTCCATTTTGTCCTCACAACAACCCTGTGAGGTAGGTTAGGCTGAGAGTTGACTTCATGGCCAAGTCCCGGTCCAACCCTCTAGCCACTACACCACATGGGCTCTCAAAGTTGTCTTGTATATTTTAATAAATTCATTTGATTGGATCATTGATTGATTGATTGATTGATTGATATATCACCTGTTATCATAAGTGTCAGGAGCGCCCTAGCTGCCTCTTACAGTCCCCTCCAATAGCCAACTCAAGACACAGACAAAAGGATTCTTTCCAAGGCTTTATTCCTTTTACAACTTAATGACTCTTTCAGACGCTAATCACCAGCGACTAAGCAAGGAACTGCACTGAGGTAGTTAGCAGAGTAGCCTAAGCTCCAGGTAAGGCAGTTGGTCCCTGTTTGAAGGAGGAGGGCGGGAAGACTGAACTTATGGGCTATGAGAGGTCCTCCCTCTTTCCCTTGGGTCCTCGGGACGCGACCGTTGTTTTAGCCCCCTCCCCCGCTCTCTCGCTGCCAGGGCCACTATCTCAGGAATGCTGGCCGGAGGAATCTCTCCCTGCCGCTGTGCCTGTGAGTGATGAGCGAGCTCCTCTCCCACGGGTTGCTGCTCTTCCTCAGAATCAGAACTGCTCTGCGGCTCTATGGGCTCAGTTTCCATCCTGACAATAAGATTCCAGAGCAGTTTACAATATTAAGATCCCACAGCCTGCAAGGGGAGGTGCTTTCTTCCAATCTTACCAGGAACCCATCAGAATAGCATTTTGTCCACTTAATTTTCTCCTACTTGGGAAAATAGGTAAAGGAGGAGAACTAGACCTGTTTGCTTCTGTATTTTATCTATTTAAGCTAATAAGCTCTTTCCTATACCCTAATAACAAATTGGAATACTTAGGAGCACTTCCTAAGCCTGTAAAAAGTTGATTCAGGACTTCAGACTATAGATACCCAGAAAAATGTTGGAGCAAAACCTATTCACAACAGTCAACAAAAGCTAATTATTTTCCATAATCAAAAATAATTGCCAACTTCAGTGTATTGAAATATGCATGGTTGAGTCCCAAATATTTCCACTTGAAGCAAATTGGAAGTGTTCTAATACAAGGCAAAGGGGGAAGAACCATGCTGAAAGCTAAAAGTGGTAGTAGGAGCTCATGAAAATAGGAAACCCCTAAAAGAAAGAGAAACCCACAGATCACTCTGGGGAGAAAAGCGCTCTGCACAATCTATTGTCAACCTATTGCCCTTGCAACATGCTAGAGAAAAAAGCATTGTAGGTGAGAAATGTGTTCATTCTGCATTTTTAATGCGAACTAAACTGATTTCGCATTTTTGAACCACTAAGTGAATTGAAACTGTTACCATTCGCACTTTTCTGAATTTTGCAATGGAGTTCTCCAATCAAAAAAATAGGGACAAAAATGTGTATATTAGGGGAAATAACATTCAGCCATGCATTATATTAGGGAGATTGCTTGCAAAATGTGTACATTAGGCAAAAATGCATAAAATGCATGTATTAGGAAAAATGTGCATAAAATGTTTATGAACATTCATGTGAAGTTTTAAAAAAACTTCTCAACATTCAGGATGAGCCAAACATAAGACTGGAGAAATTGTCAAAATTCAAGACAAACTGAACTTAAGACTGGAAAAATGAGATACTGAGAGAAACTGAAATTAAAGATTTATCCATCCCTATAATATGCATGAGTGGAAAGTAGCGAAGGAAGAAGTCTGAGGTCTAACTGGCAAGCAGAACTGGGTATGGCAGTAGGAGCATCAAATGCTTGCCAGCGGGCACACAGTTTCACCGCAGGCTCAACTCAAACAGTTGCTGTTATTTTACTTGCAGTAGATACATATACCTATGCTAGTTGATCCACAGTTTTCTAAAGAATTTGCTATCTTCCTGACATCCTATATTGGTGTGGCTTTGAGTTTTGTTGGTGCTGAATTTGGGGGTTTGGCCCCATATGCTCTCTCTCCTAAATGAACTGATCTTCCTTCAAAGGAGAGCTCACGAGAAGTTTATGGTGCCTATATAATAACACTAGTGTTTACAGACTCAGAGATGGAGCAAATTTTGAGCCAGTTAAATACAGCTCTCTACACTGGCTGTTTTTTGCTTGTTCCAAGCCCCATCTTTATGGATGGGTTTTGGCATTAGTGCTCCAGGTCTGAAGGGGCCCTAGGCAAAATACCCTCTGGTAGATCCCCTCCATCAGTAGGCCTTGGTAGGCTTCCTGATTATGGCGGTGGTATATAGCAGCAGCAGCAGAAATATGCACAGGGTCAGACAACTTGGTCTAGCCACTAGTTCAATTTCCCTCAATGCCCCTGATGAGTACCATTGTGTTGTAGTGGTTCGAGTGTTGGACTGGGATTCAGGAGATCCGGGTTCTAGTCCCCATTCGGCCATGACGCTCACTGGGTGACTTTGGGCCAGTCCCTAACAGCCTGACCTACCTCACAGGGTTGTTGTGAGGATAAAATGGAGAGGAGGAGGACCATGTAAGCCACCTTGGGTTCCTTGCAAGAGGAAAGAAGGCAGGCGGCTATAAAGATGATGATGATGATGATGATGATGATGATGATGATGATGATGATAATAATAATAATAATAATAATAATAATAGATGATGATGTAGGGTGGCTCCAGGGTATGCCTTGAGCATCAGGCTGGTCTAGTTTTTAAGGGTGGCTCAGGACAAGCATTAGCGGCAGGACCTGCCAGGGTGCTGGGGTTTGTCAGCTGCCCAAGGCTTTCGTGTGCTAATGTGGGCCTTGGTTGAATTACACAGATTCTGGACTCAGATGGAAGTGGCTTCGAAGCACACTGGCAGTGGGGGTGGTAATCCTCAGTTTAGCTATTTGGAACAACCAACTGCCCATTGTTTGCCATCAATTACCAGACTACACCAAAGCCTAAAAGGAGATTCAGTTTGCCTAACAGGATACCATGTGTCTCAATGGTATACTTTATACTTCTGACTGGATCATAAAGAAAGTGATTTACATCAGTTTATTAGTCTTCTGTTCCTCAGAAGAAAGCTTCATTTTAAACTGTTCTGAAGGAAGAATAGGCCCAAGAAGCTCTGTGTGTGTGCATGCAGTCAGTTACACAGGGGTAAATTACCCTGTTAGATCAAGGTCCATTATTGCCTACCTTTGGTCCAAAGGCTGTTAACGTATACTGTGTGTGTACAGATATAGAACTGTGATGGGCAACTTGTGGTCTTCCAGTTGTTCTGGCCTACAACTCCCATCAGCCCTATCCAGCATAGCCAGTGGTGAAGATCACGGGAGTTGTAGGCCAAAACATCTGGAGGGCCAGAGATCTGTCTGAAGATGGTTGTGTATCAGAGCAATTTAAATTTGAGATCACTAGTTCTGAACATTTCACATAATTATATTTTTAATACTACATAATGACAGGATGAGCTATGACTTAGGCTGAGAGCTGAAATGGTGAATCTTGTGCATCGCTAGTGTGGGCACTAATCTCTGACCATGTCTTTATTTATGCTTCATTCATAAAGATCTGAACTTCTTCCATTTACCACCAGTGAATAACAAAGTGATCTCAACATCTATATCTACCTCATGAAATATACATCCCCTTCAGCTGTACCCAAATGACTAATTTTCTGCTCTTTATTGATTAGCATAATAAAAATCTCATGATAACACGAGATAGAAATGTTACCGTTAATTGCTGGTTGAAGTGAATAGTGTTTCCTGCTTAGAAATTAATGAAAAGCACGTCTCAATTCTCCCTCATGCATTGGAGGAATTCAAGACATTTCTTGAATCAAAACGTGTCCCATAATCAAAAAGCATGTCCCACTCTGGGCTAGAAGAATCAAACCATTTCTGTTAAGAGGAAACTCTTAACAGAAAGCGTTGAATGTCAGTTTAACCCAACCAGTATCTTACTACCAGATTATTAAATACACATCAAAACAATTGAAGTATTTGTCCTATCCTTAAGAACAGAGGAAAGAATATAACACAGCTTTCCCCAACTTGGTGCACTCCAGATGTGTTGGACTGGAACTCCCATCATTCCAAGCCAGCATGGCCATTGGCCAATGTTGGCTGGGAATTATAGGAGTTGCAGCCCAACACATCTGGAAAGTCCCAGGTTTGGGAAGACTGGCTTAAAGGATGCAACTTTTTAAAGACCAGTTGGATGACAACTAGGGAGGGAGGGATCTGTCAGTTTCACTTTCTCCTACATTCAGTTTTTGTAAATCTCACGTTCTTTCCATCCCACATATGATGAAATTTGCCAATCTTGGTACATTTTTTTTTTTTTCATTTATATCCCATCATAGAACTCAAGGTGGCTACATGTGGTTCCCAGGTGGTCTCCCCTCCAAGCACTGACCAGACCCAGGCCTGCTTAGCTTCAGCAAGGTAGCTGCTTCATGTGCCTTCAGCCAATACCCTGGGACCATATCAATTATTTTCAAAGGCTTTCTTCACATGGAGCTTTTATCCTGCGATTGAGATGGCTCCCTCACAGAAGTTTGCGGGCGCTTTATGTGAACCTCCAAGGCATCTCCTGCACTAAATCCCCTTTTTTCCATTTTTAAATAGATTGTAGATAATGAGCTATCAAATTACCCCATCATGTTCCACTTGATTTCCCTCCATGAAAAGAGGAAACGCGGCAAGAAGAGGAGCGAGATCAATGAAAGATAATGGAAGACTCAGATACAGGGAGAAGGAGGTGGGGGGAAAGGAAGCACATGAAAAAGCGAATCATTGTGATCTTGCTTTTCAAACGGAAGCAGAAAGCCCCATTTTAAATGCAGGATTTTAGGCTGGTGTAGAGATGCCCAAAAGTGAGCTGAAACAGAATTCTCACCCATTTGCACTGGCCAAATTCAATAGGTACAGCTATTCCGAGCATGGACAGAGCCATGTTGTGCCTACCTGCCAAGTAACTGTTACAGAGGACCCTGTCAGAAAAAGAGGTGGTAAATCTAAGTCAGCATAACCAACATGGCTGAATACACAGGGATTCAAACCCAGACGTTTAAGAGCTAAGCACTCAAAGCCCTCTGCCTGGATGGACAATTCCGCTTTCGCCCACATTTGAATTTTTTAAATCCCAAGATCTTTCCAAATTGCTGGAATACAGCAATTGAAGGATATAACTTGTTCAAAAAGAACAGGAGGAACAGAAAGGGGGGTGAGGTTGCACTGTATGTGAAAAATACATATCTCTGCATAGAAATACAGGAGGATGAGCTTGGTAGCCCCATCGAGAGCATCTGGATCAAAATAAGTGGAGCAAAGAATAAAAGGAACCTGGTGGTCGGAGTCTACTACCGGCCACCCAATCAAGGAGAAGACGAGGATGAAACTTTTGAAAAGCAAATAGCCAATGTTTTAAGGAAGCATAATGTAGTAGTAATGGGGGATTTTAATTTCCCCAATATTTGTTGGGAGACAAATTCTGCAAAACATGGCCCCTCCAGGAAATTCCTGACTTGTGTGGCGGATAACTTCCTCCTACAGAAACATTGTTATTTCAACATTGTTGAACATGTTGTTCAACAATATTTCAACATTGTTATTAATGACTTGGAGGAGGAGGTGCAGGGAATGCTATCAAATGTGCAGATGACACCAAATTGGGCGGGATAGCTAATACTTTGGAAGACAGAAACAAAATTCAAAGTGATCTGGATAGACTGGAGCGCTGGGCAGAAAACAACAGAATGACATTTAATACGGATAAATGCCAAGTTCTGCACCTAGAAAAAAGAAACCAAATGCACAGTTACAAGATGGGGGATACGTGGCTCAACCACACTACAAGCGAGAAGGATCTTGGAATTGTTGTCGATCACAAGCTGAATATGAGCCAACAATGTGATGTGGCTGCAAAAAAGGCAAATGCTATTTTGGGCTGCATTCATAGAAGCATAGCTTCCAAATCCCGGGAAATACTAGTTCCCCTCTACTCAGCATTGGTTAGGCCTCATCTGGAGTACTGTGTCAAGTTCTGGACACCACACTTTAAGAAGGATGCAGACAAACTGGAGAGGGTTCAGAGGAGGGCAACAAGGATGATCAGAGGACTGGAAACAAAGCCCTATGAAGAGAGACTGAAAGAACTGGGCATGTTTAGCCTTGAGAAGAGAAGACTGAGGGGAGAGATGATAGCACTCTTCAAGTACTTGAAAGGCTGTCACAGAGAGGAAGGCCAGGATCTCTTCTCGATCATTCCGGAGTGCAGGACACGGAATAATGGGCTCAAGTGACAGGAAGCCAGATTCCGGCTGAACATCAGGAAAAACTTCCTGACTGTTAGAGCAATACGACAATGGAACCAATTCCCTAGGGAGGTGGTGGGCTCTCCCACACTGGAGGCATTGAAGATGAGGCTGGACAGCCATCTGTCAGGGATGCTCTGACTTGGATTCCTGCATCAAGCAGGGGGTTGGACTCGATGGCCTTGTAGGCCCCTTCCAACCCTACTATTCTATGATTCTATGATTCTATTCCATCCCATTTGTGAATAAATGTGCTAATATTGGTGAATTCTTATTAAAAAACAAACAAACCCAGAACTTATTAGTGGTTCTGGATGTGATCAAATGGGACATTTACTTCCTCTTCCATCTTTGACTGCAGCACTGTTTCAAGTGCCTCTACTGCTTTGTTCTGGATTTGCTCTTACACTAAGACCCTGCACTATACCTTCCCCAGCAGACTCCAAGAACAAAGAACATTGATTCCTACCTTCCATAGTATGGACGTACATGAGCTGCTAACTTGGGACTGTGTCATAAGCAGCCATTTCATCGTGTCTTCTGCTGACGCCGAAGACTTTCTCCCCTCCCCACCCCCCACACTGCCCTCCAGAAATGGTCTTAGCTAGTTTTGAAGAGGAAAGGGAGAGATTGTTCTCGTAGAACAGTTGTCCTCCTGCCTCCCCATTACACAAGTGTTTTCATTCTTAAAGCTCATACCTTCACTTTTCACTTTATATATTAAAAAGGACTCAGATAAATTGCAAATGGAATTCATATGTAGCGGGGAGCTATGACATTACACCGCTTTTTGCAATACTTGTGCCTGGACTGATATACAATCTGTAGCTAGATAAGCTTGAACATCTATTTCCTGTTTGAATCAGTGGGAAAACCTCTGGTTAGTGAAAAGCAGAGGTAGCAGTGTTGGCCAAAAGAAAAATAAAAAATCCTAACATCCCATTTCCAAAATCCATATCACCGTTAACATTTTTGCTAGGCCAATTCAAGGGTCACAAAATACTGTGAAAGCTTTTGAGTTCTCCAGAACTCTTCATCAGGCAAGATGGTAAACAAAGTAAAAAACGGGGAGAGGGGGAAAGTGGCTGGTGTTCAAAGTCTGCATTTGGTTACAGACTTAAGATGGAAAGTGGGAGGAGGCTGCAGACCTTCAAATTAGGCTCCACCAGATAGTTTGAGATCATTTCAGGTTGCACCTGGGACCCTCCCAAGGGTTGCTGGGAAGAAGAAACAAACAAGTTTCCAGAAGAAACAAATGCAACTCTGCATTTTATTCTATGGAAATTTTAAAATTTGTTTATCCTCATAGTGATTTGGGGGAAAAGAAATTTAATGAACTATTTACAAAGGCAACATCTTACCCTGTTCAAATTCTGATTATATGTCACCGTAGTATATATGTATACACACACACATGCACGCTCACATGCGCACGCACGCACACACACATATATATATTGAGTTGGAGTAGTAAATATTATCCTTCTCTCAGACTGCAGTTCAAGTGATTGGTTGAGAAAACAATTCTTAGCATACTAGTAATCACTTGTGTGTATGGGGCCGCAGTGGCTTAGTGGTTAAGATGCTGAACTGCAGACCGGCAGGTCGGCAGGTCGGCAGGACAGCAGTTCGAGACCCGAGTGCTGCGTGACGGAGTGAGCTCCCATCTTCAGTCCCAGCTCCTGCCAACCTAGCAGTTCGAAAGCAAGAAATTGCAAGTAGATAAATAGGTACCGCTTCGGCAGGAATGGTAACAGCGTTCCGTGCACCTCAGTGTTCAGTCATGCCGGCCACATGACCATGGAAGCGTCTTTGGACAGCACTGGCTCTTCGGCTTAGAAATGGAGATGAGCACCACACCCTAGAGTCGGACACGACTGGTTGGGGACACCTTTACCTTTAATCACTTGTGTACATCTTTTAATAGCTGCCCAGATTCATCTTTGCAACAGTCCTATGAGATGGCTTACAGTTATTTTCATTCTGCATTGCAGAAACTAAAGCTTAGAGAAAGTGACATTAGCTACAGAAAGATGCACAGGAGTTCTTGGCAGAGTTGAGACTTGGGCTCAAGTTAGTGACCGGGTTCTCTTGATCGAAATCACCCATGGTGGCTTCAATAAGCCATGGTGGTTTGTGCGTGCCCATTCCATAACACAACCCCCACTCGTAGCTCTTGTTGTATGAACCCAGCAAGGGTGGGTTGTTGCCATGATTAACTACCCAGAATCCATGGGCTGGTTTAGGCTTGTGGGTGGGTTGTTAACCACACCAATAAACCACCCTGGCCAGGTTCGGATGACACGACAAGCTACAAGTGGGATTTGGGTTATGGAATGTGCCTGCAAACTATGAGGGCTTATTTAAGCCACCATGGGTGATTTTGATCATGCGAACAGGCACAGTATAAACATCAAATGTCCTAAGCCATCAACAGTGAGCTGCGTGTGGAAGTAAACTTCTGCATGTGAAGCTGATGAGAATGTGCATCTAGATCAGGGGTGGGAAACATGTATCCCTTTAGATATTGCTGGACTGCAACTCCCATCAGCCCCTAGACAGCATAGCTGATGATGAGGGATGATGGGAGTTGCAGTCCAACAATGTCTGGAGGGTCATACATTCCCCATCCCTGACCTAGATGAACATCTGCATCACAGTGCTCATTTGTTACCCAGTGGAGAAGTTGGATGCATCCTTTGATGCATCCTTTGATACAGTGGCACATCTGGGTTCATTAGATGGATGCACCATCAGCCGACCAGGGCTGGATTTCCTTCAGTCTCTTTAGGGCTGTTATGCAAAACTCAGGGGCTGCAGCTGAAAACAGCATCCCCCAATCAGCTTCCTCCCTCATAATGTATGTCGATGGGAATTCATCTCAGAGTTTCATCACATCAGGTATTCCACCTCCCACTACCAAAAACATAAGAAGAGCCCTGCTAGATCAGACCAAGGGTCCAGCATTCCGTTCACACAGTGGCCAACCAGCTGCCCACAGGAAACCCACAAGCAGGATACGAGTGCATCATCACCCTCCTGCCCATGTTCGCCAGCAACTGGTATAGATAGACATATTGCCTCTGATGCTGGAGGTAGTATACAGCCATCAGGGAGGCGAGAGTGGCACCCTCCTTGATATGTTTTCGCAGGCATGCATTTGTTCCAGCAGGCCTTTGGGGATAACTAGTCTGGACCTGGGAAAATGTGGCGTATGGATACCATTTTTGTTGTTCTGGTTGTCCTTTAATGTTTTAATATCTTTACAATTTTAATATTGATGATTTAATTATATTTTTAGCTTTTATACAGTTGAATTTATATTTCTATGTATAGGTTTTAATTGTAGCAGTTTTAACATTGTAAGGCCGCCTTGAGTCCCAGTATTGGGAAAAAGGCAGGATATAAATATAATAATAATAATAATAATCAGGACTAATAGCCATTGATAGCCTTCTCCTCCATGAATTTGTCCAATCCCCTTTTAAACTGGTGGCCATCACTAAATCTTGTGGAAGTGGATTCCATAGTTTAACTTATGCACTGTGTGTAGAAGTCCTTCCTTTTATCTGTCCTGAATCTCCCACCAGTTTCATGGGATGACCCCATTGGGCTCTAGTATTATGAGGGAGAAAAATGTCTCTCTTTCCACTTTCTCCACACCATGCGTAATTATTCCACATCATAGGTTGCCACTGGGGGGCAGGGAAATGCTCTAGGTTGGACCCAACATCATTGTTCCACCAGCACAATGGATACCCTTGGTGGAATGGGTCATCCTCTCCTGGCCTCCTCCTGCAGGCCCTCCAAATGTGTTCTGGAGGGTTGGGGGACTTCCAGAGTAAATCTGAAGTTGGGGGGCTGCAGGGGAGAGAAGACAGGGAAGTCCCATTCTGCCAGTGGCATCCATTCCATTGGCAGAACAACAGTATTGGATCCAACCCACAACATGGTGATCTCATGCCTTGCATTTCCATTACTATGCATTCTAAGGCAGAGGAGAGGAAACATGACGTACCAGGCCTACAACAGGGCTTTTTCACAATTTAGTCAAAGTGGGCCTTTGAGCTGTGCTGTGAACCAGCCTTGCTCCTGCACTGAAATCTCTGCCCCTCATCATCCTTGTTCCCCTACTGGAATGGTGCCATTTTTCACATTCTATCTTCTGCAACTGTCTACAAAGCATTCTGAGAAAATGTATTCATGAAAATCCCTTCTATTTAAAATCCAAATGAAACATGATGTGAAATGCAGGTTGACAGCCTGAACCAGGAGTAGGTAACCTTTCTCTTTTCTGCCAAGGACCACATCCACTCATGGGTAATCTGCTGGACAGGGGAGGGGAGGGGGAACATGTAGGCAGTGAGCAGGGCTGAAGCCAACCGTAGGCGGGACCAGAGCCAAAAATGAGTGGGTCACCCCTTTTTCTGCCTCTCTCTCTCTCTCTCTCTCTCTCCTTTCCCATGTAGCAGGGCTGCCAGGAAAGGGACAGATTGCTCTTGCCAGAGGTCTGAACTGATTGCATGCAGGGGGCTTTTGAAAGTAGGCAGAGGGCCACATGAAATTAGGCCAAGGGCCTAAACCAACAACTGCATGTCTAGCTCTGCCCTCCGCTGCCACAATGTGCAGCAGCAAGACTTACCCATGCTGTCACAGTGCTTCGTGTTTTCCTTCCCTACTTTACAGACAAGGAAATGTGGAGCACTATGACATCACAAAATGGGTAAGTAGGACCAGACATTACTAAAGGATGGGAGGAGCTACATATCCATAGTGGGCATGTGATGGACATCACATCTAATTTGAGCCTGAGTTTAAGGTTGTTGTTGTTGTTCAGTCGTGTCCGACTCTTCATGACCCCGTGGACCATAGCACGCCAGGCCTTCCTGTCCTGCGCTCTCTCCCGGAGTGTGCTCAAGTTCATATTCATTGCATCGGTGATGCTATCTAGCCATCTCATCCTCTGCCGTCCCCTCCTCCTTTTGCCTTCAATCTTTCCCAGCATCAGGGTCTTTTCCAGGGAGTTTTCTTTTCGCATTAGGTGGCCAAAATATTTGAGCTTCAGCTTCAGTATCTGTCCTTCCAATGAGCACTCAGGGTTGATTTCCTTTAGGATGGACTGATTTGACCTCCTTGCAGTCCAGGGGACTCGTAAGAGTCTTCTCCAGCACCACAGTTCGAAAGCATCAATTCTTCGGCGCTCAGCCTTCCTTAGAGTCCAGCTCTCACAGCCATACGTTACTACTGGGAAAACCATAGCTTTGATTAGACGGACCTTTGTCAGCAAGGTGATGTCTCTGCTTCTTACTATGCTGTCTAGGTTTGCCATAGCTTTCCTCCCAAGGAGCAAGCGTCTTTTAATTTCATGGCTACAGTCACTGTCTGCGGTGATCTTGGAGCCCAAGAAAATAAAATCTGTCACTGCTGCCATTTCTTCCCCTTCTATATGCCAGGAAGTGGTGGGGCCAGATGCCATGATCTTAGTTGTTTTAATGTTGAGTTTCAAACCAGCTTTTGCACTCTCCACTTTCACCCTCAACAGGAGGCTCTTTAGATCCTCTTCGCTTTCTGCCAATAGGGTGGTATCGTCTGCGTATCTGAGGTTGTTGATAATTCTCCCGGCAATCTTAAGTCCGACCTGTGATTCATCCAACCCGGCATTTCTCATGATGTACTCTGCATATAAGTTAAATAAGCAGGGCGACAATATGCAGCCTTGTCGTACTCCTTTCCCAATTTGGAACCACTCGGTTGTTCCATGTCCGGTTCTTACTGTTGCTTCTTGACCCTCGTACAGGTTTCTCAGGAGACAGGTAAGATGGTCTGATACTCCCATCTCTAAGAATTTGCCAGAGTTTGTTGTGATCCACACAATCAAAGGCTTTAGCGTAGTCAATGAAGCAGAAATAGATGTTTTTCTGGAATTCTCTTGCTTTCTCCATGATGCAGCGAATGTTGGCGATTTGATCTCTAGTTCCTCTGCCTCTTCGAAACCCAGCTTGTACTTCCGGTAGTTCTCGGTTCACATACTGCTGAAGCCTAGCTTGTAGGATTTTGAGCATAACTTTGCTGGCATGTGAAATGAGCGCAATTGTATGGTAGTTTGAACACTCTTTGGCATTGCCCTTCTTTGGAATTGGAATGTAAACTGGCCTTTTCCAGACTTGTGGCCACTGTTGAGTGTTCCAAATGTGTTGGCATATTGAGTGCAGCACTTTAACAGCATCATCTTTTAGGATTTTAAATAGCTCAGCTGGAATACTGTCATCTCCGCTAGCTTTATTGTTAGTAATGCTTCCTAAAGCCCACTTGACTTCACTCTCTAGGATGTCCGGCTCAAGTTCAGTGACTGCACTATCATGGCTATCAGGGACATTCAGATCTTTCCTGTATAGTTCTTCTGTGTTTTCTTTCCCCCTCTTCTTAATCTCATCTGCTTCTGTTAGGTCCCTGCCTTCTTTGTCCTTTATCATGCCCGTCTTTGCACAAAATGTTCCCTTGAGATCTCCGATTTTCTTGAAAAGATCTCTAGTCTTTCCCATTCTATTGTTTTCCTTGATTTCTTTGCATTGTTCATTTAAGAAGGCCTTTTTGTCTCTCCTTGCTATTCTCTGGAACTCTGCATTCACTTGGATATATCTTCCCCTTTCCCCCATGCTTTTCACTTCCCTTCTTTCCTCAGCTACTTGTAAAGCCTCATCAGACAGCCACTTGGCTTTCTTGCATTTCTTTTTCTTGGGGATGGATTGAGTTGCTGCCTCCTGAACAATGTTACAGACCTCCATCCATAGTTCCTCAGGCACTCTGTCTATCAGGTCTAATCCCTGAAATCTATTCCTCACCTCCACTATATATTCATAAGGGATATGATTTAGGTCTTACCTGAATGGTTTAGTGGTTTTCCCTACATTCTTCAATTTAAGCCGAAATTTTGCAAGAAGCAGCTCATGATCTGAGCCACAGTCAGCTCCAGGTCTTGTTTTTACTGACTGTATGGAGGTTCTCCATCTTTGGCTGCAAAGGACATAATCAATCTGATTTCGATATTGACCATCTGATGTCCATGTGTAGAGTCGCCTCTTGTGCTGTTGGAAAAGAGTGTTTGCTATGATCAGCATGTTCTCTTGGCAAAACTCTCTTAGCCTTTGTCCTGCTTCATTTTGTACACCAAGGCTATGCTTGCCTGTTATCCTGGTGATTTCTTGTCTTCCTACTTTAGCATTCCAATCCCCTATGATGAAGAGGATATCTTTTTTTGGTGTTAGTTCTAGAAGGTGTTGTAGGTCTTCTCATACTAGACACTGTTGAACCGATCAACCTCAGCTTCTTCAGTCTCAGTGTTTGACTTGAATTACTGTGATGTTGAATGGTTTGCCTTGGATTCATACTGAGATCGTTCTATCGTTTTTGAGATTGTACCCCAGTACTGCTTTTCCCACCCTTTTATTGACTATGAGTGCTACTCCATTTCTTCTAAGGGATTCTTGCCCACAGTAGTAGATATAATGGTCACCTGAATTATATTCACCCATGCTTGTCCATTTTAGTTTGCTGATTCCCAAGATGTCAATGTTCAATCTTGCCATCTCATGTTTGACCACCTCCAGCTTACCTTGATTCATTGATCTTACATTCCAGGTTCCTAAACAATATTGTTCTTTACAGCATCGGATTTTCTTTTCACCACCAGACACATCCATAGCTGAGTGTCCTTTCAGCTTTGGCTCAGCCTCTTCAAATAACTGCAAAAAAACCACCTAAAACCAACTTTCTTTTTTTTTAAGAGAGTCAAGAAAATGTGCACTTAACCTGAGTTTAAGGTTAAGTGCACATTTTCTTGACTCTCTTAAAAAAAAAAAGAAGTTTGGTTTTGGGTGGTTTTTTGCAGTTATTTGAAGAGAGGGTTTACACTGGGCTGGTGGCTTATGAGCAGATTTCCTCAGATGTATACATTTTTGCTGGCATTGGAGGACTGGCTCAGCTTATCTCATAACACCTGGCAGTTGGAAGTAAAGGCCATAAATTATTACCCCAATTGGATATCTTTCAAACTTGGAGTTGGCATCAAGATGCAATTGACGATGTTCCTACTTGCCACCACATTGTGAAATCACTAAAATTAATTGCGTTTCATGTTCCGTATTGCTGCATTTCAGAACTTCATCCAAAACAGGCAGAATGGGTGGATTTTACTGGAGCCCTTGACAATGTCTTCAAAGCAAAAGAGAGCATTTTATCTTCTGTATTAGATGCTAATGAAAGTCTTCTTCATCTCTGCCATTTGTCTTCTGGATGTCGTTATACTGCTTCCAGATCTGTTTAAGGGGGTTGATTAAATATGACATCAGTGGTTGGCAAACTTTGCAGAGAATCAAATACACAGCATCATATTCACCTTGTATTGCCTGTTGACACAAAAACAGTAATAAAGCTTTTGCATCCATTTCTAATGTGTTTTCAACTGCAAACAAGAGTTTTCAAAGAGTTTTTCTTCAGATGAATACAGAGACCTGTTTACCATATGGTAGCCTCTTATTGCACAAACCAGGTGGGAAGCCAGTAGGCTGGAGTGCCCTGATCCAGAAATATGCAACAATTTACATGCAGCATGAGGCAGAGTGGGTGGAGATCCATATTCCTATCAGCCTAGCCATGAAGAAGTCACTGTTACGGTTACTTCACTCTCCCATCTGTGCCATGTAGGTCCATATGTCAGAATGTGACCCAAGGCATTTTAGTGCCACAGGCAAATAAATACAGAGGGCACCAAAAACAGTGGGAGGTTCAGGACAGATAAAAGGAAGTACTTGGGTAGGTTCATATCAGAGAAGGCAATCCTGTGCCCAGGTTATTTCAGGCTTTAAAATTGGGCCCAGAAATCAAAGGGAAGCCAGTGCAGATGTCATGAAATTGGTGTTATACTTCAGAGTGGCCTGCTCACATTAGGGTGTCCCTGTGTCCTACTTGACAGAGGAGAGTCGTCTATTTGAAGGTTGTGAGATCCAAGTCTGATTTGAAGAGAAAGAAACCTAAAATTGGAGAGCAGAGGCCTTGATGTTGCCCATCAACCATTAGCACCTGAGGAGGCATGCAGGGCACCTGGTCACCATCTTCCCCACTACGGTGTGAGATGTACTGCATTTCTATTTAAATTACGATATACTTTTCCCCTAAATTTGCAACTATTCATATAAATGAACATGTGCAAATGTTACACAAATCTGTGTTCTCTTTTTCTCTTCTTTCTTGATGATGCATTTTTCCTCTCTCTTGGTGGTGTGTACTTACATTGGCCACCATAACACCAATGGGTGGCTTGCCTTAAGGACCTGCTGTAGTTTCCAGACACCCTTCAAAGGCAATTAGATCGCACATTCCCATAGCCAAATATTAGGAAGCTGCTATGGTGTGAATTACCGTGGTTAGGTTGTTCCTCTCCAGAAAAAAGCGCAGCTGGTGACCTGCCCCAACTGGTAAGATGTAACCATGTTTAATGGCTGCCTCCCCTGGCCTGGTGCCCTCCATGCTGGCTGAGGGTGATGACAGTTGTAGTGCAATACATCAATGGGGGCAGGTTGGGGAAGGGTGTTTTATGGGCTTGAGTTCCTTTTTGGTTTTCTCTCTCCCTCTCTGGGAAAAAACAGGATAATCATATTTTAAAATGACTCATGGGATGAAATCTAAAATTCCAGATAAGTAGGTCCTAAATTATGCTCTCTTTAACTATGAGAAATGCACAACCAATATGTCATCTTGAGATAAGCATCAGCCAGATTTATTGCAAAGCTTTGTTTAAGAACCAAGACAAAATGTGAAGCAACAGTGTCTAGTATGTTATGTTACATTTTATTTCCAGCATTACTTTTTTATATTTTTTCCCCCGGAAAGAAATGCAAAACAAATAGGGTGAGGGGGATGTGTTCATCATTAAAATGGGATGAGTGCTAAAAACATAGGCTTGGGTCCAGAGACTTAGTCGTATTTTGAGTAGACCTACTGAAACCACGCAGACCCTAAATTGTTTCTTGCTGTCTTACAGAATAATTTACTAACAACAAAATTTACAACAAATCTAGCTACTCTTGGCATTAGATGTGACTGAACATTTAAATCATTCTGAGTTCTGCCACCTGCCTCCGCGCTCACCTCAGATGTCCGCCCCTGCCCCCCGCTTCTGCCTACCTTCCTACTCAGCTCAGCAGTGAGCAAGCAGGAAGTTAGCGGATCGGAGATGAAGTCCCCAGATCTGCTGATTTCCTGCTTCCTTGTTAGGGCTGCTGAGCTGAGCGTGGAGGTAGGTTGCGGAAGCAGCAGCGGGGAGGGGGGAATAGAAGATCCTGAGAGGCGGGAGAGGGGACAGGAAATCCATGGTAGGTGGCAGAGGCAGTGGGAGGAAGGACGAAATCTCAAGTGGAAAAGTGGGTTTGAATGAGGGGAGCACAAGGGGGTCTGGCAGACAGCAGTGCACTCAAGGCCCCCACGTTGCCAATGTCCAGATGAGCCCCATTCCTGACGACATTTAGGTGAGCAGCTCAAATATTTTAAATCCACCTGGCTTTGAATGGTTTTTAATTTGAGATGGAAGATTTTAACTCTGCCCTCCTTGGTTTGAATGCTCTGTTTTTATTCTATTATTGTTTACATAGGAGGGTTTTTTGTATTTCATTTTGTAAACTGCTTTGGGAGGCCTTGTTAGGAGGACCAAAAGGCAGTATAGATAGAAATGTCTTTATAAAAACAAACAACTACCAGTGGCGAGACATCCTGTAACAGATGAATGTCATGGAGTGGTTAGAAAGGATTCAGTGCTTTACATTTTCGTTCTTTAAATTGCCCACAAGCACATTTAAATTGCCCACAAGCACCAAAAACAGAACAAAAAACAAAAAGCCCCTCAGCATTAAACATTTAAACATTCCCACAAAGGTTGTGTGTATGTGTGAGGGAGGGGGGCGGAACCCAACACCAACCCAGAACAAAAGCCTCAGACACTTATTCCCTGCTCCGGTCTTCTTTCCAGTTTTCCCCTTGTGGTTCATGCTAGCTGCTAGCCTTTTACTCATCTGTTCTAAATGCCTACTCCCAGCTCCAGGTTGCTTACAGAATGTACAAGACCCACAAAAGCAAAAGGCATGAAGCGCCGCAATGCTCAAACGCTGACACTGAAATAATTCTAAATAGGATGAAGCACAGTGAGCAGGGGTGTCGTGCTCTGGGGTCGCACCGGCCTGTCGCTCCTGCACTTTTATTGGAGCCGGTTCCCGGCCGGGTCACAGTCTGCTGCTGCTGCTGCAGGGCGGACGCAGCGGGAGGAGGAGGGAGCAGAGGAAGGGAGTGTGAGTGACTGGCGGCTGCCTCTCGCCTACCACACAGAGCCCGCCAGACAAAGGGGGCAAGAGAGAGAGCCTGGGGGAGCTCCTCAGCCTCCTCTCAGCACCCCCTATTCTCCTCCTCAGCTCTCGGCTTCTCCACCTTCCACCCCCTGAGCAGCTGCCACGCCTCACAACTCGACCATCCCCAGCCAGCCCCTCAGCTTCCTGCCCCTTTTCCCACCCTGCTGCCTGTCCCCGCTCCGTGCCTGTGTGCCCAGCGCTGCCCTCGCCATCCTGCAGCACCGGCCCCCTGTTCAGGGCTGCTGCTGCTGGCCATGGCAGGAGCAGGCGTGGGGCTGCTGCCTCTATTGTCTGTCACTCGTGCTCATGCGTGGGGCTTGCTGTGTGTGGTAGAGGGATTCCAGTGGTCTGGATGTGCAGACGTTAGCAGGGGGTCATGTTTTAGCACCACACAGTGAAAAGTTTTCACTTGCTCTTCGTTTGCACATCAAGTTTGTCCTTCAAGGTGCAGGTGGGGGCCTGGGGTTGGATCCAGCCCCTCTGGTTGACAGTAGGATCCTAGGTTTGTTTAGTCGGAAGTAAGTCCCAATGTGTTCAGTGGAGCTTACGTTGAGGGACTAGGGCCAGGAGTCACTTAACCTGAACTTGAAGTGTTAGTATGAGTAAGGTGGGAGGGAATGAGAGCCCTCTTCTGCCTTCTCCTTGTCTCCTCCCTCTACTTTTCTATCTTCTTCCTTCTTCCTCCTCCAAGTGATGCTGACCTCAGCCAGCTTATCTTGAGATGCAAGTTTGTTATATCTCCAGTAAAAGTCTGTTTCTAACCCGTGTGTGTGTGTGTGTGTTTGTCTACATCCGTGGCTACTGACGGGGGGCTGATTCGGACTTCATTTTACTCCCCTAGTGAGTGTAGTTATTCTTGTAGCCTTGTAGGGCAATCCTACTTGTCAATTCAGAAGTACCATTGTGTTCAATGGGATTTACTCCCAAATAAGTGTGTATAGGATTGCAGCCTTAACGGAGTTGTTGGTCACCACGGACTAAGTTCCATTTATTTTAATCGGGCATTGCTTCACACCTGGTTGTAATGGCTCTTCATAATAATTAATAATAAATATACTATGATTACATTATTATTATGTTTCCTGAATTAAAAAGGACTAACCTTTTTAGTCCACACTGGAGTCATTAAAGCTGGACAGCCATCTGTCAGGAATGCTCTGACTTGGATTCCTGCATTGAGCAGGGGGTTGGACTCGATGATCTTATAGGCCCCTTCCAACCCTACTATACTATAATTCTATGATTAACCAAATAATATTTTCTAGCAAGTTGCTGGATGTGATGTCTGTGTGTGTGTGTTTTCTTCTCAAATGGACCTTTTAATAGTTCTGAATTAGGGTGACCACATACTCTAGACAAAGTGACTAAAAGCTCATTTGTATTGTATCTTACAAGGTTGTATAATCTTAGAAGGGGGCGTGGCTGTGAGGGGGTGTGGCTGTGACTATCATGAAGGGACCCGGCACTTCTGAATTTGCCACTACACTACTGATGGTGACAACATCACTCTGCCTCAGTGAGATGTAGCCTTCAACCTCAAGAAATAGAGGTACTCTTTAGATTAGCCAAACGAGACAAAAGCCACACACAGAAAGGTGTAGGAAATGTATGTAGGAAAAAGGTGAAGGAAAAAGGAACTTCAGCACTGAAAGGAAGAATCCCATATCCTTCAAAGAGCAAAAACATAGTGGGGAAAAGGTTTGCAAGACGGAGGGGCATCACCCTAGAGGAAGGACAATGTTTGTTGTGTGTGCGTGCGTGCGTGTGTGCGTGCATTTGAACGGTGTTTCATGAGTGATCCTACTCATGTAATATAGGGAAGAACATTTGTCTCTAAACAATTTCCAGAGGGGTAGTCATGTTAAGTCTGTTGCAGGAAAAATAAAGAAGAGTCTTTGGGCACTTTAAAAGCGAACACACTTTATTATCGCACACACTTTTGTAGACTAGAATCCTCTTAATCAGAAGCGTGAGTGTTATTCTCAGTTAGAAAGCACACCCATGTGCATATATGCCAACTGAGGATAACACTTCATGCATCTGAAGAGGGCTTTAATCTATGTAAATTTATGTCATGCACAATTTGTTAACCTTTAAGATGCCGTAAGGCTTTTTCTTCTTTCATCCTCTGAAATTATTATTGGTTTGATTTAGATTGTTTTTAATTGTTCTGTGGTTTTGATTATTATTTTTGTTGTTGTTGTTAACTACCTTGAAAAATATTTTTGTAGGTGAATGTTGGTATATAAATTTAGGCTGCCATCCTATGGACATTTACCTGGAAGTAAGCTCCCTTGGACACAGTAGGACTTACTTCTGAATAAATAGGCATAGGACTGCATCATCAGTAAATAATACAACAATTGACACCTAAAACTAAGAAAACACTCCCCAAATGGCATTGGGACAGGATGATTGTATTGCTCTTTGCTTGTGATGACACAGGCACTATCCAAATAAGTTCTGAAATATTCACCTTCTTAGCTACCTTACTTACAAATACCTTGATCCCCCCAGATCCCCGACCCCAACAAAACAGTAACAATCACACATTTATTACAGTATGCACAGATCACCCAGACAAGCCTAAATTCAAGACTACTTGCTTTTTCTTTAAAGGTGAAACAGTTAAGAATCACCCATTTCAGAGTCCTTGTTATACACTTAACACCTCTCCTTTTATTTCATTTTTAGCCAAGCAAAATTAATGTCAGTGAGGTCTTATTGCCGAGTTCTCAGTTAATACAGAAAAGTTTGAAGTGGAATGCAATGATTTTTTCCCAATACTCGCAATTCAGTCTTCCAAATCCATCAATTACCTGCCTTTGCACATGTCAGGCTCCTGGCTCTAGATTTGATAAATGGTTTTAATTGTATCCTGTCACTAAACAGAATCCCATCAGAACTTGCCAACAGGAAATTGTACATATTTGCACTTAGAGATGAAACTCATGCTACACCTTTAAAATGAACTGTCACCTTCTGTGATTGTTTTCTCAAATGTGTTTTCAGGAATCAGTCGCGGTCAAGACTGCAGGAAAGTAGGAATCAACATACTTATCTCCGCAAGGTGAGTTTTCATGCCCTTCAATTTTAAATCAGTGGATTACATCATGAACTGATTTACTTCAAGAAAAAACTACCACACTGCCTCATCAACACAGATAGCTATTGTCACCATCAGCCAGAGCACACGCAATGCTCTTACATGAGTGAGTTTTCCTGGTGGAGAGCTTCTTTAGGGTTTTGACTGGTTCTGAATGAAACCTGGAGCAGATTCACCACCCCACTGACATTGGAGCCACCCGCCTCCACGGAGTTTTCCCATTCCACGGAACAAGCAACTGTGCATGTACAACATTGGATGGGAAGCATCAACAACTCTCTTCACTCTCATGAAATAGTTACGTGCAAATGGAAAGTGGAGAGGAACAGTTCCCAAACTGTATGCCATGAGAGAACTGCTAAATAGGCTGCAAGAAATAAATGGATAACATAACTGAAGGCTCTTCCTTTTAATTTATTTATTTAAAGCATTTTATACTCCACTGTCAGCTGGAAAGGCTCCCAGGGAGGTTTGCAGATCAGTTTTTTAAAATACCTGCCACCAGGCTTACAGTCTAAAAGACAGGGCACAGAAGGAAAAAAGGATGGGGAAGGAGGAGAAAAAACAAAAACTCAGGCTGCAGTTCTTAAAACTACAGTTCTTGTAACAACCAGCTGGAATCAGAGCAGTCTTATGGAACGGCGACAGCTGAGAGAGAAGAGGAGTGAAATGTGGCTGATGTCTCAGCAGAGCCAATGGAATAGCTCTGCTTCCCTTCTCTGCCTCTGCTACAACCTGATGGAATAGCTCTTAAGAGCCGAAAGTGCATTTTTGTATACATATTTTGATTGGAGAACTGCATTGCAAAAATTCGGAGAAGCGCAAATTCCAAAGGATAGCACTGCTTCAGTTTGGGTTTGGGAAGAGGTATGTTTACATTAATGTAAACCAAATGAATCTCACCCTCAAACCTGAAAGAGATCAAATAGATCCATGAAGGATAATGGCTATCAATGGCTACTAGTCATGATGGCCCTGTGCTACCTCCATGATCAGATGCAGCATGACTCTGGACACCAGCTGAGGAAAAACAGTGGGAGAGGGCTGTTGTACTCACGTCCTGTTTGCGGCCTTCCCAGAGGCATCTGGTCAGCCACTGGGAAACAGGATGCTGGACTAGATGAGTCGTCAGTCTGATCCAACAGGACTCTTCTGATATTCTTAATCAGGAGGCAGACCCAGAACTTTGACTCATCGAGAAACAGAAGGGATGGGCTCCTCTGATGACAGATAATTCTTACACACTACGAACACAAATGTTTCTGGGCATTAGAGTAAAGTGTGCTTCTCTTCTGAAAGAAAGAAAGAAAGAAAGAAAGAAAGAAAGAAAGAAAGAAAGGTATGACTCAGATGAGGAGAGGGATTGGCTTGAATTAGGGATGTACAGATTTTGTTAAATCCATTCAGTCTGTGTATCACAGATTGTCAAGCATGTTTTGTTCCATCATCCCCTCATTGACAGAATCAGATCTTTTTAAAACCAGAATTTCATTGTAGTTGTGCTAGTTTGCATTAACTAATGTGGATTAGCACATTTGCACAAATGCACTAATCCACATCAGTTAATGCAAATTAGCGCTGATACAAATTAGCGCAAATCAACCCAAAGTGAAAAACTGGACCGCAAGTGGGCAAGTCCACTTCTGCCAGTGTAGTTGATCTAGCATAAATCTGGATCCAACCCACTGTTAGTCCAAACCTTCCACATTTCTTAGATATGTACATGACTGTGGAAACTATCACCAT